>NC_044566.1:36224776-37673322 GCF_007565055.1 Rhinopithecus roxellana
AAACTTAAAATATACAAGGTATGCATCATCTTACTTTGTATATATTTGCATTTAATTTTCATGGAGAAGGACTGTTTTATATTTCTACTCAGACACTGACTCTGGTTAGAAATATCATCTTTATTAAGTCTCAACCAGCCATCAAACAAACAAGTACATTTTAAAATAGTATTCCCACCCTATAGGGTTCCAGTAAAGGAAATAATAAAGTAAAATATGAAAAAAAAAAATTGTTCTTTAAGAGGAAGAGACCTAATTAAGAGGAGGCCCTAACAACTCCATGGATTAATTGGGAGCCAACTGAGTTAATTGGACCTATGGGAGTTAGATTACACGCATCATAAACTGCTTTTTTCACAAGTATAGGTTAAATGTTTGATGCTTTAATTGGGTGTAGTACTACAATGAAAGTAGGGATCATATAGAAAAATTAATATTTGGGAAAGCGATCTCCTGAAGTTTTCTGGTATTGTTAGTAGCAACGTGTTTTTTTTCAGATATGTAATTTTCTAGGTTTTTTGGAGCCACTTTCATAACAGTGTGGTTACAATCCTATCAACCAAAATATACTCATGCTATTAAAAGTTGACCTGTAGACCACATGTAGCTGCTTTGCAATTCGAAATTCAACAAGACCACATCTCTCTGCAATGGAAGTTAAAATGGGCTGCTGTTTTTAAAGATGATGTCCTTAAATGTTCATTGCAACAAACATTGGCTTTCAATCACATGATTTTCCAGGAAATAGAACCACAGAATTGTAGGGCCTAAGGGAACCTCATTGATCATTTATCTGGCCAAACCTCCTATTTTTACAGTTGTGGGATCTGCCATGAAGACAAAAGGTTGAAAGTTCTAGGTAAACGCTAGGTTTTTATTAGGGGCTGGGAGATGTAGGGGCTCATCGGGGCAAGGCCGGAGGGGGTAATTTCTTTTTGAAAATAAGTGACTGAAAAAGGAGTATCCATCTTCATGCATCTTAAAATCTTGTGCTTCTGCAATACTTTATAAACAAATCTCTATTGAGGGAGGTATGGAAGTGGAAAATTGAGAGTCACTTTATTTGCACTGGGAAATAGAGTTGATGCATATTTGAATAGTGAAGATATATTCCTTTTGTTAGGATAAAGGCAGAAACAATATTAAATTATTATGATAGATAGAAAAGATACTACTCATATGTTCTAAGTAGGCAAATAGATTAGCTTAAAGAATGGGGAGGAGGGTGAGGGATAAAAGACTACACACTGGGTACAGTGTACACTGCTCTGGTGATAGGTGTGCCAAAATCTCATGAATTACCTCTAAAGAACGTATCCACGTGACCCAAAACCACCAGTTCCCCAAAAATTGCTAAAATAAAAAACAGGATAGGTTTACTAGCAGGCTCTAGCATCTGTAGGTTTTAGTAGTATGCCCAAAAGTCTTAGACAAGCCACTGTTATCTCTTAAGAGGACAGATCTCTGAAAATGTGCTGGATATTTCCTTTTCTCCACCTGCTTCATGCCTAGTAGGCTAACCTTTTTAGACAGTTTCAATAGGGGTCTCCTGCCCTCCAACTTTCTTGGGGGGTCCAGCTAATGGGTCATCAGCAAGTGATCAGAGGTGGACAGAAATACAAGTGGGAGTAATTAAAGATAAGTCATCGATGGACTGTTCTTGAAGTCAATCTGTTCCTCCAACAAAGGCTATAGCTTCTTCCAGACAGCCTCTTCTACTCATATAGCAACAGCTCTTTTTCCCATTCGGGCAAACTCTTCCTTCTCTGTCTTTTTGAGCTAAAAATCCACATTTTTGACTCTTCAATACTATTTTGAACACTGAAGCCAGAGAAACATTTCAAAAAATACAAATATGGTCACTAATAACTCCTAAATTCTAACCTAAGCTAAAAATTACAGGAGATTCTGGCTGCTACTCATCACTACAGGATCACCTGAGTTAACTCCTCTTACATACCTCTCAGGACGCAGCTTAAGTGTCACATTTTGGTACATCTACTATGTTCCAGTACGCCTATTGTATTCCACTATGTCTTCATAGCACTCACTTGAAATTTATTTCTATTTAGTCATTGTTTTTAAGAGAAGAGGTCTTGCTAAGTTGCCCAGTCTAGAGTGCAGTGGCTATTCACAGATGCAATCATGATGTACTATAGCCTCAAACCCCTGTTCTCAAGTGGTCACCCTAGCTCAGCCCCCTCAGTAGCTGGGACCATAGATGTGCACCATTGCACTTGACTCATTTGAATCTTAATATAGTAATTTGTTTAATTAGCTTTTGATCTATAGGAGAATATGTTTCATTTTCCTCTTTCCTTTCCTCCATTCCTCCCTTCATCCCCTCCTTCATTTCTTCCTTGCTTCTAATCTTAGGTCATTGTCATTTAGTCTTTATTTTCCTTCAGTCTGTTCTTCTTTTTGTAAATAGTTTGCCATGGTTCCTGCCCTTCTGGATTTTACATTTGACAAGAGAGGCAGATATTAAACCATTAAGTACAATAGTAGTAATTCAATTACAATCATGATAAGTGCTAGGAGGACAAGTTTCAAAGTCATATGCCATCTTTCTTGAATGAACATCAGAGCCTAAAACAGAAACTGGCAGATAATAAATTGACCTGCAGGGAGGTAAGGAGGCAGTATAGAGTTTTGATAAAGAACATCAGTTGTGAAGTCAACTCGAATTAGATTCAAGTTTTGGACTCTAACTTTTGCTACCTATATACATTAGGCAAATTGATTTATCTCCTCAATTCTCAGTTTTCCAATTATAAATGAGACTTACAAATTTTTCCCCATGGAATTATCATCAATATTAAATGAAAAAAAGTTACAGAAATCACTGCAAAGAGGCCCTGATAGACATGTTGTGCTAACATTATGGTAGTATTTTTAGAAAAGCAATGACATCTAGGACTATGATAATTTTTAGAAAAAAGAACAACAAGTTCAAACATAATCCATTTCTTTTCTATTTTTAGCAGACTATCACAATTTAAATTAACCATAATTAAAATTTCACAAAAACATGGAACAATTGAGATCTAAGCACAAGGCATAAGGTAGCCAACATTCTGGCATAAGGAATTTGGAAAAAATATTATATCAGCTTCAGAAATACAGCTTTATGTACAAGAAGCCACCTGGCACATGCAATAAAACAACTTTATTAATACAGTATGTTTCATGCATCAATCTGATCAGATTTGCTCTAGCAATCATCCTGTGTGCCTCAAGACACCTGCAGTAGGAGAAGAAATCATGTTCTATCCATTCTCAAAACTCCCATCTTTCGTGGCATCATTTGATGTTAATTTGCAATACAAAGTTAACTCACATCTCATTGTCAGTGCCACAATTTGTTTACACGCAAGTGTTCAATTTCTAGCTCATTTTTTCCTCATTTATAAAATTATCTTTGGATTATTTTTCTGTTTAGCAAATTGTAAGCAAATGAAAGCTGTGTGTTATTCTTTTATGTTATAGAGTCTATTATTGAAAGTTTTGCTTGAATTGTCTCTGAGAAAATTAACTCAAACATTATTTGTATTTTTATTTTCTATATTTTATACCACATAAACTCCTATATAAATAACCCATAACATGGTATGAATCTTGGCTGAAATAATAATATTTCTAAATGTCACTAAGGGGCTCAAAATAAACATAATGTAACATTTTAATAAAATAAAAAAATAAAACTAAGAAAATATCAAAGTAAATCTTACAAGTTGAAAATATTTTGATTTTTCATTCTCAAATATTAAAAATATAATTTTTTAAGCAAAGCATTACAAAGTATACCAGTGTCATGGGGTTATCAATATTTACATTTGGCATATTAGAGTCATTTTAATTTCTCCATTATCTATATACAGGTCCACACTGTTTGGTGGAAAGTAAAACAGAAAAAAGAAAAATGTCTCACAAGTATAGTTTCAGTCATTTAAATTTCATTGATTACAAAGGATACCAGCGACACTGTTAAGTTGAGCTTGATTAGATGTGAACCTGAATAAATTAAGCTAAACGTATAACTGGTGGAATTTTACTTTTTATAACAATATGTATCCATTCAACTATGTGACTGATCCTAAGTCAGCCAGCAGGTGTGTCTTCCATGTGTAACTCTTTCCATCACATCAAAGACAAAAGAACAAGAAAATAACATGCTCAGGGTTTTCCAACAGAATTTTCTTCAGCGGAAGAAATGTTCAATGGCTGGAAATGTTCTAGATATGTGCTGTCCAATACAGTAGCTTTTAGCCACATGTGGCTATTGAGTATTTGAAAAGTGCCAAATCTCACTAAGAATTGAACTTTAAAATTTAATTTAATTATGATAAACATAAATCTGAACAACCACATGTGACTAGTGGCTACTGTATTAGAAAGCAGAAGATGGTCTGCATAATTGTCCCTGGACCAATTTCTGTAATTTTTTTTTTTTTTTTTAGATGGAGTTTCACTCTTGTCGCCCAGGCTGGAGTGCAATGGCACAATCTTGGCTCACTGCAACCTCTGCCTCCTGGGTTCAAGCGATTCTCCTGCCTCAGCCTCCCGAGTAGCTGGGATTACAGGAACCTGCCACCAGGCCCGGCTAATTTTTGTATTTTTAGTAGAGATGGGGTTTCATCACCTTGGCCAGGCTCGTCTCGAACTCCCGACCTCAGGTTATCCACCTGCCTCAACCTCTCAAAGTGCTGGGATTACAGGCATGAACCACCGCACCCAGCCATTCCTGTAATTTTTTACACTAACATTTGCATTGAGAAACAAGACAATTATGTCAGGAACATATTCATAATAACCTGCTTCAACCTGCAGAATACAACCCTTCCTGAGTCTCTTTATTTATATTCATAAGGGACTAAAGACCACAGGGGACAGACTTGCTATTAGGAGAGCCAACATCTGACTCACCCAATCTTCACCTGGTGGAATAAAAAGCCAAAACCACCTTGCAAGCCTCACACGCTTGCAATGTCCCTATGTGAATCACCTTCTGCTTCTGTGTTAGAGGAAGAAAGCAGCTCCCAAACAGATGTTTATCATCATGCAGAAGAAAGAGGGGAGAAATGATGGAGTCACTTCTTTCTCCTACTCATCTACTAGATTTCTTTTTTGTTTAAACTCTGGAGGGAACTCATCAGCAAATTTTAAAAGTTATTTAACATATGAGCAAAGCATAGAAAATGAACAGATTGAGGTGGCTGTGCACTGTGTTTATATTTTAGTCTTACTTTTTCTATAAAAGAAACCCATGTATTTATTGTGCTTCATCAAGGTACCCACAGTTGGGCATTGGTTAGCCCTAGAGTTTTCGTATCGATCCCTCAAGGTGATTTACAATACCCCAAATGACGTATTGTTATTATCACCTAAGCATTAAAGTGGCCTCCATTCAAGTAAAATCAGTACTCAGTGAGCAGTAATTCTGTTGTGTATAATTACAATTATCCCTGTCCTCCCAACTTTCAGCCAGTGTGCACACTTGCTTACCTTCAATCAGACAGCTTTGTTTTATTAATATCTATTCAAGTTTTGGCACTTGGTTCCCTGGAAATTTCATCCATTTTATCAACTAGCTTGTTACTTTTCTTCATTTGATTTAATTTGGATATTATTTTCTAAGTATATGACATTGAAATCTATTATAATTATCAGAATCTATCTGCATGATGATTAAGTTCCCATTTTTAATGCTGATTACTGCTAATGTTTCACAAAAGAAAGCGCATTTCACCTGAGCTGCTTTGATTTAAGGATTATGAGCTAACACCGTGTTTCTTTTAAAAATGACATAACATTTGTTTGCTTTTTAAAAAGTATCACTTTTGAAGAATAGAAAGTGAGATAAAGGGATTTATTAGTGTCTCAGGAAGCATGTAGTAAAATTAAATCACTTCACGCTTTCCATATGCCTAAGGTTGCTTTCAGATTTGTGTGGAGTGTACATATCATTTCTTGTCCCAAATAGGACCTTTTCAAGAGCAAAACAAGGCTTTGTTAATAATTAAGCTGGACCAGCAAATCAGGATGGAGTGACCCTGGATTCAAGCATGCTTGGATATATATCTGACTTTCGAACAACACAGGTTTGAGCTGCGTGGGTCCACTTGTACATGGATTTCCTTCTGCCTCTGCCACCCCTGAGACAGCAAGACCAACCCCGCCTTTTTCTTCTCCTCAGCCTACTCAGTGTGAAGATGATCAGGATGATGAGCTTTGTGATGACCCACTTCCACTTAATGGATAATAAATATACTCCTCCTTATGGTTTTCTTAACACTTACTTTTATCTAGCTTACTTTATGTTGTAGGAATACATATAACATACCCAATATATGTTAATTAAATTTTTAAGTCGTTGATAAGGCTTCAGGTCAACAGTAGGCTATAAGTAGTGAAGTTTGAGGGGAGCCAAAAGTTATACATGACTTCTCAACTGTGTAGTGTTGGCACCCCTAACTCCAACGTTATTCAAGTTTCAACTGTGTTGACCCTTTAGATGGAGACTGACAAATGGGAATAGATCCAAGCCTTTCCTGAGCGCCCCTATGTTACAAGGGGACCTATTATCAATATAAAGGCACTTACATCCACCATGTTGGAGGCCCCATGCAACTGCTTCTGTTTTTGTCTCAGGTCTTTTGACACGTTGCTGTTGTTCAGGATCTCTCTCTGTTTACCCTATTCTTTAAAATGTCATTACCAAATTCCATTTCAAAAATACTCTCCCCTCTTTAATCTTCTACTGAAATATTCCTCTCTTCCCAATATCATCACCAGTAACACTTACAAAAATAATTTTTTTGGCCCCTGGGTTTGCACTGTAGTTTTAGCCTCTCATTGTAGCTCATGAATATTTCTTCAAGTTGCATTAATTATTTGCATATCATTCGTCTATTATGGCAGGAGTGATGGCTCTTCCAACTTTTGTACTCACCATGTGACCTGTCACAGTGTACCTCAACATCCTGTTCACTGAGTTAAAAAAAAATAGTGAAGAAGTAATTGAGAAAGTTTGAAATTACATAAGAATTACATTGAGGTTATATAACTAAACCAATATATTGTTTTCTATGTGTCTGGCACTATGATAAATGCTCTAAAATATTATTTCACGTTAAGTCCAGACTACCCATATGTGACATGCCAATGATAAAGCTGAGATAAGGAAAATTCAATGCTTATTCATAGAAGTACTAATTGGGCAAGTTAGAGTCAAACTCAAGCCTATCAGATTTTTATGTTGTTAGTGCAATAATGTGACGAGCAGCCTCATGGTGCTTCATCTAGTCACTTCTGATAACATAAAACATCTTCCCTGGGTGGTTGATCTCTACTTTCTGTTTATCCTATATATCAACATAGTAAGTCAATTTTAGTTTCCTTCACATTTTCTCATATTCATTCAGGATTTGAGCATTATTCTGACAAATTCAGCTACTCCTTTCTATTTATCTTAGGTTTATTTCCAGTTTATTCTATCAATATTTCATGTTTTTAAATATTAGTCTCTCAGAGTTCCCTATGCAATCTCCTAGATTTTGGTAACTATTTTGGTATCTTTTTTCTCAGTGAGATTGTTCATATTTCTGCAGTTCAATGACTTTTTTTTTTTTAACATTTCCATTCTCCTTAAGCAATATTTCATTTCTGAAAAATCACCCAATCAAAGAAAATGAAATCACCATCTCATAAAAATGTTTGTATTCCCATGTTTATTACAGTATTGTTCACAATAGCCAAGATATAGAAACAACCTAAGTGTCCACTGAGAGATGAATGCATAAAAGAATCTGTGGTACATGCATGCAATGGGATATTATTCGGACCTAATAAAGAATGAAATCTTGTCATCTGCTACATTGGATAAGCCTGGAGGACATTATGCTAAGTGAAGCAAGCCAGACAGACAAAAAATATATTGCATGATCTCACTTATATGTGGAATATTTAAAAATACGTCCAATATGGCTGGCGCGGTGGCTCACACCTGTAATCTCAGCACTTTGGGAGGCAGAGGCAGGCGGATCACAAGGTCAAGAGATTGAGAACATCCTAGTCAACATGTGAAACCCTGTCTCTACTAAAAATACAGAAATTAGCTGGGCGTGGTGGCGTGCTCCTGTAGTCTCAGCTACTTGGGAGGCTGAGGCAGGAGAATCACTTGAACCTGGGAGGTGGTGGTTGCCTTGAGCCGAGATCGCGCCACTGTACTCCAGCCTGGCAACACAGCGAGACTCCATCTCTCTCTCTCTCTCTCTCTCTCTCTCTCTCTCTCTCTCTCTCTCTATATATATATATATATATATATATATATATATATATATATATATCTCCAGTATATAGAGCTAGAGAACAAAACAGTGGTTACCAAGTGTGAGAAAAGATGGAGAAATAGGGAGATATAGGTCAAAGGATATAAAGTAGAGGTATGTAGAATAATCAATCCAGAGATCTAATGTATAACCTGAAGACTATAGGTAATAAAATTGTACTGTGTATGGGATTCATTGTAAACAATTATGTTTTAGCTGCTCTAGGCACACAAGAAAAGGGTGCCTATGTGAGACGATGCATATGTATGATTACTTCATTATAGTAACCACTTTACTATCTTTATGCATCCCGTAACACTATGCTATATACCTTAACTATAGACAATACAATTTATTACAGAGTAAAAGGAAAGTTTGCTTATGGAAGCAAATCTATTTTTTGGCTAATTTTATTTTTTAAATCATATTTCCAAAGACAAGGTTTTATATTTCACTAGGATCAGCATCTGCTTCTTGCTTTGGAAAGCATGTAATATGAGGCTGCGCAGAGCATTAAAGAACACAAGCAACCCAGGTGCAAATCCCTACTGCATGACTCTGCTGTTGCCATTCTTTAAGCAACCAGATGCTACCTGTTTTAGAAACAGGTCCATTCTCTCTGATTAGAGTGCCATTCTTTCAGATTCCCATGTGGCCAGATTGCTCTTTCCTTGGGATATTCACTCAACAGCTGTTTTCTTCAGTGACTTTCAAGACCATCTATTTAAAAATGACCCCTTCCCACTTTACTCCCTAGTCGATATTCTTACCTTACAATTCTCCATGATACATATGAGTTTCAGTGCAATATATATATCTTATACATTTATTTCTTAGGTCTCTTCCACAATAGAATATAAGACCTAGGAAAGCAAACTGTTTTTATTTAGCTCAGCGCTTTATCTCCAGTGCCTAGGACAGTACCTAGTACATGGTAGATATTCAATAAATATTTATTTGACTGAGCAAATTTTGAAAATTGTGTTTTTATTAACCTGCAGTTTAGAAGACCAGTAACAAAGCCTTAACTGAAGTAATTGCATGAAGCTGTAATTGTGGAGTTTGAAATCAAACTAAAGACTGTGGGATGGGGGTGGGGATTGAATCAAAATTAACAAATACTCAAACAGAAAATGACTTTCAGTGTATTAGCTGAATGAGTGTAAGTCATTCTACATTCTGCCTTTAATGGCAACAACTGTACTAGGATTCACCTCTTTCAGGGCAAAGTCAAAACATGGATTTAATCCAATTTTTAATCAGCTGTACAGATGGGTTTATTTCACAAATACGCTATGCCACACAGATGGAAGTTCCTGAATGCCTGACAAGGTGTTAAAACAGTTACTGATATTACAAAGGAATTAAAAATCAGCATATGAAATTATAATTAGTAGAGATTTGGTCTCTGAAGAGTTTATTAGCTTAGCACTTATATTTTGTCCTTGGCACCAAAATAATACATTTTTGTGAAGAAAATTTACAAGTACACATTAGGCTTATATGATCTTGCATTTTTACATGAATTATTTTTTGGCATGTAAGGACCTTGTGACTTCTATAAAATAATAAACTAGAAAAAACATATAAATTCATGTATTTTAAAAGGTATTTTTGATATTTGGATGCTTCAGGTGTCATCCTATCTAAAATATAATGATAAAAGCAATACTTCAATCATGAAACTGGCACATAAGTAATGAACTTACTTCAGTTACATAGTAGTTCATTTCAATAACATCCATCACATAATAATCAGGAAGAAATGGCTGCATCTCGGACTCAAACAATCAAAAGCCTCTAGGCACTCTGAAAATCTGTCCCAAACACCTGTGGTTCCTTATTAAGAGCTCATTTTCTTTGTGAAAAAGAACAACTATTAAAGAGATAAGATGCTTTAATTATTTTGTCCAAGTAAATCTCAATATATCAAACTTCTTGGGTTCAGAATTTGGTATTTCAATTCTCTCCAATTTTTCTAACATGAACCTATTACAACTTGCCTGGTGAGTCCTTCCCTCTTTCCTTCCAACCCCACTCTATCTATCTCCTCTGCCAACTGTGGATATTGTTAAGAATTTACAAGCATTTTATTCATGAAATGAAAAAATCCTTAATTCCTACAAACTTGGAATTGGAAGAGTGTTAATGGCACAAGCATGCCTAATGCATTTTTAAATTTACATTAAATAGTTTATTAAACATAAATTTTTCCTAGTTTAACAAAAGAACGAACAAAGCAAGAGAGAATGCAGGAGAGATGGCTGTCAGCTGGTAGATTGATTTTTTTCAGTGGGGTATCAATCACGGTAATCTTTAGAACTAGGCGGCCCAATATGGTAGTCATAACACGTGATTAATGAACATTTGAAATGTGACTAGTCTAAACTGAGATATGTGCTCTAAATGTAAAATACACATCAGATTTCAAAAGAAAAACATTCAACAATGTCATTGATATTTTTGTAGCAACTTCCTGCAGAAGTGATGTAGGCATATAGGATTAAATTAACATATTATTAAAATCAATTACTTAATTACAATTTATTTTCCCCATTCCTTTTACTTTTATGAACATAGCTACTAAAAAAATTAAAATTACAAGTGTGACTCACATTTGTGGCTCAAATTATAATTCTATTTTACACCACTGGTCTAGAGTTTATTCAGAGAGAATATCTCAAGTACGGGAGTGTGTTCTGTAAGAGGTAATTATACATAACTTCAGATAAATAAGCTTGCTTTTCTGTCATATGGTAATGGATACTATTAATATTTCTAAATTAATGACCCACTATACAGCTGTGGCTCATTTAACATAAATTAATCTAAATAATTTCACATTTATGTGTTTTATTTTTGTTTTTCCCATTTCAAGAAAACAAAGTTTTTGTAAAACAGCAAGGCAGGTCTACAGCTAGAATTACAGTGGCTCCATAGGCCGTTTAGCTCATTTAAGGTCTTACTTGCTCACAGATTTCTACTTCTCTCTGCATGCTACTTCGTCGTTTTTATCTACTACATATCTTCTTGACTCCTCACTGTTTTAGTTCTTGTTCCTCTCAGCTTTGGCCATTACATCGCCAGAGTGCTGTTCTCCAGACTCTGCATGTGAATGTCTTTTCTTTATTGCTTTTGTTCCCAGTGTTCTCAGTCAATTCTTTATTTCATAATTTGCATTCCATAGAGAGGAAATCTGATGGTCCTTGCTCATCTTGTCCTACCCTGCCATAGCTGAAAGGTGACTGGCTAGGCTTTGTATGCTGGAGCCAAGAGAGACTAAGTCACCTTAACAGACACCTCAATCATACTTTAACCTAAAGTATAAGCAGAATAGTTCTTCTTAAAGGAAGGCAGGTATATTGTGAACAATGTCATGAACAATAGAAGAAATTAAATCAACCTAATTGAAACCAATATATAGTGTCTCCTACCAAAATCAGAAACTGATGTTTATAAAAAATATGTACAGATTTTAATGGTTATTATTTTAGGGTAATTCAAATTCATTTACAAAACAAAAAACAAACACACAAAAACACTCCATATATATTACAAAATAAACAAAAGGAATGAGATGATCTTGCTGTTATACTTAGCAATGCATAATGTTTGTATTTGACATTATCTATTCTTTCCTTTAAACATTATGTATCCTCTATTTCTTATATATTTAAGGACTTACTTTAGGTACAACACAGCAGTATTAAAATACCTTTAATATTATCAAACTGTATATAAAGTCACATATTTATTTCTTTTTAATTCATTTTAATGATTGCCACATCCTTGAACATGATTTAATTTTACCTAAGGGCTGAAATATAACAGAATAAATCTCAAAATTCAAAATGGTAAAATGGGGTTAAATAATTGAGAAAACCTTCATAAACAAGTTAGATTATACATAAACTTTATTAAGGAAAGAATAGCCATGTAAAAATTATGTACCGTAGAAGTTTATCGTACATATAGTTTATCACACATATGTTGAGGATGCTGTTTACCTACCTCCAGAGCCTCTCTTGTCTTCCCCCTTAGTAATAGTACTACAATGTTGAGCAAGGTACATTGCCACCAGATGTAAAAGACTACACCTACCAATATCCCTTACGTTTAGGTATTACCAGATGCCTAAATTTGGGTTGATAGGCTATTAGCAGAAACATTTTATGAGACATCTGAAATTTTTCTTTAGAAAAGGTTAGTTTTACCTATTTTTTTTTCCTTTGTGTTTTAGCTACCTGGATTGAAGAAATGCAGTCTAGAGTTATAAAAACCCTCCTAGGACCTGTGGTGAATTTGAGAATGAAAGCCATGTTCCAAGACATTGTCTCAGTACTCTGGCACACCGGGAAGCAATCCAGAAACCCTGGACCATACATCTTCAGACTTAGTTTACATTCAGGTAAATAACCCTCTATATATCTTAAGTGAGTCTTATTTTGAGTTTTTCTGTTACATGCAGCTGAATCTATTGACAGAGTGTTACAAATGTTAAAACCATGTTCTTATTTTAATTCAAACAACAATTTCCTCAAAGACTTATAAATGTAAAACCTTTCCATAAGTGTCTCCATAGATGTGTATTAAAACAATCAAACTAGCAACATTTTATATTTGGTTGGGCATACACTTTATCAATACAAAACAATTTAGATTGCAAATATTATTTTAATATAAATAGCCCAGTTAACATATAGTCCTGAGGTAAATAAATTACATTGCTCTTTCCAAGAGAGAAATCATATATAATTGCCCTGATCATACTTTATAAACTATCAAAAAACTCTAAATAATAAACCTCTGTATTTTTTTAACTTTAAAGGGTTCTTCTGCATACAATCTTTCCCTTTTATTTTGGAAATTTCTCATTAGTAGTTCACTATTATTAAAAGTTATAAACTTAACACATGTAAACATTCTAATATTACATTTCTTTCTTTAAAAATCAGATGATGCTAATCACAGTTTTTACACCTACTTTATTCAGTTAACAGGATAGCAGCTTCATCAGCCATGGCATTATTCTCCAGAAGTAAATAACTTTTCATCTAGAGTTAAACCATGTTTTATATATCCATTGGATATTATAGGTTTGTTTAATGTTTCACTAAAATAAGCCATAATAAAAACTAAATAAACCCTTGTCTGTATCATCTACTATGCCTCTAGAAAACTGATGAGTGAAATTTTGAGTTAGAAGACTTGAGTGTTTTTAGTATGAATACTTTCAAGTTGATCTGTTGGAAGAGTGTATTATTTTACAGTCCTCTTCACTGTATCTTTACTCAAACAGGTCATTTATTGATTTCTTTTTATTTTACTAATGATAATTTTGCTTTAATTTACATTTAGTGGATTAATAGATTTCTCTTTATTTTTTGATGTAAAAGAAGTAGAGATATCCCAGAAGCATTTACCACAGAGAATGTATATTGATCAAAACAAGAAAAGTATCATGGTTTTCAATCCACTTCAGAGAATTTCATTCTATGAATAAGTCATAGGATATCAGCAACATTAAGGTGACATTTCTGCATATCTATCTTGTGGCTGTACCTCCTTTGATTTGTTAATCCAACAGAAAGTTGTTGACAAAAAAGGTGAGTATTAATTCAGTCTTCCACCATGTTCTCCAATTGAGGAGCGTCACTCAGTAGGGCATGTAGGGATCACCCCACATCTTGATTTTTACTCACTGATTAGTGTGAATATTTTGTGGGTTTTTCAAAAAAAAAAAAAAAAAAGAATTTACTGCTTGAGACTCTTATTTATCCTACTAGGAAGAGATAGCAGTGATCCATTTTGGAGTTTTAAAAATAATATTGATAGAAGTATAATATTGCTATAAAACAACTAAGTAACAATTTTGCCCATAGAGCACTGCCCAGCAATTAAATGATTGCTTTATGTTCCATTATCTCATTTAATTTATTAGTTCCTTATGGAGCAAAATTTGAATATTCATACTCATACTGTTCTGATAACCTAATCAACGTTCCCCTGGTTACATGGCTAATTAGCACCGATGGCAAATAGGTTGAATGGGCCATATCCATTCCTCTCACTTTCCTAATAGAACCCTGGTAACCCTGGTATTATTTGAGCTGTTTACCTATGTTACATACAGCAACATGCATCAAGGAAAGCTGGGCACAATTCCCTTGAGAAACCAATTTCTTATGAGAATCAGCCATGTGGCATTGCCCTGATGACCACCTCCAGTCAAGAATTAGGTCCATTATGCAAGCTGACCCAACAGAATCCAAGGAGAAGGCTTATGCTGTATGCTAGGAGGGAAAGCTTGCTTTTATAGACTCCTGTGCATCAAGAAAACTGTCCCAATTGTCACTTTCATTCATCTTGAATAAAACGGATGCTGGATGGCAAAATATAGAAGAAGAAAGTTTTGATTTTCTCAGTGATATTATTGAGCTATTGATCTGATTGCATCAAGATATTTAAGCGAAGTTCACATTTTCTTATTTTTTAAAAAGGCAGTTTAATTCAAAATTTCTATTACTTGCAGCCAAAATCATCCAATTTGTACCCCTGGCCTATCTTTCAACTGCACTACCCTGCAAGAAGGCAGGACTAGCTTTCTTTGGAAAATATCCCATTTGGGTAACTGTATAGTTTAAAGGTAGCAAATACCTTGGAAGCCCTGACGATTAAGACAGACATTATACAAACAGTAAAGTCGTTTGTATTTGGTAAAATTTAACCTTGATTAAACTTCAAAGAAAAGAAAGGAGATAAAAAATCCTCATCATGCATATTAAGGAGAAGAAAAAAATAAAACCCAACTGATTCTGAATCACAAGAGATGTCGAAGCATTGCACTAAAAAGTACAAAGAAGATAATACACATGATAGTGACAGATTCACAAAAACAAATAAAAATAATATTTATCCAACATCTTAACCAAGCTTCTCCAAAGGACAAAAATTTAGTCAAAAAGCAGTCCCCTGACCTTGAATAATTTAGGTGGGAAGTAGAATAAATTATGGATTCCTAGTCTGTGCTTACTTTTGTGTGCAGTTAATCACAAGACCCTCAACTCCATGCAGTACCACTTGGTATGACTCCTGTCTCTTTAGACGTTACCTCTGATGCACAAATTTAAGACAGTACACGGTAAAGAACACAGCACTTTTTATATGTGAGCCTGTATTGTTAATATTTTTCCATAGTGAAGACTTTTCAAAAAAGTATATATTAAGACAACAATGAATCTGGGCCAGGCGCGGTGGCTCACGCCTGTAATCGCAGCACTTTGGGAGGCTGAAGCAGGTGGATCACCGGAGGTCAGAAGTTCGAGACCAGCCCGGCCAAGATAGCGAAAGCCCGTATCTACTAAAAATACAAAAATTAGCCGGGCATGGTAGCGTGTACCTTTAATCCTAGCTACTAGGAAGGCTGAGGCAGGAGAATCGCTTGAACCCAGAAGATGGAGGTTGCAGTGAGCTGAGATCACACCACTGCACTCTAGGATGGGTGACAGAGAAATACTCCCACTCAAAAAAAAAAAAAAAAAAAAAAAGAGAAAGCAAATAAAAAGATAACAATGAATCTGTATTTGCTGCTTGCTTTAATTTGGTAATTATTGAATGATACTTTTGAATCATAACCCAGCACTTTCCAAATGTAGCTGACCTTCTGAATAACCTAGAGAGAATTTTTCTTCCCCTCCATTCAACCAGTTAGCGACCCAGTGCCATAACTACTTATTTTTATGTGGAATACGGGCCTTCTATTTTACCTATGACACAGTAATAAAGTTTTTAATACGAAAGCATATCAAGGTAATTAATCCACTTATTAAAAGAGGAGAGTTCTCCAAAGATAAAGGTATAGAAGTTGATATTATACAACCTTTTTGTACCCTCATTTGGGCTCATGTTTGAAACAGGGAACAGTGTGGGCACAGGATACCTAGAGTTTGTGCACATTTCTGTTGTACTGTACTGATATTTAGCAAGTGTCTTAGTCCGTTTTGTGTTGCTAGAAAAAATACCTTGGTTTAGATAATTATAAACACCATAATTTATTTCTTCACAATCTCGAAGTCCAAGATCAAGGCACCAGCATCTGATAAGGGCCTTCTTGTTACATCCTCACATGGTGGTAGGGCAAGAGAGAGCCAAGGTCTTCCATAACCCCTTTTTATAATGGCATTAACCCATTTTTGGCATCAGAGCCCTCATCAACTAAATCCCTCTCAAAAGGCCTCGCCTCCCAACCCTGTTACATTGCAGATTAAGTTTTCAACACATGAATTTCGAAGCGGATACATTCCAACCACAGCATTAACCTTGAGTAAGTTATATGATTCACTTGACTTTCTCCTGCCTCATCTATAATATAGAATAATAATATTCATGTAATAAGAATTGATGGTTAAGTTGAATAGTATTTGTAAAGGCATTTATCATGATGTCCGGTATGTTCAGCATCTTCCTATTGTTCTAATATTAGGTTTTGGAATTGGCATGTTAGCTCACTGACTTCCACTCTGAATTTCATGTTGAAACTTCAGTCTATCATCTCCCAGGGTACAAAGCTAAACAGTATTACAGTATTTTTTTTTTTTTTTTCTGGGCTCCAAGTCAATATCTTAAAGGCTCAAGGGAAAAGTCAAAACAAAATAAAACAAAAAACATCCAAACAAACTTAACTCATCCTACTACTATCCTCACAGCAGTATTGTAAAAATCAACGGTCCATCCCTGTTGTTTTTTCTATTTATTCTTTCCTCTTTCCCAGCAACACAGGACTCTGGCACAATTTCCTAGAGGTAAGACTTCCAGTCTGACTAGCACATGTAGAATTGTCCTGGTTTTCTAAAAATCTACTTGATTTAAGAAAATCTAGCACATGTAGAATTGAACTGGTTCTCTAAACATCCACTGGATTTTAAAAATCTTTCTGCTCTTTTTCTCCCTGGAGTTCAACCAGAAATCTCAGCGATCCTAAACCCTCAAGCAACAGTTACAGCAACAAACATCTCCCACTTGCAAGTCGTTTCTCTGTGTCAATGTCTGAACCAAGATGTTTATAGATACTGTCTTCTTTAATCTTCACAAAATCTCTATGGATTATGTGGGTAATTCAGCCCCTCAGTAACTGGCTCAAATTCAGCAGGGTGAAATCTGACAAAATTGAGATGTGAATCAGTGTTTGACTTCGTAGCCTAGGCTCTTAACCAGCACCCTTTCACTTCAAGGCAGTCTCCTCCATGGCTAACAGTTTCTATTAAGCAGGCCACTAACATTGCAAGAACTTCTATTTCAATCAGTTTCTGCTGTTTTAGTGCATATTGAGACCATTCTTTCCTTGGCTACTGGGCAAACTTAAAAGTTTACCTCCAGCTTATCAAAAGAATCTCTATACAATATGGCACAAATCTATCCAATGTGGGTTTTTATTTTTTTTATTTTTTTAGCAGCTAGGCAGTTTTTTGCTCAGAATCTAGCTTTTACTTAAGAGCAATCAAAATTACTTTAAATCTCCAAAATAGATTATATATATTTTCTGACTCTGAATATATTCTCCATTAGTAAAGCAAAATTTAGGATTACAACTTCCTCTCAGCACTGTGTATCCCTGTTTTATGCTCTATTGGTCTTACTAACATTTATCAATTTTTGTAGACCATATAATTAACTTGTTTCTTTTGTACAATATCTGGCATCACAAAAGATAAGCTCCATAAGATTAGAATTTTTGTCAGTGTTGTTTGCTGCTATATTCTTGCATCTAGAACTCTTTCTGGCATATACTTAGTGTCTAACAAATAAGTGAACAGTGTACAAACTGTTCTATTCTTCAGCAAAAAAATCTGTCTATTTGAGTAAGGCTAAAGGCTAGTTACCAATATTGTTGTCAACCAAGATTATTTCTAGGGCATCTATCTTCTAATGCAACATCTGGGTTGCAGGGTAGTTACTAGGTAATGCTAAACTTTTTTAAGGTGGCTATACCAATTTTTGTTTCCACGATTAATAAGAATTTTACTGAAGCCACATGCAGACCACTTAACAATGTCAGACATATACATATATATATATATATTATTATTTTTTTGGTCAATCGAGTAAATGTAAAATAGTATTTCACTGTGGTATTTCTTGACATTTCTGTAATAAATAATAAAGTGGGACAGTATTTTATATAGTTATAAACCTTTATGCTTTCTCCTCTGTAAACATTTTTTGGCAATTTTTTCCCCAAAATATTTTATGGTTTTCTTATTGATTCCTAGCAATTCATAATATGCTTTGGGTAGTAATCATTCATGAATTAAATAAGTTGCAAATATCTTCTAGTTTGACTTTTTACTCATTTTTCAATCACCTCTCAAAAAAGAGAGTTTCTAATTTTTTGTAGTTGAATGTATTAACCTTTTCTGCATACTTTATAATTGTGTCTGCTTTATAAAATTTCCTGTCTATGAAGATATATTTCTATACTGTCTTCTTAAAGTCTATTTGTTTTGCATTATATATTTGCTTCTTTAATTCATCTATAATCGATTTTGTGTATGGTGTGAGGCACGGGCCTATTTAATGTTTTTAGTAAAATGAATGATCACCTTTTTCATCAATAGAGTAAATTTTACACTTTTACCCATGATATAAATTGCCACTTCTCATATATCAAGTATCCCCATTTATTTTTCAAGTGCCCAATCTCACATATAATTCCAAATAATGTTCCTACCTATGGTTGGAAATCCTTAGCCATATTATTAATCTATGAAACTTTATACAGGATTAAAAAGGAAATCTCATGTCATGTAGAAGACTAATCACCTATACTGTTTTTAAAATTGTATTTTATCTTAGCCAGCCAATGTTGGCTCTCTGTGGGAGTTACAGCTCAATAAATAATCAATCAAACATAATGTAGAAAAGTTAATACTCAAAGGCAAGACAATTTCTAAACAGGCAATTTACCATTACTACGCAAATTCTCTAGCTCTAAGCCTTTAGTGAAGCAGAAGCTATTGTGTGAGGTTAGCTATCATCCTACACCACGCACTGAATTTATTGCTAGAGGAGGTGGAGTAACTTCATTTTCTATTGTAGCTCTGTTCATCTGTAATAATGCAAGAGTGATCCTTTGCACATAAACACATGGAGAAATTAATACATTATAAATAAGTACAGCAAAATCAAGGTAGGTGAGTCATAAAACACAGGATATAACATTTGACAATTATTAGATATTTCAACTTATGATGAAATTTTCAATATATTATAACTTGAGCAGTTTTTTTTTTTTAAATTGAATACATGTTATAAAAGGGAATTCATTACTATGCTATGCTGGTAAACGTTTCAGTAAAATAATTTTAGTCCCTTGACAATGTATGAATGACAAACTGTAGGACTATAAAGATTCTGTGATTATATACACACATATATTAAGTTGGTGGAAAAGTAATTGTGGTTTTTGTCATTACTTTCAAATATAAAAACTAATTGTGTTTTTTGCCAATGAAAGTAATGGTATAATTTGTAAATACTTATATATTTACATGCATGTAAATAATGTATAATAATGGTGTTACATACATGTAAATAATGTAGTGATGGTATAATTTGTACATGCTTATGTATGTACTATGTAAATGGTATAATTTGTAAATGGTATCATTTGCCTTTACCTTCAATGACAAAAATCGCAATTACTTCTGGATTAATCTAATAACATTTGTTGTGATTGTTTTCTAAACATATATAAACCACACTCCGGAATTCTTTTTTCTATCATATGGACTTTTCTACAATATAAATAATATAGTGTAACAGATACACACTCTGCATACCACCCATAAATACATTGCATTACGTACACAAAAAATATTTGTTTTATTGACCCAAAGTCAATAGATAGTTATTCCAAGACTCTTAAACACTTGGGTTATGAATTTTATGATAAAAATCAATATTATCCTATTTGAAAGTTTACTTTGCTCTATCAAAGTGCTCTGCAAATTTCAATTCAAGAAACTCCAAGGGTATATTAAGGTATATTTGTGTGGTTTTATATAAGTCAGTAATTATATGTAAGTCAGTAATTGAAAATATTTTTGTTGTGGGTCAATCTATCACCTTCAGGATTTACTTCAGAATCACCTGAAGAATTCCGCAATAGTAGAAAACTGTCTGTATTAACATATACAACTGGATACATTATTCCAAGGACATGCCATTTAAAATGTTGTGATGTAGTCCCAGCTACTCGGGAGCCTGAGGCAGGAGAATGGCGTGAATCTGGGAGGCAGAGCTTGCAGTGAGCTGAGATCGCGCCACTGCACTCCAGCCTGGGTGACAGAGTGAGACTCTGTCTCAAAAAAAAAAAAAAAAAAAAAAGTGCATATAGATTTTATTAAACATAGAACATATGTATACATTGTACTCCTGTAGAGTTAGGAGAACACAGACCATATATATGTAGCTTGTTATAAAACCCAAACCTGGGTCAGGCATGGTGACTCACACCTATAATCCCAGCACTTTGGGAGACTGAGGTGGGCAAATCACCTGAGGTCAGGAGTTTGAGACCACCCTGACCAACATGGTGAAACCCCATCTCTACTAAAAATACAAAATTAGCTGGGCGTGGTGGTGTATGCCTGTAATCCCAGCTACTCGTGAGGCTGGTGAGGAGAATCACCTGGACCCAGGTGGTGGAGGTTGCAGTGAGCCGAGATGGTGCCATTACACTCCAGCCTGGGTGACAAGAGTTAAACTCCATCTCAAAACAACAACAACAACAAAAACAAACAAACAAACAAAAAAAAACAACCAAACCTGTGGTAATTTATTATATTACTACAGGTTACCTTTGAAAAAATCTGATCATTAAATTGACCATACATGTGAATGCCTAATAAATATATGTACACATATATATATATGTGTAGGTGTTGCACTTAAGGGTAGTGTGCCAAAACAGATTCGATACTAAATTCAAGTAACCTGAGTAGTTACTATAGTGCATTGGTAGTGAATAGGTTAAATATAGTCACAAAAATAATTTAGAAATAGCTTATTTTCAGCAATGAATCAAGGAGTGAAGAATATTTTCACCTTAGTTGATTGGATTACATCATGGTAAGATTCCTTGTGAACCAGAACAAACAGAAATTAAAACTGACATTTGCTGCCAATTTTAAAAACATAATACTGCACATGTAATATATGCATATACATATATAATATATATAGATGTAAAACCTGAGCCTACAGTTAGTCTTCAAACATCGACCACTCACTAAGCACTCATCTGGAGAGAACTTGGACTCTTCCTGTTAATTAACTTTGATTGTTTGCATGCCCAAGGCTAGTGTATTTATTCAACAAATACCTTTTGCTATATATAGATAGAAAGATGTTTTCTGGTAAGAAGATGGAGTCTAGAATAAAAGAGATAGAAAATAACTTAGTATTACTTTAGGATGAATCAGTGATTTTATAGGTAAAGTGAAGCAAGGCCCAAGGTATAAATTAATCCTAAATACCATTATGTGGGCTTTAGTGGTACCACTCACTTACATTACCACTTCACTGAAATGTATCTAAACAACTTTCATGTTGTCCATCAACATTTATAATGTATTTATTTATAACTAGTGCCAGAACAGTTAATTGAAGTATTATAATATGGTTTATTGGTCCATCACCTTTTTTGCTCTTTCTAGAAAAAAAACAAATATGACTATACTGTTTAAAATCAAAAGGAAAGAAAAAAGACTGTAAGGAGTTGACTAGTAGAACCTAATTTCTTTTCGAAAGAACTGTGCTGAAAACTTTAACAGCTGTTGTGCTTGATTATTGGAGCTTTATTTTCATTGGCTTCTAAAATAATGCTGTTACATTCAAGCAAGTAGATTAAATGTTATTAGCTTTAATACCTTTTAAAACAAGTAATCTGTTGAAACGATAATGGAATTTAAAGTAAGTACATTTGTTAAATTTGTTTTACACTATTGTGTTTTCCCTGTTGGCCACATGAATCTCTAAACCCGACATTGCTAATTACAATGATCATATACAGTACATGTATATGTGATTAACTTCACACTACACTTAAAGCAGACATAAAGGTAACTGAAGAACTCCACTATCATGTATAATTCTATGAAAGAATAATTCTGTTGCTATTTTATTTGTCTTAGAAACAAGAAAGAGAGTTTTTTTCACATAAATTTATGAACCCATTAAAATAAAAAAACATAGACTGTAATGTTAATTTACTATGAGATGATAGGCATCTGGTCTAATTAGGAAGAAGGAAGGAAGGAAGGGAGAAAGGCAAGAAAGAGAAAAGGAAGGAAAGAAAGAAAGAGAGGGAGGGATAGAGCAAGGGAAGAAACATGGATGGGAAAGATCCTAGAGTAATCTTTCCAATTAATACACACCAATTTAGATTTTCAGTTACTTAGGTTGGAAGAATTAGCTCCACCGTCATACATGGTTAGAGGCAAACTTTCAATACTTCTTTTTGTGTCAAGACACCTGTCTTTTTACTTCAGTGCCAGAAGAGTTTAGCATCTTGTCACTGAAGCAACGCAGCCTGCACATTTATAGGTGTCACTCTCTCTACCATCTGTTCCTTAGGATAACAGCCACCATTATCACCCAACCTCCACCTAAGGCTTTAACAATCTTTGTGGATTAAAGTTCAGATCTACAAGGAAGAATGGCTGGCAATAATGCTGCTGTTCAACTTTGCTTGACCTTAACTCTCCTGCTGTCAATACTGTATTGCAGCCTGTTAACTCTCTTTTTCATCCTATGTGTATATTGCCCTATAAAGTTCTTGATGTAGCAGTGAAACAATATAACATCTTTTGCACTGTTATTACCATTTTTGGTCCCCTTTTCACTTTCAGTTCACTAAAACACTCATGACTACATCTATAGTATCTTTAATAAATAAATTCAAAGTGAATGAATCCTAATTAGATTTCAGTTCTGGTGTCACTAATCAGACAGTTTCACAAATTGAACTAACCCAAACACACACACACACAGGCATACACACACACACACACACACACACACACACACACAAATTGAAATAAGAATGAAAAGGTCCATCCTGGCTAACACCGTGAAACTCCGTCTCTACTAAAAAATACAAAAAACTAGCCGGGCGAGATGGCGGGCGCCTGTAGTCCCAGCTACTCGGGAGGCTGAGGCAGGAGAATGGCGTGAACCCGGGAGGTGGAGCTTGCAGTGAGCTGAGATCCGGCCACTGCACTCCAGCCCGGGCAACACAGCGAGACTCCACCTCAAAAAAAAAAAAAAAAAAAAAAAAAAAAAAAAAAAAAAAAAAAAAAAAAAGAATGAAAAGGAGGGTATTGTGTTAAATGCCAGCCAATACAGGATAATGAAGTTTCTTAAGAATGCATTTACTATAATTTCACTTATTTTTCTTTTATTATCAGATAATACAGTTTATTATATCTTCTCTAACATGCTTGGGACCAGAAGAGTTGTGTATTTGGAATTTGTTTAGATTTTGAAATATTTGCATTATATACTGACTGGATCAGCATCCCTAATCCAACAATTCGAAATCTAAAATGCTTTCAGCATTCTTTGAGAATCATGTCAATGCTTAAGAACGTTTCGAATTTTGGAGCATTTCAAATTTCCAGTTTTAGGATTTGGAATGCTCAATCTATAATACTATGTATAAATATATGATAAATTGATTAACAAATACTTACTGCTAACACCTTTATGAAAAGTACTACCTGACAAATAATTTACAAATAGCTTTAATCAATTAATTCCAGTCAATATATGACTGGGGGAAAATATCACAGTGCACCATATTCTCATTATTTTATTAATTTACTTTCTCTCTTTATTGTTGATATGATGCTTCCTGATTAGGAGTAGCATTTTTATGCCTGTTTACTTTTGTGGCTTTTATTCTTCTTATATAAGATATTCTGCCACATTCAAATGAAAGAGAAAAGGGAGTGTGTTCTGTTTACTCATTGCCAATGAAACTAATAAAAATATTTTGCAAAGATGGTAAAACATGATAATGTTGTCAATTTAAAGCAGCTCATTACAGATGGAATGTTTGCACTCATTTTGTTCTACAACTGAACTTTTACTGTGGCTATAAAACAGCATCTCTTTGTTACTACAGACACTGAATTCTGCTGAATCCTTTTGCTTTTCCCACTGATTTGTTTGTGTGCTCACTCGCTCATGGCTTTTGGAAGGATTCATTTCCTCTCTCCTCTGGGAAGCAGTAACTGCTGCCCGGTAATGTTCTAGGATGGCTGTCTGCACACTGCCTCCCTCCATTTTATAGGCAACGTTAGCAAGTTAACCCATGATTTTCAACAAAATAGGTAGTTTAGGATTTTGCTTAAGGATGATATTTCCATAAAAATTAGCATGGTCTTTGAAAGCATTTTCTACCAGTTTTCACTAGCCTTTGGCTTAGGGCGCAATTGTGGCTTTCATCTGCAGTTAGCTAGCACTTACGTGTCATACCCACTCCTGATCCATTTGAATGTGTGTGAAGAAAGCTTATTTATTCAGCCAGCTCCATTTATATACAGCATTGTGGCATTTTTGTCATGTGTACAGAGGCTGGGGAAAAAGCAATGTTGCAGCCCTTATCTGTAAAACATGGAAGCCTACCATGGAACATGTCAAGGGGATGTTCTCATGGATGCAGTGGTGTTGCTTATAACTAACTCGTCTCTTTTCTTCAATTAGGACCAGTCATTTAAGCAGTACCCCAGTTTTCTGCTGATAATGACAGCTTCCTCAAACTAGTTGGCTTCTCTGGTTTGAAAAATTAAGCAAGTGTAACCATGTTTTTGTTTGAGATGATACTGAGAAAAAGCAAACATAAGGCAATGTTTCTCATTTGATGGGTGCATAAGTAATATACTGAACAGAGATTTTTAGTAATATGCAGAATATAGGCTCACTGTAGAGAATTAATCCTTTCAACAAATACTTGTTGAGTTTCTACCACACACTGTGAAAATGGTGAATAAAATAGTTCTTGCCTTCAAGAAGGACAAAGCCTAGGAGACATAGACATATAAATACATAGTTATATTAGATGTGTGTTATTAATATAATAAAATTGATGAAAGTGTATTAGCGGTTGAAGAAAAAAGTAATTAGCACATTAGGAGAAGTAGGGAAATGCTAGGCAAGAATATAAACAGGAAGTAAATTTTGATTTCTGTGGCAGATGAAGACTTTAAAAGGTGGGTGAGCACTGAGGAAAACAATTCTGTGCAAGGAATGTAAGAGGTGAGAAAACACAAAGTAGTGCAATAATACAGTTTATTAGAGGAATTTTGAGAACTTCAGTAGAGCTAGTTCATAGGTTGAGACAAGGAGAAAGAGTTAGGGAAGTGGAAAAAGAAATAATTGAGGGGACAGTTCCACACCATGCAAAATAATTAAGGCTGTATCTCTTAGGTTACAGATATCTTTTGACTGTGAGTTATATTTTAAAGTATGTGTTGCTCACATTTCTTTTTTTAGTATTCTAGGCCATTAGTTAGGCATTGCTCTAAAGACTTACTCAACCTACCCATATATAGATTTCATGGGGAAACTGGGGTATGGGAGTAATTAAAATGCAAGATGATAATGATTAATGTTTATTTAAAAGTAATTCATACCCCGTAATCTAAATATATGTAGGATTCCAATTAGACTCCAGCACTTTCATAGTGACATAGTTCTTTGAGTTGCTAATCTTTGCCTGTTTTAAGGTTATTAGAGAATAAATTTGTTATAGAACATAGAGTCCTAAACCTATAATAATAAACTTTTTAAGTAAACCATCAATGTAAATTTTAAAACAATTTTACATAAATTGTAAGTGGAGATAAATCACTAAGTACAATCAGATGTTTGCTATGGTGAATAAAACACATGTGATACTTTCTTCAAAATAACTCAACGTTAAACCTCTACCATATGAAGACATGTCTTTCATTTGTACATAATATAATCTCCCATATTAATATGTTTGCATTTATAGAGTATGTGCATTTAAATAAAAAAAACATATTGTTTCTTTTTTTAATATGGGACATCACCATTTATAGAAAAGAACAGAAAATTGTGACTTTCAGCAGGGTCTTTAAAGCAAGATCTACCAATCTTACCTGACTAAAACATGGTGTCCTCAGGTCATACACACAAAAGGCATTAAACAATGTGTTCCGTTTTTGTTTTTTGGGGTGTGTGTGTGTGTGTGTGTGTGTGTAAGAAAGAGAAGGAAGAAAAAATAAGAAAAAATAGGGAAAGGAGGAAGAGAGTAAGAGAGAGCAAAAGAAGGAGGAGGAAGAAAATGACAGAGGATAAAAAGAGAGAAGAAACCCATCCTTGGGAGTTCAACAAAGTCAGTCTTTTTTTCTTGTTTTTCCAAATATGGGCATTAAATTAGATATTTACTACACTCTTAAACAACACAAATACAATCCTATGAAATGTATGGCTTTCTCTGCAAAACCATTAGTTCTAAATATAATTTAACCACAATGTTCTAATAATTTTTGAACATTAAATGCGCTAAATAATTTGATTTAAAAATTGCATCTTTTTATGGCCACTGACTTTCTTGATCCAAATACTGCTTTAAGACAGTCACTAATCCCATCTTCTCTTCCTCTGGTCTTCCTTTCTCCTCTGGATTATGTACATTACTGTTCCCAGGCATAGGTGTGCACAGACACTGAATCCAGACAAAAGACTGATGTCCCAGAGATAAGTGTCTCACCTTTCCATGAAAATTAGAAAGAGAAAAAGCGGTCCCCATTCATTTGTATAATAGGTAGGCATATTTGAAATGATCTCTTGGCAACAGAAGAGTTATCCTGGAGGAGAGTTTTGCCTAATGGAAATCTACCCTGGGCAACTGACCTCAGGGCTCTTCATTCAATTTGCTTAATCTTCATCACCTTCCCAATATCAAACACCTTCATCTTAGACCCACAATATCTTCTACCCAAAGAAGGTGCTTTTAATCTGAAATGCCTGGTAGAGCATAGGCACAGAAAGAAAATGGCTCTGAATTATTAGAATTATTTGACTATATGATGTTTATTCCTGCTCCTTGTTTTTGTTTTTGTTCTTGTTTGTTTGTTTTCTTTTTGAGATACAGTCTCACTCTGCAGCCCACGCTGGAGTGCAGTGGTGTGATCTCTGCTTACTACAACATTTGCCTCCTGGGTTCAAGGATTCTCACGCCTCAACCTCCTGAGTAGCTGAGATTATAGGTGCATGCCACCAGGCCCAGCTAATTTTTTGTATTTTTAGTAGAGACCGGGTTTCATCACCTTAGCCAGAATGGTCTCAAACTCTCGACCTCTAGTGATTCACCCTCTTCGACTTCCCAAAGTGCTTACAGGGATTACAGGCGTGAGCCACCACACCTGGCCTGTTACTCTTTGTTAAGATACTATTTTACTATGCTTTCGTTTATACATTTCATGACTTTAAACTACCTCCTTCTCTAGAAGCTCTGTGATTTATGTCCACATACTGCTTTTCCCTAAGATGGAAAGCACTGGAAATAGTCTATGCAGTCAAATGGTCAGGAAGGTAAGCAAATTGATGGAAGAAGGAAAAGAAGTCAGCCTGTTGTGAGAAGCCTGTCACACGCATCATGCCAATGACAGATGGCGGGCAAAATGGAGACTGGGCACGATTGGTATCACTTAATAAAATCTTTCTGCATTGAAAGACTGTCACTGATAATTTATCTCCCTGATGAGTCACTTCATAAGCATATGATCTACTTTACTAGCAAGGTGTCCAATATGGAATAAACTTGTGTTCCTCTAATAGATAGCAATATTCAGTAATTATCTGCTAAGAAATATAAGGACCAGTATTAATTTCACTCATAATTTATTCTCATAGAATAAGAAATGTCCATATATTGTCTCTTTCGAGCTGCCCTTTAACACAACTTACATTTAAATTAAAACATTCAATGACTGATTTGTAATAAGGAACAATCAGTGATTTTAAATTATTTCTCTTTATTTTTGTCAAAACCTCACCTGTTAAATGTCAATTTACAATATCAGAAACCAGGTCAAAACGTTTTATGAGCTTGCTTAAAATTTGGGATTTTAGCAATACAATGACATCTTTAAAACTCCAACCATCAGAGAGTTTTGTTGGTCAAATCATTTAACCATTTCCTAAGTCTGACTGGTCTGACTGTATTCCACTACATCCATCATACCATCCTGGCCCTGGTCAACTGGATGGGAACAGGAACTTGCTAGTTTGTCTTCCTGCTTCCCTTCTTGCTGCCTTAGAGTATGTTTTCTACACAGAAGCCAGAGCCATCTTTTACAATTATAACCCATAGCCCCCAACTTCCTTCTTCAAAATTCTCCATTGGTTTCACATGATATTTAGAATAAAATCCAAACTATTTTTAATGGTCACCAAAGTTTACACTATTTTCCAGATGTTCCAATCCCTCTAGCCACATAACGCTCTCAACTCCACCCTTCTATCTATTTCCCTGTAATATAAACCCTGCCCTCCCACCCCCAGCCTGGGGTCTATTTCTTTCTGAAGCACTTTGTCTCGTGTTGTTGAAAGAATCACTCCTTATTTCATTCAAGTCTTCATTCAACTCTTCAACAAAACAATTCCTAACTACTCAAACTGAAATTGAACCTTGCCCTACCCCCACTGGCAATCACTTTGCACTTCATTCTTTTTTTAATCACTACCTGAAAATATGTGATATATATGTCTTTAGTTGTTTATCATTTGTTTCCAGCACCCTCATGTAAGCACCAAGACTGCAAGGCTTTGTCTGTCTTACTGACCATTGAAATCTTCAGTGCCTAGAACAGCCTCATTGTAGATGCTCAAGCATATCCTCATATGCCAAATGGATAAATAAAAAGTACTTTGCTAATCTGAAAATATGTAGGTTAGGATTGCAGTCAGTAAGATGCATCACATGCATACTGATTTTGGTTGACTGCCTTAGTACATTTAAATCTACCCAGAAAATCTTGGTGAAAATCAATCTTTGATTTTTCAATCACAATATAGGTCAAATTGTTCTTTTTATAAACATATTTAACAATCTCATTATTCCTAATTTTCCTCACTTAAAATTAGGATAATAATGCTACATATATTTTAGGGTTGTTGTGAAGATCAAATGAGCTAATATATATCAAGCAGTTAGAAAAATGCCTGGCACATCCTAACTATTCAATAAATGTTACTTCTTATTATTACTATTGCTATTTAGTTCAGCTCAAACCAAAATGCATTTGGAGCATTTTCTTTGTTTTTTGCCACAGCAAATGTATTATTCTTAACTAAAAATGTGTAGGTTGAAAGCTCAAGGAGGGGGATGTAGGTCTGTATACATCCTCAGAACCTCACACATTGCTTGAAAAACAGTAGATATTCAACAAATGCTAGTCAACTAAATTAATGAACACAATTGAAAATAAGCTTGATTTTTTCTAGTGAAGAGTAAGCAATAACATTAGCTTTATTTTGAATAATGAACGCTCCTTTCACTATACTTTGTTGGAATATCTAGAACTACATGTAAAATGTAAGTAGTGACCAATAGAAAATAAGGTGACCTTAAGTTTCTTTTTCCTGTGTGTTCTAGGACAGAAGTATAGACATTGCCAAGGTCAGAGAATCAAATGCTCACTGAGACTGATTAATAAAATTATACTTACTGATATTTACACTGCAACAAATTTCCATCTTAAAGCAAAATGAAGTTTACATATTGCTGCAGGCATTGTGCAAATTAGAACTTCATTGAATATTAATGAATTACTCTTTGTAGCCAATTGTTATGCAAATTACCAGACTGTCAGAATTTATCATTTTATTTAGTTGAGGATTAAGGCGAAAAACTGCTTTCAAAATCAAGCAGAACTCTATACAAACTAATATATGAATTGAATAAATAAAATATAATTTCTGAATGTTCAGGATTAACTATCAGTTTTTGGTTATAAAAAATATTAATCAATGTATGTTCTTCAAATTGCAGAATGGTTAAGACATATTATTAAGCAAGTGGAGACTAATCTTGCAGCTTTTTGAAAATCTTTAGAACATTAAAAAAATCTATACAGCATGTCTTTCTACAAATAATGTAAAATCACTATAATCATTCTAGAAGTAGTTTAAACTGCATACTCAACAAATTCCAAATCATGGTAAGAAATGTATGTATATGTTGAATTTCTAATTTTCATTGTATGTAGACCAGGTGTTTTTCTGTTTGTTTGTTTGTTTTAAACTAAAGTATCTTTAAGTGTGGGGGAAATATAATGAAATGGCAATACAACTTCTAAACAGGTCAACTGTGCATAGAATTTATTAATCAGGTGTTTTTTTTTTTCTCTTAGAGTTGTTTATTATTTGTTTTAGTCTGCCCTTAAAAAATGATTCCAGTTAATATTAATCAAAGTTTCATCAATACAGTTCTAATAAGTGACTTGAACATGAAAAGATCACTGAGACAAAACTTCTCAAAATAATTAATTCCTTTTAAACATACTGCCCCTGCAATATAATATGTTGTGAACAGTCAGGCACATATAAGGCTGTAGATTCATACAGGATAGTTAAAAGAATGAACAATTTCATTAATAAACACTATGCACATTTTTTCATAAAAACAGAAATTGAGATTATTCACCTATTTTACCTTAGGGATTTTTAAGAAACACAGATGTAACAAATATTATTATAATGACACATTTTGTACTGCATATTTCTTAAAGACAATGGAGAATCTTATTCAAATGAAAAATGTAGCAGGTACTATCCCTTTCATTGGTTATTTAATCTGATATAAAAAAATGTACACTTCAATAGGGTGTTGTAAAGTTTAAAAGTAGTTAATATTTCTCTCACAAGAGTCATTAAACTTTTAAAATTATACTCAAGTAATTAAAAAACTATTAATATATGATTTATTAAATTTCGTTCTATAGCATTGCAGAACAACTGAGAATAACAAAAAATCTTAGACTATAATAATTTCTTACAGTTTTCTCTTTATTTTATTATTTTCTCAATTATTTCAGAGCAAGAGGTATTTTGCTAGTTAAATAGGGTGACAGTGGTGTCAGCAGCACTCTAACACTATTAATACATTATTTTAAGGGAACATTTTTCTCCCAGATTGAACCAGGTATTTAGGTACTCTAACAGAATCATCTCTAATTTAGCAGTCAAGTAATAAAGCACAGAAGACATTATTAATTTAATTCCATTCTTCTAGAATTTGAGTTATTAAAGTGAAGTTTATCAGTTTACAAATAGAATCAACTCTGACCACACAGCAGTGTCAAGGTTGAATTTCATTCCTATGAAAAAAATGGGTGTAATTCATTATGATGTCAGCCTCTCTGTCCCTAGAGGTATACAACTAATGTGTGCTGTTTGCAGCCCTAGGCCATAAAACAAGTATTCTTTTTCTTTTATCTGCTTTCTATAAACGTGAAATTCCCAATACAGTAAATGGTCTGATTAAATCTATCACCTGCAGGGATGGCATGTGCATTGCTACTGAGACAGCCAGTAAAGTAACCACCAGGTCAAAAGATAACATTTAAGAGCTAAATTAAACCAGTTATCCCTTTCAACTCCCTCTAATTTCAAATACAATTGTGTACTATTCTGGACACCAAAGCCTTAATGCTCCTCACAAGGCACTTAATGCCACTCCTGAGCATCCAGTAGAGACCACCTAACTCCACCAATTGCCCTAGCAGAGCTCCTGCAGCAACACTATGAAATCACAAAACCACTGAAGCACTCCCCTTCTTTTGGCTGTCTTCAGTACCAGGGCAGCAAGTTTGGTCTTATTTTCCCTTTCCTCTCCATTACTCTAGGGTGTTTCGAATTTCATTATAATAATGAATCTTTTCATATGCATATTGCAAAAAGGTTTAGAGACTGCTCAGTGCAGAAATGGATGGATAATGCTACAGAAAATTTGACCCATGAGAAGGAACTGCCATCTATATTCCTTCACTTAGTAAACTATTTTAAACAGCATCTAAAAATGTGTACCATAACTGTGCTGGCTTATGGAATAATCCACAGAATACGAAGGTGCTTTCCAACTGACTGAGACAGACATGCTGTTAAGTGATCTGTGTGATTTGCTTGGTATAATAACCAGTTGTCCCTGGCTCACTGGGTGCCAGGGGCTACTAGAACAACTCAGCCTTGAGCTTGAAAGGGACTGCTGAGTGACCACACATGGTTTTGCTCCAAGCAGCCATTTGCCTGATTAAAATCAATAAAATCCTGCTGTAATAGCAGCATTTGGATATGTGACTCTACTGTTTTCATTGAGAAGTCTTACTATTTAATTTACTCATACGCATCTAATTCTCTCTTTCTCTTCCCCTAGCAGGATGTCACAGTTTACTACATTGTATTTTGGACAAACACTCTCAAATAATTCAGCTGTAAACTGATCCCTGGGTTAGCAGCCTTTCCAGGGTTTTATTTACTGAATCACCAATAATTAGATCATAAGAGTATATTTCTACAGTCACACACATGTGAGGAGAAGAGGAGACTGGTCATTTGGAATAAACAATGAGAAAATAATACATTTCAAGACATTTTGCATGGCTCCTAAATTGCTTAACTTTTAAGGACAAATTTTAAATTATTTTAACTGCTTCTTGGTTAGGGTAGAGAGGAAGACTGTAAAGGGAACATGGTTTCACAAGCACTATAAGAGATTGCAGAATTGCAAGATAAGCAGTGTCAATAAACAAACAAATTAATAGGTAAGAACAAATAAACAGCAAGCCTCTTTTGCTCAATTACTGTTCAAAGGATTTGTTGTTAACTAATTGGAATTAGTCCTGGAAGAGTTAAGTTAGTTCTCATCATAGCTCTTATACTTTTCCTATGTGAAAATTACTTATTTCATTTTCTGCAAAGTTTGGGATATAAATGACACATCCCAACGTTTCCCAGAAGAGTAGAAAGAGCAATTTCAAGGTTAGACAGTTTGTGGGTTTTTTTTATACTTCTTGTAGGAGGGGTGACTATATATAATTGTTTAATTTCAAACACTTTTGAGAATGAAAGGAAGTATTATTCACAATTACATGAAGACAATCAATACAGTTCTGGACAAATTAGGAATATATAGTCAACCAGGCAATGTGTCTCAAGGTTCTAAGGACACTGGCTAAACTTAATAACCACAGGAAATCCATGGAAGGCATACTTTGGTAGGAAGATAAGAATGTATCCTATTCTACCACCTCCTTATCTTGGCAGACAGTTAATAAATATGTTTCATCCATTATTTACTTATGTTCCTTAGGACTTTCAAATGCTTCATTCCATGATACTGTAAAGAGCCAACTTCATTTAATGTTACATAAAGTAAATAGTTTGAAAAAATCAATTTTGCAGTGTTTCCTAAAGTATGGATACAACAGAAATCCTACAGGACATGTAGCACAGATCTCTAGAGATATTGTTAAGTCTTAATTGTCAAACAAGGGAATTAATTCTGCAGTCAAATGTATTCAGTATACTTAGTAGCACGGGTCCTAATGCAATAATTCAGGGATGGTGCACATTTTTAAAGAATCCAGAAGTGACAACAATGTATCCACATAGTGTTTCAATAAAGATGCAACTTGAAAACTAAAATAGGTAAAAATAAAATTGCATGTTAATCTACAAAATTAGAAATATGGATTTTCTCACTGGGAGGAGGTGAATGGTGATGTACTTTAATCCCCTTATGTTACACAGGATGGACATCAGGTTCACTGACATTAAATAACAGACTCAGAACACCCAACCAGGTACTTGTCCACTGGGACTGTAACACAACCGTGCCTCCATTTCATATCTTATAAAAGAAAAAAAATAGTATTATTGATATAGAACATAGAAATACTCCAGTTCCTTCCTATGTCCTCAGATCAAGATGATACTATTCCTTTCTTATTTATTTTGCTACAGTATTTTTATCCACTCTGGATACAATGCAATCACATTTGAGGTTTGGCAGACTGCCCTTTTGGCTTAGCAGAGTTGATAAAAGGTTGCCAAATACCACAGTAGTTCATATTTATTTTCTTTTTTATGACTTTTTTTTTCCCCAAAATCCTCTGTGCTTTTACTCAGTAAACCATCAATCAACTCTAGAAAAAAAAACATGACTTCTTCTATGGGTTGCCAATGTTACTCTAGCTGTGAACAACTTGCTTTTTATGCACACAAAATTATATGTTTTTAATAGTTCTAATCCAGGGGGGAAATATCGCATTTTAGAAATCTTATGTATATATGCGTTTGTGTGAATAGATCTACATCTCTCTATACATACACATAAACATGTGTTTATGAATGTGTAAACCTTCCATCTAAAAATATGTTAACACTTATTTTAAATCCCAAATATGTTTAAAATTTGATTTAATTTTTTCCTTTTTGAGACTTGACATTGGGAGTGGTTCAGTGTTACCAGAAAACCAACAATTTGGAGCTCTGGTAATAAATACAGAATAGACCCAGGCGTTATAATCTAATGTTGACTAATTCATGGATTGGAAGATATTTGAATATATATAATCATCTCTTGCTGCAGAGTTAGGTTTCCAAGCCAGTATCCAATGTGAAATAGACTATTGGTTACTGTGTTGGAACAGGCCCATCTGCTGAACATTTGTGCCCAGTATAGCCTTGGCTATGTATGATTACCTTTGCCATTGTTGTTATGGAAGCAAAGAGCTAGACACCAACTCTACAGTTTCTACAGCCCACACATACTCACTAACAGAATTAAGGAGCTAGTATAACGATTAGCAGCATTGTTTCTGGATTTGTAGTTTGGATCTGCCGTGTACAAATTCTTGCTTACTTTAAGTGAAACACTTTATCTCTCTAAGTTCTGTATATAAAACTGGGATAATAATATTTCCCCTACTGTGCTGTAGTTAATGAGACAAGGAAGTATGGTGCTTAGTACAGCACCTGCAGGCAAGCATTTGTCAACCAATTAATTTAATTTTCAAATATTGGCAACTAGTATATGCATAATAAATAGTAGCAATTGTTTTGCACTTTTCAAATGGAAAACAGGGCCATTTGTATCCACTTATGATAAAGAATTGTTTTTAATTCTGTCTCTCATCACAATTCCCCTTCTACCTCTATTATATAAATAACTGAATTTGGGAATGATCATAGCAGGCACTTTACTGCTGCTTTTTCCTTAAAAATGTAGATATAAGCTCCACTATCATTCTCAAAACTCAAGTTTCATTCATAATTGAATCCCAGATTTATAGTGTTTTTTACAGTATGAAATTAGACAATCTTCAACCATCTTACTCCTATGAGAAATACAAATACAAATATTTAATACAGGATTAATACAGGATTATTTAATATTATAAGCTTAAAAGCTACAGTTTTGACACTCCACCACCCCTCCTTTCCTTCACCTAAAACATACATCATTCCAGCCTACAGATTCCCAAACATATATTATCATAATGCTGGAAAGATTAAATGATTACCAAATAGCTGGATTTGTGCAACACTATTAAACATACTATTTTTCAAATTCTTCAAACTGAAAAATTTGAAATAATCCAACTCTGGTCCATCTCATTGTTTAAATAAAAACAAATATTATGCGGTGGTATACAAGAACTTGCAGCTGGGATCGGAAAAGTTTCTAGCCCATTTTTTGTTCTTCAAAAGATGTATAAGTTCCTTAACTTCTCTGGCTTCAGTTTCCTACTCTGAAATGGGAATAAGTACTGTTTTAATGAGCTTTAAATGAGATATTTATAGAAAAATGTTTACACAATGCACAGCATAAAAAACTCTAAGTGTTATTTTATTGATATAATTTTTGAATGTTTTCAAAAGTGTAAAATATTAGACAAAGGAATGTATCATGTTTCTGTTAATAATATATTTCAGGCCCTTAGAATTTTTAATCCTTTGTGTTATATAAAGTACAATGTCTTAATTGATAAATGTTAAACTTACTCATTTTTCTTTACTTTGCCGAGGTGTTCATAATTATAAAAAGTTTATGAACTTTCATGAACTCATTGATAGTAAAATCTAAAGGAGTCTGATATACAGCATTTCAGTATTGCCTGTTTTCTCAATGCATCCTAGGAGGTCTGGGTGTGAGTGTTACAGGGGTAGATGGGGGAGAGTTTAGCAGTCATTGCTCTAACAAACCATACCAGGGGACAGGTTGTCTGTGTTTACGAGTGTTTGGAGGTAGTTTCCCCTTCAATTTGCATCTGAACTTAGGCAAGTGGCCATGTCTGAAGAAACACCTAGACATTCGACGTTACTATCTAATAACAAAAAATAGGTAGAACAATCACAGTCCGTGAGTCCATTTTACGGAGCAAAGTAAATCCCTGCAGTTATGAGGAAAGAATTGTATTTCAATATTTTAATTTCTTTCTGTTATTAAAGGAAAGCAGGGCTGCTGAAATTTAATTTTAATTATTTTCTTAGTTTGATGGTATATCCTCAATAAACTATAAAGCAACATAGACCAGATAAAAAGTCTATAAAGATTATGGTCCCTAAAAACATATAGGCAATATGAGTTTACTATTTATAACAAATATAAGACATATATTTTTTACATTTACAATAATATCTTTAAAAATAATTACATAGTAATAGGGCAACTTGTTCCCAAATTATATACTGCTAAAGTAAAAAAAAAAAGAAAGAAATAAAAACAGAATTAGCAAATCGTTAACAGATTTGAGGACATGTAAACCAGTTCTTCATAGTTGCCTGATAAGTCCTTCAAGTCCCAGATGATTGCATTCAATTTTGTTGAAAATATTTATATTCCTGCTTCCCTGTAAAGCACTAGTAGGCTAATTAACCACAGTAGTGAAATATGCTAGAGAATGCATATTTATAAATTGCAGTTTATTCATTAATACTCTTGGTCCTTGTTACTTAATGTGCAGACCCTAACCCAGTTGCCTCACCAGAACCCAGAAGCTTATGAGTAATGCAGTATTTCAAGCCTTACCCAAGATTACTAAAAGCAGATTTGCATCTTAACAAGATTCCTAGGAGATGTGTATGTATAGTATATTTTGGGAAGTCCCACTAAAGGTATTTTTGTGATTTAAAATTTTTAAATACATTTTTAATAGAAAAGTACCTTGAGGCTAGGTATAAAAATTACTGTGTATACAATATATTGAATATGTCTTACCTTTTTATAGAAAATTTGGTTTAAATTAATATGACAAAACAGGCAAATTGACAAAGATCACACAATCTTCATGGAGTTTGTGGAATCCATTTTTTAAAAAACCTACTCTGCAATATATAACATTGCTTAAATTATTACCAAATCTGTAGTCAAAGTAGGAAAAAATCAATACATTCTAGAGATGAACTAAATATGGTAGCAGGGCTTTCTCTCTCTATGGCTTGGATAAATTGCTGCTTGGAATCATCAAGACTACTTTTGTGTGTGTGTATCCAGCAATGGTGCATGATTATAACAGTTTAGTATCTACATGTAGAGACTTTCAGGTCACTGGTTTCTAATTTCAGTGCATTCCTTTGTTTAATGTCTTGCTCTATTTACAGACTCTTGAAAGCAGGGACTGTGTTTCATTAGCTTTTATAATTCCAGCAATAGCTTTAGTCCTTGGCAAAAAAACAAGAGGGTGCTTAATGAATATTTATTGAAGGTAACTGAAAATACATTTAACAAAGTGATCAACATAGGATCAAAGGCCTTTTTAAATTTTTTTATAAGAATATTCCATATGTTGTCCTTGTCCTTAGTGGGCAAAGAAAGCAACATTTAAAAATAATAATAATGAGTCCAGTATGGAAAAACACACAAGACACAACAATAAAACAGATACATGAAATGTTCAGAGAAAGAAAATTAAACATAGAGGAGAACATATGTGGAAAATGTTCACTGAAATGACTGCATGTTTGTGGAATTATATTTTATTTGCTATGTTTCTTACTATCATAAAACCATGTGGGCATAATCCATTGAGCATACATATTTTATAACCATTTTATATTAGACTTTTTTTCTGTTAACTTAAAAATAGTTTTAAGCATAGGGCTTAGAATCCTTTTTATGAACTTAATACCCTTTTTGAAAGCAGAGTGTTAGTATAAATACAGAATTTTTTTCTTTAAGGTGGCTTCTATGTGATATTTTTAATAATTGGCTAATCAAAAGCAATCAATATGGAAGGTTTAGGAGTCTTACAGTTCAAAAGATTGACTCAAGTTTAAATTCAGCCATCTCATTTCCTAGTTATGAGCCAATGGATATGTCATTTAACTTCTCAGATTCCCAGTTTCCTCGTCTGTTGAAAATTAGATAAAAATATAGAGCTGATAATATTCTTGGGAATATAATAAATGTAAAGTACTGGGTGCATGTACCTCCTCAATATCAGCTATTATTATTGTTTATACTACTTTATATATACAACAGTGAGCACCTAAGTATATGATGAAACATTCTTACATTAAACTTCTATCACTAGAATTCTTTATCTCTATCATTTCTATCACTCTTCTTAAAGTGAGCTTTTATTATGCTGTAAAATTTCTATCTAAAATACACCAGAGATGTAAATAATCTTATCACTGACTACTAGAGAGCAAAATATTTTCAAGTAGCAACTATAATTTTGGTGAAATATTTCAAGCTTAAGAAAAAGAGGTATTAATTACAGAAGCTGAATGTGTGTGTATATATACAGTGTTTTAACACAAGATATGTGTTGCTATCTTCTTTTGTAGATGAAGAAACTGAAGAAATACAAAATTCCTTTTATCTAATATTAATATTATTATTTCATGATATTCATCATTGGTAATTGTCTTAACACTGATAATTATATTGAATCTTTTCTTTTTAAAGTTTGAAAATTTATTGTAGTTTCATTGAACATTATTTTAACGTAGACATATTTAGGTCAAAAAGAAATCATGCCTATTAAAAATTTTTCTTCAAATTTATTTACAAATATAATTTTAATTCAGTAAAAAAATTTGTTAAAACAGTAAATACCAGGATATTAAGAATGCTGATTTCAATTATTAATTTAAAGCATTTTGAGTCTTGTATTGACCAAAGGGAAAAACAAGTGGAAAGATATATTCTTGCTATTTTGAGAGGAAATTCTAATTGGCACATGGCTCCGAACCAGTGGATTAACAATTCTGCTATTAAAGCCCTTGTGATCCTATATTAAACACCCTCCTGTGCACCAGGTGTATGATCGTGAAAGATTTTGTAATCATGAAGGGAGTAAGTAGTAAAAATGTTTTACGTAATACTCCCATTCAGCTTCCATAATAATGCTGTTTTTCCTATATTTAAAATGTTACGCCAAACTCTCATAGTTGCTACTTGGAAAAAGTTTTGCTCACTTCCTTCCTTCCTCCTTCCTCCTCCTTCCTTCCTTCCTTCCTTCCTTCCTTCCTTCCTTCCTTCCTTCCTTCCTTCCTTCCTTCCTTCCTTCCTTCCTTCTTTCCTTTCTTTTCCTTGGTTACAAAGTTTGTGACCCAAAATATCTTCACAAGCCTAGCTAGAGTAAGTAGTAAAATATAATTAAATATATTTTAAGTTTTTTGTTTTCCTATTAGTTACTGGGTTACACACGGTATTTGTTTACGTGAGGAAGTTCTTTAGTGGTGATTTGTGAGATTTTGCTGTACCCATCACTCAAACAGTAAACAGTGCACCAAATTTGTAGTCTTTTATACCTCACCCTCTCCCACTCTTCCCCCTAAGTCCCCAAAGTCCATTGTATCATTCTCATGCCTCTAAAATTGCTTATGGATTCAGCTTCTTCTTTCAATATTTTCTTGTGCACAGAACTTTCAGGATAAGCATAATAACTATGAAAGATTTTAATGGAAGAAAAGGCAGTGCCAAAATATATAATGTGACAACCTATAAAACATGAGAATAAAAATCCCTAACATTACTATACAATAAATTGTATGAGAATTGGATAGTACTAAACTAGATATCTAAGGAAAAACAGAACAAAGAAAAAGACAATAGAAGGATTAGCCACCATTCCAATCAAATCTTATTGGGCCAGTAGGATTCTAGTATTTAAATGACAAAGAATAGACACTGATAAATCACTGTGTCAAACGCACAAATTAATGTACTCTGATGATACTAAGGAATAAATTATTCACATAAAAATGTACCTGATTTGTCTAGAAGCAACTCATTTTCTATTCTGATTTCACTGCCTAGGGCACTGCTGGAGCCTGCAGGGATTAAAAAAGTATGTGCAAGAAACAGAGCAACTAAATACCATAAAATAGAACAAGGCAGAGTACTACATCTAGTTATGCAATGTTATTTCCATGGGCAGTAACATACATAAAAAGGACTTATCTGACGACCAAGTGACCACAGTGTAGTTGTTACAGAAGAGAAAATAAAGTTTAGGAAATAATTAGGAATAGGTTTATTTAGTTCCATCATTGTTCTTTGGATTAAACTTTATTTTGTCCTATGAAAGCCAAGTGGTAACATCATTCCCTGACATTTATGACTCTGATGGCAACAATCACAGGCACTAGCTTGTCCCAACGCCATCCTAAATCCATGGCTAATCATTTTCAGGCTTTTCACTCTGTAGCATCCAAAATGAGGATAGATCTCCAAAAGAGCAAACCTCTCTCCCTCCATCAGACAATCCGTGTAGTTCCTCACACCTGTAACTGCAGATTGTTCATCTGGAACAGTTCATTTTCCTATTTCCTGACAGGAGCATGAGGAATTGAATCAGTGATGATTGTGGGGACTGATTTTTTACCAGTGCCAACTCTTTTCACTGGTCGGTAAGAAAGATCACTACCATTGGCTGATTCATATGATGTAATGGAACAGAGACAGTGACTCAAGGCATTACAACTCTCGGAATGCCTAAAGTAATCCGACAGCAATAAAAATTGAATCAAATGTAACCATAAGCAAGGGAAGCATGAAGAAAAGTGGATGTATCCTCTTATTTTACCAAAATATTAATAATAGAGATATCACTGTGTAATCCCTGGTGTACAGTTGATACTCAGATATATGTTGAATGTGTAAATGAAGGAGATGAGAGGAAGGAAGGAAGGGAGAAAGGGTGGGAGGGAGGAAGGGAAGAAGGGAGGGAACAAAGGAGGAAGGAAGGAAGGAAGGAAGGAAGGAAGGAAGGAAGGAAACAGGTATCAAGATAAACATAAACAACATTTATCTAAATTTTATTGTACATATAAATAAAAATCTGAAAGAAAAAAGATATCACTTGATAATGTATTCGTTTATGGTGCTTATTTAGGTATTACTCAGTATAATTTGCCTGTTATTCTGTTCTTTATCAAATATAACAGGTTAACCATTGTTGTCAACCATAGTGTACTATATACTATATGACAAATGGTCCTTCGAGTGTTCTTATAAAAGAACAAGGATTAGTGTGTTATTATGCACAATATAGTAAAATTCGGGTTCAAAAATAACCTAGACTTTTTAGAGAGTTGGTCTAAATAAAAATATCGGAGGTCAAGTTGAAAAATACTAAAGGTGACTACCAAAGCACAGGCTTTAAAATACCAGCAGGAAAGAGTACAGCAAGTGACACACAAACTACCAGTAGCTTAGTCCTAATTAGTAAAGCAGTCACATTAATGTGTAAATGTAGCACTGAAGTAAAACATACAAATGCTACTACTTTTCAGCTTATCCACTGGGGACAGGAAAAAGTAGACACCAAGGCTATTAGCGTCTGAAAAGTCAACACATAATATTTTATGGAGGTACTTAATGCTCTTTTTTAGTTAATAGAAAAGTTTAAAAGATGATATTTAAGAAAGTAGTGCCCTCCAAATAAATGGGCCTGTTCAGAATGGATTCAATAACTTCTCTCAGAGTAATTACAAATAATCACCATGGAAATTTAAGCTCCAGCAACAGCACCTTAACTTTTTATTTTCCCCTTATAATTATCTTTAGCAGAAATTTATTAGGCTATTATTAATTAATGTTGAAGTTTATAAGAAAAATGTACAGTATCTAATGCTATATTCTGAAATAACCTTAGATATTAATGTAAAAGCTATTAAAGTCTATGCCATTATTGTAAAGGGTTATAATTTTATCAAAATAAATACATATCAAATTAGTATAATAATAGACACCTTTTATTCAACCATAACTGGAACATCTTGGTTTGATGCACACACCCAAAAACTTAATATTTATGTCTCTGGTTACAATACTCCAAATGTCCATTATTGGGCTCCTAATAAAATACCCGGCTTCCAATGAGGAAAGGACTTCTTATTTGATAAATGGTGCTGGGATAACTAGCTAGCCATATGCAAAGATTGAAAATTGGACTTCTTCCTTATACCACATTGTAAAATCAACTCAAGATATATTAAAGACTTAAATGTAAAACCTGAAACTAGAAAACCCTTGGAAGATAATCTAGGAAATACCATTCTGGACATAGGACTTGGCAGAGATTTCATGACATGGACACCACAAGCAATTAAAACAAAAACAAAAATTAACAAGTGAAAACAAATTAAACTAAAGAGATTTTACACAGCAAAAGAAACTATCAACAGAGTAGACAGACAACCTCCAATATGAGAGAAAATATTTGCAATCTACGCATCCCACAAAGGTGTAATATTCAGAATCTATAAGGAACTTAAACAAATCAACAAGTGAAACAAACAAAAACACAAATAATCTCATTCAAAAGTTGGCAAAGGACCTAAACAGACAATTTTCAAAAGAAGAGATACACACAGCCAACAAGCATATGAGAACAAACATGCTCAACATCACTAATCAATAGAAAAATACAAATCAAAATCACAATGAGATACCATCTCGCTCCAGTCAGAATGACTGTTATTAAAAAGTCAAAAAAATAACAGATGCTGGCAAGTTTGTGAAGAAAAGAGAACACTATACACTGCTGGTGGAAATGTAAATTAGTTCAACCATTATGGAAAGCAGTTCAGCAATTTCTAAAAGAATTCGAGCAATCCCATTATTCAACCCAACAATCCCGTTATTGGGTATACACCCAAAGGAATATGAACTGACCTCCCACAAAGACACATGCACAGGTAGGTTCATCGCAGAACTATTCACAATAGTGAAGACATGGAGTCAGCCTAAATGCTCATCAAGAGTACACTGAGTAAAGAAAATGTGGTACATATATACCATGTAATACTACACAGCCATAAAAAGAACAAGACTGCGTCCTTTGCAGCAACATGGGTGGAACTGTAGGCCAGCATCCTAAGTGAACTAACAGTTACAGAAAACCAAATACCACATGTTCTCACTTATAAGTGGGAGCTAAACATGGACTACATATGGACACAAAGAAAAGAAAAACAGACATCAGGGCCTACTTGAGGGTGGAGGGACAGAGGAGGGTGAGGATCGAAAAAACTACCTATCAAGTACTATGCTTATTATGTGGGTGGTGAAATAATCTGCACACCAAACCCCACGATATGTAATTTACCTATATAACAAACCTGTACATGCACCCCGAACCTATCATGAAAGTTAAAAAAAAAATAAAAACCAGCTTCAAATGCACTAGATCTATAAATTGAACTCTTAGATTAAGAACAGATACTACATTGGGCTTGTCCTCCTAATGATATAACATAACTCTCTCTAATACAAATGCAGTTACTTTCCATGACATTATTTCAAAGTTTAGGAAAAAGTTCATTGAGTGCCACTAGGCATTATGACAGGTGCTTTACATACATAATTTATGTAAACAAAGCCATTCTAAGCAATTATAATTCCATCTCACAAAGTGGAAAATTGAGGTGTGAAGAAATGAACTATTTCAAATACATATAAATGTTAGGTGTGCAGAATGGAACACAAACATCTGGGAGAGACTGCACACTATTTCCAGGACACTGTGATCTGGCCCTAGATTAGATGGCACAGATGTCTATGAAACAAACACGCTAAAGCTAAACCTGTCATAGATCAGTAGGACTATGATCAAGCAATAATATAGCCCAGGTAGAACCCGTGCATGAATATGGGTATGCACACAAGTGGTTTTTTTCTCTCTCTCTCCCCCCAACACACACACTCACACTCACCACTCACAGTCACGGTATTTTAAATTTATTCCTTTTTTTAGTCTAAATTAGCATTAATGTTCTCTTCCTACCCTCTCCAGGCCTGGAGATACTTATGCACATCCTGAAGAGAGCAGGAGGATAAATTCCTCTTTGGGTATTTCAAAAATTAGGTGTAATATAACAAATATTTTGGGTCGGGTGTGGTGTCTCACGCCTCTAATTCCAGCACTTTGGGAGGCTGAGGCGGGCGGATCACTAGATCAGGAGTTCGAGACCAGTCTGACAACACAGTGAAACCCTGTCTCTACCAAAATTACAAAAATTAGTGTGGCATGGTGTGGTGGCACGCACAATATTTTAAATCCCCATGGGTTGAAATTATGTTAAAAGACACAAGTTTTTGTAAAACAAGATTTTTTGTTTTTGTTTTTTTTGGTAAGTGTTGGTGTGTTGATGGTATTTTATGTGTAAAGGATAAAGTGAGCTGACTGTAAGTCAGCCCTCCTTATCCATGAGAGGGTTCTGCATCCTCGGATTCAACCTACTGTAGATTGAAAATAGTCAAAACAAAATAAAACAAAACAAAAACAAAAAATAACAATACAACAATAAAAACAAATTTAAAAAGCAATGCAGCAAACAACTATTTGCATAGCAGGTACCGTGTATTAGGTATTATAACTAAAATAGAGATGACAAAGTATATGGGAAAATGTGTAAGAGTTACATGAAAATACTATGCTATTTTATATAAGGGCCTTGAGAATCCTCAGATTTTGGTATTGCCTGGGGTCCTGGACCCAATTCCACGAGGGCTGCATAGCATAATAATGAGGTCACACAATTTTGGAATTTTATTAACTCCTTTAAGAGAAGGTAGTGTGCAGAAGACATACTGTAAATGATACTATTTTATTTAGAAATGTTAATTTGTATAAAATGTGTTCCCTCTCATTCTCTTTCTGTTTGATACATATTATTGAACTTGTTTCTCTAATGAACCCTTCACAATATTCTACATCATGTTTTACAATACTCATTGATGGAAGCTACATGAGCATATAAATACCTTAGTATTTTCTATTTTTGATGATAATTTTTATAAAATATCACTGTAATATTTACTACTTAGACTTTCTTAGTAAAATTACCTTGGTAATTTCATACCAATGATATTATGCACTTAAATTTATTTTTATTTACTTATTTATTTACTTTTTGAGGCAGAGTCTCGCTTTGTCACCTAGGCTGGAACACAATGGCATGATGTCAGCTCACTGCAACCTTGACCTCCTGGGCTCAAGCAACCTTCCTGCCTCAGCCCTCTAAGCATTAACAAGTGGCACCACAGGTGCACGCTACCACTCCCAGCTAAGTTTTTGTAGAGAGAGGGTTTCATCATGTTGCCCAGGCTGGCCTTGAACTGATAAGCTCAAATGGTTTGTTGGCCTTTGCCTTCCAAAGTGCTGGGATTACAGGAGTGAGCCACCACACCCGGTCTGATTTTTATTTTTATATAGATAAATATTTGATCCCAAGAATTATTTTTAAGATTCTAAAGAACTATCACACTGGGGACCAAAATAAGTATATCCAAATAAATCACTGATTCTGATTCTAAACTATACAGTCTTCCCCCTCAATGGACAGTTTTAATTCACTTTCTTCATTAATAACATTTTCATTTTAGAATAAATTTTTTATCAAGGTTTGAATTCTTGACTGGTTTCAGCATATTGATTAAATTTAAGTGTATAATTATGTCCCTTTCTCCTAGCCATGGGTGGATTCACTAGCTTGGGCAAATGAGAAAACATATATTTTAATTAAAATGTGTAAAAAAATAAGCAGGACTAAAAATTCCATTTTGTATTTGTATTGCCGTTTTTAAGTGGTGTTTAAGTTATTCTGTTTACTTTTTCAATTCAAAACATTTTGCTAAGGTTTTTCAGGAGAGAAGGATTTACTTCAAATCCAAATTTAATTAGTATTTAATTTTTTGTTTTTAGAAAAAGTGTTTATACAGAATAAACACAGAAAATGACATCTTAAACTCATATGCTATGGCACAGTATCTGCAGGAAAGAACATGAAAAACATTAAACTCAAGAATATATAAAATCAATAGACTAATAACTTACTGTAGTCTCCTTCCATATTGTAAATCCTGGTCAAGCTAGAAATATAAGACAAATCAGTGTTTTCTGTCAAAAAGGTGTGGTGATTTATTTCAAATGAAAATCCAAAGGGTTTAATTTAAACTTAAAATGGGTGTCAATATGCATGATGACAACAAAATACCCTACAAAGAAGGGGTTCATGAGGATAGCCAAAACCAACAGGTGTATTTCCAGCTCATCAGGTCCTCCAACTGAGCATAGGAATGATAAAATGCTTGACTGGGGAAATCATATTCTAAATACATAGAAGAGAAAGCCACCAGAACCACTGGTTTGCCAAATTTAATCAGGTGCCCAAATTTTAACAGGGTGCCCATTCAAGCTTTATTATTTACTTACGCACCCCATTGTAAAAACTTTCCATTTGCTTCTTCCCAAAGTAATTGATGGTGGGGGCGGGGGTGGGGGGAACAACATTTCAAAAGGTATTTTTGCTTGACTCTTTATTTACTAAAATGATTAACCTTGGAAGGACCTTAGGAAAGGGCTGTGGATTTGATTACCTCCTCATCTGCAGTCCAGATGAGTTGGGGATAATGACTTTTACTATGATAAAAAGTATGATATCTTTATTATTGGAAATGATTCAATGAAAGGACGACAATTCCCATTGGACTTTCAGGGAGTCCCTTAAAAATAGTTAATTAGGGAGAGTATCTGTTGTAACTTTTAAAATACACTTTTGACCAGGCACAGTGGCTCATTCCTGTAATCTCAGCTCTTGGGGAAGCTTAGGCGAGAAGACTGCTGGAGGTCAGGAGTTAGAAACCAGTCTGGGTAACATAGTGAGACCCCATCTTTACAAAAACAAAAATTAAAAAAAATAGCAGTGCATGGTGGCACCTGCCTCTGGTCCCAGAGATGGGAGGATGACTTGAGTTGAGGCTACAGTGAGCAGTAATCATGCCACTGCACTGCAGCCTAGGAGACAGAGCAAGACTATCTTTCAAAAATAAATTAAAAATAAATAAATAAGTTTTACAATAATCTCTTTAGTCTAATTTATTAGAAAGGGTAACCAAGATGTTCAATAGAAAAGATAATTATGGATGCTTTAAAGTAAACAAAAAGGATGCTTACCTGTTTCTCTTCATCGGAAGTAACTTTTAAGATAAGTATGACATAACGAATAATCAATACATTTTTATATTGAACTTGTTCCAATAAGCTATTTTGTAAATATTTAGGTTAAAATGCTTATCTGACTTTTCAATGACAAATTTAGTTATCAAAAAAATACATAAGCCATATTATACACTATGTACTATATTAAATACTACTGCAAGATAAAAAGCAGGTTTTGGTTTAACTTACTATTTCTTTACTCCTAGAAGGATATTTTTAGTCAATACCTCTAGATTTCTATCTTCTGTTTAACTCATTGAGTATTAAAAGGTTTCCTCCTAGAAAAAGTAACGCTTATACACTGTTGGTGGGAATATAAATTAGTTCAACCATAGTGGAAGACAGTGTGGTAATTGCTCAGAATCCTAAAGACAGAAATGCCATTCGACCCAGCAATCTTATTATTGAGTATATATCCAATGGAATACAAATCATTCTATTATAAAGACACATGCATGTTGTAGCACTATTCACAATAGCAAAGACATGGAATCAACCTAAATGCCCATCAATGATAGACTAGATAAAGAAAATGTGGTACATATACACCATGGAATACTATGCAGCCATTAAAAAGAATGGAATCATGTCCTTTATAGGGACATGGATGGAACTGGAGGCCATTATCCTTAGCAAACTATCAGAGGAACAGAAAACTGAATACTGCATGTTCTCACATATAAATGCGAGCTAAATTATGAGAACACATGAACACATAGAGGGGAGCAACACACTAGGGCCTATTTGAGGGTGGTGGGCGGGACGAGGAAAATGATTAGGAAAAATAACTAATAGATATTCGGCTTAATACCTAGGTGATGAAATAATCTGTACAATGAACCCCCATGACACAATGTTTACCTCTGTAACAAACCTGCTCATGTTTCCCTGAACTTAAAATTTAAAAAATAAATAAATAAACAGATCCCCTCCTTTGACAAAATTATTCTATTCATAAGCTTCGAATACCAAGTTCTGATTATAGAGCAGATTCATATTGCACCATGTTTCTAGTTATTTACATTTTGTAAATGTTTTATATCACTAGTGACTTTGAATTCTCTATTATATAGTCATAAGTAAAGGTGGAAATGTTGATCTCCATTTTTATGTTCAGCTGAAAGCAGTATTTTGCACTGGATAAATAAGTACAATTATGTTTTCTCACTCAGATCTTAGACCTGTGGGTCAGGAAAAAAATTAAGATACTTCAGAGGATCAGAAAGAAATAGGCAACAAGAGGAAAATTGAATCATGGAAATATAGTAGCTATTTCTTTTTGAACCTTACAGAGTAATAGGGTTTATATAAATATAAGCTAAACGGACCATTTTGTATTCCTCTGAGACATTCTGGGAAGCCAAACTCATAAGAGTCATACTTCACTAGCAATGGTACAACATATCTCCTACCAAGTACTTAGTAAGTATTCATAGAAAAAGTCAGTATTTTAAATGGCATCCTTAAGAGAGTAAGCCAGACCATTTGTTTTTTGAAAGAAATAAATTTGGAGTGGTAAATGATGCAGGAACTATTTTTTATTAAGTCATTCTAATTTCAAAGTAGTTCTACAAATTCTGTGTCCAGAATCCCCAACTTAAGAATAAAAATATATATTAATTATTTTCATATGAAATTATTATTCTTATGCAAGGATTCTCATGGTTCATTCAATTCCCCATGTGCCTTCATACCATAACTGGAAATAATTAGCAACATGTCTGGAAGATTTAGCTAAGAAACATGTTAATTTCGCCTGGAGACTGTTCTTTTATGCTGCACATTCATTTTCACAAATTTCTTACTGAGTTTGTCAATGTGATTTTTATGTCAACTGACTACTCTGTAAAATAGCTGTCTATATGAACATTGCTTTTATAAAATGTTGAGAGCTGTTTCTTTTATTATTGAATTTGATGCCTCAGCCTATATCAGGGTTTTTAATACATTGGTACAGATCAGCATGATTCAGCTCAGTAGTTCCTTGGCTTTCCATTCTTCAAGAGTTACAAGTATATAGTAAGGTTGACCCATTACACACACACACACACACACACACACACACACACTCATATATACACATTACTATTAATATTTTCCTCTTATATATACATTCATATAAGATTTAATTGTTTCATGTATTTATTTTTTCTTGGCATGTAGATTTTAATGTTTACCATGCTCTCACATTTATTTATAATTGCTAGTAAATCAGACATATCTCATTAAGTTAAATGAGAGTTAAATTAACATATTTTATGGAGTACCAATATTCATACCAAAGTATTAAGAAAATACTTTCAGTTTGTGACATGTTGAAAGTCATAATTATAAACAGAAGTTTCCATGATGCAGTGCTAGAGCTATACTAAACAATAGACTCGTTTGAATTTGTGATACTCTGATTTTTTTTTTTTTTTTTTTTTTTTTGAGATGGAGTCTTGCTCTGTCACCTAAGCTGGAGTGCAGTGGTGCTATCTCGGCTCACTGCAGCCTCTCCTCCTGGGTTCAAGCGATTATCTGGCCTCAGCCTCCCAAGTAGCTGGGATTATAAGTGTGCACCACTATGCCTGGCTAATTTTTGTATTTTTATTAGAGATGAGGTTTCCCCATGTTGGCCTCTGACCTCAAGTGATCTGCCTGCCTCCATCTCCCAAAGGGCTGGGATTACAGGTGTGAGCCACTGCACCTGGATGATATTCTGAATGTTTAAAATAATTAACATACTTATACTCTTATTATATTAAAGGGATATATATTAAATAAAAACAAGTGAATTTTCTGAATTCTGAATAAATATGCAGTATCACATATACACTATATAGGAATTACTAATATATTTGTGTTTAAAACTCTATTTTAAAATGTTAACTTGTATGTGTATTTTAATATATACAAATATTTTATGTATTTTTAGATACTGTAATACATAATTATACATATATTTAGAAAAATAAGTGAAAACTTTCAATTTATGTAAAATTATTGAGAAATAGAAATGTAGTCTATCTCATATTCTCCATTAGGTTATAAATTTAACAGTACCAAAGTTGTACATATTAGAGAATTTATTTTTAGAGCCCAAACAGAAAAAAAGCAGTTCTACATTTTTATAAATATATATATATTTATACATTTTTAGTTCTCCATAAATATTAAAGTGTAAGAATTGCCTTTTTGATGATCACACCATTTTCATATAATGTATCTAATAAAGGCAGCATGTTGAGTCATGCGCAATTTTTTTACGAAAGAGAGAAACAGGGAATATACATGTACTGAACTACACTAACAGTATAAAATACAATACATAAAGATAATTCCTTCAAAATATTGAATTGTATATGCATACACTAATATGTACCATGAACATGCAGGCAAAAATAGACAGATTTTTAAAAGTAGACATTTCACAGTATAGGATGAATATGATAATTTGCAGATGGTTCCCTTAGGACGTCTTTATGTGAGTTTAACTGCGAAATTATAATGTATGGATTTTTCAGGAAAATTTACTGGTTTTTGAGCTACAGCTAAAAACTTGTCCTGTCCTCAAAATGTATATTTGGTTCATCTCAAAATTGGTGCTATACATGAAATATTCTAAATAATTCAATACAGAACTCATACAATTGTCCACAATGTTTATTGTATATTTTATTTTCAGACCATAAAAAGGCTTGTTCTAGTCAACAAAACTGATTTTTTGACACTATATTAGTTAGCAAAAATGCCAAATTTTTTATTTCCTTTTCTATGTAGTTATCACATCAAATGTGTTCATCCATTCAACCTAAACTTATAAAACAGCTAATATTTATAAAGCATTCTACTTAGGCAAGTACTATATAGATTCCAAAACTGAATGAAATCTAAACTTGTTTTATAGGGCCCTACTTGTTTGGTATCAAAAAATTCTTTCATAACTTATTGTACAGTTAAAATTAATAATCTCAATAGAGCATTTTAAAAAGATTTTCTTCTCAATAGAAAAATGGAATCTGCTTTAAGCATATTAAATCTACTTAAATAATTTAAATATATTTTAGAAATACTTGCTTTAGCTAATATATTTTCAAAATAATTTATAAATTTATCCTTATTGACTTGTCAAAGATAGCTAGAGCTAATTTTAAAATTTTGCCCTCTTTTTTTTTTTGAAATAATATATATATAGTTAAATGTTAAAAAATATATATATTAAGGCCAGGCATGGTGGCTCATGCCTGTAATCCCAGCACTTTGGGAGGCCAAGGTGGGTGGATCACTTGAAGTCAGGAGTTTGAGACCAGCCAGGCCAATGTGGTGAAACCCCATCTCTACTAAAAATACAAAAATTAGCCAGGCATGGTGGCAGGCACCTGTAATCCCAGCTACCTGGTAGGCTGAGGCAGGAGAATTGCTTGAACCCAGGAGGCAGAGGTTGCAGTCAGCCCAGATCATGCCATTGCACTCTAACCTGGGTGACAAGAGTGAAACTCCATCATATACTCCATTTTGATCAGCAAAATGATCAAGGTGAGACAATGGGGCATATTCCAGAAATGTCCCCAGTGAAAGTCTTAAATCTGTCTAAAAGATTCTATCCTCATAACAGGAGAGATTTTACAGCTGTTTTTGTGTCCCAGTGCCAGGTATCTCAAGCTGCAGAGTACTTCTCTTATCAGCATAGGTTATAAATTTTGAATCAGGGTTAAACTACACTAGAATAAAATATTCCAAAAGGTTTAAGATGTCCATATTGTTAAGATAAATAGCATGTCATTTTAAAATTTTATTTTAAATTAATTCTAAATTTATTAGCATTTTTAAGAATGTGAAACAGAAAAGTGGTTCTGGAATGTTCTCATTGTATTTGGTCTGCCACTGAATGATTGGGGGAGGGGGCGGGGACGTGAGAAAAAAATATATATATATATTTTCTTCCTTCAAACAGGTATGTTTTTCTTACCATATTGGGGTAATATTAAGAACTCATTGTAAACCTTATTGTATGGACTGTAATTAATTAACACTAATAGCATAGTGTTATAAAAGCTTTTAAAAACCATAATATAAGTTTATGAAATTATCTGTATAGCTAATAAAAATTACAAAGGAAATGATAAAGGTAGGCATGTTTCAAAACAAAATCAACATGATAAAATTCTAGTTTCTCTTACATCCAACAACTACTCTACATGAATGCAGTGATTCAAGAATATGGCTGATAGACAAACAACTTGATGCAATAAATGGTGCCGAAACAACTCACAAACTACATAGCATTATAGAATAAGGTCATTAATGCTTATCTTTAAAGAAATAATAAATAAAAAGTAACAATTTTATGTATAAATTTATATTTTCAGTACTGAATTAAAACCTAAAGACTTACTAAAGATTTCAGTGAAAAACTACCCAAAGGATAAATATATTTAACATTCCATAATCATTTGTAGGGTGATCTGAAGATAGCTTGAATATTAAGGACATATTGTATAACATATTCAAAAACTTACAGAAGTCACTTCCTGTGCCTGTATCCACCTCAGAGTCATGGAATGGATTCCAAAATGGCACAATGTCAGAAAAGAGACAAAAAGGGTTTCCAAGACTGCTTATCAAAAATATCATTCTCCAGAATTCCTGAAAAGATGTGTTTCAAAAACGCATCAAAAAATGATCTGTTTTTTTTGGTTTTGGTTCTTTCTTCTTGTGGCTTATGTTGATACATTATAAAGGCCATGGATGAAGTTAATTGAGTCCATTAATAAAAGAGATAATATAAAGAATGTAGGTTTTTGAGGTCAGATATGTCTGAGACAAAAATCTCAGTTCTGCCACTAATAGTTCCATGACGTTAAATAATTTCATTAACACCTGTTAGGTAGTTTACTTACCTGTATAATTGGAATAGCATATTATTTTACTCAATATACATTTATGAGATTACTGTGTCCCTGCCAGTACTGTGAATCCAGAAAATGATTCAATGAACAGGACAAATGCTATGACCTTAGGGTGGTGAAGGCAATAAGATAGTAAAAAAAGAAAATATTAGTGTTATATGAACTATGAAGAAAATAACACAAAACTAAAGAGTGGGAAGAAAGGAAGATTTTTAAAACATATAGTCAGAGATCTTTTTGAGGAAGTGGCTTTGAGCAGAGACTTAAAGGATGAGACTAATCATATTCTGGACTAAAAAAACAACAAACAGAACAACTTGGAGGCTATAAAACCTCGATTTGTTAAAGAAACTAGCTTTGGTTTCAGCAGAGCAGTTCAGAGGACATGTTAAATTAAATAATGACTCCTCATCCCTACAACCTGTAAATGCTACTTTATATGACAAAAAGGACTTTGTAGATATGATTAAGAATCTTGAGATGAGGGAATTATTCTGGATTGTAAGGATGGAATATACTTGTAATCATATGTATCTTTATAGCATGGAAGCAGAGGAAGATTTGACTATAGAAGAGTGGTAGGAGATATGAAGCAAGAGGTTGGAGTGATGTAAATAAGGCGTCAACATGCTAAGGATGTGGGAAGCAAGAAAAGGCAAGTAATTAGATTCTCCCCATAACACCCAGAAGGGCCAAGCCCTGCTAATACCTTGATCTTAGCTCAGTGAAACTGATTTTGGGCTTCTGACTTTCCTCACTGTAAGATAACTTTGTATTGTTTTAAGCCATTAAGTTTGTGGCAATTTGTTACAGTGCTAATAGGATACTAATGCAGAGGAAAATGGCAAAAAGAAAAAGAAAGCTTAGATAGGTAGCAGTTACTGAATCACTTGAGGCATTATAGAAGATGAATAGCGAAGAGAAAAATAAAGGCTCTCAGAGGCTTCTACTAATACTCTAAGCAGCAGATGGTGATGAGTTGGACGTGGGTGGTGGTGGTGGTGGTGGTGGTTGAAGTGAGGGAAAGTTTCAGGCACCTGCTAAATTTTGAAGGTGGAGTTGGCAGGACTTGTTGATGGTTAGGACGTATAGAGTGAAGAAGAAAGCCTTCCAAACACCTAGAGCAACCAGATAACTTTGCATCATTCATGAGAGATGGTTCAACTTACACAAAGATTTTGACAGCTGGTGGAAAGAAAATCAGAGTTCATATTTTGTCCATGTTCAACTGTAAGCAGTCGAGTCACTTTAAATGTCAACTGATGGGTAAGGAAGACTCACCTAGAGGATGACCATGGACAATGAGGATGATTGTCTTTTACATTCCCAATCCCTATGGGATACTTAGAGATACACCAGAAAGGACAAAAGATAAGAAACCTACCCCCGGGTTTATATATTTTCTTAAAATGTATTAATTTTTTTTAAAAGTTACCTATTTTTTTATTTTGATAAAAAATATAAAAATAGATCTCATCTTCTCTCTGTCCAGTTTCTTTACAGATAAAATCACAAATACAGCCACTGATTAATTAAATTCAAACTGACATGTGAAGTAACATCCAGAAAAATACTGGCAGACAAAATAAAAGAAAAACACAGAATACTAAGTTTAAAACGAGAAAGTACTAATAACTATAGGGCTGAGCATCAGTGAAAGCGTAAGTGAAAATCAGTAACCTCACAGAATAAGAAGGTAAATCAAGGCATTATTTGGAACTTCAAAAGTTCTATGTGATAGCTAATTTTAATCCCCAAAGCATGATAATTTCTGCATTCCACTGATGTAACCATTGCAGAAGAGTGATATGAATTTATAACCATAAAAATGAAACTTCTAAATCATACTAATGACAATATTACCAACAGGAATAACAAATAATAGGTTTACCCCCACTTATCAAGAGTACATGCTTTTTCTACCACTATTCATATCTCTCTTAATTGTGTCACTTAACTGACTTTTCAAGGTTAAGCCATGGACATCTATAAACAATACCGCATATCATAAATCATCCTGGAAAAGCACTGTTTTCTTAAAGTCTATCAGATAGTACACAATGTTTTAGAACAGCAGAACAAAGCTAAACTAATTTAAATGTCCATAAATCACTGTCTTGTCTTAGTAAATATTAATACAATATATTAAGAAAAAGAGACAGAGAGAGGGAGAAACACAGAACAACGAAAACATTTCAAAAATACACTGAATAACTTATTAAACATAATTTGGAGAATTACAATGATTGCTCCTTAAATTTTGTTGTAAGCCATACATAAAATAATAGTAATAATAATAATGTGAGGAAGAAAAAATGGTCACACACACACACACACACACATATATATATATATATATGAGCAGCATTAAAAGTATACCTTCTGCCACACTCAGATTCAGTAAGGTTGTTTATCTCTATTAGGTGTTATATACAACCATATAACGGAATTGATAATGGTATTATTAAAACTGAAAGATTATATGGGAATTTTTTTTTTTTTTTTTTTTTTTTTTTTCTGAGGCGGAGTTTCACCCTTGTTGCCCAGGCTGGAGTGCAATGGTGCGATCTCGGCTCACTGCAACCTCCGCCTCCCTGGTTCAGGCGATTCTCCTGCCTCAGCCTCCGAGTAGCTGGGACTACAGGCATGTCCCACCACACTAGGCTAATTTTGTATTTTTAGTAGAGATGGAGTTTCTCCATTTTGGCCAGGCTGGTCTTGAACTCCCAACCTCAGGTGATCCACCCACCTCGGCCTCCCGAAGTTTGGGATTACAGGCATGAGATACCGCGCCCATCCAGGAATCTTTTTATTTTATTTTATTTTTTATTATTTTTTTAATTGTTAGAATTTTTTTTTTCATTTTTTTTATTATCATACTGTAAGTTCCTGGGTACATGTGCACAACGTGCAGGTTTGTTACATGTGTATACTTGTGCCACGTTGGTGTGCTGCACCCATCAACTCTTCAGCACCCAACGACTCGTCATTTACATCAGCTATAACTCCCAGTGTAATCCCTCCCCCCTCCCCCCTCCCCATAATAGGCCCCAGTGTGTGATGTTCCCCTTCCCAAGTCCAAGTGATCTCATTGTTGAGTTTCCACCTATGAGTGAGAACATGCGGTGTTTGGTTTTCTGTTCTTGCGATAGTTTGCTGAGAATGGTGGTTTCCAGCTGCATCCATGTCCCTACAAAAGGACACAAACTCATCCTTTTTATGGCTGCATAGTATTCCATGGTGTATATGTGCCACATTTTCTTAATCTAGTCTGTCACTGATGGACATTTGGGTTGATTCCAAGCCTTTGCTATTGTGAATAGTGCCGCAATGAACATACGTGTGCATGTGTCTTTATAGCAGCATGATTTATAATCAGGAATCTTTTTAAAAAGCAGAATCAAAAGATTACAAACTATAAAATTATATTTATGACAAGAAATATATAATTGGAAAAGGCAAAAAATATGGGGACAAAAAACTAGGGTACATGGGCTGAACTGGGATTAGGGGAGGGATTGACTACAGAAGAACTGGAGAAAATTATTGGAGTGATGTGCTGATAGTTACATAACTGTATATATTTGTCAAACACATTAAATACTGAAAAGGGTGAATTTTACTGTATGTAAATTATTTCTCAACTAAACTGACTTTAAGAAAAGTGAAATAAATATAAATTTCCTTTAGAATATTGAAAAACTATAGACTTGTTCTAGAAATCTGGGGTTCTATAATTTATTTCAAAATTCAAGTTTTTAGCCTATTTTTAACTTACCAACTCTTTCTTCAGAAATCCAGAGTTTAGATTCAAAAATAGCTCATTTACATTTGACCCTAAGGCTAACACATGTAAAAATTATATCAAAGAATAGAAAATTTTTCCAACTTTTTTTCTATAGTTTTGAATTTGTCGAGGTAAGCAAAATAAAATAACAACAATGTAGTCTAGCCAAGTGATACACATTACAAATACATCAATAAAACCTAATGTAGATAAAGCCAGTACAAACATTTGCAGCTAGAAAGAAAAATACGCAACATGAACTTCATTTCTCAGTGGTTAGCAGCATTCCCATAAAATATAATTTTAGTAATAAAAGTAGGAATATATTACATTACTTCACATTATATTCTCTTCAATATACGGTGAAGTGAAATGAACACTGGCTGATTAGACAGGTGGCTCACACCCATATGACTGCTCAACCTCTGACTTGGCTTTCGAAAAGTCTAGAGGCTACTTCATTTGAGGCACTTTGGCTGGTTTGTCAGAGGTCATTAACGTTACTTCATTACTGACTGCTCCAAAAACAAGCAGGTCACACTAAATTTATTTTCATAAATAAACAACATCTCAGAATTCTCAACGTTAATAAATATATTCTAATTAAATATAACAGAAACTAAAGATGCAACATTAATATATACATATGCTTACATATTGGGCACATATAACTAAAAGTATTTATATTTACGAGAAAAGATCAAGAAATTAAGTAATGAGTTATGAGTCAGTGGGGATTTAAATTAAGGCCTGTTACCTAACTGTAGCTGTCCATATAGTAAAATTCTTAAGTCAATTCTATTAAATTCAAAATGTATTAATTTTAGCTATTTCAATTTAACCATGGCCAACAAATATGTAAGTCAACTCAAGATATTTTAAATAAACAGTTACATGGTTGTTTATTTTTCACAATTGCATAAACAAAAAATTTCAAGGGAGTCTAGAAAGAGAAGGAAAGAATGAATTAAAGTTGATCAGTATATATGCTAAATTTTAACTGTTGTAATTTTATATTACACAAATTTTGTACCTGGGGCATAAGTGCCATACTGAAAACAGTAATAGAAAACACATAAAATGTGAACAGCTGCAGTTATTAAAAAGATCCCTTAGGGTAGGTCAATACACAGACATGAGTTTATATCATAGCTTGTTACACATGGACTCTAGGAGGCTTAAGGGAAATATGAGTTATAGAGAATCAAGCTCTCCGTGGACAGATGCATCTACAGATAAGATTAAAATTAATTCTTGGGCAGTGGTGTCTCTTTCTGTCATACTGATCTTTGGTGCATACTAGGTTGTTGACTCAAAGTGTACTACTATTATTTCTATTGGCTTGTGTGCAGCATTTTGCATTTTGAAAATGCATCTACAACCTCTTCTTTGTTTCTAGCTAAAAAGCTCTTTAACATCGACAGAGTACTGCATGAGATGTAGCTTCTAGACAGCAATCTTTCCTGGAGATTAAACTGCAGTAAGCAGGCATTGTTTTACTTATCTTTGGTATTTTGAATTTTTACAAGGGAATCCCCAAATGATAGCAGCTATGACAAGCATATAAATTTGTGTTCACCATTTGTTTATTAGTTGGTTTGAGGAAGTGAGTCAGGAAGATGACACTGACACAAACAGGAATAAAACCTGGATGTCTCATGGTGTCATATTAAAGCCAAGAACATTTAAAAAGCAGAACAGCCTAATCTTCAGCTAACCTCTATTTAATTATCATAAATAGAATTTCATCTCAAGCACCAAATTAAAACTGAGACTGAGAAATGAGCCTGTATATTAAGATGTGTCCAAATCAATTGTTGTCATGATGAGTTGCTGGTTTTCAACCTCAGATTTACAATGTGAGTCACCAGGTTAGTATATTGGGGTTACAATTAGTGGGGAACATTTAAGTATGGATTTTACTTGTATAAGAACATGACCCTGAGCATCTGGGACAACACTGCTTATAGAATTGCAAGTCATTAGTGTAGTAAAAACTTCAGTGGAAAAAAAAAGTGCCAAAATATCTGCATAATTCCTTACATATCATTTTTTTTAGGGAATATAACATTAGGAAATGATTTCAAATACATTTCTTGTCTTTTCATATAGCTGTGTGCCTGTATTGGATACAGACCAAAACACAGGAGGCCACTACAGTTTTCAGAGTTAAAGGATGACAGTAACTAATCAATTGCCTAACAAAAGTTTCTTTAACATAATAACAGTAAAACCAGGGAACATTGCTAGCTGAGAGGAACAAAATTCAATTCAAGATTTAAAAAATTAATGATTTTAAATAAAAATTATATTGTTTGTTTTCAACAGAACTGAAATTTACAATAAATGAATGCCAGATGCAAGTTTTATACAAAATTGAGTTTACTCTGTTTAAAGATGATTAATAACTGAAACAGAATTAGAATATTCTTACATTTAATGAGGTATCTAAAACACATTACAAAAATTTAGACACTGTATCTAAAATGTCATATGTCTTTCCCTAAATCTTACCTTGAATAATGATAAATTATAATAATTATTAATACTTTATAGATATTTATGCAAAATCAAATCTCTATGAAATATGAATATTTTATAGAAATATTTTTCAAACACATCTATATATGTGTATACTTAGTATACACATGCACAGATATGCATGAATAAGTGTATTAAGAATGAGTAACAGTTATCCCTTTACAACCTCATTATATATTTTCCTCCATATGGGATGATACCATTTGGATAAGTTTAGGTTATAATGCTTAAATGCCTTTCCCAAATATTCAATAAAACAAAATTTAAAATGTATATTTTTTTCCGTGATTGGAATCTTATAAAATAGCTGTTAATGTCAATTCAGAGTTGTTTAACCATTAGCTTAAATCAGATGATTAACAAATGTTTCTCTGGTCCTGTGCACTACCAAGATCTCAAGTCACTATGATACGATACCAGTTATATACTAATCATAAACAGCCCTGAACTTATTTCTACTACCCCTTGTATTCCTCCTCTACTACCTATACTTGTTGATGCAACCAACATGACCCAAATTGCTCTGGCTCTGAATCTTAGTGTCCCACCTCTTCACATCATAACAGAATCAGCTGTCAACTCTATTTCTATCTCAAAGTTTTCCTTTCTTTTCATTCTCATTGTCCCTATTTTAAATTGTATATTCTACCATGTGGTCTCGCAGCCAACAAATATTTCCCCTTCCTAACAATCCTGCCCATTAATGCCAGGTACATGTACCTTGAGGAGAGCTATGCTGCTCCAACCTTGCTACTCTAATGTTGTTACTGATTTCTCAGAGTAACATTACACAATATGCCCAAACTTACTTCCTTTCTTTCTTCTTTCTAACAAAACGGAACTGAATCTCTTCATTGGGTTCCATATCTTGTTTTGCTCACACTGATACCTTTGACTTCTCTTGGTCCTTTATTTGTATTTCTATGCATGTAAATTCAGCTTGTTTTCAGTCAGACATGCCAACTCCTCCATAACATTTCATCTGATCCTCTTTCCACGCCAAGGCAGAGGGTACCCTAATATTGTCTTCCTCACTCACTCTGTACCTGTCTGGTGACCAGCTTAACATTCTATGTTTTCTATACTGGCAGTGTAACTGTCATTCTTATTTAGGGAGTGGAATCACATTGGAATTGGGCACAATTTCTCATCTTTGTAGTCTTCACAATGTCTAAAAGATTATATTTACAAGGACATGTGATAGACACCTAATTTTTAATAGGCGAATGATTTAAATATAGTAATTTTTACATTTCTCCCTATTTCTTCCTATAGTTTGAGTTTAAGTTAACAACTTCATATAGAAAAAAAGATCAAATGTTTGCAGAATAGGCCTTTATGAGTATATGATCATTAGTTTCCATATTTAAACCTTGGAGAGGATGAAGAAACCAGTTTTATAAATTTGTAATTTAAGCAAATTATTTCTTGTGCTATTTAGGAAAATATGGATAGCAGCCAATGAGTGACAGAAATGACTTGTCTATGACCTGTGCTGGTTGAATAACTGATAATGAGCTGACAAATACTGAAGTTCATTGAAACTGCTACCAAAATATCTGTTTCTAAAGGGAGAAAAAACTTTTGTAGAATGAAAAAAATCAAATTTTATAAATCAATATTTGCAATATGGCACACTTTATATATACCTAATCTTTATACTTTGATGTCCCCTCAACATTTGTTTGACAATTTATTTGTTATCCTGAATATAATTTTATATACCTATGGTTTTTTTTTTTTTTTTTTTGAGACAGAGTCTCACTCTGTTGCCACGGCTGGAGGGCAGTGGTGCGATCTCGGCTCACTGCAACCTCCGTCCCCCAAGCTGAAGCAGTTCTCCTGCCTCAGCCTCCCGAGTAGCTGGGATTGCAGAAGCCCACCACCACACCCAGCTAATTTTTGTATTTTTAGTAGAGACAGGGTTTCACCATGTTAGCCAGGCTGGTCTTGAACTGCTGACTTCAAGTAATCCACCTGCCTCGGCCTCCCAAAGTGCTGGGATTACAGGCATGAGCCACCACCCCTGGCCCCTGATGGTCTTTTGGTTTACGAACTTTTCGAGGAATGCATTTTATACAGTTGTACTCCAAATTACAATTTATAGATATCTTAAATGTTGTAGAATCTCACAAAAACACTAGAATGTTCTTGAACCCTTGGACATTTGCTTTGAAAGAAGTACAATGTAGTATACTGTATTGTTCGTATATGTAGCTATTATACACTAACTGTAAGATGCCAATTCATTGCACATTGGGGAATCTAAAAATTAACCTTTCTGGTTGTGTTTCAACACTCTATGAAAAGAAATATAGCAAAGAATCAAAATGCATAACGTTTACTCAAATGCCACTAATATTTAAATACATCTGTAAGTGAAGCTTCCTACTGATCCACTTAACACTTCAGCAACAGGGTAATGAATCACTGAATGCTTTGTTCCTCTTCCTAACCTGGATGCTATGTTTAAGAGAATGCTCTCTTTTAAGTTAAAGCAGGAATACTGTTTAAGTTGCGGTCAGAAAATATCTGTCTAGTTAGCTAACTTGTAAACTTAAAAACAATAACCTAAATAATTGGGACAGATCCACAATCATTACAGAAGTGTATTTACATATGCGGGCTTTACTGGGCTTCGTTCTATGGAGAGACAGAATCCAAGGACGAGGCCTGGTATGTCCTGAGGACTGACTACCAAATTGACATAGTCACTAAAGACAATCGTCAGCCAGGCCTAGTTCCAATGGGAAACAATTTCCTCTGGCAGCTTTTAAAGTCTGTTTTTGTAGGAAATTGCCTCTTGGAGCATATAAAGCTAATTCATGGCGGTTCCCAGAACTCCCGCACACCCGGCTGGAGCTCCCCTGTGGATGAGGCTGTCTTGTTGACATAATCGAGCTCGGCTCTTGGCAAAGCTCCAGCTGTTTGTGTGGAGCCAGTCAGATTAGGCTGAAAGCCTCTAAATCTTCCAAAGTGTCCCCAGGAAGGGAATATAAAATGGTGATGGTGATATGGCAAGACCCAGGGAACACAGCAAAGTCACGACATTTGTATTTGGGTCTGTCATTGTGATTAAGTAACACAGAATTTGTTAGTAGATTTAGCAGAGGTCATGACACAAAAGTGATGAACGATCTGCAGTTCTATTTTTGCCCACTGAATCTGTGTTATATGCCGGGTTAAGTTTTCTTTGGGGATTTGTTGTGGTGCTACAAAACCTGCCCTCCTGCTAACCATCCAGGTAACCATCCAACAATTTTTTTTTTTTTTTAATGTTAGAATGTCTATAAACATCTGAATTAATACATTTACAACCAATGGACTTTATTTCTTTGGCACAAAAATATTAGAAAACTGTTATATACTATATTATTGAAAGATAGGACTGCTTTTCATTTGACTATCCTCTCCCCAATCCGTTTAATACACACTTATTAAAGAAGATTGTCAAGGGCAAAAAAATGTTATTTACCTTAATTATAAAAAGCAAGGATGAAAAAAACTTAAATATGACCCTAGACATTTAATTTGAGATAAAAGTTAAAAATCAAAAGCATATCATTTTAAAATATAAAAGAACCAGCATATCTTTTTCCAGGTGTGAGAAATACCAAAGTTTGAACATTAAAATAACATTAAGTGAGTTGGAACAATAGAAACAAAGAAAACAGCAGCTATACACAGAATAGACAGAAATAAAAACGAGAAAAACCTTTAGTCACATGGGGAAACAAAGTTGAAATAAAGTGTATATTTGTTTGAATTTGATATTGTCCACAATATAATATATTGTGGACGCTGAGTTCAAAATGAAAAGCGATTTCGATTTCTCTTATACTCTTGACCCCTCTTTCTTGATAATCAAAATCTGACATGAGACCTCTCCCCAATAGTTTAGGATAAACTTGAGGACTAGAGATTCAATAATCTTTATGTTATTCAAATTTTACAAATTATCCTTCTTTTATCATATTACTTCCTCATTTAAATATTATTTTCATGTATTTTTTAAAAAATTACATAATGTTCCTTTTGTTTGAAATGTCTTGCTGATACTTAGTCTTATCTCCCTACCAAACTTGACCCTCTTAAAAATTCCATTTCAATTTCCTTTCTTTCTTATATTTTCACCTGAATCCTACACTTAACAGGAGCAGAAGTTAAATCTATTCTCTGTGCACCTATATCAGCCCTGATTTCACTAAGTGGTAATTTTTACTTTCAATCTGTGTTATCCAACAGAAACTGAGCTGTTTGAAACCAGAAATGCCATTTTCCCCAACTGTTGCTACATTGTTGTCTAGAAGAATTTCTAGCCCTTTATGGAATTTGAGTAATGTTTCCTAATAAATCCATCATAGACTTGCCTTGTTTCTGACTTTCCATTTGCTACAATTGGTGGGTAAAAGTAAAATCCTAGGTCAGATTTTCTTTTCTTGAATTCCAGATCTCTGATGTACCATCTGGAATAAGTGACTTTTTTGAGCTTCAAAACTTTCCTATAAAATAGTCTACCTCATGTAGTTCACCAGAGGAATAACAGTGCTCAAGTTCAAAATTTGCTTAGAAAGCTCCAGTATTTAAAATGTACCCAAGTATATGCTAAAAATCAGTACCCTCCCCATCACCTCGTGTCAGCATCAACCTAAGAGACTACCTGTGTGGAAACAATGAGGATTTCCTTGGCGTATGTTCTCATACGTGGGTGGAATTGCTAGGTTATAGAATATGCTGAATTTCTGAAGGTCAACTGTTTCAGCTTGAACTTTTGAGGTATAATGTTAACTGATGCTTTTTATTTTAAAATTTTTCTTCCTAATTCCAAAATCTCCCCAAAATGAGTTCCCGTTTGAGTTTCTCTTTATTTTGTACTTCATAAATACAGAGCACTTAAAATTTCCCACGTCCTTTTCTGAATGTTCTACAAGTGTTAATTCCCTTGGTCTTCATGAAATAAGGTACTATTAGTGGCTTTGTTTTACAGTGGGGAAAAGTGAGGAATGAAGAAGTTAACTGACCTGCCCACAATGAGGCAAAAACATATGGTGGAGCCGGAACAGTCTGGCTCCAAAGACCCTGCTCACGACCGCTGCATTCTTCTGTGCCACTCTGAGTTGTTCTGCCTTTTTAAAGCCTTTACTGCCCTCCTTTTCTTTGCTCTCTTTTCCTTGTCCCTTTCTACTTTCCTTCTCCAACTCAAGTAACGAGGAAGGCAAGGAGGAGAACAACACTGTGTAGGGGACAGAAAACTTTCCTTTCTTTCTGTTCTTATTTCCAAGGTTGCTCTGCTCTGATGCCTACTAAGAACAAGTGCAAAATATTTCAATTCTTTATGCCCAAATGACTTTCTCTTTAAAAAACAACCTTTCCAGTCATCTTTGTGTAACTATGAGGTCTTGGTAATATTTTCATCAAATAGACTTCAAGGAGATAAAAGCACTCCCCAGGCAATAGAGTTTCAGGACACAACTGCCAAACACACACCCAGGGGAATGAACACAGGGTTTCTTCCTCCCCCATTTTAATCAAAGAGTGCCAGGAAACGCAATGGTAATAAGATGGTGTAAATGGTATTGAATACTAAATTTTCACTGAAACGTAAAAAAAAATTAAACATCAAAAATTAAAATTAAAGCATAAAACATGTAAAATGAAATTAATCCACTCTGCCAAATTTTCCAGTTTTGTACTTTTTACCACAACTTCCAGGTTTCTAAATATGTATTCATGTTACGGAACATATATTTCATTCCATAATATTTTTTTCTCCCCTTTAATTCTTCTGTAAACATGAATAACTCATTACAGTCTAACTGGAAAGCTATTTCCATTCTCTTATTGAAAGTTCTCTTTGGATACACTGCAGACATTTGAGAAATGTAGACCAGCAAAATCAACTGAGTAGTACCATGCACATTACACTTTATATTTGTAGAAGTATTTTTATTTCCCTTAATCTTTAAAAATATTCGATTCCTTTTTTAAAAAAATTCATTGTCAGTGCAGTTATTTGGAAAAAAGTAAGTTCTGAATTTTTATAAATAAAATGAATACTTTGTACACATTTATATACCCACTAAGAATAAAGTTAAATTTAGCCAGGTTTTCAAAAGAGAACCTGCTCTGATAATAATAGCTAAAATGTGTTTGATATATGTTACAACCTTTTGTTTTACTTCATTAAAATTAAACCAATATTAACACAATTTTTCAAGCTAGCATGAAAACTCTAGTACATAAAAACCCATGTGAATGTTTGCATTTTAATATTACAATTGAAATAAAATGTATGAGTTTATAGCCATGTTTTATTACAAACAGTTAAATATAAGTGCTGTGATTTTATTCTTTTTCTCATTTAAAAGAAAAACATGATGTACTAGAATTATTTAGAGCAACTCATTTCTCTCTTCTTCTTATAATGTATGATGCACTAATCTCTAGTAACAGACTTTTTATTCAAAAGGGAGAAATGATCACTTTAAAAATAACGTCACTTATTTAAATAATTCAGAACCAAAAAAGGCACTGCAAATGTATTTTGAACTAGTGCAAAGAAACTAACTCCCTCAAATGATTATCCAATCTGTGCTTTTGTAAACTGAAAAACATAATAATGAAATTTTAATCAGTTTCCTAATACATTTTGTATAAACATTATTTATTCCAAAAGACAGAATATTAAAAAACTTTAAAAATAATATTATAAAAATTTCAACATACTGATGTTAAAAAATATAATCTTATAGAATATTCTGAGATATAGATATATAATATTATGTAACTTATTAATGTGCAACAATCACGTTGTATTTTTTATGTCCAACTAGACATCTCTCTTTCTTGGACTCCAGTTTCTTGCTTCTGAAAAATTACCTTATGTCATCTCTAGATATTTCAACAGAATTTCCAAGATATGATGTCCCAATTTTTAAAAATGTATCCCCCAAATCTATTGTTTTCTTTTCTCTTGTGTCTTTCCTCTTTTACTAATGGCAAAGCATTTCTAGTCAGTCAGGCTACAGATACCTAGGTCATTTTCTAGTTTTTGCTTCATACTTCACAGAGCGTGGCAGCCAGTCACACCAGTTACACCTCTGAAATGTCTTCCTGTGCGATGGGTACTTGCAGCGGCCTTTGCCATTTTCTTCTTCAGTTCAGGTATCTTCCCTGCATATTTTAACAAGCTTTATCTTCATCTCCCTGTCTCCACTTCTGCATCTTCAGATGTACTCACCATCATATCATCAATCATTTTTCAAAAATACCTCTGTGATACCATCAGTCATTCAGTCATCTGCCCAAGTTAGCTAATTAGCCCTTCATGTCTCCACCAGAGCTTAGAGTTCTGATGTGCATCCTAAAGCCCTTGACTGGTGTTCTATCACACTTCCAAACACTTGTCAATTATTTTTTGCTGCCACCCTGGTCCTCACAGTCTCAAGGGATTGCCTGGGGTTCTGAAAAAAACTGAATAGGTGGAACTATGAAGTAGCCATTCATTGTATTTTCTGATTCACAACTGTTCAAATATTTTTCTTCCATATTTTGCCTACTTGATCTGACTTCATGAGATTTTTGCCTAAAAATCTTAGTGCCATGGACACTACATTTGGGCATCTCACCCCACCTGGACAGGTTGTTGGCCATTCCTAGGATGTGGTCAATTCCCCTAGTCCTTGTGGTGCTCTGTTCACACCGTCTCTTCCCACAATAGTCAAGCCACTGTGGACCCAATATACCCATACAAAAATCTGTCAAGCAATGTTAAAAAAATCAGCACCATTTTCTGAATACTGAATATATCATCTAATATGTAATCAATTACTCAAAGATCCTTTGTATTACATCAGAAAGGCAGTATTTCTTTTCAAAGCAAAAACTCTGCCTCTTGAATAGAGTTGTAATTAGAATTAGATGACCTGGAGTTTCCTTTCGCATTTGCAAGTATTTCAAAAATAAAAATATAGTTAAATATTCAAATACATCTTAATGTATTCATGGGCATTGGTATGTTTATGTAAGATTAATTATTTAATCAAAATAATGTAAAATAATTTGACAAGAGAAGTATACAGAGAACCCTGTTTTATTTAATGTATCTATCTTATTCTGTATAACCCTTACTATATAGAATCACATAAAAAAGTTGAAGAAGCAGCATTCTATATTAAATCACTAGAATTTTATATTGACTTGTGCAGCAACAAAGCACTTGCAAGGAGGCAAAAACCTAAACTGCTGAGAGAAGGAACTGTGCTATAGGAATGGCTCTGATTTCACTCTAGTAGGGCAGTTTTTCCATATGCCACGTTGAGTGTTTCTGTTTGTACATCTGTTGCATGACAAACATAAAATGGTTGGGTTCACTATCAATTATAGGCTGGAACAAGTAAGATTTCAATTACAACAGGAGAGCAAAACAGCTGGGAAATCCCCAAAGGGAGGTGCAAGAACCAAGGGGGTGAAGCAGGCATCATAATGGTACATTGCACACTACTAATTAGAGAGAGATGAAGTCAAGTTAAAAGAAAATATACCCCTGGATGCTCGGTTTTGTAGAAGCCATTTGAGTCCTGAAAACGATACCTCGGTGGCTTGTCTCTCTGAATTCTCATGTAATTGTTGCCTCCCGAGCAGCTTAAATAAAAACTCTAGTATGAAGCTATTTTTTTTTAATAATTTATTTTTCAAAAAATAAATGTGATTAAATCTAGGCATTTCTGTAATATCCAAATTTATTAAAAGACAGATATCTTTAAAAGGTAGCAAAATTTAAAAATGGAGAAAAATGACAATAATGAGTTTTACAGCAGCCTACAGCCACCTAAATAAGGAATGCATAAATATAGGCACATATAAAAGTCTTCTTGACAAACATATGTATGAAAAAAAAATCAGGGATCATTCTACTGCTATGTGTACTGCATGAAAATTATGTGATTTCCCCCCACGCTTGTTTTTCATGTTTAACTAAGTGAACTAGAAGCAGTGCAAATTAAAACAGCATAATATGCTATTGAAAATAAATTCTTTAGGCCGGGCTTGGTGGCTCAAGCCTGTAATCCCAGCACTTTGGGAGGCCAAGACGGGCGGATCACAAGGTCAGGAGATCGAGACCATTCTGGCTAACATGGTGAAACCCCGTCTCTACCAAAAAATACAAAAAACTAGCCGGGCGAGGTGGCGGCGCCTGTAGTCCCAGCTACTCGGGAGGCTGAGGCAGGAGAATGGCGTAAACCCAGGAGGCGGAGCTTTCAGTGAGCTGAGATCCGGCCACTGCACTCCAGCCTGGGCGACAGAGCGAGACTCCGTCTCAAAAAAAAAAAAAAAAAAAATAAATAAATTCTTTTCTCACACAGCAGCTAAGATCTAGGAACATAATTAGGAATTAGCTGTAGGTTATAAAATGTTAGGCAATTTAAACAGCAAATTTTCTCTTTTGTTTTCATACTCAACATATTTCATAACAAAAAAGAAAATAACAATAATAATAATTTTAAAAAAATGCCATATTTGAAAATTCTGATCTATAATCCATTCCATCCACTTTTGTTGGAGATTCACTTTTGTTGAGCTATGTGAATATCTTACATAATAACAATATCAAATATAATAAAAAAATACTATTTTGACAAGTGTTAATGGAAACACTCTAATGTTTACTTTGTAGCTCAAAAATGGCTGCTATGAAATACGGAGGGTTTAATATAAACATGAAGTTTTATCTGGAGTCCTCCCACAATGACTCTGTTGTTTTATTTTTCCTACTAGAAAAGTATTTGGGAAAATATAAAATCATGGCATTAGTTCAGGTAAAAGTGATTATGGGGTCAGTTAAGACAATGTGAGAAAAACTATGACATTCCAAAAGGAGAAATTACAGATGTTAGAGAAGAGTTGGAGGTGAGGATGAGGGGAGGGAGAACATAGCATAACTCCAGGATTCTTAGCTTGGGAAATTAGGAGCAGAAAAGGTAGGCAAGAAAAACAATTTGATAGGAATATTAGCATGGACTTCTCTAGGTACACAATATGATATTTTACTAACGTCAAATGTAGCTTCATTTAACTTCATAATTTAAAATTACGTTTTTCCTTAATTTTTCTTCTACATGGTATGGTCATTTTTGAAATCCAATAAATCCTTATATAATCACCTTTATGTCTGAGGGCAACATCTGCCACAAAATAATTTATCTATGACCCAAGTCTTATTTAAACACTATACTGAAAAAGAAAATGCATCTACCTTACTTGCTCTCCAGATGTATACATAGTAAATTAATTCTAATGTGGTTTAAATCCCATTCCTGAAAGTTACTTGCATTGAAAAGAGAAGTGCAATTCTTGGCCCCTCTTCCTCTCTCTGCCCTTTTCTTTTGAAACATTTTTAGGCTTTGTATGAGACTTCCAAAAAAGCCCAGCATGGATCCTATTGACGACTTGACCTCTTTTAGCCCCCAAAATTCTGTATTATTTTCCTCATATTATAGAAATAAGGACATTTCATCTCTTTTCTGAACTTAGAATAGCATAAAATTATTTCCAATTTGAGAATAAAACAACAAAATAGCATCAATTTTGTATACATCAGTGTTTTTGTAATGACGCTAACTGTTAATCCCAAGATTTCAAAAATAAGAATAAAATATTATATCCTGTTTTGGGTAATGGGAATTCAATATTATAAAACTATTCGAAGCACTAATGAAGAGGGAAAGTAATGAATTGGATGAGGGTGAAGGGAGTGACTTTCTTTTCAGATCTGGTAGTGTGAGATGTCTCTCTAACTCAGACATATAGGAAAGAATCAGGCAGTGTTTCAAAATTAAATTCAGAAACATACCCAGCCTCTATGGAAATGAAGAAAGAAGGGCTCGGTATGACAGGCAACAGCAAAATTGCAGCTGCTGAGATTGTGTGTGTAGCCAAGTGCCACTTCATTCTTGATCTATGTTAAGCTGACTGAAGGAAGAAAATCAATTACTATTGGCAGTGAACTTCAGGTAGACCCAGGTTTGAAATGCCAGTTACACACAGGTGTGTGCCCCCAGCAAAGATAATTCTGACTGAACATTCATTAAGAAGTAGTGCTACTGTATTCACTGCTTTGAAATTTAAAGTGGTTGTATTTTACATGTAGAGACAGAGACAGATGGAGAAACCCAAATATTGTAAACCTCCCAACATCACCAACAAAAATATCTGCCTTTACTAGTTAAAACTTTTCTAGAAGACTAGGTCTATTAAAGGAGTATTCAGCTACACACATGCACATACACACACACATACACACGCACACACATATACATGCAATTATACACACATTATAAAATGCTCTGGTGAATACCATCTAAACTTATTAAAACTAAAATTCAAAGGCCACATGTATTGAATATTTTCTGTTGCCTTCTGACTGGAATTCACTTCATTTATTTTAGTAACAGTGTCCAAATTTGCTCTGGATAGATTAATTACTTTCCCTCTTCATTAGTGCTTGGAATAGTTTTATAATATTGAATTCCCATTACCCAAAACAGGAGATAACATTTTATTCTTATTTTTGAAATCTTAGTATTAACAGTTAACGTCATTACAAAAACACTGATGTATACAAAATTGATGTTATTTTGTCATTTTATTCTCAAATTGGAAGTATTCTCAAATTGGAAGACGTCTTCACTTTCAGTCTGAATCTGAGGGCAAGGGCAAGCAGGGCCCATTAGAAACAGCACCTTCTGTCCTCACAGACACTAATATTTGTTCAGGGATGGCCTTGTGGCTCATTTTCATAGGGAGATGGGGTGAATATCACAGCTTATATTCTGTGTGTGTATTCTGGACAAGACTGCATGCTGAGAACATATGAACTGGGCCTACTTCTGGGGCGCCATAGCAAAGTCTTTCAAAGGAACACCCCAGAGGAATGAGCTTAAGAGACGGTACCTGGTGGTGACACTGTTTGGCTCTGAAATGAATGTACAATCAAACTGCAAGTCCACAAATGTCCTTATAAATGGCCTTTTGGGGTGATATCATATATGTTAGTGCATTTGTGGCTTAAATTACCAAACTTACTTCTGTGGTGTCCAATGCATGATGGAACTAATAGACCTGACTCTAAAATGTAACAATACTTCACTTTCTAATATATTTTTTCCAGAATATCTGAGCAACTACTGACAAAATGAAAAATGGGGAGTGAGTAGTGTGTGAAATTCTGTGATTGAGTTTAGTTCTCAATCTAGTTAATTCAGAGAGAAAACCCTACAAATATTCGAATTATGATTTAATCCTGTATTTGATTTTATTTTTCAAATTCTTCATATTCAACACCATACGAAAGATTAGTTTCTAGCTTGAATCAGTGGATAAAACTTCAGAGAAATAAGAAGAATATACTCCAAACACTACAAATGGCATAAAAGTTCCCAAAATTGGCTGGGCATGGTGGCTGTCTCCTGTAATCCCAGCACTTTGGGAGGCCGAGGCGGGCAGATAATGAGGTCAGGAGTTCAAGACAAGCCTGGCCAACATGGTGAGACCCTGTCTCTACTAAAAATACAAAACATAGCTAGGCATGGTGGGGGACACCTATAATCCCAGCTACTCAGGAGGCTGAGGCAGGAGAATTGTTTGAACCTGGGAGGCAGAGGTTGCAGTGAGCAGAGATCATACCACTGCACTCTAGCCTGGGTGACAGAGAAAGACTCGGGCTCAAAAAAAAAAAAGTCCCTAAAATTGACATAACCTAAGTAGCATGGTAACCATGAGTATCCAGCCTGTAAGAATTCTTTGTAAATTAGAGAATGTCTAAAATTCATATTTTATGTAATGGTTGTTTTTGTTATTAGAGAACAGTTACCTCATCCTGCCATGTGTCCATGCTTTTGAAGTAATTCAGTCCAAAAAAAAGAAAAATAAAATCCAAAAAGCACTTCTCATATTCTTATCGAATCTTAGGTAGTACGTTCATACTTTCCAGGACAAAGAAAATAAAACGTTAAGAGAAAGCCCAAAAGACGTGAGCATATTGCTATGGGAAACTTGGGGTGTTGCTTCACCAACCAGAAAAATCTATGGCCAGTGGTGCCTTTGCCTGAGTTTTGCTTGGACCCACTGGGCTCACTCAGCCTGGCAGGTTGCACTTGGCTCATGCCACCAACCTGGATCTCGTGCCTGCCAAGGGCAAGTGGAGCAGTGAAGGGTATGTGAGCAAGGGTTCCAGCCACTATGCACAGCTAGGCATGCTGTCTGCGGCAGGGTGGCTATCTCCAGAAGCTGGCATGGGCACTGGTTCCCTGCAAGGCTGTGACTGGACCAGGTGTACCACAAGCAGCTTCAATGATTGGCACGAAGGAATGCAGTGGTGCCCAGAAGCCTGGAGACACCAAGACCTGCAGAGCCCCAAAGATTATGCCCCAGCCCTGGCTCAGGAAGCTCCTTAGTTTGGGGTCCCCAAGGGGCCACAGCTCCTCTCTCCTTCTTGTCGCCCACAACATGGTGAGCAAGGGGCATGTTTCAGCCCTGTTGGTGTTACAGCTCTTTCAGTCCTGCCATTTGGCGGGTCCCGAGTTATTGTCCTGCACCAAGGAAGAAGGATTTATGCGACAAATGGAGGGTAAGCAAGGTGAAGAGGAGCTTTATTGAGTGATAGAACAACCCACAGGAGACTCGCAGTGGGTAGCTCCTCTCCGCAGCCGGGGTGTCCCAACGAGTGTTCAGTTCTCAGCAGAGAGGAGCCCCTGGGGTGGGTGGCTCCTCTCCACAGCTGGTTGTTCCATTGGTCCCTCAGTTCTCATCAGAGAAGAGAACACACGGTGGGCATCCCCTCTCTACAGCTGGTTGTCCCGTCTGGGTGAGTCGGGGTTTTTTAAGGGTTTCAGAGGGGGAAAGGTGTATGCTGATTGGTCCATAGGTAGCCATAGGTGGGCCTGGAAAAAGAGCTGTAAGTTCTCACTCTAGTCTGCAGCCAGGCCTCCAGGTTTCAAGCTGCCCTGGCTTGAAGGTGGGGCTTTACCAGGGACCTCCCTTTTTCTGCCCAGGGACCTGTCTGCGTCCAGCAGCTGTTCATAGTGCCCAGGCTCATGCTACGGGGCACCTGCAGGCCAGTGACAAACTGCCCTCAGCTCTCCCTCAGCCTCCATCCTATGCTCATCGGTACCCAAAGTCCAGTGGGGGCTGAGGCAGCAGGGAGCTGGCATTTCAGCGCTGCCCTGAGTTTGTGCTCACATGGCCAGGTTGTGACAGTGCCCTGGATCAGCCTCACCTTTGCTCTGAGATCTGGTGAGGGAATCAGGGAGAGGCTAAGTAGCAGGACCAGGCATTTCTGAGTCTGTGGGGGCAGGGAGGCTTCCTGGGTCCCCAAGAGTGAAGAGATGCCTGGGTCCACAGCCATGTGTTGGGTGGCTGTAGCTGTGGCTGGGAAGTTAGGGATCTTGCCTGCTCCCGGCCCCCAAGTGCACAGGGATACCTGGATCCACAACCCTAGCTTGGGCAGCAGCAGCTGTACCTAGGAGGGCAGTGCTCCTGCTTGCTCTGTGGAGGACACACTGCCAACTGCACCTCCTCCAGTGCAGTTGGAATCACAGCAGTGGCCGCTCCATATGGACTGCCACTGCCATCAGTACTTTTGCCACAGGTTGTGGAACAATTCCTCCAAAAGGAAAATGTTAAGTTCTCAAACTCAATGTGTTGCTTATAGTTAAATGTACCTTACAGCTTTGTGTATTATTTTACTACTACTACTACTAATAATAAATAGTTATAACATGCATAAATACACTTTATCATATAAACACACATGTATGGGCCTTTCAAGACACAGATTAAGCTGGTAAATATATATTTACATACTTCAAGTGGGGATCAGTACAATGATAGCTGATAATGTCATCCATGTATTTACAGAGTTTCAAATATGGATTATCAACAAGATGGGCCATAATACTTCGACTGAAAAAAAAAAAACAGCTTATATACAAGCAGTGAATTAAAACTTTCTGGGAGCTAAATACAGGATACTCATATGTATTTCGAAAATGATTTGTAAAGAACTTGGAAAAAAGTTACTAAATATGTAATACCTTTTCAATAGCAAAATCTAATTTTGTTTTGTCTAAATATAAAAGGAAATCTCAAATCTCAATAAAAGTTAGTTAACATATTTTGTTAATAAGCAGATTTCAATCTCGCTGACTGATAGAATATATGAATGCCTTTTTTCACTACCAACATGTTGAACCAGACATTTTTTTTTAGCCACCTAAAATACTAGAAGTGGAAAACAATTGAGTCACCTAAAATAATGTAGATATTTCCTTCATATTTAAAAAAAAAAATTAGGAATATGATTCGTATTGTTTGTCTTGTGAGAGTTATTACATTCCTTTTTCTTTATTTTTCTCTTGTTTTATATTTTATCTTTGCTTTCCTTCTCTTCCACTTCTTGTCAGAAATAAAATTATTATTCACTATATTAAGCTAGTGTCCCTTTATATCAGATGAATATTCATCTATGAAAAACATATGCCTATGACTAAGAAAGTACAAAATTTTTAAACACTAAGCAAAATTGTCAACAATTTTTAAAGAATACTTACTTCTTGATTTTCTGTGTAAAGGCTGTAATAGTTAAACTTGCTATGAAAAAGAACGAAATCTTCCTCTGGGCATTCTATCAATTTCTCTCCCTTTCTCATAATACACACACACACACACACACACACACACACACACAAACACACACAAACACACACAGAGTATATCACTAAATCCAGTTTTTCCTGATAAATAAGATAACTTATTAAAAGCTGACTTCAAAATTCAAATGAATGAGTTCCCCCATTTTTTTGATAAGATGAATAAATAAATATTAGAAACTATGCACATGAAATAAAAATGTCTAAATAGCACATTTTATAAGTTTAATACACTAAACCTATTAAGTAATCTCTCTTTTAGAAAAAATTTGCATTAATGCTGTCACCAAAAGATGGATTTAAAATTATTTTCCTATACCTAAATATTAATGTAAAGCATTCAAGTTGTTTTTTAAATAAAATTGAGTCCATAATAGGTTGTTTTCCTTTTTACTATGATTATAAGCCATTTTAAAGTAAGAAATTTGCTATTTCACTCCAACAAGTTTTTATAAAATACATTTCTATTTGTATGTATTTAAACTGCATCTCCCCGCTTATGAGGGGGATGTGTTCTAAGACTCCTAGTAGGTGCCTGAAACTGCAGATTTTTTTTTCCTGTACATATACACATACACAATATGTATGTACATATTATTCCTATACTTAATTTCCTGTACATACATATATAAAGTTTATAAGTTAGGCACAGTAAGAGATTAATGGCAGTAGCTAATAATAAAATAGAAAATTCTAACAACATACAGTTCAACAATTTCACAAAAGAAGATTCATTCTTACAGTAGATCTTAGCAATCTCAGCATACTATTTTTTTTCCTTATTAATTCCAGAGCTTTCACCTATTTACTTAAAAGGAAGTATTTTACGACATCTTTTTGACATATCTGAAGTGCCAGTATCACTACTCTTGAGCTTTGGGGGCCATTATTAAGTAAAATAAAAGTTACTTGAACACAATCATTGCAATACTGCAAGTCAATCTACTACTAAGTGACAAACGAGCAGGCAGTACATAAAGCCCAGAGACAGAAGATGCACACGCCACCTGGGATGGACCAGGACAGTGTGAGATTTCATCACGCCACTTAGAGGCCGCAATGTAAAAGTTATTGTTTATTTCCAAGATTTTCCATGTAATATATTCAAATGGTGGTTGACCATGGGTAACTGAATCTGCAGAAAGGGAAATCTTTCGTAAGAGAAGCCACTATGACTATTTGTATATTTGTGTGTGTGTGTGTTTATAACTGTGCTGATGTGTGTTTATGTTTTTAGTTTGATTGTTCCAGCATCTCTGATTTCTTATTACCCATGGCTTATAAGAAACACAGATCTCCTGTATTTCAGCATATCTCCTATATTCAGTGCCTAAAAGGCAAGTAATATTTGAATAAAAGTTTAAAAGAATGGTTTTCCCCTTCTATTTTGCTATATTAGAAGAGAATATTAAAAGTATTAAGCTAAATAAAAATAAGCCATGTTTATAATTATGGGACATTTACAATTTAGAAATAGTTAACATATTTTTTAAATTCTGCAATTACATTTTTCACCTCTGCTTTTGCTAAAACCAGACAAGATTATCTTCAAGTGGCCATTCACATTTTATTGTTTCCTAATATTACCGAAAGAACAAAAAACTGTCATTTTAATTGTTTGTTAGAACCTGATCAATCAAACATTTACACTTAAAAAGCAATAACAGCAGATCCTAAGTAGTATAATTTAATTAGTTGAATGTGGGAGTATTAATAAAAATCTACACTGTGTCACTAATGGCTAAATATAAATAGCACTCTATAACCCAAATCTTGTCATCAGTATGCAGTTTAGATAACATCACATACTCTGAGAACATGATTTCTAGAATGTATAAGAGGAGCCAAAATAGGCCGGGTGTGGTGGCTCATGCCTGTAATTCCAGTATTTTGGGAGGCTGATGCGGGCGGATCACGAGGTCAGGAGAGCGAGACCATCCTGGCTAACACGGTGAAATGCCGTCTCTACATTAGCGGGGCGAGGTGGCGGGCGCCTGTAGTCCCAGCTACCTGGGAGGCTGAGGCGAGAGAATGGTGTGAACCTGGGAGGCAGAGCGTGCAGTGAGCCGAGATCGCGCCACTGCACTCCACCCGGGGCGACAGAGCGAGACTCTGTCTCAAAAAAACAACAACAAAAAAAGAGGAGTCAAAATATTTTATCATTGGTTATAAAGAGCTTACAGTAACTTCACTACCAAATATTCTGTGTGATCTCTTTTAAGTTAAAAGTTCTAATACATTAACGTTTTAGTATATGATTCCTTTGCTGCAACTTTTATCATCTGTTCCAGTCATAATAATTGAATATACAAAGATTTTTATTGCTTAATTTTTCTTCCATGGTAATATATTGATGATATATGGTCATTTGACCAATATTACTATAACCACTACTAATAAGGTGCAAAATGCAGTGACATTCATCTGTTCTGTTAAACCAGAAAGAATACTTAATTTGGAATGCATGTGGTTTTGTTAAATTATAGGTTGCAAGACATTCTTCTTCAGGGTACAATGAATTTGATGAATTATCGGGTTTGCATCTACAGATGTTCTATGGGATCCCATGTGATAAGACATTTAGGGATGATATCACATATACATATATGAAAATATATGACAATATATATGACAATATATGACCTCTATGACAATCATAGGTAGGTAGGTAGATAGATAGATAGATAGATAGATAGATAGATAGATAGATAGATGGATAGATAGATAGACAGATAGAGATTGCAAGTCTTACCTGGGAATGCCTTTAAGGCATGAGTGGGATGGGAGAACTGTGCCCCTTTAAGGTAATGAAATCTAGGAGAATCAGTAAACGTAACATCTAGCCTCAGGGAAGAATGTGTGATTAAATCATTTGAAGAAGGCAAAGAAGCAGAAATCAGAAGTGTGTAATTATGACTCGGACTCAGTGCCAATGAGAAATGAGATTGGAAGAAGTCTCTGGTAATGAAAGGAGCTACCAAGAGATGCTGCTTTTAGTACCGGTAAGTCTTCAAGAAGAGCTACCGGAAACAGACATTGCTGAGAATGATGACTGACCTTGGTGCTGGCACATTAGCATACAGAGAATGTCAGGCTAGGCTGCATAGATGCCTGGGCACAACTGTTCTTCAGCATGCATCACTCTACAGGGAAGGAAAGGGCAGTCCCTAATGACCACTTAATATACTGGGAGAGAACTAGATAGCTGTTCTTGCAATTTTCCACTTGCCAATTTTCTTTTTAGTGGCACAAAATTATTGTTGTAATAATACAATTATTGTTGTATTGTAATATTACAACAATAACTTTGTGTCACTAAAAAGGAGGTGCAGAAATCTTGACTGATTGCTCAAGAACACTAGAGTGACACCACTAGATTAACATATTATTTTGATGGTAAGGTGCAACTATCAGAAAGTAAGTTCAATTGACCAGGCATGGTGACTCATACCTGTAATGCCAGCATTTTGGGAGACCGAGGCAAGCGGATCACCTGAGGTCAGGAGTTCAAGACCAGCCTGGCCAATATGGCGAAGCTCCGTCTCCACTAAAAATGCAGAAACTAGCTGGGAGTGGTGGCGGGCACCTGTATTCCCAGCTACTCAGGAGGCTGAGGCAGGAGAATGAACCTGGGGGGCAGAGGTTGCAGTGAGCTGAGATAGTGCCATTGCACTCCAGCCTGGGCAACAAGAGTGAAACTTTGTCTCAAAAAACAGGAAAAAAAAAAAAAAAAAAAAAAAAAAAAAAAGTAAGTTAAATTAGCAACATAATAAGAAAAGACATGAAACAACAAGGCATGATTATCATTTCTTTGTTCAGAAGGTTATCTGATAAATTTAAAATCTATTGAAGTTTCACTTAAAGACAATAACAAAAACGATTTCTTCCCTTGATGTGAAAATATATTCCAGTAATAAGCCCCTTCATATTTGTTATTTTCCATTTGCAATGACTGCAAATTCTGCTGTGATTGTATATTGAGCTAAAGCATTAAAGAAGTTTTAGTTCAAACAAAGGAATCAATCTTTGTAGGAAATATTTCTGTTTGAAAATACACCCAGCTGATCTTTCAGATATCTTACGTGGAGTCTTGTGTTCTTCTCAAGTTATATCACAGTGTTAAATGCTTTGAAACAGTGTACTTATAGACAAGCTAGTCTTTTCTGAACTGAAATTTTGGACCTCCTTGAGGAAATTCTGCCTCTGCCAACTTACATATTTTCAAAAAAATGTTGAATTAAACCAATAGAAATCTAGTTTAGGTTCTTCTAACATCTTTTGAATATGAGGCAATGTACCTACTTTCAAAGAGCTTGAAAATATAAAGTACAACAAAAGACAGGAAAGCATTTGAGAAACTCTTCTAAAATACATGCTGCCCTTAGACAACTTTCCTTTGAATTCTGTAACAAAAGCTTTAGTATCTAGAAATATTTCAACCTATTAGAGAAAAAAAAATCTCCTCTGAATGAATTGCAAAATTCTTGTCTGTATTATAAAGTCTCACAAGCTCTTTAAAACAGAAATATGAATAAATTTATTGATAAAGGGCCTATTCAACATGTAACAGTAGGTTTATACAATGATGAATTGCAAAACTTCTCAAAAAATAAATGACTTAAAATGAACAGTCACTGATGGACATTTGGGTTGATTCCAAGTCTTTGCTATTGTGAATAGTGCCGCAATAAACATACGTGTGCATGTGTCTTTACAGCAGCATGATTTATAATTCTTTGGGTATATACCCAGTAATGGGATGGCTGGGTCATATGGTACTTCTAGTTCTAGATCCCTGAGGAATTGTCATACTGTTTTCCATAATGATTGAACTAGTTTACAATCCCACCAACAGTGTAAAAGTGTTCCTATTTCTCCACATCCTCTCCAGCACCTGCTGTTTCCTGACTTTTTAATGATTGCCATTCTAACTGGCATGAGATGGTATCTCATTGTGGTTTTGATTTGCATTTCTCTGATGGCCAGTGATGATGAGCATTTTTTCATGTGTCTATTGGCTGTATGCATGTCTTCTTTTGAGAAATGTCTGTTCATATTTTTTGCCCACTTTTTGATGGGGTTGTTTGTTTTTTTCTTGTATATTTGTTTGAGTTCTTTATAGGTTCTGGATATTAGCCCTTTGTCAGAGGAGTAGATTGCAAAAATTTTCTCCTGTTCTGCAGGTTGCCTGTTCACTCTGATGGTAGTTTCTTTTGCTGTGCAGAAGCTCTTTAGTTTAATTAGATCCCATTTGTCAATTTTGGCTTTTGTTGCCGTTGCTTTTGGTGTTTTAGACATGAAGTCCTTGCCCATGCCTATGTCCTGAATGGTATTACCTAGGTTTTCTTCTAGGGTTTTTATGGTATTAGGTCTAACATTTAAGTCTCTAATCCACCTTGAATTAATTTTCATATAAGGAGTAAGGAAAGGATCCAAATGTCCATCAGTGACAGACTGGATTAAGAAAATGTGGCACATATACACCATGGAATACTCTGCAGCCATAAAAAAGGATGAGTTTGTGTCGTTTGTAGGGACATGGATGCAGCTGGAAACCATCATTCTCAGCAGACTATCGCAAGAACAGAAAACCAAACACCGCATGTTCTCACTCATAGGTGGGAACTGAACAATGAGATCACTCGGACTCGGGAAGGGGAACATCACACACTGGGGCCTATCATGGGGAGGGGGGAGGGGGGAGGAAGTGCATTGGGGAGTTATGCATGATATAAATGACGAGTTGATGGGTGCTGACGAGTTGGTGGGTGCAGCACACCAACATGGCACGAGTATACATATGTAACAAACCTGCACGTTATGCACATGTACCCTCGAACTTAAAGTACAATAATAATAATAATAAATAATAATAAAATGAACAGTGATTTTTAAAAGTAAAATCTTTAAATTGTATGCCCATACTAAAAATTTAAGAGTTAAATTACACACATCTATGGGAACTATGTATTGGTTCATCACTAGTAGTCTAGATTCTGAAGTTAAACCACCTGAGTTATATTTCACACCCACCCCCACCACCCTCACACACACACATTTTATTGACCTTGAACAAGTTACTAGGTTGGTGCAAAAGTTATTGTGGTTTTTACCATTACTTTTAATAAGTTACTCTATACTTGGGTTTTTTGACAACCAATGGCTTATACTAATTTGTCTTAGAATTAGTATAGAATTAGTATAGCACAACAAAATGAATTAGTATAGCACTACAAAATGAGAATATACTAAAGTTCTTTTATTGGTCTGCTAAGAAACATGACAAAATACTGTAAACTAGGCTGCTTAAAAAAAAACAGAAATTTAATTCTTACAGCTCTAGAGGCTGGGAAGTCCAATATCAAGGTGTCAGCCAATCTGGTTTCTGGTAAAAGTTCCCTTCCTACCTTGCAGACACAGATGCTTTTTCCCTGTGTCTTCATATGGCCTTTCCTCTGATTGTGGGTATGAAGAGAGAGCTCTGGTCTCTCTTCTTCTTATTCTTATAAGGACTTTAATTCTATCAGTTCATGGCTCTACCCTTATATCCTCATTTAACCTTAATTACTGCCATAAAGGCCCTATCTCCAAATAGTCACACTGGGGGTCAAGGCTTCAACACATCTTTCTACAATGTAGTAATAGTAGTCCTTAATCCTCAAGCAATAGTAGATCTGTATGTTGACAACTATTATAATATTGATGATGATGATGACAATGATGATAATGATAATGTTGCTCACTCACTAACAGAGGGACATCTTCCCAGAAAGTGTCATTCAGTTATGTTATCTGTTAGACAATGACTTATTATTTTCCCTCCCAGTCTGTTGATGCAAGTATTGTCAATCATCCTCTCTGATCTTAGTTTCTCCCTTCTGGTTCTACTTAAACCCCATAAAAGTAAAGCATTTAATGACCAAATTATCAGTTAAAAGACAAATAGAAGGTGTGAACAAGAAAGATACATATGTATAATCTCTCATTTTCCTCCTGAGAACTGGGGCTGAGAGGAGTAAGTTCTCCAAGGCCAAATTCACAAGACCCCTTCCCCCGAAATGGCGCCATTCTTACCAACTTCCTCTTCCTAATCGTGCGATCAAATATTTTATAGAAATTGTTTCTGATCTCTCTGAAATGCTGATTGCATTCACTTAGGTGTATTTGTAAGTAAAGTTTATTTGGTAACATTCATGTATAAACTTCATTTTCTTTTATGCTGTAAGTCACATGACTCAAGTAGAGGGTGTACCATACCATCTCTATGACAACTACTTGGAATACAGGTTACAAATACAGATTCCTGAACTCCATAGCAAATCTACTTGATCAGACTATCAGGAGGTGATGTCCACATATCTATACAATTTTTTAACAATAGCATCCTTAGGTGATTTTTATTTACACTAAAATTTGAGACACAGCAAAAGCAGAAGGAAAAAAGAGGAAAAGAGAAGAACAGAAATAGTAAGAAATTTGAGAAACTTGTTTCTTTTCATTAACAGCACTAAATACTCTAATTATTGATGCAATCTGAACTTTACAGATAATAATATAAATTATAACTTTAAAATCTGTAGAATTATTTTCTCCAAAAGAGTACAGAAATGGTCAAAAACAACAAATGGTGGTTATTAAAAAAGTTAGTTTACCAGTCAAAATCTGAAGTCAGTAGCAATAATAATAATAATAATAATAATAATAATAATAATAATAAAAGATACTAGTTAGGTAGTATCTAATTCTAAGAGGATCTAAAGAGTGCTAAAATCACTAGGAATCTTTCTGGTCTCCATTCCTTATTCTCAGCGACTTCACTCTTCCCAAATTTCAGATCTCAATGTTCCCTTCTTTTCATCCTCTCCTGCCCCAAAGTTTCCGGAGTCCCATCCATTTCCTTTCTCAGACCTCCAGCAATGCCTTTGATCTGGAGGACTCTCCATACCTGCTGTTTGTCAAGTGAATGTGAGCTCCTTATCAATTGCACTAGGGATATATATTTTTAGCATTTCGACTAGGAACTGTGTTTTCTCAAGGAAACATTGTTGTAGAAGGTGTTTCCAAAAGTGCTATTGGTGTTCTTTTTCCAGTGCAGTTTCACTATGTGATAAATGGGCTTAGAGGGACTGATTTAGGACACGACCTGATGTGTTTATATAGAAAATTTCAAAAAGACTTCCTTACAAATAAACCTTGGGATAATGACCGATTCATAAATCATTTCCTTTTTTTCTTTTCAGGAGACAGGGTCTTGCTATGTCACTCAGACTGGACTTGAACTCCTGGGCTCAAGCAATCATCCTGCCTCAGCATACTGACTAGCTGGGACTATAGGCACATTCCACCACACCCAGCTATGAATCATTTTTAATGAAAATATACATTGAGAAAACTATGAAACTATTTAAATGATGTAAATTGGAGAAAAATATAACCTCATAAAATATACAAAGAGGAAAATATTATTTTACATTCCAATAGCATATTCAAAGATGTGAGGTAAAGCTTTGAACATGAGATTCAAAAATCAAAGCAGCACTGAAACGTAAAATGCTGTTCTTTTAGCCATTTATTCACCATTGCTCTATGGTGAATAAATGAGTATTGTACTGCTTATAATGAGAAGGATAGCATAGTGGTTGGAGCTTTGAACTTTAACAGACATTAGTTCGAATCCTGGCTAGTCCACTTCTAGTTGTGTGACCTTAGTTTTATTTCTTTAAGCCTTTACTTTTCTTTGTCTGTAAAAGAGCAGTAAAGTCATGGTTGTTAAATGGATATAAAGTCCCTGATCTGCCATTTACTCAATAAATGCTTTCATCATTATATTTTATTATAAAATCATCTCTGTTCCATTGTTCTCCTAAATGGTTCTGAATAAAGAATCATCATTGTTCATGGATTCCATATTCGTGAATGTATATACTTGCTAAAATTTGTAATGCCTAAATCAATATTGATAACATCTTGGCAGTTATTCACAGACAAGTAGAGCTCTGAAAAATTTGAATCACGGATGCACATGTTCCCAGCTGAGGTTGAACAAGGCAATGCTGTTTCAGCTCTCATCTTGTAAATAAGTGTCTTTCTTAATGTCTATTTAGTGCCACTTTTTTTTTTTTTGCATGGTTTTGCTTTTGTTGGTGATTTTGCCATTTGAAATAGACCCCAAACATGGTGCTGAAGTGCTGTTTAATGTTCCTAAGCACAAGAACTCTGTGATATGACTTACAGAGGAAATGTGTTAGATAAGCTTTGTTCAGGCACGAGTTATAATGTTGTTGGCCAGGAGTTCAATGTTAATGAATCAACAGCATGTGTGAAATAAGGTGTCTTTAAACAGAAACACATATAAAACAAGGGTATGTATTGATTGATATATGGAAATGTAATCAGAGTTTTCCAGGAACCTAACCCTTTACTTCCCCTAGGAGCAACGTTTCAGAATTCACAAATACAGAGTTTGAGGTGACTTTATAGAACATAACTACTGCATATAACAAGACCTGAATGCATTCCTTTCTAAATGGAAATATAAACACAGAGCTTGAAAATTTAGGTAACATTAAATTCCTCTTTCTTGTGCTTCATAAGTAATGAAGTATGAGGAAATCATAAAAGGTGTAAAAGTGGGTTTGGCATTGTGCTACCAATGCTAATTGGAAGATGGCTAGTTTGTGCTCTTGGATCATGTCCTTCTGATTCTATTGTATTTAACAATAATGTGAATTTGGTCCAGAAGAAAGATGCCATTTCTCTTATTCACTACAAAATGATAACATAAGATGAGAAATCAGCTCCAACCTTTGGCTTACAACTAGTATTTCAGAAATGAATAATGGATTATGGATTGCTGTGTTGCAATAATGTCTTGATTGATTGTTTCCTTAATATGTGCTGAGTGCTGACAAAGTGCAAATCTCCCAATCTGCTGTGATGGGACCACTGTTATTAAAGAGTACAATTATGCTTTTGGAGCCTTCATTCATATTCTGATTTTGCTATACTTTTCTTGAAGAAATATAAACAGTTCTCTAACTGACAAAGTACTGAAATATATAGTGAACATTTATTGAGCTATTATTCCAGACACTATGTTAAGGAGTATATATATACACACATATGTATACATGTACATATTCTCATAGCAAATCTATTAATTATGTGTTATTATTGTCCTTATTATCCCAACTTATTGTGAGTTAAGGAATTTGTGTAAAGTGAATGATTGATAAAGCTGGGAAGTCAAACCCTTGGATACTGTACTGGTCTACTGTGCTTTCTGTTCTTTTCACAAGGAATGATAACTTGTTGGTATTTATATATGCATAGACATAAATGCTCATATATTATCTTCTTGTTAAAAATGAGACATTTTTATCATGGAAAAGATCTATTGAAAGGATAAAACCTTAGGAATTCTATAAATGATTTCAAAATAAAAAGACATGAAGTCATGAATCTCAAAAAAATGATGAACATAGTTTACTAAGTTTTTTTGTAGAGAGACAAATAGAGAAAGGTGGATTACTTGAATACATTATAGGTATAGGTTTTTACTTTAATAAATACTGTTTTACTTTCAGATTTTCTTCAGTCCTTTTACTTTCCACAATAATAAATAATTTACTAACTTCAATAATGAATATAACTAGAAACCTTAAAAAGTGATAGTGTTTTGATAATGTCTCACACATTGAAGCATGTTTGACAGATAATAGATTAAACTAAAGGTTTTATTACCATCTTAGAGACTGTAAAAGAAGAGTAAAATACACTACACATCAAGGGGATATGAGAAAGTTGCAGGTAATCTCTTTTCAACTTATGAGAGCAATGGGAGTTCAAATGCATGTAAGACACTGAGCCTTACAGAAAAATATGAAACAAAGTAATAATTAGTTTCTCTGATCACTTGAAAATAGGTTATCAACCATAATAAATAACTTACTTTGAAAAAAATAGTTTATGCCTTGAAAGTATTTTTTGAAACCTGTAGCAACAATAACAGGAAGTTAATTTTCTCCCAGAGTTTTTTTAGACACAGGATATGTGTGTTTTCTTATTATCCTTCCTCTGAAAAATCATGAGTTCCCATTAAAATTTTTTATAAAAAGTTTATCCACCCTGTCCCTTTGATTAGCACTATTGCCAGAGGCCCACAAATTAGCAGGTGATGTAAGCCTGCCATGGCATTATAAAAATAAAACTTTCATTGTAAATATGGATTTTCAGTAACTGTCTTAACATTGATTTTAATGGTATCTTATGCCAGAGGTATGATATTCATCACTTAATCTCATTTATACTTACGTGCTTTCACTAAAATAGCGTTTCTACAATCATATATCCTAATAACCAGGTACAAGTCTTTTTAGCTTGAAAAGGAATGGATTTACCTTGTAGGAGGGGCATACACTATTAAATTTTTTTCATATAAAAATAAAGTATCTTAAAAAAACACATAATTGAGTATAAGGAATCTGTCTTTCCCTATATAATATTCAACATCTTAACCCATCAATCTCTTCACTTTAAAATAATTCTGTATTTTTTTAGTCTTTTTATTTTTTTCTTTAACTTTCTATTTTTCAAGAATTTAATCATTCCAATTAAATTTCTCTAGCCATGATGCTAAATTCTCTGAATCTGTCTTAAATTCTAAGGTCCCTGAATGTTAACAATATTTTACAGCAATGTCTTTGAAGAGGTCAGAGGCTATTGAGAGAGTTATGCTTTATTACAAGTTCACAATGTGTGTTTCACGTTTGAAGTTCAAAGGACTCATTTGCCTTGGAGCAAATAAGCATTATTCCATTGGTACATTCGGTTTACTGAAATCCCTTAGAAAATAAATGAGCAGTCAAGAATTTTTTTTCATCTCACTGATTAGCAATAAGTGTGCAAAGGAGTGAGAGTGGAGGGGGTAAGGAAAAAGAATCTTAAGAAACAAGAAAGCAGTCTATGAAAATGCAGCTGCTCTACTTGTACATTGCAGAAAATTGGACTGCTAAAAGCAACAATGTCTACAGGTCACCAGGAAACAAATACAGAACTTTATTCATATTGACCTATTGATACCCTAATATAAAGTACATACTTTGCATCAGAAGTTTAAACAAACTCATTCTTTATTTTGGTACTGTAGATTCATTTATTTTTTCTTTTTTTCTATGTATAATCCTCCCATTCTGACTAGATGAGTGATTTCAGCTTGACAGGGAAATGAAATGTAGTACACATAAAAGCTTCATCAATCATTTTGTCCTATAATTATTTCTTTGGAAACATGATCCACACATTGAAAGTACAGCACCTTTTCCTCCCAACTCATAGACATACTGATACCAATTGCTTTATCACAGCAGTATCCCCAAAGCCTCAAAGTCAGGGACAAAACAAAAAACAAGCCCTCAATCATTGAGCTGCGAATCTTCTACCTTGCGCCCAATAACCCAGGAAGTACCCCACTATCAATGTGCTGAGATGACTAGACTCTGTGGAATCTTCCTTTCATCAAATTAGTTAATGTGCCTTTAAAATAGCATCCTTACTAAAATAAATAACACAATTAAATTACTAAAGTCACCTCTACCTCTTCCCAAAGTTTAAACATTGTAAATTTATTCCACTTTTATTTGATTTGTTTTTTCTCTTTTGGTTCCTAGAGATTACACTCTGGAGAGTATGCCCTTAAATAACAAGCTCCATAAACCTGATAAAAAAATAGGATAGTTATTTTCAAAAACTTACTGGAGTTTTCATTTTGTTTATTTTATCAAGAAATTCGTTTTGATCCTTACAAACTTTGCTTAAAATATGTCATTGTTCTTCTTGTGGTACAGATGAAATGTCCAAATTCATTAGATGACATACAAGGTTACAAGTGGCCTGTATTCCTGTCTTTTCAAATCTATCTTGTGCCATGTCCACACCTAACACCATTGGGCCAGCCACTTCGATTACTTACATTAAGCCTACACGCATTTCACATAATTTCTCTCTGTCATTTCCTAGCTTCTCCTTCTTCCTCCCCTTTTTTTCCCTGAATGCTCTTCTATATCTTAAGAATCAGTTCAAATTTTAACATATCTTTGAAGCCATCTCTGCCCTGCCACCTTCATTTCATGGCGGCGTGAGACAGAGTTTGCTAAGTATTTCTGAATATTCCCAGAAATCTCTATTTTATTAATATGAATCTAATAAAAATGTAATTGTAATAATTCCCACAAGTTGTAATTATTTGTTTACATGTCAGCCTCCTTGATTAGGTAACAACTCCTCATACATCTATTGATATATGTTTCACAGTGCTTAGAAGAATGTCTGGCTGACAATAGACACTTAAAGCTTCGTAAGACCCCTTCTGTTCTCTCTCTGACTTCCTCTGATATCAATTTTATGATGTCTACAAAATCACCACATCATTTTATTTAATATTTTACAGTAATTATTGGTATAAATGTTTTGAGATGTTCAGTTCCCTGAATACGAATTGCTTGAAAATATCTCGAAACAAAGACATTCATTTACATCTCTGTCCATGTCACCTTCCTGAACATGTAGACTTGATAAGTCATGATTTTTATAAAGAACAATAAACGGCTGTCATGTTAGTTTGTACATTTGAAAGTAGAAAAATACAAGTAAAACTCTTTCTTCTCTGAATCACGAATCAGACTTTTCTATTTGCAGGACACTCGGGACTCTACTCCACCATTGTTAACATTTTCTTTTTGGTGTAGTAATAGGCAGTATGATTCATCATTCCTTTGACTGTCATTTCCTCATATTAATTTCTATTAGTGTTTGTGTTTGAATAAGAAGGGTGTTTGAAATGCCAACACTTAACCAACACTTCAGCTTACATACAGTTCAAGGGTAAAATTTAGGTTAAGTTGATTAATTGTATTTATGCAAAATCTTATAAAAACTATCTTCGGGTTTTACAGTCACTATTTAAATGCTCACAGGAAAAGGAAGTCTGCGTGTGTTTTCAGGCACAAAAATCATTTGAGTGCAACTTTAGTGAAGAAATTTTGTGATTAAACCAGTATATAATACTGTTTCAAGTAAAGTAATATATAGTAACCAAAGTTTAATGAAGTAATTTCTTCCTGTATCAATATTAACCTGAGTGTGAAGGCATTTCTAAATGCAAATTTTAAAATTATTTTGAGAAAATACAGTATAAGAGCAACTATATAATCCCTGAAGAAGGTACATGCGGAGAATCCATACTGGTGTCATTGTCACATAATTATTGATTGTTTTGTAATCCTTTAAGGAAATGCACCCCTACTAATACAAAAGTTAACTTATTTGTAACCTAAGAAAGCACAAGCCATTTTAATGAAATGGATTTTCAAATTTTAAAAGTTTACAAACATCTGCACCCTAGATTTATTATGGCCTGCTGTATTTTTAGGTCCTTAGTCAGTCTTTTGCAGTACAAGGTAGATTGAGTTACAAAGAAGTATATAGGGAATATGCAGTAGGCCAATTATTCAATGCTATGTAAATGAAATGAGGGTAATACACTCAAGGATCCCAGAGCAAATAAATTATATTTCCAAACAATGCCAATGTCTACTGCAGTCTAACAAAGCCTGTCTTGAGTGGCATCTGTTTTTCGCTAGGGATAAAAAGGAGAATCTTCTCACTCCTAACCTCCAGCTAAGTGAATGAACCCACAGTCCATAAGACCTTGCTCTACCTAAAGCTATATAAGCATTTGCAGCAGCTTCTGGAAAGATGCCACTTCTGTGCTTTATTGGCTGGGGGAGGGGAGGGGTGGCATGTGGGGAGCTACTACCTTTGTCCCAAGGTTCAGCTTGCTGGTGAGCATAGCTGACACCAGTTTCTGGCCCCAATTTTATAGGAAACTAATATAAGGAGGCATTGTGGGAGGCTCCTGTCAGTGCCACCGCACTTGATCTGTAAAGACATGGAAAAATTCAAATTCCAAAGCTGTCAGCTTGCAAACTTTCAGCAAAGAGAGAAGCCTCACTTTAAGAATGTAAACAAGGACAGTGAAGGTCTTGCTATCTAAAGATATCGGCATGCAAGAAGTGCTCTGGCAGCTTGAACACGCTGAGGCAGTGGCAAACCCCAGCGCCCTGTTGTGAGACTGAGCCTACCTTAGAGACTCATGGCACTATCTTCTTCCTGCTAAGTATTTTACCTGTGATTGCAATGGCAGATTCTTCAAAAGAGCGAAACAGAGGTCTGACTCTTTAGAAGCAACAGCAGTCTCTCTGAAAGAAGCAGTTTGGCATTTCCAGGGGAAAGGTCATTTCTTTACACCTCTGAAGAGGATAGATAACAATAATAGAAAGAATATCAGGCATGAAAAGCCATATTTTCCTAGACCCCTAAAGGAAATCATGACACAGCTGTGAAGCTGGTACTATGAGCCAATGCACTAATTTATCCCACTTGAGTGCATTGACTTTCCTCTTCTGTGAACTGGCATCCCAGCTGGGAAAAGAAATGTTTACTGAGATGTGCTGAATTGTATTTACAGATCTAGTGGCTTCTTCTAAGTTGCAAAGAAGAGGTATCTCTAGTGTTGGTAAGATATGGGGTGGTGTGAAAATCACCCAAATGTACTTGAAAGATAGTACTCTTGTGACCCAAGGAAGGAAAATATTGAGTTAAGTGCGGCACTTTCAGTTCATCCAGCATAAATACCAGTGCCAAGGCAATCACATGGAGGGCCCTTGGGATACTGGGGTGATAAATCAGAACTTGGAAGGAAGCCTCCAAAATTACCCTGATTGCAGTGCCTAAGGAACAACTGATTGAGCCCTGTAGTAGAAACTTTTCCCCATCAGAAAACAGAGAAATATTTTGTCACACATTATCTAAAAGAGCTACATTGTTACAGACATTCCTATTCAATTATTTATATATCCTCTTTCTGGTAAATCTCATCTGATTCTCTCTCCTTTCTAAATGTCACGAGTTTTACTCTCCCACTGGCACTGATGTTAACATTTGAAGGGGGGAAATGTTGTACTTAAGTTTAATAGATTTCATATTTAATAATGTAGTCAATAAAGTCTGTCCACTTAATCAGTCAAAGGCTATTCCACTCTGGACAGTAAATGCCTCCAATGGGCTATGTTGCTTCCATTACATACAACTTACCCATTATTTTTAACTCTTAGAAAAATATTTTAATATTTCCAGAGCTTTACATGTCTATAAATAAATAAAATGGCACTGCTTTCAAAGAAATGAAATAGCGCCGACATTATACTTCATACACTACCATTAACAAAATCACAGGACAAAGAAAGAAATTCACATCTGTATTGAAGTGGATGATTTCAAGCTCTTGTGGAAAAAAAAAAATATTGTTATAAATTTTTATCTCCTCTCTTTTCTCTTGCAATCCCCATTTTATAAAAGAAGGACTGATGCAAAAGGTAGAACAAAATGAGAATTCCATAACCCAATTGTGGGCTTTAACAGTCTCATTTGTTGTTTGTGTCACATTCAACTTACAGCAATATGCCATCATTAGTCATAGCAATATTATTCTAAACAATACCAGCAGCATGGCTCTGTTACCTTTACATTAGTTTTGTAGTCGTTTAAATAATATTTTCTCAAACTTCAAATACTAATACCTAACAATCTTTGGAGAAAGGGATGGTGCATGTCTAAGCATTTCTTTTTCTTATCTTGTGGGTGTTCTATTAACTCAAAAGGAAGCACATGCAAGAAGAATCACTGCAGAAATCTTCAAGTCAGCAAAGCATCTACTCGTGGCATATGTCTATAGTGTGTGGGTGTAGGGTTGTAAAGCATAATATGTCTAGCAATTTTCAGAATTGAGAAAAATACTGTTTTGTTAACTGAGGACATATTTCCCTGTTATAGAGAAACAAAAAGAATTACATTCCCCGCATCATTGCTTATCACAGATTCCCATATTTTTCTGCTGTGTAGACAGCCTGCACCCAAATGCCTGTTAAATTTAAAACTCTGACTTTAATTTGATATGGATAGATGTATTTTACTTTTGGTAGTTTTATAGTAGTGCAATGAAAATTAGTTGTTTATTCTTTATTAACTGTTTTTAAACTATCTGAAATGTAAACTGCTAAGAAAATGAAGTCCCTTTTTTCCTAATATACTGAATTTCAGTTGAGGGTCCCCTTCTCAAAAAGAATGACCCATGACTCATCATTGCTGTGTCTGTCATTCTCAATTAATATGTATGTGCCACTTATTCTGTATATTTTCATTTTAATAAACATCCCAGTAGAAAGAATAGTTATAAGGTAGAACAATTTTTAAAATAACAAAAGAAAAACTAAATATTGAAAAATGTATTCTTTTTTTTTTGATATTTGGGAAAATAAAAATTTGTGTTTATTTTTAGCAGTCCATCACAGGCAAGAAATTCTTATCTGTACAATATTGCATTTGTCTTAACAGTGGAATGTTTGAAAGTCACATTTTCAAATACATAGCATTCTATTTCTTTAAAAAAGTTGATATCTTTTAAATATGTAAATATTTGTACTCAGAGGCTAATTTAAATGTACCATAGTGCTGCAGTAGTGTTAATAAACAAACAAAAGCAAGACATAAATAAAAACTGCTTAGATTTTAATTCTGGATCTCTCCTCTCTGGTAATGAAACTTTTAGAAAGATGCCTAATCTCTCTGAACTTCAGTTTTCTCATCTGTAAAACAATGGAAATAATAGTAACTACCTCAAAATTTGATTTTGAGGATTAATTGAGACAATGCATGAAAAATGCACTTAGTATACTGCCTAGCAAATAATAAATGATCGTTAAGCAAATCCCAGAAAGTCAATTTATAAGTTTCAGTTGTTTAAATAAAACATATGATTAAGCACATTTTGAAACTGAATTGGTATAATACCAATTTTTGTTTGTTTGTTTTGTTTTGTTTTGTTGAGACGGAGTCTCGCTCTGTCACCCAGGCTGGAGTGCGGTGGCGTGATCTCGATCTCCTGACCTCGTGATTTGCCCACCTCTTTCAAGTTACTTCCAAAGTAAACTCTTGAATTATGGCAGCTATAACAGAATTTATATGTAGTAACATTAAGCTGTCAAGTTTTTTGAAAATGCGCCCTTTTCTGTCTTTACAAGTAATTTGAATGAGAAATGTATATAGTCTGTGTAGAATTCAAGGCTATCCTTAAAGTTCGTTGTATCAAATTCATTAGTTTACCACATATTTTTATTTTTATTAAACTTTTCCATTTCTATTCAAGAATAAATTGTGAATAGAAGTTGTGTGGCAGATTGCTTTGTTACGGTGGGAGAAAAGTGAAACAAGAACATGAGAGAAGAAAAGGTGGGAATATATATGTGCACACAATATTTGTCCACTGAGAATCACTTTAAACTGTTCATCACTCTGTGGGGGCAATATATGATGTTGGAGACAAAAATGTAAAACTTGCTCCGCCGTGCGCGGTGACTCAGGCCTGTAATCCCAGCACTTTGGGAGGCTGAGGCCGGCGGATCGCGAGGTCGGGAGATTGAGACCATCCTGACTAACACGGTGAAATCCTGTCTCTACTAAAAATACAAAAAATTAGCCTGGAATGGTGGCAGGCGCTTGTGTATCCCCAGCTACTTGGAAGGCTGAGGCAGGAGAATGGCGTGAACTCGGGAAGTGGAGCTTGCAGTGAGCCGAGATCGCGCCACTGCACTCCAGCCTGGTGGACAGGGTGAGATTCAAAAAAAAAAAAAAAAAAAAAAAAAAACTTGCTCATGACTGGGCATAGTGGCATAGATAGTGGTTCACGCCTGTAATCCCAGCACTTTGGGAGGCTGAGGTAGGGGGATCACTTGAGGTCAAGAGTTCAAGACCAGCCTGGTCAACAATGGTGAAACCCCATCTTCACTAAAAATACAAAAATTAGCCGACTGTGTGGCAGGCACCTGTAGTCCCAGCTACTCAGGAAGCTGAGGCAGGAGAATCACTTGAAGCCAGGATACGGAGGTTGCAGTGAGGCCAAATAATGCCACTGCCCTCTAGCCTGAGAGACAGAGGGAGATTCTGTCTCAATAAAATAAAATAATAAAATTAAACAAAACTTGTTCACATGTATATGGATATCATCATTTCACAGTAGAGAGATATATTTCTGACATTTCTGAAATCCAGTAAGTCTTATAAGAAAACACAATTCTTCTCAGACAGTGGTATATTATTACTGGAAAACCAAACACTAACTGTGGATGGTTTTCAAATTGTTTATGTTAATGACCAAAGCAGTTTCTTGTGATGTGGTTTTTTTTGTTTGTTTGTTTGTTTGTTTGTTTTGTTTTTTGCATTTAACAATTAATAGCACTGAGGGCTGGATTGCTCTTTCAGTTGTGTATTTTGAGCTTTTTATTTTTGAACTCACACAGAAAGAGCAAACTAAAAGACAAATGATCATTTTCTTGTTAGTGGTTATCTCTCAGACCCTAAGGATCCATTGCAAAGTAAGTGTTACTCACGGTTGGTCTTCATTTAAGTTAAAATCCCATTAAACTATTTCCCAGTTTCTACTGAGGCACATATCTAATGATTATTAATGTTCTCTCTGGTGATGTTTATGGATGCAGAAACAGGGAATAATTTGTCTCAATAAGAGAGACTAAGACTGTAGAATGATATTTGGGTATCTAAATATTTAAAATACCTAATTGCTTATCTCTAAGTAATATATCCTCCCTTTAGGGAGGCTGCAGAGTGTGATGTTGAGCTACTGAAAATTACATAATTTAATATTTTCATATGAACAATCAAATGCAAAAGATAAAGCAGAGGTGTGAATGTTTAATGAGAATAGCTTTGAAAAAACTTAAAAATATAGAATGTGTTGAATAATTGACAGTGGAATGAAAAATAATTTGTTAATCCACACTAATGAAAAATATAGCCAAAATGTATTATCAAGGGATGTATGTTAACCTATCATCTTTCTTTGACAACTTGGGTTTTGCTATTACCAAAGAGTAATCCTTTCAAATACCATTTATAACACTCATAATGTAAATTTATGATGTAAATAATTTTGTTGGGGTCAAGTATAGAATCTGATCCTACAAGTGTTATGAACTTTTTGAAAAAAATACAGTTTTTATCCTTCTTCATTGTTTTTCATTTTCCTTTTAAAATCAAGCATAAAAAGTCTCCTGTTCTTTTTGTAAGTTGATGGGCAAATTAATGTGGATTTCAATTAATTTCATTCTGATTAATTAAAAGCATACTTTATAGCATGTATTCATATAAATATAATTGGCAGATTGCTGAAATATATATTATTTAAATAATAAATTAGCTAAAATTAAAATCTCTCTAAATAGGTTTCCTAGACTGATTTACTGTCATAATATAAGTGATGAAATATAATGAGTGATTCAAATTTCTCTGATATAAAATGACATCTGACAGTTAATACTGGGTTCCTGAAACTGCTGCTAAAATGTAATATGCAGTATAAATTTAGCATGGCTAAATTCAATACTAGTCTATGAAGATAACAGTACAACTGGGCAAATTAGGTAATTTTACCGTGACAAAATACTATAATTAGTTTTATAATCACATTTATTTACATGGTGAATTTCAATAACATTGACTAACTCGTTTTCAAGTCATCATCACATTTTTTATAGAAGATAATATACAATTATAATGAAATACTAGAATCATTTATAATCATTGGTGGTGGTTTTCATATTCTCATAGATGTATTTACACAAATTTACCAATGTACTGTTGCATATTTTAAATAAATATTTGAGGAACATCAACCATGTGCAAGAAAAATATTAAGAACTGTGAGAACAAAAATGTGCTGGGTGTTCTGTGGAATGTGTTCATACTATATATCTGTCATCGTGGGAAGAAAGAACATCACAGACATGAGTTCACAGTAAATAAAAACCAAAGATAAATATTTTACCTGTGAAATTTGCCAGTGAAATAAATTTGCAGTAAAGCACAATGATTAAGAGACATATGACATAAAAGTATGGAAAGAGTAGATTGAATCCTAGTTGGTAAATTGCGTTCACTTGAAGGTGAAGTTGGGAAAAATTAGTTGTATATCAGACTTAGTGAACAGATATTTATTGCATGCTTACCATTTGTCAGACACTCTGCTAGGAACTGTAGTTTTAAAACATGAGAAAAATATGATTATCTTTGAGTACCTTATAGACTAGCATGATAAATATACACTTAAGAACTGTATATAATAAAGTAATATAAGCAAATGTGTTATGCTGTGGGAAAAAAATTATTAATTCATAGGCTTGGCTCAACTGACTATACAATGAAATTGAGATTACATTAAACCACACAATATTTTCATTTATGAGTTTACTCAATGAAAATAACCATACATTCTGTATCTTTTCTCAGTCCGACCTATAATTGTCAGTCATAGTTCAAGACTGCCTATAGTAAGATGTCCTTCATCACGGTTCCTGGTCCCTCACTGTGGGACACTTGAAGAGGTAATTGAAAGGTGACAAAATTAAAGCCGAGTTTAACAATTAACAGTAGTAACAATGAAGAGTTTTAATAGTGTCCTTGGATTAAAAGAAACTTCATCATCATCATCATTGTCAAAACTGGCATTGCTTGAAGGCTTACCAAAGGCTAAATACTACTTGGATTATTTGTTTTATTTTTGCAACCCTTCTAGGAATGAAAATTGAAGCCCTTTTTCTCTTCTCTTTGAAGAGAGGTCAGTCAAATAAATTTCCTAAGGTTTTACATCAGAAGCAAGAGAATCGGGATTTAAACATCGATTTCTTAGATTATAAAGACTGGAATGTTCCCTTTTTAAATTGTCTGGTTTCCCACCTTTACTTTTTGCCCACATGCTGTTCTCTAATAGAAATATTTTGAACAATGATAATATTGATGCAAAAAACCTGAGGACTTATTCTGTGTATCTATATGTTTAATTGTTATAAAAGAACTGTTAAAAATTAGACTGATGTTTTTTGCTAGTCAAGTATGTGTTCATTCCACTTGAATTTGAGAAACTGCATCAACACCACCATGCCAACCCCCAGCACACAAACATATACACATTCCCTGTCACCCTTTTCTTACTTTGTTGACTACTATTTCCTTAGTAGCTGAAAGAGTGGGCTTAGACTAGAGAATCAAAAATATTTGAGGATGGAAGGAAAGAAGAGAAGTGAAGGTGAGAATGGGTCCATAAAGAGCAATCAAAGTCCAGTTCACACATGATACTCTTAAATTCCTCTTCACGCAGAGGAGAAATTGAACATAAAGAATAAGGATAATAAGATAGGGGGCGGAGCAAGATGGCCGAATAGGAACAGCTCCAGTCTCCAACTGCCAGCGTGAGCGACACAGAAGACCGGTGATTTCTGCATTTTCAACTGAGGTACTGGGGTCATCTCACTAGGGAGTGCCGGAAAATCGGTGCTGGTCAGCTGCTGCAGCCTGACCAGCGAGAGCTGAAGCAGGGCGAGGCATCGCCTCACCTGGAAGCGCAAGGGGGAAGGGAATCTCTTTTCCTAGCCAGGGGAACTGAGACACACAACACCTGGATGATCGGGTAACTCCCACCCCAATACTGCGCTATAAGCAAACAGGCACATCAGGAGAATATATCCCACACCTGGCCGGGAGGGTCCTACGCCCACGGAGCCTCCCTCATTGCTAACACAGCAGTCTGCGGCAATCTATCCGCAAGGCAGCAGCGAGGCTGGGGGAGGGGCGCCCGCCATTGCTGAGGCTTAAGTAGGTAAACAAAGCCACTGGGAAGCTCGAACTGGGTGGAGCTCACAGCAGCTCAAGGAAGCCTGCCTGTCTCTGTAGTCTCCACCTCTGGGGACAGCGCACAGCTGAAGACCAACAGGGGAAGCAGCGGGGGCCTGTGCAGACGCGAACAACTCTGACAGCTTTGGGGAGAGCCGTGGATCTCCCAACGCAGAGGTTGAGATCTGAGAACGGACACACTGCCTGCTCAGGTGGGTCCCTGACCCCTGAGTAGCCTAGCTGGGAGACATCCCCCACTAGGGGCAGTCTGACACCCCACACCTCACAGGGTGGAGTACATCCCTGAGAGGAAGCTTCCAAAGGAAGAATCAGACAGGTACACTCGCTGTTCAGCAATATTCTATCTTCTGCAACCTCTGCTGCTGATACCCAGGCAAACAGGGTCGGAAGTGGACCTCAAGCAATCTCCAACAGACCTATAGCTGAGGGTCCTGACTGTCAGAAGGAAAACTATCAAACAGGAAGGACACCTATACCAAAACCCCATCAGTACGTCACCATCATCAAAGACCAGAGACAGATAAAACCACAAAGATGGGGAAAAAGTAGGGCAGAAAAGCTGGAAATTCAAAAAATAAGAGCGCATCTCCCCCTGCAAAGGAGCGCAGCCCATCGCCAGCAACGGATCAAAGCTGGTCAGAGAATGACTTTGATGAGATGAGAGAAGAAGGCTTCAGTCCATCAAACTTCTCAGAGCTAAAGGAGGAATTACGTACCCAGCGCAAAGAAACTAAAAATCTTGAAAAAAGAGTGGAAGAATTGATAGCTAGACTCATTAATGCAGAGAAGGTCATAAACGAAATGACAGAGATGAAAACCATGACACGAGAAATACGTGACAAATGCACAAGCTTCAGTAACCGACTCGATCAACTGGATGAAAGAGTATCAGCGATTGAGGATCAAATGAATGAAATGAACCGAGAAGAGAAACCAAAAGAAAAAAGAAGAAAAAGAAATGAACAAAGCCTGCAAGAAGTGTGGGATTATGTAAAAAGACCAAATCTACGTCTGATTGGGGTGCCTGAAAGTGAGGGGGAAAATGGAACCAAGTTGGAAAACACTCTTCAGGGTATCATCCAGGAGAACTACCCCAACCTAGTAGGGCAGGCCAACATTCAAATTCAGGAAATACAGAGAACGCCACAAAGATACTCCTCAAGAAGAGCAACTCCAAGACACATCATTGTCAGATTCACCAAAGTTGAAATGAAGGAAAAAATCTTAAGGGCAGCCAGAGAGAAAGGTCGGGTTACCCACAAAGGGAAGCCCATCAGACTAACAGCAGATCTCTCGGCAGAAACTCTACAAGCCAGAAGAGAGTGGGGGCCAATATTCAACGTTCTTAAAGAAAAGAATTTTAAACCCAGAATTTCATATCCAGCCAAACTAAGTTTCATCAGTGAAGGAGAAATAAAATCCTTTACAGATAAGCAAATGCTTAGAGATTTTGTCACCACCAGGCCTGCCTTACAAGAGACCCTGAAGGAAGCCCTAAACATGGAAAGGAACAACCGGTACCAGCCATTGCAAAAACATGCCAAAATGTAAAGACCATCAAGGCTAGGAAGAAACTGCATCAACTAATGAGCAAAATAACCAGTTAATATCATAATGACAGGATCAAGTTCACACATAACAATATTAACCTTACATGTAAATGGACTAAATGCTCCAATTAAAAGACACAGACTGGCAAACTGGATAAAGAGTTAAGACCCATCAGTCTGCTGTATTCAGGAGACCCATCTCACATGCAGAGACATACATAGGCTCAAAATAAAGGGATGGAGGAAGATCTACCAAGCAAATGGAGAACAAAAAAAGGAGGGGTTGCAATCCTAGTCTCTGATAAAACAGACTTTAAACCATCTAAGATCAAAAGAGACAAAGAAGGCCATTACATGGTAAAGGGATCAATTCAACAGGAAGAGCTAACTATCCTAAATATATATGCACCCAATACAGGAGCACCCAGATTCATAAAGCAAGTGCTTAGAGACTTACAAAGACACTTAGACTCCCATACAATAATAATGGGAGACTTCAACACTCCACTGTCAACATTAGATAGATCAACGAGACAGAAAGTTAACAAGGATATCCAGGAATTGAACTCATCTCTGCACCAAGTGGACCTAATAGACATCTATAGAACTCTCCACCCCAAATCAACAGAATATACATTCTTCTCAGCACCACATCGCACTTATTCCAAAATTGACCACATAATTGGAAGTAAAGCACTCCTCAGCAAATGTACAAGAACAGAAATTATAACAAACTGTCTCTCAGACCACAGTGCAATCAAACTAGAACTCAGGACTAAGAAACTCAATCAAAACCGCTCAACTACATGGAAACTGAACAACCTGCTCCTGAATGACTATTGGGTACATAACGAAATGAAAGCAGAAATAAAGATGTTCATTGAAACCAATGAGAACAAAGATACAACATACCAGAATCTCTGGGACACATTTAAAGCAGTGTGTAGAGGGAAATTTATAGCACTAAATGCCCACAAGAGAAAGCAGGAAAGATCTAAAATTGACACTCTAACATAACAATTAAAAGAACTAGAGAGGCAAGAGCAAACACATTCAAAAGCTAGCAGAAGGCAAGAAATAACTAAGATCAGAGCAGAACTGAAGGAGATAGAGACACAAAAAACCCTCCAAAAAAATCAATGAATCCAGGAGTTGGTTTTTTGAAAAGATCAACAAAATTGACAGACCGCTAGCAAGACTAATAAAGAAGAAAAGAGAGAGGAATCAAATAGACGCAATAAAAAATGATAAAGGGGATATCACCACCGACCCCACAGAAATACAAACCACCATCACAGAATACTATAAACGCCTCTATGCAAATCAACTAGAAAATCTAGAAGAAATGGATAATTTCCTGGACACTTACACTCTCCCAAGACTAAATCAGGAAGAAGTTGAATCCCTGAATAGACCAATAGCAGGCTCTGAAATTGAGGCAACAATTAATAGCCTACCCACCAAAAAAAGTCCAGGACCAGATGAATTCACAGCTGAATTCTACCAGAGGTACAGGAAGAGCTGGTACCATTCCTTCTGAAACTATTCCAATCAATAGAAAAAGAGGGAATCCTCCCTAACTCATTTTATGAGGCCAACATCATCCTCATACCAAAGCCTGGCAGAGACACAACAAAAAAAGAGAATTTTAGACCAATATCCCTGATGAACATCGATGCAAAAATTCTCAATAAAATACTGGCAAACCAGATTCAGCAGCACATCAAAAAGCTTATCCACCATGATCAAGTGGGCTTCATCCCTGGGATGCAAGGCTGGTTCAATATTTGCAAATCAATAAACGTAATCCAGCATATAAACAGAACCAAAGACAAGAACCACGTGATTATCTCAATAGATGCAGAAAAGGCTTTTGACAAAATTCAACAGCCCTTCATGCTAAAAACGCTCACTAAATTCGGTATTGATGGAACGTACCTCAAAATAATAAGAGCTATTTATGACAAACCCACAGCCAATATCATACTGAATGGGCAAAAACTGGAAAAATTCCCTTTGAAAACTGGCACAAGACAGGGATGCCCTCTCTCACCACTCCTATTCAACATAGTGTTGGCAGTTCTGGCTAGGGCAATCAGTCAAGAGAAAGAAATCAAGGGTATCCAGTTAGGAAAAGAAGAAGTCAAATTGTCCCTGTTTGCAGATGACATGATTGTATATTTAGAAAACCCCATTGTCTCAGCCCAAAATCTCCTTAAGGTGATAAGCAACTTCAGCAAATCTCAGGATACAAAATTAATGTGCAAAAATCACAAGCATTCTTATACACCAGTAACAGACAAGCAGAGAGCCAAATCAGGAATGAACTTCAATTCACAATTGCTTCAAAGAGAATAAAATACCTAGGAATCCAACTTACAAGGGATGTCAAGGACCTCTTCAAGGAGAACTACAAACCACTGCTCAGTGAAATCAAAGAGGACACTAACAAATGGAAGAACATGCTCATGGATAGGAAGAATCAATATCATGAAAATGGCCATACTGCCCAAGGTTATTTATAGATTCAATGCCATCCCCATCAAGCTACCAATGAGTTTCTTCACAGAATTGGGAAAAAAAATGCTTTAAAGTTCATATGGAACCAAAAAAGAGCCCGCATTGCCAAGACAATCCTAAATCAAAAGGACAAAGCTGGAGGCGTCACGCTACCTGACTTCAAACTATACTACAAGGCTACAGTAACCAAAACAGCATGGTACTGATACCAAAACAGAGCTATAGACCAATGGAACAGAACAGAGTCCTCAGAAATAATACCACACATCTACAGCCATCTGATCTTTGACAAACCTGAGAGAAACAAGAAATGGGGAAAGGATTCCCTATTCAATAAATGGTGCTGGGAAAATTGGCTAGCCATAAGTAGAAAGCTGAAACTGGATCCTTTCCTTACTCCTTATACGAAGATTAATTCAAGATGGATTAGAGACTTAAATGTTAGACCTAATACCATAAAAACCCTAGAAGAAAATCTAGGTAGTACCATTCAGGACATAGGCATGGGCAAGGACTTCATGTCTAAAACACCAAAAGCAACGGCAGCAAAAGCCAAAATTGACAAATGGGATCTAATTAAACTAAAGAGCTTCTGCACAGCAAAAGAAACTACCATCAGAGTGAACAGGCAACCTACAGAATGGGAGAAAATTTTTGCAATCTACTCCTCTGACAAAGGGCTAATATCCAGAATCTACAAAGAACTCAAACAAATATACAAGAAAAAAACAAACAACCCCATCAAAAAGTGGGGAAAGGATATGAACAGACATTTCTCAAAAGAAGACATTCATACAGCCAACAGACACATGAAAAAATGCTCATCATCACTCGCCATCAGAGAAATGCAAATCAAAACCACAATGAGATACCATCTCACACCAGTTAGAATGGCAATCATTAAGAAGTCAGGAAACAACAGGTGTTGGAGAGGATGTGGAGAAATAGGAACACTTTTACACTGTTGGTGGGATTGTAAACTAGTTCAACCATTATGGAAAACAGTATGGCAATTCCTCAAGGATCTAGAACTAGATGTACCATATGACCCAGCCATCCCACTACTGGGTATATACCCAAAGGATTATAAATTATTCTACTACAAAGACACATGCACAGTTATGTTTATTGCAGCACTATTCACAATAGCAAAGACTTGGAATCAACCCAAATGTCCATCTGTGACAGACTGGATTAAGAAAATGTGGCACATATACACTGTGGAATACTATGCAGCCATAAAAAAGGATGAGTTTGCGTCCTTTGTAGGGACATGGATGCAGCTGGAAACCATCATTCTTAGCAAACTATCACAAGAACAGAAAACGAAACACCGCATGTCCTCACTCATAGGTGGGAACTGAGCAATGAGATCACTTGGACTCGGGAAGGGGAACATCACGCACTGGGGCCTATCATGGGGAGGGGGGAGGAGGGAGGGATTGCATTGGGGAGTTATACCTGATATAAATGATGAATTGATGGGTGCTGACGAGTTGATGGGTGCAGCACACCAACATGGCATAAGTATACATATGTAACAAACCTGCACGTTATGCACATGTACCCTAGAACTTAAAGTATAATAAAAAAAAAAAGAATAATAAGATGATCATGATGGTATATCGTAGTTAGTCCTTCTGTTACTTACCGTTTGTTACTTATCACTTTTTGTGATGGTTTTCTAATTCATCCTTCTGAATCAGGATAAGACATACTCTAATCCCTCTGTCCATATGCAGCCAGAGTGGTCTTCTACCATATATGTATGGTACTGTCACTAACAGCTTAATGTTTACATTATTTATATTTGTTGTATGAGAAATATCTTGATCTACCCTTGTGCAAATTTTCAGACCTATTTCCTGGCATGCAGACTAAGTCAAATGTATTTTCTAGCCAATGCTATTTCATTTCCCCTGACAACAATTCTTATTCCCTTTGTCTGAAACATACTCCCCTAATTTCACTGCATAACAAACTTAACCTTCCAGGCATAGGCTGAAATTTATCTCTATGGAATACCTTCTCCAAGCCCCACAGTTAGAATGAGCCACAGTTCCTTTTATACATTCCTCTGGAATATTTGTAAAACTGCATTTTGATTATCTTAACATACCTGTCTACTCCTAAGTAGTAGTAGACCTGTCTTACTACTACTGTAAGGCTTTGAGCTCTTACAGAATTGTTTGAAACAGCACTAGAGACTGAACAGTCTCCATAAAGGACATATGACTAAATTATGAAAGTATATGCCAAATCTGAGGACAGTATCAAAATTAATGATGCTGCTGATATATTGTAGATCTTTGATTTCAATATGGTGAAATATAGCTTTCATTATGTGCTGCAACTATGTTATTGCCAGATTTGGATGAGTATTAGCAAAAGTAATTTATTTTCATCGAGTTAGTGAGTCAATTCATAGGGCAACATAAGATTCCACTTTTTTTTCCCCTCAAGAATTTTCACATGCCCTTTCCAATTTTAATTTTGATGGATAAAGTTGAAATAATTTTACTATATCTGGCTGTGCCTATGTCTTCGGCACACATATAGCAGGGATACAATATTTGGGGAAGCATTAAGCATACAGTAATTCTTTACAAAATCATACAGTCCTGGGAAAAAGAGCATAACAAGTTAAAAAGTTTAAAAACAGCATGAAGAAATTTTATTAAAATTTAATAAAGGCTTTTTTTTTTTACAATAAATCATTTCCTGTATTTATTCTCTTAAAACATTATTTCATATTTTTCATATTATATTCTTCAGTGAGGACAACTGAATGTAAAACTAAAAAATCAATGCGATATTTTAACACAGATATCCCATAGATCAAATTCTGTGGGATTCAACTTGCAACTCTTTGAAATTAAATAGATGTGCTCAAATATATTGGTTAATTAAATCTCCTCTACTTCTCCCTCTAATTATATATATACTCAAAGATTGTGCTCTTCTGAAATCAGAAACATTTTTGAGAAACAATACCTGTAAACTTGGATTGAAATGTCTGAAAGGATGATGGCAATGCACACACTAATCAAATATAAGATAGCTCACACCATTTAGCTATGAATGATGATAGGAAGAAGATAGTTTCTCATTTTTAATTTATAAGTCTAAAACTTGAGTTCTAATATCTAACCTCTTAATGTGTATATAGATACATTTTTAAAAGTTATCTTTAAATATTATAAAGCATTCCTTTTCTCCCATTTATCCTGAAATACCTTACTTTGGCAAGAAAAAAAATAGTCAACCTAAGCTGTGTCTAAGTAAGATCTTATTTTTGCTAGCAATATTCATGCGTCAGTCTATTTTGTTATTTTATGTTATAATTGCCTGCTATGAAATGTCACCCTAATATCTATAAAGACATTTAAAATAAAAATTAAATTATAGGGGGAATGCCATTTTTATATATTTAAAATATGCATAAGCTATTTTCTCTCTACTTCATCCTACATTTAAAGTATAAAATCTTAAGCATTCATAGGAGAAGTAATAGTGAATGTCAAACAGTCCAATTTATTTTTAAACATGAGAAATGCATTTCCAAGGACAAGAAACTCTTTACTTACCAAGTCAACCTGTTCCATTGTGGGCTTGATATTCTATTGTGGTTCTGTCTGTTTGAAAGATTTGTCTTTCAATGTGTCAGGTTTTTCTCCTAATCTCCCTGTACAGGTTCTATTTAATGTTATAAATGTGATTACTACACTTCTTCAAGATGATTTTTTTAATATTGAATGATACATGGACAAAACATAGCTCCTCCCACACTCCCACTCCACTCCCCAGCTTCCCAAGCCTTCCCGTTTTCCAGATATACCATATTCCTGGTTGCCACAGGAAATGGGGTACAGATTGCTTTGCTCCAAGTTTTCCTCCTTTGTACACACTACACTCTAGATATGCGTCATTGAAAACTTGGTGCCCAGAATTGAATATAAAACTTTATATATGATCTGGCCAACTTGATTTAGTGACAAGTTGTTGTTGTTGTTGTTGTTTGTTTGATATAGCATCTCACTCTGTTAGCCAGGCTAGAGTGAAGTGGCACAGGTATGACTCACTGAAGTCTGTGTCTCCTGAGCTCAAGTGATCCTCCCACTTCTACCTCCCAAGTAGCTGTGACTACAGGTGTGTGCCACCAGGCCCAGCTGATTTTTGTATCTTTAGTAGGGACAGTATTTCTCCATTAAACTTCTTAATATAGATTCTGGGCATTTCTTAATCTGATGTAAGAGAATATTATCATTTTCAGTAACAATCTAAACTTGCTGGATTGTAATAGATTATGACAAACTCAGCCCAGCAAATCTTAACATCGTATCTACTGAAAAGCTAGGTCAAAGGCATTTTGTATTCACATTTGTCTGTCACTCTAACTCATATTGAACATCACATGTAAGACTGCTATTTTTTGTATTTTTATTGTAGTCACTTAAAGATATTTTTACCCTGATTCTGTCATCTGCTTTATAGATTTTACTTTATACTATGTGCAGATATGATAAATATACATTATGGATCTTTACCAAAGTCAGTCAGTAATTAAAATAAGGCCAGGCTATACTAAAGGCAGGGCAGCACTGTGCCCCCTAGTAAAATTTAGAACTCCTTTCTCTTTATATAGCTATCACACTGTAAAGATTACATTAGAAAACTATGAGAAGTAAAGGAGATGAATGAGGATACACAAGGAAACATTTGGCATAAGATAGGTGCTCAGAAAATATACTTAGCATCATTATTTTGGGCCTAAAACAATACATAATTCTCATTTAACGAGATAAGATGCATTTCAGCTGGGCATCTGAAGGCTTGAAGGCTTCTCTAAATATCAAATCTTCTGTGAAATTGTTAAACTGTTTCAGACTTAAAATTCCATTAATTTTTTTTCTCCATCAGAGTTTTTGAGGTAAGGAGGCAGATAATACATTGTGTGTACAAAAGCAGCAGTGTGTGCGTGTGTGTGTGTGTGAAAGAGAGAGAGAGAGAGAAAGAGAGAGAAAGAGATGTAGGAGGGGGAAGGAGGAGGAGATGAGAAGGTATCAGAATTTTGGTATCTTAGGGGAATTGACACTTCATAAATACATGAAATAAAAAAAATAGCTTCAAGCCACTAGCTAACATCTATTGTACCACCTACAGGGTCAGTATCAACATCTTCCCTAAAGGAGCTAGACTTGATTACGAAATTTTTTCAAATATGATGCCAGCGGCATTCAAACAGCAAGATGACTTTGATAATTCAAGTAGCATAATTCAAACACATGGCTCATGAATGAGGGATTACAATACCACAACCCACTGTGTAAAAATCTGGTTACAGAACTCTGTGTGTGTGAAAAATTAATTTCATATTAGATATAGATCCACATGTGTCTTCTAACAAATTATTTGGAATATTCAAGCATATGTTATGCTTGTCTTCTTGCGCACTGTGGTAGGAAACTGTGCATCCTGCTGTTAGGTAAACATCAACATGTGTGGATACTCACTGAGTGCACATGATGCCAGACACACAAAGCATACAAACCACAGGGGTAAAGGGCTGCTTTAAACATTTTTCTTCTTTTCTACAAGAGAGAGTTTGGGCAGTTTCCATTCCAATGTCTATTTCAGTGAAAAGAACTGCACTGTGTATTTTTAAATGTCAACCAAGGAAAAATTCCCACTTACCATAAGAATCACGTTTTACCCTGACTTTTCTATATAATCCCATATGTTTGTCATCTAGATTCTAAAAAGTAATCTTTCTCTAGTTTTACAGCTTACTGCTAACAATTTACAGTTGTTTACAAATGCTGAAGGGTGAAGAGACCCTGAATATCTATTCATACTGGAATGTATAGATTGTTAAAGTCGGCAGTTTGGGAACTGGAATATATACGTGCCTTTTTCCCTAAATACTGTAAACACATGTTATGTGTCAGGCAGCATGCCAGGTCCTGAAGTCCTACCCTTCTCTTGAAAGATGGCCAATTCTAAATGCCTATGTTTTATAAAATGTTGAGTTTGGACTTTAAATTTAGACACTGCTGACCATCAAAACAACTCATCAAGACATTAAATATCTTCATTGCAAACTCGACTATCCATTATGCCATCATATGAATGATAAATGCATTGATAAGTGTCTAGTGTGAATTATCACAATATTTAGTAGTTGATAAAGTTATTCATTAAAATATCGTCATAACTTACTAAAACCAATGGCCAGAGTGGATTACACTTAGTACTATAAATTACAGTGAATAATATCCATCAAGAATAAGAGAGTAAAAAATTTAAAAAAAAAATACTCAATTACTGTGTATCTGTCTTTCTCGGCATAAACATAAGATCATAACTACAGATCAGATATTCAGTTACTGCTGATTAAGAATGAAAGTATGGCTTAACAAATAATCTTGCCATAAAAGGAGTAAGGTAAAAAAAATTACAAAACATCATATTTCACATTGTTAATTCAAATCTGATTTATTGACTCTAAATTAAAATACATATCTCTGCTCTTCAACATGTCCAAAAGACCAATGGAACTTATGTTTTAGTAGAATGAATTTGAGGACGTGTCTGTTTATCCAATGTCAGATATCATTTGATTTTTGTTTTTGCTTTGTAGACATGATCTTCATGGGCAATTTTAGGTTAAGTACAGTGTCTGTAGCTTAATTCATAGTCAAAACTAAAAGTGAATCATGAAAAAATATATGATTATGTCAGAGAAATTATTTTTGAAATCAGTAGAGAAAAGAGACTTCTAGAGTTTAAAATGCTTTAAACATCAGCAGGCAAAATACAATCGTACAGTAAAGAAAATTTGATAGATTCACAAATACTATTTTATTAATATGGTGATATTTTTCAATGTCCTAAAGTTACATATATCTTTGGAATATTGTCCAGAAATTCAGACAACTCTCACCACTTGATATTGTATCCCTCTCACATATGGTAAGGGTTTTACAATCCTACTATGAAAATAATATCTATCTCATAGATTTAACTGAGTAGATTAAATATGACAGTGTATATGAAAGCTCCTGACAAGGTTTGATGTTCAATTAATCTTAACCAAATTGAAAAAAATGCATTAACTGAAAGACAGAAAAGTCTGTCTTTTAACCATCAAAAAATATATTTATATTTAAAATAATAAAAGAGACCACTGTATGCTATTTTTGAAAATTTAGCTTTCTATTATTTCTAATACTACACATGGTCTTCATGAACAATTTTAGGTCAAGGACAGTGTCCGTAGCCTAATTAGTAGTCAAAACTAAAAGTAAATCATGAAAAAATATACTATTATGTCAGAGAAATTATTAGAAATAGTATCAGAAATAATAAAGCAAAATTTAAAAATATATATATATATATATATATAATGTGACTACCATTGGATTACTTTCTCTCCTAGAAGCTTTAGTGGGTTTTATTGCTATTATTTTTTAAACCTCAAACTTTCAAAGCTTCCCAAAGTACTTTTAAATTCAAGGAGAATGCTGAGTCATAAGTGGCCAAAGAACAAGAGAATATGAGCTTACATAAGCCTTGGAGTCACCAGCTTCAGTTAAACAGGCTTTTAGGGGTTTCCTCTGGGAAAATGTGCCGGCATTCTGCCCATTCTGAGATTCAGAGATTTGTGAAAGCAATCAGATCATTTTTACTACAGTTTTTCCCTCTAGGCATCTTATAGTTAGTTTTATGTTTAAACCAACACCTCAGTCAAGGAACAACATCTTCATTGGACTGTACCTTTCAAGTACACAATGTTTGATGTTCATAGAGGGAGAAAATATTCTTCAACTCCTTAGAACTTACTTTTTTTCTTTTTTCTTTTCTCTGGTGGGTGGCTCCTGCGAGTTAAAATACCTTATGTGGCACTGTATTCTTTTGAACTCAGTAAAAAATAGGGAACACTTCCTCACTTCAATGACTCCCACCAGCCCTTTCACCTTACTGTGTGCTTAAATTAACTTTTAGCTTGCTAAACACAGAACAAAAATTAGAGAAGACAAAACTTTTAATCTAATACTCTCTTTTCCTTGATCACCATTTGACACCAGTCTTCAATCTAAGAGGTTTTTAAAACCTTCATGAATGTCTTCACAGATAGTGAAAGATACAAAAATAATGACTGAGTTCTAAGGAAGAAAAAAGAAGATGCAAAGCATGAAACAGTGAGATGAGTAAAGGCAATCCAATTTATGAAGAGGCTAAATGTAAGGGTCGTGGGACTATTTTTTTATTATTATTATTTTATTTTATTTACTTATTTATTTTTTTGAGATGGAGTCTCACTCTGTCGCTCAGGCTGGAGTGTAGTGGCATGATCTTGGCTCACTGCAACCTCCGCTTCACTGGTTCCAGTGATTCTCCTGCCTCAGCCTCCTGAGCAGCTGGGATTACAGACGCCCACCACCACACCTGGCTAATTTTTGTATTTTTAGTAGAGACAAGGTTTCACCTCGTTGGCCAGGGTAGCCTGGAACTCCTGACCTCAGGTGTTCAGCCTGCCTTGGACTCCCACAGTGCTGGGATTACAGGCATGAGGCACAGTGCCTGGCCGGGACTAATTTTTTAAAAAAAGAAAAGAAAATCTTATATTTGGGCCTTGAACACCTGATTTTATCTTTAATGGAGAATGATGTTGGGTACCATCATGGAGACAGAAAATGAACACTTAAGTTGTAGCATCTTTGGACTTGAAAGTGGACTGTGAAATAGGTGCAAATTATACACTTAAAATAGACAAAGTGTAAGATAACTCTATTTATAAACAAAGGTATCTGCAAAGGAAAATCATTGGGAATTTGAGATTAAGAAGGAATCTTGGTGGGCTTAAAGTATAAAAAGCAGAGATCAGAAGGTAAAGGATGTGGCATAGGACAAGCAAGAACATCAGAAAGACAGCTTCAAGTGTTTTGTAAGGGTTCTTTTCTAATGGGTGGCCACTAACTGGGCAGTGCATCATGACCACAGTAAACAATTAAAGAAATGCATGCATCAATGTGAATAACCTACGATTATGATACATTGTCATTCAGCATAACAAGGAGGAGGTATCACTATAAACAGTAAAGCTCTTATGTGTGAAAGGTATGCTTCTTCTATGGAGTAGACAGTCATTTTGGAAAAACACTTAGCGCTCATTTAAAAAGAGTAGAGAGTCGTGCCTTATTCTTGAGTCAAATAAAAAAATCTATACATATGCACAATTATTAATTATATTTCTTTTATTTTGAATTTTGTCATGTAGAATAGTAGGAATTCCCACTTTCCAAACACTAGTGGAAGCATCTCTAGGGTGGCAGAGAAACAAACAAATACAAATCTTAAGCTAATTTTACAACTGGCTATATAATTGCTTTGGCAGCAGTCATAGACCAGTCTCTACTCTAAAATGTATTCTTATATTGAAAATAGATGGTTAAGGAAAACAATATGCCTAGAATGAGGGAGCCTAGCAGAATAAATATGATTGCTTTCCTTGTAGTCCCCAGTGGTTGGCTGTCACTTTTTTTCTTCTGTGAGATATACATACATACATACACATCACTACAGATGACATGATAGCTTTGGAAAAGAAACTAATGCACTTCCAAATATCAAATAGCAATTTAGAATTAATTATGTGTAAATAGCACAAATATGAAAGAAGCACATTTCCTCATCTTGTTCATGTTTAAAAAAACCTCAACTAAAAGATATCTTTTAGAGCCAAAAAATGGCTCTACTCATTTTATCCAGACCTAGAGACAGGGGGAAAAAAATGAAAGGAAATCTCAAAAACCCTTTTGTAAGACAACACAACAAATGTCTAATTGAATGAAAAATCATTAAAATTAAATTTACAATAGGTTGAACAATTCCTAACACTATAAAATTAAAAAGCAGAACAGGAAATGAAATAAGACCTCCTTTAGATATGACTGACATATTTAAATAATTTAAGCTGCTTGGCTTGAAGACAAAAAAAAAAAAAAAAAGCAGTTTATTACAAATGAATGGAAACAAATCCTGGAACCAAAACACAAACAGAAGGAATATAAGCAAATCCAAAAAGTGCTCCAGGGTACAGGACAAGAAAGAAGATGTTTTTATGGAAGGAAGAATAGCTGCAAAGCACTCAACTCAATGCATAGCTGCAGTGAATAGAACAAACAAGAGGCTGGCTGCATTGTGCTATTGAAGTACAAAAGAATAAATCAAAGTAAGTAGAATAATGATAAAACACTGGTTGGATTCATAGTACTTACTATATAACTAGTACTTTGTTAGGAAGCTGTGGTGAGGGCATCACTTTTAATGTCCATGAGACACTAAACACAGCTGCCTAAAAAGCCCCTGGGTACAATCATCCTATGAAGTTCAAGCATAAGACATCATCATTTGTGAACAGCAACAACTTCAAAATAGATGAGAATTGATGACGGATGAGACAAGTGCCTTTCAAATGAGATAGTCTATTCTTAGTAATTGAAAACAGGCAATCATTAGCAGAAAGATTCTGAAACTTCATTGGTTTACAGAAAAATAGTAGAAAAACAAATAATTACATTTCCGGATAGGAAAATAAGCTTAAATATAAAGAAAAAAAATCTAATTTTATTCAAGTATCTTTCCCAGCCTCTATCAATTAATATTTTCTGGTCTCAATATGAATAATCTTAATTGACTTAAACTATCTCAAGGTCTGATCCCCTTCTAGGTCTATGCACGATAAAGGGCTTCTTAGCTGCAACATGAGAAGAATTAACTCACAGTGTATTTCATTGACACGATATAAATTAAGGTATAGAATGGGCACTAGGATCAAGGAACATATTAGGTTATTTCTTTTAACTTGTCATAATAATTCCAAAAATTAACCAGAGAGCAATTGCTTATTGCTTGAAAATTTCTGATGATATTGAGTATGATGTTGTGGTAACAATTGTAGGTTCTATAGTCACAATTCAAATCCCAACACCAATCCTGTTGTAAGACCTTGGCAAATTACTACACCCTTTATACCTCAATAATCTCCTGTGTAAAAAATGAAAGGTGGTGATACATTTAGAGTTTTCAATGAGAAAATTCAATAATTCATGCAAAGCATTTCAGATATACCTGACAATAATAGGTTGTCAACTAGTAGTAGTTAGACAGCCATCTATCTAATAGCGATCTAATAAATGCAGTTAACTGAACTATTAGTCAAATATTATAACTTACAGTTTTGATTTATGATTTAGGGAAGGTGGTTTTATATTAGTGTGTTAATCCGTTTTCATGCTGCTAATAAAAACATACCCAAGACTGGGCAATTTACAAAAGAAAGAGGTATAACTGGACTCACAGTTTCACGTGGCTGGGGAGGTCTCATAATCATAGCAGAAGGCAAGGAGGAGTAAGTCACTTCTTACATGGATGGCGGCAGGCAAAGAGAGAGCTTGTGTAGGGCAACTCCCACTTTTTAAAACCATCAGATCTTGTGAGATCCATTCATTACTAAGAGAACAGCACAGGAAAGACTCGCCCTCACAATTCAATAATCTCCCACTGGGTCCCCCCCCCCCCAACACGTGGGAATTGTGGGAGCTACAAGATGAGATTTGGTTGGGGACACCGAACCAAATCATATCATTCAATAAGGGATATATAATAATATATGATTCTGAAGCATATTACTTGAAGATATTTCACAAACTACAATTACAAAATCATTTAAAATGGGTTATTGTACAAGGTGTGGGAAAATAATATAAGTTTTCTAGAATTCTATTTCTGAAACTCCAGAATTATTTCCAATGCCTTCTATAAATATCTAATTTGTGTACATTCTTGAATTCATAGTCATAGAAATGGGGCAAAAGAAATAAAATAAGTGGGCATATGGAATTTGGGGAAGGAAATATCTCTAATGTTATAGGGAGGTAGAACAGGAGAACTTTATAGGTTTGTCTAAGATAACCTTAAGCAACGCTATAAAAATACATGACCTGTTCTTAATTTAGTAGTGACACTATTTTATGTATAAACTATTAAATCTGAGATAACACAATCCTTTCTTTAATTTATGCTTGTGTAAATGTAACTTACTATTGTATTGAATACTTGGGCTAGACAGCCAAGCCGCCAAATTCAAAAATAAGTCATGTTCTATTTTCGTGGAACACTGGTGTCTCAGAAGTTATCTTTGTGGTAATGTCATCATTTCTGAAACTAACATTTATCTCATGTGCCATGGAGAAACTCTGGTTAACATTCTCAAAAACCTAAAAATATTCTACTCTTGTCTAAATTGAAATGCTTGATTGTCATAATGTGCCTTTTATGTCCTTAATGAACTTCTCCTCCATAAATAATATTTATTTGTGATGTCAGAATCGTGCCTCTTCCTCTCCAACACCAGGCAAATGATGCAACAAAACTTTATGCCACAGTTTTGCTCCTGCTTTCTCCTTCCAGCTTAACTTAATTGTCCCTCTCTACCTTTCCAAATTTTCTTCCTGCATCAAAACTTGGCTCTGTTTTTCCATTCTTTTTTATTTTGTTGACTTCTTGTTCCTGTACTCTAAATTGATTGTATTTATACTTTAATTCCATTCAATATAGCATATAGTTGCCCTCAAAATGTCATATATGTAAGTATAACTTACCCCCAAACTATCACTTTGATAAATTTAATACAAATTTAATTTTGTATGCCATCAAAACATACTCACAAAGCAGTCACTCAATGGCAATGTGTTTGCTGGTTTAAATCCAAGGTATCAGCAACTACTTTTTTACTATGACACAAGTTAATGGGAAAGAAGCCCCTTTATAGGAGGATGTTTAAAAATATATAAATCTCGTGAAACAAAACTGTCATCCACAAAATACCTCAGTGCATAAGGTCTATCAGTCCACATTATCTTAGTTGAAGATAAATAATACTGACCTCATGAAGTCCTCCACGTTTCTTCCATTTTATGATGTCACAATTCACAAACTCACAACTTCACACTATCTAGAGAATGACTTTCAAAGTCCTTATCATGATATTCAATGCCCTTCAGTGTTTACATAAAATTAAATACTTTTTCTCATTTTTCTCATCTTTTATTTTCAACACATGCTGCACACATTCAGTCCAACCAGGGTTCTTCACCACCACCTGAAGCCCTGGACAGACTTTGATTTATGCTTTTTCCTCTGCCTAGAAATCCCTTTATATATATCTACATCACCTCTAGGGCTCTGATCAAATGCCACCTGCTCTACAAATGTTCAATTATTTCTAGAGATGAAAATAATAATTTAACTCTTTTGTAAACCTTGAACACAGCTGTAAGTTACATAGAGACTAAGGCTGGGTTTTAACTCATTTTTCATTATGCTTACAGTGTCATAGGTGTGTTGCCAGATGTATAATCAGCACTAATGTGTGTGTGTGCACGTGTGTGCATGTGTGTGTGTGTGCGCATTTGTTTATTTGAAAGAATGTGTCCCAGTTTCAGGTATCCAAAGAATCTAGAATACCTCGATCTCCCTTCCTCTAACAAAACAGCCATATTTCATTTGCCAACTGAAGATATTCTAACTCAGCCTTTCCCACATTGTGTTCCGTGGACTACCTGTCCCATTAAACACCCCTTGAAATAATGGTTCTAAGCACAACCATTTATTTAATGAGGGAATGCTCCTTTTATGAGAGAGTAATAATATACATTAGTTTATTAAAGGGGTAAAACAAAAGGCCTTCGAGAAAGAAACCTGGGGTTTTTAATATTTGCCTTTGTTACACTATGATGTGGTCACTGTGTTAGGATTTTGTGTTTGCTTATTTGTTGCTGCTGCTTTTCCACAGAACACCTTCTCATTGGACATTGTTTGAGAAGTGCTCACTTTTCTCCTGCACACAACTGCATGCTTACACCTTAGTTTCTTCATTTCTAACCTGCTGTTCCCTTCACCTTGAGCGTTTTTTGTTGTTGTTTTGTTTCGTTTTTGTTTTTGTTTTCTTGAGTCCAAGTCTCACTCTGTTGCCCAGGCTTGAGTGCAGCAGCACGATCTTGGCTCACTGAAACCTCTGCCTCCTAGGTTCGAACGATTCTCCTGCCTCAGCCTCCTGAATAGCTGGGACTACAGGCACACACCCCACCCAGCTAATTTTTGTATTTTTAGTAGAGATGGGGTTTCACTATGTTGGCCGGGCTGGGCTTGAACTCATGACCTCATGTGATCCACCTGCCTCCGTCTCCCAAAGTGCTGGGATTACAGGCATGAGCCACCATGCCCGGCCACTTTAAGCATTCTTGCTATTAATTTCCCACCTACTGAATTTCTGGTCATTATTTAAGATAGTTCTTGTGATAGTTTGCTAAGAATGATGGTTTCCAGCTGCATCCATGTCCCTACAAAGGACTCAAACTCATCCTTTTTTATGTCTGCATAGTATTCCATGGTGTATATGTGCCACATTTTCTTAATCCAGTCTGTCACTGATGGACATTTGGGTTGATTCCAAGTCTTTGCTATTGTGAGTAGTGACGCAATAAGCGTACGTGTGCATGTGTCTTTATAGCAGCATGATTTATAATCCTTTGGGTATATACCCAGTAATGGGATGGCTGGGTCATATGGTACTTCTAGTTCTAGATCCTTGAGGAATCACCATACTGTTTTCCATAATGGTTGAACTAGTTTACCATCCCACCAACAGTGTAAAAGTGTTCCTATTTCTCCACATCCTCTCCAGCACCTGTTGTTTCCTGACTTTTGAATAACCAAACACCGCATGTTCTCACTCATAGGTGGGAACTGAACAATGAGATCACTTGGACTCGGGAAGGGGTACATCACACACCGGGGCCTATTGTGGGGAGGGGAGAGGGGTGAGGGATTGCACTGTGGGAGTTATACCTGATGTAAACGACAAGTTGATGGGTGCTGACAAGTTGATGGGTGCAGCACACCAACATGGCACAAGTATACATATGTAACAAACCTGCATGTTATGCACATGTACCCTACAACTTAAAAGTATAATAATAATAATTAATAAATAAATAAATAAATAAAAGAAAAAAAAAAAGATAGTTCTTAAAATTCATCCACTACTGATTCTTCAACTTGGCCTCTCTCAGAATCCAGTTGTTTCTGTGTATTCCCAAAGCATCTGTAATATAGTAAGCAGCACATTGCTGTTAGAAATTTTAACTTTGTCTCTGATTCTTAATTTGTGTGAGTGTAATGTCCTGCACTCTCCAAGCCATCCAAAGTCTTTGCAGCATTGAAAGAATCTTGTGAGTTAGGATGATTTTTCTGTGGATGTGTGTTGGGAAACTGAGTTGGTGGGGGTAATGTTCATTTTGAAGGAGTAGAAGGTAAATGGAAAAATAGCATAACAAAAGGATTCCAAAGCAAGACGGGCTTTCCCACATTATAATATTTTTATTAGCTAACATACTGAGAGTTGGCCAGATCATAAATGATTCTGTGGACTGCCCAAGTTTACAGCATTTTAAGGTATTCAAATAGAAGACATACCTTTGAAGACGAAGAAAAGGAAAGAAAGGAGATACGTCAAATGAATGTAATTGATTTAAGTTTCATCTTCTTTTTCATCTACCAAAACATTACTGCATGAAAGAGAAATTTCTTTATGATAAATTTAGGGAACTACAAAAAAATGACAAGTTACATACTGTGCCTCTCAAATATATTTTTAAGCATTTATATTCTTATATTCTATTACTGCCTATCTCAGTAAGTCTTTACTACTTGAATATTATTTCTGATTTACAAATTCATATCAGCAATAAAATTGATTACAATTTCTCTCTCCTGATAGTATACTTCCTGTACCACAATATATCCTGAATTTTTCCATCCTCTGCCCCTCACTTTTGCTATCTCATTTGCCTAGATGGTACTACTCCCATGATATATTTTTTTCCCGATTAAGCTCCAATCTTCTGATTAGCTCTCCTAGTATTCTCTGATATTCTGTTCAAATCACACAACTTCCATGAGACACTCCTTGATATATCAGCCTAATTCTATCTCAACTTCCACTCTTCTCCCAACTTTTTGCCCTGTTGCAGCATGCAATGAAAACGTATGTGTAGGATCTGTCTCAAGCTCTAGAAAACATGAGTGTAGGAGTTAGGAATTCAATAAATACGTATCTCTAAAATGCCTAGGAAAATATCTATGTGTAGCAGTACATAAGCAATATGCTAGTACATGTATGTTAAATTGAAGAATAAAAGAATATACTTAATTAGCTGGGCTATTCTGTATTAAATGTACTTAGTTTTGAGCAATGATGATATAAAACAACAATTTATATTATATAATATTTTTAAGATTTTGAATTTTTTATGAGAAAGAGAGAAAGAGTTCAAGTAACAATTGGGATTATGCATTTATATTGCCAAACCAGCTAATGTTCCAATTCACTAACTGATGTTACTGAATTCTAAGATGCTTTTAGTTTAATAAAGGCCTTTTAGTCTCCTACTTGGTAAAACTTAATTTCTCCTCTATATTTATTTTGAAACTTATAAGAATAAAAATTGAAATAGAATGGGAGAATTGTAATACCACTGATAGTAAATGGAGATATCTGCTGTGTTCCACATACATCAGACCCAGAAAGAGCATATACTTCTTCTCATGAAACTGTTTTCTTTATCCAAAAACTAATTTGTATTTAAGGATGTCTCTGTTAGACTTTTCCTCTATTTTTTGCATATGTTTCATGCTCTACCCCATAGGATCCTCTGGTATTTTAATAAAATATCATATCTTTTCTCGTTAGTGAAGTCTCTTCAGCAGGAAACGCTTTAACCATGGATCAATTTTCACACAATGTTTCAATGGAGAACATGAACTCAGGTACAGTAATCACACCTGACCTTCTTGCTGTTTTTGTTCTGTTAATTCATTTGCCTTTGTTAGGCCATTAAACCTATAAAAGGAAATTCTCTGTTTAGCTCTGTTTTTTAAAGGGCAAAGAGGTCACTAAGCTCAATCTCTGATCTGTGTTTTTCAGAGTATAACTGACCAGTTTCCAAAAGGGTTAGCTCACCCTGAGGGGTTGCAAAAAAGGAAGAGAAAATTGGGTGAAAGAAACGCCCCTTCTCTATTTACCTTCCAATCTTCCGCACAAAACAAGCAGAGTTAAAATCAGAAAGGGGGCTGTGAACATGAGTCTAGGCTACATAGGTGTTCCTCAGTGTCTGCAGCTGCAGCTTCTACTGTGAGCTTGCTGGAACTTGATTCTAAGTGGCTTTGAAAAGCCACTGAGGAGTTTGTGTTAGCCAGAGGCCACGAAAGCTGCCATCCACAGCTGAGTGATTCTCTGTTCAAACTGGGCATAAGCCCAATTTGAACAGAGAATCTGTTTTCTTCCTTCCAGTTTGAAAGGGTACATTTCTGTATGTACCCTCATTTGCAGGGGTGAACTGGGAACAATAATGTTCATCTATGAAAGAAATCATAATGCTAATTTTTATAACTAGGTGTCAGTAAACAGCTAAGTAACAGTGTGATACGGACGTGTGTGGGTATCTGAAGAAGCAGACCTTCTAGCCCCTTCTTTAAAAGAAAGATATTTTTCAAAATTATTTAACATTCAAGAGCTAAATTCTTCAAATTATAAAGTGACACCAAGCTATCTGAATATCCTAAAATTCATGCACTCTGAGATACATATACCTTTATGATAGAATTGCCGTGTTTATTTAACACAGTCTTGAGGTAACTGAATACTCCCCAATCTCATTATTTCTTTTAACCTTTCTCTATTGTGCTCGTGCTCTCTCTCTAATAACCCACCAACAAATATAATAACACACACACACACACACACACACACACACACACACACACCGTGTATTTCTAGACAATTCATTAAATTATTCCAGAAAATCTTCCAGCAATGCCCTTTTTTTTCTGGATTTGCAATTTTGGCACCGCATCACCAAGTTCACATCCTGGACCATGCCTTCTATTAGTGAATGTCTGGGCAGTCTCCCAATAAAGCTGAGCAGCTTCAGTATCATTAGTGGGATGATGGTATTTCAGTTCCTCTTCCTTTCATTCCTCTTTAGTTTACTATCAGTGCCACTGAGCTTAATGAACCAAAACGCCTGCTTATGCATTAAAAACGGAGACGCGCATTCTGCCCTAGAAAAAAAATTGCTACATTCTATTTTCTACAGCAGATTTTTTTTTAACAAAGTAGGAAAGGAAACACAAGTATATTTGTATAATGTGGAGATGTTATAAAGGCATTGTGAAATTTTCAAAGAATGAACTAATTTGCAACTATAGAGTGCCCTCATAAATAGCATGCACTTATAACAATAATGAAATCACGAAAATATTATCAGTACTAGCTGCTGCTATACTTAAGCACTAGTTATGTTAGTATTAATACACTACTAATATACATCCAGAAGTGAATATTATGTAAGAATTATGTTATAGAATATTACTGAGATCTTCCATTCATATATTTATTTCACATCATCTCTGGTATTGTAAATAAACTAGACACTAGTTTAGAAGTTAAAGTATACTCATATGGCTAAAGTTACTTAAAAAATCCTGATTGCAAAATGTTAATGTCATTTTTCCACATAACAAGGATATCGAAAAAAGTCTATTATTACAAACCTAAAAGTAATAATATTGCTTTTAAATCAAGGGATGATCATATGTATAATGTGGATGATAAAGGTACATTGTTATACAGGTAGTTTTCTGAAATTTTGTCCCCATATTTTGTAGTTTTTGAAAAGTCACTCTATGATATATCAAATTACTGTGACATGGTTTTACTGAACTCAGCTTGCAAACACCTCTGGCTATTATGCTAATTCATTTTACTCACTTGCATCTCAGTGAGAGTGAAATGGGAAACTGGCTTCTCAAAATTGTCATTCTCATCAACTATATGTTCCCCAAACTTAGCTCTGTTGCACACTCAGAAAATGGACCACCGGCCAGGTCCAGTGGCTCATGCCTACGATAACAGCTCTTTGAGAGGCCGAGCTGGGAGGATCACTTGAACCCAGGAATTCAAGACCAGCCTGGGAAACTTAGTGAGGCCTCATCTCTACACAAAATATTAAAAACAAAAAATAGCTGGGTGTAGTGGCACAAACTTGTAGTCCCAGCTACTTGGGAAGCTGAGATGGGAGGATTGCTTGAGCCTGAGCCTAGGAAGTCAAGGCTACAATGAGCCATGATCACGTCATTGCACTCCAGCCTGGGTGACAGAAGAAAATAAAATATAAATTAAAAAAAAAATATATATATATATATATATATATATATATATATATATATATACCAGCCTGTCTCAAAAAAAAAAAAAAAAAAGAAAGAAAGAAAGAAAGAAAAAAGAAAAGAAAAGAAAAAATAAGAAAATGTTAAAAAGAGGAAAGAAAATGGGAAGGTAAATCACAGAAAAGTGATTTTTGAAGAGAAAGATGGGCCTTAGAAGAGGAGGCATATTTAATATCAGCTGAGGCAAAGGGCAGAAAAGGCAGGGTTCAGAAAAAGGAGGCAGAGAACAGAAAAGACAATCTGAAAGTGTCTTGCAATTTTACTTCTTTATTTTAGTAAACAAATTTTTATCTGCCTTTCTCTACCAAGAAATGCACTGCACAGAGCTTGTGAGGTTTCCCAACATTCAGAAACTCTTAAAAGCAGTCAGGGCTCCTCTTTACAGAAGCTGTGATTTTCCTACAATAATTTTCTATAATTGTGCCAAAGAGCTAAAAATAAAAATGACATAAGAAGTTTTGCCACAGTGAGAATCACAAGCTCAATTGTAAGACTGAGTCATCATCTTCAACTTTCAGGAAGATATATCCAGGTTAGGAAATTCACTGTGCTGATTGCCTTCCTCCTGCCTGAGCTGGTTGAGATATAAAGTCTAGGGTATGGTTATCAATAACTGCTAGGAACTCTGGCCATAATTGAGTAGATAGCTGTAAAGTACTATCATATTGAGAAAGTAAATGTGGTAAGAACTGTAATAGGCTGAGGTTTATTGAGAAAGTCCTGATTACTGTGCAGACTGAGTACCTCTGATCCGAGGCCAAGGCCGCACAAAAGAGTTATAGAATTTATTGGGTCTTATTTAAACTAAACATATATCTAGCTTTCTCCATTTTATTTCTCTTCATCATGTGGAAGAACATAATTTTTTTGGTTCATCACAAAGCTTCTGTCTGTTTCATTCTTTAAGTCATTCATCACATATCTCAAGGTCACGAGCAAGCATCAGAGGGTAAGTATATATGCTAATTGGTTGCTTCTATGGTTCTTATGCCTATGGGTGCTGGTAAATGAGCTTTTTGTATTTTCAATGAAGTGACTCAAGTGGAGGAGAAACACTTGTGATTTATGTTAATAAGATACATAAAGTACACTGTTCCCCGGAGATCTTGGTTCCCTGCATCCCAAGCTCCTTGTCACTTACTCCATGGTGAAAATGAGAAATTTGCCCTCCAATTGCTACTACCAGGAGAGTAAACACTCTCTGGTTGTAGAATCAAAATGAAACATTCAGCAGTATAGAGTCAAAATACAGAACCTCTCTTTTCTCTTTCTGCCACTGTACTATTGCATTTTGAGAAAGAGGCACAATTCAATAAAGCAAAGTTCACTCCTGCTGAGATGCTTTTTACCTGACTATGTACATCGCTTGTTGGTGAAAAAATAGGAAAATTGTCTCAATTCTGTGAAGCCATGTGGATGCTGAGTTTGGGGATAGCATTTGGATATATTGATATATTGATTTAAATCAAATACATTTCTCTGGGTAACAGCTTCTTGCACTTCTTAACAATTCAATAAACAAAAAGATATGCAAGCAAACACATTTTATTATCTATAGCAATGATGGTCTCTGTTTTGTATTTCTTAGCAGAGCCTGGGTATCTGGGAATATATTAGGTTTGTAAATTATCATGTCACTAATGAAAGATGTTAGATGTTCTCTATATGGAAAAGAAAAAACTCATTCTCTAGGGTTATAATCTTACTTTTCTCTTCCTGCATAGCATCATTATTCTATTGCTCTTGTTCTCTGCCAATAATGACATCTTTCCTAGCTACGCTTTTTAAAATGTCAGGTTTATTGGGTTATGATTTGCATATAGTAAAATTCAACCTTTTAGGAGTAATTCTGAGTTCTGAAAAACACATGCAGTCATGGAACCTGACTAAGACACTCTTAACCTTCTGCTCAGCTTGACTAAACTTTAGACAGACTTCTTCCTAACTGTAGACTTCTAAATTTTTTTTCTTTTGCTTTTTTTTTTTTTTTTTTTTTTTTTTTTTTTTTTTTTTTTTTTTGGTTAAGGCATTTACTCTGGAAAACTTGCAATTGTAAATTTTTTATCTGCTCTTTTGAAAGGTTACTGATTGTCAGTTTTACAAACGAGGATGGTCTTTCTCAAGGACCTGGAAGCCATCCCTTTGAAATGAACTCATCAAGAAAGATAGCACCCCTATCTCCTAGTCTTAGTGGGAAGGCAAGAGCCGAACTTTGATAAAAAGGCAATTAGCAAACTCAGATGGCCTAATCACATTGACCAATCTCTCACCTAATAGCCTCCAACATTTTTCCATTAGTTTCAGAGCTTAAAAACTCTCCTGCCTTTTGTTTCCACTGATCTCAGTTCCACCTCTCTCACCTATTGCAGTAGCCTTGAATAAAATCTCCCTTGTCTGTTTACCTCTGTCAGTGTAATTTTTCTTTCACAGACCACCACTACAATCAAGTTATAGAACATTTGTATTGCCTCAAAAACTTTCTCTGTGCCCCTTTGTATTTAATGCCTTCCTTCAATCCCAGTTCCTGGCAACCACCGATCTGATTTCTGTCCCTATCACTTTGCCTTTTCCAGAATGTCAAAGAAATAAAATCATGCAGCACGTAGCCTTCTGTGTCTGTTTTTCTTTCTTTTTTTTTTTTTTTTTTTTTTTTTACTTAGCACAATAGTGTTGAGGTTCAGCCATGTTATTGCCTGTGTCAGTGGTTTCTTTTTACTGCTGCATAGTATTATATTGTATACTACCACTATTTGTTTATCTATTTTTCCAATCCATATCTTGAATATAAATTTGGCTGTCTTTATTGTATCAATACTTGTCTTATTTAAGATATTACTTATCATATTGTGTTTTCTAAATACATTCTTAATCAAGATTGGACTCACCAAAATGGTTCTTTCTTTTTCCTTTCCATGGCCTCAACTGAAAGGCTTCTTATATAACTAGGCAGATAAATGGATGAACAAACCAACCACCACTTTAGAAAAATTACTAAACCTCCTGTGAAATTTTGGAAAAAATACATGTCTACAAATTGCTTAAAACTAAACAGTAATATAAGATTTGCTGAAATTTTATCCTAGCTGTTTGTTTTAGATAGATGTTATGTCCTAAATACCTACTGAGTCAAAACTGAGATAATTTAGCCAGAAAGTGCATTTAAAAGTAGCTTGGCTTCCAGGGATAAATATGGAAATAATTATACACCAATAGAAGAGTATTAGAGTATGAGATCAGTTTCAAAAAGTATAAATATCATTCCCAACATATGCTTTTTAGAAAACAGCATTTCTGCATGTGGGCTAAATTCATATATTAAGTATATTTTAAATGAGTGAACTTCCTGATTTTATAATTCACTGTATACTCTACATGTATTATATATTTTTTTTGTTTTGTTTTATGTTTTGTTTTGGTTTTTGTCTCATCTTTAGAACCCAGCACTGAATGGAATGATTTGAGAGAATGTGAGTCCTGGATATCAGGGCCCTGCACCTTCTGCAACTAGAAAACAGACTCTAAACAGTTTGTGCTGGCATTCCTCTCACTTTTATTCCAGTTTGAAGATGGAAATAAATGATGTGGCATATTAAAACTTGAAATATTATAATAAAGTATCAATTAAAGAATATTTTTCCTCACCTCTCGTAATACCCTATGAATCTAACTAGCTAGTTTTTAATAAAAGTGGCCACTGTGTATCTACTTGCATGTGTGTGTGTATACTCCTTATTACATATATGTGTATATATATACACACACATAATGTAAGTAGATATATACATATATAAGTAGTTTACCTTTACAAAATATACTTTAAACCATATAAAATGCACTTTCAATATGTTACAATTAATAGAATGTCCATAATAAGATGTCCATTTTATGAAAATTCAAGCTTTTATACATTACCTAACAATGAAGCTGGAGTGTCCTGACATCGAAAATTTAGCTACACGTGTGCCATTCTTCAATATAGAGCAGTTGTGCAATCATTTCAACATATCACAGCATTTGGGCTTTACTGCATTGTAAAGTGTTTAGAAACCAGAAAAATTATGTTTATCTTATTTTTTAAATATTGGCATAAATGGAAAAAAAAATGATAAGACATGGAAGTCCTTTAAAAAAAAAGATATTTTATAAAGGGAAACAATACCAAAACCAGGAAGGCATTAGACTGTGTAAGAAAGTCTTCGGGCTTCTGCTATTTGAATGAATATACATTTGAAAATAATATGCTGGACATATATTATTGAAGATTATATCTAAAATACAAGGTAGAAGCGGGGACTTTAAAAAATACCTTTACCTATTTCATAAGTGTGCAGATAATATGTACACATATATACAAGCACATCTTTGATATCACATATTCATGTCTTTTTAAATTTCTGATTTACATGTTGCTTAAAAATGGAGGATTAACTGTACTTAAATTTTAAGAGTCTTGATTATAATATTAGAAAATCTGTTTAATCATATAGGATCATTTATGACCTATGCCAGCATTCTCCAAAATAAGTTGTAGGGAATATGTGTTCTCGGAATATCATTTATAATCAAATAATTTTACAAGTGAGTGGGTTAAACAAATGTAAATAGATTAATTTATTTTAAGTTTATTAAATGCATGTTTATGTAAATCTGATTGTGAATCACCGGTTGAATCCATTGAGGATGAACCTTCTCAACTTCATTTAGACAAATAAACCATGAAACATATGTCAATAAATTCTGATTTAGGATTGGGATTTGGTCAAACAGAAGAGGTAACTGATGAAGTAAAACAGTATTGTATTACACTGTGAGTCAGAGGGCTGGTCTCCAATCCTGGGTCTGCTGCCATTTTTGTCAGAAGACTTAGATTAGTGGCAAAGAGCATAGCTTCTCTGGGGTTTAATCCAGTACAGCCCTTTATCTGCTAAATGACTGTGCGGGTCATCTCTTGATGCCTTCACTTATTCAACTGTAAATAAGAAGCCATAGGAGATTTTACCTTTAATTTAACTAATACAATCAAGTGTTTTAAAGAAATATGTGATAAATAAGAAGTAGTAGCTAAGTATGAGCTATTTTTTTGTCAGTGGTTTTCAAACTTTGGACTTGGACTTACAATAATCAACCCACACTGAGATGCAGTAAAAACACACATGCACACAATAATATATACAACTAAAATAAAAGTTTAAGTGAAATAATACTTTGCTATGCTATATGACATGCAGTCTAATATAACCTAACATTTTGTTTTCTCTTCTAATTTTTCACACGTTCCCGTTGTTTCCACATGCTATTCCATTCTAACCTAGTTTTTTCTATTCTATACAACCTATTCTATTCTACTTTCTTCCATTCCATTAAAAATTGTCCTCATCCTCAGGTTTCAAGACATTAATTTCACTGTATGACCTGCTGAACATCATTTAAACTCTGTCTTCAGTCCTTCTGTTCAATTGTCTCATAAAATCCATTAGTTATTTCATAAAATTTAAAAACAAAATTCTAATATTCAATTTCAAACTCCATCTCTGACCTGTGGAATGTGGATCTCCTGGTGGTTTTGGCCCCAGAATCTCTCTGTCTCTCTCGTGCATAAGTTTCTGTAGACATCAAATAATCTAGGTTTATTCTAATTCCAAAATTGAAGAAATAAATGACATTTAAAGAGAAGCTCGGCCGGGCGCGGTGGCTTATACCTGTAATCCCAGCGCTTTGAGAGGCCGAGGCAGGCAGATCACGAGGTCAGGAGATCAAGACCATCCTGGCTAACACGGTGAAACCCCGTCTCCACTAAAAATACAAAAAACTAGCCGGGCGAGGTGGCAGGCGCCTGTAGTCCCAGCTATACGGGAGGCTGAGGCAGGAGAATGGCGTGAACCCGGGAGGCGGAGCTTGCAGTGAGCCGAGATCACACCACCACACTCCAGCCTGGGCGACAGAGTGAGACTCCGTCTCAATAAAAAAATAAAAGAATAAAATAAAGAGAAGTTCATTGCTTACTTTATTCTTTTTAACGGTTTAATCTGTATTTAATATATGCACCATACACCTACATTCTGACATAAATACACTGCCTGAATTATCTAAACAAAAAAATTAAATTCAAATAATTTTCCTTAACAATTAGAATGATTGCATTATGCTTCCTATTTGTAAATAAGCTTTTAACATTTTTCAACTAAAAATTATATAAAATTGAAGTATAAGCTAAAATCTAGTCAACCTTGAGATTATATAGCTTATGTGAGCTGCATGTTTTTTATTTCATGGTCATAAATAAGTGTATCAGGCAATTTAAACAGATATAACATTCTCCTGCTATATCCAGACTTTTAGATACAACAGAGCCAATGATAAGAATAGGTATAACTGAACCTCCATTTCTCCCAGAATTTGGTGAGACACCAAACAATATCTCAGAGCCTCTGATGTTATTATTACATGTGACTATAGAGTATGATAACATTACTTATATTTTACAAACTAATAAATATCCATTGCAAACATCCAAAAGTCTATTTTAAGTTTAAAATATCACACACTATTAGGATTTGTAAAACGTCTAATATATACATACAATTAAAACTGTACCATAAAATATGAAGTTTTTTGGTTTTTTTTTTTTTTTTTTTTTTCAAGGTCTTGCCCTGTTGCCCAGGCTGGAGTGCAGTGGCACAATCTCAGCTCACTACAACCTCTGACTCCCAGGTTCAAGCGATTCTTGTACCTCAGTCTCAGCCTCCCAATTAGCTGGGATTAAAAGCATGCACCGCCATGCCTGACAAATTTTTCTTTTTTTTAGTAGAGACAGGGTTTCACCATGTTGGCCAGGCTGGTCTGAAACTCCTGATCTGCCCGCCTTGGGCTTCCAAAGTGCTGAGATTACAGGCATGAGCCGCCGCGCCCAGCCAGTATTAGGTATCTTATATTAAAAGATTATTTACAGTCAGTATTTTAAAATTAGAATATGCATTTTATAATATGAAATGTTTATGTGAAAATATTTATTTAATTTGATTTGTCAATGTGTACTTCTAACCATAGGTACTTTTCATTAGATTTCCAGTTTATGTGGATAGTAGGTAAAATGGGATCTCACAGTTTTCAATCATCAATGACTGAAATAAATTTCATTCATTATTACTTCACTATAAGCACACTTTTCTAAAAGGGAATAGTAACTTTATATTTTTAGCTTTCCCATGCCTACACCCTTCTCACATATATGTGGATGACTTTCACTCTTCTCAGATGTCTCCAATATCCTGAGATTTTTAGCATCCCAATATTATTCATGACCATGTTCTCTACAGTTGTTCAAATACAAGGTTTTCTGGCCAGATTTCACATTAGTATCTATGCACATGTGCAGAAACTTCTGAAAACTCCACACATCTACATTAATTTCATTAGCAAATGCTTGAGCAGCATTAATTACAAGTACATGCAACTTCCATGGATTTTAAGAGAACTTCCAAGGCAGCTGTATTTTCCTGTCACTCTCACAGTCTGATATTATTTATCACCATTTCATGTGTGGGTTCCACACTCATTCAACAGATATTGATTTACACCTTTTTTGTACTCTACATTTTAGTTGTTTTGTTATATCTTTAGGATCCTTCAGTGAAAGATACTATGGTTGTCACTTATCTGAAAGGCTCATTCCCCCCTCTCTTTGTGTTCCATTCTCTCCACGAACAGCTGCATCACAGCTGTCATGCTGAATGGTAAAGATGTCTTTGGCTGATAAGCCTATGCCTATGGCACACAGAGTGGCTTCAAACAACTAATTAGCAGGAGCTGGGCCACAGCGAGGTTTGGTGCTGTCCATCAAGCCTGCGACCAATGCTGACACCATCAGCAAATCTGTCAAATGCGGCTCTTCCTGTGAATAAAACCAAGCCCACTTGTTTTGTGGTGATGAAAGAATTGGCAGAATGTGTTTAATAAAAAGTTAAAGAAGGTGATGACCAATCTTTATAGAGTGTTAAGTAATTGAAAAAATACTGAACTGGTGGAAAATTTGATAACTGATTTATACACAGGAATTCAACTAAAAATGTCTCCATGAATTTACAATGAAGCAATTCATAAGGCCACTCACATTGCTCAAGTACATTTGTTTAGCCTCAGGAAAACACCACAAATGTATGCTATTTTTAATAATAAGTGACTTACAAAAATAATAGTAATAACAAACCTGCATGTCCTGTACATGTACTCCCGAACTTAAAGTATAATTTAAAAAATAAGCTATGATCATATGTAAAATTGGATATTAACATTTATATACATATGCAACCATATACCAGATTTACATAATTATAAAATTGTTATGTATAATAATTTCTATAAAAATCAAAATCTATTTGTAGGAATGTATCTGTAAATATGCATATCTGCATTTAGAATTATTTAAAAGTTTTAAAGCTGACTGTTGAACACACATTGAAAAACATTATATAGTCACTGTTCTTAATAACTAAAAATGTGTTTAGCTACTATACTAAGTAAGAATGCAAAGTTTAATAGTCACTGCAGCTTTACATTTTGAACCACGTCTTAGATTGAAGCCAGGAAAAACGTCTGCATTGAGGAGACAAAGAGCCAGTGGAACTTTCCTTAAAATTTGTATGTCCTCTCCTGACATCTGGCCTTCACACAGGATTTAAGTAAAATTCTCATTTTTCTACCAACACACACCAACACATCACTCCTGAACATTCACCTTGTAAACTCCTTCAAGTCTTATTTTGACAATATACTTTTCCTGTGCTATGTTAAATTGCTCTTATGATGTGTTCTTCCTGCATCTTGAATATCTCTTATTTTAGCACTGCTTACACTTTATGGTAACACATTGATATGAGTATACTCCCTTGGACTGTAATATCTGAAACACAAAGAACCATGTTTGTTTATACAAGTGATGTACTTGGCATGCATAACATTGCCTCTGGTATACTTGCTGGATAAATATTTATGGAAGGAAGAAAGGAGGGAGGAAGGAAAGAAAGGAAGAGCGGGAGAGAAAAAAGGAGAGACAGATTAATACATGACTCAAAGACTGGATTCAGCATAATTATGAAAAAAGAGAGGCTGGATAATTTGTTTCCACTCCAAAGAAGTCTCATCTTTGTGTCCGTGAGCAAAAACAGAGGAAGGGATGTCTAGTACCCTATCCATGTTTACTTGATTTAAGGAACATACTGACGGCCCCGTTTACAAAATGAAATCAATTCACATCAGAAAGTAGAGAGATGTAGTATAGAGTTGATCAAATATATCTGTTTTTATATTTGCCTACATCCCTCTTAAAATTAACACAAAATTTTCTCAAGCATAAGTTCAATAGTCTGAAATAAACCAACAATCATGTTTCTAGAAAACTGTATTATACATAGGCATTAGTGTATGTAGCATTTCTATACTACTGTAGTATAAGTTCTTTAAATTCTTGGTAATTTCTTACAAATTCACATATGCTTATTCAGCAAGCAATAGGATCTTGTCAAATATTTTAATGAATTTTTTGAAAATATATCTCTATATAACACAAATTTCACATAACAGATCTATATCAAGTTCAAAGATTCCTAAATGCTATTTGGAATTGTAGCCAGAAATTGTCCTGTGATTTGTTGGAAATTATTTTCCATGTCAATCTTACCTAAAATGGCATAAGATCTTTGACTATTCCCAGTTGGGCATGTCAGGGCTTAACTCTAACAATTCTCCAATCCATGACGTATTTTATTTGTCATTTTTCTGAAGTGCAGTTTTGGAACCTTCATGGTAAAAGGGTGAAAAACTTCTTTATCTAGTGAGTGAGCCAAACTGACGCCCAACATGCTTTCTCTAATACTTGTCATATATACAATGTTTCACAGTGACTGAGATGTAAAATATTGCTTATCATTTTTCTTAATTTATTGTACTTTGGAGAGTGATGTTACTAAAAATTTAAATACTTTAATATGTTAGGAGTTATTCCCGAAATATGTATGTATGTAAGTATGTAAATAACATGTACGTGTGTGTATATGTATCATTTACTACCCTTGGGGTTTTCCAAAAAGCTGTCCTTATGAAGAAAGAAAAAACTAGCTTGTGAATTAATTTCGTGTTATTAGTAAATAGCTATAAACTGTACATAACTTTATTACTCTAAAATATAATGTAAAAATCTTCAGAGAATTATTGTAAAATGATTTACCTAATTATTTTAATTTTAAAGCTGATATCAACAGCAACACCTATTCTAAGGACTGGACATATTTATTTGTATACTTGTACATAATTATGTAAATGTACTTGGGTAATATGACTACATAATCATGAAGAACAAGAAAATACAGGTATGTGGTATAATATTCATAATACAGCAATAACAAGAAAATATAGGTGTGTTGTATAATCTTCATACACTAAATCAGATTTAATGCATAAATATTTTTTTAAAAAGAAAGTAAAAGACCAAGTAAGACAAAAGCAAAAGTGTTTTGGCTTTACATCTTTCATATTTTAATATTTAAAAGTAGCAGATAATGTTACCATGTTGCTCCTGCTCCATTTGGTATTAAACAATAATGTTCTAGACTGTGTAACAAACTGAGCCCCATTGTCCTCTAGCTATCAGTGTGTCCTTGGTTGGTGATCTAGGCTCAAGATCACCTAGGCACCCATAACTTTATCTTAATGGGGAGGGAAATTAGACTTACCTTGAAGACAATTGTCTTGAATTAGGTAGCAAATGTGAAATACAAGACACATAAAAATAGTTTAATACATTGTAGTTCTCCTCTCATGCACTCCTCTTACTCACCATTTGACATATTTTAATGTTATTAAATATTTCTGTCACATGACACAACTGGCAATTTCATGAAACCGATGGTAATTTAACTTCTACTCATTTAATGAATCCAGCAAAACTTGTGTTATGAATTTACATAAAAGGTCAAAAATATGTTCCTTATCAAAATGGTTTTCTCAATTTTTCTGTGGAGATTTATAGCAGTGGCCCATCCTGGGATATCTTCATCAACCATCTGCACCCATGAATTTCATACTCACGATAACTGCCACATTTCCAAAGCCTAGAGGCTAAAATTCACACTTATTTTAAAACCCTTCCACCAATCTCCCTAACTCTTAGAGCTAAGATTTCCATCTGACATTGATTTTTGGATTTCACCCCTAAAAGGGAGAAGTCTTATCTCAAAAATTCATACACTGAACGCTAAACCATTTTGTAAAATATTATTTAGCTCAAGCATCAAAAACAGTGACAGGGAACAGCTACTCATACTGAGATGCAGTCTTGTGTGAATTCCAATAACTATGAGACATTTTCCTACAGATTGCAGAATATAGACACTGAAAGCTCTGCTTGCATTATACACTGTTTCATGGGAAAAGGGAATGAAATATAATAGAAAAGAAGTGACAATGAAATATGGATCAAAGATGCTTATTAAAGGCAATATGCATTTATGGCATAAAAACAATGTGCACTTTTTTATGGCGGTGCTTCGATTTTAATCTTTGCAATGCTCTGTGTATCCAATGACAAAAGGTATGTCAGGGAGAGAAAACTTAAACATGACAGTTTAAATTCCACACCATTTTTAAAACCTAGTTTAAGAAAGAAATTCAAGTGTAAACTATTTTATTTAACATTTGCTTGGAAACTTTGTGTTTGAAGGTAAAGTCTTTAGATTACTCTGGGATCAGTAATTCTAGGATCTAATTCTAGTGCTATCACTAGCTAGCTCTGAGAGGTAGGGCAAGCTACTCAATGGCTCTTGTCTTCACTTTATGTTTCAGTAATACGTATAGGTAATCTCTGGTCCCCGACAATCAAATAGCCTGTGAGGTTTTTTGTTTGTTTGTTGTTGCTTAGATAATATCATGGCATAGTTATCTTTGCAGTTTCTGAAGCCATGTGGCTGTGGCTATCTTCCAGCCCACTCATTCCTGTCTGTGTGCATTTGAGCAAATTATATCACCTCTCAGTGTGTCCTTTTCCCATCTGTAGAATAAGAATAATAATCATACCTACCTAGTGGGATTGCTGTCAGATTTAAATAAGCTATATTTCAACAATTCTAATATAAAAAAATCCCTTGTTTTTGCACATATTAAAACAGGACAAATGTTAAAGAAACCAAAAATAAGCATTTGTCAGAGTTAAATTGGCAGCATTTTACCCTAGCAGTTCATAAAATTGTAACATGTTTATACTCTAGTGGTAGGTTAGAAGAATTATTGTAATGCATATGACGTGCTTAGAATAGCGTCTGGCACAAATTTTTCTCAATAGCTGATATAACATTTCTCTGTAAGTAAGCAATACTTCTTATATCTAAGTTAAGAGTGATAGGTTAATAATAAGCTAATAATAATTAAAAACTTGCTGGTCACATCATCCTTCAGTTTTATTATGTATCTAGTGTCATAGCATAAATTTAAGAATTTCATCCAGATTAGTCAGCATTCATTGACACTGAATATGACTCTATTTAACAGTATAGTTTTCTACAGTTAAATATTTGTGTGTATTAAACAGAACAATCATCTTTCTTTTTACTATATTAAGGTGATTAAAAGGGAGGGGAAATATAAATTGTGAAAAAATAAAAATTAGGGAACACCAGGCTTGGTACAGAATAAAATATAATGAAAAATAACATTGCAGATGCCAATTCTGTAGGTTATAATCACCTTTCATTGTTAATTCTCAAGATTAATTAACACTAGATTAATAACCTTTAAAAAAGTGGTTACTAAAACTACCCATTTTATTATTGGTCTACAGATACTAAGCATTTATACAGAAACCTTGTATCTTATAATGTTTTCTAAAAAACTTGAAAGATGACATCACTTATCTCTTTTCTTCAAGTTTTATTTTATAAGAAATTTCAGATATTGTCTCTCTGAATTTAATTAAAAATGCATGTTAAAGAAATTAAATGTATTATGATCAAAAACTAACCAAGGATAAAATGTGAAGGATGGGAGAATATACAAATAAACTTCTTGAAACAGTCCCTAGCACAGAGTACAAGGTACTATTTAACACAGAAAGATATTTAACTGTAGAAAATTATGCTGTTAAGTATAAGTTGTCAATATCATCATCATTATTTAGTATCACAGATCATCAGGGACGGGTAGGGCCTTCCAGGCAACATAGTTCAAAACCATTCAGAGAAAATGGGCCTGGAGCATGATGGTTAAATGAGAATTTATGCAATGAAAGATTTATAGAAATATTTTGCCTTCTTTTTTTTATAAATAAACCATAGTAGATTTATTTTCACTGTTCTTTGACAAATGGTCTAATAATATAAATAAACATCATAACTCTAGACGTCATTTTTTTTCTTCAAATTCCCTAGACTTTTAGTCAAACCCTGTACAAACTGTCTTCTTGTGTTTTGGACCTTATAAAATATCTAAGGGAGAAAAAAGTACGATTTATAGAAAATTATTTCAATTATATCTCATTTAAATTCTCTACAAAAAATAATGAAATCTTCAATAAATCATCTCACCACCTTTGGTAATCAAAGGGATTTTCTGAGGAAGATGGTTTCTGAGGAGTATGGTTAACTCAATAAACACAAACATAAAATGTGATAAAACTAAATATAATTCTTAGAAATCTGAAATCCACTTGGATCTTAATGACTTTCACAACATCCTGGGTAGGGTTTTGTACTATTTATATTAATCTTCACTTATGAAAAAGAAATTTCTCTGCCATCCAATTAGAACTATTGTGTTATTGTTGGTAATTAATGGGAACAATTTTATTGTCTTAGATAGTTGAAATGTACACAGTGAAGAGGAAAAATCAAAGGGTTAAAAACTATGGTTCTTCTCTCAATGTTCAAGTGATATAGGCTGTGGACAAAAAAAGAAAGAAAAATACAAAAAGTGTGTATACTGAAGTTTAGAAACACATTTCTAAGTATTCAGACCCACACAAAGTAAAAGAAATAGAATAAAAATATGCGAAGGAAAATTAGGGGATAGAGCTGTTCAAAATATTATTCAATCCTCTTTCAACCTCTACTAATGTTTTATCCAAAAAGAAGTTGCTTTCTATATTAAGTATCTATTAATCAAAGCAGTTTCTTCAATATACATTACCAGTGGGATTTTTGAAAATAATAGATTCCTTTAGATGGTAAAAGCAATAATTATTACAATTTTTTTTTTTTACTAAAAACATTAAGAAAAGGTTTTAAGGGAATGGGGGGGACCTACGTTCTGTAAGAAAACAGAATACACACACAGGCACACACACATACGCACACACAGGCAAACATACATACACGCACACATACATTACCTCTCTTTCTACAATCTATATGTTACAGCTGTAAAAAAAATACGTGAAACAGTATGTATGTTTTAATATTCATTAATTATTAAAACATAATTCTTTAAAAATGGGACTCTTCTTCCATTTCACAACAATGCACAAATAGTTAACACGACTGAACTCTACACTTAAAAATGGTTCAGATAGTAAACTCTATGTCATGTGTTTTTTACCACTACTTGAAAAAAATACATGAAAGATAATAGATTTCTATACCCAGCCATAGTGGAATAATTGGCACTAGAAATGCCCTTCCAACATAAAAGAAAAAGATAAAAACAACTATGGATCTTCTACCTTTTAATGTGGATGAACTAACTTTTTTAAAAAAAGAAAGTAATGGCTTTTAAGTTCAAAAACACAGGGAAATAAAAGATCAAACTGACAAAATGTAATAAAAAAAAAAAAGGAAAAGCTTCATTAAAATTCAAATTTAACCGGTCATATTAAGCAGCAATGTCTTTCTCATTTTCCTGAGTATGGGAGATGAATCGAATCAACCTTTCAAAATAGGTGTGCTTTTCTTTTAGTTCAATTAATAAATACGAATCAATCCAGAACATCTAGCTTTGAAAAGAAGTTGCTCATTACTTTCTTTAATAGGTAAAAATCAGTACTTTTCATTCCATGTTACTAACATTATGTTTAAGAGTTGGACTATTACTCAACAGAAAAATTATATATATTCCTGGATTTTTGTTCTAAAATTATTTACTTAAAATTATTTTCAAAAGCATTAGTATAAAAACGTGACCACAGAAGAAGTGGGCAAAGAAAATAATACTAGTTAAGATAGAGTATTTAAAATTATGAAGAAAATGAAAATTTATCAGTAGTAACATGGTCTCTATAGATATATGGCATACCTCGTAATGGCTTTCTTCATTCTCCTGAATGTGGAAACCCGCGGAGCTGGGACATTTCTGAGGAGTGACAGGAATATTGTCACTTTTGCTGTGTGAGTTACACTGAAAGAGATTACCAAATAATTGTGACAAACTACTCCACATTTAGAGTGTCCATTGAGAGACATGGCTGTTTGCTATGAGCCTAATAATGGAATACCACTTGAGCTAACAAGGGTCCACACCCAGAGATACATTCATTAAGATTGAGTCTTTACCACAAAGACTTTTTAATTGTCCCCAGATAAACAAATTGTTAAAATGTTTTTACTAAAACTAGAGAAATATAAGATTCAGTAATTTTACTTTTACCTTTTTTAGGCAATATTTATTACATTTATGACTTTAGCTACATATAAGTAGCTAAAGCTTATATGGTGCTATTTGGGTGAGATATTATTTAAGAGTTTGATACATATTACACACATATTAGCCTGTGACATAGATATTATTAACTACCTCCATTTACAGAAGAGGAGACTGAAGCATAATTCCTCCCCCCATAAAGTTATGCTGTTGCCTAGCCTTTCTGGAACCATTCCCCATATCCTTATCTACCACATGAACTACCTTTTAAGTGATACATTTGAAATAGATAAAACTGAAAAAGCAGAAGTTTAGGATCTTAAAATACTAATTGACTTATTTCTGTAGTAAATAGACAGCACTTTTAAAAAACAGGTTATCTAAAATAATTTACCTGGAAATTGATATGAGTTATAGAACATAAGATATTACATTATGGCTTGGCCTTTCTCTGTGAACATATTAAAATGACAGTTTTCCATATTCCTCACACAAGTTTTTCATGTGAAAAGAAGACATTTTCCACTTCCTGTTTTCTTACTTCTTTTCTAAATCTTTAATTAGACTCAAGGAAAGCAATATTTGTAAGTATTGCTGTTTGGCCATTTATTAAACATAACTTTGTAGGTTTTAAGGTTTCTACTTTGACAAAAATATATTGTTGTGCCTCCAGAAAAGGTTCATCATTATATATAACCTTTCTTCTTAAATAAAACTATAATATATGCATAGATTTCATGACATTATGAGCAAAAAGACTATTCTTTTCAAAACTAGTATGCCATGTTTCCTATTCATCGATTAAATGCTACCTTTACTAGCTCAAAGAAAAATCTGTTAGAAAAATACTGTTAGACATTTTTAAAAGCAAATGTGTTTCAGAATTTTACTAGCTCAAAGAAAAATCTGTTAGAAAATTACTGTTAGACATTTTTAAAAGCAAATGTTTTAGAATTTTAATATATTGTGTTCACTCTATTTTCATTTCAAAACCATCATTTTATATATAGTTAAATATATGTTAAAGCACTGTCATTACATTTTGAAGATATCAATTATCTCATTTATTTTTATTTGTTTAAAATAAATAGCTATGTGGCAATGAAGAAGGCATAACTTTAAATTCATATACCCATCACTATAAGCCTTTTAGCATGAAAAATTATTTTGTATCTGTTCTCTCTCTACAATTTAATTTTAATCCTATTCAAAACTTACCTCCTCTAGCAACTCTCTTCATACGTCATTCAACAAATGTTGACTGCCATTTTAACCTGTTTTTAAGTAACTTTCATGTGTAATTTGTAAAATGTTCCCTTGCAATATTAATTATTTGAATGTTCTTAAGTTTGTCTGAACAAATTCACTGTTAGCAACAAAGGCCTTTCCTCTCCACAGCAGCTTTTTTGGCATTCAAAATAAAAAAAAAGAGCATAGACCTTAAAACAGTTATTTTCATCTGTGATGTCCATAGACATTTTAATCATTCAATTCCTATCCCTAGCCTCTCATTCTATTCTGTTTCTTTGTTTGATAATCAGACATTTACTGAGTGCATGTTATGTGTCAAGATTGTACTGGATCATCAAAATATGGCATTTAATATCTGTAATACTCTCACATTAGCCCTGAAACAATACATGAAAATAAATAACCGCCATGATGCGTAAACATGCCACCTGCAGACTGCTAAGGGACAGAGAAGGCATGCATAGACTCCCAGGTTAGACACATGAATAGAGAGTCTCAAGAGATGGACTGATGAGGGAATCATGGTTAGCACACATTTGAGACAGAAGGAACTGCATATGCAAAGGCCAGAAAACACGAATTCTCATGAGCCATGAGTAATTTGATAGCAGTTCAAACATGAAGAATGTAAGGATTGATTTCAGAAGAAATAGAACCTATCAGTGCATTAAATTCAATAGTACAACATATAACAAGATGTTGTAGAATTGGACTTAATATAAAGGCCAACAGTGCCAAGAGTGAGCTTTAAAGGTCATTCTTTTTCTTCCAACTTTTCCAAGAAAATATGCAACATAACAAAATGAGTGCATTTACAATATCATTGTGATGCCCAGTTAAGTCCTTCCATCCCTAAAAGATCTCACCCCTAAGTGTTTCATTCTGGAGCAGCTCTTGTTTTTGGAACAGTGAATGGCATCAAAGGAAAATTTTTAACTTACTTTTCTTTCCTTACTTTTTAAAATTGAGTCTTATGAGGTAAATTTCCTCTGCAAATTATAAATATATAACTCAGAGCAAAATAAAAAAGTAACACCGTAAACAATATTTTGAGATTAACTATTATAAATAGCCAAACTTTTAAGAAAAAAAATTCTTATGGGAAAAAAATTAATCACTATGAATCCTTCCTAACAAATTTCTACTTCTGGAAGAGTTGCAGCATTTTCTAAAAATAATATTTATTTTAGAAGTCTCGGCTGGGTGCAATGGCTCACATCTGTAATCCTAGCACTTTGGGAGGTTGAGGTGGGAGGTGGGCGGATCACCTGTGGTCAGGAGTTTGAGACCAGCCTGGTCAACATGGCAAAACTCCGTCTAATGAAAATATAAAAATTAACCGGGTGTGGTGGTGCATGCCTGTAATCCTAGCTACTTAGGAGTACGAGGCACGAGAATAGCTTGAACTCAGGAGGTTGAAGTTGCAGTGAGCCGAGATTACACCACTGCACTCCAGCCTGGGCGACAGAACGAGACTCTGTTTCAAAAAAAAAAAAAAAAAAAAAAACCTCTCAAGGTTCATCCAACCAAACAATTTTACTGTTTGCCAAATTTAATATAAATGACTGCATATTGAATTATGGGTAAGATTGATTTGCTAAATCAGATTTATATTGGGGGGTACATATGTAAATCAAACTTGAGAAGTCTAAAGTTCAATAATAACAATCATATTCAATGAAAATCACTGAAAATACATTTGTTTTATACTTTAAACCAGTTCTTTATTTTTCATCACCTATGACTGAAAGTCTGTATTATAATATGTGGATAAATCTTGCCACTCCAAAACATCCATTGTAGTTCCTGGGAAAATTACCATTCACTACCTATAGAAATACTGGCTCAAAGTTTTCACATAATCAGGTATTTTTACTCTTTCATTTTTGATACAAATTTTCAAAAAAGAACTTCTAGCCATATTAAGAGAAAAATAATCAACAGTAGCAAAAACAACAAAGTTTTATGAAAGATTTTTTTATGAAAAACACAGCTGTTTTCTTTGCTAAAAAGAGGGTTCTTTACATTTTCCACTCAACTGTAATGCAGTAGCAATGTTTAATATTATTTATTATTCTATTACTACTCCTACCTTCTTACAAAATCAAAGTTGTTTACTAAAAATTAATAGCACTTTCATAAAAGTTTTGCAGTCATTATAGAGGCAATAGTTTTGTACTTTTGTGCTATAGGTTTCATTAAATAACAATTCCATTTATTTAAAATCTCCCACTGAAAATGTTATTCCTACCCATTTTAATAAACTAAGGAATCTTTTCATGAAGAATTCTAAAACAGAATATTTGTTTAATAATTCAAAAGAAATTCATATTTGCAGAAATGAATCTACTTTAAATAATAGTCTAAACTTAGTGTCTTCAACTTCTCTCTATCCATTTTTTTAGAGATCCGCATGTATTAGGTTTCAAGCATGCCCATTCCACTGAAATGGCCCTACTACAATCACCTATGATTTACACATTATTAATTCAAATGGCAATTCTCAGTTCTTATCTAATGCAACACAGCTGAGTACTACCTCTTGTTTCATTTATGTACTGTCCTTCAAGGATGGTATACACTCATGGCTTTCTTCTGCTCTTTCTCTGGAATCATGTAACTGTTTGTGCTGTTGTCAAAATTGAAAGGACTACAGAGGATGAAACTGAGTACTTCCTCAGAAAGTGTTTTCTTCAGTGGAGTCAGTTTAGCAAATATATCCATATTGAACAGGTTCTGATTTCAAAATATTTTCTCAGACACAGGAACAATCCATAAGAAGATAAGAAAAGAGCTCTTAGAACACCTCCAATCATTCTTTCATCAAAGCACGTATCTTTATACTTATATCTAGAAACTAATAAAATTTATATTTTAAGAGACTTACAGCACAGATTCTTATTCTTTCTGAAAATTTGTTCTAATCATTTAGTATCCTGAAATTTATTCTGGCCCAAATAAGGAAATCTTGAGCCTATACCCACAGCCTTTTCTTTAATGTTTTCTATGTACCTTCTTTTTTTGCTTATTTTTGTTATCTTTAAACATAACTAGAAAATTGAGCTAAAATGCTCATCAAACTTTATTGAACAAATCAGTGTTCAGCTGCAGTGACACATATTTTGATTTAAAATGAAACTGTCATATGACAAATTTTAAAACTGAATGTTATATAAATGCCTAATCAAATCATAGAAATGTAGATGGCTATAATACATATTAATTTCTAAGTAGGGATTGCTTATGTGAAATAAGAAAAATAGGCAGACCATAAAAGGATATGAAGGAAATGTTAACTGTATCTATAGTATCTAGAGAGTCTGTTTTTTAATTGTTTTTTTTTTTTTGCCTCTCTTCTTTAAAAAAAAACATTTTTTCTTTAAAACTTTGAGACAGAAATCAATGCACAAAAATCAGTAGCATTTCTACACAACAATAAATATTCAGTCAAGCACCAAAACAAGAAGTTAATCCCATTTACAATAGCTACAAAAAAGTCCTATGAATATATTTTACCAAGGAGTTGAAAGATCTTTACAAGAAAAACTACCAAACACTGATTTTAAAAAAGTCATAAATTGCACAAGTGGAAAAACATCCCATGTTCATAGATTGGAAGAATTAATATTGTCAAAATGACTATGCTGCCCAAAGCAACCTATGGATTCAGTGCAATCCCTATCAAAATGCCAACATCCCTTTTCACAGAATTACGAAAAAAACATATCCTTTTTAAAAGACACCTGTTGAAAATCCATATAGAACCAAAAACAGCCTGAGTAGTCAAAGCAATCCCAAGCAAAAAAAAAAAAAAACGGAGGCATCATACTACTAGACCTCAAATTATACTATAAGGCTATCATTTAAAAAAAAAAACACACACACAAAAAAATTTTAAATATATATTTTATTCTCTAATTTTTAAAAAACCAATGATTTTCATCTTAAGCAGCAAGAATGATCCACAAATAAGTATGAAGTCACTTTTATAGAAGCTATGTTAAATTCTGGAAAGTACCTTGGGAGATAAGCTCAAGAACCTTAGTCCAAATATAAAACAAACCATTCCATTAAACAGACTTCCTATGTTTTACAAAAACAAAACAGGTTGGCTATTATATATTCTCGCAGCATTTCCAGTTAAGCGGGTATTAGGTATATAATTCTCTTCTTAACTGAATGTCAGATGGTCTTACGCCACGGGATGCAGGTAACTCTTGGTCTGTAAGCACCACCGATCCAGGGATCATTGTCTAAATAGGTTAGCATTGTGTTTCATCTTGCTTTTGCATTTTTATTGTTTAATTTCTAAATTTTAAGTGTTCCCTCTTTGGGGCAAATTCTTATAAAAATGTTTATTGTAAAGTTATATATTTTGTCTACAATGGGATTATGCACTTCCCAATTGGGAGTTTACATCTGGATTTTTAGTCATTCTAAAAAACACCTAATTATTAAAACATTTATAGAGTGCCTACTGTATGCATGAGTTGAGTTGCCTATGAGGTACATTTTGAATGACAGCATCTTGTAAGAAAAAAGGTGAATAAAATTTGACATTAGATGATAAAAAAAAAAAAACTGGAGACAGAAATAACATAAAATGTTAGCATATTTTAATTATAGGTGATGAGGACATAGGTATTTTCTTTTCTTTTTCTTATTTTATTTTATTTTATTTTATTTTATTTTATTTTATTTTATTTTATTTTTTTGAGAGGGAGTCTCGCCCTGTCGCCCAGGCTGGAGTGCAGTGGCGCAATCTCAGCTCACCGCAAGCTCCGCCTCCCGGGTTTACGCCATTCTCCTGCCTCAGCCTCCCGAGTAGCTGGGACTACAGGCGCCCGCCACCACACCTGGCTAATTTTTTGTATTTTTGTGTGACGGGGTTTCACCGTGTTAGCCAGGATGGTCTCGATCTCCTGACCTCGTGATCCGCCCACCTCGGCCTCCCAAAGTGCTGGGATTACAGGCGTGAGCCACCACGCCCAGCCGGGTATTTTTTTATTTCTCTTTTTTGTTCCTGAGTTTTCCAGACACCTGACAATGGAAATACACATAGGAAAACAATTCGCAAAAATAATTTGTTATTTAACAAAATTGATAGATCTGGTTAAACATCTGTTTCATCCAGCTCAAAAGGTTAATGGTTTTGAAAGTGCTTTATAAACTGTAAATGTTGAAATTATGCATCTTCAGAAATAAAGATGCCATATGCATGTAAGGTTTCTTCTGATTTGTCTCAGTCATTCTCCTTTTTGGAAGAAATGTTTTTCCAAAGTTCAGTGAGGAACATGCTAGCTTTTCCTTTTCCTATGGCACTATAGCTTATAGGTCTTTCTCTACTTAATTGAAATACGGTTTTCCCTCTTTTATTTCAAGAGGGTACAGTGATTTGTATTTACCTAGTTGTTTTTGGCTTTACCTTCTAGAAGTTATTATTTATTTTTGCCCTTTATTTTGTCCACAACAAATAACTTTATTGCAAAATTAACATTCCCAAGACCTACAATTTGTATACAAATGCTAACACAAAAATAAGGTACATAAGTACCATAGATTGAGAGTACCCATATTAGGAACATTAAACAAAGCATTTGGCTTAGACATCATGCTTTCTTCCTCCAACTGAACCCTTGGCAGTTCATGACAAGCAGTAACTTTGTCACAGTAATATATTAACTAACAAGGTAAACTTGAATTTATCCACTGCATAAATAAGCTTATGTTCAACTTCAGGAGCCTGACACATGTTCCTATGCAGTGGATTTTGCAAAGTTCACCTTTCCAGTTCTTCTAGGGGCAGCAGACCTCCTTCAACCCCACTGCAAGTTGACTGGCATCCCTTCAATCCTCTCTTGACCCTACAGATAACGCTCATCAATTCCTCTATGTAAGTCCTCTTCTATCCTCACAATTCCCATTCCAGATCTTTCCACTGAGAGACATCCTTTTTTCTTCCTTCTTGATGTCTTAAAGGTGGGAGAAGTCCTCTCTTCTCCCTCAAAGGCACTTCCTCTCTCCTTTGTCCCAACAAGCCGTTTCATTTTTAACCAGGTTTGCAGAGTCTAGCCAGATGGAGGTAGTCACTACTGCTCAATGAACAGTGAGAAGCTGACTGTTGCACAGGGGATTTATAAGAAAACAAAAGCTGATTTTAAATCGTCTTCTGGAACAGGTCATTAAATAGACCAGTTGACTTCCCTCAGTTATAGTTCCACGTGATCAAGTGAAATTAATAGATAAGATATATTTCTTATTGTGCACTTAGTTGTTGCAAGTGGGCCACTTGTAAAGTGTTTGTATAATATTTACCTCAATTCGCTGCCTTATGGTACAATAAATGGAACCAATATGTTCCAAAACAGTTAAGATATAAGAGTGTGTTATGTGTAAAAAAAACCTTAACAAATCTAAGTAAAAAGAGGATTGGGGAAAAAAAGCGAAGGATGTTGAACTCTGAAGTAATTCAGTAAGTGGATTAAGCTTATGTACCAGATAAAACACTTTTTTTCTTTGTTTAGAAATTCTCCTTTTATATGCTATTCCAAGATTTAATGGTCTCTATCATAGGCTGGCTGACATTTTTCAAACAATTTTAACAATTTAATAAAATGTTTAGGTGCCATGTACCGTAACCAAAAAATAGCTTTATCCTAGCATTTTATTGCGTAAGTGGTATTTCAAAGAAATCTTTTGCCATAAATATCTTGGTTACTATAAAGTTTTAGCAACTCTGTGCATTGTCCATTTCCTGAGAATGCGTGTTCCATTGAGTTTCTGTCTATGTGTGACTTTCAAGGCTTTCTTAAGAAACTTTTGACAAATGCAGAAATAAAAGAGATAGAGATAGCGATAGAGTTATATTCCCAAAATAAATAATCATTTAGCTTTGGAGAAAGCTCTACTAGGCTGAATTTTTTCTCCTTTTCTCAGCAAACAATTTAATGAAAGTGAAGAGAAAGGCAAACATAGTTTTTTGTATTCTTATAGAATTTTTGGTAATGTAATCAAGAATTAAGCGATAGAACTCGATGTCAAACTTATTCAGCAGGTTCCCTCTAAATGTGCAGTAACAGAACTGACCATTAAATGTGCCAGAGTATTCAAGGCAGATGTGCTAGGTTGCTGGGCATGGGGGTGTGAACACAATTCTGCTAAGTGAATAAATAATGGGAATAAGACCATGTATTTTCCCACATCTGGCTGTAAATTCCTTCATAAGTAATTACTATACTTCTAACCTCTCTAACTTAATAGAGATAAACTGGATGCATTTTCAAGTCATTACTAACCAAGGAGGAACAAAACAAAACCACTTTTATGAGAATCACAAATCGTAGCTGCTTCTGTGCACATTATGTCACATTTTCTTTAAATGGTTCATGGATGTTATATGAGTTTTATGCAATTCTTTTAACCCAGTTGCTATGAGCATGCATTGAAATAAAATTTCCTTAGAAAGTATACTTCAAACGCTAATGGTCTACACATTACAATTTTTCCATTAGTTCCCTCCTTGTATTATTACCTTACTGTAAAGCCATTTCACAAGAGCAATAATGCATTGAAAGGCTTTAAATTACAGGATTACATGTTATATTGCTTGAGCAAAGCTCTATTAGTCAGCTTTGCACATTGCAACTTAATTCTATATTTTAAATAAGTGGATGCAAGCAATGCAGGACTTTGGAACTTCCCAGACCCCTGAAAAGAAATGAAAATAAGCCGGGCGCGGTGGCTCAAGCATGTAATCCCAGCACTTTGGGAGGCCGAGACGGGCGGATCACGAGGTCAGGAGATCAAGACCATCCTGGCTAACATAGTGAAACCCCATCTCTACTAAAAAATACAAAAAACTAGCCGGGCGAGGTGGCGGGCGCTTGTAGTCCCAGCTACTCCGGAGGCTGAGGCAGGAGAATGGCGTAAACCCGGGAGGCGGAGCTTGCAGTGAGCTGAGATCCGGCCACTGCACTCCAGCCCGGGCAACAGAGCGAGACTCCGTCTCAAAAAAAAAAAAAAAAAAAGAAATGAAAATAAATACTTCTGTTCAAACGTATTCCAAGGAATACAACAACAGACAATTTTGGGTGCCACGGTTAACCAGGATTATGTTTAAGACCATTGTTCTGCAGTTCATTTCAATTTATTTCATTATTTACTGTGATAAAATCCCTGGGATTTTCCCCATATGATTATCATTTAACCATATTTATACCTTGAAGAAAAACTAAAATGGAAATTTCTGCAACACAGATAAACGTAGATTGACTAAACATTTATTAAATTTCAAATATAATGGGAGAGGTCCTATTTTAAAAGCGTTCACTAGGAAAGTCGATTGACTAAACATTTATTAAATTTCTAATACAATGGGAGAGGTCCTGTTTTAAAAGTGTTCACTAGGAAAGCAGATTGGCTAAACATTTATTAAATTTCAAATATAATGGGACAGGTCCTATTTTGAAAGTGTTCACTAGGAATTTAAGGGTGAACATTTCCAGATTAAACTGAAAGACTTCGGGGATGGAAAAATCATCAACTGCCTTTGCTGATTTCCACTGTTGCGTTTCATTTTCTCTCCAGGTAATTAGTGTTTCAGAATACGAAAGTCAATCCCTTTTCTAAACTTTCTAAGGAGTTCTGAAATACTGACAAATACATACTGAAACTAACTTGTTAGAAAACAACAGTATTAGTTTAGAGCATGTTTCATTAACTGCATATATGAGCCTAAAATGGAGATTAGCCCAGGTATGTAGCAATGGGCTCTCCAGGCAGAAAATAATCTTCTATACAAAGGTGGCCATTTGTGAATTACAATCATAAGTGTGGACACATACACACCATGCTTATGAATACATGTTTTATGTATGTGATTATCTTGTTCATGTAAATGATCATATAAACTTGTATTCATGGAATATTAATTAAGCAAAATCAAGCACTATATCTGCATAAAATATTTCATTTTAAAATATTTTTTAAATTACACATTATATTAATACAAATATTTATAAATTTATGAAAGTGCTATAAATAAACCACATACTTTACTAAGTTAATCTACATAATACTTAGCATAAATGCATCCTGGATTTTAGGGCAGAATATTTCTGAAAAGATAACCTCATTAAGAATTATAAGGGGAGGCGGAGCAAGATGGCCGAATAGGAACAGCTCCAGTCTCCAACTCCCAGCGCGAGCGACACAGAAGACCGGTGATTTCTGCATTTTCAACTGAGGTACTGGGGTCATCTCACTAGGGAGTGCCGGACAATCGGTGCTGGTCAGCTGCTGCAGCCTGACCAGCGAGAGCTGAAGCAGGGCGAGGCATCGCCTCACCTGGAAGCGCAAGGGGGAAGGGGATCCGTTTTCCTAGCCAGGGGAACTGAGACACACAACACCTGGAAAATCGGGTAACTCCCACCCCAATACTGCGCTGTAAGCACACAGGCACACCAGGAGAATATATCCCAATCCTGGCCGGGAGGGTCCCACGCCCATGAAGCCTCCCTCACTGCTAACACAGCAGTCTGCCGCGATCTATCCGCAAGGCAGCAGCGAGGCTGGGGGAGGGGCGCCCGCCATTGCTGAGGCTTAACTAGGTAAACAAAGCCGCTGGGAAGCTCGAACTGGGAGGAGCTCACAGCAGCTCAAGGAAGCCTGCCTGTCTCTGTAGTCTCCACCTCTGGGGACAGCGCACAGCTGAAGACCAACAGGGGAAGTAGCTGGAGCCGGTGCAGACGCCAACGACTCTGTCTGACAGCTTTGGGGAGAGCCATGGATCTCCCAACGCGGAGGTTGAGATCTGAGAACGGACAGACTGCCTGCTCAGGTGGGTCTCTGACCCCTGAGTAGCCTAGCTGGGAGAAATCCCCCACTAGGGGCAGTCTGACACCCCACACCTCACAGGGTGGAGTACACCCCTGAGAGGAAACTTCCAAAGGAAGAATCAGACAGGTACACTCGCTGTTCAGCAATATTCTATCTTCGGCAACCTCTGCTGCTGATACCCAGGCAAACAGGGTCTGAAGTGGACCTCAAGCAATCTCCAACAGACCAACAGACAGTCCTTCTGACTGTCAGAAGGAAAACTATCAAACAGGAAGGACACCTATACCAAAACCCCATCAGTACGTCACCACCATCAAAGACCAGAGACAGATAAAACCACAAAGATGGGGAAGAAGCAGGGCAGAAAAGCTGGAAATTCAAAAAATAAGAGCGCATCTCCCCCTGCGAAGGAGCGCAGCCCATCGCCAGCAACGGATCAAAGCTGGTCAGAGAATGACTTGGACGAGAGGAGAGAAGAAGGCTTCAGTCCATCAAACTTATCAGAGCTAAAGGAGGAATTACGTACCCAGAGCAAAGAAACTAAAAATCTTGAAAAAAGAGTGGAAGACTTGACAGCTAGACTAATTAATGCAGAGAAGATCATAAACGAAATGACAGAGATGAAAACCATGACACGAGAAATACGTGACAAATGCACAAGCTTCAGTAACCGACTCGATCAACTGGAAGAAAGAGTATCAGCGATTGAAGATCAAATGAATGAAATGAAGCGAGAAGAGAAATCAAAAGAAAAAAGAAGAAAAAGAAATGAGCAAAGCCTGCAAGAAGTATGGGATTACGTAAAAAGACCAAATCTACGTCTGATTGGGGTGCCTGAAAGTGAGGGGGAAAATGGAACCAAGTTGGAAAACACTCTTCAGGATATCATCCAGGAGAACTTCCCCAACCTAGTAGGGCAGGCCAACATTCAAATTCAGGAAATACAGAGAACGCCACAAAGATACTCCTCCAGAAGAGCAACTCCAAGACACATCATTGCCAGATTCACCAAAGTTGAAATGAAGGAAAAAATCTTAAGGGCAGCCAGAGAGAAAGGTCGGGTTACCCACAAAGGGAAGCCCATCAGACTAACAGCAGATCTCTCGGCAGAAACTCTACAAGCCAGAAGAGAGTGGGGGCCAATATTCAACGTTCTTAAAGAAAAGAATTTTAAACCCAGAATTTCATATCCAGCCAAACTAAGTTTCATAAGTGAAGGAGAAATAAAATCCTTTACAGATAAGCAAATGCTTAGAGATTTTGTCACCACCAGGCCTGCCTTACAAGAGACCCTGAAGGAAGCCCTAAACATGGAAAGGAACAACCGGTACCAGCCATCACAAAAACATGCCAAAATGTAAAGACCATCGAGGCTAGGAAGAAACTGCATCAACTAACGAGCAAAATAACCAGTTAATATCATAATGGCAGGATCAAGTTCACACATAACAATATTAACCTTAAATGTTAATGGACTAAATGCTCCAATTAAAAGACACAGACTGGCAAACTGGATAAAGAGTCAAGACCCATCAGTCTGCTGTATTCAGGAGACCCATCTCACATGCAGAGACATACATAGGCTCAAAATAAAGGGATGGAGGAAGATCTACCAAGCAAATGGAGAACAAAAAAAAGCAGGGGTTGCAATCCTTGTCTCTGATAAAACAGACGTTAAACCATCAAAAATCAAAAGAGACAAAGAAGGCCATTACATAATGGTAAAGGGATCAATTCAACAGGAAGAGCTAACTCTCCTAAATATATATGCACCCAATACAGGAGCACCCAGATTCATCAAGCAAGTCCTTAGAGACTTACAAAGAGACTTAGACTCCCATACAATAATAATGGGAGACTTCAACACTCCGCTGTCAACATTAGACAGATCAACGAGACAGAAAGTTAACAAGGATATCCAGGAATTGAACTCATCTCTGCACCAAGTGGACCTAATAGACATCTATAGAACTCTCCACCCCAAATCAACAGAATATACATTCTTCTCAGCACCACATCGCACTTATTCCAAAATTGACCACATAATTGGAAGTAAAGCACTCCTCAGCAAATGTAAAAGAACAGAAATTATAACAAACTGTCTCTCAGACCACAGTGCAATCAAACTAGAACTCAGGACTAAGAAACTCAATCAAAACCGCTCAACTACATGGAAACTGAACAACCTGCTCCTGAATGACTACTGGGTACATAACGAAATGAAAGCGGAAATAAAGATGTTCTTTGAAACCAATGAGAACAAAGATACAACATACCAGAATCTCTGGGACACATTTAAAGCAGTGTGTAGAGGGAAATTTATAGCACTAAATGCCCACAAGAGAAAGCAGGAAAGATCTAAAATTGACACTCTAACATCACAATTAAAAGAACTAGAGAGGCAAGAGCAAACACATTCAAAAGCTAGCAGAAGGCAAGAAATAACTAAGATCAGAGCCGAACTGAAGGAGATAGAGACACAAAAAACCCTCCAAAAAATCAATGAATCCAGGAGTTGGTTTTTTGAAAAGATCAACAAAATTGACAGACCGCTAGCAAGGCTAATAAAGAAGAAAAGAGAGAGGAATCAAATCGATGCAATAAAAAATGATAAAGGGGATATCACCACTGACCCCACAGAAATACAAACTACCATCAGAGAATACTATAAACGCCTCTACGCAAATCAACTAGAAAATCTAGAAGAAATGGATAAATTCCTGGACACTTACACTCTCCCAAGGCTAAACCAGGAAGAAGTTGAATCCCTGAATAGACCAATAGTAGGCTCTGAAATTGAGGCAACAATTAATAGCCTACCCACCAAAAAAAGTCCAGGACCAGATGGATTCACAGCTGAATTCTACCAGAGGTACAAGGAGGAGCTGATACCATCCCTTCTGAAACTATTCCAATCAATAGAAAAAGAGGGAATCCTCCCTAACTCATTTTATGAGGCCAACATCATCCTGATACCAAAGCCTGGCAGAGACACATCAAAAAAAGAGAATTTTAGACCAATATCCCTGATGAACATTGATGCAAAAATTCTCAATAAAATACTGGCAAACCGGATTCAGCAGCACATGAAAAAGCTTATCCACCATGATCAAGTGGGCTTCATCCCTGGGATGCAAGGCTGGTTCAACATTCGCAAATCAATAAACGTAATCCAGCATATAAACAGAACCAAAGACAAGAACCACATGATTGTCTCAATAGATGCAGAAAAGGCTTTTGACAAAATTCAACAGCCCTTCATGCTAAAAACGCTCAATAAATTCGGTATTGATGGAACGTACCTCAAAATAATAAGAGCTATTTATGACAAACCCACAGCTAATATCATACTGAATGGGCAAAAACTGGAAAAATTCCCTTTGAAAACTGGCACAAGACAGGGATGCCCTCTCTCACCACTCCTATTCAACATAGTGTTGGAAGTTCTGGCTTGGGCAATCAGGCAAGAGAAAGAAATCAAGGGTATCCAGTTAGGAAAAGAAGAAGTCAAATTGTCCCTGTTTGCAGATGACATGATTGTATATTTAGAAAACCCCATCGTCTCAGCCCAAAATCTCCTTAAGCTGATAAGCAAGTTCAGCAAAGTCTCAGGATACAAAATTAATGTGCAAAAATCACAAGCATTCTTATACACCAGTAACAGACAAGCAGAGAGCCAAATCAGGAATGAATTTCCATTCACAATTGCTTCAAAGAGAATAAAATACCTAGGAATCCAGCTTACAAGGGATGTAAAGGACCTCTTCAAGGAGAACTACAAACCACTGCTCAGCGAAATAAAAGAGGACACAAACAAATGGAAGAACATACCATGCTCATGGATAGGAAGAATCAATATCGTGAAAATGGCCATACTCCCCAAGGTTATTTATAGATTCAATGCCATCCCCATCAAGCTACCAATGAGTTTCTTCACAGAATTGGAAAAAACTGCTTTAAAGTTCATATGGAACCAAAAAAGGGCCCGCATTGCCAAGACAATCCTAAGTCAAAAGGACAAAGCTGGAGGCGTCACGCTACCTGACTTCAAACTATACTACAAGGCTACAGTCACCAAAACAGCATGGTACTGGTACCAAAACAGAGATATAGATCAATGGAACAGAACAGAGTCCTCAGAAATAATACCACACATCTACAGCCATCTGATCTTTGACAAACCTGAGAGAAACAAGAAATGGGGAAAGGATTCCCTATTTAATAAATGGTGCTGGGAAAATTGGCTAGCCATAAGTAGAAAGCTGAAACTGGATCCTTTCCTTACCCCTTATACGAAGATTAATTCAAGATGGATTAGAGACTTAAATGTTAGACCTAATACCATAAAAACCCTAGAAGAAAATCTAGGTAGTACCATTCAGGACATAGGCATGGGCAAGGACTTCATGTCTAAAACACCAAAAGCAACGGCAGCAAAAGCCAAAATTGACAAATGGGATCTAATTAAACTAAAGAGCTTTTGCACAGCAAAAGAAACTACCATCAGAGTGAACAGGCAACCTACAGAATGGGAGAAAATTTTTGCAACCTACTCATCTGACAAAGGGCTAATATCCAGAATCTACAAAGAACTCAAACAAATATACGAGAAAAAAACAAACAACCCCATCAAAAAGTGGGGAAAGGATATGAACAGACATTTCTCAAAAGAAGATATTCATACAGCCAACAGACACATGAAAAAATGCTCATCGTCACTCGCCATCAGAGAAATGCAAATCAAAACCACAATGAGATACCATCTCACACCAGTTAGAATGGCAATCATTAAGAAGTCAGGAAACAACAGGTGTTGGAGAGGATGTGGAGAAATAGGAACACTTTTACACTGTTGGTGGGATTGTAAACTAGTTCAACCATTATGGAAAACAGTATGGCAATTCCTCAAGGATCTAGAACTAGATGTACCATATGACCCAGCCATCCCACTACTGGGTATATACCCAAAGGATTATAAATTATTCTACTACAAAGTCACATGTACACGTATGTTTATTGCGGCACTATTCACAATAGCAAAGACTTGGAATCAACCCAAATGTCCATCAGTGACAGACTGGATTAAGAATATGTGGCACATATACACCATGGAATACTATGCAGCCATAAAAAAGGATGAGTTTGCGTCCTTTGTAGGGACATGGATGCAGCTGGAAACCATCATTCTTAGCAAACTATCACAAGAACAGAAAACCAAACACCGCATGTTCTCACTCATAGGTGGGAACTGAACAATGAGATCACTTGGACTCGGGAAGGGGAACATCACGCACTGGGGCCTATCATGGGGAGGGGGGAGGGGGGAGGAGGGAGGGCTTGCATTGGGGAGTTATACAAGATATAAATGATGAATTCATGGGTGCTGACGAGTTGATGGGTGCAGCACACCAACATGGCATAAGTATACATATGTAACAAACCTGCACGTTATGCACATGTACCCTAGAACTTAAAGTATTATAAAAAAAAAAAAAAAAAAAATTATAAATACTTTTTGAAATTTCTGTGGTAAGGAGAGGAGTTTTAAAAGCCTAAATTGAATACAATTTCTAGTAATATGGTTATATTTATTTATGTTATGAAAATTGTTTGTCCAACATAAACCTTTAACATAATATTAGCCTTGGCTATGTGTATGGCAGTCTTTAGAAACAGTCTGCAAATCAACCTTCAGCCAATGAAATCAGGTAATAAATTTGGAGATTCAAATCTGGCGTGCTTTAAAGTGAGTTTAAAATTCAAGCCTGTGTCAATTATTTGAATATTGTCTTTTCAAGGCAAATTCTTTAAAAAGTTCAGTGATTTACCATGCTTCTCTTACTGTATAATACTTTATAAAATCAACCCTGAAGCTTGAATTTATATTTGTAAGTGGGTAGATCGAGAGAGAATGCGGTGAGGGGGGAGGGAAAGAAAGGGAGTGCACAAGCTTTCTTTTTTTTATAGTGCAGTAAAAAGAAACAAACAAACCCTACACTCTGAATATATCATTTCAAATTGTGTTTTTGCAAGTGGAGTGCTTCATGTTTTGATTTTCAATTCATTTATGCAACTTGAACAGCATCTAAATAGGAGTAAAAATGTCTCACTTTTTAATTACTGATTTAGAGTAAAAAGGATGTTCCTGAATACCCTGGAAAAGTGCCACCAGCTATGTAGGGGGTATTGGGCTTGAACCTCAGCTCCATCTTCATCTGACTTAGTTTCACAGCCTTGATGACCTTCTCCATACCATATAAGTTTAGACCAAAGGATCCCCTCTGCTTATCCAAGTCAAAAACGTAAGATATTATTAGATGTGTTACCTCAAAACTTAAGGTAGATTTTTATTTGCTTGTTCGTTTAATATCATTCTCTAACTTTAGACTTTTATAAAATTATGCAAATAAATGATTAGTTGATCTAAATGATTAGTTGTTAGCTGTAGGAAAGATGAAACTTTACCACGACTTTAGTTATACATTTGCTTATCTCACTGATATCTTTGAAAATATGTGTTACTCTATTAAAACTAAATTATGATTTTTAACTCTTATTTGCACATATGTTTTTCAGTTCACAAAGAGAAAAACACCACAATCAAAAACCTGATGTTTGTTGACTATACCTCCACTTTCTTCCCAGAAAAAGAATTGGTGCTTCGAATACCTTTTGGAATAATTTACAATAAATCAGGCCAAATTAAAGAAACTAATTACAGTAATGTTGGATGGGAACTCTTCAACAAGCCTGAAACCTAACTAACTGTGAATGTTTAAAAGGCCAGAATGTTTTTTTAAATCTATTTTTAAAATGAAAGTTCTATATATTTTAAGGAACAAAATCAAAGTATGTGAGAAACATACTTATTTTCAAGGTCTTAAAAATGTTTCTTCTTATAGGTCTGGGCAAAGAATCCCTGAAGGAATATACTTTAACAAACAAGGAAATGTCTGTAGTTGTGGCCATTGTTAATAGTCTGTCTTTTGAATTACTTCCTTTATCTCCAAGCTTCAAACTAATATAACTTCAGCAAAACTACTTTACTGTTTATCTTTTAATCCTCAGGCCACAGAACTGTAACCCTTAGAAGACTCTCGGGAATACTAACACTTCTCTGATTTATCCTCATAAAATTGTCTTCCTGATGAAAGGAGGTATGTAAAGAAATCAAAAGAGATTACAGAAACCTATACAAAAACCTACTTTGAAAATGTATATTAATAAATATGAAGCATAACTAAGAAACACATTTCATTTTTAGAGAAGAAAATCATAAAATACTATATGATTCTATACTCTCCTCAAAAAGCACATTGAATGCTGTAACTTTTATTAAGATTCTCTCAAATAAATGCATGCATGCATTCATTCATTCAAATAGTTTTGAACTTCATTAAAAATACATATAAAAAATAATTTTGTCTTCAACGAGTTGACAGTATATCAAAGTTCATTTTGATCAACTCTCTACATCTCACAGATATATTCAGCAACATATATATCATTTTAGAAAATTAAAAATGATGGTGAAAGAAGAATAAAATTCAAAAACAAGAGAGTAGATAGTGTTATTTCTACAATGTGTGTGTGTTTTTTTCCTACAGTGTTCTTCAAAAGAATACAGAATGAATATCTTTGTTAGAGAACAACCATATTTTTGTTTTAAAATGATATTAAAATAAATACATTTACTTCAAGTAAGGATTATTAAGTTCATAGCAGTTTTCTGTGACATGGAAATGTGGGGCAATATTTAAACATGATTAAACAATATATAGAGAACATTTTATAAAACATTTATTTTAATATTAATGATACTGATAATAGCAATCCACTTTGAAATGAAAATAATAATTCAGGAAAACAATTTTGGAACAGCAATATATACATTGTAATAATTTTAGGAAAAGCAATATATAAAGTCTGATTATTTATTGAAGCATGCCTTTTTTGTGATCTTGGATTAGCATTCTGTTACAATTCTAAGCTCTTTCATAAAAGTTTTTATTCAACCTTACGTGATAAGGATCTAACAAGACCAAGTGAACTTTTTCACTTCCTTTCAATGAACTAAAATAAAAGATGTTGCTAGACAACTCACATAGGTATTTTTTTCTTATCATTTGATTACCAGGAGATCTAAGATAAACAGAAAATGAGACCATGAACACAACACTAATTTATGTTGGTGTTCTTATATCATTATGGCAAGATGTTTTTTAAAGTAATCCTACAACCCAGAATACTTTGCAATCACCCAAACAGTTATAGATTATGTAAAATACGTATGCATAACTTTATTCAGCTTATAAAGGTTAGGAATCTGTGGGGTGTTTATGGGCATGCAGCAAAGTGGAAGAAAGCAGCATCATAAGGTAGCTGGCTTCCTTGGAGACTCAACATGAAAAGAAACAGGAAATCAGTGTAAATATGATTCACCCTCCTGACACTGAGCTCAGTAGCTCTGAATCCCTCTTTGCCCTTCTTTTAGCCCTAGCTCTTTTTAAGTTCTATTAGGTCTTTTTCTCTCTCCTCTCCGTGGCACAGAAACTCAGCTTGGAAACAGGGCTTGAAAGCTGTGCTTGTAAGTAAGAATTTGTAGCAATTCCTTTCCCTTTGGGTGATTTCAATATCTGATAGACTCATGGAATATTAGAGTTGAAAGGGGCATTACAGATTGTTTTCCTCACCTCTATTATAGATGAAGAAATGAAAGCATAGAGACTAACTTATCTGAGATGAAATATTCAGAGATCAATGAATGATGTATTTTATTTTATTTAGATGACCTAGGGTAAAAATTATCTGAATTCCCTTTATGATAATTGAAGCAAAGACAAATTCAGATATATTCTCAACCCCGTACTTTAAATTATATATTGACATCCTTTTAAAAGGACCTTCTAACTCTGCTCAATGTTTCTCACGAGTCACCCAGATCACTACTATGCAAAAGGCTAGTAACAAACACCTAACATAGACTAGATTTAGACCACTAGTTCATTCAATTCAGATGGCCATTAATAGGGGAAGAAAACTCCCCCTGGAGACACTTTTAACCAAATCTGAAGAAACTGTCTGCTTAACTCAATATTCAAATATATTCATAAAACACACCTTTTATTTAAGTCAAAATATCTCTTCAGAATTTGTGAGATCAAAAGGGCCAATTGGATATTCTAAAACATCAGCTAAAAAGGAGGATCTGATGAGTTTAAAACCAAATACTCTGATAAAATGTATCTGAATACAATCAAAATATAGCTCTGAGTGTAAGAGCTGTATATTCAATTTATTCATATAACTTGGATCCTGTTGTGTTAATGATCATAAACCTTGATTCTTATCAAGGTTTGACTGAACTTTACCAACCTGTACTTTGTGTTTTTAAGCTGACGCCATTGTACATATCTTTTCAAAACTATAGAATATTGTTTCCATTCCTATTCCGTAGTGAGCTCTCTAAAGCATGAAAAGAATAGAAATTTGCTTACCATCTTATTAAAATAAAGAGCTAAACATGATAAGGGAAGCTTAGCTAAGGAAGGAAAACCCATACGCACACATACACCTAATAAAGTGTGCATTCAGCAAATATTTACAAACTTTTAAACAAGCAACAGAAAGTACATATGAAACATAACAAAACCTTATTTTCTGCTGCTCATTAAACTGAAACTACTTGCAAATGAAGTTTTCTTTAAATATAAAGTCTGTTCCTACATTCCCTTATTTCAATTGCCTATCTTATAAATTGAACACGAGCTAATAAAAAACACTTCACTTGTTGAAACCTTTATCCACTCTTTTGATGGTTTATGTTGATGTCAAGTTAGTCAAGTTAGACAAAGCAACAACTTCTGCTCAATTTATTCTTCATGTATAAACAAGCATGCGTTTTAAAATGGCCTGCCACAAACCTGGACCTTTGAGAATATGTAGCTTATAAAATTGGTACACACTTGCCTCACACATATTTTACTGATACAGGATATTAAGGGCTAAAATTGTCCTTTCCATTTTTTACCATCTTTGAGAAGCCTGAGTCAAATGATTCACTATATTCTAGAAACATTTTATATTTCAAATCCTTTTTGAAATATAACCACTAATGAGTTATTTGATTATCATAATCAGAAACACTAATCACTACAGTCTTGATGAAAATTCAGACATTCTCTCACGAGGGCTCTGTTCGAATAAATGTGTTGATATGCTGCTTGTTTTTATGATAGTTATTCAGTGATTCAGTGTAAAATAAGTTTATGGGAAAAAGTGACAAATACTTGGTGTGAGAATCCGATACAAATAGAACATACGCAAGACAGAATCTGCCATAAGTTTTCTTTTAAATCTACAAAAAGATAAAGAGATACATGAATATTCCCTTACTAAATGCCTCAGAGTAATAATGCTCCTTATTAATACAAACTGTTCTGCAGGTTTCAGGTGCCATGCTTTCATTTTAACATCATGTATATGATAAACTATTAAGGACATCGCCCTCTGCTATACCCAAATCCCCTGAAGAGACATTCCCTATATACAGGACATGATCATCTCTCTCTCATTCCCTCCCATCTACAGAACAGGTACATTGGGAAAATGGTGTGGCTTGGGTGTCCAGATAAGCAAAAGTGGGGTTGACTGACCAGTGTCATGAACTGTGTATGGCTATGTTCAAGGATGATTGGCTCCTTCCCAGTGATTTTGTGAACATTTAAGCTAAGAGGAAAAGAAGGCCTCAGTTGGTGATTGAGATTGAAATTGAGAGGCTAGAGTATAAAAGGATCCAACTGGAGCCATGTGCAAGTTGTGAAGACACAGTCTAAAGTAAACAGATGTTTTGAGTAATGTACAAGTACAAACTAGAGAGAAAGAGAGAGGTGAGAGGAAGAGAAGGAGAGAGAGGCACAGAGAGAAACTGCGTTATTTATCATTTTTCCCCCACTTTAGATAAAGACTTTAGTGTTCATTTTTTTCTCCTTGGTTTCCATGAGATCTCTATTTTGATTTAGTTAGTGTAAGTGAATTTTTGCTTCTTATAACCAGAAGTGTATTCAACAGTAACTTTTATAATTGTAACATTATACATTATTAAGACTATCTTTTTAAACTGGTAGGAGACTTAGCACTTTGTTACTGTTTTTGATAATAAGAGCAAGGAAAGAGAAACAAATTTTCAAATGCAGTATTACTTAGGCAAAAAAAAAAAAAAAAAAAAAAAAGAATTGTATCCTAATTCACCATTTTAAGAGTTTTTATAATCACGATAGCAGTAAATTTTACTAATTTTTTCCTCTTGCAAAAAAATAGGCAGAGAAATAGAGTATATACTCATAAATAAAATAGATGACCCACTATTTTTATATTATTATGATAAGGCTACTAAGTACTCCCCACATATCAAATGCATTTAAATCTAAGGATTAATACAATTTTATTACTTCTTTTGTAAAAGATTTATGATATTTTTTGATCATGCAAAATAAATTTACTTATAATTAATTGAACTCTTATTTGTGCTTTCAACCTTAGGTTTTCCACTTACTTCTCTCATCACGCACTTTGGAAGGAGTATTCTGCACCATCTATTTTCAACCTGCTTAATTCTGTTATGCCTCAGCTTTGGTAAAACTTGACAAAAATTACTCTTGGAAAGTCATCATTCTTTTTTCTTCCAGAATGCTAATCTCTCCCCTACTGTACGTCTCTGTTCATTTCACTATCCTTTACTGTTCCTTTCCCGTTGGAAACATCCTTCATGTTGGTGTTTCTCAAGTCTATATTATTGGTTATTTTATCTTCTCACTATTTAGTATTTCTCTGGAGAACTTCATACAATTTTGTGCGTTCAGTTATCTCCAATATATATATCGAAGTGATGACATCCAAAGTTACTGCTTTAGGACCAATTGTTCGATGCTTCATGCCAAACAAACAAAATATTTTTTGCTAAATATTTCAGCTGAGATTTCTTCAGGCATAGCAAAACAAACTTGTCCAAAACTCAAGCTTACACCTTCCTTACTCAATCCTCTTTCCCTGTGGCAACCAAAGCAAATACAGCTTCTTTAACATTCGTTCATCTGTGTGCTAATTGTGTGCATATTTTGTCTATTTCTTCCTTGATGTCTTCAGTGCTGTGCATAGTGTCTGGCAGGTAATAGATTCTAAAAAAGGTTTTGAAATAACCTCAACATTTTCAATTTCAAATTCTGCTGTGGAACCACACATTACATTGCCATTCATAGAGCTATAAAAATTTGCTATGGCTAATTGGAAAAACTGAATATTTGGGATTGTTTAGTTCAGAGAGTTTGCATGGAGGCATAGTCCTCAGAGTGTTGTAATGGAAAAGAGCACTATAGTCCGTGTAAACCCATATATAAACACTTAGGCCTCAGTTCCCTATGGGGATGAAAACCCCTCTTCTGCCTGTCAAGGAAGGTAGACAAGAAGTTCAAATGAGATAATTAGATGTGAAATAATTAGAAAAGTATAAGGGAATAAAAAAAGTCAGTTTCTGTTAATATTAAAATTTAAAATTATATATAATATATTCCCACTATTTCTTATTAAGTTTTAAAACTATCCTGATGTTCATTTTTCAAAATAGGAGATTAGGGTAATGTATTTTTAACATCCTTACATTCTTGAAACATATCCATGTAACCAATAACAAGTTTACCCCTACAATAACCTGAATAATATGCTATCTGTTCCCCCTACAGATACTATTCCAAGAATAAGCATTGGCATACTATTGTTCAGAATAAGCATTGACAAACTGATACTTGATATCTAAACACTGTTTGCATTTACATGTAAGAGATATGACTTAATAAACCCACACATTTTAAGATACGTAGTTTTAACTTTTGCTGGGAAATGATAGGATTAGACAGATTTTTCCCATGCATTTTTAAAGAAGATACGCAGAATAAGAATGAAAGAAAGTATCCCAAAATTGAATAGGTTTCCAGGTAAAAAAGGAAAATATTAACTGTATTCTGACTGCCACTAAAGCTCAGGACCCTTATCACAGCTTTCTGAAAATTCCTGAGCTGTAGCATTAATCCCCTTGAAAGGGAGACACTCAATTTACCGTGTATTTTGCATGTCCCTAAACAAGTCTTGAATGATGAATTTCACTGTCTGACTGAGGTGGTTTACCTCAGCACATAATTTCTTATATTAATAACCTTCCCCACCAGAGTGAATGACCTTCTATAAATATAATTCCTCCATTCAATCAAAAAATTAAAGCCTGTAACCACCTCACAATTCATCATCTTTTCACAGGCAATTGTTGAGGCAAAAACAAACACAAATCCCCACTCCTCAAGCCATGTAATGTAAAATTATGCAGTTTTCTGCATTTATGTAACATGGATATATTGAAAATTATGTAGCATTTCATACTTCAAATCAATTATAGTGAGTGAATTCCTGTTTCCAGTGAGCTATAATTTTCTGAGAAAAAGATATATATATATATAGATTATATATATATATATAAATAAATACATATATATATAAACGCCTTTCCTAAATCAAAGGTATCCTAAAACAATAACTTCCTGAATGTTTGTATATTTTCTCTCTGTCTTTTAAAAAATGCTTCTTCCTATGAATAACTCTGAAATTATAATAAAACCAGATTACATATTTATCCTTAAAATCTGCAACACTACCATTTACATAAAACTATCTTAGAGTGAATCTCAGAATTTAGGAATGAAGGTTTCTTCTTTGAATGAAGATGATCAATGCTTATACTGAATTTCATCATGCATAAAGATCCTAAAATATATACTTAACCTGAAAGAAGTTATGTTTCCCTCTTGCAAAAATCTCTACCTACAAGACCGAATCTAAGAGCAGATAATTGAGTTGTGTCAGAGAATTCCCTCGTAAATCAGAAGATTCAAGACAAAAGACTTCAAATAATTGGTATATTGTCAAAGTAAATAAATTAGAAATATTGAATAGCATTTTAAATTGCAATACATTTAACTACCTTCAATTATGGGAACTATACAAGCAGACATTGTATTTACGTGAGAGAAAGGGTATTTTTAAAAAAACGAAAAAGCAAAGTTAGATTTAGTATAGCACTCTGTGTAAGTTAGGCAACTCGGTCATCTTGAGCATGTTCTGTTGCCTTATCCAGTTGACAAAACTAGAGTGAAGGGTTGTAATTTTTGCATATGGTCCTTTGATAAGCCATCTTTATTTTACCAGGAATATATAAAGTCAAAGCCAATTTCAGCGGAAGTCCTAACAGATCTAAAATTTGCCACATGAATACACACACACATATGTCATGAATATATGCTTTGCATAAAGCAGGAGAAGAGCACATATTCAAACCTCACTGGGAGAATAAAAAAGACTAATACACAGTATTTATGTCTCAGAATATCAGACCTCAAGGGAAGACCACGTGTACAAAAAGTAATTTAATAAAAGGGGAATTGTTATCCGAGTGCTTCCTATTTTGAGTACAGTGGGGCTGAGGTGAGAGGTTAGCAAAACTTCTGGAGAAATATACAAAACAATTCTAAGAGTAATAGTTTCAACAGTCATTTAAACTGTCCTGAAATGTATTCAAGTCATTGGTAGCTGATTTCACATAGCTAATTTGTAGAACAATTAAGGTCAATTTACTGTTCAATTTAAGGTCAATATCACTGCTGAGAGAACAAAAAAAGTTTATGTAAACTTTGTCAACTGTTCTCTGAGATGACTTGCGACTTAGGTTAATGTGTCTTTTTTGTAAATAATGTCAATATTTATTTTCATAAAGATAAACCAGATTATGTCTTCAATTTACTATATTCAAGTATCAGAAAATGCTTCTAACTGAAACTAATAGTCAATGTGATTGACTGTGAATTGATTAAACAATTGTGTGGGAAACAAGTGTGATACAAATGTACTTTATCAAAAATTATTAATATTTTATAAAAATGTTTTATAGTATATAAAATATATATCTAACTGTAAATGTCATGTTCCATTTGGAATTTTTAAAAATTGATCAGCTATTTCTTCTTCAACACCAGGAGAAGAATTTCCCTGCTTTCTTTTTATGCAGACTTTCCCTTCTTAACCTGAGAATGAGAACTATAGTACACTTTGCTTCCAAATGGTCAGGAGAGCTAACTCAAGGAATGCTAATAGACATTTTCTATCTTTAATTTTCATGATTCTACAGATGTGTAGGAGGAAAGCAATAGGACAAACTTATTCCAACAACTCACCCAGAAGTAACTTCCTTATGTTCATAGCCTCCCTCGGCTTTTGGCTTGAATAACCTTGTTGGTGAACAAACATTGCTACTGCCTCATGCTCGGAAAGTTCTGAATGTAATTGTCTGTCAATGATATGATGATTTATAATGCAATCTGCTCCTATTGCTACTACTGCAAATAACTCTAATTTGCTGCTATTATATTAGAAATGAGGAGCTTAGTCTTTTTCAGTTTTAAAGTTTTTTTCAGATGATAAACCAATCGCAACTTTTATACAACTTGGAAAAATGATAATGCTACCAAGTTTAGCTACTTTTTCCAACTCATTCATTTTTTTCTTCTTTTTTAGAAACCAATACACTTTAGAAGTGTGTTTTTCCACCTTTTCTTAATATCTTATTAAATATTTAGTTATATTTTATCACTAGAGTTTGAAAGAGATGAGAATATTTACACTTAAGTCAAAAAACTCAAAATAAAATATGGTTAACATAGCATGATTCGGATAACTGAAAACTATGTACAATTTGATAAAAAATAAATACTTGGTGAGAATATAATCAAATAATTGTAGGCTCACCATTTGAATCGGGACAAATTGGATAATTAATAACTTAATTTTCACAGAATTAATTTATAAACTATGCTGCACCTGGCTAGTACACATAAACAGTTCTATAATTGACACACATTTGATAGCTAATTATATGCACCAAATCTCGACTATATGGAAAAAGTAAAATGAGAAAAACACAGATCATCTTCTAGTTGTACACATAATTATATGTAAACCCTGTTTCATAACAGAGTTATTTCTAAAATTTTGTATTCAAACATTTTTATTTTGTAAACTGAATTATAAAGACTTTATCTTAAGCAAGACAATTAACATATCTAATTTATATCATTGGAGCTTTTAAAATATCCAGTTTAAAATAAAAAATCTATCATCATAGGTAACATTGATAACTATATGCCAGACACAGCTATAGGTAACTCAGATATAGTCTTCTTTTGGTTTTTCATAACTACCCAATACAATGTATGCAACCAACATCTTAATTTTAACAGATAAGGAAACTGAAGCATAGAATGATTAAGTAATTTGCTTAATGTCACAAAGCCAATTGTTCAAAAAGCCCAGATGTGAATTCCCTGGCAGGGTTACAGGGCCCAAGTGTTGCCATTGTACTTTCTATTACTGCTTGATTAAAGAGGGTGATATAGTTACCAGAATCAGCAAAAACTTATGAATGCATATCCACAATTATTTACCTTTTACTAACTATAATCTATTTTATGAAAATGTTGTCAATTTGCTGTTTAAATACAGTACTTATGGGCCAGGCATGGGGGCTCACGCCTGTAATCCCAGCACTTTGGGAGGCCGAGGTGACACCTGAGGTCGGGAGTTTGAGACCAGCCTGACCCACATGGAGAAACCCCATCTCTACTAAAAATACAAAATTAGCCGGGTTTGGTGGCGCATGCCTGTAATCCCAGCTACTTGGGAAGGCTGAGGCAGGAGAATTGCTTGAACGTGGGAGGCGGAGGTTGCGGTGAGCCGAGATCGTGCCATCGCACTCCAGCCTGGACAACAAGAGCAAAACTCTGTCTCAAAAAAATAAAATAAAATAAAATAAAATAAAATAAAATAAAATAAAATACTTATCATACTAATGAGGTTTAATACATTTATGTTTTTAAAAGGTTTAAAGACATAGAATCCTGCTGCCACATTTATTACCTGCAGTGAAATTTGAACCTTAGGGCCAACTACAAAAGCACACACTCCTGTTGGTACAGACGTAAAGCAAGAAGCATGAGGGCCAAGAAAAGAAAATGATGCTATACAAGTAAAGAGACCACCTCTTCTCAAAACCTGTAACCTAAATAGTGCATCATTTAAAAACTATTCCTGTAATTTGTAAACCACTCTTCTAAAGCCTTATCAAATCAAATCGCTAGTGTTATATTCAACAATGTATCTATTCTTATCTCAGAAAGTCTTCAAATACAGATAGCTCAGGATTAATATTTAAAGCATTAACCTTTTCAGGTAATACTGCTTTGAAAATATTTTAAAATATTCCTATTTTAAAGTATTCTTCCTACCATGTTATTGTTTTCAAACACATTGCAGTGTTAAGCACCTGCTTTACATAAAAATATAGTGTCTGTACTTTGTATATATTTTCAATCATCTTTTTAAATTAGGTCTGAGTGGAGGTAAGAAATTTGATGTTCTTAGTAATACTACTTACAATCAGATTCTACCAGTAGTTAAATATACTAGAGAAGCTCTTCATGTAAAGAACATATATAAGAAATTTCCTGATGTACTAATGAAAAATCAAACAAACATATAATCTGCAAATCTGTATAATCAGTCTCATACATATTTTGAAGAGCATATTATTAATACTTATATAAAAACTATAGACATATGAGCATAGCTACATACATACATCAAATATATACTCTTGACAAAAATGTAAAACGTAATACCTGCAGGTATGCTCAATATTAAAGGAATTTCACCGCTCAGAGTTAGAATGTTTAGAATTTTGAGTTGGCTGGTGTAGCTACATTACTATTTCAGTCTGCAAGGATTTAGATTAGTAGAAGGCAATATTCCACAGGGCAAACTGGAGCACTGGAAGACAGAATATAAGCCCTTAATACTTTTCAATACTGACAAAGTACCACAAATGCATAAATGAATGGCACAAATATAAACATGATTTTTTAAAATAAAAAACATGAAAGATCTCAGCAAATGATCTGAAACTGTCAAATTGGAAATAGAAAGAATACACATTACAAAACTAAAAGGCGTAAAAGGCTTAAAAATAAAGTTTAAATCTGTTCACTATCAATTTGATTCAACTACTAATATTTAATTCTTAAATACTTTTAAATGGACTGGGAAGTGTGATGCCAGTGATAGATGATTGTTCACTCAGAGAGTTTAAAATACGATTTCTAAACATTCTTTGTTCAAGCAATTTTATTTTTAAAAATCGAGTGGTTTTCAGTAGTGAAAATAATTTACTTCCCCATGTTCAGGATCCTAAAAGCCTACATTTACATTGTTGGCTCTACCGTATTTACAATATATATCTTATAAAATATTTTTTCTCATATGAATTCACTTAATATTTTAAGAATTTTATATGTGTTCTCTTTTGTAGTTCTATGGGGAGAAGCCACAATTCACAGATCTTATTTAACTAAATGACACTAGAATATAAAAGTTTGTTTTTCTCTGCACATTATCTTAGTTTCATTTCCTGTTCATTTCTTAGTTCAAGGTTGGCAAATGTAGTCTTCACTTGTTATTTATTGATCCTCTATTTAAGCTTGTTAACTACATTTTGTACATTCTGTCTTTATTTGTATTGCATATTAAATGCCCATTTTTAAATAGCATATTTGGCCACTTTTTAATGTATATTCCCTTTATCAAAACATTCATACAAACAAACATATTGTAATATAATAATATGTAAAAAAATAAGTAGATAGTATCATAAAATATTTACCTAAGAATTTTCTGTGATACTTTGTAAAGTTAATTTTTTCCTCTGGATATAATTTAATCATCATTCATTGCAGAGCTTCATTTATTTATTATGTACACATAATCATCTGAATAAAATAGCAATGGCAATAGTAATACTGAAATTATGATGTTATATTTCCAGAGAGTATTTTGTTTCTTAAACCATATTTTCCCAGATAATCTTTATTAACCAAATTATGAGTTGAAATAGAAAACTAGTTTCCTCACATATTTCACATTACATTTGACTCCCCTGTGTTGTCTAAGCAACGGCAGAGCATGTATTTTTTAAATGATTTCTCCTGATTACAACTTCTCCTGTTCCCTTTCATAACTACTATATAGTACCTGGAAAAAAAATGAATATATCACTTTTTTATGTTGTACTTTTGTTCTTTAGATTCAGTAAATGATGTTAGAAATACTGTAAAAAATAACAGTACCTTATGGTAATTGTTTAAAGCTGCAATCCCTGCAAGGTACCTCACAGTACCTTGTAGTAACTGTTTAAAGCTACAATGCCCTTTGTGGACAGCACCTTATTCACTACCCAACCCACTCATACACACACCCTATTGATGCTCATTCTTTATCACTAGGCTCCTAATCCAAACTTCCTGTTTTCTTCTAATTAATATCACATCACCCTAATTGGATTTTTCACTTGTAAGCTTTGTGGATTAGTGTTTCTATTGTTATGTTAATTAGCTCTTAGTTACCAAGGACAATCTCTACAACCAGGAACCAAAATTTCCATTCTAGAATTTTACTATAATAACACGGGCGTGAGCAATCTCTCCTGGAAACCATCCAAACAAATTTAATTATTGAAGTATTTAAGAGATTATGTTATAAAACTGTTTTACCACCAAGGCAGTCAGTTACATAGCATAGGTACTCAGATCAGCATTTTGAAGAGGTTTCAGTCTAATTCCACAAGCATTTTTCATGTACTTACATGTGCTACACACTACAATTTTTTGTGTTAAGTGCTTGCTGGTAGAGTTCCTGTTTTACATGAGCTTTCATTCTTTTAGGGGTGATAGATACACAAAAAAATCAGTGAAGCATAACATAAAGAGTTTTATCAGACAGACAGCTGCATACAAGAGTACAAGGTGATTTTAGAGGAGTAGACTAGGGAAGTCTTAGAATATCATTAGTATGGCCTTCTAATGAGAGATTTCCGGGTCTCACTGTTTTTCTTTGACTCTCAGGTGGTCATTATTCCAAGGAAAATAGTAAAGTCTTCATTTGGGGAAATTATATTTATGTTTCCAATAAAATTAGAATGACCGGGTTTAAATTTCAGCTCTGAATGACACAATTTACAGTTTCAGACAAGTGCCTAGTGCCTAGTACATTCATTTGCTAGGGCTGCCATAACGAAGTCCCACAGACCGGTGGCTTAAAATAAAAACAAATAAAAATGAATAAGATCATGCTCTTTGCAGGGACATGGGTGGAGCAGAAGGCCCTTATCCCTAACAAACTAACACAGGAAAAGAAAACCAAATACCACATGTTCTCACTTGTAAGTGGGAGCTAAAATGATGACACATAGAGGCGAACAACACACACTGGGGCCTATTGGAGGGTGGAGGATAGGAGGAGGAGGAGGGAGACGTTCATGAAAAGTATCTAATGGGTACAAGGTTTAATATCTGAGTGATTAAATCTGCACAACAAACCCCATGACACAAGTTTACTTATGTAACAAACCTGCACATGAACCCCTGAATTTAAAATTAAAGTTAAAAACAAAAACAAAGAAAACTCTGGTAATTCATTTTCGCACTATGCTAGAGGCTAGAAATCTGAGAATGAGGTGTAGACAGGGCTGGTTTCTTCTGAGTCCTCTTTCTCCTTGGCTTATAGATCCGGCTCTCTTCTTTCTTTTTCTTTACATGTTCTTTCCTCCATGAGTGTCTGTGTACTAATATCTTCTTATAAGGACACCAGTCATGTTGGATTAGGCCTCACTCCAGTGGCCTCATTATGGTTTTCCTTGTTAAAGATCCTGTCTCCAAATACAGTCAGTTTCTGAGGTACTTGGGGTCAAAACTTGAACATATTAATTTTGGGGAAACACAATTCTGCCCATAACCCCTATTGAATTGAATACACATTTGTGAGCTGGAAAATAAGTAGCCAAAGTAATCACCATTGATCAAATAAAACTAATTAATTTGAGGTCCTTTTTGAACTCATATCCCTCTCTCTGCATCCCTGCCACAACCAGAGTAAGGGTGGAAAATTTTAGGAAAGACACATTTAACATATTTCTTCTCTCTGAAGGTAGTCAAGTGGAAAGAACACTACAATGGGTGCCATGAGTCATGGGTTCCTTCCCAGTTTGCTACACACTTGTTGCCTGGCTTGGAAGGTCAGCTACTGGGGTCTCAATTTTCTTATTTTTAATATAAAATATAAAAGAGAAATATTCTGATTTTTCTCCAAGTTAAAGGAGACTTGACTGACTTCTATCTTAATAACAGGGTGGGGTCATGATGATGAAGGTGGTACTAACTTCTAGCATGTATTTAGCACAAGGTTCAGACACTCTATTCTGTGTGGCTCTAAATATGGAATTTCATGTCTCACAACAATACACAAGGTGTACAGTATTATTCCCACTTTTGTGATGTGAAAATGGAAGCTCGGAATACCGAGGAAATCATCTAAAACCACATTACACATTGCTATAACCTGAAGGTTTGTGTTCCCCCAAATTCATATGTTGAAAACTAAGGCCCAGTGCAGCAGTGTTAAGAGAGGGGCCCATTAGGAGGTGATTAGGTCATAAGGGCCGATCCCCTATGAATGGGATTAGTGCCCTTATACAAGAGAGCTGAATGGTGCATGTTTGCCCGTCTACCATGCAAGGACACAGCAAGAAGTCACCATGTCTGATCTAGGAAGTAGGCCCTCAACCAGATATTACTGGTGTCTTAAATTTGAACCTTCGAGCCTCCACAACTGTGAGAAATATATTTCTATTTTTTATAAGTTACCCAATCTAAGGTAGTTTGTTATAGCAGTCTGAACAGACTAAGACAGACATAACGAGGGAAAAAATGACTTTGTGTTTCCAGTTAATAAACTTTCCATATCAGGGTGAAGTAGGACTATACTTTCATAGTCATGATTGGTACAGTTGTTTAAAAAATCTCTTGACTCCATCTGCAATGCTGAAAAATGCTTTTTGGACAGAGAATAACTTTGATACAGAATGCATATGTTACAGGAAAAAAATATGTTTTTCTAATGTATTTACCTTTAAGTTGATAACTTTTTAGCAAATTAGGAAAAAGTCTTCATTTTTCCTCTTTAAAATTATACACGAAAACATAGAAACTTATGCTATCAAAATTATAATTATAAAATATTTTAGTCAATTTACACAGAATAAATTTTTATGCTCTTACAAAATCCTATTTACTAGATTTCTTATTTTATTATGATATTCTTTCATATTTGGTGGTCTTATAACTTAAGGCTTATTAATTTTTTTAATTTTTTATTTTTTATTTTTTTTGAGATGGAGTTCCACTCTTGTTGCACAGGCTTGAGTGCAATGGCGTGATCTCAGTTCAATGCAACCTCTACCTCCCAGGTTCTAGCAATTCTCTTGCCTCAGCCTCCGGAGTAGCTGGGATTACAGGCATGTGCCACCACACCCAGCTAATTTTTGTATTTTAAGTACAGAGGGGGTTTCAGCATGTTGGTCAGACTGGTCTTGAACTCCAGACCTCGGGTGATCCACCCCCTCGGGCTCCCAAAGTGCTGGGATTACAGGCGTGAGTTACTGCACCTGGCTGACTTACTAAATTTTTTTAAAATTGTGTTCTCTACCATAATAATTTCTACACAAAAACACTCATTCCCATGATAAAAGATAGTGGTGTATTTTTTGGAATGCATCCGTAACTGCATTGCATATTTTACAAATCTTATCTAGCGTTCATAAGGAAAATGTTGGGAGATACTGAGGGACACAGTGAGACTGAATTTTCATATAAAGTGTACCATGCAAAGATCTTTGTAATTCCTGGCAGTAAAATCAATAGAAAACTGAAAGAGATATTGAGCTCTTCCAAGATCTCCAGTGATCTATAATCTAGTCCTAGTGGCAAAGTCAGGCTTGTATTCTCATACTACTAATTGGTAGTTATCTGGTTAGAGAATTTTGTCTCTGCCTTCTGATTATCTATATTAATAAGAAACCAGTATTCATCTCATAAAATGGAGATGTGGTCTTTTTGTCTGAAAGATATTCCTACGATAGGATCTAGCCCTGCAGAGACTTTGAGAGTACTACCTCAAACCAATGTTCTATGCACTTTTATTTTATTAAGGTAATTCTATTTAGCATTCTGTTTTCATTCAAAGATGACAGTCATTCAAAACTGTAACACCAATTGTGACCTTAAAGATCGTTTTGTGTAGTTTTTACGAAATGACCAAAATTTATTTCCTCTATTGTTCCTGTTATAAAATATACTCTAAAAGATTAATTTTGATCTAGTACTTTCCTATGCTCTGTCAGTGACAACAGTGGTGAAATCTTCAACTAAAGATTATTTACAGGTGGAAAATGAAACTAGAGAGGATGCTGCTTGGTTTTCCATTTCAGAGCTTTGTTTGCATTACATATTGTCTTTCACCTATAAATATAGGATATCTGGTATAAAAACCATTGAAGAAGTATGAGCATGAAAATTTTATGAAACCATTTTTACAAGATTACCTCATCTGCCTACACATATATTGTAGGGATTATGAACAATTGTCCTGTTGCCATTCATCTATTAACGATCATGGTGATTAATTCCTTTGGAGGGGAGTGAAGAAGGTGGAACAAAGTCTAGAGACATACAAAAATGTATTTTGCATATATTAATGGTAGCTTGCATCTGGAAAAAAGCAAGCAATAGCATAATGGCATCAATGTTACCTCTTTTAATGTAAATTTGTAGGTCTCCACATTTTCTGCCCCCACTGAAAAAAAATTAAAATGAGACGGCACACTGGGAAACCAAACAAATTTCCTTTTTATGACAATGACCTCCATATAAGAAGCAAACATACAAGTGGTGAAAGGAAATGTGATTAAACTGTCTACCAGAAGCCTTTTAAGGTTCTCATAAAAATTGGATGTGCAGGAAATACTTGAACAATGCATTAAGTGGCAGCACACACTGAATGTGCTCAGGGTTTTAAAATTTTCAAAAGGGAAACCTATCTTTTCTGTCCAAATCAACTAATGTTTTTCAACTCTGTTTTGTTGACTGCAGCTCACTGAACTACTATCCCCACCCTACTTACTTCAAAAAAGGAATCAGCTTAGAGCTTTGTAAAATCTGCATTATTTATGAATAGAATGTTATGTATTTTTATTTATGAGTTCAATTCCATTTATATATGCCACCTTTTTCTGCCTTGTTCATTTAACATTCAAAGATGAGCTAGCCATATTATAGTAAAAAATTAAAAATGTAAAAGTATTCTCAGACTACATGGGGTCTCCATTACAAACAATATATTAAGAATAAGAATAAAATGAATTCATCCCTAATCAACTCACCCTACTCAGTGATTTATAAATATATGGTTGAGGAGTCTCCAAAAAAATAAATTATTTGGCCAATCAGAAGGCTTATGCTATATCCTCAGGAAAGTGTAAATGAATGTGATTGATGTAGGAAAGAAATGTAACTTGTTTAATTTTATTCTGAAGTGAATGATGTTTGAGAATGGTTGGTGGGGAAGGAAGTCAAAGATACAAATGCTATCACTCATAGAATTTCTAATGCATTGTAGTTCCAGTGTTCTCAAGAGTAGGAAGCAGCAAGCAGCTCTTATGACTTTTTTGTTCCACAGGTTTATCCATAGGTTGCCTATGTCAAGCCCTTAATACCTGATATCATCAGCCATTGATTCTCTTAAACTAAGTGTACTCTAGTTTAATATTATTAATCATTTCAATGCTTGTGAAGATTTTCCAGGAATGACAATATGGTTACCAATCGGCACCCCCCGACACCCAAAACACTTATCTTGCAAAGTCCTATGGAGTGGCTGAGAAAATTTATATTCACAGTGACTGAAATGAATAAGGTACTAGAGTGCATATATGTATGTTTATGTGTGTGGGTGTATGTGTTTTCTCCCTTGTGTTTGAATAAAACAGTTATATTATTATGAATGAAGTATATGGTAAATTAGTGAGAGGAAAGTCAGTAGCCAAATGGACACAAACATTAGTACCTGTGATCATAACAGGAAGGAAATTGTGCAGTCTCTCTTTCTGGATACCTTACAGAATAATTCATGATCCAGCTTACTTGAAAGAGTACCAGGGCACTTTTGATTCCTAGGATGCAGAAGCCTTGAGTAAAAATCTTGGCTCTGCCACTTGCTAAGTGTTTAATATTAAAGTATATTCACTTAGGTTTCCTGTGTCTCAGCTTTTTCCGCCGTAAAATAACAGCCTAAGCCGGGAGCATCCTTTCTGTTGTCTTTCAGCCATGAATCACTTTGAAGAAATGAACTCGTGGAGTCCTCCATAGTTCTTTAATTGCAAAGCGATTTCTGAAATATTTCTGCTATAACCATCAAATTGGATGAATATTCAAAATTCATATCAGCAAAATCAAATAAAACCAAATAGGAGAAAGAAACTCTGAAAATATTACTTCTCCAGAGAAATTGTTTAAAGGGTAGCATATTCTCTAATTTAATATCCTATTTAATTCCCACTTGTGAGAAAAGAAGCTGAATCATTCACTTTTGAAAGTTTTGGGGAAAAAAAACTATTTTTTTCTAGGCTTAAATGTGTAAATCCTCATATATATGTATATATGTACATATCATACATACATATGTATTTATATGTGTATATATATCATATAATGAACTTGCGAAGCTCTTTTAAGTTATACATTACAAATTCAGAATACAGTATAATCACAGTGGGATAATTGAGGGTAAAAATATGTTCACTAAAACACTTCTAGAATATTCAGTAATGTGCCAAAAATGTACAAAATAGCCAGTTGTTTAGAAAATATTAACATCATTTTGTACATAAATATATAAATATGTAATATATTAATATATAGTTAAGATAATTAAATGTATTCAGTTTCTGAGTATCTTATTATTTGAGTTGTTTAAGGTCCATATTTAAATTATAGAGTAAAAATTTTAGAAGTATTGGACACTCTTTATATTTTGTTACCCAGCGAACCATAATATTAATACTACTCAGTGTTATAGGAAACCAGCACAATATTTTTGCCTTTTTAGGTCCTACCCTTTGTTTCCTGAACATGTGATTTCTTAGTGTTGTTTGAGTCTGTCAGAAAACAAATGCCTTATTTTAATAAAGAACTTTCTTCTTAATAATCTAGGAACTAAAATGGCTTTTACCCATGACATCGGTATATTTTCAGCATTGTCAACAAAGATGATATTAAAGAATCAGTTTAGAGGAAATAAATTTCTCAATTTCTCAGCTGAACAAGGTAAGTAACTGTTTTGTAAAACTCAATAGGAAAGATTAAGATGATTTGTCAACAGTATATATTATCATGTTGTAGTTGGTATTCTTTCATAATCCAAAAAATACAGCCAAATTTGGCACCCACTAGGAAAAACTTCAAACTTGGTATTGCTACAATAGCACAACAGATTTATTAGACCCCAGTATCTAAATTGGGAATAAGAATGTCCTAGTTGGTTCATAGATTAGATTTATGAAAGTACTTTACTCTACTTAGGGTAAGAGATATTTTTAGTTGTTGCTTTTTCTGTCAAGACAAAATGTTCAGTTCTCCTATTTAGATCTTCAGCAATTTCAACGTCAGGCAAACAAGGCAAGGAAAAGTGTCATCAATCAAATCTTAGAACCCTGTGAAGTGTCTTGTATTCTGTAAATATTAGAAAATTTGTATTAATTTGCCTCAACTCTAATTAAACAGCTCAAAACATGACATTTGTTTTTATATGAAACACTTAGAATCCAATAATTTTATAAAAACATAAGCTATGCAAAAAAAAAGAAAAAAAAGTACGAGGGGGGCACAAGAAACACTGAGTTCCAACTAAAAGAAGACAAAGCTCTACTTACGTGTAATCATGCTGAACAAAATTAATCAATTTTTCAATGTCGGCATTTATATAAACACAAATCATGCTGACAAATACACTCATCATACCTGCAGTCTATCTGCCTACTGCCTGCCTTGCTACTGGACAAGCAAATGACCCCCACTAAGTGTTTCCCAGTGAATCAGCATTGACTCAGCAGAATGACTTGAAAATATGGCATTGTAGTTATTTAAATAAGCTGATTCTTATTTAGTCATCTTCACCAATCTCTACCACCTAAGAAAAATGCAAAAACTCCCCCAGGAGTGGTGACTCACATCTGTAATCCCAGCACTTTGGGAGGCCGAGGCAGGCGGATCACCTGAGGTCAGGAGTTCAAGAACAGCCTGGCCACAATGGTGAAACCCTGAAACCCTGTCTCTAGTAAAAACACAAAAAATTAGCTGGGCATGGTGTCGGGCGCCTGTAATCCCAGCTACTTGGGAGGCTGAGACAGGAGAATCACTTGAACCCGGGAGCTGGAGGTTGCAGTGAGCCAAGATAGCGCCATTGCACTCCAGCCTGGGTGACAAGAGTGAAACTCTGTCAAAAATAAATAAATAAATAAATAAATAAATAAATAAATAAATAATAAAGGAGAAAAAGAAGAAAGGAAAAATACAAAACCCATGAAGCATAAGAACAAAAAGCAGATAAAGCAAAAGGTAGAATAGTTGTATGTTGAGGAAATTTTAGTGAATATTTTAAGAAGATAACATTTCCTTCTGACATTGTATTCAATTTCCATGTGTTTGCACTTTTAAACTTCACTAATTCGTTCATTTTTAAATTAATTATTAATATTTTTTGGAGACAGGGTCTCACTCTCTCCCAGGCTAAAGTGCAGTAGCGCCATCACGATTCACTGTAGCCTCGACATCCGGGGCTCAAGCATAGCTTTCGTCTCAGCCTCCTGAGTAGCTGGGACTACAGCCATGCACCACCATGCCTGACTATTTTCTTAATTTTTGTAGTGATGAGATCCCACTGTTTGGCCCAGACAGGTCTCGAATTCCTGGGCTCAAGCGATCCTCCCACCTCAGCCCCTTAAAATGCTGGGATTACAGGCATGAGTTTCCATTCCTGGCCTCATTCATTCTTTGAAAAATTGAGCACTTAAGGTATGCAAAGTAAATTTTAAGTTGGTACTGAGTTTAACTCAAAGGTCTCTGTGTTTCCCTATCTTTACTGAAATGTACTAGGTGTAACGTGTAAAAACAGAAATAAAGTGATAAATTGTGCAAATAAATTGAAAAAATAAGCTCCACCTAAGTGAACAGTTACTATTAATTCTAGTGCAATAATGCAAAGGGAAATTTGTGTATAATTATTCCATAATAGTTGTTCAAGTGGAAGTGCATTGTTTTTATTACAATATAGACCTTAACAGAGAAATCACAAAACAGTAAGAATACTTAGCTCAAACTAAAGGAAACAAAAATACATGTTAAATTATCATTAAATAGTTCTACTAGTCACAAAGTTAGTTACAGAACAACCCTTTAAGTATTGGTTATAAAATATATTTTGCTGCTGGGCGCCATGGCTCATGCCTGTAATCCCAGCACTTTGGAAGACTGAGGCAGGCGGATCACTAGGTCAAGAGATCAAGACCATCCTGACCAACATGGTGAAACCTCGTCTCTACTAAAAATAAAAAATAAAAAATAAATAAAAAATTAGCCGGACATGGTGGCGAGGGCCTGTATTTCCAGCTACTGAGGCTGAGGGAGGAGGATCATCGGAATCCGGGAGGCAGAGGTTCCCGTGAGTTGAGATCGCACTACTGTGCTCCAGCTTGGTAACAGAGTGAGACTCTGTCTCAAAAACAAAACAAACAAAATAAAATATATTTTGCAAAATTAAAATTGATAGGCATTTCTTTGGGTCTAAAATGATACCAATTTTCTCTTAAATATCTTATGCAGGTTATGCTTTGAGGTGTTAGCAGACTCAATCAATCTCATTTGGAGTATTTTTTAAGTATAATGCAAGTTACAGCTTAACATCAGGGATCTATACTTGTCAGTGGTAACCATTTTCTAATTTGAAAGTTTGTAGTATTTTTCTGAGATTCAGATTTTTTTGTTTTCCAATTAATATTTGAGTCCAAAAACTCGATCTAGATCTTTGCAAGGAACAATTAAGAGCTATTTTTAGAAAGTTTTAATTCTTTTAAAGGCATATTTAACCAAATTGCTGGAAGAAAAAAATTAATGCAATTATACCATCATGTTGGGTGACAAAATTAAAATTCAAAAGAAATACAGACAATAGTATAAATGATAAGTTGAAACTAAAGTGAAGTAAGATGGTGCTTGGAAACAAAATCTCTTTACACAGACCTGATTTTACACATGGCTGTCTCATGAACTGGCCACTGAACAAGTCATTGAGAAATGCACATTAATTAACTAATAATATAATAATAGAAGCAACAACATCTTTAAATCCAAAGACAAATAACTTTGAATTGCAGTGTTTTATTGATTAATAATAGTGAGTTATCAACAAGTTCCTTAACCTTTCTGAACTTTAACAGTGGCCTCTGTAAAATGGGGATAATATTTATTCTTCTAAAAGCAAATCTAAGATTTTTTAACAATTATTTGGCATATATCATTAATGTATCAAAGATTAAATAACCTAATGATCAAATTGTATATAATCCATTCATAAAATTGTGATGCATAATTTGGAAAGTTAGAAGAATCTCCATTCAGGTCATGTAAATTTGTTTTTCTCAAGCAATAAAAAATAAAATATAAGCATGCATGATCATCGTTATGTTTCTCAATATAATTTTTCCAATTTTATTATTTTCAGATTCATGTAATAACAAATACTGCCCTATCCATTTAGAATGTATATGATGTGCCATACATTTGGCTATGGATTTTACATGCATTATCCTATTTGGTAACCATTAGAGCCCTATGGGATTTGTTTTATTAACCTATGATTTAGGTAACAACTTTCAGTCTCAGTAATGTTATTTAACTTGCAGAAATTTGCAGAGTTGTAGTATCAACTTTCACATTCAGAAATGCTAACTCTAAACAGCATGTTCTTAGTTATCTGAAATTGTTACATGTAGAAGAGAAAACTGGGATCAGATTTCTCTATCTGCATCTTATGTATCACTATTTGAAATTATATATTTCTTCTTTATTCTTATTACTGCCTGTCTCCACAATTTGTTTCTAAGCTCCACAAGGGCAAAATCTGTATTGCGAGTTCACTACTTTATGCCTGTTTAAGCAAACTGAGTATGACCTGAGTAGGCCTCCATACTTCCATATTTGAGTCCTTGTGGATGAATTGTAACCTAACTTAATAGTCAGACAAAGTCGAAAACCTAACTTAGTAGTATATCACTTGTAACAATGGTTGAGTATTGACCAGTCCCAGTGGTCATACTTCAACCACTCCTAGACTGCTGAATGTTTAGATTGCGTTCAAATAAGGCAAGCACCGAGCCTTAACCAATCTCACTGTTTCTGTACTTCACTTCCAATTGCTGTGCATCATTTTACCTTTTTTTGGGGGGGTCTATAAACTTGTTCTGACCACGAGGCACCCCTGGAGTCTCTGTGAATCTGCTGTGATTCTGGGGGTTGCCCAATTCACGAATCATTCATTGCTCAGTAAAACGCCTTTAAATTTAACTCAGCTGAAGTTTTGCTTTTAACATGCCTAATGCCTAGCTTGAATTAAAACATAATAATCATTTACATGGGCCAGAACTGTGTGTGGATTACACCACAGTGCTCTAAAAGAAGAGTTCATTCCCTATGGTTCAGAATAGATTTTAGCAACTTCAATAAGTAGCAGACATTTTAGTCTTTCAAACTAAGAAACTTTGGCCTTAACTCCCACAGATAACTGATGGGTGAACAAGAGTTCAATTACAATGACATAATTGGTTATAATTAGGATAAAGTAAAATAAGAAGGTGTCAACAGGGCTTCTTGGCTTCTTTAACAAAAATATTCATAGTTACAAAGTTGAGTTTAACAGAATAATTTCCTTTACATTACATACCAGAATAAATAAAGCATTACTATTTGAAAAATAGAGCCATAGAATTACACTGAAGTTTGCAAGATGGAATAATCTATTAATTTAGCTGTAGTGTTTCAGTTATAGACTTCTATGATGCTTGCACCACAGTTCTTTTTGAATGGAGGATGTGGACTGGATTCAGGTGAAAGAAATAAGCTGTGGCAAACTCTGTATACAACTGCAGCACACACAAATCAAAAAGCAATCTTTACATGTGATGGTTATTTAGAGTTTGCAATGTTCTCATCAGTAATTCCTATCTTCATGCAGAAACCACTGCCATTGATGTTATAGACAAAGAAAAAGGAAACTTATTTCCTTCTTAGTTCTCACCTTTTTCCCTCCACTCTTTCATCTTAAGCCCATCACTATAACATCACTGGAAGACTGAGGGAAGGCCAGAGAATTGTTTTGGTTAAATTCATAGAAACATGCTTTGCTTTTGAGTAATATGTGTACATTTTTGGCCTGTCTGTCTGTCTACATGCAAACTTCATATATGTAGATCATTTTAAAAGAACTTACATGTGCACACATATCACAAGTAAAATTATTGTAATAGAATTATAAAAATTGCATTTAGTTTATATTATGTAATTTAATTTCAGAATTGTCTATCAGTGTATTTATTTGTATTGAGATATAATACTAGAATATTTATATTAAAAGGGCATATCTATTTATTCAAGTAGTATCTGATGAGTTAACTACTCTAAGATAATGGATTTTGCTTTTATTTGGGCCCAATGTTTTTTTTTTTTTTTTCTTCAGGTTGTTCTGTATTTTAATGTTGAGTTATTAAAACTGTACTTTGAGCAATCTATACTGTATAAGATTCCATGTAAAACCAAAATATCACCACCAATCACTAAAAAACACACTGCTTAAATATGATTTTTTTCTTAAATATGTTGTATTTATTAATGAAGAATCACGATTCTAGGATCAAATGAAGTTCAATTTAAAAACCATGAAAGATTATAGTTTTCTTAACTGTATATGTGTTCCAAACATGTGTTTACTTAATGTAAACAAGAAAGAATCCCAAAGGATAATTTTTACTAAATAAATTTCTAAGAAAAGTGAGGTTACTTTAAAATATATATGTGTGTGTATGTGTGTGTGTGCGCGACGGGGTCTCACTCTGTTGCCCAGGGTGCAATGGTGTGATCTCTGCTCACTGTAACCTCTGTCCACCTCCCAGGTTCAAGTGATTCTCCTGCCTCGGCCTCCCAAGTAGCTGGGATTACAGATGCCTTCCATCATACGCTGCCAAGTTTTGTATTTTTAGTAGAGACAGGGCTGGTCTTGAACTCCTGACCTCAAGTGATCCACCCCTCTCAGCCTCCCAAAGTGATGGGATTACAGGCGTGAGTCACCATACTTGGCCTTCAAGTATATATATCTAAATAAATTAAAACTGGAAAACTAACAAGTTAAAAATTATGAACGAAAATGACTAATGGAAGACTACACAGGCTCAATGTACAGGTGCATTTAGTATGCTGTCAGATAATATTTATTTCTAGAGCTGTGTATCAACATCTTTGGGAATGAGAGAGGTTATGTGTTTTATTTTATAATACTTAGTTCTTCCATTTGATGTATAATTCCTTAACAATGTTTCAGATATTCTGTAAAAAGACTGTTCATTACATGTTTTGGATTTCAAAAATTGTTTTGTTTTTTTGATGCAGCATAATATAGATTTGGATCTAGGTGGAGAATAAGAATGCTTGTAAGGAAGGTAAAAACGGGCAAGAAATAATACCATTTGACTTACGCTTTAGTAGGTGTGAAACTTAAATGCTTGGTGTAAAAGCTTTAATTTCAATTTTCTTTTCATTCCAGTCCCATTTTCAATTCATTGGCTTTCATATTCTAATGAAAACTGGATTAATTTGAAGGCACTTATACAACTGTTTCCTAACACCTTGTTCTAAATTACATCCTGACGAATGAGTCATTTTGTCAGCTGAGTTCTTATTCACATTCACCCTGCAGTGTAATACTTGGTTGCTGTTGTTGTCGTTGTTGCTGTTCAAAAACATGTTGTGAGTCAATAATTTTTTCAGAGAACCAGTAAGTATTTTCTGTGTTTACAGAGAGCAATTTGAGGTGATGATTAAACAGCATATTAAAAAAAAGGTTTTTTTCTAATTTCTGATTATCTTAGTACCTTATTAATCCCTATTAGGGTGTTGTTCAAATGAATTTGTATAATCTATATCTCATGTTTAACTTTTGAATAATAAAGAGTATCAAAACTGTAATTAAAGAAAATGAAAATCAGTATGTTAGACTCTGAGAAACAAAATTTTTCTATAGATATCCAAAATAAGTTTACTTTTTTTGTAAATCAGATTGGTCATAATTACCAATTAATAAAAATTCCATAGTACATTATGTGAGAGTAAAAATAGCTTAAAGAAGTAAAACATGTCAAAAAAAGAGGACAAATAGCAAACTATAGGAAAAAAATTTCAGAGTCATTCATTTTTCTCATACTTGTTTTTCTTGTGTTATAATTTTAAGGTAAAAATATTATCTGGTGCTGGGGAGGTGTTTTCCCACATTCATTGCTTTTACTCTTTAGGATTCTTATGAACAAACTGTTCAAATTATGAAAAAATATTGTTTTCATAATATATACTTGAAGGGAAGTTTCATGGTTTATGTACTTGTAGGAAAAATATGTAAAGGGCATACTGTAATTACCAGTGGATTCACTACACCAAAATGCAAAATAAAATACAATTTTACTTTTAAGAGCACCTGATTATAAAATTAGAACTTACAGTATTTATGATATAAAAGTATACTATATCACTATAATGTAGTGATTTCACTACAATGTAGTGAAATTTCTGTATTATATATAAATGGATATAGTATTACTGGTAGGTAGAAAGTAGTAAGTTGCAGATGTACTATAGTATTACTGGTAGATAGAATGTAGTAAGTTACAGAGGTACCCTAAAGCAACCAATAAAAATGTTAAAAAATGAAATACATGGTAATAGTTCAACAACAAATATAAAAACATATTATAAAATAATTTAAAACAAGTCCGAAAAAACAAAAAAAATGAACAAATGGGGCAAATAGATAACAGCAAGATAATAGATTTACATCTAATGCTGTGAAGAATAGCAATTACGTAAATTGTCTCAACAACCCTATAAAAAGGCAGAGACATTCATAATGAACAAAAAGCAATACCTAACTAATATGCTGTCTATAGAAAAGTACATTAAATATAAAGACTCAGATAGCTAAAAACAAAAATGATAGAAAAGATACATTACACTAACATCATTCAAAAGAAAGCCAGAGTGGGTATGCTAATAATACATACAGTAGATTTTAGAACAAGAAATATTTCTGGGAATATGAGAGGCCATTTCATAATGATGTTTATTAAGAGAACCTAACAATCCTAAACATGTGTGCACCAACTAACAGAGTTTCAATACACATGAAGTAAAAACTAATAGACCTGCAAATAAACAGAAAATAAATAAATAAATAGGTATGGAAGACTTTAGCAACATAATCAACTAACTTGATGTAACTAACATCAACAAACACTTGGCCCAAAAATAGCAGAATGTAAATTATTTTCAAGTGCACCTGGGAAGTGTACAAAGATAGACCCTACTCTGAGGCATAAAACAATTCCTAAATTTAAAAAAAAAAAAAGGAACTCACACAAAATATATTATCTGATCACAATGGGATTAAATAAAAATTAGTGACAGAAAGACTTCTGAAAATTTTCAAATATTTATAAACGAAGTACTACACTTCAATATAACCCATGGGCCAAAGAAAAAGACAAAATAGATAATTAGAAGTTGCTTTGAATTTAATGAAAATAAAATTACAACATATCAAAATGTGTGGAATGCAACAAAAGCAGTACTTTTAGAAACATTTATACCAGAAAATTCCTGTTAATAATTTTAAAAGGTCTCAAAACACAGGCACAGTTTCTTCCTTAATAGTTTAGAAAAAAAAATAGCAAAATCACTGGTAATAACCACAAAAAAAGGAAATGATATAGATCATAAATAGCAGAAAACAGGAAAAAATCAGCATAACCAATATTTAGTTATTTGATGAATAGTTGAATTCACCTATTTGTTTAGATGCGTAAAAGTAAAAAACCTCTACCCATGTTGATCAAGAAAAAAACAAAGAAATGTTTCCAATAACAAATAAGTGACATTGCTACAGATTCTGTAGATAATGAAAAAAATGATGAAATATTTATGAAAATATAAGGCTCAAAAATTCAACAGTTTTGTCAAACTTTTAAGGAATTGTTGATGAAAGAGTCATTCTCTGTAAAGTACTTATAGAGGTTTATTCTGAATCAAATATGAGTGTCCAAGGCCCGAGGCACAGTCTCAAGAGATCCTATTCAAGTTTGTCTAAAATCATACTTATACTTTTAACAGGAATGTCCAATCATCAGAATTGCACGATGGCTTAGCTAAAAGGAATCTAGTGAAGATCTATTACGGAAACTGAGCTTCTTAATTTAAACGATGGAATTGTTTTTCTGGTTTTAATCCTTAAATGGCTTAAGCCAAGTGTTTGACTACCCATAAAAAAACTGACCACAGATTCTGTGTTAAAATGTTTGGAAAATAAACTTGAAGAACAGAGATGGTGCTTGTAATCTCACAGCTTTGCCTGTATGGCCTTCAATATATCACTCTTGTTATTAATATGAAACCTGAGACTTAACATTTTTTGATAGTCTCATTGGAGAAGCATTATGACTCATTTACTTCAATATCATTTCTCATACTGATACTTAGTAAAGATAGTTATTATAATATATCTTCATAGAGCATTTGTGAAACAGGAAAAAACATGATAAGTCAGGTTGTTACTTTCATATACAATATTTCATTTTATATTACTCCCTCCTTTTCTAATAATTCACTCTATCATTTTTCTATCTACCTTTCCCTATGTGCCTTCATGGAATAAATTGCTGGATCTATTTTGGTTTTAGGGACAGTTGTCTGTTTCAAGTAGGACAATGAAAGATTACTATATCTCTTTGGACTTTTCACCCCAGTTTTCTACATAGATAATCAAGATTTGTGGAACTCACAGAGGATTGACATTTCTCTACTTCACTATCCCCAATAATTTTTCTAGTGATAATTCTAATTCCTCAAAAATTTTGGTTTACTGAACTTAGAAAATTTGAAATTACATGAAAATGATCTCCATTAGACTGAAACAAAATTACTCTAGGTTTTGAAAACCCCTTTTTCAAATTGACTATAGACTTGTGAAGTTACAGCTTTTCTCTGGAGACTCCTGACGATTGATATAGTTCCCTGTACTCAAAGGATATGTGTATTTATGCTTTGCATTCAGAAAAAGGAATGTCTCTTAATGTAATTTTTCTGTCAATCTAGGGATATGAGAAAACCTCAAGCAATTCATCTGTGTGGACATGGGGAGGAGGAGAATGAGACTATAGATGTATGTTGCTTTGGATGGCACCAATATGGGCCAGAAAGCTTGCTTGAAACAAGATAAAAGTGTGATTTGGAGACCAATGAAGTGACTTTTTGAATCCTTGCCTTCCTAAATACAAACTGCACGACCCTGGATATACCTCTTAAAATTGTAGCAATTTATTTTTCTCACTGGCAGATTTGAGTAATAATGATTCTATGTCTATAACTTAACACTATTGTGAGAATCAAATGAAATAATGATTAGTAAATAACTTTGAGAATCATTAAACAATTTATCAAACATGTTTTGTGCAAGGCATATATAGGTTATAGTAATTATTGTAACTAATTTAGGCATAGTTCAAAACCGTAATGTTTTTTAACAACTGACCCACTTTATTTCTTGTACAAAATACATTTTCAATAAATGTTCTATATTTTTCTAATAAATCTGTTTCTTTAATGCAACTATCTATTTAACTTTAAACAAGAAAAATGTAGAAAACATTTAGCATAAAGAGATAAAGTGTTCTCTAGTTTGTATAATATGCAATTTTTTGTAAATATTTGCAGCTTCTTGTCTCATTTCTTAGTTCTTCCTACAAAACAACTGAATGGTTTGTACTGAATTATTATTTGTAACAGGCACTATGCCAACTATATTTTCTACTTTACCTTATTCAGTTTTTAACTGGAAACTGTGGCCCAGAGAATTTCCTAAGCTCTTACCTGAGCTAAGAATTATCTGAGTGTAGAGTTTGGAAGGGGATGTGGTCATGAAAAGTTTGATCCCTCCCATTTTGTCCTCTTTTCTTAAAAAGTTTGATCCCTCCCATTCTGTCCTCTTTTCTTAAGCCAGCTGCCTCTGGAAAACACACTTTATGCTGTGCTTACTTCTTCATGCTCTACATTTGGTGGATAACCAACCTTACCGGGGGAGGTTTGAGGTTGTGCACACATCTCTGTCTGTGGCAGAATGGGCAAATGTAATTTTATCATTCATTGTTGGGATACCTATTTCTGGTGCACATTTAAGGCCCATCTTCTAATCGTGTGTGTGTGTGTGTGTGAGTGTGTGTGATTTAACTGTATCCCTCCCACACTCCAAATTAAGATAAGCAAAACTCCATTTTAAGATAAGCAACCTAAATTCTGATTTGATTATTCTGTTGTGGCTCAGGACACACTACCCTAAAACCTGACTGCAGGATATCAGAATGCAGGACCCCAAAATTAACCTCTTTGACATATTGAATATCTCTAGCTGATTATTTTGAGAAACTGCAGACATAGAAGTAGCTCTAAAAAGCTACCTTTTATAAAAGAAATTTACATTTATAAAGGAAATTTCTATTAGTAAAGGTATCTATGTTGCTCTGAGCCAACTTTTACCATCTGAGACTTATCTGCCTAAAAAGGCAACATTTATTCACAAATCCTTACTTTCCCTCATCTTCCCATAATTTGTCTCCCCCACACTCCCCCAGCAGCCCCAAGCAACTAGTTCTTTCTGTAGTGCAGCATACTATATAAGTTTTGATCATCTGGCCCTTCTTTGAGTGCCATATTCTTGTGGTACTTCTGTGCATACATATATAGTTAAAATTGTTTTCTCCCATTAGCCTGTCTTATGTCAACTTAATTTATAGCTCAGCCAAAGAACCTAGAAGGGTAAAAGAGAGGCATTTTTTTTCCTCTCCTAAAATACCATTACTTACTTTTTCGTATAGTTTTATCTATATGTATCCATACATTTTAATGGTTATTTTTTTCTTTTAACTTAAAAAAATGTAATCATGTTCTATGTAGTCCCTTGAAACATATTTTTTTCTCTGAAAATTATATTGTTAAGATGCAGCCATGCTTTTGAGTACTGTTGTATTTGGACTCTTGTGAAATATTTCATTCATTAAATACACCACAGTTATTTTCATCTACTCTCTTATGAGGTGAACACTTTTTCTTCCCTTCCCATATTACAGGTTTATATTACTGTTAACAGTGTAGATACCAGCATTCTTGTATGTGTTTTACAGTGTACATGTGTAAGAAATACTCATGGGTATGTATCTTAGGTAGGTTTTGAGATATGTGAATTGTAGTTTCAAATGTAACAAATTTTTCAAAGTAATGGTACCAATTTACATTTCTACTGAAAATATATATAAAAAACTCTAAAGTTTTCCAACACTTGGTATTTTCAGGTATTGTAACATTTCCTCATTGAATGGATGAAAATAGCATCAAATTGTGGTCTTGATATGTATTCATCTGGTCACTAATGACTCTCTTCTTATTTTTATTGACTATATATATATTTCTTTCTTTTGTGAGATGCCTGAGCTTGCCATTAGCCTATTTTTATTGTTTAAAATATTTAAAATAAACACCAATAAAAAGTTATGAAATCTTACAAAAGGGAATATGATTAGTGTGTTGAGCAGCTGAGAGCAAATAGATTCTCATTAAACATTAATATAATTACAAAATATTGAAAACATAAAATGCAAAAACTATCATACCTTTACATTTATGAGCATATATAGCATCAAAGTTGCACACTTAAAACTATTTTACAAGGCTGGGCATGGTGGCTTATGCTTGTAATCACAACACTTTGCAAGGCCAAGGAGGGAGGCTCGCTTGAGTCCAAGAGTACAAGACCAGAATGGGCAACACAGCGAGATCCCATCACTAATGTTTTAGAAAGGCTTTTCTAGTATTTACAAAAATGGTACATATTATGGTACTAAATATTTGTCAGTAATCATGGTAAAGCAGGAAAACATGGCAAGGGCCATTAATATGTAATACTAAATTATAACAGCTTTTGAAAACTAGAATGTTTTCAAGACTTCTCAAAGAGTCTTGAATGTTAGGCTTCTCAAAGCCCAAAAGGCTTTATGGATTTTATGACAAAACTATCTTTTCACCTTTCTGACCATATCATGAATTGTATATATTTTAGAAACAAAAAAAAATTCTAATAGAATTTTAGTCCCAAAAGGTATAATATATAGTTAATATGTATTTTCAAGAATAGCCCATAAAATATGACGTTCTTCTGCAAAATGAATGTACATATGCCTTATACAAAATGTATGTTGAATAAATGTACGATGTTTGTGTTATGACTCTTTCTTCCTTAACACAAATAGGCTCCTTAACTTTAAAACACAGAGAAACTTACTTTAGAAGTCCCATTTTAGCACAAGGATAAAAAAATGTTAACTGGGCAATTAAACTAGATTGACTTTAGTGCATAAGATTCAGATGTGTTCAATTCCAAATTTGTCCTGCCATGAAGCATCTCTTTGAGGTGTAGCTGGTTGGCACAACAGCAGGACAGGTTACAATGGCTGGAATATACAAGGTCAGACAAGTCTTTGAAACTTTTCATTCTATACAATTTCTATCTCTGACACCCCAGAATGAGAGGTAAAATAAACACACTTGTGCTAAAGCAATTTCACATAGTGTTATCTAACTAAAAATAGCCATATAATAACAAATTATTACCCCTCTTTTACAGTTGAGAAAGTCAAATGTCAGATACAGTAAGATTGTAGTGTAAATTTTACTATAAAAAATAAACTTTTCTATAAAAATAAATTGATAATCACCATGTTCTCTTTCCAAAAAATACCCCTTATTATGAGTGTTATGACAAATACACAGATTACTGCAGTACAAGTCAGAAAACTATTGTCTGGAAAAGTAAAGATAAAGCCTGAAGAATTCAAAGAGCGACATCTTGCTACAAATTATTTTACTGTTTGTTGGTGGAAGAAGGGGGTGTGGGTAGGAAAGTCTTCATGGAGACAGATGTGAATAGAGATTAGAGGACTAGACCAAAGGCACTGAATCAGCATGAGCACCTGTCCTGTCCACAGTTGGAGAAGTATGAGATCATTTTTGTAGGAAACAATAAATCACTTATTTCTGCTAATAACTTGGATATGTTAAGGGAAACAATCAGGACAAGATAAGAAAGGTAGGTTGGGGGTGACATTGTACAGGATCATGCATGGCCAGGCTAATAAGTTTATGCTTTATCTGGGAAGCAGTCAGATCTCCTTGAACAAGGTAAATCTGTCTTCAGTGAGTTGGATGAACTGAAGAGGAGGCACTGGATGAAGGGAGGAATATCAGGTAGTTATTGGAACTATCTAACCTAGAGGAAAATAGAATGTGGTAGAAGAATTTTTTAAAGGGCAACGGGGGGATGATATGAGAGATGCTATGGAAGTAAAACTAACAAGGCATTGTCAACTTATGTGGGTGTGTGGAGGCTCATGCAGTTTTCAAAGATACTTTCATAAACTGAAGTTGTATGCCTCAGAGTGTAGTATTGATATTGACACCAATTAGGACTCTGGAGAAATGGTCTGTTCATCATGTTCATTTGGAAATAGTAGAAGGTTATTCACAGACTTCAAACTGTATAAATGTTAATATTTATTTGGACATCAGAAACAGATGCAGTTCATGCCAGTATAGTATCTAGAATATAGCAGGAATTTAATAGATAGCTTGTGAGTAATGATTAACTGGTCAACCAAAATAGAGGTTGGGAGTTCTTAAAAACTTCAGTTTGCTAAATGAGCTATTATAGTTTTGTCTTCCCTTTTCACTCCTCAAAATTAGTCATGCTTACTCTTGGGAAGTTGGTTGGAATGCAGAATTTGTATTTAGGGTTCAGATTTTCATGCTTATTATTATTATTTTTTGCTTCATTCTTGAATTTGTATAGTGATACAGAAAAAATATATATAAGTATGGCACTGAAAAGCTTATCTTTAATTGTAAACTGCATGATACAAAAGTATTCTCAGAATGTAGAGAACAATGAATGCTGTAAAACAGAAAACAGCTAAATGCCTACAGAATTTCATATACAAAAACAAAATGGGTGGCAAATGTTAACATTTTGTCAAGAAGGAATCTTGAACTCAGCAGTCTAATACTAGGATATGAATTGATTGACGAAATGAAGACCAAGTTTTTCAGGATGTTTCTGTATCTTTCTTCATTACAAGAATATATTTGAAAGCCTCCTTAAATTGTTTTCCATTTTTAACGCATTATCATCACATTTAATTACTGAACCTTTGGGGAAATTATTCAGCATTTCACGTTTGAAACTACCCAGTAGGGTGTCTATTTTTGCATAGAAAATTACTACGTGAGAGCACACGATTTAATCTAGCATACTTGCTAAATCAGTGCTTAAAAGGAAAAAAAAAATTCTCTTAATCTTTTCAGTTCTTTCATTTGATAAAACAAGTAGGCGTACGAGCTTGGCTAAATATGCTTTAAAGAGAGAGTTCTGCAGGTGAAGCGACAAAAGCTTTTTGGGTGCTTTATTATGCATTCTTTTCTTTATATCTAAGAGGATTCTAGCATTTATCCAAAATGGTATTTCCCTTTTAGGTGTGCATGATAGCACGGCAAAGAAAAGATGGCACTTCCAGACAAGTCTTTCATCCTGTGACAGCTGAATTATTCTCTTCCAAATATGCTAAAACAACAGATTTTCATTTTTGTTCAAGGCCTTACACCATCGTTAAAAAGCCTTTTGGAATTTGTTCCAGTCATCAAAAATGTGAAGGAGAGAAAATAAACATGGAGGAACCAGTATCACACCATCTCTAAGACAGGATTCAAACCTTCGAAAAAGCATGTGCAGTCACAGGAATCTTCTCACTGTAAACAGCAAAGCTAAGGTCTTACAAATAAATGGAGTAGGCAGCTTACGGGATGTGATTAGAGGGGCAAGCCAGATGCTCCTATCTAAAAATATCTCTCATGCCTGTACCTTTAGAATTCATTCCTCTGCATCTTGGAGGTTTTTTGATTGGCAAGAGACCCCAGTTAAAATGTAAATACTCCTGGGAGATGCACAACCTTAATCTTTTATCAAGGATCATCTCGGTCGACTAGTTGGAATGAAACAAGAAATAGAATAGAGCTTTGGAAAAATGAGTAAAGAAACAAGTTAAAAGCGAAAGAATACTGGCAGGAGAGAGAAGACCCTGAAATAGAAACTTCTATATTTTACAATTTGCCTGATGCCAGTTCTGAGTAAATGGGGTAAATATATAAAAGAAAGAAAACAGACATAGAAAGGCTTTTAAGGTGAAAATTAAACTGCTATTCAAGCAACTTACAATAATTTTAATTTAGTGGAAAAATCTAGTGATTAGAAGACCGTGTCTTCTAGGTTCGATATTCATTTTGTTTACTTTCAGATGATAACCAGAAGATTAATTATTTCAGGAAACAAGATTATCACATTAAATGAAAAATAATACTGCTTATCAAATGATTTATATAAATATTAAATTTGGATATATATAGTAACAAAAAAGAATAACTGTATTAAAGCAAAATCAAATTCAGGTACTGTTTAAGAATGGTTGTATATGCTCCAATTTAATACACCAAATTCCTCAGAAGTTGGTGTTTCTGCTTCCTGTGCCTGTGACATCCTACAGCGATTGAGCAAAATCAGATAGAAGAATATTTGAATCCAGATTCTGCCACTTAATAGCTGTGAGATTTACAGATGTGAAGTTTATTCAACCTTTAGAAATGCTAATTTCCTCATCTACAAAATCACTATTGTTATGCTATGCCATGCAGGAATCTTTTAAACATTTGAGATAATTTATGTAAATATCAAGGATTGGGAAACGTGGCAAGTTCTTCATAAAGGATATATGCGTATTTTTTTTTTCTTTCTTTTTTTTTTTTTAGTTTTAACATTCCTAGTTAAGTTAAAATGTTAGCTTTTGTTCTGGGAAAATACCATTCTCTCTTTGTGTATTAGGCCATTGCATGTATTTGGTAAGTAAGAGATTGTCTTCTTAATGTTTAATAATCATAAGTGCCAGAATTTAAAGAAAAATAAAACAGGTGACCATAGGTATCTATACACAGAAAATAACTTCCTGGAAAATATCAACTCAGCACTGCCAGGACCTTGACAAATAGGTGATCATGTGAACCTTTGAAACAATCAAAACCATGTGAAGAGCTTAAAATTGTCTACTTAACCAAAAACAGCTTTGCCTCCACAAGCTATCTATCCATCCATCTGTCATATGGCATGGGACAGGTTTTCCCATTGTGTATTTATTTTTTCTCATTACTAAGGACAGCTGGTTGAATGTGAATTTTTTATCAGATACACTTAACCCTTGGCTTGTAAGCAAAAACAAAACAAAAAAAAAATTGAATTTTGTCATTTAATTTATTTTTCTCAATGTTTACTGGATGAAATATCTTCCATCCTACCCTCATCCTTGCTTATCTGGAAAGCTAAAGCATGTGGTGCAATGAGCACCTCACTTACTCCACAAGGCCTCTAACACAGTGCCACGTACAAATAGATTATCAACAATTGCTTCATAATGACGAAAGGTTTGGGTTTAAGTACTCATTTATTCCTCGTTTTTTCATTTTTCAGTGCACAAGAAATACATACCATTTTCTTATAATGATGTAAATAGTTATATAAATGAGGTGAAGATACATAGAGACACATCCAAGTGCTCAGAGTGAATGAAAGTCTACAAGAGCTGCCTGGATTGAAAGGTGTCTCTGGAAAATCAGGAAAATTGAATGTATTTTTCTGATCCATAAGGGTTTATTTTGTTTGTTTGTTTGCTTTTTTGTTTGTTTTTCATATCAGAAAGTGAATGCAGACATAATTGAGCTCATAACTTCAAATGAGAAATAAGCAGCAGTCACAAATGAAATTGTCATCAAAGAACCTATTCTCATAGGCGGAATTATTATTTTAAATGCTGGGGGAGAGAACTGGAGAGAAAAAAGGAAAGATGGGAGTATCTGAGCAAAATGTTCTCCCAGGGCCCATCACTTCTAACAGAGTCACTATCCAATATGATGCAAATGTCAAAACACCAAAGCTAGGTCTCCCGACAAAAATAGACAGATTTGATGGTGCTATCTAGATTTTTCTTACTGAAATTTTTAGAGCATTTGTTTGAACAGAGGGTAGTTTGGAGGTTACATGTTCCTTTCTTGATAACAACCTAATTTCCTTATTCCTTTTTGTATGTAGATACAGTTTCTATCTTCTAAGTGCCTGCAGGGATCTGGCTGTTAAAAGAAAATTTTAAAGGAGAAGGTGAATTTGTATGTTAATCCCCTTCCTATAAAATAAATATGGGGTATGTTGTAATTATTTCTTTCATCTGTTACTAGAGATGATTTTAACTAAAGTAGTGGTGAGCATCTGTGCTAAGGTAAGCAAGCTGGCTTTCCCAAAGGCCTGGTAACTGTACAAGTTGTTTCTCTGAATTTTGTTGTATCTTCTACATTTATATTCCTCATATGAACATCTTATAGGGTTATGTACAGTCTAGTTTCCCCTTCATAAAATAGCAGGATGCTGACAGCACACTGTCGGGTACATACGCTTCTCCAGCAAAAGCACAATGCATTATGGAAGGCACCTTGGGTAGTAATTGATACAAGTCTGTTTCCCTGTATTTATTGAGTGATGTTCAACCTCCTGCATCTACAGCCACCACTGTTCTAATTATTCAAGCTGACATTCCGCACTGCAGTGCTATATGACTGCTTCATAGACATGTCTTAAAAATTGGTGTAAGTTAATAATTTATTTCAAATACATGAACGTACCTAGCATATCATCGGTGCTCTAGAAATGAGTGTTTCTTATTTTTATATTCTATTTTTTCTGATTCCTCCCATCCAAAATAAATTCCTCATCAAAACAGTGAAATAGATTACCCTAGAGGGTAAAGAGTAGCATGAAGCCAGATAATTGTAAAGTATTAAATGTAAGGTCACTGATTTAAGAGTCATCAATTAGGTGCTATAACCTCCATTACATCTTGGCTACCCATTCCTCAATGCTATTTATTGCCTCTAACTCTCTCAATGGCAGAACCCACCTGTGGCCACTAGGGCACCAGCTCTGTGTAGGTAACAAGATGGCTCTTTTTCCCAAGTCACCATCTTCTATTGACCAGACTAAGCTCTCACATCCAGACAGCAGAGGCACAGGTCTTAGGTTCTTAGTATAAACAAGGGAGGAATAAACACACCAGGACAGATACTGTACCTGTCAACTTCCCTGCCTCTTATCTCTTGTGTGGACCCTGGAGGCCACACATCTTCCTTTGTCTCTTGGTTTCAGAAAAATTTGTGTTCTTAATCCATATTTAGTTTTTTTTCCTATCATTTCTATTTCATACATTCTCATACATTTAACTTGTAAAATGGACTGTAGTATTATTACCTAATGTAATTAAAGCATATGAATTAAAATATTTCTACAGTCAAAAAAAAAAAAAAACAAAAAGTACCGAAACAGGTTACTAGATATATGACCTTTGAGAAAAAAATAAAGCCAGAACATGTATTCACAAACATACATATATAAACACGTATTAGAGGTCCATATAATATTCTTTACATTCCACATGTAAAGAATAATCATTCATATGTGACAATATAGTTTTTGACATTTCCACCTAAAAATGCTAACATTGAATCTACATGCCAGAGAACTGTAAATATTTACCTGGAGTCAGTTATGTAACCGTGTTTGTTCATCCCCGCATCCCCAGTGTCTATAACACCTGAAGCACAGTACATGTTCAAAATACACTTGCTGAATAATTGATGAGCACTCCACTCCTCTTAACTACAAGGTTAGTCATTGCAATATTTGTTTTATATTTTGTATACATGTACACATAAACTTCTTACAAAAAAGGTAAGTATTCTAGTGTACAGTCTTATTGTTACAATATAGTATTCAAGTGATTGATAACTGTATCAATGTTGTCCCTTCTCTCCTGTTTTCCTGCCCTTTCCTCATCACAAGTCTGTCCTACCCCTGCACTCATTAATAATGGTGGGTGGTTTTATGTTAAGTCTTTGCAGGTCCTCATTTACCACTTCATTCCCTTCAACAACAAACCCAGCATGTGGTATATGTGTGAAATAGCTTGCTTCACAGTCATTGTACCTAGTATATCAAGTGTATATATTTTCTCCTCAGGTTCAGAATTCTACTGGGTGAGCTTACATTAAATAGGGACCATCACAGAAGACCAAGAAAAACACACACTCTTTCCTACAGAGAAACCGGAAGACATAATAGTCATCTTTACTTCACCCCTCCGCTTTGCTTCTAATTGGTATATAGTAGTTTTGCAGTTCAGGAAAATAGCTACAATTTCAGGGATATGTGACAGTCAGCATGCTTCACACTAGGTAGCTAAATGTATCCAGGGCAAAATATCAAATGAAGAAGCCTCTGATTAGGAAGGGCCATCCATCTAAAACAGTGCGGCTGAGCAATAACATCTACCAAGTATCAGGAGCTGTTGCCACCTTGAAATAACACAATTATCTACTTTTCTTAAAATTCCCCAATTGCTCCTAGCCCATGTCTTATGATCCTATGACACTTATAACATTCTCTCTTTATATATGTGTGTGTGTGTACCATATGTATAAATACATAATTATATATGTACATATTGTATTTATATAATCTTACAACAATCTTGCAAGATAAAAACTATTTTCTTCATTTTATCCATAAAACTGGTAATCAGAGAGATTAAGTCCTTGGCACAAAACCACTCTCCTAGTGATTTCAGATTTAACCTGGGCCCATGGCTCTGCACTCACTGCATGGACTCTTACAATTTTTCAACCTAAATTTTGGATAAGCTGGAGCTGACAGAGAGAGCTGTTTCTGGGTTATTGCAAGGGAAACACTACCTTGAATGATCAGACTTACCAAGGATGCTGGGTGTATCAGCAAAGGATACTTGGGTTCCTTCCATAGTATCTTGGATGAAATCTCTGAGATGTACACTACCGCAGGTCTCAGTCCATGGACCCAACTGTGCTCTGGGCACAAAGTGCAATACCAAAACAGCATGCCCTCCCTCTCACAGACCAAGAATAGGAGCCCTCGTCCTAAACTTGCTTTTTCTGAGATAGAACATTTTAAATCACAACCCTGATCACCACCTACCCTTGCTCAAGAGCATGTTATTGACTATTCACCATCTGATTACTTAAAACCTCTTGCCAGGTTAAAATAATGTGAAAGATCAGAATTCTGAGAGAATTAAAGATTCTCTGATAGAGCTCTTCAATCAATATCAATCAAATGTTGGTCATCCAGCTCTATGTTAGGGGTTTCAGTGACTTACTCTCCTAATCAGCTTATTTATTAGAGCATTCAAATTATGACAACATTAAGGAAGAATTTTAACTATGAAAATAAATAAAATCAGTTGAGATCTGTCCCCCAAAATTGGTCCTTTGGAGCCAGGAAGAGTCATCATTCCACTTTTTAAAGATTTATCAAGCACCATATATAATGCTTAAATAAGGTGATTTTTTTTTTCTGAAAATTATGCCTCAGAACAAAAGGGGTCACACTGTTGGGCCTTTTAAGGATTCTTTCATGTTATGAGACCTGTTTGAAAAAAACACATCAGCCTTTGCAAACATGAATCAATTCTTATTTTGGATGCGTAAAGAGGTCAACTATTTAAAAAGAGATGACAAAGTGCTTTAAACACACTTTAATAACTGGTCAGGAGGGATGAACTAAAATTTGCAAGTATTCTATAACTTAGATAAGATACACTTTAAACATCACTTTAAAAATTCAAGGGAGAAATTGCATTTGTTATGGCAATGACAAATAGATACATGAGGGATGAACTAAAAACAAATTGTTCTCTTGTTATGCAAATATAAGAACATAGGGCTGTTGGTCAGGCAGGGTGACTCACTTGAGGTCAGGAGTTCGAGTCCAGCCTGGCCAACATGGTGAAACCCCATTTCTACTAAAAATACAAAAAAAAAAAAAAAAAAAATAGATGTGGTGGCCAGTGTCTGTAATCCCAGCTACTCAGAAGGCTGAGGCAGGAGAATTGCTTGAATCCAGGAGGCGGAGGTTATAGTGAGCTGAGATTACACCATTGCACCCCAGAAACTCCATGTCAAAAAAATAGAAACAAACAAACAAAAAACATAGGGCTGAGCTTTGTTACCCTTCTCACTGAGTCATCCTTATTACCTGTATCTACAACAGCGCCTGACAGCTAGGAGGGGCTCAAAACTCATCTGCTGACGAAAAAAATGAATGAATATATGGCTAATTTTGGCTTGAAACAAAAGTTTCTAGGAAGAACATCAAGTTCAAAAAGTATTGTTTCTCAAGTAACTTGTAAATGGAGATGATGTATTAAATTGCCTCCAAGGTGACCTTGGTAATGACTGAAGTGCCGACAATAATGAGGCTTAAATTAAGTATTTTTAAAAAGGTGAGGTTATGTGATAGTCAATAAACCATAGCTGTAATTTCAGTATTACAAGTAGAAATTTGGCCAGGTGCAGTGGCTCACACCTGTAATCCCAGCAATTTGGGAGGCCGAGACGGGCTGATCACCTGGGGTCAGGAGTTTGAGACCAGCCTGGCAACATGGTAAAACCCCCTGTCTACCAAAAATACAAAAATTAGCAGGCCGTGGTGGCACACAGCTGTAGTCCCAGCTACTCGGGAGACTGAGGTACGAGAATCACTTGAACCCAGGAGGAGGCAGTTGCAGTGAGCTGAGATGGCACCACTGCACTCCACGCTGGACGGCAAAATGAGAATCCGTCTCAAAAACAAAGAAAGTAGAAATTTGACTATGTGTCATATCCCTAAGTGTTTGTACATTTGGATAGACCATTGTTGCTGTTTTGCACTCCAACTACTTCTTCCCTACTCCCTCCACCAAAGCATACTCAGGAATTATTTTTAATTTGGACTGGCATTTTATTCCAATATATGAGACGTTTGAAACCCTGGCTTCCAAGTTGGTTTATCTCCAGACTGAATTTCCTATATTTTCACAGGGGCTAAAGGCTTGGTTTTGATTCACCCTAATATTATCACTGAATTGTAGCACCCACAATTTAATGTAACAATGCCTTGTAGTTAGATACATTTATCTCCCTTACTTTGGAAGATGTGTGCTGACTAAAGTAGCTTAAAATTGCATTTGCACTTTGGCAGTCACATCACACTATTGACTAATATTGAGACTTCCTGAAACTAAAATCCCAACATCTTTCTGACATGTGCTGATAAGCCACATAATCCTCCAACCATACTTGTGCAGGTAGCTGCAATAAACTCTTTTTTTTTACACTTACTTTTGTCCAGCTTACAAGATAGCCTTCTAACAGAGTACTACCCCTCCAAATTTTGCATAATCTGCAAACGTGATGACTGTTGGGAATCTGTGACCTCACTGACGTTTTCGATAGAGAAAGTAAATGAAGATGCATTGGTGGGATGTCATGAAGTGAAAAACAGGTTCTCTCCTAAAGAAAGGCCAGTCAGCAATGTTAAATATTTTAGATAAGTTACTGTGAACTGAAATGAAAGCCCTAACCCTCCATCCCTCCATGAGGTATTTGGAGATGGGGCCTTTGGGAGATAATTAGCTTTAGATGAGGTCATGAAAATGGGGCCCTCATGATGGAATACTGTCCTTATGAGAAGAGACACCAGAGACACCTCTCTCTCTCTCTCTCTCTCTCTCTCTCTCTCTCTCTCTCTCTCTCTCTCACTGTCTTTCTCTCTCTGCCATGTGGAGACACACTAAGAAGGCAAGCTAGGAAGACAGTCTTCAGCAGAACCCAACAATGCTGGTACTCTGATTTCTTATGTCCAGTTTCCAGAAATATGAGAAATAAATTATGCAGTTTTAATCACCCAGTGATTAAAATAAAGTGGTATTTTGCTTTAGTATCTTGAGGTAACTAATACAAATGTAAAATATAAAGGGAGTTATTAGTAAAATTTGAGAGGTGACATTACACTTTTTATGATGAATTAATATGATAAGATTTTAAGAAAAGATAACGAAGATACTTGGTTTATTTCACCTAACTGGAGAATTCTGGCTTCAAAAACCAGGAGAGATATGATTGACATGTAGAAGAGGAAGAATTATACACAAAGGTATGTTCAAGATTAAGAGACCCCCCCATTTGAGGGCAGAAGAAATGAAATCAATGAAAACACAAAAGTGAGTTTGATGGAGTGTACAATATGGTTGTAACAGAGCAACTCCTTGAAATGAAAGCTAATAATGAAGAAGGTAATCCTGGAGACTGAGTACTATAACAGGAATGTTTACAAAGTTCAAAGTATGAGATGGGCTGGGTGAAAAACATGGAATTCTATGACTAATTTTGCAGACTGGAAATAATAAAATCTAAAGAAGTAGAGATTGCTTCAGATGATAAAATACAGTTAGGGAGTTGCATTGATATAGAATAATTCATTGTTCACTTTCTTTCATGACATGCCTTAAATTTTTTGAGGCTAGAAATAAACAGAGTAGAGAAAGATGAGGAATTAGTAACATGGATTTAAGTGGCTTTAATTTTATAAACACACACTGTATAGCAGTTAATATTGAAGGGCTGATTTTTTTTTAACACATATTACGACATTACCAAAAACATTCTTCCATTCATTTTTCTCTCTTAGAAGTACAACTAGGACAGGCTATTCATTGATGTAATTTTTTTTTTTTAAAGTTTTTGTTCTTTGATTTTTTCATGAAATGGGCTAGATCTTCTGAGACCATTTCTATATTAGGCACAGAGCTTTGCTGCTGTTTTTAAGCTAAGTTAAACATAAATAGGAGCTCTCCCCATTTCCACTGAAGTGTCACTCAGCTAAGTACCCACGCTAGAGAGGAGGTGGTTCTCTCTACAGAGATTCGTCATGTCGTGTTTTATACTTAGACATTTTTCTCAGAAATGAAACTATTTAAATTTCCCATCTTATTGGTCTGACTGTAGTTTTTCTTGGAAAACTTGCTGTTCTTTCTGTACTAAACTCAACCTTTAGCTTTTCTTCCACTTTTAGTACTTTAGTTTTAAATAATCACAAATATTTCAGTTTGTAAGAAGACCGTACATACATTAAAATAAGAGCCTATGTGGGTTAATACAATTTTAAATAACAGACTTACATCCTTAAGTTTAGAAAAATTTAAGTAATTAGTCACCTTTTAAAAGAGCATGATAAAAACACATATTTGAAGGTAATATTTCTCACATAACATGAAACACATATAAGAGGTGTCACTTAGAGCCTCCAAAAATCTTAAATGAATTTGATAGCAGGTACAATAAGGAAAGTGTGACTTTAAAATTTAAAAAACAACAAACAACATTCTACATCACTTTTTTTCTATAAAAGTATCTGTCATTTGTAAATTACCAAGAATAGCATGATCTCAATAAGAAAGAAATTCTGAAAATATTTGGCTAATAGTAAACTTAATAATTGAAATGATCAATTAAGAAATTACTTAAGAAAAGACATCCGGGGCCTGATTCAGTGGCTCAGGCTTGTAATTTCAGTGGCTTGGAAGGCCCAGGTGGGAGGATTGCTTGAGGCCCAGAGTATTAGACCAGCCTTGGCAACATGGCAGGACCCTGTCTCTGCAGAAACAAAAAATTAGCTGGGTGTGGTGGCACACACTTGTAGTTCCAGCTACTTGGGAGGCTGAAGTAGGAGGATTACTTGAGCTCAGGAGTTTGAGGTTGTACTAAATTATGACTGCATCACTGCACTCCACCCTGGGCAAGAGAGTGAGACCTTGTCTCAGAAAAATAAAAATAAAAATAAAAAATGAAAAGAGAAGAATATACTTTTGTGACTAAGAAGATGGATTACCTTTTTTATTAAGTCACTGAACCTTAATCAATGAACCAGAAATCAGCATTTTTATGAAATGCTTGAGACTCTCCATGTCAAAGTTTTTCATGGTTTCTGAACCCATTTAACTTACTAAGCACATTGTCATTTCTTAGTGACTCAGTATTCTAAAACAGCATCTAACAAATCAGAATATTTATTAGGGAGAGATTTTGACACGAAGAAGAATAAAGGACAAAGTTCTCACAGAATTATCTGAAAGCTTTGTTTGCAAATTGACTTACATGCAAGAAAGATCAGTTTTTAAAGTTTTGTAACTGGACTGAAATCAAAACACCCCTGCTGACCTCACATTCACTTACAAATATATTTAATTTCAAACAGAGCTTTTGATCATCAGCCAAAATTAGTTGTCAGTGTTCTATAAACATCTTACAGAAGCAGTTTAAAAGAAAATAATCACAAAAGAATGGCTTTAATTTTTTAAAGTGACATATAATTAAATATTTCTAAGCAATGACATTTCATTGGACACTATGTGAATCAGAGTGCTTTGTTGACTACCATATAAGTTATAATCTACATTTATTTCATCTACTGTCTTTCATTCAGTAATTTTGAAAACCCTATAAAGAATTCATGATAGAAATTCAAGCACTCTAAAGAATTTCAAAGGGTCACAGTGGGTTGATGGAAGGAGTTGTTCTTCTGTTAATTAAATTCTGCCCAAGAAATAATGAAGGTCACTCTCACGTCATTTTCTTTGGATTTTACATGAAGTAGTAAAGATACAAATAATTTTTATTTATAAACTGTAAATATTTTAACCATTGATGTTATAATTATTACTTTTATAAAATTTACAGCTGGGCAGTTAAGAAAACATAAAATAGTAGCATTCATTACAGTCTCAATGTACTGTATAGAATGAAGAAAATATTAGTCAAAGAGGTACAGAATCACTAACACAATTCATGTTAGTAACATTCAATCAGCTTACTAAATTGTAAAAATAGTGTTTATTTTGTTTTTCAAAATCATATATATTTAAGCATCTTGAGTTTTGTTTCTATTGAGGGTTAACCTCTTTAGAGTATCAATTGGTAAAATAATCAAAACACTACACAATTGATTTACTGGTCATCTCTGAAAACTAGTAGCTATAAAAATCAATTTTAATGAATAAATATATACATTCTTTTGTATATTCAAACCTTTGTCTATCTTCTATTTGTGTCTTCAACTGATTTGTACTGACTTTGACATGACTATAGTACAAAAAATTACCAAGTCTACTTATTTTAAATATACAATTTAAAAATAAAGCCAAAACAAACACTGTAATGCTATTTAAAGTATGTGCTCCAATACTCTACTGGTGTTTCATTTTAAAAGGGGTGGTATAAAAACAATCAGAGAGTTCAGTGTTTTTTCTCTGCCTATATGTGACATGGGGATTATATTGCTGAAATAAGGTCTGCTGGACTTTGAGCACAATAATGGCAAAAAAGCAAGTCACTTTTGTGTCAACATTGTGTCCCAATACCAGACCCATCTCCTGATGCTAAAAAAAAAATTATCGATGTAACTAACAAAATCAGTGGAATCCTTAACTGGGACCTCAAAGGAAGGAATAGAAGCCTCTATGTATATTTTCAAAATTTAAGAAATACTGAAATTAAATTAAATCAATGAAAGGCTGGGTATGGAGGCTCAGGTCTATAATGTTAGCACTTTGGAAGACTGAGGTAAGGGGGTTACTTGAGCCCAGGAGTTTGAGACCAGCCTGGGCAACATAGTGAGTCCCCATCTCCAAAAATCTAATGTAACTTAAATGTTAACCCAATGTAAGGCTGCAAAGCCAAAAGTATCAATTTTTCCATTAGAATGAAATTGATTAAGAAAAAATCACATTAATTTTTTTATGTTGATTATAAACTTTGATTATAAATCATAGATGGCCGTGTGCGGTGGCTCACACCTGTAATCCCAGCACTTTGGGAGGCCAAGGCGGGTGGATCACGAGACCAGGAGTTTGAGACCAGCCTGACCAACATGGTGAAACCCTGTCTCTACTAAAAATACAAAAATTAGCTGGGCATGGTGGCATACACCTGTAATTCCAGCTACTCGGGAGACTGAGGCAGGAGAATTTTGCTTGAATCCAGGAGGCGGAGGTTGCAGTGAGCTGAGATTGTGCCACAGCAGCACTCCAGTCTGGCAACAGAGTGAGACCCCATCTAAGAAAAAAAAGCATAGATGTCTTTGGCTAATAAAAATTGTAAAACAAGCAATTTCTTAATAATTCATTTGATAAAATTGGTTCCATTGGAGAGAGGGATGAGGAAAAGGATTTTTGATGAATAAAGTTTGATGATGGCATGACTAAGAATTTTAATCTTCTAAATGAAGACACATGTCACTCTCCTAGATCCACAGTAAGATAGATAGGGACCTTAGGTATCTGCAGGTACTCCAGCGCAGCTGCAAAACTGAATGAGTTAGAACAGCTTCTCAAGTACTTCTCAAGACACCTCCAAAGAAAAACATCATCAATGACAGTCATATGTCACTTAATGAGGGTGATTAGAACTGAGAAACGTGTCATTGGGTAATTTTGTAATTGTGAGAACATCATAGAGCACACTGACACAAAGCTAGATGGGAAAGCCTACTATATACTTAGGTTATATGGTATAGCCTATCGCTACTAGCCTACAAAAGCTAGTGTTACTGTAGTAAATACTGGAGGCAATTATAACAAAGTGGTATGTATTTGTGTATCTAAACGTATCTAAATATAGAAAATATTGTATTATGATATTATGGAACCACCTTCGTATATGCAGTCCATCATTGACTGAAATGTTGTTATGCCACACTTAGCTGTATAAGGAGATCTTCCCTTTTATTTATAATGCATCAGTGGTTCCCAACTTTTTTTTTTTTTTTTTTTTTTATTTTTTTTTATTATACTTTAAGTTCTAGGGTACATGTGCATAACGTGCAGGTTTGTTACATATGTATACTTATGCCATGTTGGTGTGCTGCACCCATCAACTCGTCAGCACCCATCAATTCATCATTTATATCATGTATAACTCCCCAATGCAATCCCTCCCTCCTCCCCCCTCCCCCCTCCCCATGATAGACCCCAGTGTGTGATGTTCCCCTTCCCGAGTCCAAGTGATCTCATTGTTCAGTTCCCACCTATGAGTGAGAACATGCGGTGTTTGGTTTTCTCTTCTTGTGATAGTTTGCTAAGAATGATGGTTTCCAGCTGCATCCATGTCCCTACAAAGGACGCAAACTCATCCTTTTTTATGGCTGCATAGTATTCCATGGTGTATATGTGCCACATTTTCTTAATCCAGTCTGTCACAGATGGACATTTGGGTTGATTCCAAGTCTTTGCTATTGTGAATAGTGCCGCAATAAACATACGTGTACATGTGTCTTTGTAGTAGACTAATTTATAATCCTTTGGGTATATACCCAGTAGTGGGATGGCTGGGTCATATGGTACATCTAGTTCTAGATCCTTGAGGAATTGCCATACTGTTTTCCATAATGGTTGAACTAGTTTACAATCCCACCAACAGTGTAAAAATGTTCCTATTTCTCCACATCCTCTCCAACACCTGTTGTTTCCTGACTTCTTAATGATTGCCATTCTAACTGGTGTGAGATGGTATCTCATTGTGGTTTTGATTTGCATTTCTCTGATGGCCAGTGATGATGAGCATTTTTTCATGTGTCTGTTGGCTGTATGAATATCTTCTTTTGAGAAATGTCTGTTCATATCCTTTCCCCACTTTTTGATGGGGTTGTTTGTTTTTTTCTCGTATATTTGTTTGAGTTCTTTGTAGATTCTGGATATTAGCCCTTTGTCAGATGAGTAGGTTGCAAAAATTTTCTCCCATTCTGTAGGTTGCCTGTTCACTCTGATGGTAGTTTCTTTTGCTGTGCAAAAGCTCTTTAGTTTAATTAGATCCCATTTGTCAATTTTGGCTTTTGCTGCCGTTGCTTTTGGTGTTTTAGACATGAAGTCCTTGCCCATGCCTATGTCCTGAATGGTACTACCTAGATTTTCTTCTAGGGTTTTTATGGTATTAGGTCTAACATTTAAGTCTCTAATCCATCTTGAATTAATCTTCGTATAAGGGGTAAGGAAAGGATCCAGTTTCAGCTTTCTACTTATGGCTAGCCAATTTTCCCAGCACCATTTATTAAATAGGGAATCCTTTCCCCATTTCTTGTTTCTCTCAGGTTTGTCAAAGATCAGATGGCTGTAGATGTGCGGTATTATTTCTGAGGACTCTGTTCTGTTCCATTGGTCTATATCTCTGTTTTGGTACCAGTACCATGCTGTTTTGGTTACTGTAGCCTTGTAGTATAGTTTGAAGTCAGGTAGCGTGACGCCTCCAGCTTTGTCCTTTTGACTTAGGATTGTCTTGGCAATGCGGGCTCTTTTTTGGTTCCATATGAACTTTAAAGCAGTTTTTTCCAATTCTGTGAAGAAACTCATTGGTAGCTTGATGGGGATGGCATTGAATCTATAAATAACCTTGGGGAGTATGGCCATTTTCACGATATTGATTCTTCCTATCCATGAGCATGGTATGTTCTTCCATTTGTTTGTGTCCTCTTTGATTTCACTGAGCAGTGGTTTGTAGTTCTCCTTGAAGAGGTCCTTTACATCCCTTGTAAGCTGGATTCCTAGGTATTTTATTCTCTTTGAAGCAATTGTGAATGGAAGTTCATTCCTGATTTGGCTCTCTGCTTGTCTGTTACTGGTGTATAAGAATGCTTGTGATTTTTGCACATTGATTTTGTATCCTGAGACTTTGCTGAAGTTGCTTATCAGCTTAAGGAGATTTTGGGCTGAGACGATGGGGTTTTCTAAATATACAATCATGTCATCTGCAAACAGGGACAATTTGACTTCTTCTTTTCCTAACTGGATACCCTTGATTTCTTTCTCTTGCCTGACTGCTCTAGCCAGAACTTCCAACACTATGTTGAATAGGAGTGGTGAGAGAGGGCATCCCTGTCTTGTGCCAGTTTTCAAAGGGAATTTTTCCAGTTTTTGCCCATTCAGTATGATATTAGCTGTGGGTTTGTCATAAATAGCTCTTATTATTTTGAGGTACGTTCCATCAATACCGAATTTATTGAGCGTTTTTAGCATGAAGGGCTGTTGAATTTTGTCAAAAGCCTTTTCTGCATCTATTGAGACAATCATGTGGTTCTTGTCTTTGGTTCTGTTTATATGCTGGATTACGTTTATTGATTTGCGAATGTTGAACCAGCCTTGCATCCCAGGGATGAAGCCCACTTGATCATGGTGGATAAGCTTTTTGATGTGCTGCTGAATCCGGTTTGCCAGTATTTTATTGAGGATTTTTGCATCAATGTTCATCAGGGATATTGGTCTAAAATTCTCTTTTTTTGTTGTGTCTCTGCCAGGCTTTGGTATCAGGATGATGTTGGCCTCATAAAATGAGTTAGGGAGGATTCCCTCTTTTTCTATTGATTGGAATAGTTTCAGAAGGAATGGTACCAGCTCCTCCTTGTACCTCTGGTAGAATTCAGCTGTGAATCCATCTGGTCCTGGACTTTTTTTGGTGGGTAGGCTATTAATTGTTGCCTCAATTTCAGAGCCTGCTATTGGTCTATTCAGGGATTCAACTTCTTCCTGGTTTAGCCTTGGGAGAGTGTAAGTGTCCAGGAAATTATCCATTTCTTCTAGATTTTCTAGTTGATTTGCGTAGAGGCGTTTATAGTATTCTCTGATGGTAGTTTGTATTTCTGTGGGGTCAGTGGTGATATCCCCTTTATCATTTTTTATTGCATCGATTTGATTCCTCTCTCTTTTTTTCTTTATTAGCCTTGCTAGCGGTCTGTCAATTTTGTTGATCTTTTCAAAAAACCAACTCCTGGATTCATTGATGTTTTGGAGGGTTTTTTGTGTCTCTATCTCCTTCAGTTCTGCTCTGATCTTAGTTATTTCTTGCCTTCTGCTAGCTTTTGAATGTGATTGCTCTTGCCTCTCTAGTTCTTTTAATTGTGATGTTAGAGTGTCAATTTTAGATCTTTCCTGCTTTCTCTTGTGGGCATTTAGTGCTATAAATTTCCCTCTACACACTGCTTTAAATGTGTCCCAGAGATTCTGGTATGTTGTATCTTTGTTCTCATTGGTTTCAAAGAACATCTTTATTTCCGCTTTCATTTCGTTATGTACCCAGTAGTCATTCAGGAGCAGGTTGTTCAGTTTCCATGTAGTTGAGCGGTTTTGATTGAGTTTCTTAGTCCTGAGTTCTAGTTTGATTGCACTGTGGTCTGAGAGACAGTTTGTTATAATTTCTGTTCTTTTACATTTGCTGAGGAGTACTTTACTTCCAATTATGTGGTCAATTTTGGAATAAGTGCGATGTGGTGCTGAGAAGAATGTATATTATGTTGATTTGGGGTGGAGAGTTCTATAGATGTCTATTAGGTCCGCTTGGTGCAGAGATGAGTTCAATTCCTGGATATCCTTGTTAACTTTCTGTCTCGTTGATCTGTCTAATGTTGACAGCGGAGTGTTGAAGTCTCCCATTATTATTGTATGGGAGTCTAAGTCTCTTTGTAAGTCTCTAAGGACTTGCTTTATGAATCTGGGTGCTCCTGTATTGGGTGCATATATATTTAGGAGAGTTAGCTCTTCCTGTTGAATTGATCCCTTTACCATTATGTAATGGCCTTCTTTGTCTCTTTTGATCTTTGATGGTTTAAAGTCTGTTTTATCAGAGACTAGGATTGCAACCCCTGCTTTTTTTTGTTCTCCATTTGCTTGGTAGATCTTCCTCCATCCCTTTATTTTGAGCCTATGTGTGTCTCTGCATGTGAGATGGGTCTCCTGAATACAGCAGACTGATGGGTCTTGACTCTTTATCCAGTTTGCCAGTCTGTGTCTTTTAATTGGAGCATTTAGTCCATTAACATTTAAGGTTAATATTGTTATGTGTGAACTTGATCCTGCCATTATGATATTAACTGGTTATTTTGCTCGTTAGTTGATGCAGTTTCTTCCTAGCCTCGATGGTCTTTACATTTTGCCAAGTTTTTGCGATGGCTGGTACCGGTTGTTCCTTTCCATGTTTAGGGCTTCCTTCAGGGTCTCTTGTAAGGCAGGCCTGGTGGTGACAAAATCTCTAAGCATTTGCTTATCTGTAAAGGATTTTATTTCTCCTTCACTGATGAAACTTAGTTTGGCTGGATATGAAATTCTGGGTTTAAAATTCTTTTCTTTAAGAACGTTGAATATTGGCCCCCACTCTCTTCTGGCTTGTAGAGTTTCTGCCGAGAGATCTGCTGTTAGTCTGATGGGCTTCCCTTTGTGGGTGACCCGACCTTTCTCTCTGGCTGCCCTTAAGATTTTTTCCTTCATTTCAACTTTGGTGAATCTGGCAATTATGTGTCTTGGAGTTGCTCTTCTGGAGGAGTATCTTTGTGGCGTTCTCTGTATTTCCTGAATTTGAATGTTGGCCTGCCCTACTAGGTTGGGGAAGTTCTCCTGGATGATATCCTGAAGAGTGTTTTCCAACTTGGTTCCATTTTCGCCCTCACTTTCAGGCACCCCAATCAGACGTAGATTTGGTCTTTTTACGTAATCCCATACTTCTTGCAGGCTTTGCTCATTTCTTTTTCTTCTTTTTTCTTTTGGTTTCTCTTCTCGCTTCATTTCATTCATTTGATCTTCAATCGCTGATACTCTTTCTTCCAGTTGGTCGAGTCGGTTACTGAAGCTTGTGCATTTGTCACGTATTTCTCGTGTCATGGTTTTCATCTCTGTCATTTCGTTTATGATCTTCTCTGCATTAATGAGTCTAGCTGTCAATTCTTCCACTCTTTTTTCAAGATTTTTAGTTTCTTTGCGCTGGGTACGTAATTCCTCCTTTAGCTCTGATAAGTTTGATGGACTGAAGCCTTCTTCTCTCCTCTCGTCCAAGTCATTCTCTGACCAGCTTTGATCCGTTGCTGGTGATGGGCTGCGCTCCTTTGCAGGGGGAGATGCGCTCTTATTTTTTGAATTTCCAGCTTTTCTGCCCTGCTTCTTCCCCATCTTTGTGGTTTTATCTGTCTCTGGTCTTTGATGGTGGTGACGAACTGATGGGGTTTTGGTATAGGTGTCCTTCCTGTTTGATAGTTTTCCTTCTGACAGTCAGAAGGACTCTCTGTTGGTCTGTTGGAGATTGCTTGAGGTCCACTCCAGACCCTGTTTGCCTGGGTATCAGCAGCAGAGGTTGCCGAAGATAGAATATTGCTGAACAGCGAGTGTACCTGTCTGATTCTTCCTTTGGAAGTGTCCTCTCAGGGGTGTACTCCACCCTGTGAGGTGTGGGGTGTCAGACTGCCCCTAGTGGGGGATTTCTCCCAGCTAGGCTACTCAGGGGTCAGGGACACACCTGAGCAGGCAGTCTGTCCGTTCTCAGATCTCAACCTCCGCGTTGGGAGATCCGCGGCTCTCCCCAAAGCTGTCAGACAGAGTCGTTCGCGTCTGCACCGGCTCCAGCTACTTCCCCTGTTGGTCTTCAGCTGTGCGCTGTCCCCAGAGGTGGAGACTACAGAGACAGGCAGGCTTCCTTGAGCTGCTGTGAGCTCCACCCAGTTCGAGCTTCCCAGCGGCTTTGTTTACCTACTTAAGCCTCAGCAATGGCGGGCGCCCCTCCCCCAGCCTCGCTGCTGCCTTGCGGATAGATCGCGGCAGACTGCTGTGTTAGCAGTGAGGGAGGCTTCGTGGGCGTGGGACCCTCCCGGCCAGGTGTGGGATATATTCTCCTGGAATGCCTGTATGCTTACAGCGCAGTATTGGGGTGGGAGTTACCCGATTTTCCAGGTGTTGTGTGTCTCAGTTCCCCTGGCTAGGAAAACGGATCCCCTTCCCCCTTGCGCTTCCAGGTGAGGCGATGCCTCGCCCTGCTTCAGCTCTCGCTGGTCAGGCTGCAGCAGCTGACCAGCACCGATTGTCCGGCACTCCCTAGTGAGATGACCCCAGTACCTCAGTTGAAAATGCAGAAATCACCGGTCTTCTGTGTCGCTCGCGCTGGGAGTTGGAGACTGGAGTTGTTCCTATTCGGCCATCTTGCTCCGCCAGTGGTTCCCAACTTTTTGGCACCAAGAACCATTTTCGTAGAGAATTTCCCATGGATCAGGGTTGGGGGCCAAGGGTATTGTTTCAGGATGATTCAAGCACATTACATTTATTATGCACTTTATTTCAATTATTATGTTGTAATATATAATGAAATAATTACACAGCTCATCATAACGTGGAATCAGTAGGAACCCTGAGCTTGTTTTCCTGCAACTAGATGGTCCTATCTGCCGGTGATGGAGATAGTGACAGATCATCAGGCATTAGATTCTCATAAGTACACAACCTAGAACCCTCACATGCTCAGTTCACAACAGGGTTTGCGCTCCTATGAGAATCTAATTCTGCTGCTGATTTGACAGGCAGCAGAGCTCAGACAGTAATGTGAACAATGGAGAGCAGCTGTAAGTACAGATGAAGCTTTGCTCACCAACACTCATCTCCTGCTGTGCAACCCTGGGCCCCCAATAGGCCACAGACTGGTACCAGTTCATAGCCTCGGGGTTGGAGACACCTAAACATCACTGAAATATTATAGGAAAAGGCAAAGTGCAAAAATCAAACATTAGATTATTGTACTATGAAGAGAGAAGCAAAACATTGTATAAATTCCCAAATTACACCCTGGCTCTTAAGTACAATCTCATTTCCAGCATTTCATATTTGCTCTTTGGTTTATTTCCTTTTCATAATTGAATATCTAGGAGTTGGGTTCCAATGGAAATCTAATTAAATTTTTTAAATCACTACTTTGAAATTTTTAATTATTTCCTTACTAAGTGCACCACGTTGATAGGCTTTGATTTTTATCATTGGTGTTAGCACTTCTTAAAATTTGTTCCCTTTTCCCCTAATAATGCAGAGGTATGTGATATAATATTCAAATAATATTATAAATACATGTGTTAGGCAAAAGTGACAAAGATAGGACCAGCATCTTCACATGTACACTCCAAATATTCATTATTCTTCTTTTGGGATATAACAAAAAACAAAATTTAATAAGTCAATGTACAATGGACATATGAGTTTATTAATCTAAAAGCAGAGAAACTTGTATGTTTCTGACCTTGTGTATAGCAACAATTTTGATAATGCAATTTTTTTTATATTTTTTGTGGAAATTGGTATAATATGTTAGATGTTCTCTTAGGGTAAGTTTATGTGTCAAGTAACACATTAAAATTGTAGTGTAATAAATATTAAAGCTACTAGCAATACTATGAGTAGTTTCCAGACTTAATAATAAAACAAATAATAAATTAGATCTATGTGGATAATCTATGAGTTCTCTAACTGCACAACATAAATAAATAGTGCAAACTTAGCTGTGCCTATATTCAAAAAACCAAGGGTAACATGGATATCTTTATTGGTAACAGAGTAAGCATTATATAGATATGTAACAAAACATTATTCTCTATAACTTTTTGGAGAACAAAATGCTGTCTGATACATTTAAAGATTAGGCTCAAATGGAGTACTCCCTCTGTGCTTATATTTGTTACTTCCTCTAAGACAAGGCTAAGCAAACCAGATAAAGACAGGCAAAACACTTTTACACTGTTGGTGGGATTGTAAACTAGTTCAACCATTATGGAAAACAGTATGGCAATTCCTCAAGGATCTAGAACTAGATGTACCATATGACCCAGCCATCCCACTACTGGGTATATACCCAAAGGATTATAAATTATTCTACTACAAAGACACATGCACACGTATGTTTATTGCGGCACTATTCACAATAGCAAAGACTTGGAATCAACCCAAATGTCCATCTGTGACAGACTGGATTAAGAAAATGTGGCACATATATACCATGGAATACTATGCAGCCATAAAAAAGGATGAGTTTGCGTCCTTTGTAGGGACATGGATGCAGCTGGAAACCATCATTCTTAGCAAACTATCACAAGAAGAGAAAACCAAACACCGCATGTTCTCACTCATAGGTGGGAACTGAACAATGAGATCACTTGGACTCGGGAAGAGGAACATCACACACTGGGGCCTATCATGGGGAGGGGGGAGGAGGGAGGGATTGCATTGGGGAGTTATACATGATATAAATGATGAATTGATGGGTGCTGACGAGTTGATGGGTGCAGCACACCAACATGGCACAAATATACATATGTAACAAACCTGCACGTTATGCACAGGTACCCTAGAACTTAAAGTATAATAAAAAAATAAAAAAATAAAAAAATAAAAAAGACAGGCAAAACAAATCTAATGGTATTAGTAAACAAAAAAAAAAAAATTAAGGAAATGAATTGTAGTGATTATACACTTTAGCACTGAGAGAGAAAGAAACTCTACCCCTATGACCCAAAGCTATTGCATTCCTTCTTGGCTTTGATCTACCAGGTCACTGTCAAATTCTCTACATTAGCTTTTTCACTTCAATGATTGCTTTAAGGTAACATGGACTTACTGTGTGCCTTTTATGACTCAATCTATTTATATCTCAATCTGTGAGCAGAAATCATCTATGAAATGAACTCCTGGGCAAAATGTAATCCATATTATATATATAATTTATATATATATATATATTTTTTTTCCAGGATTCTAACAAATCTTCAATTAAGGATTTTTTTTTTAAATCTCTTGAGTCCTTTCTTGGCAAAATGTCTGTCAGAATGATAGACAAGATGCTATTCTAGAAATATTCCTTCACTTATCTAGAACAAACACCTAAACATAAATACTCTTTTAAAGTGAATGTGTGTGCTCAAGACTAATTCATGTTGTAATTTTTTTTGACTGAGAGATCTGGGGCACATGAAAATCCAAGACCATTACCAAATTACACATTTTGTATCTGCCTAACAATTGTCAACTAAAAGTCTAAAATTATTAAATATATATATTATATATATATATTCATTTACTAGAGATAATGCATTAAATAATTACAGCCAGCAAGTTCTTGCACATTTTGGAGAAAAAAATTTTAAACATTTATTTTTAGAAATGAATAAAGTATTTAAAATTTTTGACACTGCAAAATATCCTTACATGAAGAAGAAAAATAACACACATTTTAAAATAAAATAATTACATTATATAATGAATAAAATTTAAAACTCCAGCTTACCCATTACTGGACAATCTTAATTCTAATTTCTACTTTAATCAATATGTGGAAACTGGAAACTTACATTATGTAAAATCTTCCCTAACCATTTCAGCCAGTGTAGCCTTTTATTGAACTATTATAGGAGCTTATTCTTTTAAAGAGCATACTCAAATTAATCTGATGTCAAAAGACACAATGGCCATTTCAACATCTGTTCTCGTTTCCTTCCTCCAGGCATTTCCCTTCCCCCAGGCTTTTCCCTTAATTTATCCAATTTTCATCTTTCCTAGCTAGCATTTCTGTGCCACTTTTTCTCACCACTCCATATGCTTAGGAAGTCTTCCAGATTACACTCATCAAGCTATTGCAGCTTCCTTTATATACCCCAGAAACAACCAGCTCAAAGATTCCAAATGTGACCTTTTACAAGTCTCCTTTTCTTTTATTCATATTAAATTGTTTTTTTTCCTCCGCCAGGGCCATGACATCTTAGACCAGAAGTTTATTATTAATCAATTGCAGAAGTTTCCATAATTTATTTATTGTATTGCTTATGAATAAACGATTATATTTAATCACAGCAACTCATTCTGCCTTAATAACATCGTTAAGGTGATAATATTATTACCATATTAATAGAATAAGTTCTGATTATTTTTAATGTCAGCTATAGCAATTGCATTAAACAGAAGATAAAATATGTAAAAGTAGATGTAAATTCTTATGTAAAATATTTTATATATATTTCTTTAAAACATGCAAATCAATACCAAATCATATATTAAGCGAAAAAGCCAGAAATTCAAGGTCAAAGAATAATTTATATTTTTAAGAATTGAATTTAGGTCACCTAAATCTTTTTGAAATTGTTCTCAGTACTAATTTATGACATACATGAAGAAATAGATGAATTTGCATGCCATATTTTAAAGAAATATGTATCATATATTTACTTGGCTCTTCTTATTTCTGGACATGGAGATTAGGGGTTTCAAGCCAGAGAGGGCCTGGTTCATCTTCCACCTCAGCAACTCAGTACACACAAACTCTTGGGCAAGACCCTTGGGTTTCTGAGCTTCTATTTCCCTTTTCCAAATAGGGACACTACTGACTACCCCATCTACCAAACTTGTTGTTTAAGTTGTTTCAAGTATCAAATGAGGTAACATAAAACATGTTTATAAAAGATACCAAATTGAATAGGAAACAAGTGATGCAGTAGAAACTGTGGGTGACGAAAACAATTCCAAATTAAGGTGTGTATGTAAATTCTTCAGCATGCTACTCTCTATGGTGTCTGTAATGATAGACCCTCAGTCGGGGCTGCCAATAAGGAGGATGATTTTAGGAAAATAGAACCATTTACTAGGAAATATTCTGATATATTTCCTTGAAAGAGTAGAAGTGACAAGAAAACCAGAATTTTAGCAAAAAGCAGTAGAGAGGTTGAAACATTTCTTCAATTCATGTTTGCTACAAATTTCTATAATTCTATGATTTTAAGATGACATTTTGTTAGCTGCCTTCATAGTAAAGTAAAAACTATTCACAGTAATTTTTGTGCCTGAGCTCTTTTGCTGAAGGGTCATGAGGGCATGACAGTGTTCATAGTTGCAGTGGCTCATCCAAAAGAATATTTAAAAATGAAGTCTACAATGAAGAGGTGGGAGAATGAGATAAGGAATATGAAATAGAGAAGAAAATTGGAAAATCATTACAGGAGTTGTTAGTAACTTTGAATCAGGATATGTGAGCAAACAGAATGGAATGACATAAGACAAATGGGTAAACTAAAAGCAGACCATAGTCTGCCCCCAAATATATGAATAAATAAGCATATCAAATGAAAATTTCAGTGCTTAACTTGCAGATCAATGTAAAAGAAAAGGAACAAGGAAGGAGGACTATGCGAAGGTAGCTCCCAACTTGAAAATTGTGAAGTCAGGTTTAAAGAACCAAGGATACTATACTCTGTCAAACATAAGACAGATTCCAAGTTATATTAGAGAAAAAAATCACCTAAAATGGCAGAATGTATCTAAATCCTCATAATGGCAAAGAGAAGAAATATTCCTTTAGTCTTATATATGCATGCTCATTGACAGGTGGAATTATTTGTAGTAATATCAAATTAATCCAGTTGTTTAAAGCCACATTGTCCAACATTGTTGCTCTTCATCACATGTAGCTATTTAAATTTAAACTAATAAAAATTAAATAAAATTTGAAAGTTAGTTCCTCAGTCACACTAGTCACATTTAGAGTACTCAGAAACTACCTGCAGCGATTACACTGGCTAATAACATACACATAGAACACTTCCATCATTCCAGAAAGTTCTTTAGGAGAGTCCTGTTTTAATGCAATACATTTTTTCCTAATATTGAGACATACAGGCATATTTAGTAAGTAACAAGTTTATCTAAAACCATAGATAAGCCCAATACAAGACTATAATAACACTGAATGCAAAATAACAACAAATAATACAAATACAAAAAAATACAATATTTTTTCCTTAATAAATGCTATGCAAAAGTCTTTAAATCAGACTAAATATTTTGACATCCAAGGTTTAATTTGATCATTGTATTTTAACCTGTTAAACTCTACTATAGAATTTGCATTTACAGGATAATTAGAAGAATTGGGGTGGTTTAGATGGTCCTTCATTGAATCCTAGAAAATGATGCTATTATCCAAGTTATGTCATATACTGGTCTCTGTTTATTATTTTTGAAGCCCTGGAACCTAGCATTCATTGGTTCATGTTTGTGGAATAAGGGAGTCTGTCCTCCAGTTCTAACAGGAGATCATTCAGCATCTGCTTCAACACTTACACTGGCAAGAGATTTACCACCTCATAAGGGAAAGCATTCCATTTTTAGCAGTTCTGTTAGAAAGAAGTTACTTCATTACAGAAAATCCAAATTTGCCTGCTTATATAACTTCCACTAATCTTATGTTTTGTGAGATAAAGTTTAAAAGAAGTTTATTTTTTTCCATGTAAAAGCTTTTTAAATACTTGCAGGTGACTATAACACTTTCCCCACCAACTATCCTTACATGGCTTTATTTCCAGACGCTTCTTTATCATCTTCTAATTTTGTAATGTCTCTTAAAATGCAATGTCCAAAACATTACATTATCTCCCAGTTACACTGATCAGGGCAGAGAACTATGGGAATTACCCCCCATGGCTTCGTGCAGTATACTTCTATTAAAGATGCCCAAGATTCCATTAGCTTTTCTTGGCATTCTCGTCACAGCATGACTCATAGTCCACTTACAATCAGCTAAGAGTTCCTACCTAAGTCTTTAAGATGAGATGTCAAATCATGACTCCTTCGACCTTGCTTCTTTTGTAGTTTTCTTGTATTAGAGTGGAGGACCTTATTTCATGCTGATGGCTCAGGTATATTGTTTCCACCAGTTAAGATTTTCTAAACTTTGATTCTGTCAATCTTCTAATACATTAGCTATCAATTCAATGTGTGTTGCATGTAAATATGATAAGAGTAACCGATCAAACATTAAAATCTTTGTTAAAAAATAGTCCACGTACAAATACCCATATCACAACAACAGAAACCTCCTTCTAAGATGATACCCACATATTACCATATTTGATTATTTATTATGTTTTAGGAGCCACATATATATGATCTTTAACTGTTATAACAACCATTTAGTGTGTTATTCACATTTTTTAGAAAAAGAAAGTAAAAATATGAATGACTTAATACCACTTAAGTAGAGCTAGAATTTCAATGGGGATGTTCTCAATCCACAGCCTGCCAGTTGCCACAGAACACAAAGATTCCCTTTAAGTATCACTGGAACCCTTTAGCTGTAATATGTCGAGCATATTCATCTATTTGTTTCCCTGAAATAGAGGAAAGACTGTCAAAACCCATACTGGAATTGCTAATTTATTTCTTAGCATTTCAGTAAGTTGTCAATCCATTTTTTCAAAGTTAAAAATGAATTTTATTTGGTACTCTTGCTACTGTGAATACCTCTTAGTGATTTGATTTTTTTAACGTTTGCAACACACCTAATTTTCAACCCATACTTTGTTATGAATCAGTGTTAAGTCCACTGATTTTTATTTTTTAGAATTCATCATTTAAGCCTTTTTGGAATTCAGAGCCCTCAAAAAGTGAATGTTATATGTGGACATTTTACATTTCAATATTGCCCATTGTTACATTCAGCAGCTTATATATTAATAATAAATTGAAATCACTACAGTCTAGAGCCCACAATTATGTTGATAGCATAATCCTGTCAGGTGAAAGAAAGTTTCAGTATTCTTGAATTTCAGTAGTATGATTGAGAAATCTCAATTTGACTTTCTTGCCCAGCACTTTCTGCATGAAACAGGATTATGTGCACCAATTAAATACCTCTCTTTCAAACCATTTTTTTCAATAACAAAAATTGATTGATTCACTTTATAGCATTTGTTACTCAAAATCTCAGAAACATTTGTGCTTCAACCTAAAGCATCTAAAATGGAATTTTTTAAATCAAAATTCCATTTTCACAGATATACACAGAATCAATTATAGAACCTAAATGTTTTCTTAATATCAGTTATGAGATTTTCTTGATATATAAATCTGAAGTGTGACATGTGTACACTCTCGAAGCATAATTAGCTGGTTTTTATTTTGGAGAGGGAAAGTTTAAAGCAAAAGTGCTTTCTGGAAAAATCACAAGTCTTAATCATATTAATAACAACTACATTTTAGGTCTTGGTTATGTATCCAAAGTATGTGCATGTATGTGCATTTTAAGATATTATCTAGTTACAATTGTCCCTTTTTATGCAATTGTAAATACACTCTCAAAGAAGAAATGGAAAAACAAACATGCCTTAGACATTCTTGAAAAGGAAAACTAGATCATCTCACACCTAGGCAGGTTGTTCCAGGTTGGTGCTTCTTGAAACTGATTAGAATTTCAGAAAATCTAGTGGTATTACAACTAGAGATAGTGTGATGATTATTACTTTCACATAATTTTCACTGCAGAAGAACCTAAAAAATAATTTGTTGAAATATGCAGTATTATGTGGGTCTTCATGCATACTGAGAATAACAAGTTATTGCTTTGGCAGCTCTTAAGAAAAAATTAGAGTTAAAGTCTGGGTGTGGTGACTTAGGCTGCTAATCCCAGAATTTTGGGGGACCAAGGAGGGTGGATCACTTGAGGCCAGGAGTTCAAGACTAGCATAGGTAACATAGCGAGATCCCCATCTCTACAAAAAATAATAAATAATAAAAATCAGTCAGGTATAGTGATGCATGCATGTATCCTGACTACTGAGGAAGCTGAGATGAAAGGATTGCTTGAATCCAGGATTCATGCCACTGCACTCAAGACTAGGAGTGAGATCCTCTCTAAAAAAAGACAAAAAGGCAAAAAAAGAAAAAAAAAAAGGCTTAATCCCCCCCATTCTCACACATACCCAGGATTTTTCTCCTTAGTTCTCACTCTGGATCCCTTCTCGATTTTGAGACTGATCCTAAGATTTTTAGAGGGCAGTAGGAGTGTTTCTGGCAGTGAAATCTGTTATTCCCCAGTCCACTCCCCATTTCCATTATACATAAAAGTCACTGAGGGCATCTGTTTATTTATTTATTTTTTTTAACAAAGGGCTAACCTGTATTGAATTCTTTTGTCTAGCCTATAATGATCAGTGTCAGAATTGCCGCCTATTCAGTCTAATTATTTGACCATCTTATCTATGCAGATCACTGTGCAATTGTGTCAGTCCTAGATATTGATTAAAGGGGGGCAAGCTGTGCAGATCTGTGGCCATGCATGAGCTCAGTTTTCTAACCACAGTTCTGCATATTTGAAGTCTGTTTGGACAAATTGTGTGTTTTTAGACTTTTCTGCCTTTTAAATGGCAGTATAATACTGTGGAATTGTCATCTAACACTCTGTACCATGGTTCACTCGTCTTCAGTGCTGATAACAGTCAGGATATTTTCATAGATTACAATAATGTATATCACAAAGGATACACGATTGTGTTATTCATATGTGTAATCACCCATGGACTAACTAGAAATAACGGTGGTCTTATTATGCAAACAGCAGTCCATAATATGCAAATGAATATAAACAAAACCAAACACAAACCTCCAGAATAATGTTTACTGATATGTCCTTAAAAATCCCTTTTTTCAAAATCACATTTTCCTGTCTTCTCGAAAACATTAAATAACATCAAGGATAAATGCATGAAAAAGTTTATATTTTCTCCTTTGCATTTTTGAAAAGGAACCACAATATAATCTTATTCTGATTACTTGATTTATATTCTCCCAAGGCCATTACTGCCTCCTGGCATCATTATATGCTTGTGTAAGGTTTATATGGTGTCTCTTTTAATTGCTTAAACTAATCTATTCAATGACTGCAAATCTAATGCACACTGGAACAGGCAGCCCATAAATTCCATCCTTCAGAGGTGTCCTTGAACATGTGTTTGTCCTGATGAAGAGCAGAAACAAAACAAGAATAATGAAATGAAAGAAAGTCTTGTCAAATAATACATCCAAAAGAACTTAGAAGCCCAAAAGATATTTTAGTTAAAGAAATAAAAATAAATTAGTCCTTGCTGTTTCACATTTTTGTAAGGAATTAGTCTAATTACATTACAGTCAAGTCTTCCAGCTATTGTTAAACAATGGTGTACCATATGGAAAGATAGTAATATTAGATCATTAAATATGATCTTATTATGATTAATGTTATTATAAATGTTGGTTTAGGTATACAGCCTCCATCGAATAGAAACATTCTTAACACCATGGAAGAAAATTAAGTTGGGCTATGATAACTGTTTGCATCTGAATCTTACATATACTGTTGCACACTGATTCTAGAAAGCTCCACCTGAATGTATTGCTAATACACACACACATACACACAGATTCATACTGCAACACAAGAAATCAAATTACTTACACAAGGTAATTTTTCTAGTTTTTAGAAATAGAATTACTGAAAGATACTCATAGCTACATTATCTTCTGTGTTAAACAGAATAATTAATTGTGTTTTTCTACCAAATATACAAGAATAATTACAGACACAAATAGTAGTAGAAGAGGATGAGATAATTATCATAAAACCAAGAAAAAGATTAATAACTTTCTCTTAAAATTATATTTTCTGCATACCACCCTATTTTTTGATGGGCCTTTTCTTACCTTGCATTATAACCTACTATTATATTCTGAAGAAGAACATGGCTTAAGTCATGCAAATTATGTGTTTTCAGTCATTCCTCTGCTTAATAAATGACTTTTGCTACTCTCCTCGCCAAGCGTATCTGTGATATTTTTAAATTCATTTTTCTCAAACCACTAGAGCATAGTTCACAGTAAGTCCTGAAATAACTAATTTGTGGCCAAGCTATTGACATCTACGCCAGTTTCCACAAATATCCATCTGAAATCCTGCTTTGCTATCACATTTATTTTTTCACAAGGATGTTCTGACATAGTTCTCATCTCCATTACATTGATACAGCAACTCTGAAACTGGTTTTGGAAACTTCAGTCACCGCTAATTCTTATTGAAATTTTAACTCTATGACTCACACTTGTACTTGTCCTGCCTTTAACACAATGAAATAAGATAAAGAAATAAACTAAGTTAGATGACTAGTCACTTATTTTCTTTGCCCATGCATTATATGGGCAAATACAAATTCATGTGGTATCAGACAAACAGCAAAGTTGCTTTAGTGACTTTCTTTCCTTCCCTGTTTTCCATTTAGTATATCCATCTTCTTTCCAATCAGCACTCTGTAAAATGTAACTGGATATAACTATACTCTGAAACTGCTACCTGGCTTCCTTTGAATTCAGGTCCTACTTCACTGAATTGTATTATCACTGGTAGAATTAGCTCTTTGAAGAGCTCCACATTTTGTTCTTCTTGTGGCTTCCCTACAACATAGTCCTTGGATCCAAATTCTCAGCAATCACCTTTTCTCCTAATTTGTACCAGCCATATACTAAACACTATCACGCCTTTTGAAATAATGCTTTAGTCCTTCAGAAATCTAAAGGCTCACTTTTATTTTTTTAATCCCTTGTAGTAATATAAGTTGATACAAGCAAGAACAAAAGCAAATTGTTAAAAACAAGATGCCCAAACATGGCTATTTAATTAAAAGAATGCTCATGAGACTAGATAGAACTCCACAGACAGCTAGGAAAGGAGGAAGAAAAGGCCAATAATGGAAGTCCTAAAAGAAAAAGGAAGAGGTGACAGAAAATCTAGGCCAGTGTTTCACAATACTTTGATCATGTACGTGAATCGGTTTAAAAAATAAAATGTGAAGATAAACCTGCTAATTATCTATTCAGTTTTAATTATATCCATGTACTTTCATTGTTAGCTAACCTATCAAGGGATGATACAAACCTCGGGTGAAAGTCGTCATTCATAACAGATGGACAGTTTAAATATCTGATTTCAAATAACTTTTACATTTTCAATTTTTTTGTATTACTTCTTATTGGATCAGATCATGTTAGTTTTTAAAAGGCATAATAAAACCTATTCTAAAACTTATTCTAAAACTAGAGGAGTCATTTTCCCAAGGTTTGTTAGCATTTGCTTATATTATATTTACTTTTGCACACTGTCCATTTGAAAACAAACACATCTCCACTTGCTGAGAATTTGTTTAGTTACAACGGAATAATAGGATTGCTATCTTGCTTAACAGGAGTATGGAAACTGGAAGCTGGAACATAATACATTACAGTGAAAGCAAATGTGTGATAAAAGGATCCACTATATTCCATGTTAGAGCTCACCTACCCTTCCCTCAGCATACCTTACAAAGCTGCACGTGACCACAATGACCTTCGTGATGGGGGTGAGTCTGTATGTATTTTAAATACCAAAAGGTTACATTTATTTCTTATCTCCAAGAACAAAATGATATGAGAGTCTAATATACTCCACACACTACAATGCATCACCACAACTACCTCTCAGGGAGTGTGCCCCCAACTTTGGAAGCTCCTGAGGTAATGGAGTAGTTGCGAAGGATTGTAGAAAAGAAAATTTCAGCTCTGTTTTTCCTGATCTAACCCCATTTTCTCCCTCCCTCTCAAGTTACAACCCCTTTTCAGAGTCACTCTAAAGCCTACCTGGTTCAAGTTTCAGCTTTCAACTATAGTCTTGGAATGAGGAAGGATTGCCTCCATCTGTACAGAAGTTGGACTGGAAAAGAAGTAGGGAAGTGGGGAGATTATAGTCCAGAGTTGAGGGTGAGACCGTCCTGGCATCTCATTTTTAACTTCTGAAAGCATTTTCCTATACTACAGTTATGTATTAGTAATATTCTATAGAATTGTTTCTTGAGGTAAGTTATGGGCAAATTGTTTGTGACTCAGTCTATGCGCCTAACTCCTTAAAGCACATTAAAACATCTTTCTAGTTTCAAACAATTGAGCTTAATTACACATTTTAGAAACAAATCCCATTCATAAATGACAAGTTGCACATATACAGAACTTCAGTTCTTAGGCCAGTTGAGAGTTGAAAACAGCTTTACAGTGAAATTTTATATTGTGGAGTTTAATTGTGAGTGACTGAACATGTAGTACAATATGAACTATTCACCTTTTCTGCAACAGTGTTATGACATAACCTCTTTTAAATAAGACAGTTTTAACCACATAGTAGTTAAATGACTTTTGATATGACACTAATAAAAGCCTGTCTATGTTAGAGATGCTTAGGCTTTTACTCCTTTGTTTACTTTGAGAATATTAATCATTGTACTAAACTAATAAAAGAAAATTGTGGGTTTAAAACTTCCATTAAAAAGTCCTTATCTTCACCATGAACTAGCATGATAAATGCCTAGAAAGCATCTCTGTCTATCCTAGTGGGATTTATAGTGAACAGAAGAGACATGGATAGGCCATGTCATAGAAAGCAGAAATATAAAGGACCTCAAATTAGTGAATTATAACAATCAGAATTACTTTTAATGCTGTTTGGAGAGATATCAATAAAATATGAATTATTTGGGAAGGAAGATACAATCCATTCTAATGACAAATTATCTCAATGGATTTTTCGTTAGGATAAGGACTAATAATGGCTTCAACATTTACTCTGTGTTAGACATTGTCATAAATGCCTTACGCTTATGAAGGTATTTAAACTAAAAACCATCCCACTAGGTAGATAGGTATTATTGTTTCCATTTGATAGTGAGGAAGAGAAAAGCGCAGACATGTTAAGTAATTCGCCAAGTGCACCCAGCTAGTGAAACAAAACACTATTAACAAAGCATGATTTTAAACACTTTGCTGATGTAGGATATCTGCTGTTCAGGAAGCTGAAAATCATTTCTGAGAAATTCAAAACATCGAGTCAATGCTAAACATTTTTTAGAGCAAAGAGAAAGAGAGGTAGGTGGAACAGGGGACAAGGAGATGGAAGAATCCTTCAACAGTCATTATTGTATCATTAATGTTCTCAGTCAGCAAACCTTTATTAAGTACCCACTGTGTGCCAGGAACCAGATAACTCGGTGCCAGCAATACAAAAATAATGTACTTGACCTTGGGAAGGTCTCTGCATAGTAGAAGAAATAGAAATAATTGCCATAAAATATGGTAAGAGGCAATATATGTATACACTAACTGCTATAATATCATCCCCCTCCAAGAGGAACTTTACAATGAATGGAATGTAACACACTTCTAAACAAAACTGTGGAAGAGCAATTCAGTAATCAGTGAGATACAGTTAATCACAGAAAACAGTCTATAAGAGGTGAATTTTGCTACGTTTTTAAAGAAAGGATAAGAAGGTGAAATTGGTAGAGAAAAATAGGGCCTTCAAGAAAATATTTCTGTTGAATGATAGGGCATGTACAAAGTAAGACAGGAGACAGTCCCTCTGTCCTTTGAGGAAAAAAATACACAAAGTGTCTGCTGCCTACTTTCTCCTGCAATCCATCTAACTGATATTCTTCAATTCTAAAATCCCCTCATTGGCAAATTATTTTTCAGTTGCATGCAATTATTTATTTTAGTTTTAAATATTGGAGGAAAAATATTTATTATTCATTTTAAATAATTAATAGAAATGTATAGAAGATATGGTAGTAGTCTATGTAACGTAGTCAATCTAAAGAACACATAAACTGGAGATGTATTTAAAGTTATACTGGGCACTTTTCATATGGGTATGGTTTGAGGATTATCTGAGCTTTGAGTTTCAAATTACTTTTCATAAATAATCTGTAGATCACCCTCCATAAGACAGACACCTTATTACCATACATACAATATCTTACTGGAAGTAGCAATTCCATAAACCCAACAAGGCTCAAGACCAATATGAACAACAGAAGTCAATATTTAGGCAAGGCAGGTAGTGCTAGGATCAGAGCAAGTACCTTTAGCTGGAAGTCAGTGTAGATGGGAAAAACAGATACAAACTGTAATTTGTCATTTGTATGACCTGTATCTAGTTCAGGATATTACACTTTATCTGTAATCAAGTAAGAAAAAAAAAAAAAAAGATAAATCTGATGTTTGGGAAAGTGCAGAGAGTTTATTTTACCTTTGTTTTTATCCATAGGACCATCTTTATTATCAGGTTTTCATTGTTTAATTCCTGAGGATAAAGACAAAATCATAAAATCAGGCTTCTGAAATTTGAAACTAATTTTAGATTTTTTGTTTTCCATTTAAACACTAATGTTGAAAAGCAGACCACTGCTCCACATCCCAGTGATCCAAACACTTAGTCCATCATCTTTAAATGATTTTCCTTATCTACCAGAAACCTTTAACAGGTTTGGGTTGGGTCATTTTATTTCTCACTCTGTTAATGCATTATCTTTATACTTCTCCCTTGGTGATAATTAATAAATGATATTTTTCTCTTCTTGATGTGTACACCTTTATATATTTAGAATATATACCATCTATATGCTTGACATTTGGGGGATCTTGTCTAATTTTCATAGGAAGAAGAAAAATCTGGCTTGCAGGATGTTTAGAGTACAGTGGTGACAGACTTTATGCCAATTTCACAAGTATTGCAGCCTGAATCATAGGCTGTACTATAAACGGCAGCATATGGCTGGAGAGTCATAGCAGCAGGATAACGTGGTACTGCCCAGATCACAGCTGTAGGCACACAAAGAAAGTTTTGATGCTGGTATGCATATCCCTCCCTCTCATCAACAACAAAAAGGATGAGTACTTAAGATTCTGTTGTCTTAAAGGCTTTATTAAGTTATTGCCCAAGGTAGGAAAGGGATATTATTGTCTACATATGTTTGCCAGAATCATGCAGCTTCTCTATTCTGGCTTTCCTAGCAGGTGTCTCTTTAAGTGCTTATTCTAAATGGAACACAACTGGGAGACATCAGAAAGGGCACTGTTGACAACTGCCATAGCAGGTTCCAGCTTGAATGGTAACTGAGCAGAAGGTCTCTCTCCAGAATACTTCAGATCATTCTAATAGCAGCATCATTTCCACCAGGAACCCAGCTTCTACCAGAAAAGAGTGCTGGGAAATGGTGCTTCTGGTAAAATCTGATCTCCTCACTGGAATTGCTCTATCCCACCAGATTTCATATGGAAAACAGCTATGAGGCAATTAAAAGAATGCTGATTTTAAAGGCAAAAATGTAGTATTTAGAGGAAGCACATAGTGCAGACGGATGTTAATAATGTTAAGTGAAAATTTGCTAAATAGTTTTTCTTATCTGTTATATCCTTCAAAATACTTTAAAGCCTTTCATAAGTGAAAAGAAACACTAAAATTTTCAACTGTTTAATTAGACATAGTAAAGATTAATTTACCAGATAATAGAAATTATGTTTTCAATGTACAGTTTCAGGTTATTGATAGTTTGTTATCATCTTGAATTATAATTTTTGTTAGTTTGGAGTTTTGTTGTTGCTGTTGTTGTTGCTGTTATTTTTGCTGTCACTGACCATAAGAAAATAGGAGAATTATGTTCAGGTGCTGAAATTCAGGAGCCAATTTAAATGATAATTTTCAGATAGATCTTGTAAGGTATTTAGGGTGAAGTAACTCTGCAAACCAAAATTGAAAGAAAAAAAAACAACACTGCTTTTTCTCCTTGCTTACTATTATCCATCTGCAAAATAAAAGCAATTGCAATTTCTGCATGACTGCAAGAAAAATAGATACTATTCCTTAGTGTGCTATTTTACAAGTTTCTTAAAGGTACCTATTGTGCAGATATATGTGTTTAAAAAGTAAAATTTATTATGAGACATTCACATATGTTCCTATTTCAGTTCTTCTACATAGGCTACAAAATACAATTATTCAGACTTCTTTTGTAGAAGTATGTGAAATATAGATCATAGATTTATATATAGATTTATATATGGATTGCTTCTTTTCTTAGTTTATGCTACTGATTATCTTCTATAAGAATATGTATATTATATATAATTGTATAATATGCAATTTCATAAGAATACATATAATATACATATGTAACTATATGTAAATGTATTTGATTTTTGGCCTTAACTTCATATATATGTACATAAATGTATGTGTATATGTGTGTATATATATGAATATATGTATATTTATATATGCAAATGTATTGCGTTATTAAGGCCAAAAATCACATATATATTTACATACAGTTACATAGGTATATACATACATAAAGTTTTGAAGGCAAAAAATCATATACATTTGTATTTATAAAGAATATACATTGTATTTATAAGGAACAACACAAAATTATCTTTTATTCTAGTGCTGAATATCCAAATTTCGGTGGCAAAGAAAGACATGATGTTTTGTTTTGTTTTGACAAGTTATAAGTATTGAGTTTAGATAAAATATCAGTATCTGAGCAAAGAGGTTAAATCCAAGACAAAATGAAACAAAAACCTTGGAGTTTTCACTTCTGTGAGTGTTACTGACTTGGAATGCATGCAAGATGGACCCTGGGCAAACTTTCTCATAATTATGTTTTTCCATTACTTTAGTAACTGAATGCCCTTGTATAAATTCCAATGAAACCTTGCATCACATTTCATTGAGAAAATAAAAGACATTTGAAACTCCTTCATGTTTTATCCAAAGTCTGTAAATCTACATGGTTCTGAAACTATTGTTTCTATTATCTTATTCATTATAAACAATGAAGATATCTCTCTTCCTATTAAAAATCCATATAACCGTCTGTGTTCTAGAGCCCATTCCCTTCCTTCTACCTTATGTTTTCTCAAAGGCTTCTTTCTCCTGAATCTTCAGCATTCTTCTCTAATAGAATATTACATCGTGCAAATATCCTATAGTGACTCTCATTTTAAGATAAAACAGCCAAATACACATTTCCTTCAAGATATCTACTTTCTATTCTCTCATTCATGTCCAAAATTCTTATCCCCCCTTACAACTCCAAACGCTACAGTTTCTAAGACCACAAATAACCTCTGTGTCTGTCAAATCACAAACACTTTTCTGTGCTAATTTCACACGATTTGTCTGACTATGTTATATTTGAATCTCCTTCTTTTTTTTTTTTTTTTTTTGTCTCTTGCCTATCCCTGTTTTTTCTCTCTAGCTTTGCCCACTCCACCATCTGCTATTTATCTTCTCCTATCCCTCCACCTTTTTCTCTTTCTTTCCTAATTCTCTATTTAACTACTGACTGATGAAATTTCTCATAGCTCAGTGCTCAATACTTTTCTGTTCTCAAGATGATATATTTTATTCCCATTGTTTCAAATACCATTTATGTAGCAATGACACTAACTTAAATTATCCATCTGTCTCTATCTACCTATCTATCTATCTGTCTCTCTCTCTCTCTCTACCTACCTAGCTACCTACCTACCTACCTATCAACCTATCACTTCTGATCCTTCCATCACCTTGTTCCTTATTTCACTTTTTGATCTCAATGAAGGCAAAATTCATTTTCATTTACTCATGTTCCCAAACTAGGGGACATTCTTAAAGCCTCTATCTCCTTCACCACCCCCATTCAATCCATCCAGAGATGATCTTCATCACACACACACACATACACACAAATGACTCCATCCAAGTCTAAGTCCATTTCCCACAAGACAGACAAGGTAATCTTGTAAAAGTATAATCGGATTATGCATTCCTCTACCTAAAGTGATTTTTCATCTAAAATCGGATAAACATTTATTATCTTGGCCAATTTCTAACCAATTGAGTCTCTGCCCTGTGTTCTAGAAGTTTTTATCTATCCTTCAGATCACAATTTGAATATTACTTCCTACAAGATACTTCTTGATTTGACATAAAGTTGGTCCCTTTACCCTTTCTCCTATGTTTTTACTTTTCCATTACAATCCTTATCACAATTTATAATCGTATCTTTCTTTGCATGCTCACTTTAAAGGAGATCTGCTCCTTTAAAGGCATGATGGCACCCCTGCCCCACTCACTCTCTTGTCTTGCTCCTACTTTCACCATGTGAAGCGCCTGCTCTGGCTTCACCTTACACCATGTGTGAAAGTTATCTGAGGTCTCCCTAGAAACCAAGTGATGTCAGCCCATGCTTGTACAGCCAGCAGTGAGTGCTTGAGCCAGTTAAACCTTTATAAATTACTCAGTCTCAGGTATTTCTTTATAGCAATGCATAAAGAAATGCTCACTTATTTAAAATTTTATCAATTGCTAATTTTTAAGATTCATAAAAATTTTTATTTTTATTTTTATTTTTATTTTACTATTTTATATCCTACTCCTTGCTTAGTAATTGGCACCCTGTAGGAGCTTATAAATATTTGTCAAATAAACAAATCTTCTAGCTAAACCTTTTAAGTAGTAAAGACCATTAGGGTGAACTTTAGTTTAAATCTACAATGAAATAAACAAAATATACATAAAAACATGCATGCTGATTCCAAGTTATTTTATATGCTATATTTATTTTATCACAGTCAGCCTTTGTGCAATGCTTATTAAAGTAAGCTCCATGTGTTTTTCATAAAATCTATTTTAAACGTGTACTATATTCTACATGTTATATCTATTAACAGAATACACAAATAAATAGAATATATACTGCCCATAGAGACATTTACAGAATATGATAAAATAAGACTAAGCATAAAAAAGTAAAAGGTAGGCTGGTCGCGGTGGCTCAAGCCTGTAATCCCAGCACTTTGGGAGGCGGAGGTGGGTGGATCACGAGGTCCGGATGTGAGACATTCCTGGCTAACACGGTGAAACTCCCTCTCTACTAAAAATACAAAAAATTAGCCGGGCGAGGTGGCGGGCGCCTGTAGTTCCAGCTACTCGGGAGGCTGAGACATGAGAATGGCGTGAACCCAGAAGGCACAGCTTGCAGTGAGCCGAGATTCCGCCACTGCACTCCAGCCTGGGCGACAGAACCAGACTCCGTCTCAAAAAAAAAAATAAATAAATAAAAAATAAAAAAAAGTAAAAGGTAATTCATTTATACTAAAAAAAAGTACTTGAGCAGGATTTAGTTTTTCTTCATTACTATAATTGCTTATCTGAAATTTGATTCAATTTCAACTTATTGAATTATTACATCTTATTAGAGCCTATTAACTTTACAATTTCTAGCAAAAAGAAAAATATTTGATTAATCAAATTGTTGCTTTTCTATAAAGCTCTTTACTTATTGAATGCAACCTATGTTTATATACTTTCCTGATTTCTCATAACGTCAATTGCAAACATTATTAAATACTTAAAATAATGCTTATTAAAAATGTTATAAAATACATAAAATATTATTAAATACTGAAAAGCAAAAGTTGAAAATTAACATATCCTTAAAATTTATCACATGGGTAAAATTTATAACAGAAAATTGCTCCAACAGTAACTTATTTACCAGTAACACAAATATAAAATTGAATAATTGATATTGTTTGGATATTGATCCCCCACCCAAATCTGTTGAATTGTAATCACCAATGCTGGAGGTAGGGTCTGGTGGAAGGTGTTTAGATCATGGGGGCAGATCCCTCATGGCCTGATGCTGCCTTCATGATAGTGAGTTCTCCTGAGATCTGCTCTTTTAAAGGCATGTGGCACCCCTGCCCCACTCACTCTCTCTCGTCTTGTTCCTACTTTCACCATGTTAAGCACCTACTCTGGCTTCACCTGCCACCGTGTGTGAAAGTTATCTGAGGTCTCTCCAGAAACCGTGTGATGTAGCCCCATGCTTGTACAGCTAGCAGTGAGTGCTTGAACCAGTTAAACCTTTATAAATTACCCAGTCTCAGGTATTTCTTTATAGCAGTGCATAAATGGCCTGATACAATAAACAATCCCTTCTATCAGGTACTATAATATGTACGTTTTCCTATAGAATGCACTTCCAAGCAACACTAAAAAGTCATAACTACACCAAGAATGTAAAAGTAGGCATAGGCAAGTATTTGAATATAAGAGCCACATTATAATTCAATATTTGGTTATAAAGGTAGGACTAAAAAGAGCCTTCCCTGCTGTGGTTAAATTTGTTAAATATGTGAAAACTGTCTTCAAGCCCCACCTACTCCGGGTTCTCCTGGAATGAGGTTCACTCCACCTACTCATCCCATCTACCAAATCTTCCTCTCAAAAATGTGTTAGATAATTTCTGGCACCTGTGTCAAAACTAACTTGCTCAGGGTACCACTCCCCTGAAACCCTACCTTGTAAACAAACAGTGACTCCACATTCTTTAAACAGAAATTCTGGAAAAAGAGAAAACAACAACTGGATTCTTCAATCTCCCTGGCAACATGTATTTCTTAATTTCAAACAGAATAATTTTATAAACGTATTTTTCAAAATAATAATGTTGATTCTTGGTCTTGAATTTTTTTTGTTTATTATACTTTAAGTTCTAGGGTACATGTGCATAACGTGCAGGTTTGTTACATATGTATACTTGTGCCATGTTGGTGTGCTGCACCCATCAACTCGTCAGCACCCATCAATTCGTCATTTATATGAGGTATAACTCCCAATGCAATCCCTCCCCCTCCCCCCTCGCCATGATAGGCCCCGATGTGTGATGTTCCCCTTCCTGAGTCCAAGTGATCTCATTGCTCAGTCCCCACCTATGAGTGAGAACATGCGGTGTTTGGTTTTCTCTTCTTGTGATAGTTTGCTAAGAATGATGGTTTCCAGCTGCATCCATGTCCCTACAAAGGACGCAAACTCATCCTTTTTTATGGCTGCATAATATTCCATGGTGTATATGTGCCACATTTTCTTAATCCAGTCTGTCACAGATGGACATTTGGGTTGATTCCAAGTCTTTGCTACTGTGAATATTGCCACAATAAACATACGTGTGCATGTGTCTTTATAGCAGCATGATTTATAATCCTTTGGGTATATAACCAGTAGTGGGATGGCTGGGTCATATGGTACATCTAGTTCTAAATCCTTGAGGAATCGCCATACTGTTTTCCATAATGGTTGAACTAGTTTACAATCCCACCAACAGTGTAAAAGTGTTCCTATTTCTCCACATCCTCTCCAGCACCTGTTGTTTCCTGACTTTTTAATGATTGCCATTCTAACTGGTGTGAGATGGTATCTCATTGTGGTTTGATTTGCATCTCTCTGATGGCCAGTGATGATGAGCATTTTTTCATGTGTCTGTTGGCTGTATGAATGTCTTCTTTTGAGAAATGTCTGTTCATATCCTTTCCCCACTTTTTGATGGGCTTGTTTGTTTTTTTCTTGTAAATTTGTTTGAGTTCTTTGTAGATTCTGGATACGAGCCCTTTGTCAGATGAGTAGGTTGCAAAAATTTTCTCCCATTCTGTAGGTTGCCTGTTCACTCTGATGGTAGTTTCTTTTGCTGTGCAGAAGCTCTTTAGTTTAATTAGATCCCATTTGTCAATTTTTGCTTTTGCTGCCGTTGCTTTTGGTGTTTTAGGCATGAAGTCCTTGCCCATGCCTATGTCCTGAATGGTACTACCTAGATTTTCTTCTAGGGTTTTTATGGTATTAGGTCTAACATTTAAGTCTCTAATCCACCTTGAATTAATCTTTGTATAAGGAGTAAGGAAAGGATCCAGTTTCAGCTTTCTACTTATGGCTAGCCAATTTTCCCAGCACCATTTATTAAATAGGGAATCCTTTCCCCATTTCTTGTTTCTCTCAGGTTTGTCAAAGATCAGATGGCTGTAGATGTGTGGTATTATTTCTGAGGACTCTGTTCTGTTCCATTGGTCTATATCTCTGTTTTGGTACCAGTATCATGCTATTTTGGTTACTGTAGCCTTGTAGTACAGTTTGAAGTCAGGTAGCGTGATGCCTCCAGCTTTGTCCTTTTGACTTAGGATTGTCTTGGCAATGCGGGCTCTTTTTTGGTTCCATATGAACTTTAAAGCAGTTTTTTCCAATTCTGTGAAGAAAGTCATTGGTAGCTTGATGGGGATGGCATTGAATCTATAAATAACCTTGGGCAGTATGGCCATTTTCACGATATTGATTCTTCCTATCCATGAGCATGGTATGTTCTTCCATATGTTTGTGTCCTCTTTTATTTCACTGAGCAGTGGTTTGTAGTTCTCCTTGAAGAGGTCTTTACATCCCTTGTAAGTTGGATTCCTAGGTATTTTATTCTCTTTGAAGCAATTGTGAATGGGAGTTCATTCATGATTTGGCTCTCTGCTTGTCTGTTACTGGTGTATAAGAATGCTTGTGATTTTTGCACATTGATTTTGAATCCTGAGACTTCGCTGAAGTTGCTTATCAGATTAAGGAGATTTTGGGCTGAGACGATGGGGTTTTCTTTTCCTAACTGGATACCCTTGATTTCTTTCTCTTGCCTGATTGCCCTAGCCAGAACTTCCAACACTATGTTGAATAGGAGTGGTGAGAGAGGGCATCCCTGTCTTGTGCCAGTTTTCAAAGGGAATTTTTCCAGTTTTTGTCCATTCAGTATGATATTAGCTGTGGGTTTGTCATATATAGCTCTTATTATTTTGAGGTACATTCCATCAATACCGAATTTATTAAGCATTCTTAGCATGAAGGGCTGTTGAATTTTGTCAAAAGCCTTTTCTGCATCTATTGAGATAATCATGTGGTTCTTGTCTTTGGTTCTGTTTATATGCTGGATTACGTTTATTGATTTGCGAATGTTGAACCAGCCTTGTATCCCAGGGATGAAGCCCACTTGATCATGGTGGATAAGCTTTTTGATGTGCTGCTGAATCCACTTTGCCAGTATTTTATTGAGGATTTTTGCATCGATGTTCATCAGGGATATTGGTCTAAAATTCTCTTTTTTTGTTGTGGCTCTGCCAGGCTTTGGTATCAGGATGATGTTGGCCTCATAAAATGAGTTAGGGAGGATTCCCTCTTTTTCTATTGATTGGAATAGTTTCAGAAGGAATGGTACCAGCTCCTCCTTGTACCTCTGGTAGAATTCACCTGTGAATCCATCTGGTCCTGGACTTTTTTTGGTTGCTAGGCTATTAATAATTGCCTCAATTTCAGAGCCTGCTATTGGTGTATGCAGGGATTCAACTTCTTCCTGGTTTAGTCTTGGGAGAGTGTAAGTGTCCAGGAAATTATCCATTTCTTCTAGATTTTCTAGTTGATTTGCGTAGAGGTGTTTATAGTATTCTCTGATGGTAGTTTGTATTTCTGTGGGGTCCGTGGTGATATCCCCTTTATCATTTTTTATTTTGTCTATTTGATTCTTCTGTCTTTTCTTCTTTATTAGTCTTGTTAGCGGTCTGTCAATTTTGTTGATCTTTTCAAAAAAACAACTCCTGGATTCATTGATTTTTTGGAGGGTTTTTTGTGTCTCTATCTCCTTCAGCTCTGCTCTGATCTTAGTTATTTCTTGCCTTCTGCTAGCTTTTGAATGTGTTTGCTCTTGCCTCTCTAGTTCTTTTAATTGTGATATTAGAGTGTCAATTTTAGATCTTTCCTGCTTTCTCTTGTGGGCATTTAGTGCTATAAATTTCCCTCTACACACTGCTTTAAACGTGTCCCAGAGATTCTGGTATGTTGTATCTTTGTTCTCATTGGTTTCAAAGAACATCTTTATTTCTGCCTTCATTTCATTATGTACCCAGTAGTCATTCAGGAGCAGGTTGTTCAGTTTCCATGTAGTTGAGCGCTTTTGAGTGAGTTTCTTAGTCCTGAGTTCTAGTTTGATTGCACTGTGGTCTGAGAGACAGTTTCTTATAATTTCTGTTCTTTTACATTTGCTGAGGAGTGCTTTACTTCCAACTATGTGGTCAATTTTGGAATAAGTGCGATGTGGTGCTGAGAAGAATGTATATTCTGTTGATTTGGGGTGGAGAGTTCTATAGATGTCTATTAGGTCCGCTTGGTGCAGAGATGAGTTCAATTCCTGGATATCCTTGTTAACTTTCTGTCTCTTTGATCTGTCTAATGTTGACAGTGGAGTGTTGAAGTCTCCCATTATTATTGTATGGGAGTCTAAGTGTCTTTGTAAGTCTCTAAGCACTTGCTTTATGAATCTGGGTGCTCCTGTATTGGGTGCATATATATTTAGGAGAGTTAGCTCTTCCTTTTGAATCGATCCCTTTACCATTATGTAATGGCCTTCTTTGTCTCTTTTGATCTTTGATGGTTTAAAGTCTGTTTGAGCAGAGACTAGGATTGCAACCCCTACTTCTTTTTGTTCTCCATTTGCTTGGTAGATCTTCCTCCATCCCTTTATTTTGAGCCTATGTATGTCTCTGCATGTGAGATGGGTCTCCTGAATACAGCAGACTGATGGGTCTTGACTCTTTATCCAGTTTGCCAGTCTGTGTCTTTTAATTGGAGCATTTAGTCCATTAACATTTAAGGTTAATATTGTTACGTGTGAACTTGATCCTGCCATTATGATATTAACTGGTTATTTTGCTCGTTAGTTGATGCAGTTTCTTCCTAGCCTCGATGGTCTTTACATTTTGGCATGTTTTTGCAATGGCTGGTACCAGTTGTTCCTTTCCATGTTTAGGGCTTCCTTCAGGGTCTCTTGTAAGGCAGGCCTGGTGGTGACAAAATCTCTAAGCATTTGCTTATCTGTAAAGGATTTTATTTCTCCTTCACTGATGAAACTTAGTTTGGCTGGATATGAAATTCTGGGTTTAAAATTCTTTTCTTTAAGAACGTTGAATATTGGCCCCCACTCTCTTCTGGCTTGTAGAGTTTCTGCCGAGAGGTCTGCTGTTAGTCTGATGGGCTTCCCTTTGTGGGTAACCCGACCTTTCTCTCTGGCTGCCCTTAAGATTTTTTCCTTCATTTCAACTTTGGTGAATCTGGCAATTATGTGTCTTGGAGTTGCTCTTCTCGAGGAGTATCTTTGTGGTGTTCTCTGTATTTCCTGAATTTGAATGTTGGCCTGCCCTACTAGGTTGGGGAAGTTCTCCTGGATGATATCCTGAAGAGTGTTTTCCAACTTGGTTCCATTTTCCCCCTCACTTTCAGGCACCCCAATCAGACGTAGATTTGGTCTTTTTACACAATCCCATACTTCTTGCAGGCTTTGTTCATTTCTTTTTCTTCTTTTTTCCTTTGGTTTCTCTTCTTGCTTCATTTCGTTCATTTGATCCTCAATCGCTGATACTCTTTCTTCCAGTTGATCGAGTCGGTTACTGAAGCTTGTGCATTTGTCACGTATTTCTCATGTCATCGTTTTCATCTCTGTCATTTCATTTATGACCTTCTCTGCATTAATTATTCTAGCTATCAATTCTTCCACTCTTTTTTCAAGATTTTTCGTTTCTTTGCGCTGGGTACGTAATTCCTCCTTTAGCTCTGAGAAGTTTGATGGACTGAAGCCTTCTTCTCTCATTTCGTCAAAGTCATTCTCTGACCAGCTTTGATCCGTTGCTGGCAATGAGCTGCACTCCTTTGCAGGGGGAGATGCGCACTTATTTCTTGAATTTCCAGCTTTTCTGACCTGCTTCTTCCCCATTCGTGGTTTTATCTGTCTCTGGTCTTTGATGATGGTGACGTACTGATGGGGTTTTGTTATAGGTGTTCTTCCTGTTTGATAGTTTTCCTTCTAATAGTCAGGACCTTCAGCTGTAGGTCTGTTGGAGATTGCTTGAGGTCCACTCCAGACCCTGTTTGCCTGGGTATCAGCAGCAGAGGTTGCAGAAGATAGAATATTACTGAACAGCGAGTGTACCTGTCTGATTCTTACTTTGGAAGCTTCTTCTCAGGGGTGTACTCCACCCTGTGAGGTGTGGGGTGTCAGACTGCCCCTAGTGGGGGATGTCTCCCAGTTAGGCTACTCGGGGTCAGGGACCCACTTGAGCAGGCAGTCTGTCCATTCTCAGATCTCAACCTCCGTGTTGGGAGATCCACTGCTCTCTTCAAAGCTGTCAGACAGAGTCGTTCGCGTCTGCACAGGCCTCTGCTGCTTCCCATTTTATTGTTTAGCTGTGCCTTGTCCCCAGAGGTGGAGTCTACAGAGACAGGCAGGTTTCCTTGAGCTGCTGTGAGCTCCACCCAGTTCCAGCTTCCCAGCGGCTTTTTTTACCTACTTAAGCCTCAGCAATGGCGGGCACCGCTCCCCCAGCCTCGCTGCTGCCGGTTCAGTTAGATCACAGACTGCTGTGCTAGCAATGAGGGAGGCTCCATGGCCGTGGGACCCTCCCGACCAGGTGTGGGTATAGTCTCCTGGTGTGCCCATTTGCTTAAAGCACAGTATTGGGGTGGGAATTACCCAATTTTCCAGGTGTTGTGTGTCTCAGTTCCCCTGGCAAGGAAAAGGGATTCTCTTCCCCCTTGCGCTTCCCAGGTGAGGCAATGCCTCGCCCTGCTTCAGCTCTCACTGGTCGGGCTGCAGCAGTTGACCAGCACCAATTGTCCGGCACTCCCCAGTGAGATGACCCCAGTACCTCAGTTGAAAATGCAGAAATCACCGGTCTTCTATGTCGCTCGCGCTGGGAGTTGGAGAGTGGAGCTGTTCCTATTCGGCCATCTTGCTCCGCCCCTATCGGTCTTGATTTACATTTAAATTTACTCTGTTTTATGACTTCAAGAGTGAAGTTTTCATTAGACCTTTAAATTTGAAGACTATTAGAGAAAAAAATGTAGCTTAATGGAAAAAGACAAAGTTTATTTATGCTTGTCAAGTAAAATGTTTATAAAAGTTCTGAGAAACGGGGTAGTTCACCTATAGGGGAGTCCCACTCAGTGTAGAAGTTTGTAGTTAAGAATCAAATGATTTTGCTATTTTCTACCATTCTTTCTCAGGCAATTTAACTTCATTACTGTACTTTCTTGTATATGACCAGTCAACTAGCATCTCTGTACAACTCTTTAATTCTCCTAAAAATGTGCTTCCTTTCTTAACATAATTACATTTAATTATTTGGTTTGAAGGTCATAAATTTGAGATCAGAAAGATTTAGGTTCAAAATCCTTTGGGCAAATTAACCATTTTTCTCATTTCTTAAAATAAAAATAATAACGCCGACCTTATAGATGGTTGAAAGGTTTGAATGAGATCTTAGAAGCACTCGAAAATTATTAGTCTATTTTTTCAGTGTTACTGTGTACTGGTCCTTATGCTATATCTCTTCCTTGCTTTTAGTTTTTTTACAAGGATAAATTATCTAAATATTTAAGTAGAAGAATGTAAATCCATTCACATCTAGTCCATTTCAATTTCTTTATTTGTATTTAAAAAATGCCTTCCGAAAAGGATGCTTTTAGACACATTGATATCCAGTATATGGGGGTATGTGTTTGTGTGTGTGTGTGTGTGTGTGTGTGTGTGTGTGTGTAGGTAGATAATTAGTCTTATTCTAAACATTAGCAATGACCCTAAAAAATGCCACCCAAAGTCTGTAAGTGAGAGTCAACAGAAAGGAAGAAAATAAAGACCACATAAAATTATTCACAAACTAAACACCTTAGACACTATTGGCATTTCAGTTATAAGTAGGGTATCTGGGCATGTACCCACATTTCTGAAGATAGGCAATATAGGTTTTCAAAGCAAGAGCATATATGTGTTCTTCAACTTAAAAGAATTCACGTCGAAAATTTCTCTGATTTAAAAAAATCATTTTATATTCAGCAAGAGATTTTTTTAGCAAAATATTCAACCTGTTTTACACTGCACTACACATAGGACAAACACACACATATATTATCATTAACATATGTGTGTGTATATTTATAAATCATGGGGGAGAGTATCCATCTGTGTATATATCTCCCAACTCTTCCACCATTAATTACATGTTTGAAATTTCAACCCTGAAGTGAGACAAAAAAAGTATTCATTACATCATTGAAAGAGGGCTGGGCAGGCATGAGCATCATGGTGATTTTGTCTTCATGCCTTTGTTACAAAGAATAAATTATTCAAAATAAATTAGACCATAGACATGTTCATATGCTTAAATAACACAGTCCAACAATTGCATTTGTATTTATATTTAGGAAAATGTAGATAAAATATATTATTAGCTTTCTCTATTTATCTTACTTTTTCTATTCATCATGATCTCGATGCCATAGCCATATATTATCTATGTTGGTTGTAGCTGCATAGTTATATATTTATGTTTAGCTTTATGTTATTTGACTACAGGTAAACAGAGTTTGTTTCCTAATTTAAAAGTTTTCCATTTTCCCACATTTACTGTTCTAAGAACAAAAACAGTCTTAAACTAATGTAAGCAATCATAATTGATAAAACAATGCTTGCCCTGTATAGATTCTTCTGATTTGTTTTATTTTAAAAAATATTTTTCAAAAAATAAGTGTTTATTTAAATAATATGATCATCTTTGTTGGTTAATTAAATGTGCACTACCTTTGTTCAATATGCTTTTAACCAGGTCCTAATTAGCTGTGTAGGAGAGGCTGAGTGGGACATGAGAAAAGGTCAGACCAAGGCTGCACGTTCAGGCGCTATAGTCCTCAACAAGCGCATTGTAGTTGTCACCCCTGGCTCTACTACTTTAGCACCAGATTTACTAATTGGGGGCAAAAAACAGTATTTACTACATAGGATTGATGGCAGAATTAAACGAGGTAGTTCAGGTAATTGCTAAAATAGTGACTGCCCCACTGAAAGCCAAGACTATGAGTACATAAAGCACTCTCCCAACCCATAGTCTATTCTCAAACCAGAAACCCAGATAGTCCTTCCAAAATATGTCAGACAATGGCATCTTTATGCTCAATATTCTGCAGTATCTTCCCTTTTGAGATTAAAGTCTAAAGTCTGCCTGTGTACCTCATACAAAGTCGTCCATGATCCAGTCCCCGCTTACTCTCATCTCAACTCTTACATTCTTCCCTAATTCTGTCTTTGTTTCTGAAAGAAACCAAGAAGCAACTGATTTGGGCCATTACATTTATGTTCTGCTCTGAACCTTGATCATTTCCACCAGTGTTTCCAACAACCTTTCCACAAAAGCTGAGGATTTTCTTGGCCTGCTTCTTCCTCATTTTTGGTCTCTGTTCAAATTTCATTTTACAAGAAAGTCCTTTTTTTTTTTAACTCTTATTTTAGGTTCAAGGTTACATGTGCGAGTTTGTTATACAGGTAAATTGTGTGTAGTAAAGGTTTGGTGTACAGATGATTTTATCACTCAGGTAATAAACATAGGACACAATAGGAAATTTTTCAATCCTCTCCCTCCTCCAACCATCCACCTTCAAGTAGGCCCCAGTGTCTGATGTTCCCTTCTTTGTCTCTATATGTTAAGCTCTACTCCCACTTAAAAGTGAGAATGTGCAGTGTTTGGTTTTCTGTTCCTATGTTAGTTTGCTTAGGAATATAATGGCATCCAGTTACATACATGTTGCTGCAAAGGACATGATCTCATTCTTTTTCATGACTGCATAGCACCCCATTGTTTATGTTACCTACCTAATCCACATTTGTACCCACAACACTGACCGGTATCCACTTAGTTTATTTTATTTATTTATAACTTCATAGAACTTAAGAAATGGTTGACATGCTAATTATTTACTTGTTTATTTGCTTATTGTTTGTCCCTCTCCACTAGAATGGGAAGTGAATGGAAAGAGCCTTTTTTTCTGTTAGTTCACAATACTTTTGGATGGTAAGTTGCATATGATGGGTTCAATAAATATTACCTGGCTTAATTAACAAACCTTTTGGAAATCCTATTTCCACCAATTAAACAGGCCCCAAACAGAATCTTGAAGATTTATTAAGTAAAATATAATGATTATCCTGTTTTAATTTGGAGAATTTATATAAAAAGCACACTTTTAATAATCTTGTATCAAGCATTCTATAGTATGAATAATAAATATGATGTAGAATAATTATATTCTATGTTAAATTTAATAATGTTAAACTTTCCATGAATGTTGTTATTCATGAAAAATGTAAAAATTTGCAATTATTAAAAATTTTATTTATAAAAAGTATTGAGTAATAAGAGAATATGATAATTTGTACAATCATCTTAATTTCATGATGAAATTAGCATAATGTAGTCTTGATAGTAATTGAAACATTTTAAAATATATAATGTATATATCCATAGTGCAAATTATATCACATTTTAATCAAAATTTTAAAAAATTCCCTACATTCATTCTCATTATAAATGTACTTCTGTTTGTTTCTTATTTTTTTAACAAGATACATTGTAGAATTTGGTATTTTTGTACATCACAAATTCTCAGAGTTTAGAAAAGACCGCTCCACCCTTGTCTCCAAAGGGGGCCCCTGGATGCTTTAACAATCCAATAACAATACTCCTTGTACAATGGTTGGTCTGAGGACAGGTATATAACCCAATTTAAGCTGATGTGGACATGGTATTCCTTAGACATCAGGGATTATTTCAGAGTGAGTCAATGAACAAATTGGTCCAATTAGAGGGAAGCCTAGGACTTGGGCTTGATGGTCTGGGTAGCTATGTGAGCATGTGAGCTCAAGAACTTTTGTAACACTTGCATGCACTACTATGAGGAAGCTAGCCAGATGATACATCTTAAGACAAAGCAAAGAAGAACTCAGAAAATGGCAGAGAAATGGAGCAGGATCTCTGATGAAGTTATGACTGAAGCCTCTATGTCATGGCCTTTCCAGTATGTGAACCTACATATTTTCAGGTTTTGTGTTTTGTTTGTTTGTTTAGGACACTTTGAGGTGGGATATTTGTTGTTATCAGTCAAGTATCTACCATATTTCTATAACTTTCTGTGAGTTTTGACACATATGCAAATTTCAAAATTGACACAGAACTGCAGATTAACATGAATGGCAATCCTGTCAGACTTAATAATGCAATCCTGCAACAGACAGAGATATAGCTAAAGTAGCATATACCTGTTTCGTCATACATATATATTTACACTAAAATTATATTTTAAGTACCTGAGGGAGAAAAGATGCCCCATTGTTTTTAATGGAGTATTTTCTGATTCCTATGAGATTATTATTTTCTTTCCTTAAGTGCTACTGATTCTGCTCAGAGTTGTCATTACCTTTAAAAGAACAAGTTATCAATATTTAAAAAGTCACTTTGCATAAGCAGACACTTTGCTAAAGAAGACATTCATGCAGGCAACAAACATTTTAAAAAAGCTCAACATTATGATCATTAGAGAAATGCAAATCAAATCACATGAGATACCATCTCATGCCAGTCAGAATGGCGATTATTAAAAAGAGATAAGCCAGATGCTGGTAAAGTTGTGGAGAAAAAGGAACACTTTTACACTGTTGGTGGGAATATAAATTAGTTCAACCATGTGGAAGACAGTGTGGTGATTCCTCAAAAATCTAGAAGCAGAAATATGATTTGACCCAGCAATCCCATTACTGGGTATATACCCAAAGGAATATACATCATTTTATTATAAAGACACATGCACCCATATGTTCACTGCAGCACTATTCACAATAGCAAAGACATGAAATCAACCCAAATGCCTATCAATTATAGACTGGATAAATAAAATGTGATATATATATATATATATATATATATATATATATATATATACACACACACACACCATGGAATACTATGCAGCCAAAAAAGAAATGAGATCATGTCCTTTGCAGAGACATGGATGGAACTGGAAGCCATTATCCTCAGCAAACTAATACAGGAACAGGAAAACAAACACCACATGTTCTCACTTATAAGTGGGAGCTGAATGATGAGAATACATGGACACATGGTGAGGAACAACACATACTGGGGCCTGTCAGGGAGAAGGGGGAAGGAGAGCATCAGGAAGAATAGCTAATGGATGCTAAGCTTAATACTTACATGATAAGTTGATCTGTGCAGCAAATCACCATGGCACACGTTTGTTTACCTATGTAAAAAAACCTGCACATCTTTCACATATACCCCAGAACTTAACACAAAATAGAAGTTAAGGAAGAAAAATGAATAAAAATAATAAATGAATTCAGGCATCTGGCATATAAAAAAATTAAAAATTAAACAAAATAAAAAGTCACTTTGTAGAATGAAATTTGCTAGTCACTTACAATGAAAGAATGCTTTGTTTCCCTTTACTATCCATTAGAATTGGGTCACTAAAAAAAAAAAAGTTTTCATTTCCAATTCATGAAAAAGTGAGTGAGTGTGAAACAAAAAAAGGAAGAGAAAACAGAAATATAATTAGCCAAATATAAATAGCCTTTGGATTATTCACTGCTTTATTTTATCCTTTAGAGAAGGTAATTGGGAACTGATTACATTCTCAGAATTACTAGAGATGCTGCAGATGGCTTTAAAAATATTCTCAAATTAAAATACAAGTATGTGTGTGTTCTGGCAACAGAAATCATAAAACTTTACTTCATAAACTCACTTAAATAAAAAAACTTTTATTTTAGGTTCAGGGGTACATGTGTAGGTTTCTTATACAGGTAAACTCATGACACAGGGGTTTGTTATATCGATTATTTCGTGACCAAAGTGCTAAGCCTAGTACCCAGTCATTTTTTTTTTCCTCCTCTTCCTTCTTCCACCTTCCACCCTCAGGCAGGCCCCAGTGTCACAAACTCATCTTTATTTTCACTGAGATAATCCAATGAAAACTATTTTATTCTATTGAAAAGCTACTTTTTGTAGAAGTTCTCATCCTGAGCATTATATTCTAATAAACAACAACTAAACATACAAGAAAGAAATTCTCATAATTATCGACATTCTTCTATAATTTATATATCTTTTATTCATATTATGTAAATATTCATACCAAATTATAACATTCAGAATTTTATGAAAACAGATGTAAATGAAATTGTAACTTTATCAAATATTAGACTAGGATGGAGGAAACCTCTTTACTGTGTCAGATTCCACTTACCGTAACACAAAACAGGGAAACTGCTCACCATGTATTTCTTTAAAAATGGCTGGAATAACATTTGCCATCTACTAGGGTTTCTTTAACAATTACTTAAATCAGACATTTATGTACTGATGAAAATTGTCAGATGCTTTTAAGATAGCTATAATCTACATTTCCAAACCAACTTCATTTTTCCACATCCTGAGTGTTTCCATAACAGATTTGCATGTGTTGCAATAGAAAAACACATACTGTCTGAGTGCTCTGATGATGTTACTTCTAGAGCCTTTCTTGGTATAGCTTGTTTTGACCTAGGACAAATCACTGGAACCATCTGGTCTTTGGCTTCCTCATTTTTAAAAGGGTAGAGGGAAATACTCGGATCTGATGAATGCAAAGAATTTTTGTAAGACTCTAATGCTAAAATGGAATCTTACACATTGGTTAGTCCCAAGAAAGTAAATAACAGAAAGAAAATCTATCTACATATGATGAATTGCAAAGGGAATAATTTAACTATAATTTAAATTTACTGTCAACATGATTCCATTAAATGACTTTGACTATCACTTTCTCTTTTAGCAAAATAATTTACAAAAACATTTATGAAGGAGAATGTGTGTATATTTTCTTTCTGTTTTTAGGGATAACTGGGTTTTTAATAATTTCCCATATGGTTTTCTAAGGGCAATTTTAAAACTTTGTTTATATATGTGGACCTTCCATCTCAATCTCCCTGTTCCCATGGCATTGGCTGTCTCCCAATTCTTCCAAAATCCATGAGAATCCTTGCCTTAGGTTACTTGCACTTGCTGTTATATCTGCCTAATAAGCTCCTCCTACTAATTATTGCTTGCCTGGATCATTTGGAACACAGTTCAGCTCTCATCCTTTCATTAAATTGTATCTCATTAGTTAGTCTAGCCATCACTGCCTGTTATAGTCTATACTATTATTCCTCAGTATTTATCTTTTCCATGGTTCCTATTGCAAGATAAAATTCCTTTATGTATTTACTTACTCAACCTTGACAAGAATATATATTCTTTCTGTCTTCTTTACTACAGTGCCAAGATCAATCCCTGGCAATAAATCCTATCTTTGCTGAATGAATCGGAAAGTACTTTTGGGCATGTGTAGCCTATAAGCTACATTATTATTAAAATATCAATTTAAAATGTATTCAAACTTAAGCAGTTATGATTATGTTACATATTTAAATTGTTTCCATAATTTGACCCATGAATAACTATTCCTAGTATAGTATGTTGTATATACCGTTAAATGCTTACACACATTCTTTTTTTCTCTTAAAGGTTATTTGAATTTTCAGATGGTAACAAGTTTGGAATTGTCTTTTTCTTCAACTATGGACTGTATCAAAGCTTATGGGCTACAATTGTCTTTTGGTTTCTGCCAGGCATCAGCATAGCTCATTTGCATGACTGGTATAAAATTTACTTATTCAATGAATGATGCCCAGCTGCTGTACTGTTCAATCTCTGTAATAATAACTGCAGGGTGACTGACTAACGATAACGAATCTTCTCTCAACTACAAAAGCATGTAAATTAGTAAAATAAATGTTTAGTTGTGTATGTGTGTGTGCTTGCATGTTGGATTTGGGGTGGATTATGCTCTTCAATTTCAATGCAATGCTGCACACTCTTTATACAATCTGGAGAAAAAATGTGCAGAAAATGACAGTCAATCTTAGGCATGAATCAATAGTCATTATATCCATTCTCTTAGCAATGAATATGACATAAAACTTTATGAATGAATACATTGTCTATATTTAGTAGTGAGGTATATTAGTCTGTTCTCACACTAGTATAAAGAACTGCCAGAGACTGGGTAATTAATTTTAAAAAAGGCTTAATTGACTCATAGTTCTGCATGGCTGGGGCGGCCTCAGGAAACTTACAATTGTGGTGGAAGGGGAAGCAAACATGTCCTTCTTCACATGGCAGCAATAAGGAAAAGTGCTGATCAAAGGGAGAAAAGACCCTTATAAAACCATCAGATCTCATGAGATTTTACTCACTATCATGAGAACAGCATGGGAGTAACTGGCTTCATGATTCAATTACATCCCACCATGTCCCTCTCATGACACTTGGGGATAATGAGAACTACAACTCAAGATGAGATTTGGGTGGAGACAGAGCCAAACCGTATCATAAAGTCTCTTCATCACATCAACCAAAATAGAAACTGAAGCATGTCCTACATCTTCTTGGCACCCTTATGAATTAATGATCATGACAAAGCAAACACAACTGAATAATCTATTTTTCACTGGGATATGGAATTCAGTATAATCTGAAGTTACCTTTAAACTGTGGTATTAGAAATAAGCAAAGTCCAAATACTAGATAGTCCATTTGCACAATTGAAGAGAAGAAGAATTACATAGATATAGCTACTCATTTTATTCAGGAATATAAATTAACTAAACATCTTATTAATATTTCTATAGTAGACTTTCAGTAGTAATTTTCCAATAGATTTTAGGGTACTAAAACCATGATGATTTGAGATGTTTAAAAACAGGTAGCAAAATATTTTCAATCCCACTGTATATTAACCTATATACTGCAACACAAGATGATTTGTTTCATTTTCAATAATTTTTAAAATGTTTAAACATGAAAATAAACACACGACTGAGTAAAATGGAAAAAAATAAACGTGCAGAATATAGTGTGATTCCATTATTATAATATCTATGCATATATAATAGATAGGCATGTATCATACACATTCCAGATGATGTTTATGATATATTACGTATATCCCAGATAGAAAAATTGAGGAAATAATTCAAACTAAACTGTTGAGACTACTTACAAAAATGGCATTTGAGAGGGCAGATATTTGATTTTTAATTTTCAAATGTTAGTTTTACTTAAATTTACTACAATGAATGTGTATGTTTTTATAATTTAAAAGTAAATAAAAATGGCTTTCATTTATATTTTGGATGTTTCCATTTTATTTATTCAATGTATGCTTTGTAATATGTATATTTTGAGCTTCTTGGAAGCATTCAAAATAGAGTTATTTGAACAATTTCAAGACTAAATAAATGCTGCTATTTTTCTTCAGCATACATGTGAAACATCTATAGAGCCCAGCTTCCCTGCTTGTTTATAAACACTCAGAGGACCCTGGTGTGATCAGTGGCATCATCACATTACTGCTTAATAGCACATGCTGTTGATACATTAATTGCTTTATTGACTATTTAAAAAGTTTATGACCTCATCTGCATTCCAGTTTGACCTTGTTTTGCACTTTCTGAGTGAATTGCCACATTCAACAACTTATGTAATATGTATTATATTAATAAATTTATAAAATGAAAGAGAACTGATAAGCACCTCATTTTTTAAATCAACTAAGTCATTGTTAGGTAGACTCTATATTAAGAAGAATTGCATAATTGCAAAATTCTAATAGTACAGCTTCATGATTAGAAAAGATATTCCAATTTTTTAATAATTTTCTTTTAAATAATAATTACCAGATGAAAAGGCTGGGCAGTGTTCTCACGGTTTGAAGCAAGGGAAATGGCTCTTAACTTCATACAGATGTCTTATTTGAAAATGACAAATCAAGGGGAGGGGGGAGGAGGGAGGGATTGCATTCGGGAGTTATACATGATATAAATGATGAATTGATGGGTGCTGACGAGTTGATGGGTGCAGCACACCAACATGGCATAAGTATACATATGTAACAAACCTGCACGTTATGCACATGTACCCTAGAACTTAAAGTATAATAAAAAAAAAAAGAAAGAAATAAAATGACAAATGGATTCAGAATGTGCTAAATTTTAATAATTTAGTTTAGTTTTTGTTTTTATTTTTTGAGACAGGGTCTTGGTCTGTTTCCCAGGCTGGAGTGCAGTGCTAGAATTATAGCTTATTGGGCTCAATAAGCTCTTGGGCTCAAGTGACCCTCCTGCCTCAGCTTCCCTAATAGATGGGACTAAAGTGTGTGGTGCTATGGTCAGCCAACATTTGTTTACTTATTGTAGAGACAGGGTCTGACTATATTGCCCAGGCTGTTCCGAAACTCCTGGGTTCAAGTGATACTTGCACCTTGGGAACTTTTATTTGTAAAACCCAAGTAAAATCTTTGCTTCCTAAGAAATGAAAGCTGACTGGGAAATGTTTCTTAGTTAATTGACGCCATAGAAATTTGGTTAGGATTGCAATATGAAAACTAAATCTTGTATTTTACAGGTAATTTTTTTAACACATAGCCTGATGTTTACATAATAAAATATCGCTTTTAGCATGTTTGCCAGTTTCCCTTCCTTTTCTACTCTCAAAACTCTGAGGAAAATGAAAACAACAGCTCCTTAATGCTATTTACCCTCACTAAGCACAAAATAGCATGTTTGTGAACTTTACATTCTAAGAGAAGTTGGACAAGGTGTTACATTCCATAGCAGAAAGGGTGGCACAGACTTTGGGATATTTACTGAGTTTTCATTATTGGAGAGTATTGCTATATAAGGTTGTGACTGCTTAAATGGTTTAGAAAGTGGAACACGCAAAGTGTTTCCCAGATGGAATGTAAATGAAGGAACCTGGAAAGCACACAAATGAAAGAATGAGGACATAATTAGTGGAAATTAGAATTTCAGAGTTTGATGCAATAGGGACAGTCATATATTCTTATATATTTTTACTGATGAAGAAATGAACGTCTAGAACAATTAGATGACTTGTTCACAGCTTCAGAATTCATCATTAGTGCAATGGTGATGTGAAACTAAGAGGTCTTGCTGCTCTTTATTCAGGGAGTTATTACTGATTGCGATTACAGAAGACTGTGGAAAGCCAATGAGGACAATCAGACGATGTCCAAAATTGCTCAAACACGAAGGAGATGTAATTTCTTTCATATGTTAGAAATTTCATATTAGAGATATTCATGTTAGAGATATTCACATGCAGCAGACTTGTTTGGAGCACAGCATATGCATTAAGCGACAACTGGAACTAACAGAGTCTTAGAGGAGGGTGAGTCTTAGAGGTGAGTCTTAAGTGAGTCTTAGAGGAGGGATTTTGGGGGCAGGAATTAAAGATTTACACTCCATTAAAGATTTACACTCCATTCCCAATCATGATGAATAAGTATTGGAATAAATATTATATATGTTACAAATCATGAATTCATTGTGATTTCAATTAATATAATGCGGAGCAGCTGGGATGTGGAATATTTTAAAAGTCATTTTATAGATGAGTTTATGATTATTACTCGTTAAATTAGCTAGAAATATTTTCCACATCTAGCCCACCAAAATCCAAATCCCAAAACTTATGAAGTTAGAAAGTCACATCACTATTAGGAATAGAAAACTTCCTTCACGCAGAGATTGTAGCGGTTTAATGTACTAAAATTTAATTTCATCTTTCCAATGGTTTGCTTCCTATGCTCATACAAATACAATTATTTGAGAAACAGAATAAAATGTATTCCTTATCTAATTTTATCAAGTAATGAATGTCACTTCTTGATTGTAGAAATAGCACTTTATGAAATTACTCCATGATCTCAAGCCTTTTTTTCACTCAACCTCTTTACCAGGAAGACTTTCATCTCAGCTTCAGCTCTAAATCACTTTATTCATGAATAATGAACTAACGATCCTGTGTACTTGCGAATTATTTTAGATATCTAAATTATTGTTAAAATTTACATTCTCACTTTATGTGACAGAATGTCCAATTGAATATGTACTTGGTATAGCAGCCACTTCCTCAGACTCTCAGAGAATATTAAAGAACAGAGTGAGGTATTAGCAAAACGGGAACAAAAAATTGAGCAAAAAGGGATATTTCCTCAGACTAACAGCATTTTTACCTGCACTGTAGAACAATTAAGAATTACTATTCTGCTAAATGCCTAGGCCATCTTCTTAGAAGAAACAAATAAGCACTCTGTAATAGCGCATTTCAAAGACAGGTAATAAAAATTTCAGGCCATAGCAGTATAATAAATGTGTCATTAACTTTTTGTAACTAATAAAGATATTTAAGATGTAAGAAAAAGTGTTTTGGGTTTCTTTGTTTTGTTTTTCTGTAATTATCTGCAAAATTTTTAAAGCTTTAGCAAATTTTAATAATAGTCCAGTGAACGACCCCATTAATCTAAAGGCTAAACTGGATGAAGCCTAAATAACCATCTTGTATGTCTTTATATCTTGAGTGGTAAACAGAATAAAGTTCTACAACTTGGAATACTTTAAACAATCACAAGCAACAAACTCCAAGCATTAGCTATGCCTGGATTGGTGAAAACTTGAGTGACAGTAATTGTTAATGCAGTTCATCATCTCTCTCTCTTTCCTTCTCTCAAAATAATATAACATTTTTCATATTCTAAAAGAATATATTAAGCAAATATAAGAACCTACATATACATATACATATAGGTTAGGTTTTTACATTTGCTTAATATAACAGATTCTTTTTTATATATAAAATAAATAATTAATATCATATTGTATATACTTATATATACAGAATATATATTTTATATATAAAAGACATATAATATATAAAATATATACATATATACACATATATAAACATATACATAAATATACATATATATATAATTCAGTGACAAAATTGATAGCAATTTCTCACTTCACAAATTCACATCTCTGAAGAGGGTAAAGTAGATGTTGCCAAACAGAATTTCTAGTAATACTAAGATTTATGTTTACTTAATTTTATGTAATCATCATCCAGCAGATAATCAATATATTTCCATCTTCCAGCTCCTACTTATCCAAATTTTTGACAAAAATGTTCCATGTTGTTTATAACAGATAAGTTTGTCTAGTCAACAATATGCTTACTACATAAAATATCCATGAAAATAGGACCTGAGCATTATCTCTCCATCATGTTTGGTTTCCTTGTTATTGTTTAATGTTAATTTTCTTTTCCAGAAGGCTCATCTGAATATATTTTTAATATTAGTGTTTTTTCTTTAAAGGACCTCCTTGACTCCAGCTTGCCAGTTACACATCTCATCTGGACCAGAGTTGGTAATATATTTTCTTGTTATTTTTCTGTGAGACAGTGTCCTGAATCTGTCAACAGGCCATAACTTATCTCTATATATAACAGAATTAAGAGGGAGCTCCAAGACATCAGCAGGTATAAACTCAATTTTGTTAGATCAATCCAATACTATCTAAAAACTATAAATAGAGAAGAATAGATGAGAAACTTTTTTTTTCCATTGTCCAGTGGACAAAAGCGAGGCTAGTAGACATTATAAAGTAATTGATCATGTATGTCAAGACCACGAATGTATGAATTATGTAGCCTTACCAAAATTAACTGTCTCCTATATATGTTACCAAAAGCTTACATAATAAGAAAAAATATATATTAAAGAATCATGAGAGACCTCAAAATAAAATTACTTTCTCAAGTTACATAATATTTTTGAAAGCATAATTTTGATTTCTTTATAAACAGAATCCTTTATTAATTCAGTTTTCTTCAAATTCGACTTATACATTGCAATTTCATTTGATTACTTTTTAATTCCATTAACATTTTCACCTGAACTCAAGCCTGAAAAATAACTTTGAATGAACATTTAGAATGAAGTTGATGTGAAAACAAATAAACAGAACCTGAAGCAAAATGAATTATGTATTTCAGAAGTAAAGCATGCTTTTCATAAAGGAAATAAAATCTTTTCCTCCAGAGAAAATAATAGTGTTTCAATGAAAGATACTAATAAATTTCACTAGCATATATATAAACGGAAACAAGAAAAAGAGGTAATATAAAAATCATAGTACATATTCAAGATATTAAGAGAAGCCTCATGCATTAATATTTAGGAAGGTAGATAAAGATAGATTATCATGTTTAAGTATATATATATTTTAATTTAAGATCATATTCTTCCAATTTGGTGTCAATTTTAAGTCTGTATTTGATAAATGGTGTTTTGTCTAATGTTGCAATGAAAGGCAGTTTCATATACTCCAGTTTTTTTGATAAATATATTAGGATAATGACCAGTAACCTCTACATAATGTTTTCTGACTATTGACCTAGCAGTGAGCAGATTATAACCAGAGGATTCTGGCAGAAGAAAGGCAGAAAATATTCCCTTAGAAAAACAAATGTTTCGATCATCTCTACTGATAGATGCACTCTTCAAATATTTTCTGAGTACTTACTGTGTTTTACATCTATGCTAGCGGTGAGAGTACAGTGGAGGAAAGGTACTGCCACTCTGTCAAGAACAGGCTATGGATCTAACATACTGGGGAAACCACCCACTCCAGCAGAACGATGCAACTTGAAATTCGTACCAAGTCTTCAGAAAACCTGTTTGCTTTCCTCGGCAGTGCACCAGCCTGACTCCATCTGAACAATGGTCTTCTTTTTAACTTCTGTTCCTCTTTTGTGATATTAATTCATTTATTCTTTAATATATGTCAGCACACTTCTGTTGGAAGATGAGCTCTTTTAATTTTGGAGCTCTTTTTAATTTGTTTCCACTTCACAATTCCCTGACATTCTTAGATAATTATAATGGTTGGTAAAAAAAAAAAGAAATATATATATATATGTGTGTGTATATATATATATATATATACACATATATATATTTGGGCTAATTGATTACTTATTTCAGACATAAAACCCTGAACAAGTTTGAACTAGTCACACCAACAAACTGAACTGATAAAAATGCCTGCCTTAGAAGACAAAAAATAGCACAGAAGAGAAAACAGGCCACAGAATTTCTTATTAAGGATCTTCTAGGGCCAGAGTATATCATATTATTGTCTATCAGTTGTCTTTATTAGCATGTAATTCAGAGATAAAGAATGATAGTGTTTCATCACTTCAAGCTCTGACTCCTAAAAAAAAAAAAAAAAAAAATAACCTCCTTAAATAAAAAATGATCCTGAATAGACTACATCTGAAATGTAAAATAGCAGCAAAGAAGAAAACATGTCTGGCCATACCATAAATGAAGGAAATGTTTAACATTCAAGTTAAGACAATAAAATTTAAATTTCCCATGAAATGAACTCTAGAGGGGACAACAAATAATTTGCAATCTTCATGAAATGACTCGTCTCATGAAACAGAAGTATTGCTAACACTGGTTATCATTTGAGTGATTACACAAAAACACTTAGTTTTTATGTCATGGAATACATACTCACCATTTATGAAATATATATTTAAAAGAGCAAATGAACACATTAAATTTAAAAATAATTAACCAAGAAAATGGTTGTATTTATTTTCCTGAATTTACCTTATGCTTACTTGGGATACTGAATATGAAAACATGACATCAATAATTCTAACTTCCTAAAAAATATATTTGCTGCTTGTAAGAGTAATCATTTCAGAAAGCAAAATTATTAGTATGATGATAAAGAAATGAAAAGAACCTGGGTAGCTTCTCTGCTTTTTACCTGAGGCTTCTCATTTACTTTGAAGGAACAGGGAGTGGGGAGGCTGAATTAGTGGACCTTCCTACCAATTTGCACAAGGATGATAAATAGAGAAAAAGATTCAAAGTTTTGGCCACTATCTTACTATTTACATCATCCTCCTCACACCTTGGTTTAAAATGCAGGACAGGCACACAAAAGCTAACAAGGGTGGGAGCAAAGCAATCAACGAGTGAATAAGCAGTGAAATAATCTGGTAGGAATCCCGATTTAGAAAATCATTTTTTTGAAATTACGTATTTTATAATAAGATACGTAAAATAGTTTCAATGACTTGAGATAAATGGGATCAGAATTCTATAATCATTCAATTATATTAAGTCCCTTTAGTAGCTAGAGGGAAATTGGATTTGCTGATTGACTGATCGATTTATTGTCTATGGCATTTGCATCAGCCGAGATCTAGTTGGGAATATAGAGAGCACGTTAGTTTTTTAAATAGAGAGAATTTAACATGGGGAATTGTTAATTGATGGAGGAGTAAGGGTACAAATAAAAAGTGAGAAAAGGAAAGAAAGTAAAAGGACACTGATGTAGCCTAGCAATGAAAAATTGCGAGAAAAACTAGAATACCTGTATAGCTTAGGAAACAAAAGGAAGGGATTCGGAGTTATCAGAAGCCCTATGGAATTAGGACTCAGCCTTCTACAGAGAGGAAACTGACTGGCGACTCTTGGTAACTCCAAGGGGTAGTGATGAGACTGATTCCAGGAATGCAAAAAAGAAACCAAGAAACTGACTGCAACCAGAAAATGGCTGCTGCTAGGATGAAGTGCCATTGCTGCGGCAACCCTGAAAGGAATGGCTTGCAAAGCCGGACGCAGTAGCTCCCCTCTCCTCAGCTATTCGGTCGCCCTCTAGCGTACCCTATTGGCCAAACTTAGTAAGAAGCCAGATGGCAAAGCAGATATCCAGAGTGCTGAGACTAGACCGGGAATCACAAAGCTGGTGGGTTTGGAGCTGAAAGATAACAGCTTAAAAACTGACACTGACCTTTAATTAAGGAAATTAAGGTGTGATAACTGATAAGAATTCTTTCATTCTAAATCATAATATTATTCTGTGGAAAAAACAAGCTAAGTTACTGACTCCAGAAATAGCGCTGAGCCTGTCCAGAGACTAGATGGTTGGGGACTTCTGAGAGCAACAGAAAAGATGAAAATGTTCAAAGCACAATTTTGTCATCAGATCTCCTTTTTTGAGTCTCCTTTGAAAAGAATCACTTCCTCGGTGATTCAGTGACATTGTCTATAAAACTATACTGACTTTTTACCCTACTCTATGCTATATATATATATAGCCAAAACCACATAAGACCTGGCTATATTTGGTATGCCTCATCTATCATGGATAGTTAATTTGTGCATTCATCTTTTAAAACTAATAATGAATTTCTGAAACCTTTTAAACGGGCTTAAGTTTTGTAATCCATTTACTGAACATGCCTGCAATGAAAAATTAATTATTAAGCAAGAGCCTTGAGAGGACATCAGCAGCCTTGTCACCCACGCACTTGATTGATAACATGTCAGTTTCCAGACCACGGAGGGTGCTGACAACTCTCAAATTTAAACCCGGAAGGGTAATGCTAAGCATGTCATGGCATAAGTCAGATTTTAAAATTATTTTTTATTAAATGTTAGATAGAATAAATTCATCCATGCCTCTCAAACTCAGCCTGATTAAATGAGCTGGCACTCTTTCAAATGTAAAGCATGGTTATGGCTTCTCAAGGGCATCGGAAACGCTGAAGCGTAAGACAAGGTAAATACAAAAGGCAAAAGAGGTGGACAGTGATATATTCACAAGCACCATGGGCAAAGTGAGATTTTTGAAAATGCTGAGGCTAACAAAACAAGGGCAGCACGGTCCCCAAATGGTAAATGCACCTGCAGTGAGAGACTCTGCTTGAGTGCTGGTGCATAAAAGTGTCCAACACTAAGGGGAAAAAAACAACAAGTAACAACAACAAAACCCTAAGAAACAGAAAGGAAGAGCTGTAACCAATTTTCAAACCCTAAGTTTTGAGGTTGGGTTAGGAAGTTAGAATTGTTCCATGTTTGTGTCAGTTCTACCCTTTACTTTCACAAAGTTAAGATGGTTTTCTGTGACTATAAAAAAAGAAAAGAACATCTGTTATAGTGTGTCTTCCTGTAGCAAAGACTACTGCTTCTTGAGTTTTTCCTCTTTCAGGCAAAGCTCAATCTCATTCTATAAAATGATTGAAAAATTATGTATATCAAATATACTCAAACAGTTCAGAGAGAACATATCATCTGCATTACTGCTGTCTAAAAATCCTCTGATATACTAAATTCAAATTACAAGAAACTAAATGAAGAAAACAATAATTTACTTAGACCCAACTGGGTCACAATATTTGAAAAATGATACAAATTATTTTCACTGTATATTATGTGTTAGTGTATTCACTTCATTTATTTTTTTTCAATAATTATTTGCAATTAACTGGGCTGATGGGCTAAACTCTCCGGAAGATACAAATATGTGAACAACACTGTCTAGTCTTGCAGAGCTTTGTATTTAATGGGAAAATACAATAAAGGAAAATGTTCTGTCTTATGTGAGAGACACAAGGAAAGTGCTATGTAAACTGAAGCTTGGGTTCTCAGAGGAGGTTTCATTAAGAGAGTATCTTACCAGCAGTACATTTTACTGAATGTTACTATTTTTTGAGGTATTTGGAGTACATTGGTGAATAGTTACCACTCTCTGATCTTGTGAAGCTTGTATTCTAGTGAGTATAGGCAAATAATATTCAATACACAGTAATAAATATGTTATATGACATGTTAGAACATTAGTGTTAAAAAAAGAGAGAAAGCACAGGATAGTTGGGATTCTGAGTTCTTCATGCTGGGAATAAGTGATTATAGTTTTAATTAGGGTGGGTGAGATGGGCCTCACTGAGAAAGAGATATTTGAAAAAAGATTCTACTACATTCTTTCAACTTTTAAACTAAATAAATTTAACTGTTAAAGGAATAAGTAACTTGATGTGTGAAGAATTTTAATAAGCATTGCTAGTGTGAGAGTGTTTTAAGAAAGGAAATAGCATCAACATTATAAATTAAGTTTATGTTTATGCTCACAGCCTAGTACCAAACTGATACAGAGTAAGCACACAGAAATGTTTACTGAATAAATGTACAAATAAACTGATAGTATTATGAAATCCCCGAATGAATGTGACCAAATGTGAATAGTCCTATTTGGCTAGCAAGTTTCTGGTTTCTTGCAGAATCATGAAAGGAAAAGCTAACGAGTTAGGTCAAGACCTTATTCCAAATGGAAAGTTAAAGGATTTTATAGAAAATTCAGTATAGAATTGAAAACTAAGTGTTCAGCATCAAGGAAGAAAAGAACAGAGAAAAAGTTGTTGACAGAAATAGCATTGTGCTTTGAGGTAGTGGTTAAGTTTGATTAGATATGAAAGACACTGGAAATGTGGGAGGTGATTACTAGACTCCTAAATATTCCTTTCAAGAGATAACACAGACTTAAGGTAGGATTATTATATTGGAACTTGAAAACTGGGCTATATCCAAAATAAATTTATCCATTCATTCACTGAATCTTTTATCTAGGAAGTGTGTTCATTCATTTGCATTGCTATAAAGGAATACCTGAGGCTGGGTAATTCATAACGAAAAGAGGTTTATCTGGCTCATGGTTCTACAGACTGGACAAGAAGCATGGTCTGGCATCTACTTCTGGTGAGGGCCTCAGGAAACTTACAATTATAGCAGAAGATGATGGGAAGCCAGCATATCACATGGCAAGAGCAGGAGCAAGAAAGGGAGGGATAAGGTGCCAGGCTCTTTTAAGCTACCAAATCCTGTGTGAATTCAGAGAGGGAGAACTCATTACCAGGAGGACAGCACCAAGCCATTCATGAGGGATGCACTCCCAAGACCCAGACACCTCCCATTAGGCTCACCACCAACATTGGAGGGCATGTTTCTTTCTGTTTGTTTGTTTGCTTGTTTTGAGACAGAGTCTTCCTCTGTTGCCCAGGCTGGAGTGCAGTGGTGCAATCTCAGCTCACTGCAACCTCCACCTCCCGGGTTCAAGCAATTCTCCTGCCTCAGCCTCCCAAGTAGATGGGACTACAGGCGCGTGTCACTTATGTTTAGCTAATTTTTGTATTTTTAGTAGAGACGAGGTTTCACCATGTTGGTCAGGCTAGTCTTGATCTTTTGATATCATGATCCACCTGCCTTGGTCTCCCAAAAAGCTGGGATTACAGGCGTGAGCCATCGCTCCTGGCCTGGAGGCCGTATTTCAACATGAGATTTAGAGGGAACAAAACTACCAAACCATATCAGGATGAAAAGAGAGAAAAAATAAAACTTCTGGGCCTGGTTACATGCAACACTAGAATAGAGTGAGGATGAAACCTGTCAGTTTGTGTTTAATTCTCATAGCACTCACAATGCAATCATAAAGACATATAGGTGCAGACTGTGATTGTTGATATTATACAATGAGTGTGCAAAGTGATATGAGAAATTTTTATATGAAAAATTACCTAAGTTGGACACCCATTTGGGCCTTCAGGGTAAATAATGATTAATCCAGTTTAGAGAGTGGTAATAGTGTCAAGTGAGAAGAGAATGTGCCAGGGCCTGAGGGACAAATAAAGGAGATTAGAAGAGGGCAGGCATAGCAAGGAGATGATAATCTGGAGATTGTTGGTTTAAGGAGTTCTTGGCATTGAAGAAAATTAACAGCAATGTGTCAACCAATAGAGTTGTTTTTTGCAAAACTCCATAAATGGTTCTTCAACTACAACACATGCCAATAACTAGTAGTTTTAAAATATCTATCTATAGCTCTGCTCACTCTTCTGAGTTCTGTACTCTCACAATCCTACTGCCTATTGTGATTCCAACCTGTGTGTGTGTATGTATATATGTCATTCAGATCAATATATTCCCAAATTAAACCTATACATCTCCCCTACTTCCTTAAACTTCCTTTTCCCCCTTTTTACTTAGTTGGTGAAAGAAACCAAGTTTTAACTCAGCAGTTGTCAAAATAAAAGACAACATAATTCAAGCATGGTTGACTTCTCCCTCTTCCTCATAGTTAGCCAGGTCCACTTCTACTCACACATTCCTGCCAGTGGTCTCTGCAATGTCTATTATAACCAGCCCTTACACTGAATTATCAGTTTAGTTTCCCATCAATCTTCCACTCAGAGTGTTGTAATTAAATTCTAATTGTTCTTCTTTCCTTTATTCCTTGTTGTTCAATTCATTCTTTCTACTGCTCCCCATGCAGTCTCTACACAATGAAAGAGTCACAAAATGTCATACTGAAAGGTGATAATGTGCTAGCAGCCCTCACTCTCAGTGCCTCCTCAACCTCCGTGTCCACTCTGGCGGCACTTGAGGAGTCCTTCAGCCCTTCATGGCACTGTGGGAGCCCCTTTCTGGGCTGGCCGAGGCCGGAGCTGGCTCCCTCTGCTTGCGAGGTGGTGTGGAGGGAGAGGCGTGGGCAGAAACTGGGGCTGCCACCGGGCTCACAGTCCAGCGTGAGTTCTGGTGGGCACGGGCGCAGCCTCCGCGCCCCCGCACTCAGAGCAGCCAGTGGTGCCCCTGGCCCAGGGCAGCGAGGGGATCAGCACCAGGGCCAGCAGCTGTGGCGGGTGTGCCCGGTCCCCCAGCAGTACCGGCCCACCTGCGCTGCACTAGAGTTCTCGCAGGGCCTCAGGTGCCTCGCCGCAGGACAGGGCTCCGGACCTGCATCGCCAACCCAACCCCTCCACCCCCGCCCCCCGCCCCTCCCCACGGTGGGCTCCCTCTCCGCCGGAGCCTCCCCACCGCTCAGGCTGAGGAGTATGGGGGCACTGAGCCCTGCTAGCAGGCAGCTCCAACCACGGCCCGGTGCAGCATGCACCAGGTGAAACCAGCTGGGCTCCTAAGTCTAGTGGGGACTTGGAAAACTTTTATGTCTACCTAAGGGATCCTAAATACACCAATCAGTTCTCTGTAAAACAGACCAATCAGCTCTCTGTAAAATGGACCAATCAGCTCTCTGTAAAATCGACCAATCAGCTTTCTGTGAAATGGACCAATCAGCAGGATGTGGGTGGGGCCAGATGAGGGAATAAAAGCAGACTGCCCCAGCTTACCAGCAGTAACCCTCCGTAGTCCCATTCTGCTCTGGGGAAGTGGTACAGTTTCACTCTTTACAATAAATTTTGGCAGTGCTCAAACTTTGGGTCCACACTGCTTATGAAAGCTGTAATACTCACCGGGAAGGTTTGCAGCTTCACTGCTGAAGCCAGCGAGACCATGAACTCACCAGAAAGAAAGAACAAATGCAGACACGCTACTTTTAAGAGCTGTAACGCTCTTCTCAAAAGGTCTGCTGCTACACTCCTGTCAGGGAGACCACTAACCCACCAGAAGGAAGACGCTCCAGACACATCTGAATGTCTGAAGGAACAAACTCTGGATACACCATCTTTAAGAACTGTAATACCGTGAAGGTCCAAGGCTTCATTTTTTAAGTCAGTGAGACCAAGAACCCACCAATTGTGATACAGTATTATTAAGGCTCAATTAAAAAAAATAAGAGCAACAAGTCAATCGTTGCTTAAGTCAATTGTTAACTATAAATATAACCCAAGATAAACCACCAACTCCTTTGAAGTGCTGGGAGTCCTTTGCCATCAAAAGCAGCTTTCTGTCCATGCTGTAATAATAGTTATTTCCCTAGCCAATCCTTTAGAACATCTTGCTTCCCAAGCAGATTGGGTTTTTGCCTACCTCTCTGCCTGTGCTCAGACTGTACATTTCATTCATTTGTACTCAGTCTCACAAACACATACTTCTACTTCAAGGCCCAGTTAAAATGTCATTTAATCTCTAAATTCAATTAATTCGGTCTGAAATGTCAGGCAAAGTTGAGATACAGGTTTCAGTCAGCAGCAAATAGTAGAAATATTGATAATAGATGACAGTAGAAAAGGAAGATCCCTTAAAGAGGTGAAGAGGAGCAAACTCAATTATAGTTCTAAGGAGTACACTTCAAGGTTCTACATTCTTTGAACTTTTAAACTAAATATAATTAGGTTTCATACTGATAAATTAAATATATTTAACTGTTTAAGGAATAAATTTTTATACAGTTAAATATATTTAACTGTTAAAGGAATAGGTAACGACATCTTTCCTATTCATGTTTCTGGGAAAATACATTTCACAAATAATAGAATCAATATTTCTTTGTACAGCAAGAAACTAATACCATTCTTAACTTCTATCCATGCTAAAAAGGGGATTTCCAGATTAATTCATGACCAAGTGATTATATTCACTGTACTTTAAAATAGTGTAAAGCTAAGAAACAAATACCAAAATATTTTCTTCTGTTTTGAAATATTTCTTTCCTGATCCTTTCAAAGTGCTAAAGTCATTTATGGAAAATATTTATTGGTATTTTTTGACTTGCATATATCAAATACTTACTTGGGCCTATCAGTTTTCTAAGTATTTATTTATGAAATGGTAGATGAGGAATAGCAATTACAACTACCCACATTCACAAAAGATTAAACCAATACTTAGAAAGCCAAACTATCTTGCCAAAGTGACGTAGCTAATAAGTTCAACACACAAATAAGTGTGTCTGATTCAAATGTTTATTTTCCAACTAGAGAGCCCATAAGCTTAACTTTATAACAACTTCATAAATAAAAGCGGCGACTTGATGTTTAAGATTCAAATAGTTATTGTGCTTCTATTGACAACATTGGTATTTAATATAAAACAGCAAACTAATTTTAAAACTGAATTCAACACTTAAAAATTGTGTCTTGAAAGTTTTAAGAATTATATCCTCGAAAATGATGTCACCAGTTGTAAAGGGGCAATAATAGGGAGCTATGCCATGCTGCAGGGAATCCCAAGTTTTAGTTTGTTACTTTCTCACTACTTACCAAACAAGGGTAGAGAGAAATCCCAATAAGGGAAAAGCACTGGCTTGTTCCCTGGCTGGCATGGTCTGAGAATGCTCTTGGTACAGCATTCTAAGTACCTAGGAAAGAATGTCAATCCCCTTGGTTTAATTAGGACCAGTGTTGTTTGGCTGTGACTGAAAGCTAGAGAGAGGACAATATGGGATCTAAGAAACAACAGGGGAAAAGCAATAGGGGGCGGAGCAAGATGGCCGAATAGGAACAGCTCCAGTCTCCAACTCCCAGCGCGAGCGACACAGAAGACTGGTGATTTCTGCATTTTCAACTGAGGTACTGGGGACATCTCACTACGGAGTGCTGGACAATCGGTGCTGGTCAGCTGCTGCAGCCCGACCAGCGAGAGCTGAAGCAGGACGAGGCATCGCCTCACCTGGGAAGTGCAAGGGGGAAGAGAATCCCTTTTCCTAGCCAGGGGAACTGAGACACACAACACCTGGAAAATCGGGTAACTCCCACCCTAATACCGCGCTTTAAGCAACGGGCACACCAGAAGAATATATCCCTCACCTGACCGGGAGGGTCCCACGCCCACGGAGCCTCCCTCATTGTTAACACAGCAGTCTGCGGCGATCTAACCTCGAGGCAGCAGCGAGGCTGGGGGAGGGGTGCCTGCCATTGCTGAGGCTTAAGTAGGTAAACAAAGCTGCTGGGAAGCTCAAACTGGGTGGAGCTCACAGCAGCTCAAGGAAACCTGCCTGTCTCTATAGACTCCACCTCTGGGGGCAGGGCTCAGCTAAAAAACAACAGGGGAAAGAGCAGAGGCCTGAGCAGACGCGAACGACTCTGTCTGACAGCTTTGAAGAGAGCAGTGGATCTCCCAACACGGAGGCTGAGATCTGAGAACAGACAGACTGCCTGCTCAAGTGGGTCACTGACCACTGAGTAGCCTAACTGGAAGACATCCCCCACTAGGGGCAGTCTGACACCCCACACGTCACAGGGTGGAGTACACCCCTGAGAGGAAGCTTCCAAAGTAAGAATCAGACAGGTACACTTGCTGTTCAGCAATATTCTATCTTCTACAACCTCTGCTGCTGATACCCAGGCAAACAGGGTCTGGAGTGGACCTCAAGCAATCTCCAACAGACCTATAGCTGAGGGTCCTGACCGTCAGAAGGAAAACTATCAAACAGGAAGGACCCCTATACCAAATCCCCATCAGTACGTCACCATCATCAAAGAACAGAGACAGACAAAACCACAAAGATGGGGAAAAAGCAGGGCAGAAAAGCTGGAAATTCAAAAAATAAGAGAGCATCTCCCCCTGCAAAGGAGCACAGCCCATCACCAGCAATGGATCGAAACTGGTCAGAGAATGACTTTGACGAGATGAGAGAAGAAGGCTTCAGTCCATCAAACTTCTCAGAGCTAAAGGAGGAATTACGTACCCAGCGCAAAGAAACGAAAAATCTTGAAAAAAGAGTGGAAGAATTGATAGCTAGAATAATTAATGCAGAGAAGGTTATAAACGAAATGACAGAGATGAAAACCATGACACGAGAAATACGTGACAAATGCACAAGCTTCAGTAACCGACTCGATCAACTGCAAGAAAGAGTATCAGCGATTGAGGATCAAATGAACGAAATGAAGCGAGAAGAGAAAACAAAAGAAAAAAGAAGAAAAAGAAATGAACAAAGCCTGCAAGAAGTATGGGATTATGTAAAAAGACCAAATCTACGTCTGATTGGGGTGCCTGAAAGTGAGGGGGAAAATGGAACCAAGTTGGAAAACACTCTTCAGGATATCATCCAGGAGAACTTCCCCAACCAAGTAGGGCAGGCCAATATTCAAATTCAGGAAATACAGAGAACACCACAAAGATACTCCTCGAGAAGAGCAACTCCAAGACACATAATTGCCAGATTCACCAAAGTTGAAATGAAGGAAAAAATCTTAAGGGCAGCCAGAGAGAAAGGTCGGGTTACCCACAAAGGGAAGCCCATCAGACTAACAGCAGATCTCTCGGCAGAAACTCTACAAGCCAGAAGAGAGTGGGGGCCAATATTCAACCTTCTTAAAGAAAAGAATTTTCAACCCAGAATTTCATATCCAGCCAAACTAAGTTTCATCAGTGAAGGAGAAATAAAATCCTTTACAGATAAGCAAATGCTTAGATTTTGTCACCACCAGGCCTGCCTTACAAGAGACCCTGAAGGAAGCCCTAAACATGGAAAGGAACAACCGGTACCAGCCATTGCAAAAACATGCCAAAATGTAAAGACCATCGAGGCTAGGAAGAAACTGCATCAACTAACGAGAAAAAAGCCAGTTAATATCAAATGGCAGGATCAAGTTCACACATAACAATATTAACGTTAAAAGTAAATGGACTAAATGCTCCAATTAAAAGACACAGACTGGCAAACTGGATAAAGAGTCAAGACCCATCAGTCTGCTGTATTCAGGAGACCCATCTCACATGCAGAGACATACATAGGCTCAAAATAAAGGGATGGAGGAAGATCTACCAAGCAAATGGAGAACAAAAAAAAGCAGGGGTTGCAATCCTAGTCTCTGCTCAAACAGACTTTAAACCATCAAAGATCAAAAGAGACAAAGAAGGCCATTACATAATGGTAAAGGGATCAATTCAACAGGAAGAGCTAACTCTCCTAAATATGTATGCACCCAATACAGGAGCACCCAGATTCATAAAGCAAGTCCTTAGAGACTTACAAAGAGACTTAGACTCCCATACAATAATAATGGGAGACTTCAACACTCCACTGTCAACATTAGACAGATCAACGAGACAGAAAGTTAACAAGGATATCCAGGAATTGAACTCATCTCTGCACCAAGCGGACCTAATAGACATCTATAGAACTCTCCACCCCAAATCAACAGAATATACATTCTTCTCAGCACCACATTGCACTTATTCCAAAATTGACCACATAGTTGGAAGTAAAGCACTCCTCAGCAAATGTACAAGAACAGAAATTATAACAAACTGTCTCTCAGACCACAGTGCAATCAAACTAGAACTCAGGACTAAGAAACTCACTCAAAAGCGCTCAACTACATGGAAACTGAACAACCTGCTCCTGAATGACTACTGGGTACATAATGAAATGAAGGCAGAAATAAAGATGTTCTTTGAAACCAATGAGAACAAAGATACAACATACCAGAATCTCTGGGACACATTTAAAGCAGTGTGTAGAGGGAAATTTATAGCACTAAATGCCCACAAGAGAAAGCAGGAAAGATCTAAAATTGACACTCTAACATCACAATTAAAAGAACTAGAGAGGCAAGAGCAAACACATTCAAAAGCTAGCAGAAGGCAAGAAATAACTAAGATCAGAGCAGAGCTGAAGGAGATAGAGATACAAAAAACCCTCCAAAAAATCAATGAATCCAGGAGTTGGTTTTTTGAGAAGATCAACAAAATTGACAGACCGCTAGCAAGACTAATAAAGAAGAAAAGAGAGAGGAATCAAATAGATGCAATAAAAAATGATAAAGGGGATATCACCACGGACCCCACAGAAATACAAACTACCATCAGAGAATACTATAAACACCTCTACGCAAATCAACTAGAAAATCTAGAAGAAATGGATAATTTCCTGGACACTTACACTCTTCCAAGACTAAATCAGGAAGAAGTTGAATCCCTGAATAGACCAACAGCAGGCTCTGAAATTGAGGCAACAATTAATAGCCTACCCACCAAAAAAAGTCCAGGACCAGATGGATTCACAGCTGAATTCTACCAGAGGTACAAGGAGGAGCTGGTACCATTACTTCTGAAACTGATCCAATCAATAGAAAAAGAGGGAATCCTCCCTAACTCATTCTATGAGGCCAACATCATCCTGATACCAAAGCCTGGCAGAGACACAACAAAAAAAGAGAATTTTAGACCAATATCCCTGATGAACATCGATGCAAAAATCCTCAATAAAATACTGGCAAACCAGATTCGGCAGCACACCAAAAAGCTTATCCACCATGATCAAGTGGGCTTCATCCCTGGGATGCAAGGCTGGTTCAACATTCGCAAATCAATAAACATAATCCAGCATATAAACAGAACCAAAGACAAGAACCACATGATTATCTCAATACATGCAGAAAAGGCTTTTGACAAAATTCAACAGCCCTTCATGCTAAAAACGCTCAATAAATTCGGTATTGATGGAACGTACCTCAAAATAATAAGAGCTATTTATGACAAACCCACAGCTAATATCATAGTGAATGGGCAAAAACTGGAAAAATTCCCTTTGAAAACTGGCACAAGACAGGGATGCCCTCTCTCACCACTCCTATTCAACATAGTGTTGGAAGTTCTGGCTAAGGCAATCAGGCAAGAGAAAGAAATCAAGGGTATCCAGTTTGGAGAAGAAGAAGTCAAATTGTCCCTGTTTGCCGATGACATGATTGTATATTTAGAAAACCCCATTGTCTCAGCCCAAAATCTCCTTAATCTGATAAGCAACTTCAGCGAAGTCTCAGGATTCAAAATCAATGTGCAAAAATCACAAGCATTCTTATACACCAGTAACAGACAAGCAGAGAGCCAAATCATGAATGAACTCCCATTCACAATTGCTTCAAAGAGAATAAAATACCTAGGAATCCAACTTACAAGGGATGTAAAGACCTCTTCAAGGAGAACTACAAACCACTGCTCAGTGAAATAAAAGAGGACACAAACATATGGAAGAACATACCATGCTCATGGATAGGAAGAATCAATATCGTGAAAATGGCCATGGTGCCCAAGGTTATTTATAGATTCAATGCCATCCCCATCAAGCTACCAATGAGTTTCTTCACAGAATTGGAAAAAACTGCTTTAAAGTTCATATGGAACCAAGAAAGAGCCCACATTGCCAAGACAATCCTAAGTCAAAAGGACAAAGCTGGAGGCATCACGCTACCTGACTTCAAACTGTACTACAAGGCTACAGTAACCAAAATAGCATGGTACTGGTACCAAAACAGAGATATAGACCAATGGAACAGAACAGAGTCCTCAGAAATAATACCACACATCTACAGCCATCTGATCTTTGACAAACCTGAGAGAAACAAGAAATGGGGAAAGGATTCCCTATTTAATAAATGGTGCTGGGAAAACTGGCTAGCCATAAGTAGAAAGCTGAAACTGGATCCTTTCCTCACTCCTTATACGAAGATTAATTCAAGATGGATTAGAGACTTAAATATTAGACCTAATACCATAAACACCCTAGAAGAAAATCTAGGTAGTACCATTCAGGACATAGGCATGGGCAAGGACTTCATGTCTAAAACACCAAAAGCAATGGCAGCAAAAGCCAAAATTGACAAATGGGATCTCATTAAACTAAAGAGCTTCTGCACAGCAAAAGAAACTACCATCAGAGTGAACAGGCAACCTACAGAATGGGAGAAAATTTTTGCAATCTACTCATCTGACAAAGGGCTAATATCCAGAATCTACAAAGAACTCAAACAAATATACAAGAAAAAAACAAACAACCCCATCAAAAAGTGGGGAAAGGATATGAACAGACATTTCTCAAAAGAAGACAATCATACAGCCAACAGACACATGAAAAAATGCTCATCATCACTCGCCATCAGAGAAATGCAAAAAACAATGAGATATCATCTCACACCAGTTAGAATGGCAATCATTAAAAAATCAGGAAACAACAGTTGTTGGAGAAGATGTGGAGAAATAGGAACACTTTTACACTGTTGGTGGGATTGTAAACTAGTTCAACCATTATGGAAAACAGTATGGCGATTCCTCAAGGATCTGGAACTAGATGTACCATGTGACCCAGCCATCCCACTACTGGGTATATACCCAAAGGATTATAAATTATTCTACTACAAAGACACATGCACATGTATGTTTATTGCAGCACTATTCACAATAGCAAAGACTTGGAATCAACCCAAATGTCCATCTGTGACAGACTGGATTAAGAAAATGTGGCACATATACACCATGGAATACTATGCAGCCATAAAAAAGGATGAGTTTGCGTCCTTTGTAGGGACATGGATGCAGCTGGAAACCATCATTCTTAGCAAACTATCACAAGAAGAGAAAACCAAACACCGCATGTTCTCACTCATAGGTGGGAACTGAGCAATGAGATCACTTGGACTCGGGAAGGGGAAAATCACACACTGGGGCCTATCATGGGGAGGGGGGTGGGGGGAGGGATTGCACTGGGGAGTTATACATGATATAAATGATGAATTGATGGGTGCTGACGAGTTGATGGGTGCAGCACACCAACATGGCACAAATATACATATGTAACAAACCTGCACGTTATGCACATGTACCCTAGAACTTAAAGTATAATAAAAAAATGAAAAAAATAAATAAATAAAAATAAAATAAAAAAAAAAGAAACAACAGGAACAGATGGGGCTGTGTATGCTTAGGAGGGCAGAGAGGACGGCAGAGTCCCCCAAGGTAACAGTGAATCCCAGGTACCCTGCTTTAAGAGCAGAACCTTGAGGAGGCCATCTTTGTCACTCCCAAACTTGGATATATTAGCTATATTAGGCTTCTTTAGCTTTTACTTCTTACTTGCCTTGTTTCAATTTCTGCCAGTACAGATAACTACACGGCAGAAAACTTGTAAGAATTTAGTCTTGCTCAGGAAGATTTTCAGCTTATTGATGGTTCCTCACAGTTCCTGTCCAAAAATGTAGGTTTCTGCTGTATTGAATCATTTGTTAAATAAATATTTATTATGTGAAATAATGCCAAGAAATGTGCTCCTTGTTTTCAGAAAGAGTTACAGCCACACTAGTTATATAACAAGTAAGCTAGTTAGATTCTCTTGTAGAATGTCTTTATCTTCAGATTTTCCTTGGGGTGAAAAATTTAAAAGATTTAAAATGTTTGATTTTATGTAAAGCCACACCATTAATTGTTAAAACATAGAAAGCAGAGTAATTATTAAGAAAAATATTTATTATTAAAATTTTAATTTGATATGTCAATAACCTCACTATTAAACAGATATTTACTAAGGATATTAAAGCTTCTTATATAAATTCATAAGCTAGTCAATAACTTCCTAATTAAACTCAAATTTAAAAATAGATAAAATGATGTTCTCAAAATTTATATTAAAATGCTTATGCTTATAATCTAGACATATACATGATATTGTATTTTATACTGTTAAAATGGTAATCAAATGTGTTCAAGTCTGAAATTTTAAATTTATTAAGTCTGTCCTAAAAGTCATTATTCTGTTTTAAAATTAATTTTACAATTAATCAAGAGTCTAAGAATTAAATCTTTGCATTTCTCGTTTCTCTTTTTTAAGAAGATAGAAAAACCCTCACCAAGTTTTAGAGACCAATAATGACCACTGTTTTGTTTCCAAACAGGACTAGTGATGTGCTAAATCTAATTTTTCAGAACTTCGCTTTCACCAAAATAAAGTTATTCTTCCTGAGAATTTAATCTTCTATGAACTTCTTCTTTTTTGTGTGTATTTGCCATCCAACTCTACTTTTATTTAACAGTTTTATTTAGGTATTTTTGTCTCTAATTTAAAATATAATAAATTGTGTTCAAAATGGGACATATTGATCAGTCCATTAATTATCAGGCTACCTGATCTAGTTCTTTCATTTTCTAGTTCTTTAATATCAATTACTATTTTTTTTTTTTTCAGCCATCTATGTCTTGGGCCTTTCTGTACTCCCTGTGTGTACATGGAGGCTTTTTTTTTTTTTTTAATTTGTTTGTTTTTAATGTTAAATGTAGAAATCAGATTTAGACAGAGATGATTTTAATGGAGCCACTAATCAGTTTATGAAACCACCTTGACCTTTACCAGACCCAATTTCCTCAGTCTCCCAAACTGATTGACCTGGTTTATTTAAGGAGCTTTCTCACAATTGTAAGTGTATACACATACACATACACATACACATACACATACACATACACATACACATACACATACACATACATGGTAAGTGTATATGATTTAGAAATTCACTGTACAGAGCAAACATACTAATGAAGTATTAAGTTATATGTCAAAAGCGACTTTACAAATAACTACCTTGCAACAAAGCTCTTATCTGATTACTAAAAAGCCATTTTATATATAAAAAAATACATTCTGGCCCTTTGCATTGGGCTTTGAGCAACTTTAAGTAATGGTAAAAAGAAAAAAAAGATTCATCTCCTTATTCCATAGTATGCTTATTATTAACATGTATTGTTATCACATTGTTTTAAGGAATTATAATGACACAAGTTCACTTTCACGTTTCACTTTTTTATTCTATGTGAGGATATCTACACAAGATATGTTTCTTAATATTAATCAGCCCTTGATGGATACACGTATTATTAGATAGATCTAGCATTTCCGGACTTTGAATATACCTGGCAACATCACATCCAACAACTTAAATGAAGATGAAAAGAGAACCAACATAGTATGAAGCAGGAATTTTTATTACTTCATGCACTGCCAAGGAGCCTGTCCCCACTGCAAAATTACTCATGATACACTCAAGATGTTTTACTCTCTAGTCTATTCATTATAACTACAAAATTAAATAACACTTTACAGGAACTCTTTTAACGATTGCTCCTCATTATTATAGATAGCACAGGAAGTAAGAGTCTTTATTTTAAAAAATAGTCTCTTTAAAAGGTATATCTGTCACGAGTTCTCTATCCTGCTAGTCTCCAGGGAAGGCAGATGGATGTGCCCATTTCCGTGTGTAGGGGAAATGTAACAGACCTGACCGAGCCTCTGATAAATCTTCTCTATAGTCCCGTTAGTTTTGATGAAGTTCTTTGAGAAACTGAGAAAAGTAAAATGCCTGTGAAAAACGTCCCTATTCTGTAGTGCGGTGTTATCAGGACCCTGATTTATTTACTAGAAGGGATTCGGTCACAGAGGTAAAAATTAACTTTTTTTTTTTCTTTGTTATATACATTTGCTTAGTGCACATATGGTTAAAATCCTGGCTATAGATGGAAAGACTTTTCACAATATGATACATTAATTATCAGATTCCTTTAAAATATTCCCACAAAATATTGGCTTCTTAAATTTTTTAAAAAAAGAAATTTATAGGACGGTTGTGGTGGCTTGCATCTGTAATCCCAACACGTTGGGAGGCCCAAGAGGGCGGATCACATGAGGTCAGGAGTTTGAGATCAGCCTGGCCAACAAGGCAAAACCCTGTCTCCATTAAAATCCAAAAATTAGCCGGGCATAGTGTCAGGTGCCTGTAATCCCAGCTACTCAGGAGGCTGAGGCAGGAGAATCTCTTGAACCTGGGAGACAGAAGTTGCAGTGAGCTGAGATTGTGCCATTGGACTTCAGCCTCGGTGACAGAGACTCCGTCTCATAAAAGAAAGAGAGAGAGACAGCGAGAGAGAGAGAGAGAGAGAGAGAGAGAGAGAGAGAGAGAGAGAGAGAGAAAAGAAATTTATAGCATGCATTTTTGTTGTAACATATTTCAAAATAAATATGTTTTAAAATGTTGGCAGTAAGCAATACAGTATGGGCTTCCATGGAGTCCAGGTTGGAATCCAGCTTTTTTCACTTGGGAAAATGTGTGAGTTTGGAAATGTTTCTTGAATTGTGCTTCAATTTTCTTAGCAGAAAGTAGATAAAGAAACAGTTTCAAATTTATGGGATTTGGGGAATGATTAAATGAGATATTTTATTTAAGCCTCTTGTTATTCCTGACAAATAATAATAAATAAATTCTTTAGCTACTATTATCAGCATTGTCCAACCACTCTTTGGATTTCTCTCTAACTTTAAAGGACAAAGGTGACTATTTTGAAGTGGTCTACCTATCAATAAATATTCCTTTCCAAATTATTTTTGTGATCTTTCTCCTCCTCTCTGTAATTTAGCTTATATAAAAGTGAAGTCCCCTTTGTAAAGAGGAGAACATAGGAGAAAGAGAACAGATACTGTGTTCCAAGTGTTTTCTATTAAAAAATATCAGGATAGGAGAGGAATACTCAAAAATTAAGGCATCTCAAAACTAGAAGATTCCCATTCCCAAAACTCTGATCTCTTAAAAAAAAAAAAAAAGTTGTAGGAAGAGGAGTAGGGAAGATAAGTTGTTTGGTGAAGTCAGGGGATTTTCTTTTATTATTTGAGTTCGCTTTAAATCATTGGCCATTCATTTTGAAGATTTAGGTAAGTTTGCTGGGCTAGCAACTTACTATATCAAAACAGAGCTAAGTAGGATTTTCTATGGAACAATTTCAGGTAATACATATTACATTGTCATTAGAACTCATTCCCCTCACACAGACACACAGAAACACAAAAATGCACACACACTTACACTTTAAAACTTTAGGAATACCTTTCACTTTCCCCAAACATTCCATGTATGCTCACTATGTTTGACATCCCATATCCTTGCCAGTAAACTGATCTTAAGGTCCTTGTGCCTCCTACAGTGGCAATTATACTAAATTAAACCATAATAATGGCAATGCACACATTTTAAATATCTTTCACAAATAATATGCTTATTTCTAATTTCCAAAGTAAAGAAATGCATTTAGCTAGGTAATAGATGGTGATTGCATTCTCTCAGTGAGAGCAAAGTATGAGTAGGGTGTTTTGATATTCTTCTAATAACATAATTCTGCTTATTTCATAGGTATTTAGTCCTGCCCTATAGCCAGAATGACCTTAGACAGAATGGCCTTTTTAGATGATTAATGTAAAAAGCAGTAGTAGGCATCATGACATAACAGTATAAAAATTGGATCTTATAGGCCAGGTGCGGTGGCTCACGCCTGTAATCCCAGCACTTTGGGAGGCCAAGGCGGGTGGATTACGAGGTCAGGAGACTGAGACTATCCTGGCTAACACGGTGAAACCCCGTCTCCACTAAAAATACAAAAAAATTAGCCGGGCGTGGTGGCGGCTGCCTGTAGTCCCAGCTACTTGGGAGGCTGAGGCAGGAGAATGGCGTGAACCTGGGAGGCGGATTTTGCAGTGAGCCGAGATCACGCCACTACGGTACAGTCCAGAGCAAGACTCTGTCTTTAAAAAAAAAAAAAAAAAAAAAAGGATCTTATAAGGAGAAATATTATTATAACACACTAAGTCCAAGACCTAAAAGAATTTGAAACATGGAGGATAGATTGTGGATGAATGTACAAAATACAAAACCAGAATAGAAATGCAAGAGGCTTCTCTGGTAATTTAGGTCATTGGTTCTGAATCTTGGCTGAAATTGTCAGAATTACCCGAATAATGTATCAAAAATACTGATTCCCAAGTCTCAATCCATTAAGATTTGGTTGGTTAGATCTGGAAATAAGTATTTGTAGTTATATCTCTGGCAATTTTCTGCAGTCCCTTTCACACAGGTCGTTGGACCATAACTTAGAACTCAGTGACCTAGAAAAAGAAGGCAGATCGGTGACGGAATATATTTAAAAACACAGAGATGTTTTAGCTTTTTAAGTTGAATTAAGGTCATTTATTCTAAAAAGTGTCTCTTATGAGTACTTATTTGGATGTAATTTTCATTTGTTTAGTTCCTATTATGTAGTGAGCATTACTACATTTAATATCATATTTGATTATTGTATCTAATATATTGCTATATAGTATATATTTCAATGAGATATAAGTGACTTATTTATAAAAATCCCTTAATTACAATTTCATAACTTATTTATACATTGAAAGGAAAATATAACTTCAAATATTTTTGCAAACATATAATAGGATTCCATTTTAAAGGGAAATGATATAATTTCAAAAGGAAAATACTTTTTTAAAGAACAAAAATTGATCTAAGCCTAATTTGTCATCCAATGTCAACATCCAAAGTATTTGCATATACTAATGCTACACCATTAGTACCAGTGTGTGAACATATTGCCTTGAAAAACTCCAGAGAGTATCAAAACTTATTCTGGATCCTTTTTCTGGAAAATTGTCCTAAATATACAACAGCAGAAAGATCTATTCTCCAAAACTTCCCAAACAGCAGTACTTAAGGGTTGAAACAGCTAAAAATATTTTAGAACATTGGCTCATTGTTATGGCATTGAATATTTTACCAAAATATTTGTAAAAATGTAAGACACAATTATAAATATGAAAAGATAAAATTTTGAGTTAAAAAAAGCACAAATAGGTTCCACATAGGAAGCTAGTAAATCTGTTAATACATTTATGTATGAGTATAAAGACTGAAAAGAAGAATTAAAACATATTAAGACAGTGGGTTTCAGAGGGGTTTTTAATATTTAATTTTAAAACAAATTTAATAATAAAATATAAAAAATATTAGTAAAATAGTATTAATTTGGCTTAAAAATTCTTCTGCATCCGTTATTTGTGGTATAATTGAAAACATTATGGGAGCATGGCATATAGAGGAGTAAGAAATAACTTAAATTCACTCATTCAGCAAAAAGTTGTGAACCATACAGTATATTCAGGCTATGTATATATTGGAATTTGAGTAAGAATCCTCATGTGCATGCAGGTAATGTCCACTTTTGTTTTCATGTTCCTCATTTTGACAAGTGCTGATCAACAATTTGTGTGAACAAATCCCAGGACTGATGCATCTCTGAGTCCTTGTGCATATGGTTAACAATTTTCTCCAAGTGTCTTTCCTGAATTTGAGAATGGTTGGGGTATTTGTGAATATATTAACTTGACCTCATGAAAAACATAAAATGAAAATATCTCACTGCTTTTAGAACAACTGGTACATGGAAAATGCTTCTGGTCCTCTGTGATTGTACTCAATGGGAAAGCTTCAAATTGAAACTCATTTCATCATTCATATTAGCATCCTTCATGAAACACACATATATTTATTATGTATATGCTGCAAAAGCATACATACATTTTATTAAACTTAGAATAATTTCTCATCAGTGTTGCCTACAGTTGCATAGATTTGGAATAAGGGAATAAAACAAAACATAATAATATGGAACAAAATAATGAAAATTTCTCAACAAATCCTTTGTTACTGTTTACATTCTTTTTAGCAGTTAAAATTGCTAGAGCCTATTCAAAGTTACTGGAGAGTATAAAGCACTATAACTAACAGTGGAATTTCTTTTAAGTACTAGCTACCCACTGGGAAAAGAATTGTATCACATTTCTTTTCTATGTAAACAATTTAGGCAAAGAGAAATCAGCTAGTACACAATCTATAAAATTGTTGGTTTATTTTTTGTGAGGTGAGGACTGTGTGTAATTATATATTGTTTTGTTTTATTGTTATTCAGGAAATAGGCTAACTCTATATTTTCAGTCCTGGCAACAAATTCCAGTGCTCTTTACCCCATTGTCTACTATATACTTTTTACACAGATATCCCTCAGTGATAAGTAAGAGTCAGCATATTCAAAACAGAATTTTCTATACTTTCTCCACCCACCAATATTATCTTTACTCTGCATCAAATCACCTCTTCTTACTTTCTCTTCTGCTGTTTAAAAAGAAGTCTGGAAGCCTAGACTCATCTTAAATAAACCCTCTCCTTCTACCCAACATTTGGCAATTATATCTGGTCAATTCCTTTTTACTTACATATTTTCTTGTATCCATTGTATACCTATCAGTGTAAGAGAATCATCACTTGCCTATCTGCTTCTAATCTAGCCAATTCTGAATACCCATGGTGCACCTAAACTCCTTCATTCATGGAGTATATCCTTCACTTATAGTCTAAATTCTAATAGAACAAGAACATTAAAATATTGAATCACAAGTTTATCACTTATTAAATGCATTCTATCAATTGTATGTAATAAAGATGAATAAAATAATTACTACTTTTCTAAAACAAAACTATTTTATTTTTATTTTTACTTTTTATTTATTACCAATCTCATCTTCATTATAGCAGCTCAGAGCCTAACCTTCTACACAGTGATTATCAAACCTTAGTGTTCATCTCAATCAACTGAGGGCCTCGTTTAAACACAGGCTACTGGCCTCAGAGTTTCGGAATCAGAAAATTTAGTGTTGGGCTCTAGAATTTGCCTTTCCAACAAGCTTGTATATGAGTCTGATGCTAGGACTGTACATTGAGAAGCACAATTCTAACACACAGTGTAAACACCTCTTCCAGATTTCAGAGCTGTTCATAATTTCACCCTACTTATCTCATCGTACTTAGTGCAGACTTCTCTGCTAGATAGATGTGGATTTATTGGGAAATTGACACAAAAGTTGCAAGTCTCCTCACTTGTACAGGCCTCTTCAAAGTCCTTATAATTTGTTTTATTTTCTTTAAAGAGAGCTCTACAAATATATAAGCCTCAAGTCACAAAAAGCCTAGATCCTCCCCTGAATCAAGCATCTAGGATTTTTTATTGACTCCAAGTACGTTAAATTCCTTTTCATTTCTGTGCCTTGTCTTATCTGTACTCCTTATTTAGTCAGGAGATTTAGCCCTCACTCTGCATTTGTTTCTCTCCCACAGCAGATTCCACCCATCGGTGACTCTCAAGACCATTTATTTATTTCCTAAACGGATCAAACACTTTTTTTTTTATTGATGGCTATCTGCCTTGGATTGTTACTAGTTCTCTTTTTAAAGATACTTGGTATTCAGGTCACTTTTTTTTTTTTTCAGTGTTGAATGTATTAAATACAATATAGTTATTATCAATAAAACAAAGACATGCAACAGATCACATAGTAAACACTATACATTGGAATGTTTCTATTTAATAAAGAGATGTCCTACCAGCCTTAAAATGTAAGGAGTATGTGACTGTCTTTAAAGAGTCCAAATATAGACCAGGTGCGGTGACTCACGCCTGTAATCCCGGCACTTTGAGAGGCCAAGGCGAGTGGATCACAAAGTCAGGAGATCGACACCGTGGTGAAACCCTGTCTCTACTAAAAATACAAAAAAAAATTAGCCAGGCGCAGTGGCGGACGCCTGTAGTCCCAGTTACTTGGGAGGCTGAGGCAGGAGAATGGCATGAACCTGGGAGGCGGAGCTTGCAGTGAGCTGAGGTCGCGCTACTGCACTCTAGACTGGGCAACAGAGCAAGACACCGTCTCAAAAAAAAAAAAAAAAAATAGAGTCCAAATATAAAATCCTTTTGGATGCCACTTTACCAAACTACATATCTGCTAATTAACTAACTGATGTTCAGGAAATGTGACGAGCAAGTTAATGAAGTTAATTAAAATAACTATAAAAATAAAAGCTGATATTTATTGAAGACTGTCTAATGGGCAGGCACTGTGCTAAGAGGTTTACACATATTAATACGATCTAACCTCAATTTTTCCTTAAAATTAACTACTATTATTGTTGCAGTGGTTGTTATTTTAAGATAAAACTGAACCTAGACAGGTTAATAAGTTCCTCAAAGTCCCCCAGCTAGTATAGAATATGGATTCAAATCCCCAACTACAGGACTCCAAAGCCTTAACTTTAATTTACCTAATCAGGTAAATTAGCAGCTATAATCCATTACGTTGAGACACAGTGGGTGCCTCACAGTGGGGAAATCCTTTCAATCATTTTTCTTCTCTCTATTGCCTATAAAAGCCTGTTAGGCAGGAAGCTAACTTCACTTAGCTATAACTTCACTTAGCTATAGCACAACAGCACAAACAGGTATACTTGGAAATCAGGAGATTTCCAATGTCATTTTTATAACTTTCAGACCAATAAATACCAGCTAATAGATTTTGATGATGGCTATTATTTGATGAATGTCCTATTAGTCCTAGAATCTTCTATTACCAGTTTATCTTGTTCTATTTGCAATATTCTTTTCCTTCGTTGTGTATGCATTGCCCAATTCATGACAGTTCTGGACTCCTGCAGTGATTTTTTGTCCTTAAGGACAAAAATACACCTCAGGACATATTTACATTACAACTGGACCTTTACTATTAATAATTGAAAGAAAAGTAATTCAAACTCAGATCAGTCACCATTGATGGGAGGTAGAAAATAGTGGGTAAAGTAAATTGTGGGATTATTTGAATTCCATTTTTCCAAAGTAGAAAGATTAGATATTTAGTTCTATTTCTCTGCAGTTAACCTTGTATGGATTCAAAAGAATTTCACATTGTGATATTTATCACTATATTCGTATGACTTAAAAGTGAGTAATATAATTTCCTACATCAATGTAAAACTACAGAAAAATGAAATGACATATGTATGACATGCTGGCAATAATTTACAATTTCTGACTCTATTTAATATAGTGCCACATTTTTTCTTCATATATCATTTGTATTGCCCCTTTTAATCATGATGTTATTACTCTATGATAAAGTAATGTCAAATATTTACTTACAGAACTGTCACTCCCCAGAACTTATTAGGCACACATTAAATTCAATGTAAACATGAGGAAACAGAAAAATATGTGTCTATATCCTGCATTTATAGTCTAAATTCTAATAGAACAAAAACATTATTCAAATAGTGGATTACAAATTTAGTCATTTATTAAATGTATTTTATCAACTGTATATAAAAAAGATGAACTAAAATAATTACCACTTTTCTAAAACAAAACTATTTTATTTTAATCTTGGGAGATGGAAAATTTGCCAGAATGCTTTTCTTTAGATATCTGTTAAATTAATATTTTAGCAGTCACTCAACTACTGAGAAGTATTGTTCATATGCCTAAAATGAAATATCTTCTGTACAGCACCTACCCATCATAGTCATGCAAGAAACTGTGTCCCATATGAAACATCACTAGAACATTGTAATAGGACCTGAGGCATTTCATTTTTCATTAGAGAAATGTCAAAAAGACTAATCAAATTAAACATAACAGTACTAACAGACTAAATAACCTATTTGGAGTGAGTCATGCTTGATGGTTGGAGAGTTGAATATTGTAGGCTGCTCTTCTTAAAATTATCCTGCAAAAATGTTTTGCTCTTGATGGGGATGTTCACATTTAGATCACTTGTTCCTTGAAAATATGACTAGGTGGCTACTAATATCAGCAAACCTGTACTCCCAAATAGTGAAGTACCTATTTTGAAATCCATCTTTCTTTTACTCAGCAAAAACAGTACTCTTCTTTATAGCTTTATAAAGAGAAAACATTTCATTTCAATTATCAGTTAAATCATGAAACTAAGGATAAATACATGACCTTGCCTTGACTACAGTGTCCTATGTAGAGCAGTAACTTGCTTCTTTTTCTTCACATGCTTCCTGCCTTCCCTCCTTTCTTCCTTTTTCTTTCTTTCTTTGGCAAATCTGAAATCATTCTGTGGTTTCTGTAGTGTTTTATTCAAAGAACCAAATTTGAAAGAATTGATTTTAAAAGGTTTTTAAATGGTGATTCTATTGTTGCTTGCTGAATAGAATATTAAACTATTAGAAATTAAATAAATTTAACCTGTATAAATTATAAAAATTATGAAATATATTTATTATTTTAATAATGTATGTGTGTGTGTGTATGTGTGAAAGAGAGAGAAAAAGTGAGAGTAAGGCTGGCCATCATGTTTTCTCTAGTGATTTACATTCTTTTTCAAGGCACAACAAGTTATTGCCAACAACATTTAATTACATTGTCTGATTTTTCACTGATGCAAGAAACAAAGATAAAACAACAAAAACAAAATAAATGGTGAGACTTCAAGATTTTTCCTGATGAATGAACACTGATAAGAAAATTCTGAATCATTTTTCCAGCCAGTTAATACTATTTATGGACTAATGAACAACAAGACTACAAATACGCTGAATGGTTAGTGAGTCACATTTTTTTGCATTTCATGAACATTAGAGACAGCCTCTGACTCATCCAGCTTCTGTCCCCATAATTGGGATGATTCCTGCACTCCTCTCCTCCAACGAAATCAAACAGTTAATGCTAAAACACTCAAAATAGACAAATATTTCCTTTTCTTATGTAAAACGATTAAAGAGTCACACTGTAGAGAAAATTCTGAAGTGTTACCATATCATAAAAGGCCCAGAAGATCAATTGTAGCGGGCCTAAGTGTAAATTGGCTGGCATTAGACATCCTGGAGAAAAGAGCACTCTTCTCTCAGACCTCGTGGAGATAATTAGGCCCAATTACTAGGTGAAGTCACTGTACTCATTGAAGACTCAGACAATGTGTCAATGTGTGCAAGTGTGTGTGTGTTCCGTAAGAATTGTGGCATAACAAAATTATAGCTGTGATCACATAGTAGTCTTTTTTATTAATAACATTTCTGTGATTAGAAAAGTGATATGGTCACTGTAAAAATTTTAGAGTATCTACGTGAATGTATTGGAAAATCATAAATCACCCATGAAATCACCACTCAGAAATAACCAGTGCTAAAATCCTATTACGGTTTTTCAAGGTCATATCCTAAACATATGCTTGTTTTTAATGTAACACACACACACACACACACAGTCCCACACATATTTCCCCTTCCTGAAATATGGATCATACTTTCATATCCTATTTTTGTTAGTTAACTTTATGACATAAACATTTTATCCCATATCATTGAATTTTAAATTTTAAAAAGTCATGATTTCATCTTCTGGATGTAGATTATTTAACCACCCATCTGTGGTAAACAGCTGCATGCATATTTTTTCTCCATATCTCTGATTATTTTCAATGATATAAGCACCTGGATGTCACTTAAGTTTTTGATTTTTATACACTGTAATTATAACACAATGCTTTATTTAAATATATCATTGAAACCCATGCTTCATGACCACATAACCTATTATTTGTACATAGACTGAACCTGCTCACTTATCATTCCTCATATGATAGCCTCATTCATCTTTAATTGGTTGTCCTTGGATATTGTTGATGGATAAGAAAAAAAAAATCAAAGGTTAAATAGGAAAAATACAATGTCCCATATAAAAACAATTCTAGATTTGAGAAAAACAGGTTTAACATAAGACTATTGACCTTAACTATGAAAAAAAAAAAAAAAAAAAAAAAAACAGACAAGAGAGGAAAGGCCATGAGAGGAGATGACAGACAGTACCAGAACAATTGTTATCATCATGCTAAAAGCATCACCTGTGTCCCATGCTCTTGTTCTAATTCTCAGTGTAACCCAACATTCTGGCCATCAGCCTATTTCAAACTCGGTTTACTTGTTCTTCAGAAACAGTTTTGTTTCCTTCATATTCAAGGTGTTTAAAAACAGAGATCAAAACATATATTTTCCTGTTCAAATATGAAACTAGTCAGAACTCTTTTACTTTCATTAAATCTAGGAAATGTATTTGTCCCCACTTAAAGAAGAATTACTTTCTGTAAAGTCATAGTAATACTAGCTTACAATATACACGTTTTACTAAAATTCTGTCCCCAGACAGCTGTTCTGAGCCCGGTTAATAAGTAAGATTGTCTTATATTGATGCCCTTTGTAGAAACAAAGAACTAGCAATATGTAGAGGTAGAAACTGCCACAGGTAGCACAGGCACAGTCCTATACTAGATGCTCTCATATTGCTCTCCTTTTAAGTTGATGGTATCTTCTAGAACTTTTATTCATTTGTAAGAAAAAAATTGAAATCTTCAATCTTTCCCCAGAATGTTCCCTCTATTACGCTACTTACCTGAGGTATGATTTTCTGTCGATAACATCATTGCTTTTATCTTAGTTCTACCAAGCACACTTAATGATATCTACTTGACTTTCTTTCTTATTTTCTTTAACAAGGTTCTGAGCCACATTCACTCTACTCAAAATTCCACCCTGCCCCACACACACATAGCCAATCCTTCAGCAGGTGACCTATTTCTGTACCACTATTAACTGACTTCTTTATAGTTTCTTGGGAAGAAGTGGCCCAATTAGTTTTGAATCATGTTTTTGATCTCCTACCCCTCCTATGATCTTACTCTTCCCTCTGAACTTCCATTGCCTCCATCTACCATTTCTGTGCTTGCAAATGAGTTAAAATATCCTCAACGTTCGAAAACCTCTTTTGAGCCTTGCTCCTCTGCAAGAAGCTGCCCCATCACTCCTTTTCTTAGCTACCAAATTTCTTGAATTAATTGTCTACCTTTTTTTTTTAACTCTAAAATAACCACTGCCTCCCATTTCAAGCGAATTCATGATTGTCAATTCCAAAGATCAATTCCAAAATGAGTTTTGGTTCTAATCAAGTTTCCTTGACTTCACAAACGCATTTAACAAGAGGATACCCCATATTTGTAGCGATTTTCTTCTGAAACATACATGGAGATTATTGACTCTTGGCTCTTCACTTACCACCTTTTCCTGCTATCTACATGGGCAACTCTTTGGAAGACACCCATTTAATTGCTGATTGAACCTGGGCCTCACTCTCTTGTGTTATCGGTCTGCACACACTCCCTAGACAGGCTCACTGGCTTCTGTGGCTCTATAAGCAGGTAAGTATCAAATCTGAAGATGTGTGGGCAAATGTGAAAAATACGGCCTGAATTTTAAGTGAGATTTAGAATGTGTGATACAGAAGATAATGAAGCTTAATTTACAAAAATCAAACTTTGTTAGTTATCTCTTCTCTTCATTGAGCTTTGCTTCTCCTCTCTACTTCTGGTATTTCAATGGTGTCACCACCTAGCCAGTCGCTCAACTTTGAAATCATCAAAGTTAATTTGATAAATCATCTTTATCATTTGTAAATCATCAGACTTACCCTTCTTTGTTGCCATCTCTCTCAAGGACTGATTTCTAATCTACTTTGCTTACCACCATCGCAATTACCTTTCAAATACCTAGAATGGAATATACATTGAATAGATTCAAAAGGCTTAAAAACTTTGATGATTCTCTCAGCAGCATTCAACATCCACCTACTATTCAATTACTTTACATGTTAGTCCCAACCTCGATTTCTAATCTCTGTTCTTGCATAATTGTTCTCTTCATTCTACTTAAGGAAAAGTAATCTCTCTCTCATCTATGTTCCTATGGCTCATTGTCCCTGTCAGTAGTTATAGCTCTCAACTACTTCTGTTTTATGAAATTGTTTTCATGGCTGTCCCTCCAGTGAAATTATAAGTTCCTGATTGGTAGTGGCCATAATATTCAACTCAAATCCCACACCAGTACAATTCCTAGTAAATATTTGAAGCTCAACATATATTTTAATAGTGAATTTCAATAATTAAAATCATTCTGATATACCACAAGTATAACCTGATTTTTGATGAGGTTAATTCAATACCAAAACATACTTTAGTGTAGCTTTAGGTTTATTAAAAGTTAGAGACTGCCTTAGCTTTGGAAGAACTTCAGGAATTTTTGTAAGTATCGGCATGACTCCTTACACTAATCCCCATAATACTAACTGGAAAGTATGATCATTTCTTCATAGCATAAAGAAAATAAGACTAATAGAAATTAACTTACTTATCATTGTCACAAAGCCAGTGAGTGATACAGTAAAGATTAAAAACACTTACTTTGAATTTCCATTCATTAACATATTCACTCCATGAAGCATTCATTCAATAGAAACTTCCCATCTTTTTATGACGACAAATGAGATAATGTCTGTAAAACAATTTGAGCTACTCAAGAAAAGCATGCTATATCATTTAAGTGATGAATTTGATCAATTGGATTCACAAATAAGTGGATTGGCTCAATGCCATTACAGAGAGGAAGTTATTGTGTCATTTTCTCAATCATCTTGCCAGTTTACCTCAAGCCTTGCAATCCTACAAATCTCCTATAAAGTTCAGCAAATGAACTTGAAAATGAGTTTTGGTCTCAATCCAGTCAATTTTATTTGTAATTTTCCCATATTCTCTCCAGCTACTACTTATCAAAATCAGAATACAAGCACATTTGACTTGTTTCACAGCTAATATTTTAGCAATAGTCTCATGTAATGATTTGATATAAAAAGCATTTGCTCTTTTGTATTATTATACTTATGTGTAGGTTCTACTTAAGAATTCACCATGTAAGCCTTCAAGAGTGTGCTTATCACACTGCAGTCTTTTTCAATAATAGCACCTACTACATAGGACCCAAGGGCACCCATTAAGTACTCAATGATATTTTCTACTACTCACTTTTTTTTCCTCTGAGAGCATTTCTAGCACTCTCAGAAGGGCAATACAATCAGTGTACAACCTCCAATAGTTCTGAACTTAACAATGTGGATTCTTTTGAAATAGCCATAGTGTATGGAAAAGAAGTTGCTGATACATCGAGCAAATGTGTATCATACATAGGCCAGACAAAGCTGGTCATGTCCTGTCTTACACTGTTTAGAAAAATAGAATGATTTCATTTAGGGCAGAAGTTGAACAGAAATAGAATAGAATTCGATTTGATTTTATAAGTACACTCTGCTCCAAGAAATGTGGCTCTCTATGTATAAACCAAAAATGCAATTTAAACAACACAATACATTTCAGATTTCTGAACATTCATTCGGTTTTACTATAAATGAAGTTTCACTTTAAGTGAATTATACCATCACTTTTGGGAATCTAAATAAATCTCACTCTCTAAGCAATTTACAGGCATCGATATTCCCTAACAGTTTAAAATACCCCTGTTTACAAGAATAAGGCAGATGGGTACCAGCAGATGGGCACCATGAGGGGAAAGGGAGTGGTACCCACCTGTTACTGTGTGTGTGCCCATGATCCCAGGTTTACTGGGTAGATGGTTCTATTTTTAAGTTTTTGTCTCAAATATGAAAGAGAAATTGGATAAATGATATTTTAAACACTTTTACTATTTTAGTATTTTTAGAACTTAATTATATCCCAAATGTAATATGCAAATGTTACTGTTAGTAACAACTTCCTCCAAAACAAGAGGAATAAAATCTCCAAGAATTTTAAAAAATCATTGCAATGAACAGTCGATGGGTAATTAAAATAGTGCACATAAATTTATCAATGCGATAAATCAGGACAAAAATTTTAAACATTTTTGCTGTACACAGAGAAAAATTATACATCCAATAATCTCAGGGAAGTACTCCATAAAGTACATATTAATTTAGAACCAACAGTATAGTGAAGAAAATAACATTATTAAAGACCCAGAGCTATACAACTCAGCTGGACTTAAGAACAAATATTTGGACACAGACACATGTCTTTCTTGTCATTCTGTTAATTTTTTTGATTTTACAAATTGTTGTTTGATTAGAAGCAATTCACCTATCAGTAACATGCAATATATTTTTCCCATGTTACCATTCTTGGACACTATCCTGCAATAGCTGAAATGGGTCACAAATTCATTCAATGAATATTAATTGCTAATTATGTGCAAATTATATTGGAGACATGAAAAGCTATCTGAAGTAAATAACATCAGAGTTGTAAATGAACTTGCAATTTAGTTAGCAAAAGAGTCATACATGAGTAAATTAATTGATTAATATTGCATTTCAAAAGAAACGTAAATAAATAAAACATATGACCTAAGATACGGCCAGGCATAGTGGCTCATGCCTGTAATCCCAGCACTTCAGGAGGCCGAGGCGGGTGAATCACAAGGTCAAGAGATTGAGACCATCCTGGCCAATATGGTGAAACCCCGTCTCTACTAAAAATGCAAAAATTAGTTGGGCACGGTGGCGCCCGCCTGTCGTCCTAGCTACTTGGGAGGCTGAGGCAGGATAATCGCTTGAACCCAGAAGGTGAAGGTTGTAGTGAGCCGAGATCGTGCCACTGCACTCCATCCTGGCGACAGAGCAAGACCCTGTCTCCAAAAAAAAAAAAAAAAAAAGATACAAAACAAGGGATAGCCAATAATGAGTCATAAATTAAACAAGTTCTCTGACAAGGCTCCCAGAAAGAAACAAACAAAAAATTATGGGTCATCTGAATATCAATTTCACTGGAATGCCCCTGTTCTAGTCTCTCTGCCTCTATTCTCAATAATGCATCCTCGCATACTGATGATTGTATTTTCTTTCTGAAATTTAAATATGATCATGTCACCTTCGCAACTCAAAACTGTGATACAATTCTAGCTTAACTTATTTGACAAATAAGACTATTTCTGATCTCATGATTTCACAAATACCCAATCTTCTAACCACTATCACCACCTGCCCTACTTGTTTCTCACTGTCCTCTCAAGCAGAACTAAGATAATTGCAGGTCCTTGAACAGCACTTTTTTGATTCATGTTATTATTTTCTCACAAGTTTTCTTCTTCCACTGCATGAAATGTCCTCCCTCACAAAGTTCTCATGAGAATCTACCCTTCCTTCTTAAAATGTCAGTTTAAATAGTTGCCCAGGAGACCCTCCTTAACACCTTTAGGCAGTTGCTCTTAAACAAACAAACAAACAAAAATCTACATATCCTACATATTTCAATCTAATATTTGCTTTTTATGCATCTCCCACAAGACTGTAGGGCTAATGAGCGAAGGCACTGTAGTCTTTCCTTGATGTGTGGTTAGGTCCTGACCATTTCCTTGTCCTTAGTAAGTGCTCAGCAAATGCTTAAGGAGATAAGGGGTAACCTCAATCTATGGTACACTAGTGCAACTTGAGAGCTGACAGGGATGGGGATTACCTGGATGGCAGAAAAGAGGCTGCAAGAGATTCCCGGAAAGGCTAGCATAAAACTTCAACAGCAGCAGAGGTGAATACCAGGCATACTCCAGGGACAATGAGCAAACTCTTTTGGCTGTATTGCAGTTAACTGGGAGAGAGTACTGTCTGGATGAATCTGGATAAAGCAATTTCTATCTAATTATTTGCTGTATTGAATACACTCATTCATTCACAAAACTAAGAATTCCCTAGCTATAAAATTGTTTTATATTTGATGGACTTAATAAATTTTGTACATTTCCTGCAAGTAAACCTTTGAATTTCCATTATATTTTACATTTCAGAATGAGCATGTATCAAGTTACATTATATTTTTCTTTTGAGTCTGTATCTGTAGTATGTTTCTATTTTGCCTGCAAAAACTGCTTACAAACAGAATCTATCTGTGAAAAAAGAAACAAAATAAACAACACAGCAACAAAAGCTTTTATTAGTTTGTGTGATACCTATCTGAGTTAGATTGTGCTATATTATGTATGACTTTTGCCAACACATCCAACCATCTGTCCCTTCCTACCATTGACAAGCTGCCATTAAATAGAAGCTGCAGTACATGAAGAGTCAAAATTATTATTGAATTCACTGTTCAAGTAAAGCTTTATCAGATCCACAGCAATCCAAGCAATATTTATGGGTCTGAATTGCTAAACAAGCAAAATATGGGCCAGGTAGAACTGAACTCCTGAAGAAGAATCCCCACGTTAGAAGACAAAATGAAGATATTCCTTTATTCCCAAACTGATTGCAAAGGAAAAGAAAACATCAATAAATGATTATCCATCAAGAAATCAGCTGGAAAAGTCAAAACAGTAAAACATATAGCTGGCATGTTACTAGCCAAATCCCTGCAGGGAAAAAAATCCATGTAGATTTTAGTCAATAAACAAATATCTGAAAAGAGGTTAAATAAGTCAATCTAGCCAGTTATAATTTATCATATGTGGAGTCATGGGAAGAGAATCATCATCATAACACCAGTAACGATGTGTCTAGTTTTAACTGGATTATATATCTGTCATTTGTTAATTCTGAATCCTATGGGATTATGGTATATTTTTATTCAGTACTTTGAGCCTACAAATCTGAATATATGAGATTTCTATTGGTAGTTATTAGAATACCAGTGAAAATATGTATGAGAAAACTGAGGTTAAAAAGACCATTCAAACAAAATATATGATTAAATGTAAATGTTTTCATTATGTAAATACATACATATTATGATTTGGCATTTCTATCATCTTTTTTCCTTTCTTTATGAGAAATAAAAGAAATATATTTATTTTTAAGAGTTTCAGTCTTCCTTTACATTTCTTGCCATTCAGTGTACAACTCATCCCTAAGTTGTACAGACCTCATCAAGCTTCCAACTCACAAAACAAAGTGACAACTGCTTTTGATATATTGCTGTACTATACAAGTACAGCAAAGAAAGAATACTTTGCACTACCTGTAAGCCCTGTTGAAGAGATTAAGTGGAATTCTGCAAGAACCACTCATAGTTGCATCCAGAACATCGCCTGAGCACCGAGTACTCAGTCAATACTTAATAAATGAATGTAACAGGAAAAAAGAAATCATTAAATACTTGAATGAATACTTACATGACAAGTATTATAGCTTTATTTTATTCAAGTACCCATAAAAGTTTTTGATACTAGAAAAGTATCATTGAAAGAAATTACATAGTTTTTCTCTTGTACCTCTGGGTTTAAAAGTTTATATGCCACTATGAATGTGCTCAGACTCATGAAGGTGGATTTTTATTCTAATGATAATGTATTTTTTTTTTTTTTTTTTTTTTTTTGAGACAGTCTCACTCTGTTACCCAGGCTGGAGTGCAGTGGCGCGATCTAGGCTCACTGCAACCTCCACCTCCCGGGTTCAAGCAAATCTCCTGCCTCAGTCTCCTGAGTAGCTGGGATTACAGTCGCACACCACCACGCCTGGCTAATTTTTGTATTTTTAGTGGAGACAGGGTTTCACCATGTTGGCCAGGCTGGTCTGCAATTCCAGGCCTTAGGTAATCACTTAAATCAGCCTCCCAAAGTGCTAGAAATATAGGCATGAGCCACCATGCCTGGCGATAGTGTAGTTTTTAAATGTAAATTACGTTTGTTTTTTTCTCTATCCCAATATATATGTGTATATATGTATGTAGGTGTATATATACATAGGTATGTGTATAATATACCACTTGGATTTTTAAAGTATTCGCCAAGTGGGCAGTTAGAAAAAAATACGTATGATGTGATTAATTTGTGTGCCTTAGGGCCTAAAATAGGAGCTTTCTTTATTTCATAAGAATGTTCCAGCTCCTAAGTGAAAGGGTGGAAAAGGTGATGTTCTTTTTTTTTTTTTTTTTTTTTTTTGAGACAGAGTTTCACTCTTGTTGCCCAGGCTGGAGTACAGTGGCGTGATCTCAGCTCAGTACAATCTCCACCTCCCAGGTTCAAGCGGTTCTCCTGCCTCAACCTCCCGAGTAGCTGTGGTTACAAGCATCTGCCACCACGCCCAGCTAATTTTGTATTTTTAGTGGAGATGGGGTTTCTCCATGTTGGTCAGGCTGGTCTCGAACTCCTGACCTCAAGTGATCTGCCCACCTTGTCCTCCCAAAGCGCTGGGATTATAGGCGTGAGCCACTGCACCTAGCCAGGTGATGGTCTTTAATTAGAGACTTGAATATTTAATCAAAACCACAAAAGATTATGTTATCACAGTACACCCCTCACCTTGAAATGTGAAAAGTGTGTTAAATTACTTTGCTACTTTTCCTTTTAGCTAGGAACTATTCAATACTTTCACAAGAACCTGTTTAACTCAGCCTGCTACACTGGCCATCGTAAATAACCAAAACATGATTTCTTTACTTTCTCTAAGGAAACAGTATCTTGCACTTCCAGTGTTCAGTCACATTTAATAAAGATGAATCTTTCTAGCAGTTCAACACCCTCAGCTATTTTAAAAACAAGGAGGCAGAATTTTGTGTGATATTCTCTAAGTTTATAAATCATGGTGTTCTCTCCATTAGAGGTGAAAAAGAGTATTGCTTAATGATCAGACATCAAAGACTCCTCTCCTATGTTGAGGCTTCAGGAATGGGTAGCAATTATTGTCACTCAGCCTGGGCAACAAGAATGAAGTAAACCTATTGTTGAAGACTAGCTGCTTCAGTGCTGTGGATACTGAGTGTGACAGGTTCTGCAGGTGTACAGGTCTTTGCCTATTGATACAAATTGAATCTGAAAATAGCAATTTATTCACCAAATCAAACCAATCACTGCAATGCAGCTTTCTCTTTCAGCTCTTATTTCCAGCCAACCACTTTTAACCACTTTGAAACTTCTGTTTTACAGTAACATTTCTTTTTCAGCAAGGGGTTTAGGAAAGTTATCATGAAAATCCTTATTTTGTTACCCTTTTTAGCTTTGAGCCGTTCTTTTAGAAGTCCATTTGTTTACAGTTACACTACTTATTCTAGGCAAAAATGATCAACACCTGTTCCAAATTAGTACTTCAGTCCCCACACTCCTTTTTCTCTTCACCACCAACTGTCATTTGCCTTCCTTTACCCACAAAAAAGCAATCACATTAGCATTCTTTGTAACACAATTTCAGGACTTCAAAGACATACCAGAAATTCTGTAGTAAAATTCTGTCTTATATATGGCAACATAATCAACTTCCAGGAACTAGGAAAGCTCATAAAATAAAGACATTTTTGAAGTGGATCTTTTTATTTTAACAGATACTTGAAACAACACCTAATAGCCAAGTCAAGAATTTAAAACACTGGTATGAAAGAATGAAATGAAAGAATTTGCCTGAGGGGAAGCAAACAGAGCAAAGAACTCTCAATTTGTATCAAAGACTGGACAAATAAATGAACGCTCTTGAAGTTTGGAATCAACTCGTATTCCTGGCACTTGATCAGCCTTCCCGAAGCTCCTGAATGGAGAGGCTCGCAATGGCTAACCACAGACCACAGGTTGTTGCCATGACTCCAAGCAGCCAAAAGGAGAGAAAAAAAGAAAAAGCAGTTGGGAAACACTTAAAAATAAAGTAAGGTGGACTAAAAAGAACAAAACTTAAATGCAATTTTTAAGTGAAAAGTCTATCAGAAAGAATATAAACAAAACTCATTAAATTATATCAATAATGAACCAAACTGTACATTAAAGATGTTCCATATTATAAGGTGTTCATTCAGAGGAGAAAAAAGATGGAAGAAGAAAAAACAAAGAAACAAGAGGAAGAAGAAGGGAAATCGTAGTAACAGCAGTAGCTCTGGTTGCCATAGCTGTTTTCTGTGCCTTAGCACTTCAGAAAAGTGAAACCTGCAGGCAACTATTAGCTCACGTATTAATCTAAACTCTATGAGGAAGCCACCAGAAGCTGATTTGGGAATTTTACCTTCAATTACTGGATAATAATTTAAAGAGACAATGGGAAAACACTTGGTCATTTAGATCAAGAGGTGTAGAAATTTACATTCAGATGAAAACTGAAGTTGATATTAGCAAAAGTTGACCACAACTTGGTGATTACTAAAAAGCAAACATTTGTATCAGAGTTGGGTAACTATGGTAATGCTCAATGGACATGGGTCGTCGTATCTAAGTTGAGATGTGCAGCACTCTATGGACAATGATGTACTGGAGCTGTTAATACCTTTTATGTTTTAAGAAATTTTGTGAGCCAGTTATTATGTTTAGCTATTATTAAAAATTAATGTATATAAACTTATAATGTAATAAATTATATTAAAATAACTTTACTTCCTTTACTATAATTTATGCTGTTGAGATTTTTTTCTACCTGTTGTATCTGTATGGTGGTAATAGCATATATTGGTAAGCTATGTGCATCCCTTCTGAACACACTCAGTGATATGACACTGGTAGCTTGAAATTGGCCATGGTGAAGTCTTTACACTGTAAAACCTGTCAAACTATACTTACCAGGGCTTTATTTATGGTGTTATTGTGAAGTGACTTGCCTGCTTCTGTCTACCAAAGTGCTGGGATTACAGGCATGAACCACCTCGCCCGGCCTGTATAATTATATTATAAACATAGACTAATAAACATTTTGGAAAGACATAGGTGTTATTTGAATTGCATTTTACAGGTAGGTAGACAGTGAAGAACAAAATATTAATAATGCAGAATAAACTTAATATGTATCATATCTGTTGCTATTATATTGCAAATAGTAGAAAAAATTATGAAATACTCTTTCCATATTTAAAAATAACATTTTCTGATTTAACAAAGAAGTACTCACATAATTGATGAAGGAATTGTTTTAATTGTTTCATCTACTTATATAAATGAAAATATTAACCAATATGTATGTCACAAGTATATTCATTTGTCATTTGAAGCTAATTAACAAAGTATTTTCTAAGAACCAATTAGTTACATGGAATTTACCATGAAGTATATATTATTATTTATAAATTGGGAGCTACACATTCTTTGTGTCAGTAAAATGTATAATAAATATGTTTGTGCATGTACAAACACTGGGGAAGAAGAAGTTATTATTTACTTGTGGCACATTTTTCTTATTTTTTCTAAATACATAGGTGAAATAGTTTGGTATGTTTTCTCTTAACTTTTCTGTGAAAAGCCAGGCCATGTGGTACACTTCCTTATTAGAATACTGGACAAATATAATGAAACATCAAACAACAAGTCATTTCAAATGTAATTTGTGAATGTTCCAGAAGAATAAATATGAATGTGTTTCCTTTTTCTTCATGAAGTGTTTACAAATCCCTAATGCAATTGAGAAAGTCTTCTTTTTCTAAATGTTGTTTTTCTCTCCAGACTGCAGGAGCAAATTAAAAAATATGTAATTATGACCAGGTCAATGGTATCAGAAATTAACTAAATCATCATTTCTGAAAAGAATGGCTTTGGAGTATGAATTTTATAATGATTTACATAACTTGCATTTGTTGAATATCCACTGTGTGCTAAGTTAAAAGTCATTCTATTTCAAAAATAGTATATTAAAAATTACTGGGAGAAAGGGGAGGGAGATTTGAAAAAGACTTCAGTAAATTTTTGCCAGTGTTGGGTATGTCTACTACTACCTTGAAAGTAGTGATGATATCACAGGTATATCCACATGTCAAATGTATCAAACTGCACTTTAAACATATGCACTTTATTCAACGTCAATTGTACCTTAATAAATCTGTTTTAGAAGTTTCTAAAATGAAGAAGGGTAAGTTAAAGCATATATATACACACACACACACATATACACACACTATATATATACAAACATATATATACATATATACACACATATATCATTTATAGATATAAACATATATGTATAATTAGATTAGGGTTATCACTGTGTAGCTGATTTGGGGCCCACTCTTAAGCTCTTTGGTGGTTATGTTCTTCTAAAAGATAACAAACACATTATCCTTTATGATATATAGGTATTCTACATTTTCAAGAAGACAAACAAAAACTACATCTAATGAATTCATTTTTAAAGAGTACACATCAAGAAAACAAAAAATAAAGACGTTTAACTATTGAAAGTTAGTTAACCCAAGGCTCTATGACTTAATCTGTAAACTTTTCTTTCTTTTCCTTTCATCCTAAACATATTTTTCTTCCAAATAAATTACTAATATATATTTATTCTCACTTCAAAAATATTTAAATCTCTATTTATAATACACATACTGACACTTTAGAGTAAATGACACCTCAATTTTAATGAATAATCTATAAATTTAAGCAGGAGAGCTAGATGTTTTGGCATCCTCAAAGAGCTTTATTTTTTCTTAACCTAATGTAGACTACCAGAGTTGAATTATATCAAAAAAGAATTCTGGCAAAATCATGTTGTTCTGTCATGAAGTTAGCTTCTAAAAATAGCCTATACAAACTCTGCAATTTTAAATAAATTCTTAATGTATTTCCCTAACTTTATTAATTTAGGCAGTAACTTAAACACTGGTTATGCAAAAAAAAAAAAATGAATAAGGAAAAATATGATCTGTTGTCAAGCAACTCATAAGCAGGCCAAGAAAGATTAAAAAGCAATTTTGATAACACATTTAAAGAACTTTGGAAATTTTTTTATCATCACAAAGAAAGAGCAGAAAGTGGGATGGTGGTATCCTATTGCCATTTGTCCTTACATGAGATTTACGTGTGAAAAGTTGTGAAAACTAAGAAGTATGAGAAAAATATAACGGCTACTTAAAAGGAATCTTAATGCAGTCTTTGCAAGTTCTCACTCTTTCTAGTTTTCTAGTTCTGTAAAATATTCTATATATACTCTTATGTAGGCTCTGTCCTCAATCATAAGGAATTATCTATCCTTTTTGATATCTCCTATGTTTTTATTTTTCTTTCCATCTCTTCTAAAAAGAGTTCTTCAGTGGTTAATCTCTGCATTCAAAAGCTCATATATCCCTATGTTCCCTAGAAAGCATCTTCCTTTACTGGCATAATTCCCTGAATGTGTTTTAAGAGCCTTGACTAAGATGTTTTGCCTTTTAGTTTGCACTGTGCTTTTGAATGATCAATATGCATTACGGAACTAAGCTTACTCATCATTTTTTCCAATGAGGAAAACATACCAAAATTCTGATGAGAACATTTAAACATAAATAACAATACTCACCTAATGCAACTTCTCATTACTCTCCATTTTTCTACTTCCAAACTCAAATATTTTTGGTTTTTCTATTATTATGTTTTCATATTTTCCAGGTAAATTTTTCAATTTAATAAGTATTTTTTGAAACAAGCCAGAACACTTTATCTTCCTGTCAAAGCTATTGTATTAATAAAAATTAGCAGAAGGCTTGAAATACCCACATTATTGCAATATTTGAGTCAGTGGCTTCTTTTGCTGGTTATGTGACTTTATTATCAGAAAGAGACTACATTTTATCTTGCAGGAGTAGATGAAGATATGTCTCATGCATATCCTTCTCTGGAGCTATAGCTTTATTTATTTATTTATTTATTTATTTATTTATTTATTTATGAGACGGAGTCTCGCTCTGTCGCCCAGGCTAGAGTGCAGTGGCACTATATCAGTTCACTGCCACCACCACCTCCCGGGTTCAAGCTCTGGAACTACAGCTTTAGACCAATAATGAATTATCTTCAATACACACAAATGGGCATAGGTCAAAGACAATAACTGTTCTAGCAATCCAGAATTCTTAGAAGGATTTTTAAGGCACGGCAGTCCATTCTAGAGTAGGTTGCTTCAACTGAGGCTAAGAAGATACTTCTACCAGAGATCCCCTCTGTCTTGTTTTTCATCAAAAAAAAGTTTATAGTCACCCTCCTATGCTATCAAACACTCACTTATTCCTTCATCCTAACTGTATGTTTGTACCCATTAACCAACCTCTCTTCATCTCCCCACCACGAACCCCACCAACACACACCTTTCCCAGCCTCTGCTAACCATCATTCCACTCTCTACCTTTGTAACATCAAATGTTCTAGGTAATGGATATCCTAAATACCCCGATTTGATCATTACACCTTACATGCATGCATCAAAATATCACATGTACCCCATAAATATGTACAAATATTATGTATTAATAAAAGAGATTTGCTTTCCACATCTCCTTAGCACCTTTATCATGAAGGCTGAGGGTCTCATTCTATGTATTTAAAGTTCACCTTCATCCTTCTCCCATTTGTTGAATAAAGGTGTTACCCTATGACTTAAAAAGTTACATTTTTCATTTTTGACTATAAAGTAAAAAGCAGTAGGTATGAGACGATCTAAAGCACCCCAACTCCTAAAGTCAGTTTGTTTACTTAGTATTTTAAACTATTCATTCACAGTAATCTATTCATACTCTTAGTGACACTGATACAGGAAACTTAGACTAGCCCTATAACTATATGCTATGGTTTCAGAAATGATGTGTTGAGAGTAAAATAAAGAAAAGGATTTACTGCTTCCTACTGACTTTGTATTCAAAGCATGAGTGAGTGAAAAATTGAACCATTTGTAGAAGCTTTGAGTTAGCTGTAACTAACTAATGAGTTAGTTGTAACTGATTTGAGTTAGCTGCCTAATTTCTTTTCCAGTCATAAATGACATTGAAAGCAGATGTTTAGTAAAGAACCAATAATGAAACTACAGTATAATCTGAAGTTGAAAACATTCGTAATTTTTGTAATCAGCAGTTATTTCTAAAATTAAATTATATATATAGTGAAGTAAAAAATTATCTACATTTTCTACAATTTACCATAAGAATTTCTCCCAGAATCCTTAATTATTTTCCTACCTGTAAAATGCAATTCAAATAACACCTATGTCTTTCCAAAATGTTTATTAGTCTATGTTTATAATATAATTATACAGGCCGGGCGAGGTGGTTCATGCCTGTAATCCCAGCACTTTGGTAGACAGAAGCAGGCAAGTCACTTGAGGTCTGGAGTGGTGAAACCCTATCTCTACTAAAAATACAAAAATTAGCCAGAGATGGTGGCACACACCTGTATTTCCAGCTACTAGGGAGGATGAGGCAGGAGAACTGCTTGAACTTGGGAGGTGGAGGTTGCAGTGAGCTGAGATCGTGCCACTGCACTCCAGGCCTGGGTGACAGAGTGAGACTCCATCTCAAACAATAAAAATAATAATCACATAATTATAAAAAATATTAGATTTTTATTGTTAGGATATTTTGATTTATTTTTCCATTATTCATATCTGAAACATTTGCCTTTCTAGCACACTTTTATTGGAGCATTAGAAATGTTTATATTGTAGCAGATTCATTGTTTAATTGTCAAGAGAAGTTGCTTTTGAAACTATGCCTGTCAAAGATACACAGCCCTTCTGGTCTTTTATTTAGACCTCATTGATGTAGCAACTTGCCAGTGGTAAATTAAGAAAAAAATAATCATTTTGAAAAAAACGTTCAAATGAGTCTCAATAACAGGAGGCATTCTATGGAGAGCACAGGTACACTTGCACCAACAGAAATTTTGTAATTAGCTACTGAGCTTTCAGTGGAAAAGCCAGCAGTCATAGATTATAGATGTAAACTCAAATTCTAAATGGCTTTTAAAGTTTAAATACCACTTTTTTTATTCATAGGGAGTGGAGGTGGGGGACCGGGCCTTGCTCTGTCACTCAGGCTGGAGTGCAGTGGCACAATCATGGCTCAATGTAGCCTAGACTTCCTGGGCTCAACCCATCTTCCCACCTCAACCTCTCCAGTATCTGGGACTACAGGTGCATGCCCATACACACAACTATCTTTTTCTTTGCCTTTTTTTTTTTTTTTTTTTTTTTTTTTTTTGCAGTTTTTGTAGAGATGGGGTTTCACCATCTTGCCCAGGATGGTCTCAAACTATAAATTCAAGCCATTTGCCAGCCTAGGCCTCCCAAAGTGCTGGGATTACAGGCATGAGCCACAGTGCCCAGTCAACATCACTCTTCGTAAGAACGATTTATTAAACAAATAATTCCAGCTTAAGAGCAGCATAGAATTGTTTGCATTTATGTAAAAATTTTCATGAACATTAAGAAAATTACCTCCCTTGTTATAAGATGCACATGCAAAACCAGGGTGTATTTATGTGTTATTAGCACAATATTGACGGAGACTCATTATGAGACTATTTAGACAAATGTCCACGCTTTTTATTTTGAATTATAACCATGAAGCATTTGTATCATTAGTTTTACTATATTCATAGCACAGAACTGAAGAACATAGTTCCTGATATACCACAAAATTGATGCTGTTACAGGCAAGTTACTGAGTAACAATTTGAAGAGCTTGCCTCCTAAGCACAGCAACTGCAGTCTTTTGAAGCATTCAGTCAGTTATTATTTGCAGTTCTACCAGTATGGTTTTCACAGTTTGCAAAATCTAAGATACTGATTTCTAATACCGGCCTATGTTTTTAGTCTGCTTGTTAAATTTTCTTCTAATTTGTTCATTTTTTTTATTTTTTTTTACTTCTGTGATGCATAATTAAAAAAAATATATAGGCTTGAGGAAATCCTTGGAATACAAGCTGGAGTCACTTCCCTGACTTTCTATCTACCTTCTCTGCTATTCTTTCTACATAGAGGCACAGACAATGAGACCATAAACAGTCACCCTCAAACAATGAGAATTAAGATATTTCTCTCTCTTTGCTGTGATTACATGCTACCAATCAGTACTTCTCTTTTTATTGAATATTGAAACAGGATACTGACATATTTTTCATAATTAGTGCTCTGGGTCACTGCAGAGAGTAGTTGATTTTCAAATAAATGATAGCTCCAGGCAAGCAAGGAAAAGGTAAAAATGAAGGAGAAAAAGAACATTTACTCATTGGTCAGGAAGTGTTTTCGCAAAGTGAAAGAGAAGCTGAGATCACGTGTCATAGGTAAGGTAGAAAAAGACAAAAGGGAAGTTTTCTTTCTTTCCTCTTTTTTCTTTCTGTACCTAAGGGAATGTTCTGTTATTCAATCTGTGAGCAAATAAATGTTGGGGTTGTATAACTTTTACTAATCAGGTTATGTTGCTTTATGTGTCTTTCTGCCAGGAATGACAGAGTTAAGTCATGATGATGGGTGCTGTGGCAGGCATCTTGTAAACTTGAGGGGAGACCAAGAGAATTTGCAAAATGCTATTCCTCACAAATGCTATACTCATACCACTAAGCCACTGACTCCAGAACTGCCAATCACTCTGCTTTCTGCAATATGAGCTTATTAAGTGCCTTTATTGCTTAAGAAGAGTTGGTTGAGTATTTTGTATACCAGAAATCTTCCTGAGACTCTCTCAAGAAGCAAGATATTCAATATTTTTTAAGGGTTGGTGCTCACTTCAAGTTAGCAATGGTAAACAACAAACATTTATTCACTGAAGACAGCAAGGATTAGGAAGAAATTCAGACTCTAAAATTATTTTATAAAAAAATCACCAATGAAATTTACAAACTTCCAAAGGATTATGTTTTTTTGTTTGTTTTTGTTTTTTGAGACAGTCTTGCTCTGTCGCTCAGGCTGGAGTGCAGTGGCGCGATCTCGGCTCACTGCAACCTCCACCTTCTGGGTTCAAGCGATTCGCGATTCGCCTGCCTCAGCCTCCTGAGTAGCTGGGATTACAGGCACCCACCACCATGCCTGGCTAATTTTTGTATTTTTAGTACGGATGGGGTTTCACCATGTTGGTCAGGCTGATCTCGAACTCCTGAGCTTATCATCCGCCCGCCTCAGCCTCCCAAATTGCTGGGATTACAGGCATGAGCCACCGTGCCCAGCCAGGATTGTGTTTTAATATTTACAAATAAAAAGGACAGTGATATCATCTTAAGTATGTATTATACATAATTTAATGTTTAAACAATAGCATATATATGTAATGATCTAGGACCAATTCTTTCCATTTTTATCATACTGATCATGCCTATGCCATTCATACTAAAGACCTCTTAGAGTTGAAATATATACCTGACAATCTTCCTGCATATTCAGCTAATGATGAATAAACAAAAACACAAAGCAATGTATATTGTATAATACGGGTCTATATTTTACCCACTGCACTCTGGGCCACACGTGATAGGACCAACTCTGAAGGAAAAATGTGCCCATATACCATGGCCATATTTTGGTCTACGCTTTTACGCTAGAAAGTCCTTCCATTTCTTTTTCTTTCTTTTTTTTTCTTTTTTAACTTTTAGTTTCAAGGGTATATGTGCAGGTTTGTTCTTTAAATAAATTGTGTGTGTCACGAGAGTTTGGTGCACATATTATTTCATCACCCATTTCTTAAAATTTAGTCTGTTCAAAAATTGTTTTAACTATTTGAATTATCACTTAATGCCTATAAGTTTAGTGACATATCACTGCTGAAAGTTTAGACAATTTGCACAACTCTTCAAGATAAGCCAAGAATGATACATCATTCCTATGAAAAAATAGCATGCAATTGCTTTATGATTATAATGGTACTGAAATATGGCAGTTGTTTGTAAATATGGTAGCATGTATACATATATACACATGCATATATGCACATCTGCGTTATATAATGCTTAAAGAAAAAGAAAGAGGGTTCAATTGTTATCAAATGACTATCAACTTCATGGTGTATATGAAGTTCCAAGCAGAAGAAATTGCTCAGTCATATTATAAATAGATCATTTGACAAAAGGTACGCCACAGAATACAGTGAAAGACAAGTAAATACATCCAAAGTTTGCAAGTCAGATAGAGGGCATGCGTCTCTTGCCAAAAGTTCATATCAAGGTTTGTTCTTATTTGTGTGTGGTGCATATAACTTTTATATGCATATAAATCACACATGCACATACATATATATAATGGCAACTTCAATTTTTTTCTATGATATTTTACTCAGAATTCCCATGTGGTTGAATTATGTTTATAAAGTTGACATACAGTTTTCAATTTCTTAAGTGAACATGTACAATTGTTCATCATAACCTAATGTTTCTCTTTCTTTGTGAGCCTTTTAAAATTAAACTCAGAAATTAGACTTCTGTGAAAACAAATACTGCTTAAAGAAATAAATATATAGTTAAATTTAAACGATTTCATATAATTACATAATTAAAATTATATACTAAATTTTGACTTGTTAAGAAAAAATGGGTAGTAATAATAAGGCACCTAAGGTAAATGTGAACATAAAATGAACTTTTCTTGGGATCAAGTCTCTCCCCAGCAAACTCCACAACAATTCAAAAAGTTGAAAAGGAAAAGATAAATATAAGAACATCTTTCACTGTCTTCAAAAGATTCTCAGCTTGCTTACCAATGATGAGAATTCATCTTTACAAAGAATAATACAAATATTTAAAACTTAGCCTCAAATCCAATATTTGTCCTTGACTGATCTTCTCATACCCTAAAAAGTTTTCATCTGGCCACACCCCAATTTTAACCTTGAAAACTTACAAAAGTAGATCATTCAAGCTGTTCCAAACAATAAAATGTTTCAGGGTAACAAGGAAGAACAGCGATATATTTTCAAAACTCTAATAAACTTTTTTTTCAAAATGATTACTCATGTCAGTGACCAAAATTGGAACAGCATATCAGCATTCCAGTAGAGTCACAGCCTGTTCTAAATCTTAAAAAACAAACAAACAAAAAACACAAAGCGCCACATCTCACAATAAACAAAATGTATTCAGATACAATTGTAGGAACAGATTTTTTTGTTGGAGGAAAGCATGGGCATTTGAAGAAAATGTTTTAGGAAGAGTGACATTGGTTTTTGTCACCACTGTTTCATATTTTATATATTTGCATAAGCTAAAGTACATTCCTCAATTCAGGTTCCAGCCATTCAATTCTCTGTTCCTACATAAACCTCTAAACCCACTAATCTCTCAGGTCTTTGATAAGTCAACACTGCAATCAATAGCTTGTTGTCTTCAGCTTCAGGTCTCAGTGGCATTCTTTGATTAATATCAGCTTTCGAGGAGAAACATAAAAATCATATCATGTGCAACTGGATCAAACTGCCATGCAACTTCAGAAAACTGAGATGTTCAAGGAAAATATGAAATGAACTGTAGTGGATAAATGTCAACTTCAGGTTTTTTGACATGCTGTTATATCCAAATTAAAGGCAATGTTATTTTGGTTCCTTCCTGTTCTAAACATGTTGGTTTTCCCTTTCAGGAGATTCTAATACAATATATGATCATCCCTCGCCAACATTTTGAATTCCTCTTCTGTGCAGACAGCAGGGTTTATTTGATAAAATTTTAATGACCATGGACCTGCATAACAATGTGAGGCACCAGCACACTTTCAATAAGGCTATGCATTTGTTAAGACTGGCATTGGGTGATATTCTCTAAGTGGAAGCCTTCATGGTCTGAGAAGCAGGCTTACTGGAGATAGAAGCTGCTCTGGAGAAACTCTTTCAATGAGAACTGTAGTGTGACTTTCATGTGGCAGATATATTTTGAAAGTTCTTTTCTGGCACCAAGAGTACTGACTGAGAGCGGAGGAATGAAACATGGAAACTCAGATGGGTGATGGTTCAGGATTGTTCCATTTCATAAATGAAAATATATGACTGCTATACTTCTGTATCTCAGCAATGTGAAATCAACTGGACTGTATTCAACTGCCATTATCATGCAGCAGTTGTCTGGATGAAATGGAGATTTATGAATCACTGCCAAGGAAAACTATGCTATGGGTTGTAAATTAAAACTGGGGTTTAACATATACCCAGCACTAGGCTGGAGGACCTAGTTTTCAGATTACACCACAGACTTAGTTAAAAGCAGCTTTAAAGTGCCCCTCAATCCCTGATTACATCCCCTCAACTTTCCACGAAATTCTACACTAGTTTCTTGTTGCAGTTGCATAGGGGCTGAGGGTGTCTAAATCTATTCAGGAGAGGTTTTGGATTTTTGTTTAACTCCTTTTCAGTTCTGGGCTAAGTAGTGTTGGAACTGGACTTTATCAATGTTAAGTCATGCAGTTATGTTACTTGCTTGACTTGCAATGCAATGGTTTATGATCTTGGCTTCTTGACTTACATATATACCCTCAGAGCTGAGTCTGGGGATATTTATACTTTCTGCAGCTTTACTATATGCATTCTGTAAATAAATACAAAAATCCAGCATAACTTTTCAACTCCAAAAATCTTATTTTAAAGGATGTTTTGTTTGTTTGTATTTTTGTTTGTGACTCTGGCTATCTTTGTGAATTATCATGACTCAAATTGACAGAATATAAGTAGAAAATTATTAAGGTTTTATTCTTGATCTACAAGTACTATCTTTCAGGAATTTTCAGGTTTATGTTGAGTACACACTGCTATTCTTGTTACATTGTGAAAATCTGACTGATACTAGAATAGCTCTTTCAATGAGAACTGTAGTGTGACTTTCATGTGGCAGATATATTTTGAAAGTTCTTTTCTGGCACCAAGAGTACTGACTGAGAGCAGAGGAATGAAACATGGAAACTCAGATGGGTGATGGTTCAGGATTGTTCCATTTCATAAATGAAAATATATGACTGCTATACTTCTGTATCTCAGCAATGTGAAATCAACTGGACTGTATGGTAAAGAAGAAAGGTGAAAATGCAGAGGAGTCATTTATTTACTCTATAAGAAACTGGATTAATCACCAGTGAAGAAATGTTTTCCTGAGCAATAAAAATATCAGAATACTGATGTAAAAAAAACATTTTTTGGTAATAAAAATGTGAAAAGAGCATTGAAATGGAAATGGAAAGATGAGGGGCATGAAGGGAGGAAGACTATAACTATTAGAATATGGTTGTTAGATTGTCCAGTAAAGAAAATAATTGCCAGAAGTCTGACATTATGATGTAAATGACAGCTCATAAGTAAAAGATGAAAACAGCTGTTCAACTAGAGACAGACATCACAAATACTTTTTAAAAAGTTGCACAAAACTCCACTTGGAATCAAGAACTTACCCAAAATCCAAGGAAATAGCCTTTAACATTGGCTCCCAGTATAAGAAATCATTTTGGAACTTTAGAATATAAAATGAATGAAATTTGATCACATACATAAAAGCCACATATTTCCAACCTTGTTAAAAGATATTTTAAGATCACTATAGGCTTGAGAGAATAAGAATAAAGTGATGATAAACATAAATCCCATATAAATTAACTATATAAATATGTATATATATTTAGGATTTTAGGAAAGTGTAATCCGGTATGATCTTTACAGTATTAATTTTTCATGTAATTGCTCATAATGTGATACTATAGCAAGTTGCCTAAAGAAAGATGCACATACCCTAAATCTAATTTAATTAGGTTTGAACCAAAATTAGATCCAGTTTCCCAATGAAATTACAAATCAAATACTAAAAAACACCTAGCCAAATAATCCGTCTTCTTCATACTAGTGTGATATTATGCTATAATAAGTAATATAGTTTGATCTTTGCCCCTAGTTTCTGGCACAGAGTTCCTAAACTCCTTGTAATATCTGGAGTGATCATGGTGGTAGGAACATCTTGTGTTATAGTATTGGGTCTTTGCCCTGGTTCCTGACACAGAGTTCCTACATTTCTTGGAATTTTGTGAGTAATAGAAGAGTTTTTTGTTAGGAGGCAAGTCTTAGCGGTCCTGTATTCTGGCTTCACCAGTCTTGGTCGCCAAAAAGACTAAACCTTGATTAGAAGCTTGGAACTTTTGACCCCACCCCCAAACACCAGGGAGGAGAGGGGGTCAGGAGATTGAATTAATTATATATTTATATATTATGGCTATGTGATGAAACTTTCATAAAAGCCTCCAGATTATGGGGTTCACGGAACTTCTGCATTAGAAAATACATCCATGTGTCTCCAGATCCAAGGAGAATCTTATGTTGGAGATTATTCTGGAACTGGAACTGCATCAGACCAGTCTGGTTCAACTTTTATGTAACAAAGTTGTGAGTTGAGTTGTTTTTCAGTTTCCATGGACCCCCAGATTGAAGGTCCCATCACCTGAGTATGCCCAGATGAACCCAAAATGCAACCATGAGCAGAACCTAAGTACTGGACCAAGGAGCAAGGACTGTATTAAGAGGCAGATACAGAATGGCAAGATGTAGAATCCAATCAGATCAAGCCCCGGTGTTACCACATGGCATGATCCAGTCAGACCCTGGCTTCCAGCATCATTTCACTGCAAGATCCAATCAGACCACACCTCATGCCCTATGCCTATAAAAACTGACCCAGACTCCAGCTTGGAGAGACAGATCTGAGTGTTTCCTCCTCTTCTTATCAGTTGACTCACAATAAACCTTTCTCACTACAAAAACCCAGTGCTTTGGTGTTCAGCTTTCCATTGTGTGTGAGCAAATGGATCAGTATTCTTTAGTGACAGAATTTGCTCTATATACCTCTTCAACCTGGCTGTTTATTTGTATTTTTATAACATTTTTCTAATGAATCAGTAATAAGTGAAACATTGCCCTGAGTTTTATGAGTTGTTCTAGCAAATTTTCAAACCTGACAAGGAAGCTTTGGCAACCTCTGACTTTGTAGCGAAGTTGAACAAAAGTGTGGGTACCCTAGGCCCTGAATAACTTTGATTGGCATCTGAAGTGGGTGCAGTCTTGTGAGACTAAGAACTTCATTTGTGGGGTCTGTGCTAACTCCTTATACTATAAAAATCACATTGAATTGTAGGTCACCTAGTTGGTATTTGTTTACAAAGTTGAGAATTGGTTGGTGTGGAAAAAAGAAAAACAAAACAAAACAAACAAAAAAAAAACCAAGCATTTGTTGTCAGAAATGTTACACAAACAGTCCGTAATACTAAAGCACTTATACAATAGCAATCACATTAATGTGACTTGTTTACAAATATAAACATACGGATCATATTAAAAACGGAATTGGGCTATTTCATAGTCAGTGGCTCCTTTAATCAGTATTATGGATGGAATGTTTATGTCCCCCCAGACGTTATACGTTGAAACTTAGCCCTCAATGTGACGTTATTCGGAGGTGGGGTCTTTGGGAGGTGATTCATTCTTGAGGGTGAATCCCTCATGCGTGGGATTACTGCCTTTATAAAAGAGATAGTGAAACTGCTCATGGTGATAAACACCTGCTAGTCCCAGCTACTCAGGACGCTGAGGCAGAAAGACTGTGTGAGCCCAGGAGTCCAACATCAGCCTGGGCAACATAGCAAGACCCAGTCTCTAGAAAAAAATAAGACCTCAGAGAGCTCTCTTGATCACTTTCTGCCATGTGAGCATACGTACAAAGAGAAGTTAGTAGTGTAAAACCTGCAAAGAGGCCCTCATCAGAACCCAACCATGCTGACACCATCCTCCAGACTTGTGACCTCCAGAACTCTGAGAAATAAATTTATGTTGCTTATAAGCCACCAACTTTATAGTATTTTGTTACAGTAGCCCAAACTGAATATGATATTTAGGTTAAATATTGAAATACAGAATGTGGTGCAGGAGTGGAGGTCAGGGATGTTAGAAACAAAGAAACATTTAATAAATTTTACTGGTAAAATTTTTTGTCAGTTTAGAAAAATATAAATATAGCTTATAACAATATATCAAGTTGCAGTTTTATTAAATATTAGAAATTATAAAAATATTTATTTTCATTTTGAATGGAACAAACAATCAGGGTTCTATTGAGAATGAGAAGTGAAGTCACAGATGCTAGGAAAAAAACCGAAAATATTGGCATAGCTGAAGAAAGAAATTGAGATAATTTTTGAAACTTCTTCATCCTGAATCTTTGCTCAATGGGGAGAAAAAGCAAGAATAGAAGAGGCAAGAACATTAAAAAAAAAAAAAAGATTAGATATACTCTTTTTATTAGTAATAGAATGTTGTTAAAGGTTCTTTTGCTTACTATTTTACCAAAGCATAGGGTATTTTATTCCAGAACGTGGATCTGCTGGACAAAGAAATGATTTGCATCCCAGGAGAAATGGGGTGGGATAGTGAGAGACTTCATATGCTACTTAGATTGGTGCACAATTTAAAACTATGAATTGTTTATTTCTGGAATTTTCCATAAATATTTTCAGACCATGGTTCACTGCAGGTAGCTGAAATCACAGAAAGTGAAACCATGGATAAGGAGAAACCGTAAGTAATGAAATTCTAAAACTTAAGTCTCAAAAGAAAAGCAGTATTACTTACTGGAAAGAAATACATAACAGGTCTTTACTTTGTCTCCCTGATGATGTAAAAATTTTACTAACTTTTCCAAGACTGGATTGCTGTAGTTCATCTATGAAACAGGTATCCTAAGACTGTGGCATAAAAAAATACTGACTATGGCCGGGAGCGGTGACTGAAGCCTGTAATCTCAGCACTTTGGGAGGTCGAGGCGGGCGGATCACGAGGTCAGAAGATCGAGACCATCCTGTCTAACACGGTGAAACTCCATCTCTACTAAAAATACAAAAAATTAGCAGGGCGTGGTGGCAGGCGCCTGTGGTCCCAGCTACTTGGGAGGCTGAGGCAGGAGAATGGCATGAACCCAGGCAGCGGAGCTTGCAGTGAGCCGAGATCATGCCACTGCACTCCAGTCTGGGCAACAGAGCGAGACTCCGTCTCAAAAAAATAAATAAATAAATAAAATAAAATACTGACTATCCCATGTATTTCCTCATGTTTTCAGCCCCTTTGCCAGTTAGGCAAGACCATGTAACTAGTTCTGGTCACTGAATTGTGGTCAAAATGAAGTATGTCATTTCTGGTTGAGGCTATAAAAAACATTTGTACAATTCTCCATTCTCTCTTTCCATGTTGTTGCTCTTACCAAAGCCCATGCTTCTGGCAATGCATCTCCAGGATGCGGGTGTTTCGTAAGTCTGGATCCCTGACTGGCCGACTGTGTGGGATGGAGTTATTCCACAAGCATGGGGCTTGTAGCGTGAAAAAGAAGTACAGTTTTATAGTGTCAGTCTTCTGAGATTTGGGGGATTGTGTGTATGTGTATGTGTTAGTCCATTTTCATACTGCTATAAAGAACTGCCCGAGACTGGGTTATTTATAAAGGAAAGAGGTTTAATTGACTACTCACAGTGCAACATGGCTGGGGAGGCCTTAGGAAACTTACAATCCCGGAGGAAGGCAAAGGAGAAGCAAAGCACCGTCTTCCCAAGGCAGCAGGAAGGAGAAGTGTCTAGCAAAGGGCGAAGAGCCCCTTGTGAAAACATCAGATCTTGTGAGAAGTCACTTACTATCATGAAGACAACATGGGGGAACCGCTCCCATGTTTCAACTACCTCCACCTGGTCTCTCCCATGACACATGGAGATTATGAAGATTACAATTCAAAATGAGATTTAGGTGGTGACACAAATCCTAACCATATCAATGTGTGTGTTTTGTTATTCTATGTCCTAGCCTGGCCTGATAATTGCAACACTTTACTGCCAAAAATAAACTATAGAAGACCATCTAATTTCAGTATATCTCTTCATTTTATAGTCTTCCCTTAAATCAAATATAATATGGATTTACTTAATATCAGATAATATGTAATTTTCAATAAAAATGTTATTTCAGCCGGGCGCAGTGCCTCATGTTTGTAATTCCAGCACTGTGGGAGGCTGAGGTGGGTGGATCACCTGAGGTCAGGAGTTCGAGACCAGCATGGCCAACCTGGTGAAACCCCATCTCTACTAAAAGTACAAAAATTGTCTGGGTATGATGGCGGGTGCCTATAATCCTAGCTACTCAGGAGGCTGAGGCAGGAGAATCACTTGAACCTGGGAGGTGGAGGTTTCAGTGAGCTGAGACCGCATCATTGCACTCCAGTGTAGGTGACAGAGCCAGACTTCATCTCAAAAAATAATAATAATAGTAAGTTATTTCAGTAGTGTTTTCCTGATTTTAACTTAAATTCTTGTTTAAGACAAATCCAGCTTAATATTTTTTATTACTGAATACATGCCAAAGGAGAAAAAGAATATAAAACTAGAAATCAAGATCTCAAGTATCTAATTTAAAACAAACAAACAAACAAAAAACAAACACAAAACTGGACATGGGTTATCACAAGGACAATTGCAAACAAAAGCAGTTAATTCTCTGAAATTTTCTTTTTTAACAAGTTGAGTTGATGTCATGTACAGATAGCTTCTACTCTACATTGGCAATTGTCTTTCTTACCATTCATTCGAAAATAAATATCGCTTGTCTATTATGTACCAGGCACAATGGGAATAACAGAAATACAATGACAAGTGGTGCTCAGCTCCAAGTGTTCAGAGTTTGGTAGAAAAACAGACAAGAAACTACTAGAATTTGTCTTGTTAGATGTTCTAACAGAAACATGGAATGACACTATGAGAACCCTGTAGAGAAAGGACTAATGTTTCTAAGAAATATTAGGTTAGAAATTACATAAAAGGTAATCCCTGATAGTTTTGGAGGATTAAAACAAATAGTTTGCCATACAAAACTACAAATTAGAGGGATTGCATAGAAGGAGGTGAATTTGTAAAGTCTACAGGTTGTAAGTAAATGTCATATTTAAAGAATTTTTACAAGTTTAGTATAATTGGGACATGAGATTCATACAGCAATAACCTAGGCAACGCATACAAAGTAAAAGAAAACATGTCTTAGATGTCATGCAAAAGACTTGGAACTTTATCCTCAAGGGATAAGAAATTGCTTACAAATTTTAACCAGGAACATCACATGCCAATATTTTATTTTAGAAAGTTCCTCTTGGAATCAGCTTGAAGATTGTATTGCTGGGGAAGAGATGAAAGGCTGAGAGAGTGATTGGCATCTATTGTAACAATCCATGTAAAGAATGATTGTGGCATGAAGCAAGCCAGTTGAAGTCGATATAGGATTGTATAAATTTAAGTGATATATAGAAGTTTGAATAAGTAAGATGTAGTGATCAATGGGATGTGAAAAGGAAAGGGGAAGAGGAAGGAGAAAATCAAAGGTTTTTTTCTCTGTGACAAAGTGGATGGTGATGCCAAATACAGGGATAAAATATATAGGAAGTAGAACATTGGAAATACTGTGATAAAATTATAGGGTCTATGGGCCAATGAGATAAAAATAAGCAATAGCTGAAATTATAGATTAAAATAATAGACAAACATCTAGGCTGATTTAAAAAGAGGAGATGAATGGCTTAGAGTGTATGGAAAAATATTGGATCATTTAACAAGAATCCATAGTTAGAGCAAATTAGGGCTGGATTATCTGGTGGTTTAAAATGACCAGCTAAGCTTTGCAGTGGCTTCATCAGAAATTTGCTAAGTTTTGTGGCCATAAGATGGCTTCCAGTATAATAATCATGATTATATATACATAGCCTTGTTTATGCCCTGTAGGAGAGTAGTGCTGATTTTCTATGCTCTGTTTTATTTATTTATTTTATTCTCCCTAAACATCCATGGTATATACTCTTTTAAATGGATGGAAACTTCAGACCTGGCCATTGCAGACCACTCTTCAAATTAGCTCAAATTGGTTTAGGTCTGCCAATTCCTAATTCAAGGAAAGAGGAATAGGATTAATAAGATTAACTCATTTTAACAACATTCCATCCCTGGAATGGGGGTTGTCTTGGAAGACACCCAAGCACAATAAGGGTTCTTACTGAGAATAGTGAGTGGAGTCACATACTAGGCAGAAAACCAAAAATGTTGTCAAGGCTAAAGAAATAAATTGGGCTAATTTTTCAAACTTCCTTATCCTGAACCTTTGTTCAATAGAGAGAAAAATGGAAAAAAGCAAGAATATTTCAAAAAGAAAGGTTAAAATACTCTTTGTTTCAGAAAATAGTACAAAATACAACCTTACAACATCTTATTACTAGTGAGGTTGGAAAGAAGAGACAAAAAATCACATCACATTTTGTATGGCTATCAAAATGATACCCCAAATGCCAATTCCACATGGCATCTTTAGCACTTCTCAAAAGTATTCATTGCATTTCCTACACATATGAAAGTGTGTTTGTCCACAATGTATGCACACACATGTACAAAATGCAATATCTGACTTATTTCTTTAGCCCCAAGAGAATTATGCCCTAAGCTTGCTCCAGGCCATCCCTTTACAAACAAGTCTAATTCTTTCACTTGAGTACCATAAATGAAATGGCAGATGTTAAAGAATATCTTGGGATCTTCCAAAGGCTGCTGACTTTACACTAAAGTTTCACAGATAGGAAAAGGCTGTGACCAAATCTTACTGAACATTAATTATTCAAAAATATGAGCAAATTCATGAAGGTGGTGAGGGAGTCCCTTAAGGGCAAAAATGTCAGTTTGCATCAGGATTTCAGCAGGGGAGAGAAAATGAATGAAATGGGAAGGAGTAGAGAAGAAGAAACACAGAACATGGCCTGTTAAATCTGCAGTTACGAAAAATATAAACGATGTGTTGTAGATGATCTGGTGGAAAAATTAAGAAGATGAATCTGATATACTTCCAGATATAAGGTAAAGCAGAGATTGCACAAACATAGAAGACAGAAATGGAGCAAAGAAATGGAAATGAAAGGTTTTGGAAATTCACAAATTATTGGAGAAAGATTGAGACATTCACAGAATATAAAGAATTAGGGGGACAGGACAGGTTTATTCAGATCTCCGAGAGGCAGGCTTAGCAGAGATCTGGGTGAAATTACATTAGGAACACAGTCCTTTACCCAGCATCCTTATGTCATGGTCTGATTACCAACTATAAGGCCTGATGTGATCAATGTTCTCAGCTGAGTATTTGAGTCATTCTACAGCATGACTCAAATTTCCTTTCCTATTTTATTCTTTACCATCCCTTACATAAATTCTGTGTTCCAGCTAACCAAGATAGTTTAGTATATTGTACAATTTCCTTTCAGGCCTTTCCCTTTTCCATCACAGTCTGTTACTCTGAGTATCTCTTTCCGTCTCCACCTTGTCTAGCCAATTATACCTGGTACTTGGAGTGACTCAACAACTTTGTTTCTCTCTCCACCTCTCATTTCCACTTTAGATCACTTGGTTTCTTGCTTGATAATGCAGTGGTATTAGCCAGAAACAGTAACAACAAAACAAACAAACAAACAAACAAACAAACAAACAGAAAAGGCTATTCTGTGACTAAAACTAAGGTTTCAAATTACCTCAAAAGTCACTAAACTCTGGATTTTAAAATATGCTATTTAGCCATGAAATTGGAAACTTTGTCACAGTGTAGCATCAATAAGTACAAGTTTTCAATGCTCTTATCATGTCTAGTAATAAAATGTAATTGAATGTGATGTTAGGCTTGGAGTTACTTTCAAAAGCAGTTAACCTTAGCCTCATTTTGGCACTCCAGAACAACTTTCCATCAAACTTTGGTAATTTTTGTTCCTTGATTATTTTTTACAGTTGTGTTTACTTTTATGTTCTTTTTAATCCTTATTCTTATTTTTCTCTTTATCCCTTTCTCTTTCTCCTGAATGATACTTGAGCATCGTAATAATCAATGAGAAATAAAAGGAAGAGTGTTTAACCATAACTCCTCTCACTCATCCCAAATATAAAATGAAAACAAAGTTTATGCTAATAGATAATCTTCATCTCAACAGATTGTAATTCCACAATTGGCCAGTGGCCCATGCTATTATTCAAACTATTATAATATGTTAACAACAAAATGCCTTGAGAATATAATTATTATAAATTAAGGTACCCTGCTAGCTATGTGGGCTTTTCCAGCAGTTATAAAAATGTTGCCAAAATTATACTCTAGCAATTAGCCCCTAGTGTGGGCTGCTAATGGATTTTACACTCAGCTTTAAGTGATACATCCTAAGACTCTTTTAGAAAATAACTCTTAAAATATGTTTTTAGATTGGATTGGGAGAGACTAGCAGATCTTAGTCAATCACACAAACTTTCTTCCATTTGATAAAATTGATAAAGCTAACATCTTAATAGTTGAATCACAAATGCAAATATAAAAACATAAAAAGGCATAGCTTTTTAAAGAGCCTTAAAGTTAGCTTCACAATGATCAATGTAAAGATTACTATTTTGGCAAACACAGCATCTTTGCTATATGTTTTAGTATTGCATGGAACTGAGGATCTAGAATTCTTTTTTCATTTATTTTATCACTATGGACAATCTACTGAGGGAATGTATTTAGTTCACTGTGTCTGAGCGAGTTATTTAAACTATAAATATAAAATTGGAATGTCAATGGTCTGTGATAGAAGAAATATATACCAAAAACTACTATGCATAATATATTCTAACAACGATAGAAAAAAACACACTAAGAAAATCCTCCTCATCCTGATGAGGAGAAAATACGATTTTATTTTTATCTGACAGAATAAAAACACAAACAACTGAGAAGGGTACAGAAGGTCAGCTCAGCTTAACAAATTTTTCTAAGCACCTAATATGTCAATAAGACAATCTCTGTCACATATGAGAGTTAGACTCATGAACTGATAATTTCGGTATAATCTAATCAACATTCTGATAGAACATTTCAAATAGAGAAATGCATATAAATAACTTACCATTATGCCTGCATAGTAAGAACAAGATATGTGTGAGCTATAATACAATATATTCCATATTAAAGTGCTAACAGGGAAAGAGGAAGAAGCACTTAGCCCAGGATAATGATGTTCTCTCGGTTACACAACTAGTGCCAAAAGCAGCTAAAATTCAGATTTCTGAACACCTACTCTAATGCCTTTTTCCAAAAGGGCATGGTGCTCACAAGCTCCACTGTGATGAAATCTTGGAGTTAAATAGTAAGCAGCACTTGCTAAAACGCATTTGCCATTCTTTCCCCTCCTTGAACCCCACCCAAGTAAAAAGAAAACAGTTTTAAGTACTAAAGTTATGTTTTTCTAATAATAGCTTTAACTAGGATGACATCTGCAATAGACAACAGTGGCATTTATATTTCTCATATATAAATAAGTCACACAACACTTTAAAGGTTAAATAATGCAAACTTATAGTTACATACAAAGGACTCTCCCTCCTTCTGTTCATTGGCAGTTGACATCCAGAAGATCCTCTCTGTGAGTGTTTTATCTCTTTCCCCCATGAATGCCTATGAATTTGGGTTTGCAGTTTCACCATGAGACATTCTTGATACAGTTTCATAGATAAATTCAGGGAGGAGTTAATGTAGCACCTTTTAGTAAAATTAAACATATTAGTTAAAATGTACTTTATCATTCCAAGTGAAACAAGTTCTAACAGCATGCCTCCAAGTTCTTGTATTCTAATATATGCTTACTTGCACCAAAAGCCAACTCTCTTGATTTTAAAAATATCTTGCATAGTGAAATGGGGATGCTAATGCCAAATTGGAGGTTGATTTAAGGACCTACATGAATATTTTAAGATCATTCAACCAGAAGCACTCTACATTACCAGTTTATCTACCAACAAAAGTGTGGTGCAATTTATGAACCAGATTTCCTTGAAAAATCAATTTAGGGGGATTAATTACTTAAGCAAAGGCTGTTTCTGATATTGTGTTTCTTTTCAGTAATGGAAAAATAATGTTCCTGCTATGTCTGCCATTACATGTGTTGCCCACTGACTGATCCCTGACCATCCCCCTCAAAAACCTAGGACTCTAAACTGTGAATAGTGAAATAGGTTTATCCCTAAAGGAGATCTTGGCAGGTAATTTATTTCAAAAAGGATCCAAAGACTTGCTCGTCTTAGAGCCTAACATGGGAGCCCCTTATTCACATCCTAGTGGCTCAAAATGGCATGGAAACCAGTGTTTAATAGCTTGACTGGGTGTATTTTTCCCCATCCATAAATCCATCCCTCTCCCAAGTGTTTTGCAAACACTGCATTTTTCCAGGAAGGTACAGTAAATTTTATATATGTGCCATAAGTGGCTCTGAAGACAAGCCCTGGCCCATATGCTCAGGGCCTAAAGTGACGCTGTCAAGAGTGAAGGGGAATAAGGCCATGCTGCTGAAAGCAGAGCAGGCTGCCTGTCCCTTCTGTTTGTTTTTCATGTGGTTGTACAGTAACTCAGGGCATTTCCTCCCACACAGATGTATATTCTCAGCCTCGGAGGAAAGAGGCCAAAAGAAAGAAATCAGACTGCATGGGAAAACAAAAGATAACAGTAAATGCGTGGGTGGGGAATAGAACAAATGTGAACTGAATGGAATTTTGCTGGGCCTGCCACCTCTGAAGCTATTTGGCTTTAATTAAAAGCTCAGTAAAACCTGTACCTTTCCCACTAGATTGTGGGCAGCTTACAGGTGGGGGGGGGGGGGGAGGGCTCTGCCTTACTCACAGGTGTTTCCTGCTCAATGACTCACACAGTTTTGCACACAGTAGGTGTTCATATCATGTCTCTAGAATTAAATCTACTCCCGGGGTACTTCTGTTGTACTGGCAGGCAAACATGAAGGCCCAGGACAGCTTGAGTTAAAAGCAAAACTGCTGGAAGACATCACAACACTGAAATACTACAGGGTTTATGGTGTTGCCATGTGCTGAAAGCCTTGGGAGACCAAAAATCTGACTTACCCTTGAAAGGTAAATTACTTTGTAGATATGATTGCATTGTAATCAGATATTTCTAATAAGCTAAAATTTAAAAAGGTTTGCGCTCTTTAACATTTAGCCTTCCTTAATCAGTACTTCTTGTTTTAATGAAAAGTGCCTTTTGTTAATACTATACTTTCTGTGCTTTTAAAAACATGTGCATAAATCTAGGAAAAAAAAATGAACATCATAGGACAAATTAGTTCATGGGCCCAGTACTTTGTTTTAAAAATAATCTTGAGCATATCATTTATACAGTTTTGATTAATGTTTTAGGAGGATGTATTAAGGACGATGTTTCTAACAGCAGGAATGTGTAAACTATGAAAAATTAACAAATCATCTGCTATATAATATTTCATACTTGGACATCTGTAACAATAGGGATAAAACCTATTCCAATCATTGTGGAAAGGTAATCAGATTCTTCTTTCCAGCAATGAACAGTTTTCTCAAGGGGCAGATTATTACAGTTCTCGCCTCATTATTGGTGGAGCATAAGCCCAGGAGGCGTATGTGTATATATCAAGAACTTATTAGCACCTTTTGTAAGAATCTGTGCCCGAGGATCGCAATAAAGGAGCAAGGTGCTTTTAAACAAGGCACCAAGCACTTACTGGTAGCTTTCTGAATATTCCCATATCTTCTTCAGAGTTAACTTTTCAAAAAAAGGAGATATTTACCTTGCCAGTCTAAGCAATAACTGCCAATTTGGGAAACTCTTGTACCTCAGCAGTTTAAGAAATCTAAAGAGTCTGTAAGAAAATAATATGTTCAGGAAAAAACACAAAATTTATAAACATAAATACTTTTTTCCACCATGTTCTACAGAACTGCATGCAGCCAAATATTTCTGCAGATAGACAACAAGACAAGATATCCAACAGTTAGTGTTTGTTCTGCTTCTTGACTTCTGAGAACAATGTCTTCAGAATGAACAATAGTAAATTTGGAGGGAATCATAGAGAATGAAAATCTTATCTAGTTGACCTTAAATGTTTCTCACAAGATTTCCTGCAGGTTCTCCTGAATCCCAGGCTGATACTGTGTGGGGTGCACAGTGTGACACAGCATACTGAAATCCTTTGGTTTTAAAAATAAAAATGTATCAATTTCTTCACTAGAGATTTGCTCTTTGTAGGCATGTCTTCCATCCTAAGTTTGGTTGCCAGAGATACTCGGGATCTGATAGCATTTATCATGAAGGGTTCCTTAAATATGTCTAAGCGGTTCATTGCTGTTTCCTCTAATCTGTCTGAACTCTCCAAACACTCCTGAGCAGGTAGGGGAAAAAATGCAGTTTTACCATAATGAAAACTGGTGATCCCACCTACTCAGTTCCTACCATATTGGTATTTTAGTTTATATTTGCAAATTTTTATCTGTTATAAGAATGACTCTTATTTAATGTGATCTCCACCAGGTATTTATAAGAAGCACTAATAATTGTGTTCTTGGCATGCTCATGAAAATTAAACCTAAGCAAGAATGAAAAAGAGTGGAACCCAGTGTGTAGTAAAGTTATCACAAGCTTACTCATCTATAAGCAGTAGGCAGCTACATATTGTTATTGTACAAAGCACTTCTAAAATATGTTGTCATTTGGCTCAAACTTAATGGAAGCTTAGGATGCGTACTTTAATGATTGGAACAGTGACTCTGTCTAGCATAAGATACAAAACTAATGAAACTGGCAAGTTGTCTTCTTTAAGCCAGCAAATTCTCTGCTCTAAAAATCATGTCTGTCTGACAAGCAGGAGTGTATGTCTCACAGCAGATCCTAGAGCATTTACATTCTCTCAGATTTCCATATTTCATATTGCTTCTTCTTCCCTAGATACAAAACAGCACGTATTGATTCAATATCACCCTGCTGTCTATTTTAATTGAAATCTTCAGCATATACAAACATGTCAAGAGTTAGTAATAAAAAATATGACTAAAAGCTCAACAAGAAATAGATATAGATCTTTGGGGGGATTCAAAATCTTATTCTTTCACTTGGGTTTTGAATTGTATTAATGGCCACAAATGAAGACGCAGTAGCACAAGGGATCAGACTCTGCTCAGCTAATGTTTAGAAATTCCATAAACATAACCCGCTCCATAATATTTACCCACCAGACTGCCCTCAGCAGTGAAAACACCTATTACAATAACATTTGGGTTAAGCCATGTTTTACTCCAGAAGATGCTTGTGAAATACAAACACACTAATGAAAGGGAAGAAATCATGAAGCTAGTTTGAAATCAGCATTGATTCGTGATGTCATCTTTTTGGGAGGTGGGTTTGCACAATCTGAAGTAAGAATTCAAAAAAGCAGAAGTACCAGGAAAAGGAAAAAACAACACAAGATTTTTTTTTTTTTTTTTTTTCTGAGACGGAGTCTCACTCTGTTGCCCAGGCTAGAGTGCAGTGGTGTGCTCTCAGCTCACTGCAACCTCCGCCTCCCAGATTCAAGTGATTCTCCTGCCTCAGCCTCCCAAGTAGCTAGGATTACAGGTGCGTGCCACCATGCCTGGCTAATTTTTTGTATGTTTAGTAGAGACGGGGTTTCACCATGTTGGTCAGGCTGGTCTCGAACTCCACCCACCTCAGCCTTCCAAAGTGCTGGAATTACAGGCTTGAGAAGAAATTTTTAACAAACAGTGAAGGGCTAATAAGAAAAGACTTAAAGGAGGCTGGTCATTCTTCAAAATTTTGGCAAGCAGAAACCATCCTGACTTTCAGTTTCTCTCTCTTCTTCCTTACATATATTAAGCTATCACATGATTTGCCAAGTTACATCTTTGGAAGATGTAACGAATAGATTATACAACTAATTGGAAAGTTGAAAAACTTTTATGTTGAGAAATATTCGGATAATAATAGCCACGATTTATACTATGTTTTAAGTGTTCCCGGCAGTGTTAGCTATTATATGATATTATTAAAACTTACTGCAGCCACGCAAAACCGACATTATTGTCCACATTTTATAGGTGGAAGAAATAAAACTCAGAGAAATTAAGTGACATCCTCAAAGTCACTCTGCTATAAGTGATACAGTTGGAATTAGGCGCTTGTGTTTCTGCATCCAAATCCTATTTCTAAAATAATTATTTGGTGCTGTTAAACTCTGGGAGATATCAATAAGCAACATGAATGATAAGGGCAAGCAAGCAGGGAGTAGAGCATATATAGCCAGGGGCTCAGTAAGAGGGGGTCAATGGGGACATCCTGAAAGTGGCATTAAGGTGAGAGTATAAGTTAGCCCTTTAATAAGGGGTTAGGGAGAGGAAAGGGAAGATGATTTCAGGTAGGGGAAATGTGTGCCCTCAGGCTAAGAAAGAAATAAGAGGTTAATGGGCTCCAGGAACTTGAAAAAGGTGAGGTCTGCAGGGGTCAGTTCTCAGATCACCTTGTAAGCTTAGTTAAGGACTTGGGAGGTTATCTGAAGGATAAGTGAAAAATCCATGAGAACTTTTACTTGGAAGGATCCTATTTGCATTATAGAAGATCATTCTAGCAGCAGCTGAATCAAAAAAAAAAAAAAAAAAAAAAAAAAGCACAATTGTAGGTTGCATTAGAGCGCATAAAAACCCAGGTGCACACAAGAGGGTAGGAGGGAGGTGCACCCATTCAAATGAAACGCCCTGGTAGAGGTGGGGAGTTAATGTGGGTTGATTTTGAGAAGTGAGAATTTTATATAGATTATATATAAGTATATAAATTCATGAGATATGTATTAGGCAGAAAGAAGCGATTTATTTGATGGTGGAGGCGGAAAGTGGGAGATCAAAGGATGATTCAAGGTTTCTAGTTGGAGAAGGTGGTTAATGCTCTCCACTAAGATAAGCTACACAGGCAGAGCAGTAGATTGTCCCATTTTAGAAAGAATGAATTTGATGTGCTGCAGATATCCATATGGTGCTGCCCATATGGACATGACAAGGAAGCCGTTCCATCAGAGCCTGGAAGTGAGTTAATGGTCTAGAGACGCAGCACATAGCCTGAGACAGGGTGGAGAGGTTTTGCGCTATGGAATGCCTTGTTTCGGAGAAGCCAGTGGGAGCAGGAGATAGCCCAAGGTGGATGAAATAAAGATCAAAACAGTGGAACTTACATTGAGCACAATCTACAAGTGAAAAAAAAGAATGGGAATTTTAATTTCCATCTAGGTTATCCAACCCATTTTTTTAATGGGGGGAAAAAAAAGAGGAATTTGTGGCAGAGCTTTGTCCAAAAATAAATGCCAAATAAGTGCCACACATATGTTTAGAACTTTACTTTTGCTCTATCCTCCAGGAACTGCAGAATGGAAGAGAGAAACATAAGGATAAGAAAGCCACAAATAGCACAGAGGAAACAGGACGTAGGACAAGAAACAGCAAAGTGTTAGAGAATAAAGAAAATAAAGTATGGTACGATTGATTGGGAAATTCCAGTAAACAGTATAAAAAACACAAAGGATACTGGAAGGGGAGCATAGACTAAAATAAACATAGAAGACATTAGGGTACTCATAATATGCAAAGAAGACATTAGGAGAGAGAGAGAGAGCCTCTTTATTCTCCAGACCACAAGCTATCTCAAAAGGAGTGACTTTAGGCTGATTTAATCTCCTTCCATATTTGTGCACTCAAACTAAGCAATACGAAATACCTTAGTGATTCACTGGTAGAATAAGGTGTATGATTTGCCTTGTAAGACAAGTTGGCATTTACATTAGGCATATTAACAACACAGATGACACAATATAAGTTTATAATTTCAGTATTTATCCAGGCCCATGTTGGAAGCAAAAATCTCATGATTACTTGAATAATACCTAACATTTAATGAGCATTTACTATATATCAGATATTATTCCAAACAATTTACAATAATTAACTCATAAAATCCTCATAAAAATCAATATAAGCTAGATATTATTATCACACTCTTTTCAGTGAAAGTGAGTTCTCAATTATGAAATGTTCTACAATTATGGAAGCTCTCAGTCACCAGCGTAAGGACACACACTGCCAATTTCTGCCCTCCTCCCTCACCACATCCCCAAGTTGGGAAAATCAACAACCCAGTATAACAGACGGGTGAAATAACCAGCAAAAAAAGGAAGGGACAAACCATTACACTACAAAAAAAATTCTGACCATGCATTTAGAATAATTTTGAAAATCTCTTCAAAATAGGAATAATAGTTCATACCGAGGACACTTAGTTAACAGAAGAGTTAATTTAAACATCTGCTCTTTTGAAATTGTATTATTTTTATTTTCATGTTTTTAATTTGCAAATAAAGATCTAAATGTATTTTATTATTTACCTATATACACATATCCACAGACAAGCAGACAAAGACCTTTTGTTATTTTACCTTGGAATGTGTGAACTTTTGTACACAGTGGCTCAGAAGATGTTGGATTCATTATAGTTGATCTCCTACATATTTTGCTTTTGTTTGAAAATAACTTATTGAAGAGCCATAAAAGCCCTAACAAGCAGCCTCATCATTAGATAAATTAGTATTGGTAAAGCTTCAGAGTTTTTCTGTCTTTCTTTTTCTAATGCACATATAATGGATATATGCAAGTTTTTGACAATTATTATATTAACATTCAACATCTCAGAAAAGAAATATGTTGCAATGTTTAAAATTGTTGAGAAATTTTTTGAGAATATTATCTCTGTTGAGATTGATTATAATCTGTTATATTCAATGTTGAGAAATTTGTTATTATCAAAGCAGTTTAAAGAGTTAAACATAGAAATAACAGGGCCAAAATCAACCTGAGAGAAATCACGATCCTTAATCAGAAACATTTTTGTCCCTGCATCTGTCATACTATCCAGCACTCTGACTTGTAGGCAACGGATGGTCCAAATATACATATCTCAATGGGGAAATGAGAGAATGTGTTGGGCTGGGCAAATATAGAATAAGCACAACTCTATTTGCTTAGAACATTAGAAAACCATATGATTTTAAATTTATCTTGAGGGTCTAAATTCTTACTAAAATTCCTGCTAAAGTTCTCACTATTGTGTTGGTTCTTTTATGAAACTGCATTTCCATTTTATGGATTATATTTTACTATTTGCACTTAAAAGTCACCGAACTTTTTTCATTCTATCTGGGTTTTTCCCTTTTGGTGAAAATATTGCACATACTAAAAAATTATTCTTGTTTGCTAAGTAGGTTTTGATATTATTATAGTACATTTGTCAAAACATTAAATATGAGAGTAATAGATCCTATAGGACACATTGGTCAAAGTGAACTCTGACAGGCTCCAGCTTATAAATGTGAAGTTATTTTTCTAAAATTCTGGTACAGTTGTTAAGATTTTAAGATAGTTATATGTATATTTGAACAGGTATTGTAAGCAGAATCAGTAGTCATACAATTCACATTCACTGAGTGTCTTTAAGCGGACAGTACTCCCCTTAAGATTTTTGGTTTGATTCAAATAGAATTATGAATCCTAGACCTCCCTTGGAGGGTGGATTTATATCCTAAGACAAACAGGCTGTGTGCAGTGGCTCACACCTGTAATCCCAGCTCTTTGGGAGGCTGAGGCAGAAGGATCAGTTGAGGCCAGGTGTTCAAGAAAGACTAGACTAGCCTGGGCAACATAGCAAGACTGCATCTCAAAAAATATATATATATATGGGCATGATATATGAGGTGAGGTGGCAGGATGCAATGAGCCCAGGAATAACAGGTTACAGTGACCTATAATCACACCACTGTATAGTCTGGATGAGAGAGTAATACTTTGTATCAAAAAAAAAAAAAACCTTAAAAACACTAATAAAAATATTGTCTGAATACAGACAGTGCAATAATTATAGAATACAGAGGGCCAGGGATGGTGGCTTAAGCCTATGATACCAGCACTTTGGGAGTCTGAGGAGGAAGGATCACTTGAGGCCAGGAGCTGAAAACCAGCCTGGGCAACATAGTAAAACCCCGTCTCGATGAATTAAAAACAAAATAAAATAAATAAATAGAATATTTTAGAAGACAACATGCAAAAATGTATAGATTTGCTAAAATGAAATATTCAAAATTGAGTGCTGTTATTTTAAAAAGTGAAGTTGCATATATTAAGCTATTTTAAGAGGTCTTATCAATTATCATAAGGTGGTTAATGTACTAAATGAGGCCAGGGTTACAATTTACTTATTTAAGAATCAAGTGCTTATTTGTGTAGAAGAATGTTTGGCACTTAAAAGACAGCACTGAAGGCCTAATTAACAAAAATGTGATTATTTCTGGATCTGATCACTCCATCTATTCTATTTAGCTAGCTGACCTGATACCATCTATCTATGTATCTCTATGTCTATTTTTGTATCTCTGTGTTTGTTTTAATTTCCTGCTGCCAATAAGATGCATAGTCAATTATTAATTATATTCACCTAAAGAGAGGACAGAGGTTTAATATTACAGATGATAAAGAAGCTTTCTTGATAGAAGTCTGTCTCAGGGGAATAATTTAGGGATGACCCCCTAGCCTCCTTACAGTTACTTGCTTTTCCTGAGAGACAACAAAATGTAAACTGAGGGGAACATGTTCTGAAGTTGTAACCCCTTTGTTCAAATCATGGCTCTATAGTAATATATAAACCTTGACTAATTAACCTCTCCATTCATGTATTTCCTTCTCTGCAAAGTGAGGACAAAAATGGTAGCTTGGTTATGATGTATTATGACAATAACGTTGGATAATATATGTAAAGCACTTAGTATAATGCCTGGTACTTAGTGAGTGTCAGTGGATGCTTTATCATCATCATGATCATCATCATCATCATCATCTACCACACCATCATGAAGACAGGAAGGATAGCTTCAAATCAAACTTTTAAGACAGTACTGATAATGTATGTACAATTTTACATAAACTTTGCAAAGAATTTTGGATACAAAGATGAACAATTTTTTATCCTGTGTCTATATTACTGCCATATCTGTCATATAGTCTCAGATTCATGACCATACAGAGACTTAATTCTAAATATATAGATTATAACTATGAATTGAGTATTCTTGTCTTTTTACCATTTCTGGTTAAAGATTGGCTTATTTGAAAAACAAGTGTGCTCAACTCAGAACACATTATTTTGAAGTGCCTCCTAGGGGTTAGGAATACACATAGCTTAACAAAGTTACCCTATAAATTCTGATTTCAATCTCCAGATTGAAATGCATGATAGAAAACATACTTTCCTTAGAGTAGTGGCTGCTTGGTTGATGAATGGAACTAACTGGGCCTTAATCTGATTGACATGAGCTTGGGAAAGAGGTGCTGAAACTGACTTCACACCAAAGAGAAGCATGACCTTTAGTCTCAGTGATTGTCCATCTCACTGGCATGGTTAGTTAGTGAGTGGAAGGATAACACACCTCGGATTTCCTAGAATTCAATATCATTAATATACTATATGGCAACTTTTTTTCCTGGGGAGGCATGGCAAACAGATCACAGGCTTTAAACACAAAACAATAGCTACAGTATTATCTATCACACATAGAAAATCACCTATATGTCACAAACTAGTTGAGGAGTGAGAGTGAAAATCAGGTAAGACCAGACATAATAAAGATTGACTTTGAATTCAGAAAGATCTAGGTCTGAATCCTGGTTCTACAAATGACAATTAATTTGACTGTGACCAAATTACTGAATGACTCAGAAATTCTGGTTTCTTTTTCCTCTAAAATAGACATGATACTTAGCTTTTAAATTTGCTCTGAGAATAAATACTATGACCATCAGAAAAACCCAGGTCAATCAATACACCTGACCATCCATCATAAGCCAACTAGTAAAATGTGGTGGGCTTCCTTTCCTTTTGCTTCCTTGCAATTTTATATTGTTGTTGATCTTTTTTACTGACTCACAGTGTTATTCTCTGAAACTCTGTAATTATAAATGTGCAATTAAAAATCTAAAAATTAAATTTTTCTTGCATGTTCCCAATTTACATCCAATTTGAATAGCAGCATGCCTAAACAATAGTTTTAAATTTACAAGAAGGCATTATGTCAGAGTTCTTATGCATTATATTATCTGATATTTTCTGTTTTTATTAAAGCATTGTAAAAGAATGTTTGCTATGTCATTAGAAAAGGAATTTTCATGACTTCAGAAATTTTATCTCAGTATGTAAATAAAGTTTATTTGTTCAATATAGACATATATCTTTGTGTCTATGTGTATATGTACATACACACTCACATGCGAACATATACATCATCCAAGAAGTTCTAGGCTTTTAAACAAGAGCTACAAAACCAGTGTCTTAGCTTCTCTGCAGGGTATGATTGAACACTCCTTATCTTACTGTAGTGACCCTGTGTTCTCCTGTGCCAAGTGTGCAAGTCCCAGCTGTGAATTTAAACCCAATCTCATTTTAAGTTTCTATTGTACTCAGCATGATCCTCATTTTTCACTGCATTGCCCTCATCGGGGCCACGGTCTAGTCTAGGACACTGCCACTGATAAACCAGGAGCTGTAATTGAACTTATAACTACACATACTTTTCCTCCCACCACAAAAGTATTCCTATAAATGAGAGCGAATAGACTTTCATGCTTTGAAGAAGGTGGGTAATCTTAAATAGCAATAACAGCATGCCCGTGATCAATGTCAAATAGAAACACTGTGTAACTGCCTCACATCTGACTCTCAAACAGGTACAAGTAATTTTACTCACACGTTAGTACATCTTTGAAAACCACTTTTTAGATGGAGATGGAGATCACCTGGCACAGGGAAGTCCGTATCCTGAAATTAATCAAATACAGCTACACTGCAAATATATGCCTTCTAATAATTGTAAACACATGTGCTCTCCTTGTTTTTAGGTGCATTTTTTGAACAGAAAGGTCTTTCAATATCTATTGAATAAAGACTGCTTAAGGGGCATTTTAGTAGATAACCACAGCATAAGTTAGGGCATTCCAACTGCACCTGACTTCAGGCTGCCCTCTTCTTCCTCTTCTTACACAGCTGTTCCCTGGGAGAGTCTGAGCTCTCCTAGGACCACTCAAGTATCCTGAACCAAAATTTCAGGCTTAACTTCATCCTCTCCTTCCTGTTCTTTCTCCTTTTATGTAAAACATCAAGCACATTTCCACGGTTGTTCGCATACAACTTCTTGCTACCCAGAAACTTTCATTCTTTTATGCAATAGACATTGGCTCCCTACTGCATGCTAGTATTATTCTAGGTGCTGAGGACAAAACACGAAGTTCATGATCTCTGATCTCATGAATCTGACATTTCAATGGGGAGATAGGAGTAAAAAAAAATAAATAAATAAAAATTCAAATATATGTATATATATATATGCTGTCAAATAATTATAATTGTTATAAAGAAAAATACAGCAAAGTATGGAATGCAACATGTTGTGGAGGGTGATTGCAAATGAAGTGGTCAAAGAGGGCAGTGCTTGGGATTATATAAGAAGGAGTATAGTCACGCGGCTGTCTTGGGAAGACAGTCCAGGCACATAGGGCCCAAGTCTCCTTTCAAGACACTAATGAAGCTACTAAACACGTGCCTAATCATATGGGGTAACACAGGAAGCTTAACAGAGCAAACTGTCTTGAATGAAGAGATTCTTTTATTTCTATTGTGACACTAATTTTCTAATTTTTAAAAAAATTTACAGAAATTAACTTTGAGGCTATCAGTTTCTCAGAGGTGTTTACTGCCTTAATGGCATCCATAACAACAACATTCTGTATCTATGTATTTCTGTTGTTTTTTGCTTTGTTTTGTTTTCTGCATGAGAGCCCACCACTTCACTAGATGCTCAAAAAGTTTAGCAAACACTGTTTGCAAAATGAAGAAATGCTCTTTATTGAGTATGAGCTGTGTATGGGGTATGAGTATGAAGGGGTGTGGCTATGAATTCAGAGAGACTTGGATAAGAATTCTAGTTGTACTATCACTATCTGTGTGACTCTGGGCAGGTTACTAACATCATTTGATCTTCACTATGACAATTCACAAAGGAGAGCAAATAACATATTGCTGGAAGAATTTCATGAGGTCAGGCAGATAAAGTGTCTGAGCCTGGCTTGGCACTCAATAGGAACAAAAGAGATCATCCATGGTGAGTATTTCCCACACTTTATTCTGTATCATTTTTACAGCCACCCTATGCTCTATGGATTATTACTCCCATTTCACCCAGGAGGAAATGGAATTTCTGAAAAGTGAGGTAATTTTCCCCACACTCTCACATCTTGGAAGTGGAGCGTTAAGCTTCAACTCTAGGATTTCTTCAACCATAAACACCTGGCTGTGTTGTGTGTTTCCTATTTTTGTTTTTATAATCTGCTACGTCACGTCACAAATAAATGATAACTATTCTTTTTTTCACCTGTCTGTCATACCTAATCACTCTCTAAGACCTGAGTATTGTTTTCACTTTTTTAAAATGACTCTTTTATTAATCCCTTCTTTTCCATTCTCACTGCCAGTACCACAATTCTGACAATTATCTCCATATAATAGAAATATGATGGCATTTTAAATCAGCCTCTTAGCTCTCATTTCCTCTACCTTCCCCAAATTAGTTTCCTTAAATCAATCTCAGAGCAATAGTCACTGATTTAGACCCAAGTAGGGCATCAAATTAATAAAGACCTAGTTCATCTACTCCATCTTTTCCTAGGTGATGTGAACTGGATATTTCCCTCCACAATTCCTCATGACTAGGAATCTATGAAGCTTCTGTGCTGTATTCTCTTTAAAGGCTTCCTTTAAGATCATTTAAGCTAGAACTTGTATGCATAACATCTTTGTGAAGGAAGTAAGAGTACTTTATCTGACAAATAAATTCTGATTTGTCTTATTTTTAAAAATCATGATTAAAGAACGAAATAAAGCTACATTTTCAATAGCTGACGAGTTAAGTGACTTTTAAAACTTTAATTACTGCTTTTGTAATCATATGAAGTTAGATCATGTCAGAAGAAATATGGAGAAAAGATAATATGTGTTGTTTAGTAGCAGTAAAAACAAAAACAAAAACTTAAACCTTTTCTTTCAAATAAGTAACATTTCCCCGCCACACCAAATCTCCCACTGTTTCCATCACCCTAATTTAAGCAGTTGAGAGATACTTCTGGAGATCATACCTTGGGTTTCTTTCAATCACAGAAGTTATCAACAGGCTTTATTTTTTTCTGTTTATTTGACTGCCTCAACTGAACTGCTAGGTGTTTGAAAGGAAGAACAATGTTTCAACCATACCTTTCTGTCTCTCTCTCTCTATATATATATATATGTGTGTGTGTGTGTGTGTGTGTGTATCCAGCACAGTTACAAAATAATTGCTATATTCAAGTATATTCAAGTGCACAGAAGCTGTGGTTTGAAAACTGGCAAGAAGCACATTTGAAATGACATCATGACTTGTGAAAAAGGGATTGGTTTAAAAATACATGTCCTTTTCAAAAATTTTACTTTTTAGTGGTGTCATTCCTGGACCTTTTGCCTTTAGAATATTTATAATAAACCTATTTGAAACCCAAATCAATTAACTTTCTCATTCCCCTTCATGTCTCTTACCCCTCAACAAACTTTCAAACAGAAAGGTGCCTTTTAAAAAGTGCATTATATACTTGTTCTTAGTGGGTTTACAGATAAAGAAAAACAACCTTCCTACTGCCTTACATTCTCATTTTTAGGTAATTATCTGAAACAGACCTTATAAGAGCAGAATTCACTTTCTTGAATCTTCTTTTGGACAGAATCCAAAGGCAAAAGGACTAAAATAAGGAAATCAATTCCTGCCAAGGAGTGCCTGAAAAGCTCCAGCTAAATGAACTGATGTAATCTCAGTACAGGGCTAGTAGGCGGTAACGGCAGGGAATTCTCATTACTCCTGAATTTTGAGGAAGAAGGAAAAAGAGTAAAGCACTCTAGCAGTTTCAGCTGGTGGAAGTCAAAGATTACTGATAAGGCATGGGCCGAAGAAGTGCTCCCTTGAGTCATCTTGGGCAATGTGTCTTACACTTTCACCTGATCCCACGTGACAGCAAACCAAGGTACCGCTATCAATCTTATTTGCCCAGATAGTGAAACACAGGCAAGAAATAGGAGAGATTAGATAGACAGATTAAAAAATGAAAAAATACAACACATTTAAGCTTGTGACCTGTGTCCCAAATCCCTCAACATATTACAGGAAAAATTCCAGAATTTATCTGAATGGGCACAAGCATGCTACGGAGTCATCTGACAAAAGAAAAGCCTTCTCTGCAGTTCCCAAGTATGGTAAGGGAGAAATCTGCAGAGGATGCAAGATTTCTTCCACAATGTTAACCATCTCAGATAATATAAAAGGCAAGCACATCTCCTGGTATTTCACTGTATGACTGCATATTGCATATTGTATATTGTTAGCTCACATTTGCAGAGACTGATGTATTTTGAAAAGGAAGAAAAAGAGAATAATCAGGAACTGTGAACAATTGTGTGTTTTGTACAACATCTGGAATACTGGTCTTAAAGAACTATTCCTTTGTTCTTGAACTTGTAAAATTGTATACAGATATATTTCATACAGCAATCTATGGAATTATAAAAAGTACTCTGAAGTTAGAAGATTTGGGAATGGATTTGTGTCCTATGATGTAGGATGATGTAGATTTGGTCCTTTCTAATATGTTTCAGAAAAATAGGATATAATCATTTTCTTTCTTTTAAGAGGGAAGAGAAGCAATCCAGAAAACATGCATTAAAGCTTCCTAATCAAGATCAGCTTTAATTGTTAAAAAGTGCTAAGTAGAGCCTAAGAGGTGAAATTATGATGGTATTAGTACACTATACTTACTTAAAGGTTATGCAAATCAGAATAGGCTGGATTATGCTGCAGAAAATAGCCCCAGATTCTTAATGGTTTAAAACAAACAAAGTGTATTTCTTACTCATACTACAAGTCCATCTCAGGTCAGTGGGAGGCTCTATTGTGAGTTGTACTCACTTTGTGGTCTTAGCTGATGGAGCAAGTACTACCTGTAACATTGCTGGTTGCTATGGCAGAGGGAGGTAGAGAGTTCTGGACAATCTCCCATAAGCAATTACATGCTTCAGCCCAGCAGGGATAAACCTCATACCAGCTCACAATTCACTGTGTACCATTCACAAGGGACCATCTACCACAACAAAGCCAGGAAGCAGAAATACCAGAAGCAACAGCTACCATTTATTAAGGGCCAACTACATGCTAAGCTTGGGGAGATGCTTTAACTACTTTGCATAATTTTAATTCTTACAAAAACTCTTGCAGGTAAATATTATTAAAATTCTATTTAGCTTACTAAATGAATCTGGGGCTCATAGAATTTAAGAAGCTTTCCAAAGCAAAAAAAGGAAAAAAAAAAAAGAAGCTACCACATTCTGATTCTGATAATGGTCACCCTCCTTTCCTCTATACCATACCGCCAATTTGCCAACGAAGTCTCACATGCTTTTTAATTCATTACGTTACAAACAATAGCAAAATGCCTGTTTCATGCATAGAGCCATTTGGGTTTGATTTTATAACTTTATATAACAAAATGTCTGTGAAGCAAATTAATGACATAGAGCTAAGACATGGTTTTAATAGCTTATTTATAGAAAAGGAATGAGCAGCCTTAACACAAATGTGCTCAAAGTAGATATTGTTTCTATTTCCTACAACACAAAAATATACAACAAATAGGTTGCAGAGTGACAGGTACTATGAGGAATTGATATGATATTTATATAGTGTCAAGAGTCCAGCCTATATGAAAATTGTAGAGAGAACAAGAACATTTTGCATAAATTATTTAACAGAAAAAAGAAATAGGATACTCCACCCTATGAATCCCCTCTTTGCTTCTTTTCTTTGCTTGGATAGTTCTCCTGGCCTCATTGTTAACCTCAGAAAATTGTCCCATCTGGTCCCAACTGTTAAAGTGCTGGAGAACTCTGTTGAGCAGCATCTTCAAAATTGCCAAGTGTTCTAACTCCCCGATATTAGAAAACAGTAGACTGGAAAATTACAGGAGATTGGTTTCCATAGACCCTTGTTTACAACTGTAGCTTGTAACTAGACAGCTCCAACTCATTCTATGGCAAGTGGTTTCTCGGAAAAATCTCTAGATCAGAAAAATCAACCTGTGCAGCGAATTTTAAATCCTATTTATTCCTTCCGAAATCACTGTGTTTTATAGAGACAATCAGCCTGCGTACCCGTACAAGAGCCTAAAATATTTTCTAGATTTAATATAAACATTACAAACAGAGGAAATTATTTAAATGGTAATAAAATAATAAGGAATAACTATTTTTAAAAACCTAATAATCAGTTAGTGCTTTTATCATATCAAATGCATTAAACTTCTCTGAACTGAAGTCTTTTCATCATAATGTACTAAATTAAATATCTGTTCCTTGTAGAATATGATTCTGCTAAACTAGATTAAAATCAAATCGTGGACAAAATCAATTTTACTTACAATAATCCTAGCCTACTGAGACTCCAGTCTAGTAATCACAATAAATGTCTCTCCTCTTCATATTTCTTTTGCAGTTTTGGACATTCCCAAAGGATAGAATTTGTTGACATTGCACATGTTTTTAATGTATTTTATTGGAGTACTATGAAAAGAAGCAAATGACACATTTCAACAATCCCTTAGGGCATTCAAAGGGGTAAAGTATATGTATTTTTGTATCTGTGTATGTCTGTGTATCTGCTTGTGTGAAGATGATAGATAGATAGATAGATAGATAGATAGATAGATAGATAGATAGTAGATAGAGAGGTAGACAGATATATATATATATATGGAACCTGAATGAACCTAAGGGATTATTTGATTTAAGAGAGAATGCTAAATATTTAAGCTGTCTTGGGGGAATTATGGTGACATTAAATCTTAGGATTACTTCTCACATAAAACTCAGAGGATTTGGTATCTTGTCAGAAAACTAGAGTGAAGCATGCTTACATGATGTTAATCATGCATTCCATCATTCTTTTATTGCAAGCCCACTAAATGGTGAAAAGTCAAACTGAAAAGAAAAACGAGCCTGTTCTCTGCCATGGCTGAGCATTTTTTTAAAAGCACACTTTAAGAGTTTAGTTTTGGTCATTTGCCAAATAAAAAAAAGTATTATTTTATTAGTCTAATTTTAATAGAATACATGAAAACAAATACTTATTTATCTTCTACTTAAAGGTGCAATTATTCTCTCCCAAATTTTTTTCAATTCTCTAAAATTACATTCTAGTTTTAGATGTCAATTAAACTTCAACTCCAGTAAAATCCAGTGAGATAGAACTGAACTTGGAAGCTGATGAATCATATCATAATCATACATGTTAGAAACCTGTAAAGGCTAAAAATTCTACTAAATACACCATAATAGTATAGTTTAGAGGATACTTGTACAACTTTGTTAATTTTAATTTTGAGCTTCAAAAATTCTGCTGGTAAATATTGTCTGCCACTACCACCGGTTTGGAAATGAGGAAACTGAATCAAATAATTGGCAGGAAAATTATAAAGCCTATGGTTAGTAGGGGTAGAACAGGTTTTACTTCAAGGCCAGTCGTCTTTCACTTGAAATGAAATATAAGAATTTTGCTATTGTTACTCCTTTGGTGGCACTTTGATTTTATATCTAAGAAAGTTAAGACTATGCTTAAAAGGCACATGCTAATTAGACTATTTAGCAATCACGGTGGGAAAGAAAAATCAGTACATGTTTTGAAAGACTAAGATTAAAAGATATCATGATTCAAAAAGAGTCAGTCTCCTATAGTGCTAGTAAAAGTAAAAGCTGACTCGAATTTTCTGGATAATACGGCTTTAAGAATCACATGCTACAATATGTGTTTCCTTCACTAAACACCCCTGCCTTAAGAAATTTAGTTTTCAAAAATGATATAATATGTGTGCTTGATGATGTGAAAGTTCGGGGTTGTTTCTCATAGCATTTTTTTTTTTTTTTTTTTTTTTTTTTTTTTTGAGACGGAGTCTCGCTCTGTCGCCCAGGCTGGAGTGCAGTGGCCGGACCTCAGCTCACTGCAAGCTCCGCCTCCTGGGTTTACGCCATTCTCCTGCCTCAGCCTCCGAAGTAGCTGGGACTACAGGCGCCCACCACCTCGCCCGGCTAGTTTTTTGTATTTTTAGTAGAGACGGGGTTTCACCATGTTAGCCAGGATGGTCTCGATTTCCTGACCTCGTGATCCGCCCGTCTCGGCCTCCCAAAGTGCTGGGATTACAGGCTTGAGCCACCGCGCCCGGCCTCTCATAGCATTTTTTAAATGGAAACGATGTATTTGTGCATGTTTAGCCTATCCGCTCAGTGGAATACTTAACAGTCATTAAATAGCAGACCATAAATTTGGGTCAGTTTTTTTTTTTTTTTTTTTTAGACGGAGTTTCACTCTTGCTGACCAGACTGGAGTGCAATGGCGCGATCTCGGCTCACTGCAACCTCTGTCTCCCGGGTTCAAGCAATTCTCCTACCTCAGCCTCCCGAGTAGCTAAGATTACAGGTGCCAGCCACCACACCCGGCTGATTTTTGTATTTTTAGTAGAGGTGGGGGTTTCACCACGTTAACCAAGCTGGTCTCAAACTCCTGACCTCAGGTGATTCGCCTGCCTCAGCCTCCCAAAGTGCTGGGATTATAGGCGTGAGCCACCGAGCCCGGCCTGGGTTAGTCAGTTTTAATACTCAAAGAGAGTAGAGAATGCGTAGTTTGATTTAAGCTGGATATGGAGAAACCTTCTATTTTTTTAAATATATGACTAAAATAAATGCTTAACAATTTTTAATGAGGCCTTTCATACAGAATTTTTTTTATTATATTAGCTTAAAATTCTAGGGATTTTATCAGTGTTTTTCTTACTGCAGGAATAGCAGATATAGTTGACATGAAATTTAATAAGTCACTTCTTATTTTTCCACATTAGCAAACATCTAATAATTTTTCCCTATATAACTAATTCCAGTATGTCCAATTTGGTTGCAACTTGTTCAAGGTCATATATTTCCCTAATCAGATTATAAGCATATGCACTTACAATTTTCCCTTAATATTATATTCAGAACAGACACAACATATCCATATGAAATGCACGAATCTATATCCTTAATAGCATTGTTGCCTATTAATGGTGTTGAACTCTGCTTCTAAGAGTGATAAATGACTAAGGCCTGGAAACAACCTAGGGCTGTCAGCTTGCTGCAGTTATTTGATGCTTTTCCTATTCTCTTTTAAACCAAGAATTGTAGCTGAGACCTTTTCATTCCTATTTCTAGCCATCCTACTACATTCTACATTTTCCTTCACTTTAATTGTGGGAGAAGGTGTCTGTGTTAATAAGCAAAGAACACAATTGGCAAGTTTGACACTGGAACCACTCAGTAAGAAGTATGTATGCCACATAGATAATTGTAAATACTAACTAATAATTTAAAAGTCACAAGAAATAGGCAAAATAAATTCTAATAATACATTTTACCTTATGTATCAAAAACTGTATCATTTTGACATGTAATCCATATAACATACTATGAATGAGATTATTTCCATTTTTGTGTACTGTCTCTTGAATTACTTAGAGAACATCTCAATTTGGACTAGTCAAATTTCAATGCTTAGTTGCCACCTGTGGCTCACAGCTACCCTATTGGATAGCACATACTTTATTAGTATGAAAAAGTCATCTGTCGTCCCAAAGTAGACACTATGTAACCATGTGATTTTAGTTTTTAAACACTTATTTTTTTTTAATTACCAAGCTAATAAAACAAAACAACAGTAAAACAAAAAATGTGAGTATATTAACAGAAAGCTTGACAGCAGCGAAGTGGTCTTTGTAAGTCACTGATATAGGTAAAGAATTTGGGGGGTTTAAATGTTGATCATCGTGGGGAATAGTGACAGGGGTGGGGGCAGTTTCATCCAAGATGTACTAAAATATTAAAGATTGATAACTAGTTTGGTGGATAGGATCAGGTATATGTAAGTGTTCTTGGTCAGAAAAGCCTTCAATTAGATCCAGTAAAGGTCTGGCATCTTAGGTCACTCAAAGTTCATAGTTCTTTATCATTTGCATTTGGTTAGAACCAGTTGTGATGACAGCACGTAGTTTTGATAGCTTCTAGTCAAATTCCTCTAAACATAGCACATTTTTATTTTACAATAAAATAACTTCAGAAAGCAGTGTAAAACAAGTACAATAAATATAAGGCAATGCTAAATGCTTTCTAACTATATAGGGTACAATCACAAGCAATAGTATTAATAAGATCAGTATATATCAAAATAGTATCACATTTAAATGTTCTTTTAAAATATCTCAGTGTTAGGTAAATGGAGTTTATAAAATATGGTTTCTATTTATTAAAGGTTTATTTAATAAATTATTGAGTTATTAAAAGTTTACTTTATTAAAAGTTTATTTTTTTATTAAAAGTTTATTTTTTAAAAAAGCAATGATCAACAAAAGTTAGCTTTCCATGCCACACGAGATATGCATGATTATAATCTGGATATATAAAGGTGCCTGAAATGTGGTCTCTATCCTCAAGGAAGAGAAATAGGAGGAAAGAGAACCAATGTTTAGTCTGTTTAGAAAATTAGGAGCTACATAGTTATTATATTTAATCATAATACCTTTAAGAGTGAATATTGGTATCTACATTTTTCGTGTGAGGAAACTGAAAGTCAGAAATATTACATAGCCTGTTTCCGTTTCAACAGGTAAATGGCAGTCAATATTAGAGCAGGTGTGTTTGATTCCAAACACCAAACTCATTTCTGAACAGCCTGTTGCTTGCAGTTGAGAATCCTGTAGCACAAAACTTAAAGCAGAAAAAATAAAGCCAACAGAACCCTTTTTCAAACATTTGCCAAAGTGACACACTTAACTCATCAACTATTTAGGTAAAAACAATGAATACAACAACTTTGAATCCTAAAATTATCCTGTTATGTGAAAATATAAGGAACAAGGACTAATCCTAACAGAATGTGCTCACATGTTACTTTCTTGCCATCCAAGTTATTAAATACAAAATAGTAAGTCTTTGAATTAAAAACTGTCATCCTATCTTATTAGAAAGGTCTCTAAACAAAAATCAGTTGCACATAAAACTTGAGTCTTCCTGACATTTTTAAAAACTTCCCTGACATTTTAAGATTGAGAATGCTTTTATAGTAACATTTATATTGAAAGGAATGCTGAATAAAACCACTTGCTTCAGATGTAATTCTCACTTTTTAAGGCATATAATAAAATGCATTTAACCTACATTTTCATAAAACTTTATCATATTAATACTCATTTTCTAATAATTTTCTAGAATGACTATAAATATGCTTTTTCAAAAAGAATTTTTATTAAGGAAAGGAACATCATAAATGATAACAGTATCGTTCTGCAACCTCTGAATTCCTCCGAAACCCCAAATAAACAGAGTGGAGTTGAATGTAGGGTCAGTCCTTATTTTCTGCATTAGTGTTAGGTGTTGGAGAAAATAATACTCAAAATAAAATAAATTTGAAATTTTATTCACCTGTACAATTATTTTAAAAAATCAACTCAAATGTTTTTAATTTAATAATCTACTAACAAACAAAATTTTTAAAAATCCTTTACATAAAAACCATAGGGTAATAGGATTATGTCAATCTCAAAAGCATCAGACCAGTTACAAGGCTGCTTAATTCCCTCTTGCTTCCCAGTCCATGCTGAGAATGAGCAGCTTGATGTCATGCTAGTGCTTTTCACACTCTATAACAGACCATCTCCTTTCTTTCTGAATTTGCTTTTTGCAGACCACAAAACTTCTTTATGGTAAAGAAATCATTACATTTATTTACTGCGAGGAAATTTGCTCTAATTAAATTGTTGAATAAACAGTACTAACGGGAACAGATTTAAGCAGATTAATTGATAAAGAATTTTTGGTACTAATTGCTCTGCTTCTCATAAAAGTCTTGGGATTGTCAAATGTTGGGTGTAGTCATAGGATGATGTTGGACAAGCGAATATCATTCATCCTTTGTGTCACATCAAAGAAAAACTAAGAACTTTTTTTTACACAATTCGTTAATCTCCCCTGTATCTTTTCATATAGAGTGTTTCAAAATTAATTGAAAGATTCTTGATTGTTATCAACCCTGCTACTAGGATATGCAGGTAAATGTATTACATTATTAATATAAAAATATATTTTAAATAAAATAGAGTTATTTTACATTTAGAGTTTTTTAAATGCCTACATATAGCTACTTTGTTTTATTATGGACTGAATTAAGATTTACCTACTCGATTGTGTGTTCCTACCAAACAAAGCTAAAGACACCAATCATAAAATTTAACCTCCATCTGATGTTAATTGTTGCCGAGCATAGCTACTGTAATGAAAAAGAGGCTCATTTCACCCACACAGGTTCAAAAAACAAAGTTCATTTAAACCTGTCAACAGCTATTAAGAGGTTTCTGAAATCAGTAACAGTAAATGTAAAGAGAAGTAGACAGCTTTTCTCTGTTAAGTGTGAGAGGTATCAACATCTTACAGTTGGCATGAAAGTGGCCTTTATCACTTTTAAACTTTTCCTCTTTAAACTCACAATTGTTTCAGTAATCTACCTGCTGTGTTTGTTTGTAATGATTACAGAGAACAAGCAAAACAACTATCTTATGTTGAGCCTTTCCTGTTTCATCTAAGCACTGCAATTCCCACTGATTAAATTATACAGAGGACATCTAGAATCATTAGATTCAGTCTTAATGTATATTTCCTCTATAAATTATGCATCTTAATAGCTCTCTTTTTCACAAAAAAATCACTGGGATCTGTAGTAGGCATTTCTAATTATTGGTTCAATTTAGTTCTTGAATGTAAAATCTAATAATTATGTAAGTTGATTCTTTTTTTTTCTGAAAACATTGGTACTCAAAGTTTATATTTAGGCAAGATCAAGATGCAGATTCTTGCCCCACCTTCTAGAATTCTAACTCAGTAAGTCTGGAGCAGTTGTCTGTATTTTTATCAAGCTCCTGAACTCTAAGTAGTCTGGCATATATTTTGACAAAATGCCATTCTAGCAAATTGAGGCAATAATTTGAATACTCAGATTTACATATTCATTCTCACTAACTTCCCAAACAAGAGGCACTATCTCTTCAGAAATTTTCCTCTGTGGAAAATCAACTCTCCCTCCCCTGCGCAATCCCTTAACCCCCAGTCATAACAGAAAAAAACAGAGAGAGACAAATTATTTTATGACAATAGAATAATCAAATGTAATAGTTTAGTGACCCCTTTTTTTCTCTTTCATGCTTAGCCACTGGAATTAATATTTTATTAAACCAAATAAATGTTCACCACCATTTAAATCACAAAAGAAGAAACATAAAAGGCTAAACTCATTAAATATTATAAAAAGTCAATGGATATCACTATATAATGTAATTTTTGACTCTGAAATTGGCAAAATTTTAAAATTTGTAAACTTATAATTTCTACCCTTGGCAAAACCTTGGTAGGGATATAAATGTATGCAATAGTGAAAGTAATTTCGTAGTATCTATCAAAACTAAAGTTACCATAATATTTGTCTAGCAAGCTTACTTTTAACAATTTTTTTCTATGTAAATAGAACACAAGTTTATTGAAAGTGTATCAATAAAAAATTCAGAGAAATTATTCAATACTAAGAGAATGCTTTAGGCTGGGCACAGTGACTCACACCTGTAATCCCAGCAATGTGAGAGGCCGAGGCGGGTGGATCACCTGAGGTCAGGAGTTTGAAACCACCATGGTCAACCTGGTGAAACCCTGTCTCTACTAAAAATAAAAAAATTAGCTGGGAGTGGTGGCGGGCACCTGTAATCTCAGCTACTCTGGAGGCTGAGGCAGGAGAACTACTTGAACCTGGGAGGCAGAGTTCGCAGTTAGCCGAGATTGCGCCATTGCACTCCAGCCTGGGCAACAGAGGGAGAATTTGTCTCAAAAAAAAAAAAAAAAAAAAAAAAAAAATTCTTTAAATGAAATGATTCAATAACCTGTTACCTCATAAATCTCAGAAAAAAAAAAATACCAAAGTTACAATGTGGTTTATGCAATTGAATGTTTGATAACTGAAAGCTGTAGAATTCTGCATAAGGCTTATTTTTAATCATTAAGTGATATAATTCTGAGCAGACTAGGAGTGAATACTGATCTGTCTGTAGGTATTACAGAACACAGAAACTCAGGACACAATGCCCCAAAATATGGCACCTCTGCACTGAGTATTTTACACTGAAGGAAATTGAGAAAACCACAGAAGCAGAAAGGTCACTCTCTGACCATCTATCACCATTTTCCCCTAAGGCCACAAAAAGAATTTTCTGTTCTACTTCCCCTGAAAGTAGGTCATAAAACCCCTATTCTAGAAGAGTTTTACCCTATGCCCAGAGGAAAGGGATAAGACACCCAAACTCTGAAAAGTTAGAACAGCCTTTACTAAGGTCCCTGCATTTTTCCCATTCGATCGTACCCTCTTGACTGCCAATCACACTTCTGCATGACTGTCCTTAAAAACAGTTTTCCCTGGGCCTTTGGGTCTTTATTTCCAAAGACTTCCATGTCATTAAATATTTTGGTTACATATATTCGTTATGCTTTTCTTTTGTTAATCTTTCTTTTTTATAGGGATGTCAGTCATGAACCTTCTGATGGGTGAGAAAGAGTTACTGCATTTTCTTTCCTACACTTAATCTGTATGAAGAAATTAATCCCAAATTATTGACAGTGGAGAGTGAAGTTCTCAATGCTGAAACCCAAGAAACAGAGAAGGAATTTCTTATGTAATATACTTTAAAAAAATAGTAGAGGCATTATGGTAAATATTTCAAAATTTCTACAAGCACCATGTGTTCTGTTATATAATAATGCATGAGTAAACACTAAAATTAAAAATAAATCTCAGATATATGTATTACATTAGAAATATCTGTTACTGCTGGAAAGTTTCAAAAACTGTATACAAGATGATTCTCGTAGACTAACAACTGTATTTTTGTTCTTCCAACAAAAGAAAACTTTTGAAATAATGGTTGACCACATGCAGGAATGAATTGTATATTTTTGAGAAGAAAACAGTTTGGTGTTATACAAGCACATTTAAAGATGTTCAATTGATTCCCTGAATTTCATTTCTTCTTAGTAAAAATATAAAAGTCTTAGGCTTTATACACCCTATAATCACACAAGGAGCTAGTTAAAATTGCAGCTTGCATGGTATATATGTCCAAATAGTCTCGGGTGGAGCTTAAAGATCTGAATTTGTATAAAGTATCCATTGTCATTCTTATGTAAATAGTCTGGGAATTACAGTTTGAGAAATGGTAAACCAGAACAAAACTAAAGTGAATGAGTCTGGAAAATTGTCCCAAGAAGTGTTACTGACCCTTCTACTACAAATATAATAAATCTTCAATAATATTATAACAAAACTTTATATATCAAGAATCAAAACATTCCAAAATTCAACATAAAGGGAGGGTTTAAGACATACCTGAAAGTAATCAAAGTAATTTATTTTTACATGAGGCTGCTTAAAGTTGACCAATTGAACTGTGGCAAATAAAAAATAGAACTTTTTCACACACACACACAAAATTGTGAATCATTTGCTGACATCCTAAACCTTTATAATTTATTTGCTTTAACCAATCTCTTATATATCTATGTGCAATAAAATGTATTTTCTAAATGTACATAGTTTTGAGATTCAAAATCTCAAAATTTTGAAGATTTAAAACTTTTGAGGATTTTTTGAAGTTCTCCTGGTATGTATACATTCCAGTTTTAATTGATAGCATTACTTATATTATACAGCTTTACATCAAAGGAGTTTCCATGTTTGGTAACTTTCACTTTTTATGATACTTTTTTTGAATGCTAACTAGATGTCTATTACTTTTATTTCTAATAAATAGTAAACACCCCGGTTTTCAACATGAAAAATACTTTTATTTCTAATAAAATGAGGTACTTCTACTAAATGTCTACCTCTTAAATTGCTTTAGGAGGTTTTAGTTTCTAGTGGTAATGCTTGGGGCCTTTACCTTCTGGATTTCACTGCCATTTTGCACTATAGAAGCTAGACTAGGTCCATATCCTTTTTGAATCTCATTGAGATGAAATTCTATGTATGTACGTATGTATGTATGTATGTATGTATGTATGTATCTATCTATCTATCTATCTATCTATCTATCTATCTATCTATCTCACTGCTATAGACTGAATGTGTTCTCTCAAAATTCATATGTTGAAATCCTTCCCTAAGGTAATGGTATTAGGAGGTGGGGCTTTTGTAGGGGACTGGGTCACAAGGCTGCCCTCGTCAATGGGATTAGTGCCTTTGTAAATGTGAAGAGGGAGCACTCCCTTGCTCCTTCCCTAGATGAGGACACAACAGATATCTATGAACCAGAAAATGGAGTCTTCAGCAGACACTGAGTCTCTCAGCATGTTGATCTTGGAGTTCTCAGCCTCAAGAACTGTGATAAATAAATTTTTGTTGTTAAGTTATCTACTGTATGATATTTTTGTTATAGCATCTGGGATGGACTAAGACACTGTTTATCTACCTATCTACCTCCCCATAATAACAAAGGCTATGGATTAAAATTCAATACAAAATAGTTTTGTCTTGAAACCAATCCAAGAGGATATTTATTTCCTGAAGTACCACTCAAGAAGTTGTTTCATGTATAATGTTATCTAGGGAAAGAAAACTCAAGACCATAACTGGTTTCACACAAGTGTAAAAATATAAAAGTCAAGTAAAAATAAGAAAAAACTGGCCGGGCGTGGTGGCTCAAGCCTGTAATCCCAGCACTTTGGGAGGCCGAGACGGGCAGATCACGAGGTCAGGAGATCGAGACCATCCTGGCTAACACGGTGAAACCCCATCTCTACTAAAAATACAAACAACTAGCCGGGCGAGGTGGCAGCGCCTGTAGTCCCAGCTACTCGGGAGGCTGAGGCAGGAGAATGGCGTGAACCCGGGAGGCGGAGCTTGCAGTGAGCTGAGATCTGGCCACTGCACTCCAGCCTGGGTGACAGAGTGATACTCCGTCTCAAAAAAAAAAAAAAAAAAAAAAAATAAGAAAAAACTTTGGAGGACATATTGTTGCCTAATATGTTTTAATGTATGATTTATAATCTCTAACCAAACAGGAATTATATAAGCATACAGAATTATTAGTATTAATAAGCAAAAAGTTATAAACTCACACAAAAAAAGAAATTTTTAAATAGATTTAAGATTCTCAATATATATTAGTTTATTCTTACACTTGAGAATATAATTGCCTGGTACCCTATCAAGCACTCTGTAAACCTGATCTGAAAATAAGATTTGCTCTTTCTAAGTTTAGACATTTTTTTTAGGTGCCATCTGTTGTCCCAGTGGAATATGGATCAATTGTCATGTGTACTTCTGTTTGCAGCCCCTCAGTACATTAGTGTGATAGTGACAAAAAACAATGCAACTCCTTGTTTAAAATAAAATGCTTAGAAGCAGATATCCAAATGATAAAAACCATTTCAGGACACTAAGGAATATAATCCACCTACATCTATCATTTTCAATGTTTCTTTCTTTTGAAATTGTTTTGCTCCAAACATAGGCCACATAAATCCAATACATGTATTTTGAGGAACAGGATTATTATTCTTATCGAAGGTGCATAAAAGGGAAGGTTGTACTGGTCAGTTATAAAAGAGATAAATAAAAAAAAGGAAACGAACTGAGAATATTCTGATCTGACATAAACATAAAGTGAAAGAAACTGACAAATGTAGTTTCTTATTAATGCTCACCAAGTGGGGTACAAGAGAATTCTAGGGCATTCCTTTATACTCCTGTCATACGTTTAACTTTCTACTTAGATAATATAATACTTGAGTTAATTCAATTAATTGTTTCAAAGAAAAATGTAATTTTAAAAATCTTTATCTCATAAGAGTGGAGAATGGAGAACCTAGGATTTCAAACTTGCTTTGTCATTCCCTGCTACAACCTCTCCCTGGCAATAATTCATTCTTCCTGGAGGGACTGAGGAATCATGATGGTTCTTTTTCTTAATTATGATGGGCACTTTTTAGAAAGTTTCTTAAAATTCTACTATCTCTTTTCACATCAAGTTAAAATTCCATGACATCTTATTTCTATGTCCTTCATTCTATACTTTTACACATAACTGAATACATTCTCCACTTTAGATGAAAACTGCCACAAGATCTAGTGCTTTTCTTATTAACCAGGGTAAAACACTCCATTTTATTATTCTAATTATAATTGTTCAAATGTACTTTATTCAATAATTAAGAAAATAATGAATGACTAATAATAATAATGCTGGTATACCATAATCTGTCAAAACTGTAAGACTATTACTACCTTGTGGAACATTTGGTAGTCCCATTATGCAATTGTATAAATTTAGAAATTGGAAAATTTGGGAAAAAATTGGCAAAAATATTGGAATGCAGTGATATGAGTACATTATTAGATTTAATTTTCATACTAAAGCTTTAATCAAAATTAAAATAAACAAATGTTTATAGTTTAAAGGAAGCACTCCACTTACAACATCTATCCTTTCATCCATTTCAAAAAATAAATGATTAGTATGATCACTAAACAAGAGTATGGGAGTGGAGGTGAAAGGCATGTTGAGCACTTTCTATGTGCCAGACACTGCCCTATATATTTTACTGTTATTATTTCAGTTACAGATCTTAAAGACAGTAATAAATGTAAGTCTCCACTTGGGAGTGAGTTCCTATATGGAGATTTAGCATAGTAGAGCATTTGAATTTGTGAGAATGGATGAGGTTTAGTAAATTTATGAGAAGCTATCTATGTCTTTTCAATATGTGAATAACTATAAACATGTATTATTAATTGGTAAATCAAATAGCTGTATAATAAAGCTGAAGAAGAAGTTTCATTCAGTAGAAAGGGCTACTCAGCTAAAGAGAAGAGAGAAGTTTAAATCACAAGATTTGCAAAAATTAAGTGTCACAGCAGGTAACATAAGGAGGGCTGTGGGAGGACAAAGTGGTAATATGGAAATCTGTGATGTGGGCTCTCTGTCAGGAAAGACTTCTCCACTGAAGCATTACTTAAACCAAGAGCTAAACCATGAGGAAGGGAAATCACATTTTCAACAAATGAATCAGCATCTGCAAAGTCTTCTTTAATTTCTATGAAAACTACTAATAGAAGTTATAATAAAATTTTGTGAAACAAAGCTATTTTTCTGAAGACTACTGGAAGAAGAATGATATATTTTATTTATTCCAAACAGATCACCAGCCCCACTTAATGGAATGCACAATATAGTTTAATTTTCCTATTTAAAGTAACATAACACATATGGTTATTACCATTGCTCCAAACTTTGAGAAGTAAATATGGCTAGTAATGACAGGGAAGCAGTTTTTAACATCTGATTGTGTCTGATTAATACATACAAAATCTGAACTCTTCCCACCATGCTCATTGCTAACATCTTCAGCCTGGTATTGACATAATTTTGCATAAGGTTGCCCTGTTTCTGAACTTGCTCACCTATAGTCTCTTCTCAAGAGTAAGCAGAGTGAAGATTGAAGACAGATCACAGCATTCTTCTGTTCAAAAAATGACCTTTAATTTTATGCACAGTCTTAAAAGATACCACTCCCTAATCAAAGCTCTCACTCCCTAATCAACATTGCCATTAATCTCTGGAATTGTTTTCTGCTATCCTCCCTGTCACTCTCTTTTCTTCAACTCTCTGGCCCTTTACTGTCTGCTGAGCATGTCAGGCATGCGTTTATAGGGCCTTTGCCCTTATTGGTTCCTTTGTTATTTTGCCTCAGATAGTCACTGGCCTGCTTGTCCAACTATTTGTTTTTCAACCATCATTTTGCTGAGGTGTCCCTTATCACCCTATTTAAAAAACAATCAGTCTTCTCACCTCCCTGGCACTCCTTGTTCCTCTACACCTTCCGCTTTCTTTTCTTACAAATATCACCACTTGATGTTGATAATCTCACTACATTCAAATGTAAATTCCATTTTTGTCTCTGTATCACTGACGTTTAAAATAGTATTTGGCACATAATAGAATATGTATTCATTGAGTATATGAATAAACAGATGACATCAACATTGTTTAAGAAATCTAGACTTAAACTTGGGAATCACTTCTCTTCCCATTCTTTCAATGTCCTTATTATCTCACCCCAATATATGATTCTGTTGTCAATCTGTTGCCCTGACATTGCATTTCAACCACTACCACTAACATTTAGGTCATTATTTTTCAGTTGAATTACCACAGTAGATACTAAGTGGGTTTATGCAGCCAACATGCCCACCTTAAAAAAAAAGTCATATGTATATGGATTTAGATACAGTCCTAAATGATCATTCTTTCTAAATGATATTTCTACATACAAGTCTAAAACTTTTCCATCTTTCCATTTGATAAAGTTTGATTTGATTCCTAGTCATGCCATTTCTGGCCTCTCATGTTGTGGTTCCAACTTCTTCCATCTGTTATATTCTACATGTTCCAGCCAAAAGAAACTACCTGGCATTCCTGCAGATGGCTGAGGTGTCCATGGGTATCTACCACTCAAATATCCTTCAAACCTATTGCAGGAGTCATAGCTGGCCATCGTCTTCAGTAGTCACCCATCAATACCAAAGCCATGCTTCACCTGAGCTGCTTCCCACCAAAGGCTGAGTGACCAGGGGATTCGTACTGGTACCTTGACTCCCAGCTGCATAATCAGCTGGTCAAATTTTTATTAGACCTGCACTTAGTCCTGAGCCTCTTTCTATCCAATCCTTCCTTGCCCACCTCTTCTTTTATAAGCATGAAACCTGCATTAATCTCAAGACTCACCCTGTCTCCTTCAGCTCTTTCCCCTTTATTCTTCAATGAATGCCTTGTAGGCCTTTTACCATCTTTGTGTCTGCTTCTGTTGGAGGATTCAAACTGACACACAGTTCCTCAAAAAAGTTTCATGTTTTTCCACTCTGTCTTTGCTCTTACTACAATACCCTCCTTCTCTTTCTGCCTTTCTAAACCTTACATGGACATAAAATGGCAAACTCAAATCCCAGATGTGCCTCATTATATACCCCTTCTGTAATCTTTCCAACTTGTGAACTTTTATAAAAAGTTCTTTACTTATAGCTCTTCCTAAACAATATTCCATGCCCCCACTGGACTTTAAGTGCCTTGATGGTATGAACCGTGCCTTACTATCTTTGTAAGGAAGAAACACAGCAACTTGGAACTTCTAGAAGTTCAGCACCTATTTAATATATTACATTCATTAAATAAAGTAACATTTGTGATCTAGAGCCCCTCTTTACATTTATATCTAAATCTTTCACAACATTGCAATAAATCAGAAAGCAATTCACTGTTACAGTCCTGCAGTGGCCAGTCTGGATCTGGTCTACAAATAAGAAACTAAGAAAATGGCAGTTTATAGTCATGAACACAACCTGAGAGTCATGGGTGGTTAAAGAAGTTCACAGGTAAGGCCAGACACGGTGGCTCATGCCTGTAATGCCAGCACTTTGGGAGGCCAAGGAGGGCGGATCACAAGGTCAGGAGTTTGAGACCAGCCTGAACAACATGGTAGTAGTGTGTAGTATAATTACTATGACCTGAAATATACTAAATACACTAAAGAATAACGAGTAATAGAACGCAGGATTTTTGTAGAGTACAAAAAGCATGCCATTCAGGATACATTTCAGCACATAAAAAAAGAAAAGTTACATTAAAATATTATAACAGTCAGAAATCCATAATTATCTACCACTTACAAATATAATAAGCTGTGTGAAATAACATAAAACTACATAAAATAATAGTTTTTAAACGTGAGGACTATGACCTTCTTTTTCTCTTGCCCAAATTCCTATCTAAGGGACCTGGGGGGTCATGCCCTACAAACCGTAAAATCTCATCAGGTGGGTTTTATGAACCCTATATAATGTAGCTTACTTTCCAACCTGACTCTGGTATACAGTATAACATGGTAGATAGCAGATGCTGAAGGAAGTAAACAAGATTTTATCCCAAAATATATTTCTTTAACATATGTTGAAATGGCTGCCACAGGATCATCAGACTAAAATGACCCTGCAAAAGCTGTCTTGCGTGGAAAAATTTGCATCAGATTAACTTTCCATTAATGTAGCCAGACCTCTCCCTTTCTAGACTTTTTCAGATCTGGAGAGATGAACTGAGAGCCTGACACCTTTGAAGTCTGGAAAGAGACATTTTCCATCTATTCTCTCTGAGGGCTGCCACCTACGAGGCTTCTTTTACATACTAAGAACCTTCCTTTCTACTGATTTCAAGTTTTAGACATTAGCTTAGCTCTCCCAACCAATTGTCAACTAAAAAATACTAAAACCCACCTATGATCTCCCCAGCCCTCTGCTTTGAGATGTCTGGCCTTTTTTTCCTTTCTTTCTTTCTTTTTTTTTTTTTTGAGACGGACTCCAGCCATAGTTGCCCAGGCTGGAGTGCAGTGGCGCGATCTTGGCTCACTGCAAGCTCCACCTCCCGGGTTCACGCCATTCTCCTGTCTCAGCCTCCCAAGTAGCTGGGACTACAGGCGTCCACCACCGTGCCTGGCTAATTTTTTTTTTTTTTGTATTTTTAGTAGAGACAGGGTTTCACCATGTTAGTCAAGATGGTCTCGATTTTCTGACCTCGTGATCCACCCGCCTTGGCCTCCCAAAATGCTGGGATTACAGGCTTGAGCCAACGTACCCGGCCGAGATGTCTGGCCTTTTTAAGACCAAACCAATGTACACCTTCTTTATAATGATTTATGATTTTCTTGCAATTCCTGTCTCCCTGAAATTTATAAAATCAAGCTGCAATCTGGCTGCCTCAGGCACATTTTATTGGGACTTCTTGAGATTGTGTGACCCAGGCCGTGGTCATTTTGTCATTCTGAGTCAATATTGACTCGGAATGCACCTCTTGAAACATATTTTGGCAGAATTTGGATTTTTCTATTATCAAATGTATTTTCATGTATAGAAGATAAACAGTATTTTAGTAAATCAATAAAATTTATAATAATTTAAAACATAATTTTATCATTCCTTAATTATGTTAAAACTCTAAAGTGTCATTAACAAATTACCCAATAAACTGTGATAATTTTTTATTCCTATCCATGTGTTTCACCTAGATTTCAGAACACCAACTTTGGAGATTTAATGAGAAATGTGTAAAAAGGTTAGTTGAATCAAAATTTTCAAAAATACTATTCTGAAGGATACATTCTACAATAGCAACATTTTTGGCCTGACAACCAATGCCCAAAGGACACTTTTAGGTACCACTCAGATTAGTCATTTATTAAACTATATTTCTGTAAGCTATTAAGGTTCAATGTGATGCTGTTTACAGGTAACTATGACTGCTTTGTGCATTAAAGGTTATTAGCAAATCAAAATCAATAAAACAATTTGAGATTTCAGAATAGATAAAATTTAAGTACATTCTTTATATTTAGTCAATCTCCCTTAAAATTAATTGTCCTATATTAGCAGCCTTTTAAGATGGCAGCAAACAAATACAGCCAATGCTCTGAGTGGGTAATAGAAGTGTCAACAGAACAAACGACCTGTGAGTTAACAACTTTATGAAGTATACATGTATTACCTATGATAACATGTATTGTTACATAATAAGAAACACACTCATGAAATTATTTGAGTGAACTTGTTGTGAAATTCAAAGGAATACCTTTCATTATTTTGCAAAAAGTGTAGTAACTTTTGGATTAGCAAATTATCAAACTTTTGCTTATCAAACAATGTGAGGTGTTCTTATATTAAGGCATTAGTGATGGTATAAGAACTTTCCAATATAATTTTGAAAAAAGGGCCAGGAGTGGTGGCTCAAGCCTGTAATCCCAGCACTTTGGGAGGCCGAGACGGGCGGATCACGAGGTCAGGAGATGGAGACCATCCTGGCTAACCTGATGAAACCCCGTCTCTACTAAAAACTACAAAAAATTAGCCGGGCGAGGTGGCGGGCGCCTGTAGTCCCAGCTACTCCGGAGGCTGAGGCAGGAGAATGGCGTAAACCCGGGAGGCGGAGCTTGCAGTGAGCTGAGATCTGGCCACTGCACTCCAGCCTGGGCGACAGAGCGAGACTCCGTCTCAAAAAAAAAAAAAAAAAAGAAAAAAAGAAAAAAGAAAAAAAGACATATCCATATGTATTGTCTTATAGATTCAATGTTGTTCAATTTATTACACTGGTAGTAGGAAGAGGAACTGACTCAGAGATAAGACAAGGATATAGAGGATAATGGTAATCACATGTCATAAATGGTTATTTGTAGTGGTAGTATTCTGAGCATTGCAGTTATTTTGGCTTGTTTTCTTTTGTGAAACAGTTAATAAGGCTGGGCGCAGTGGCTCACACCTGTAATCCCAGCACTTTGTGAGGCCGAGGCAGGCAGATCACCTGAGGTCAAGAGCTCGAGACCAGCCTGACCAACATGGTGAAACCCCATCTCTACTAAAAGCACAAAATTAGTCAAGTGTGATGGCTGCGCCTGTAATCCCAGCTATTTGGGAGGCTGAGGCAGAAGAATTGCTTGAACCTGGGAGGCAGAGGTAGAAGTGAGCCAAGATAGTGCTACTGCACTCCATCCGGGGCAACTAGAGCAAAACTCCATCTCAAGAAAACAAAACAAAACAAAAAAACAGGTAACAAAACATAATCTGAGCTTAATGACCATCTCATAGAACAGGATGTTAATTTATATGGTTAATTTTGAGGTATGTTGAAACCGTAAAAGTTTTATCTATATTCACTACTATGTACTGCAAATCTTCTGTTCTAAAATGGTAAAATCCTGTCCTACCTTTAGTATTACCATTATTATTAATATCTGAAATGTAACATTCCTTTCCTACTTTCAAATATTTCCTAGAGATTAACTGGCAAAAGTCAGGAGTTTAACTATTTTCCTTTATTCAATGTTTCTTCTTTCCTAAAATTTTTAATTTAATTTAATTAGTTAATTTTTAAACCACTTTATTGGGGCCTGATTGGCATAAGAAAGCTGTACATTCAATGCATACAACTTAATGAGCTCGGAGATAAATGTAGACTTGTAAAACCATCGTCACAATCTATGCCATAAGCATTGCCATGCCTTCCGAAACTTTCCATCCCTTCCTTTCTTTATTAATGTTACTATTATTATTTGCATGTGATAAGAACATTTAAGATCAACCGTCTTAGAAAAATTTTAAGTAAACAACACAGTATTGTTAGCTATAGGCAATACAGTAAATCTCTAGGGTTTAGTCATATCGCATAACTGAAACTTTGTATCCTTTGACCAACACTTCCCTACTTCCTCCTGCTCCCAGCCCCTTGAAACCACCATTTGACCCTCTGCTTTTATGAATTCCATTCTTGGATTCCACATGTGAATGAAAGCAAGCAGTATCTGTCTCTCTGTGGTTTGGCTTATTTCACTTAGCATAATATCTTCCAGATTAAAGGCTGTAACAAATGGCAGGATTTCCTTTCTTTTCAAAGCTGAATAATATGCCATTTTATGTAAATGGCACATTTTCTCTATTCCTCCATGTATGAACATTCTGGTTGCTTCCATGTGAATAACTGGCTATTGTGAATAACTAAATGTCTTTTATAAGTGATCTTATTTGACCTCTGATAAGACATAATTTAGGTCTTATGCATTCATTCCCTTTGCTTAATATGTCTCTTAATTGTGGTTACATTTTAAATCAAAATTGCACAAATTGTTTTATCTCTTTATATTATGTTATCCCTTATTCTACATATCCAATTTATTTCTTTAAAAAAATTTTGAGAAAGAAATCTAATTACCAATCCTTATACACCAATGGTATGTCTTACCACTTCCATGTCTATACCTTGCTCCAAAAATATTTGTGCTCAGACCTGTAAACATATACAAATTTCTAAATGATAGACCAAATAATTTTTCTGTTGATATGTTTAAATAAAAATAATAGCAAACTTCTGAAACTTTATCTTTTCTGACATTGATTCTATTTGTTCTATTTAATTGAAAACCTAAGTATACAAAAAATACTAGAATACCTCTGGAAATTTTCAATAGACCATGTAAGTATTCAAATTAGATTATGAAGCTAAAATAAAATTAATGGAAAGGATACAAAGTCCTGGTTCACCCTGAAAAATGTTTTCTTCTTCTAACTGGATAAGATTAAATAAAATAACCATACAAAAAGTACAGGCAATCTCTGTGAATTGATGATATATTCTGCATCTCATTCAACAAAAATATATATAAATAACGTATGTATTATTAATATGCATTTATTTTCTCTGAATTCAATTTTATAGAGTTTTGCATAATTAATGTGGTATTTTAATCATGTTACAATAACAAAAGTCGGCTTGAAAACATAACTGGGTTAGGTACATTTGGTGATGTCTAGTGGAAATCATTCTTGTATCAGTCTTACATAAGCAATTAGAGAGAGCAACAAAAAGTATGTCACTGGTATTAAGAAGAGAGTGTCTATATATCAATTTAAAAAGTCAACTTTCAACCAGGGAAAGGAAATATGACTCTTCAATGTATAAACAGAGAATTACAGAAAAACAATCAGCTCTGGGACTTTACTAAGTATCCTTATAAAATCTCACGAGCCAAGTATTTTCTTTTATTTTTAATTTTTCTATGAAGGGTGCTTTTTAGCTAGTAGTAAAAACATTGATGTGAAAATGGTCAACAGATAAACGAACTCAGAGCCTCAAGTCCTCCTTAAATGGAACATGTCAGAGTACACATTATGTTAGTACAAGGTATCCTGAGAGCTGCATCTATGAAACACCAGAGAGGGCTGTTCTAGAAACTGCCTTTATGAGATTCCAAATATAAACACGACATAATGAATTTATTACCATGTCCTGGGAACACTCATTTTGAAATGGGTTAACAATTCAGTATAAAGGATTTTCAGTGTGTTTTAATTTTCCAGCCCATGAAAATTCCTCTAAATGTAGGACATGGATTAAAAGTTTATGGATACACCATTTATCCCACTAGTTTCTAGTATATGCCAAACAGAGCAGAGATCACCCCTCTTAGGGGATTGTGGGACTCCCAAACATGGAAACAAAGGAAAGCCTTGAGTTTTTTCAAGGGAAATTTCAGGCATTAGCTTGCCCTGAGAAGTGAACATGCACCATAAGAAGCAAGAAGGTAATACAAGCTTAAAACAATAACCAAATAAGCTAGAACCACAGGATAGTTCCTCTACAGAAACTAAAAGCAACATCTTAACATGTGTCTCTGAATTGTTTTTCAGAAACTCCACCAAATGGATTCACTGGCACACAGAATTCAAATAAGGGAGAACTGGGGACTCAACTCTGACCCCCATTATTCATTCTAAATTCTTTCTAGGGAGCCTGGAGAAAGTCACACTCATGAGCTGGAGCTAACACTCTCTTCTGCTGACCCCAAATTGTTAAATAAAGCTTTTCTTCCTTAACCAACTGCAAATCAGAAACTCCTTGAATCTACCTATGACCTGTAAGCCCCTGCTTCAAGAGAGCTTGCTCTTTTAGGACAAAACTGTACTCCTGCCTTTAAAAACCCTTACCTGCAAGTCACTGGGGAGGTCAGGACTTAAGCATTAAGTTGCCTGGACTTCCTTGCTTGGTGACCTGCAAATAAAGGCCTTCCTTTTTCCAGCTGCAAACCTCAGTGTGGATATCCAATATTACTGCATCAGGCAAGAGGACCCCAAATTGGTTCAACAGCGTATGTTGCCATTTAATCTTATAATGGAAGTATATTTGTTGATTAGAAGCTACAAGTCGTAGTAACATATACCCTAACTGTTACAGGTCAAATGTTGGAAAATTTCATTCTCTCTGTTTTCCTTTAAGTCAAAAATTTATTCTATGAATGAATCTTCACATCAATAATTTAAAGAGGATTTCTGGTGGAAATCCCATTGCAAAAACAATCACATGGAGATCTGTGAATATTGCCCTGGGGAATCCTAAGGATTTTTATAATCTCTGCAGGAAGCAATATTGTATGTCCTTAAAGAAAGATTATCAAAACAATAACAAAAATAACTAATGGGAAGAAAATGAAAGATAAAGAAATATTTAACATTCACCTACTATGTGCTAGCTATCTTCAAATATATGTAGGAATATTTCCATATGAACTGTCAAGTGCAAGTATTTACAAGGGAAGTGTTATAAAATGAATTCATTTTCATCACTTATAAGTAATGCTGACAAATAAGCATTGGAAATTTAATTTTGTCAATATGCATTTCACACCAACAAGAAGGTAAGGTACTCTGATTGGAATAACTGGCACCCATGATCTAAAGGGCAAGATTTCTCAAACAGAGAGAGACAAGTTATTGAATGTGCTTATTTGGTCAAACAGAAAAGAATTTGAGACCTACTTTGTTCTGTTTCTGTGGCTAACAAGCAATATTCCAATAAACAATTTCATCCCTTGACTGAACAAGCTTGACTTTGGACAAGGAAGAAGTTTACTCAAATGACCAGTAGAGGGTAAGTAGACCTTTCAATATAAATTAGCATTTTCTTATTAGTCTAGTTAACAAGAATGAATTCCCTACAGCCTCATCATTTATACATGTGAATAGGTAATGTTCAGTTTCAGAATCTGTGAAGTGAAAAAAAAAATATTGATCCAAAAGGATGCCTCAGAAAATCCTGTGAAACTAAACTTTATATAGCCTATAGTTTTCTCCCTAATCATGTTTATAACTAAGGAAAATATTAATACTCTTTTCAGGCAAATTCTATACAGACATAACTATGGTGAAAATGAAGCATGTATCCCCTACGGATCCCCAATAGTTTGCCTTTAGATAAATAATCTAAAAATATTTTGTTCTTTAAGTATAAAGCATCTTAAATTATATAACTCAATAACAAATTATCTATATATCAGGCCTCATTTGCACATTTCCAATATATATTAATTTTATTCACGATGGTTTTGTTATGGAACATCAGTCTTCCAACAACATGGTTCAAATTTCAGTTACCACAGTGTATTAACAGTGGGTGATATATAGTTTGTACAGTTACACAGCACAAACTTTGCTGTTAGCCATGCAATTCAGAAATAACTATGTAAATATCAGTGACCAAACTTGGCACTTCTTTCAAAGTGCACAGACAGCCAAGCACATAGTTCTGCTGCCTCTGTCTCCCAGTGATAAACTCACATGCTGTTTTACAAAATTAAATAATTGAAAGAGGTAACTGGCCAACAAAGATGAAAGTCCAACCAGGAAATGAAGTGATAACATCAGAAGTAAAATTTGGATGGAATGTAACAGAGTTAGGGAAGAAATAGCTGAGCATAGGGGTGTTGATGCTACTGCTGTTCAAGAGACTAGATCTGTAGCCAGGTGAACTTAGTGAAGGCAAAGTTATCAATGTAAAAAAGGAAAATGGCTGTAGAGGAAAAGATAAGGATGTCCCAGAGGAAGTGACACTGGCAAAATCTTTACAATAAGGAAACTCCTCAAAACATTAAAACTACAAATGATAAAATGTTGCAAGTTGATACAAATTTAGAAAGGAATATGACAACTTACCAAAGCATATAAAAGATGCAGGTTCTATATTAAGTTATTCAATGGGAAGAATAAGGCAAGCACTGTTTAAACTACTCTTGACAAGATTTTTTTGCAGAGAATAAAACTTTAATCCTCAGTGTTTCTGAGGTTGTAAACTACAGCGCTAAAAAAGTTAGTTTTACAGTTTGTTCATTTCCCTGTACATTTGTAATCATCAAGAAGAGAGTTTTGATGTTTTGTTAAAAAAAAAAATTAAAGGTCACAGAACAGCTGAAATTTTTACCATTGATTATTAGGATCTCTTTGCATGGTTTCAGCTCGCAGAGTCATTTTTAAGGTCCTTTACTACTGTATAACACCTGGACAGCCTGTATTTCAAAGAAGGGGCTTAACTGTTCCCTCAAGAAGACATGTGTGCTAAAAACCCTCACTAGTCTTCCGAGTTTTAGGCCTTAGAAAAGCATTTGATATGCTCCATGAGAGCAAAGATTAAAGGATACAAGAATAAATCTTCTTAGTACCAGTTTTACAAATATGTCGCAAACCCCATTTTACTCTAATCTACAGAAAGGTTTTTACTTTCTAATCTTCCTTAAGAAATAAATTTTAATATAGTAAGTAATTCAACCATTACTAACAGATAAATAGTAAAAGCAAGTTCTGAGAGTTAAAAATATTTTAAATGCTCATATCTTAGCCTCCATGAACGGCAGCACATTTTGGAGCTGTAAAATATCCTCCCTCCAAGCTTTGTTCCTCTCCATTGGCAAACATTAGCTGTGTATGCCCCATCCTCCTGCTACATACACTTTACTTATACAGCACAGGCCAACGTGTCTTTTTCTTCTGATTTCTTTTGGATCACCATAAGCATTATCGACATTTTCATCAGTGATGCCAAGAGAACTGGGAATATGTGAGTTTACTTTTGCTTCCTCTGTTGCCTAGTTGGCTGCTTCTGTAGCAACAGAACAAAAAGAGGATCATGCATGAAATACAGCTATTATTTATGAGAGAATGACTGCTTTTAAAACAAGATAGATGTTTAATATTCTGTGGATATTCCCCCACCAGATTGTAACAGTTCTGAAGGAGGTTAAATTGCAAGCCAAGACTGTCAAAATTCTCTCTTGATATAGCACCAAAATAGCCTGATCAGCCCAAAAGCTGCTGAGCCTCACTATTAGGAATTGCAGCTACTCTGCAATGTGAAAGATAGGGAATTTGGTCTATTTCATATATATATTTTTTAAATCCCTGAGAGTTACTGCCTAAAGAACAAGAATTTCTGCTTGGATGGCTGGATGTGACATTTATCTCTAGTTTTGCGAATGAGGTCGTGGTGTTGTTTAATGCATTACATTAACCCATGCCTCTGAGATCTCGAATCATTTTGGATTGTGATTTAGTTTTACCCAGCATCTATCAGTTAGCATGAAAACAAGTTCAGATAATATTTTAAGTCAAGACTAGATCGCAGGCCATACATTCATTCACCAAATTTTATCAAGCATCTACTATGTGTCAGTGAAACATCTTGCATGGATAATTAATTAGGGACAAAACAGGTTTTTCCTTCACAGACCATCACCCAGGATTTTTTTATAAGGTTGATATAAAATAACTTAGATTTTTACCAAAAGTCATAAGAAAACCCTAATCGTGAGTGAAGTATCTCATCTAACAAGTTTAAACATCTGACAGACTGGCCAACTTGTTTTCCCCTAAAGAGGGAGAGTTATGACCATTCTTTAGAAAGTCTTAGGAAGAATTGGGCAAACAGTATAATAATTATATTCACCAGGGAAAACATGTGTTTAATGGATTGAAGCATAATATAAACATCAGGGTCCAGAGTACCTGAGTTAAGAACTAGGTGCCCTAAGTTCTGTAACATCTTTTGCTTTATCAAACACATGTCGTAAAATACTACTGAGCAGTTTATGCAATTCTACTTTTATTTCAAAGAACACTACAAGGAAGACGATGATTGCAGTTTGAGTCTCTGACAGTTGAATTAATAGGACTATATCTAATTTGTGGCATGAAAGAAGAGTAACAGCAGTATCTATACGATTAGAAAACACAACTAGAAAGATGACAGAATTTGAAAGCATATAAACAAGCATAATCTATCTTCTTGCCTATTTCCCTTGTATATGCATTGCCTTCATTCAAAATTTTTTCACCCAGTGAAGTTCTAAGGTTATTTCAGACTACATATGCCAAAATTAGGAAAGGTGAAGATCATTAATAATGTCTGCATCATTTTCTAAATCCAATTCCACACTGAGAGGCAGAATATCATTAACAATAAAAAGAAATAGTGTATAGGGGATATTTGATTAGAGATTCAAATATCACATTTTCACTTTTATTATATACAAGTGCAGAAATAGAATTGTCCATTTATACAAAATTGTATTTTCTTTGGGTTTTTAATAAGCTATCTGCTTATTAATAAAACCCAAGAAATATAATGTCTTTGGTCCTCCTCTCATTGATGAGATAGCATAGCAGTGATTCACCTGAAGAAGTGTGACTCCAGTGAATGGATCCAAAGGCTACAGACAAGTTTCATTCATACATTCTTATTGGACATGTACTTTTTTTTACATATACCATACCCATATATTGCATTAGGCCATGAATACAAGGAGAATAAACATATTTGGACTCTGCCATCAAGCAATGCAGAGTTTTGTGAATATTTTGCAATTTTTTAAATAAAAATTGATCATAGTTGGACAAAAAATGAGCTCCATAAACACAAGTACTCAGCTATATCTTATATATAAAATTATTTTAAATACACAAGGGAAACAATACTTTAAAAGACCTCTTTGGTCAAATAGTCAATCCTCTAGAACATGAAAATTTTCACTTACATTCACCTGCATTTCAACATATATTTTTGTTCCTTTTCAGATGTTCATAGAGATATCCCTAGATGAAAAATAGAGATTTTATATGTTGTGTCATTTCTTTACCCTTCTTATTTCTGGAGCCAATGCCTGTACATGTAACTACAATGATTCATACTTGCTATGTAACATTAATAGTACCCCAAATGCACAAGATTAGCTGTTTTTTCTTAATTGGTTTTGCAAGTTTTCCACAAGCCCACACTAAAGAGCTCATGTCTATCGAGACTTGTCATTCAAATCAAACTTAGCCCCTTTGCATTGACCATAATCTCAAACTATTAGAATGGAAGAATTTCAGGAAAACAAAATAAATATTTAATAAATATCTGTTGAATGAATGGACTAAATGATTACTAATGAAGACTATATTTGAACAAAAATGTTTTAGTGCAGTCTTTCTCAAATATTAATATATATATGAAACATCTGTAAGGGAACTTGTGAAAATGCATATTCTCATTCATTATATCTGGGGTAGGACTTCATACTCGGCATTTCTAACAAGCTTCCAAGTGATACTAATGTTGCTAGTCCTTAGATGACACTTTGAATAGCATGGCTTTTGGACATCAGTGTAAAACTTTATTACTGAATACATGTTTTCAGGCCATAAACATTTTTGGGTTAAAAATCTATTAGGAGGCATAATCCTGCATTGTACCTAAAAATAAAGATGGTGTTTTTTTCTTCATTTAGTGCTTACTTTTAGCTTACTGTATGGTAAACTCTGTTATAGCTTAGAAATTGGAGTGAATAAAGAATATTGTTAAACATCAAAAGGAAAAAAAAATAGTAGCGACTGAACTAACAATTACCAACTACAAGCAAAAGGATTGTGTAAAATTACAATGAAGTTCTGAAATGTTAAAGAATAAAAATGAAAAAAATCATTAAGCATCTCAGAAAATATGAAAAAAAGAAGGTATGAGATTCTGAGGGTATATTAAATCACAAAAAGGCTTGAATCAACCACATTTTAGACGCTCACCTTTTTAAATGTATGTAAATAATCTAATACAGATATAGACATTATTTTGTAGATGAAGAAACAGTGCTGTAGGTTGCCGTTTAAACGACTTCATCTGGATTCTCACAATGAGGAACTAGCAGAACCAGTATTCATTTTACATCTTATTGTTGAGCCTTAACTGAAATTATTTTTGTTTAACATTAGAGAGACTATAGATCTCAAAGTGTGTTATTATTTTTAGAACTTCACTGTACTTTTCATGTTAAATCTGGCCGTGGTTACGAAATGACTCAGTTTCAACTTCTTTCCCCCTTCAGTGCTTCCTAAAATGTTTCACTTCATTTCTCCTCCAGTGACTTTGTAAATTCATAACATGTTTGAACTCAAGCATTAATTTAAATGAGTTCTACATTCCTTTGGAGCAATGGAATTTAAAATCACATATGTTCTTTATTTAAATGACTTAAAAATATTATAAATGTACATAAAAGTGAAATTCAAAATAAAATCTATATTTTATCTACACAAAATACTTCATGAAAAATGCAAGAGGTGAAGCCAATCCAGTGAAGATTTTTCTAATTTAAATCAACTCTGTCATAAATTACAAAAGCTAAGGTTTCTAAAGCTCCAACTACAAATATTGTCATGTTTCACTGAATATGTCGATTACCGTCATTTGAAGGACTTGCTGCCAACGTTGTTCTCTTACTGTTACATGCAGATTTTAGCTTATATGCCCAACAATCTGAGATGGCAGCCACAGCCTTTGAATTTGCTCAGCATTTCCTTCAAGGCTATACGTATTATCGCTGTGAGATCATTGGCTTTGAAGTCTCACATAGCTGATCCTGTTTTATCTCTTATTAGTGGCTTCATTTGCATAATGAAAATGTTAATACCAATACAATCCTTGGACTTATAAAATGTATGTAAAAATCAGCAGATTAAAATTCTGGTGTGGCTCAAGTCATGAGAGTAATTTACTGTTAATAGTTCTTTGGTCATATCATAGACACTTATAATTTTTCAATATTATTTATAGTGGCAATCCACAAGTGACTGCTAAGAAATAATCATGTAATTTTATCGCCAATGAATAAAATGTCTTTGTTTTAAGGATTATTTATTATTTACTAAGGTTCATGCTTTTTCACATTGTTTTATAATTATCAGGTGTGTAGGTTTTAAGATAATCTTCTAAAAGGAATGTGTTATACTTATTCCTAAAATACAGAAATAATATTTAAGATATTGGATATATTCTAATCTAGTTTTTGTAATGATTTGACTTGCTAGTCTATGCTAATATTTGAGTTTTAAATTAACTTATTTTCATTTTGAGTTTACCTTTAAGGTGAAATAATTCATTTTGTTTATTTACTTGAGATGCTCTTAGTTTTTAAATGGAATTTTAAATTTCTTTATATCTATATTGAGGATCTATTGTGTTTCTGGCTTATGATACATACAATACATGCATGTAAAGCAATTTCAATCTCCTATCCTTGGCAGATTTTTAAAAAATAATTTTCAGTATTTTGCTTTTGATTCTGTAAATTAATAGCGCTCAATTTGTAGCAAAGCCAAAACTTCAATAACCTTTTTTTTTTATTAATTTCCTTGTTAAACCTATGTTGGATTGCAAAGAAAAGTACTCAATAACCATGTACCTGGATATATATATGGCCATTAGAATTCAGGCAAAAACCTAAGAGAGCAAAGCAAAAATCTCATTTTCAAGGGCCCATTGAGATTTGAACTACTGCCACTCTCATAACTCTTCCCCTGTACTTTATTCCCCCAGACTGAGGAGACAGTTTCAATGCCTAATGCTGCTCCAGCCTTCCTTGATAGTAGCATACCTTGTTTGCTAAAGTTGTCATCTCAAAGGTACTAAACCGCATGATTTCTCCCCTATGTTATTTCATTTTATTTCCCATAAAATGCACAATGAGAAATATCCTAGGAGCCAGAGATTTTACTTTCCAACTCTAATGTTGAGTTTTATAACATCGTTAGGTTTCTTACAGAAAAATAATAACGTGCGAGATATGAATCAGTTTCTCATGTTGGCTTAAGCATTTCTGAGAGGCTCAACCAGCCATCAGATTCACTTATGAACTGGAATTTCAGCTTTTAGTGGTGTAGTACCACTAGGCCACAGTGTAAAGAAGGGGAGGAAAAAAAAAAAAAAAACTAGTAACTTCTAAACTAAGTAGCTATGCAATATCAGTTATCACCCTGACAGGATGTGAGCTAAGAATATTTTGACCTCCAAAAGAGAAATACCACATGTTGTCATCTGAAACCCAAAGGACATAGCTACAAAGGAAGTTTAATTGTATTAGTTAATAAAAAATAAAATTTGATTAGTTTGTCTTTAAAAGAGCAAAATAGACCAGGTGCCATGACTCATGCCTGTAATCCCAGCACTTGGGGAAGCCAAGGTGGGCGGATCATCTGAGGTCAGGAGTTCAAGACCAACTGGTCAACATGGTAAAACCCTGTCTCTACTAAAAATACAAAAATTAACTGGGCATGGTAGTGTACTCCTTTATCCCAGCCACCTGGAGACTGAGGCAGGAGAATCTCTTGAACCCGGGAGGCAGAGGTTGCAGTCAGCTGAGATTGCGCCACTGTACTCCAGCCTGGGTGACAAGAGCGAGACTCTGTCTCAAAAAATAATAATAAGAAGAAAATAAATAAATGAGCAAAATTAAGATTGTCAACTATACTCTCAGAGCTCTAAACCAAGCAAAAATATCTTGGAGTAACAGATTTTAGATAAAAATAGTCTAATTATTTCCTTGAAAATTAGTATATTATACACATGTTTCTCATTAGGAGACCAATAAACCTAGTTAAATACAGTAGATTTGAAGGGATTCTGGCTACTATAGTCAATACCTGCCTGCAAAGTGGCTACCTAGTTACAGACAGTGCGGACCATGACTACGGTTGTCAGCCATTTGGACCATTTGAGAGAGACCTTGAGAGTGTAGTGTTACAGGAATGGTGGTACAAATTGGGGTCTATGATCTAATCCAAATCATTATTACTAACTAGTTCCAATATTATTTATCAATTTTTCTTGGTAAATTTACTTTCTAGTTTTAGTGAATTAAGAAGATGAGATGGTAGAAAAGGTACAAGATATAAAGTGAATAAGTTTGATATAAAATAGAAAGTAGAGTCAGAATTTTCTACTCTTCTTTTTCCACGTACTCCTACTGTCCCTGAAGAATACATATGCTGATTTAACAAAAACAAAAAACAAAAAACAAAACAAAACAAAAAAACTTTATACCCCTCTAACCTGTGGCTAGCATATTAAGTCATAGGAAATTGGAAATGTATTGTATAAATACTCCCAAACAAAGAGTCAGAAGTTCTGGATAGTCAGGGGCAAAACAGAACATTCTTAAGTGGTGTCTGTAGCAATCATGGGCATGAGTTCAAATTATGAATTAGTGAGGATACTTGGTGGAAAAGTACTCTAATCATTCTACTATCCATTTACCATATTTCAATTTCACATTCCTGTAACTTAAAAGAATTTTCAACAAAACCTTTCTTGCTGATGTTATCATTTTTACCCTCCAGGCCAAATATAGCTTAACACGGTGTAGGTAGCTCTGTAAAGAAAGCTAATGTCATGGGTTAAAAAGGGGAGTAAAGAATGTAGCTGACTTTCATGGAATATATTCTCTGCTGTCAATATTTTGTAGTATTTAACACTGACTCCTACCCTTAGAAACACGTGTTTGCATCTTTACTTCTCAAATGTTGGTAATAAGGTTAAGTAACATGACCAAAGTGACAGAGATGGCATAAGAATATCATGATGTAAATCCATGCCCAGCACTGTTGGGCCACCTACCAAGAAGGACTTCAGACATTCTCAGCTTCTTTTTTTTCTTTTTGTCTTCATAAACACATTTAATAAAATAGGATTTTAAAAAAAAGTATAATGTCAAGCCAGTTCTTTGAATAATGAACTTTCCATCCAATTTCCAAATCTTGTGAATTTTCTGAATTCCATTCTTGGGAAATCTAACCATGCTATTGTCACTGCCTTTAGATCAAAAAAGGGTTTGTTCCTTACAGTGGACTTATCAATTTTTCTTCTTAGCCCCAGAATCTGGCAAAAATCTCCAATAGAAATCAAGAAACAATAATATTTTAAGAGCTGAAAAAGAACCTGTAGTTGAAAATCAAGTTGTTTCCCTCAGCTGATGGGGAAACTGTGAAACATTTGGCTCTCCTTATGACATATATATTTTAATTTAAAAGCATGAGAGGTTTTTTTTCAAAAAGACAAATATTCTTTCAAATTGTTTTGTTCATTTTTACTACCTTCACTGAAGCATGAATAGCACAGAGGTAGGGCATTAGCCTTTGAATTGTGTGTGATTCAACCAACTGTTACTTGCATTCCAATTACTCCGTCAGCATAGGATACAGCTGTGTCCAAGGAGTATTTCAGAGTTTCCTAACAACTTTATACATCACAATTGAATTTATTTAGATTGTATGTTAACTATTACAGTTTGGATCTGAACTCTAGGTTATTACATTTAAAGTCATACAATACCTAAAAAAATTAGGAAATGAAAATATTTTAAGTTATTATTTTTAAAAAGTAATATATTTAAGATTATCAGGGTCAGTTCATATGTTTATGTGGGTAAAATTAAACAATAGTCCAACAATGTCAGATAAAACTGCCCATGATGACATCTTCTCATTTCATATGGAAGAGGGACACATGTTTGACAGGTATGAAAATATCTAAATAATAATTGAGGAATTACAGCTTACTAAATTCTACCTCTGCACTTGTATCAGTGTGACTTTGGATGTATTATTAGCTTTCTCCTCTTCAGTTTCCTCTAATGGAATTCCTGTCGCAAGGATTAAATGAGATAATGTCTATAAAATGCCTACCATAATACTAGTCACCTTCTGAGTCTGTCACCAAAGAAATGACTAGTTTGTTTCCCCAATTACATAAATACAAAACAAGGTCTCAGACAATATCTGCTTTATCACGTACTGTTGACTTTGTTACTTAACAACACAAGGTCAAATAACTACAGTTAGAATTTTGATTCTCTCAAAAGAAACACAATTAAATAGAAACTAAATTCCTTTTCCTAAAAGGCCAATCTGATTTCCCCATGCCAAGGCTGAGGCTGTAGTTACTCAAGACTAGAAAGGAACAGAATGGTAACTTGTATAATTATACACATTATAGTAATAAAGACAAGCACATATGTAAGAGTCGACATTTTCTTTTTGCCAAAACATAGTTAATATCTTGTAGAAAATAGATTTTTGTTAAGATACTCAAATAGAGAACTTACTATATTTTGGGGAAAACATTTACTTAATATCTACATAGGTTAGCCCAGCTAGGAATAAAGAAATAATACAAGATAAATTGTGTGTATGTGTTGGGGCTAGTGTTTCACAGAGTGCACTTTCCTTATCAATTTACAGTATTGCTGTCACTATTTTAAATAAATTTTCATACAGCAACACACCAAAGCCACAAACCATAAAATACCACTAGTAAATTCGAAATGCATTCTATTTTCTAGACTCAGAAGACTTGAATTCAGAATTTACTAAAAGTATTATTTTGATTTCAATCCCATGTCTCTAGGATATATTCTCAACAGAAGAAAGAGAGGAAAATACTGACTTTAACTTCCTCTAGGTAATCTCCCCATAGATTGATAAGGTTCTCAGCAACACAACAAAAATTTCAACATCTCAAGGAAGAGGATCCTGATTAATTACATCAGGTTAGTGGAAGGACAACTTTTAGATGTTCACATCTGTTCAACTGATGTTATCAGAGTTTCTCACTTACACTGCTGACTAAGGATAACTACTGTATACTGTAAGAGAGATGGCAGGGCTGCAGATTTTGTGTTACTGTATTATTTCTCTGGTTTCTTTCTCTTTTCATAGTAAATGTAAAAGTCTGTAAAACTCTGCTGGAGGATGGTGATGGGGGGAAATTCCATGTGTTGGGGAGAGACACATGGGAATTCTTTGTACTTCCAATAAAGTTTATTAAATAAAAAACTATGTAAAAATGAAAACATCATTTTCTCGTACTTTGTTTGACTGGCACAGTTTTTAAAATATTTTAAGAAGTTTAAGGCCAGGCACAGTGGCTCACACCTGTAATCCCAGCGCTTTGGGAGGCCGAGGTGTGTGGATCACTTGAGCCCAGGAGTTTCAGACCAGCCTGCACAATGGTGAAACCCTATCTATACAGAAAAAAAAAAAAAAAAAAATTAGCTGGGTAAGGTGGCACATGAAGTCCCAGCTACTTAGGAGACTGAAGTAGGAGGATCACTTGAGCCCAGGGACTATAGTGAGCCATGACTGTGCCACTACACTCCATCCTGGGCAATAGAGTGAGACCGTGTTTCACACAAAAGCAAAAAATTCAAAATTGAAATAATTTTTAAAATATAAATGTAAGTTTAACTAAAAGCTATCCTGTTAATTTCTCTTCTCATTTAGTGTTATGAAAGTTATGGGCAATTTAAGAATTTTATCTGCATTACAAAGTAAATAACATAAATGACATATATTTGTAGGGAGCAACCAATTTGAAAAAAAATCAAATGAAAGACAAAGTATAGCAATATGATATTTTTTTCACTAGGAAAAAATACTTTATTAATTGTTAAGCTGTTTATCATTAGAAACAAGGGACAAATTATGTCTGTAATAGTAACTGAGTTTTTTATGATAGTGTTGCACAAAACGTCTTTACAAGTACCACTCAGTGAATTTTCTGCTCTCATAATCGTTTGACCTGTAATTACTCATTTCAGTAAAAAAAAAAAAAAAAAAAAAAAAAAAAAAATTTATTTTCATTTTAACATTCTGGAGCCTACACTAAATGAAATTTGTGGTAGGAAAAAGCATTTATAAGTTTTTCATATAAAGAAAAACTACATACCTCGAAATGATGAAAACAAGAGAAACCAATAAAGAGCCAAGATGCCTACTGTTGTGGGGTATATTATAAGATAAAGACTTCAGAGTGCTATATAAATATGCTAAGTGTTTTTTAATCAGCTAATGCCAAACAGCATCCTCATGAAGCTGATAAGAGCTACCCACATTCATAAATAAAAAGTTATAAAATTAATATTGCAGAACTAAAGCCGTTCTTCAAAGACAACTCTTACAGATTTGGTTAAACACACATACACATGCAATCAAATGGACGCCAAAAACACACAAACAATTTCTGACCCTGAAGTATATCATTGGGACACTCAAAATAGTTTCATTACCAAGATTCAAAAGAAACAAACAAGCAGCAGGAACAACAACAAAAGACACAGGAGGAACAAATGACTCTAAGAAAAATCAAATAGTGTGACAAAATAGTAGGCAATAAATAAATATTAATTTGCAAAATGTCAAAGTACTTATGAAATCTCTGAATCATGACATTCTCTAAGCACTGGCATCTGTTAAGTAATGGAACTAAGAGATCTTGGAAGCATTGCCTAGCTCTGTTGTTATACATCTAAAATTAAATAATATAATTCTTAAAAATGAATATATGCTTTAGAGAAGTGCCTTTTAACATTAAGCATAATTTTAAAAATCAATAAATTATTTATTAAACTTATAAATGCTTTTTCCTACCATAAATTTCCTTTAGTGTAGGTTCCAATAGTAATAAATTATTTATTTATGATTCATTCAAAGTCTCTGAAATCGTGTCACTTTTCTATCTTCTGAGTATAATAAGGTAGTTTATTGCCACAGTTATTTTTAAGTTCTTTTGCTAAATCCTGCTTCTGGTTATATTTATTAAACCTAAAATTTTTCAAAACCAAACCAAGGTAAGAATGAGATGGAGAAAATTGTTATTCCCACAATCTGTTCTTCCTTGATGAAGTAGATTAATTAATGTTTAGTAATTGGAAAGTGTGGTTAAAAATATCATTGCTAGGAAATACAAATAAAGAATAATGCAAAATAATGCATACAAGACACTAACTAAGGCAGAAAAATACAGACAAGAAATAATAATGCAGAAAAGAAATAATGAAGAAAAGAAAATAAACCGGTAAAAACGATATAGTAAAATAGCAAAAAACAAAACAGTGAAACAACAAAATAATTGAGTCCTGATTAAAATGCAGATGGTGATGGATTGTTCAGTTTTTTAGAAATGATATAGATACTTAATAAATTACAAAGTATTTGCAATAAAGAAATGTCATCTCAGGTCATCTTTTGTAAAGAATGATCTCATATTGAACCCTCTGAATCAGAATTTTGCATTAAAGTCAGTGGATTCATATTGTCATGATTCTGTCATGCAATCATTCTAGTCAACTAAACAACACTAAAGTGACCAAAGAGTAGAGTCAATTTACATGAACGTGGAGACACTGTGAATACTGTATTGCTGTTAGTCAGACTTTTTAGATATTATCTTGATGTTCCAGTTGTTCTCTTTTATCATAGAAAAAAATATTAGAGAACTTGTAACTAGGTCTGGTTTGACAGATCTAAATGACCATTCTCCACATCCCTTTATGTATGCTCTTCATCAAATAATTAACGTGGCTTGTATAAAACCAAGAATTCAAGTCAAAATCAATGGATTTTGCAATCTGCCATTCAATTTGTAAATACGCAAATTAATGAGGTAAATTTCAATGACTTCCAATATTAACTTCTTATTATTGGGCCTTATATATCTAACTTAAGGGAGTTTACTACAGTCAATAAATTTGGCGTCTCATCTAGCATATCCTAAATGAAATCATGTAAAGAAGTAACTTTTCCTAAATATTCAGAAATGGAGAATACTGTGTTTTTAAGCACAATTCATCTGACTAGACCGCACAGTGGGGAAAGCTAACTCATCTACAATGCATTAGATAAAACAGAGGCTCTCAGGTGAAGGGCCCCATGGAGAACACAACAGGACCTAGCAGAACTTGATATGAGAGGCTGACACTCCAGCCCAGATAACATTCACGCTCGGTCGCTGCAAAGAAACAGCGAGTGAGGTGTCTCTAAGGATAATAACTTCGAAATACCTTTCAAGTCTTCATCTAGCTTCTTCCTCTGGCAAAGGTTAAATGTAAGTTTGACACCTTGTTCTATTGCCTGCACTTACCCTCAGGTAATAAAAGAGACAATGAAATATAATAATGAGTCCCCATGCTTCCTGGTACCGTATAACATCTATTACACATCTCTCGAAGTTCAAACACACTTTTCCTAGTGATGTTAAATCACTGAACTATATTTAAAAGAAAATAAAAGAAAACATTAGAGTAGACATGTCACTAAGTCTACGGGTTTTTGTACTTGCCTCTGAAGTGGCTGACATCTTCATTAAATACTCCTCCCCAGTTGCTAAGGAACCTGACATTACTTCAGCTATTAATGCATTTTAGGCCAGCTGACCCATAACACATTAATTAATTAGATTATACTCCTATAGCTTTTTAAAATCCTCGTTACATTATTGGTTAAGAAATAATAGTAAACATAATGACAATAAAAATAATAAAGAGGTAATTTACTGAGTGCTCAATATGTACTGGGGACTGTGCAATGGTCTTACTAGGGATTATCTAGATTTTTTTTTCTTAAAAAGAAAAACCACTTGAAGAACACGAAATACCAAATCCTTAAACATATGTGTAAAGTGCAGCCTACTGACACATAGAAATTATTTATATCTTGAATCATACTAACTTTTAAAATGTAAAGCCTACTAAAATGCAGAAATGTTTCTATCATAAATTGCATGTATATATTTAAGGAATGCTATTCAGTTAACAGAAGAATTAATACTAAGAAACTGAAGAAATAAGCACAAAAAATTAATTACTGCAGTTTCTATTATACCTAAGCTTTACCAAAAATTCTCCCAAAAAGATCTTCCATTGCTTTTCTCTTCCTCAGATATGTTTGCAGTCTTTTCTTTTCTCCCTCTTTGGCTTATCATATTCTAATATCAGGAAACACTTTGAGAATTTCATTGCTTGGTTGCTTGCAAATTGCTCTAAGCTATTCATTCCTTTTCAACCAGTTTGGTGGAGGTTGAACATCTGTATTTCAGGCTGCTGACAAAATATCTATGAAAGGGGCCTCTAAAGAACTAGTGCAGAGAATAAAAACTACTGGGAAAGATATGCAATCACTCAAAAAAATGGGTATGTTACTCTAGAATGCAAAGTGACTCACAAATGGAATGCCTGATTTACCCTCTGAAAGGGGTCTGCACCTGCATAACCATGACCACTATTCTGGAGAAGCACTGGCTTCAGCAGAAGGCAGACCCATTGATAGCAAGCATCTTTTGAACCCCCAAGAGCCATGCAGCTCCTCACCCTTACCCTCTGCTGCTGCCATCAGCAATGGAGATTTCTCAGATAAAACAATATAGTAAACACTGATTCTCCCATGGCTATTGATGCTTTCAGAGAGAAAAGACTTTAGATGCGGCCGGGCGCGGTGGCTCAAGCCTGTAATCCCAGCACTTTGGGAGGCCGAGACGGGTGGATCACGAGGTCAGGAGATCGAGACCATCCTGGTTAACACGGTGAAACCCCGTCTCTACTAAAAAATGCCAAAAACTAGCCGGGCGAGGTGGCGGGCGCCTGTAGTCCCAGCTACTCGGGAGGCTGAGGCAGGAGAATGGCGTGAACCCGGGAGGCGGAGCTTGCAGTGAGCTAAGATCCGGCCACTGCACTCCAGCCTGGGTGACAGAGCGAGACTCCATCTCAAAAAAAAAAAAAAAAAAAAAAAAAAAAAAAAAAAAAAAAAAAAGACTTTAGATGCAATCTGATTATAAGTACATATTATTTTAAAACTGTATTTGTGATGTATTGTGATGTGTACCGCCACTGAAACATCATTCACTGAATGAGCTTCTGTACAGCTGGAAAAAAAAAGTTAAGGAAGTATATTTCATGTGTGAATAGCAAACTCATTAGTATTTTATATTTCAGCTTTTCTCCTGAGATCCAATGTAACAGGGTGATTAATAGGAATTTTAAAAATTCAAAAGTAGGTTGCTTAGTTGCCAATGAAGTAGGATATAAATTTCCCTCACCTATTTAGAACCTTTAAAATACATGTGGATTTGTTACGTGTGTGTGTGTGTATCTTTGTATACACACATATCCATATATGTATCAACAGAACTCAAAATGTAAACCAGTGTAAAGTAGTGTAACTCTAAAATATGGTAAGAGTTTTTGTTCAATTTGTATGTTGGTGTTACACACTACAAATAATATTTCTGTATGTATCACTCAATGAGTATTTTAACCTCAGAGTGAATAATCTACTGATTTTTTAACTCTAGGTTTTTTTAATATCTTCAATTATGAAACAAATTCTCTTTTGTGACATTGAGAAGAGGCAAGAAAGAGTAAGAAAGAAATTAAAACAAACAATGGATAACTAATAGTGTTAAATGGAATACTAAGGCTGTTATGGTATGGAATGGAATGGCATTATGCCTCTGTGGAATACCAATACCATTGAGTAATTGAAAATTTCTAAATCTCCCCAGTATACCAGTCCCACTACCGAGTCCTTGTGAAAATGCTTCCTTTCTTTGTAGTCCTAGTATTTATAGGAGTTTCAATAAGCCTTCTCTATCATGAAGTGGCAAAGAGATCCCTTTTCAAAAGTCCTATGTTAAAATGTTCTCCTACGTTAAAATATCAGAAAATTCCAAGTCCTTTAGAGCTTCAGTTAAAATGGATCAAAGGTGAAGGACAGAGGAACTTTGCACAGCACAATAGTGAAACTGCTAGAATTAGACCCCAGATCCCTTGATTCTTAACAGTTTCTGGACAAAAATAATCATAGGCTTGTACTCAAGCAGAACAAGGGCCCCTTCATTCCTACGTTTATGGTCTTGCAATCTTGAGATCTTTCTCAGCCTCCACGGTCTCTTCTGGAAAACAGGCAATCCCAGAGTATTCTAAACCTGCAATCCGAGAGTATTCTAAACACAGAATGACACTCAAATGTAAAACACTGACATCCAGACATATTAATGTTGCTGACACAGAACTCTAATATTTGTTTTTAATACAAAATAACAAAAGTCAAAAGGAGCTCTAAATGATGAATGAAAATACTTTCAAATAGAAAAAAATGTTAAATGCTCAGTTACCATCTTTGTTTATTCTACATACTTCTCAAGGTAAAACACACATTCAGTTGTTTATTTTCCCTCTGAGTGTGAAGAGGATACATGACAGAGATAATCTAATCTAAAAGTTTAAATAATCAGGAATGACTGAAACATTCTGTAAAAGAGAGGGAATGATTAGACCTGAACTGTTGGATATAAAACATCTTATAAATCTACTATACTTCCGAAAGAATATGTTACAGATATTACTGATAAAACAAAAATAACAGAGAGACTAGTATATACCTGAATTTAGTTCATGTGATTAACGTGACAAGAAAATCACCAATTTACTAATGAAAAATCTGCTTGAGAGACAACATAGTTATATTTCTACCTCTACTCACATATAAAAATACACTTTCTATACAGTAGGACAATAACACATTAAAATATACAGAAAAAATAGGTAAATAATTACCTAATATATTTTTCTAAGTATTATGGCAAACGAAACAACAATAAAGGAAATAAGATAGCTCTACTACACACAAGTTTTTAAATGTTTCTAAAAAGGTAACAAAATGTAGGTACAAAACTTCAGAAAATATCACAATATATGACTAGGTGCTATATATATTGAGATGGTTACAATTCAGTAAATATCTAAAAATACTACAAGCAAAATAACACAAATCATGAATAAAATATTCTTAAAGTTAAAATATCAAATACTAACATACTAACATATGTGAAAATAATTGGGGAAATGGACACCTCTTTATTTCTGTTTGGAGGTTAATTAACGTGATGGTCTACAGGTGAATGTGTTGATACAAACCGAAAGGCTTTGTATGTCAGTAATTCTTCGTGCTTTGTAAGTCAGTGATTCCACTTTCAAATATTTGTTTACATGTAATAATCAGAGATGCCGATAGAACGTACACATTGCATAATATCTTAAAATGGTGACAACTTAAATATGCAGCATTAGGAGATTATAAACCTCTAAATCCAATATAATTTCAAACCTGCTAATAATGTTAGCAATTAATACTGATGTTCTTCAAATGGCAGAAAAGTAAAGACTTTTTTCTTTTTTTTTTTTTCTTTTCCATATTTTACTAACCTACTATAAACCTATACTACTTATACAGTAAGGGAAATGGTTGTAACTTATGTTAAACAGAAGTGGTGGATGACAGACAAGAAACAGTAACTTAGCTTGTACTCATAGAATACACAGGAAAGTGGTGGGTTGCATGGGGACTTGAATGCCTGACTAGGGAATTTCTACATCATTGAGTAGGCAGAGGGGAACCGTCGAAAATCTTTGAGCATGAAATTCACAGAGTCATTTTAGCAGTTGTGTACATGGCTAAGTGAACGACTTTGAATCTAGTTACGAAGAGGCCAATTGCGAGAGTTCAGGGACCTTCAGAATGTAACATCAGGAATTTCAAGATAATCAGATACACTTAATAAGTAGCTATTATATCACATATTCAAAGTAAGGCCTTGCTGTCAACTGCCATAAGATGCAGCAATATTCTAAGCTTTGTATTCCTTTCTCAGTGATGTCTTGAAAAGAACAGGCATGGAGTTCATGAGATTCATATGAAGAACCAACTGACAGCACCACATCCACAATCTGGGTCCTAGAGTTTTAAGCATATCATGTTGCTTTTAGGCTAGATTTAACTGTGAGGATAATAAGAAACGTGAGTATCTCTGTTACTTCTAACTAGCAGGTCTATGCATTGCACTGTTGGAAACTCAAATATTTCAGAAATATATGGCAAAATAATAATTTCACATGGATTTTTAAAGGGCTCTTAGACATGTAGAGCATTATCAGGTTAGCTATATCAATGATAGGGGGCTGTCATGGCATTCCTGCGTCCACCCAAGCCTTTGGAGTTATTTTCCTTCCCAATTACAACATAGGTTTCAACGTGTGGCTATAAACCAATTTCAAACTTGCCTAATGCAACCGTTTACAAATGCTCTCCTTAGATGACTAAACATATAAATCATATCTTGTTATACAATAATTTGTAACGGTACAATACAATAACAAATATTATTGTTTGTTTGTTTTTTTGGTTTTTTGAGATGGAGTCTTGCTCTGTCGCTCAGGCTGGAGCGCAGTGGTGTGATCTCGGCTCACTGCAAGCTCCGCCTCCCGGGTTCACACCATTCTCCTGCTTTAGTCTCCAGAGTAGCTGGGACTACAGGCGCCCGCCACCACGCCTGGCTAATTTTTTGTATTTTTTTTAGTAGAGACGGGGTTTCACCGTGTTAGCCAGGATGGTCTCCATCTCCTCGGCCTCCCAAAGTGCTGGGATTACAGGCGTGAGCCACAGTGCCGGGTCAATAAAATGGTTTTAACCTGTAGGATCCCTCTCTTTCTATAAGATAATCCTTTATCTCACTTTTAAATCCGTTCCACTTCACTGAAATAAAAACCATTTCCTGTTCCCTAAAATGTTTTTTGGTATATTTCCTTTACAAGATCATCGCACTCTGGAACTCAAATCTTCTCCCTTGGCTAACACTGCTCCCTCTAATCTGCAGTCACATATTGTGTCACTAACACTCTTTCAAGATGGACACTTCTTGGCCTTGGAGTTTCTGTTTCATTCATTCAGTATTTTATGTCTCTTTTTCATAGTTGGATCACAAACTGATTGGGAAAAAAGATGATGTAAAATTGCCTATATTTTTTGGCAAAAGAACAAAAATATAGAGGATTGTAATATTTTTGTTCTAAGAATAAAATCAGATAACATGAAAAGCTTTTCTTACTCTGTCTGTAATTTAGTAAGCTAAAATAATACTATGAAGCAAAGAAACCCTAAACTTTGGAAATAAAAACATAAGGAGCAGAACATTTTATGTTAGCCCATAAAACACCATATTCTTTGGCTACTGGTTTTGAGACTCACACTCTGGATTACTGGAAAAGAAGCGGTTATTGATAGGAAAGTCCTGAAATAAATTATCTGGGTACCCAGAGATGAAGTGAGCATATGTATTAACTATTATAAAACTTGCCTATTTGTGAAATAAATTTATACTTTTTTCTTTATTTAATTTAGAAAAAAGACATGATGTTTATGAGTGAGAGGAGAAACGATGCAGCATCTTTTTAAAACTGTGTTATGAAACACTTTTGTGTGTGTGTGTGTGTGTGTGTGTGTGTGTGTGTGTGTTTGACTAAGCTGCTTTTCACTTTCTCCTTGGCCATTAAACTTATACATGTCTGAAGAATAATATTTACTAAATTCCAAAGCTTAAATTTTGATAATTGCTTAAATGTGTAATACAATAATAGGCCAAGATCAGTGTATTTAAGTATATCAGATACATAATATTTAACGATCTACATAAGTAAAGCTAGTAATTTCAAAAATACATATATGTATTTATACATTATAGGATAGAGAAATATATCTAAGAAATATACATATATATTTATAACTCTATATCTATATATTAGTTTATAGTGTAGGAAAGAAATTTTGAAGGGACTCTAAGTCAGCTAGAAATTTGGTCAATACTCACATGGCCACTAAGTTGAGGATACCATTGAACAGGTCATCCAACTTTTCAAATCTATTCATTAGTAAAACAAAAATACTGATATTAGAATTAAGGGACATTAAATATATAAAGTGTCTCCCATGTAAAAGGGAGTCAAAAAAGGTATCCTTGCTTATTTCAGAGTGATTGTGAGGATTAAATTGGATAACTTTAAAACTCTTGGGGCTCTGCTCTATCTATGTTTGCTATTTACCAATTTATTCATTTATCCATCCTAGGCATTTTAAGTACTTACTATGTGCTAGACGTATGTAACCATTCCATGTTAAAAGTTAAGTGTTCCATATAAAATTCAAGATAAATGTAAGATATTCAATGTTATCTTAAGCTTAACTATATTTCTGGACTTTTTCTGTATTTAATGTAGCAAAGGATTATATCATCTTTAAGTGAAAAGCAGCAGGTTAATCATCAGTTGTGATTTCATATTTCATGGTGAAACTTAATTTGCCCCTACCACAATTCTAATTTTAATATGGCATTGATGACAGCAGCAGCAGCCCATCTGGAGCAGCCACTGTGAATATGCTGGCTGCAGCGGAGGAGGTGAGGCCAGGGCTTTGCACTCCATGGATCTAATGGGAACTGGGAACAGGCAGGAGATCGCCCTCCCAGGCACAGCTGCAGCCACCCAGCCATGGGTGCTGATTGGGCATCCCTGTGCTCCTGGGCCCGGGAAATCCCTCTGCCTCTGTAGGCTCAGAAGTGCCTGCTCCCACTGCCCGGCCTCCCCCTGGCCTCTCCCTGCTCCTGGCCTCTTCTCCAATTTTGGAACAAAATTGAGGCTGAGCTCCAGAGCTGTTGCAAAGCAGCCCTGTGTGTGGGCACTCAGGATGGTGTTAACATGCCAGCACACTGTGGCCTTGGCCCCCTGTGGAATTTGGGTGCCAAGGAGCATGGGAGGGAGGCCGAGGTGGGGCTTGAGGATGTCTGCATGTGGTCTGCAGGTGCTCCTTGCCATGAACAGCCGGGTCACCATGGACATGATTGATGGTGGCAGACAGGCTCCTTGGTGGAAAGGGGAGGATCCCCAGTGAAGCCGCTCCTTCAAGCCTATGTCAGCCTGAAGCATAGGGGCTGGGCTGTCACTTCCAGGTGGAGTAGGCGGCCACAAGTGAGATCTTATGGTGCTTTTAATGGGCCTGCCCATGGCCACCCGTGGGCCAATCAACACGCATATCCTTTCTTCTAAAGTCCATAAAAACCCAGAACACAGCCAGAGTCACAGAGATGTTGGGACAACCTCCCTGCAAATAGGAGCTACCACTCTGGGCCTCCTCTCCGCTGAGGGTTATGGACGTGAGAATGATCTGCCTGTGGAAAGGCACTACTCCCTGCAAGTATCCTTTCTGCTGACAGCTGGACACTCGTTGGAAGGACTTGCCTGCAGAAAGGAGCTACCCACTTTGGGTCTCCTGAGAGCTGTTCTGTTGCTCAGCGAAGCTCCTCTCCACCTTGCTCACCCTCCAGTGGTCCACGTACCTCATTCTTTCTGGACATGAGACAGAACTCAGGACCTGAACTGAGACCTGCCAAGTGGTGGGACTGAAAGAGCTGTAATACAAACAGGGCTGAAATGTCCCCATGCTCACCATGTTGCAGGCAACAAGGAGAAAAGAGCTACAGCCCTTGGAGAGGTCTATATCTAGGGGCTCCCCAAGCCAGGGCTGTGACACCCTCTTAGGGGCTCTGCGGTTCCTGGTGTCTCCAAGCTTCTGCGTGCCACTGCATTCCCCTTGTCCAGACATGGGTGCCCACAGTGGAAGCTTCATGCAGTGTATCTGCTCCAGCGACAGCCTTGCACAGAGCCAGCACCTGTGCCAGCACCTGGAGCTGCTGTCCTGCCACAGCAGCCAGAATGCCTGGCTATGCACAGTGGCCAGACCCTGTGCTCAGTTGCCCACACACCCCTCACTGCTCCACGCCTGGCTCACCCTTGGCAGCTGTGGAATCTGGACTGGTAGCACAAGCCAAGCACAGCCTGCCAGGCCGAGCAAATGGAACAAGCCCAGGAGGCATAAGCAATACTTAGGCAGAAGGTGTGGTCTGCCACAGAGGTTTCTGGCTGGCAAATTGATATGCCTAGGATCCCATGCCAGTATAGTATGGGTAATGCAGTCCTGATTCAGGATATTTATCTTTTAAGAATAATTAAGATAGCTAAATTGTGCATGCAGATTGTTTGCTAGTAACTGATAACATAGTGATACAGAACTGAAGACTATGCATATACTAAATAACGTTAAATGTGTTAAATTGTGTCAGTTAATGGGAATGAGGTAGATACATTCAAAAATTCATGACAAAGCAATAAACAACTTGTTTGATCCATTTCAAGGTAGAAAACAGCATCTAAGGTCAATAATAATATCAATGTTTAGAGGAAAAACTAATTTCCATTTGTATTATTAGTATTGCATGGCATATAGCCTGATTCAAACACTTATTACAAGAATAAAGATTAATCCACAAAAAGATAGCAGAGATTAATTAAATTCACACACATGAATGTAAAAATCACCATTTTAAATCAAATAAATCTACAATTTTAATTACAGTGGGTACTATATTTAATAACTAGGGTGAGGGTAAGTTGAACATTTTAATAAATTTTAATAAGCATACATTAGTTATACTGCAATGAATGCATATTTGAGGGAATATGCAGTTTTCCATTTTAATAATATTAGAATGACATTGTAATATGGACCCACAGAGCAACAACTGTTGATTAGGCCACCAAAATATTTTAGCCTGATTTTAGCAGTTTGGCTCAATACCATGATTACCATGTCATATTCAGTCAATTTTGGTCAAAATCATGTGGACTACTTGAAGTGATTTAAGTAGTCTCAACACAGTATCTGGAAAACAGATGTGTAAACTAAAATATAAATGTATATATTTTATAAATTTTCTTTCAGTGACACCTAACCCACTTTAGACTCTCACAAATTTGAAATTTTTAAAGAGGTAATGGAGATTACCCATGTATCATAAGGAAAAAAGAAAAGGTGATCTTTAGCTTGTTGAAACTGGGTTCTCCACCTTTGCCACTTTTTCACCTTCCTCTACCCTTCCTCACCCTCTCCCTACTTTATGTTCAGACCCTAACATTGTTTTTACCAGTTAGGATTTTGATTTATTTTGAAATTCTATTGTGCCAATGAGATTTAGGTAATTGTGTGTTATGAAAATAATTAAATTCATTTCCCTAAGTAAGTCAATAATGTAGCCTAATCACGTAGTTTGGCATATTTCATTCTTTAAATGCATCTGTCTTCAATTGGTTTGCTTATAGAATCAGTCCAAATCCAAACATCTTCCCTATTCATAAGCACAAATAAACCCTACTTATGATTTTTAAAAAGGTTTCTCTAAAATTGTGTTTAATGCTTCCTAACCTGTAATCAATATTTATGCTAACTATTTGAATGGAAGTCTCTATAAAAGTTTAGTATGTAGCATTATAATGACATGAGAATTATTTCAAAAATGTATTTCCAGTAAGACTAAATTGATTTTCAAGCTATTTTAGAAATAGTAAAATATTTTATTTTCAATCAAAATATTTCTTCAGGTTAATTTTTAAAAGCTGGGTCAAATATTTGTTATATTTATTCTCTTTTTAATTTTAGGACAAACTATTTTTCATCTTGAAGCTTTGTTTTTTTTTTTAATTTAGGAGATGAAAAATCACAACATATGTGATGAATCTCTGGGCAAAGGATAATATGCCTCTTGAAGTGCATTATATAATATTGTTATTTTTAACCATAACGAGTGACTACTTACTATGTACATAACACTTACTTTGTGTACTAAATTTCTGTAATATTTTAGAGAAATACATGGATTCTTCATTTCAAGGGCTTGATAATTTGGTTGAGGAGCCTTTGCACATGCAAATGGAATAATTTAATAATCAATAGACTAACAAAGCAACATCTAAGCAAGCTTACATTTTTTAAAAGTCCTCATAATCTAGGTTTAAGCTTATCATATGGAAAAACGCTATGCAAAAGAGTTCATATACAGAAAATTAAAAAAAAAAAAAAAACATTTAAAAATAAGAGATACAGCCAGGTGCAGTGGCTCACGCCTGTAATCCCAGCACTTTGGGAGGCCGAGGCAGGTGGATCATGAAGTCAGGAGTTCAAGACCAGCCTGGTCAACACGGTGAAACCCCATCTCCACTAAAATATAAAAAATTAGCCGGGCATGGCAGCATGTGCCGTAGTCCCAGCTACTTGGGAGGCTGAGGTAGGAGAGTTGCTTGAACCCGGTAGGCAGAGGTTGCAGTGAGCTAAGATCGTGCCACTGCACTCCAGCCTGGGTGACAGAGACTCCAGTCCGTCTCAAAAAATAAAAATAAAATAGAAGGGACATTACACAAAAGACATAACTACATGAGGGATCTGTATGACTTTTATTGTGTGATTCTTAATGATGGATGATTATCAAAGACTTCCTATGCACCAAGCATTATACACATAATATTTATAATCTCACAGCAGTTTTACAATGTTGGTGTGATCCTTCTTTCTCAGATAAGGAAACAGAAATTCCTTGAATCTAGCTAACATAATTCACTGAGGAAATGGCCCAGCCTTGATTTATATATGTCCGTTTATCTCTCTGACTCTAGGCTGATGTTTTGTTTATATATCATCCACCCATCAAGCCTTCTCACCCAATGCAGTCCATTTTATCCTATTACCCTGTTTCATACTATAATGGTCTCTATCTAAAATTATACAAATTAATTGTTCACAGGATTATAGGCTTATCCATTAGAATGCAAATTCCATGAGGCCAATGCCTTCTGTACTCCTAGCATTTAGAACATAGTGACTACTCAATGCATATGGCTGACTGAATAAAAAAACAGCTTGATCTAATAGAATCTCATGCCTCTTTCCTTACATGGCATGTAGTTGTTTCAGATGGGTTCTTGAAAAAATATTTCTTTAACCAAAATGAGTTAAGATTCTAATTCTATGTGCATATATATGTTTATTAAAATATTTTCTAATCACTTTTTGTAAAATAAGCGTGACAGATCAAATTAAGTACTTAAACCTGGTACACAAAATGAGACAAGTAATGAGTCCAGCAAAATGTACAATTAAGGTATAGTCATTATCATTCTGAGATATTAACCCATGCACATTTTCTATCTTATTCTTTTGGACAAGTGATCCCTCAAGCTATGTAAAATTTTACACGAACACACAAACAAACATACTTGTTTTCAGTATAGGTGAGCATGAGGCCAAAGGGGCCATTCTTAGGTTGTACTATGTACTAGTCTATACTAGGTCTAAAAAATAAACACCAAACAAGTAATGATTCATCATAAACATAGTTATTATGTTCCTAACCCTACTACCAAAGTTATAAAGGGAATATTAGAGAAATTTCAAATTCACTGTTATATTACTTATTTTTAATTAACCATTGTAAAATTGACAATTTTTTTTTACCACTCATTCTTCTAAAGACATATTTTCTTAGTTATTTAAGTGGAAGTGGAACAGTTACTGGAAATTAGCATGTCAAGTCTTATTTTTGAGTGGCTTTGATAAGAACAGTGAAACCGAAGACAAGATGTAAATGTAATTAATAGCTACAAAAAAGTGAGATTATTATGTAACTTTCACTTCTTTAGGCTAATTAAGCCTCCCATGCCAACATTTTCATTTATTTTAATAAAGTTATTAATTTCATATAATTAGTAGTGCTATTACCCTGGCCTGGAACTAATTTTAGAAAATTCACACAAACGTTTAGATGTATTTTATTTATCCAGTCATTAGTTATGTCATGTCACTATCCTCACCTTATCAGTAAGCACATTAGCTTTATATACATTTTTAACAGTGCAATTTGCTATCAGAATAATGCCAGTTAGAGTATACCTGTGTCATTTTCTGCACTTGAGTTCTGATTGACTTTGATTAGAGCCAGGCTCCAACTTTCACATGTGCTTCTGCTTAATACTCCTTACAATGCCATGTTTACAATTACTGTTATTAATACCATTTCCATCATCATTATTTTCTTTATCTCTATTATTAAACTGACTCTGAACATTTACTCTCCCTAGGCAGGGCATTTGAAACATTATATGTATTTGCCTTCAAAGTAGATTTATGACACAATTATTAGATTGCCACTTAATATGTGAAGAAACACATTTGTCCAAGGAAGCATTAGTACTGTGTGGTGCCTGTGATGAGCAGCAGAACTCTTATCCTGAAGAGATACATTCCACTATAACTCTCCTTGTACATTATTCTCTTTCACTCTCTGCATCGTAAATCTTGCATGGAAGAAATTCTCATTTGCACTGGGTCTTCTGTGCCTAATAGAACATATTAACTAATTAAGGCGCTATCAAAGAATTAAAAGAATATGTGAAGTTACACATTTTCAAACTTAAAAAATAATGGATATCGTTTTCTTTCTCCCTTTATTCCTTTTTCTCTTTCTCCCTCCCTCCTTCCCTCCCTCCCTCCTTCCCTGACTTCCTTCTTTCCTTTCTGGACAGGGTCTCACTCTGTCACCCAGACTGGAGTACAGTTGAACAATCGTAGTTCACTGAAGCCTCGACCTCCCCAGGCTCCAGTAATCCTCACACCTGAGCTTCCCAAGTAGCTGAGACTACAGGTATGTGTTACCACACCAGGCTAATTTTTTGTTATTTTTTGTAGAGATGGAGTTTCTCCATGTTGCCCAGGCTGGTATCATTTTTTTTTTTTTTATCACTTGATTAAAATGCAAAAATGTCTAAGGCTTTTGCAAGATAATGTCATGTATCTATTTGGGCCTCCTTTTCCTTGTAACTTTAGCCCAATCTCAGTATCATATTTGACTTTTCAGTTAAAATCATATCACTGACCTTGGTGGAATCTTATTTCCTACTTTTAGACTTGAATTCCTTATTAATATTCTGCCTTTAGGTTGAAACTTTATTGGATTTAATTTCAAATTCACAGTATAATACAGTACTGAGTTAAAAAGTATAGTGGGAGAATAGATTAAATAAACCTCTAATCTTAATTACATACATGTAACTCTACTCAAAACAAAACCCACAGAAAATATTTCTGACTATGTATCTTCTGCAGTTGTCCCTAGAAAAGGGCAAAGAAAAATGTTTAATACATTCACAACGCAGGTGATTTCCAGTGGTCCATGTCTTATAACATCAACCACAACACTGTCAGCTGTAAGAAATATTCCCCCCCAAATTACAAGTAATATAATGACTGTTCTTCTCATCATTAATAATTACTTTTTTCCCCATATGGTAACAGAAAAAAAAAAAAAACTTACATTAGTTTATACATTGCCAAATCATGTTTTTTTTGTTGTTGTTGTTGTTTGTTTTGTTTTCTGATACAGGAAACGCCAAAACTTTGCCCATCAAACGTTTGGATTACACTGAGAAATGCAATCACCGAGGTGGGCAATAAAATGTACTTCTTCTACCGGCTAGAGCTAACTAAAAGTCGAGGTGTTCCTTTGATGCATCACAGATAATAATGCTGCCTACAATACATGCCAAGCCTTATTTACTTACTTTTTTGACTCAAATTAGAGGGCATAACATAGCTTCATTATTACTCAGCAGAAAAATCTGAGTTCATTCTGTTTAAATCATAACAACTGGTTAATTCTATATTTTAAAAAGGCAGACAAAACCATGAATTGATTATATTGTAATTTATGATTCCCTGGACTGGAGCTCTGTTTTTCAACCTTTTTTTCTTTCTTTTTTTTTCTTTTTTTGAGACGGAGTCTCGCTCTGTCACTCAGGCTGGAGTGCAGTGGCCGGATCTCAGCTCATTGCAAGCTCCGCCTCCCAGGTTTACGCCATTCTCCTGCCTCAGCCCCCCAGTAGCTGGGACTACAGGCACCCACCACCACGCCCGGCTAGTTTTTTGTATTTTTTTAGTAGAGACGGGGTTTCACCGTGTTAGCCAGGATGGTTTCGATCTCCTGACCTCGTGATCCGCCCATCTCGGCCTCCCAAAGTTCTGGGATTACAGGCTTGAGCCACCGCGCCCGGCCTTCAACCTTTTTTAAATGTCTTTTCTAAGAAGCCTTTTAAGACATTTTTTCTTAATTGTGAAATCCATGGAACATTAATACCACAGATAAAGTGTCTATCTGTTTATATAATATATGTGACTCTGTGCTTTATACATGGAAAGAATAAGAATATTTTAATCTCCCCCAGGAATCAATGTTAGCCTCTTTGGGGTTTATATATCTCCACTGAGACTATATGAAATAGACAAAGCCATTTTTTTTTCAAATTGTAGAAAAAAATATTTTCACTTACTTTCAATGAGGCATCTGCCAGTTTATATAGTTTAATGTATTCTTACAGTTTTTGTAACAGAAATAATTTTAAATAAATGGAATGAGACAAATGAAGCAGAGCAGATAAACATTTTTTTTCTAAACACCTTTACAGTAATATATTGCATACTCTATAAGGCAAAGTACTGATGTATGTAAAATTTCAACGATGTTTACAAATAAAGAGTTTTACATCAACTCCAGAACTGTGCAACAGTCCTCTATGTAACAATCCTTTCCATGTATTCTAACTTTGTAAACTAAAATCTGTAAAATATGAGGGGAGATAAATGTATAAAGTACATAAGAAATGTGTCCCTGTATCAGAAAATTTGGTGCCAGATAAAGACAAAAGGAGAATATTGCCTGGATTTTTTTTACTTTATATCTGATTAGACTGGCATTATGCAGGAATTGCCTTAGTTTTGTGTATATTTGGTGTCCTTACACTCACCCATCTGTGTCAGCTCCTATTCATTGTTATCTCATTGCCTTTGTCAATATTTTTTATTGTATGTTTTGTTTTGTACAGATAGAATTTAAACTAGAGAAAAATAATAGTACATGGTAGGGGTTAATTTCAACTAATTTGGATTGACCACATGCTAATCTCCCAATGCTATAGAATCCATTAACTATAGATAAATGATAATCTGTAATCATAAGTCCATATGTTGTTTTGGAGTAGGATGTATCAGATTGTCAGTATTGTTTAGTAATAATATTTGGATTTATAATTTGCATCTGGTTTTGGTGAAGCCTGGGTGGGGTTTCAAGGCTAATGCTGGTCACATACCTTTGTGAACAGCAGGCCTTGCACCTTGAGGCAACTTTGGGCTTCCTGATATAGGGATGCTTTGCATGTATGCTGGTGGTGGTTGAAGACAATGCATGTTCTGTGCAACCCATCCAGGAGCAGAAGGATGAAAGAGCTTTCTGCCTCTGGATGCTTTTCAATGCAAATCCTTCTTTTGCTGTTGCTTTTCTATTTCTTTTCCTGAAATAAAGGTGTCCCACGAGAACAAAGTGTTCCTTGTAAACTTCCAGTAGTGGAACACTTCCAGTGATTAATATGTGATTAATATAGTTACTAATGCAAATAATTTCTATTCATAAAAACGCAAATGTCTCCACTGAAATACAATTGATTGACTATCCCCCTCTGAATATTGACTAGTTTTGCCAGTTTTTTATCCATTTGCAAATTTATTTTGGCATTCCTTATCTGACTTTAATATGTGGTATTTTGAATTTTTCTTTGCACCAAATATAATATCTTATTGGTTTCTTCATTAATTAATGAATTAAATAAAACATTTGACAGGTTTTCATTATATATCAGGATAATAATAATACATCCTATATCAGCTTTCAAATTTTATTGCTTACCAGCTTAAATAAAGAATAGTAGCACGACTTAGTTCTAAGGACCCAAGGCACTAGTCAGATGGCCCAGTTTTGAATCCAGATGCTGCCAGCTATGTGCGCTTGGCTAAGTTACTTAAATCCTCTAAGTACCCATTTCATCAGCTGAAAAAAGGATTATATAACATAACTTCCTTATATTTTAAAATCAGTATGTCTTTGATTTCTGTCAACAAAATGGGAATATTAACAGCTCCTATCTCATGTGACTTTTAGATGAGTAAATGAGAAAGTACAAGCAAACAACTGGCTGGATATGTTAACATTGATCACAATATCAACCAGATAATGCTGGAAACACGGCCACACAGAATCAGGGAAAATTCAATGAAAGCATTATATTATCTTCATTATTATAAATTACTTCAATTTACATCTCTCTATTTAAGAAATCCTATTTTAGAAATAAGATTTAGAAAGGAGATCCCGACAAAATTTGATATAACTGCTGAAAATCAACTGATGATTTTCCCCACATCTTCAGAATGTTTATCCAGTCAGGGAGGAGGAGGAGAAAAAATTTAGGAGAGTAAGTTGAAATATCTGCTAACTTAAGTACTAATTATTTCCACTCTTAGAAGCTGAGTAAGATAAATTATTACTGAATTCAACTCGATTAAAAAAATTTATTGTTGAAGCTTATTCAAGCTACCTACAAAACACATGGGTGAGTAGCAACTAATATTTTCCCATTCTAAGCTCAACTAAGTGAAATAAGGCTAGCAATATTGATAAAACCAAACCTATTACTCCTTTGTTCCATCCACCCTCAATATACACAAGATACTATAAAAATCATTATGTTCAAGGTGAAGAAGAAAAGTTGTTAATTCAAAATTCCATGCTCTTTCGAGCCCAATATGCATACTTCCCCAAAACAACAACAAACACACCTTACAAATGCAATCAAGGTGTCAAACCCATTCTGGCAAACGTATATTGTCCACCCATTATTAATGCTGTCTCTCAGGGAATTTCCATTTCCACAGGATCTGGGCTAAATTTTATTCACGACTTTATATAATCAAACTTTTACATTATCCATTAATAAAAAGAAAGAAACTGACAGAGTGGAGAAAGATGAGCTTAAAGGATATACTCTTAGAATAGAACCAATCAAAGAAAAAAAAAAAAAAAACAGGAAAAAAGTGTCTTGGCAAATTTGTAAAGAATTTATGATACTGACACTAATTGGTGGCAAATTTGACAGGTCATAGATAAGTGAGTTGTTTCTGTTGAGGAGCTATTCTGTAGATCCACTTTTCTGTATTCCTTTCTATGCCAATCACTGAAGATGCTGGTAAACCGGCCCAGCTGAATTGAACCATTGAAGGCGAGAGTAGGGAACTAATTGTGTTCTCTTGCATCTTTTCCTACTGCCAAAGAAAAGCACTATTGTCCTTCTTCAAGAATTCCCTTTCAGCCTTAAGGATCTCTGCCAACTTCATTGAGAAACTCAAACTGCATATCCAAATGGAAGTAAGGGAAGTTCACATCCAGCTTTGTTCTTGGGGGAGGCAGTTGTGATGAGTTCTAAACATAAACATTACTGAGCATCACATTTTATGTTGAAAGTGGCTTAATGAAAAATGAGAAACACGGAAGTAAGAGTGAGAAAGGAAAAAGAGTAAAGTATAAATTTGTAGCCTGAATAAGTTACACCAAATGCTATTTATAATGTCTATGTACCGATGCTATGAAATTATACTTGTTAAATCCATTGGGGCTCTGAATCACAGAAAGCAATCTTATCCGAAGTAGTAATATAAATGTCTACTTTCACAGATAAATGGATGGATGGAATTTTTTTAAAGATCACTTTCCTTAATGTGGCCTAATTAAGGGTATAAAATAAAAAGGATTTTGAGTTATAAAAATGTCATATCTCAAATATAACTAATTTGAAGATTTGAATATATCCCACACAAAATACAGGAACTACCCAGTCCTGCCTCCCCAAAAGGACATGTTAGCATAATTTCCATGAGAAATGTGGGCAAGTTGACTAAATAATAAGGGAAAATTTTTATAAAATTTTCAAAATAGTGTAACATCACTCCATAAATAAAAAATGATTTTAAAGTTTAAACACTGAGATTGTCTGAATTCAGTAAAATTTAGCAATCTAACTTACAGTTATGAGTTCATGTGGGCAATGTTAAGTCACTTCAAGGTAAGAAAATATCCAATTTCTTTTTAGGAACAAAAGTTGCATGCTGTAGAAAATTCTGCTGCGGATACTTGACACAAAGATACACTCATCCAAACCAAACAGAGAGAATGTTATCTTCATTAGAGTAAATGTCCTAGCTTCTTGGTACTATTAGCAGGACTGGGATACAACTAGTGAATACTTTTATTCACTGTTCTAGTTTGATTTCATTTTCTTACACTTCCTGCAGTAAGAATAAATTGTATTTTGTTTGTTTGTGTTTTGGGATTTTTTTGGTAGCAGCCTGGGCAAGTAACCCTACAGAAAACCTCTAAAACAGTGGATATGTATAGTAAAAACTGTGAAATGCGTAAGCCAACAGTTTTATTTGGTCATAAATTCCATCGTATGGCATAATTGCCATATGGCATAATGGATTTTGTTTGTTTATCTGTGCTTCATGAAAGTAAGCTCCCAGAATTTCTCCTTTGCCTGTGGAAGATCTATTATAAACGTGACTTCCTGCAAGACAAGCAAGGTAAAACATATACGTACACCTTTAAATTAATTTTCCAAGTGGTCATAGTTTTTTGCAAAACAAGAAGCCAGAAAGTATGATAGTATTCAATGAAAGATTGGCCTGAACTCAAGACAAAAATTTAATCAAGATTCTAAATATCTATATCTATGACACCGCAGCACCTACACACTACAACCTATTTATCCTAAATACCTTTTCCTAACAAGTAATTTTCTGGATGTCACCACAATTTACCAGGGTCAGCATCCAAATGTAGAACAAGTAACTCATTTAAATTAGTTTATTTGGTCAGAAAAAAGCTATGCGACCTGGCATGCATCATATGAGCATTAATTTAGTTTTGCTTGGGATTTAAAACAACTTCTTTGCAGTAGCAGGTGGTTTATAACAGTGAATTAAAGTGCAAACTGTGTAAGATCATGTTTAGAATATATCAAGCAAGAAACAGAATGTCCTTTCAGCCAGGCCATAATGGATGGAAAATAAAAGATTTCCATCCTAAAATCTATTATGGGCCTAAAGCCTTACAATGTTTAGAAGGTTTTTTCTTTGGGGGTTTGTTTCTTGATTTTATTGTTGTTGAAGATATTGTTGTTATTGTCAACATTATTTAATCAGGTGTGTTTAGATCTTAACAGGGATTTAAATATATGATACATGTCTTTTCTATAAGCAGCCATCTATGAGAGATTAAAACTGTTTGGATCAACACATCTCCCTCCTCTTCATCATGAAAACTACCACTGCATTAGTAAGTAAGCTGAGGCCGGGAGCGGTGGCTCACGCCTGTAATCCCAGCACTTTGGGAGGCCGAGGCGGGCAGATCACGAGGTCAGAAGATCGAGACCATCCTGGCTAACACGGTGAAACCCCATCTCTACTAAAAATACAAAAACAAAATCAGCTGGGCATGGTGGCAGGCGCCTGTAGTCCCAGCTCCTCGGGAGGGTGAGGCAGGAGAATGGTGTGAACCTGGGAGGCGGAGGTTGCAGTGAGCCAAGATCATGCCACTGAACTCCAGCCTGGGTGACAGAGCAACGAGACTCCATCTCAAAAAAAAAAAAAAAAAAAGAAAAAAAAAAAAAAAAGGTAAGTAAGCTGAGATTATTTATTTTCATTTCAATTTTACTTTCTTTTTAAAATTAAATATAACTATTAAAAATAACTTTCAAACAGATTTCTTAGACATTGTCTAATATAGGCAAATAAGTGTAGAACTTGCTACTCAGTAATAAATTAGCACAGACAAGTGTCATGAAAAAAAATTTAGAGCCAAGTAGAGACGGAAAAGCTGTTCATTCAGGAAGTATGAGTGACTTACACAGGAAAATGACATAAATTTGTTTTATGTTTTATTTCCGGGATTCAGGAGTAGCCCTTAGACATAGGCATTGATTGGCCAGATGATGTAATCTACCCTGAGAAATGGAACCCACATATTTTAGAATTGCTTAAACACTGATGTGTTGTGGTTATTAAACAACTAGGACATGCTATGGTGGGGTGAGTCAGACAGACATCCTTAGGGCTTTAAAGAATCGTGCAAGAATGTTTAGAAAAATTCTGGGCCAGGTGGTTATGAGTAGGCTAGGCTGGTAATACTGGGTTTCTGGGTTTTAAGCACTTAGTGGCTTTTGTTTAACATTATCAAATTTTCCATAATTGATTTTTTACAGAAAATACATAAAATAAGAAGAAAATAAAGATAATCATCTTACACTAATTTTATAACTTAATATACCATTTCTTTAATCATCTCTTACTGTCCCTAACAGAAAATATATTGAAATTTCTCAAGAGTTTAAGACTTTCTGTTGTTTCCTAAGCCTACATATATTTATAGTGTGTGAATTAAAAGCAAGCCTTTTAAATTCTGCTGCACATAATGCTCATGCATTAAAAAAAAATAATAATAATAAGGGTCTGTATTGATATCCTGAAAAAGGCTGATACACCCAGAAAAGTCATTTAGATCTGCATTATTGTTCTTCTCTGGGTCTACATGTAATTTATAATCAAATGTTCTATGTGTGCAGGCCACGTCTGTGGATGCAGGTACTGACCATTATGGTGAATGTGAATCTTCACTAGTCCTCATGGCCAGCCCCTGGAATTAGGGGTTAGAAATCAGTGTGTAATTCCCTTTTCTGCCACCAACAACTTCGCTTTATGTACCCAGCTCTTGCTCCTTTGCTTCTTTTTTTCTCCTTTTTGTGCCACCCAATTTTATAGATCTAGTTTAAAGTACTACATTTCTATAATTACCCCAACTCTTCCTCTTCACAACAAATCAATTACTCTTTTATCATTGCTTACATCTACTTTACTCATACTTCAGTCACATTCTATCAGTTGTTTAGTCACAGAAAAACTTCATCCAATATGACAAAAAGTAGGTTTTATTAATATTTGAATCTGCAATGTCAAATATTAGGTCCTCTTTAAATACTTGCTGAAATAAATTGATAATTTATTTGATACACTCTTTCTCATTTGTGTACCATTTTTAAATTACTTTCTCATATATCATGATGCAAAACATGTTGATTTTGCAATAAGGAGCCAGTATATGTTTTTAAACATCAGAAAAATATCTTGTTTTGAGGAAATCACTTGGGCCACCACAGAGGGGGGGAAAACAAACAAACAAACAAAAAACATTATTCTATTGAGAAGAAACATTCCATTGTTAACATATTGTATCTACTTATTAATCTATTTAACAACTACTAATTTCCTACCATATACTAGATTCTGAAGACACAAATTAATGACAAAGTTAGTCACTCAAATGACTCAGCATAGAGAAGCGGGACAGACATATACACAAAGAGCTAGTAAGATAATCTTCATATTTTTCTGAATGTTTCTTGATATAAATATTTACTTTAAAACAATTGTAAGAGTTGATGTGCATTATAAATTTTGCAAATATGATTTATTTTGGCCATCAGTGTCATGTGAGACACTAAAGCTCCTATCCTTGCTCCTAGAAGATCCAACTCTTTGCCCCACAAGCAAACAGTGAGTATGAGCTATCGTTTTTAAATGTGTTGAACCTGCAGGCCTTGTGAATTACTGTATTGGGATTGGGGAAATCTGCTCTGTGTTCTGCCAGAGAATTACAACATATTGCTGCCTGGAGCAATGTTAACTTTTAATGTCTTTGTTGTGGTATCTTTGGCTACTTTTCCTCCCATCATAGAGAATAATTAGTGTTTGTCCTTGCCCTTTCCACATTACTTTGTATCATACTTACTGATCTTTTTTACATATTATCAGGAATCTCAAGAGAGGGCTGCTTAAAGGTATGCCCTTTCAGAATTTCTGGCTAGAAATAGTACTTGTATAAAAGCAATGAACAGAATTTTCATGATGCAAAAATATGACAATGGCTATGTCTGTAAGAAAAATCTTTCTGTTTTAAAGTTTAGAAAGTGGTCTGCATTTGGTAGTGCAAAAGATTGGGCACTCTCTGAGTTTTGTTATTAAGTGTATATAATCATATAGAAGTCATGTAACTATCCTGTGCCTCCATTTCTTCAGCTAGCTCTAGATTTTTGTTTGTTTTGTTGTTTTTTAAAATGGCATCCTTGATTATGATGACTACACTCTAAACACATTGTTTTAAAGCTGTACACATACCTATTTTAAAGCGGCCAATTTATATTGACTAGTCCTTTCCCCAACTCCTGTTAATAGATCCAGATTGAGATGTTTTCTTTGTTCTTCTTTCATTATTTATGAATAACTGAATTACAGATGTGACAATTCCAACTGGAATAAAGGAAATTAGTATCTACACAAATAAAATATGGCACTTAATTGTAAGTTTTGAGCATTCTCCTTACATGGTAGAGACACCCGAGAAAGGGAACAATATCTTTTGAATGCCTATGCCTAGCCATTATTAAATATAAATCTTTCATTGGAATTTACATGACTACAATGTGTAATTACACATTGTAATTTCACAAAGTTATTTTGAATCATAACTTTTAGTTTTTAAATACCAAATAATAAGGAATCCATCGTTTAAAAAGAATGTAACATGCTCTTTTTTGGCATGTTATACGTATTTTCTAGTTCAAAAACCTCATGAAGCATGCATTATCTTCGTTTTACAGATGAGAAAGTTGAAGTTCAGTGTGAACTAACATATACAAAGTAAATAATCCAGCTGGGCGTGGTGGCTCATGCCTTTAATCCCAGCACTTTGGGAGGCCGAGGTGGGCGGATGACGATGTCAGGAGATGGAGACCATCTTGGCCAACATGGTAAAACCCCATCTCTACTAAAATGCAACAAATTAGCCGGGTGTAGTGATGCGTGCCTGTAATCCCAGCTACTAGGGATGCTGAGGCAGGGGAATCGCTTGAACTCAGGAGGCGGAGGTTGCAGGCAGCTGAGATCACGCCACTGTACTCCAGCCTGGCGACAGAGCAAGACTATATCTCAAAAAAAAAAAAAAAAAAAAAAAAAAAAGCAAATAATCCTTTTTAGCTCAATGCCTCAATGCAACTTTATCATACCAAACAGTTTTCCAGGGAAATCAGACAAATAATATTGCTTTAAATTAGTAGATTAGTTTACCACGGTATTTATTTTATTTTTTTTGGAGAAACAATTCTATCATTATTTTTGTTAGTGACACAAACATTGAAAATAGTCACACCATAGAGCTAATCAAAATTAATGTGAAGATTTCCTGTTTGTTTTAGGCATTCATTCCTTAATTGTTAAGTTAACATAATCATTTTTAAATTTGCTCAATTTTTTCCCTTAAAACATGGAAAAACAAAAATCTACTAGCATTTCTAGGCATGTTATAGCAGAGACTCTTTTTCTACCCATCTTTATGTTATTAACTGATTCACAAAAGGTAAGTTTCCAGGGGGAGAAATCAAATAAATAAATATTGTCAAGGTTTGCTGCTTTCAAGTTTACCTATATGGCAGCATATTTTCTATAAGAAATGCTGAGAGATGTAAACACCTAGAGCTCCTTCCTTTCCTGCACTGGCCTACCTCCAGTTAGTGAGAATCAAGACTTGGTCGTGCTCCAACACGACAACTCTAGTCACATGATTAAGGCAAAGAAGGATACTCTCCCTCCTTTATAAATATACACCTGATTGGAAAGAAAAGCTTCTGTTGCTTATGTTTTTATCTCCTCTATTTTAAACACTAGCTAAAGCCTTTGTTTGATTTTCTTTTACTCAGATACGTGTCTTACTATAGTAATGTTATGATAATAATTACTGATTAGTTTGATTATTAAACAATGAAAGTAAGATTAGAAGAGAATTTGTGCCTAAAACTAAAATGAATTTGCTATTTCATTTGTACCTACAATTAAACATTCATAATTTTGCCATTTCATTCTTATTTAATCTAAACAAGATTTAAATTTTAAAGAACAAATTGGTTCTGAATATTAAAAAGAAATTAAAAGTTTCCAAGAAATGATGAAAAAAATGTTAGTTTCTGTATTTTCCCTTTGTAAAACACCTTGTCACAGCAGATTATAGAAAGTCTGTTATTTGCATGTATATTATACATTAATATATAAATTATTTCAGATTAATTAGTGAGATGAGAGACTCAGTACTAAAGAATCTTCCCAAACAGTATCTTCATTCACAAAATATGCTTCATCTGAAGAGTTAAAGGAAAAATAACAAAAATGCTTGCTATTGTGCCTAGCCATGACTGAATATGAATCATTAGCTGTAATTTATACAATTATTTTGAATCATAAATTTGTGTTTGTTTTAAAATAATAAATAATAAGGAATCCATGGTTTCAGAAAAGTAAAATGCATGCACTCTTTAACTACTAAAATTTGTCAAAAGAGTATCATAGGTAGCATGCTATATTGCTATCAACTGGGGATAAGAAAGACTAAACTGAGTTTTAAGCATGATCACTCAGGTCTTTGCTATTCACGAAAAGTAAATAAAAAGATGAAAACGCTATGCTCTACTGGAAAAATTATTAGTGAGAGTGTCTTGAATGTAGTATGTAGTAGGCATATATATTTATTTGAATAATTTAATATACACTTAGTGAATACCTAATATGTATGCAGGAATATTATATGTGTAATAAAAAATAAAAGAAAATAAATAACTGTTCTCTTTCCTCAAGCATCTTACAATCTTGTGGAGTAGAAATGCATGCTAAAAATTAATTTTGTAACAAGGTAGAAGGTCATTTGGGGCTGCTTAATCAGTTTCTTGCTATAAAACAATAAACATATTGTTGGTTGCCCGGTAATAATTTATGATAGACTCAAAGCACTTTTCAAGCAACATTATTCTTTATTAAATTTCATAACCTAACACCTATTAGCATATCATCCTACCTTCTTCTTGTGGCATTGTTGATGTAGATCATTGACCTCACAAGACAATAATTCAATTCTCACTTGTCTTGACTAAAGTTTTGGAGGAAGAGGAGACGGGAAAACAAGTGTTTCTTATTTTGAAATATACAATGAATCAGGAGTGAGAACAGAAGCAGATTTTGGATTGTCTTTGATTTTACATCTCCCCCTAACACTTACCCATGGTTACTGCTGTCTAGATTCTCAAAAACCTTTCTAAATTAACTCATTAGGAGAGTGGTTTTTTAAGTTATCATAGCCTGTGACAAGCCTGGTACTAGAACCCAGGTTGTGCACAAAGAGTAGGAAGATGTTGGGCTTGGAGTTAGTGCAGAGAGAAAAAGTCTGGTTCTTCAACTCATGAAACTTCTGACTTTGGGCAAGTCTTTGAGCCTCACTTTCCTTGCATATAAAATTGGGAATGTTTAGAGATGTATGAGAATTTCATGCAATAATAGCTGTAAAGTGTTTCTGTCTGACACAGAGAAGACACTCATAAAATGTTCACCCATTTTTCTTTCCTAAGACCTCAGAGGGATGTGAATTTTGACCTGTGGTGTCATATGTTGTATCTCTGTTGTGACATGGCAGCCTGATCACAGATCATGTGTATTACTGTTGCCAGTGAAAAGATAATAAATGTTATTAAGAAACAAATCCCCCAGATCCACTCTGTGTATGGGTGTGTGGGGCATGGCTTAAATCAAGAACTCTGTGACTTTATTTGGCCTAGGATAGGAGGAAATAAAAATACAGCAGGAGAGAAGAATCTCTTCTGTTCCCCTTGTTACAGAAATATTAAGCTACAGAAAATCACAGCATAATTGTGAACATGGTATACATGCAAAAAGAGAGGTGACTAAGAACTAGGAATTTTGGAATTTATGTCACTAATCTCTATTATCAATAAATATCACCAGCATCCATTCTAAGTTGCAACTGAAATTTATTTCTTAGTTTTGAACTCAAGAAAAAGTAGAATAGGTTCTCCATCATCACCTCTCACATATTCCAATGTACTTCTTTCCCATATTCTTACTCATTTTGTATTAATTTGTCTTTAACATTATCACAGCATCTTGCATTTTCCTACTTTGGCCAATATAATTAATTTTAAAAATGTGTGTGTGTATATATATGTGTATATATATTTATATTTATATATGTGTGTGTGGGTGTGTGTGTATATATATGTATATATGTGTACATGTATATTATATATATGTGTATCAAATGCAGCTCACATTGTTTATCATTTGCCCTTCACTGTTTTAATTGTATTACTTGTGCTAACTCATTTAATATTCCTAGCAGTCTATCAGTAACCCCATTTTTCTGATGAGAAATAGAAGGTGAAAAAGGTTAAAAATAAACAAGTAACATCATATATTTAGTAAGTAGTGGTCATAATTCAAATTGAGACCATATGGGCTTTCAGACCTTACACTGTGGTAGGCTGATTACTATGCAGAAACGATTTCATTTTAATTTAACTATCTTAATCAACCCATAGCACTGTTTTTTCATAAATTTCAGTATTCTCGTAAGTAGAGTGAAACTTTATCTCTTTAAAATAAGCCCTCACCAGATCAGAGTAGCCAAAATATCAATTTAAAAACCTATGAATTTTTAAAGATTGAATTTGTAGATCAGTTGTTTAAATATGAAAGCAAAGCATTACATTGTGGTTAGGTAACAAGAATACTTCACAAAGTTCTGTTTAACACATTATACATGGACTCATTGTTAATTAAGGCATTTATGTTCCTGTATCCTGGCAGCAGGGAGGCAAGTTTGGCCAAGAAAAGAATAGACAAGTTTCCTCCTTATTTTGAGAAGAAATAGGGGCTGGGCACGGTGGCTCACACCTGTAATCCCAGCACTTAGGGAGTTCAAGGCAGGTGGATCATGAAATCAGGAGTTTGAGACCAGCCTGGCCAACATGGTGAAACCCTATCTCTACTAAAAATACAAAAAAATTAGCTGGGTGTAGTGGCACATGCCTGTAATCCCAGCTACTCGGGAGGCTGAGGCAGGAGAATCACTTGGACCAGGGAGTCAGAGGTTGTGGTGAGTGGAGATCGCGCCACTGCACTCCAGCCTGGCAACAGAGTGAGACTCCATCTCAAAATAAAATAAAATAAAATAAAATAAAATAAAATAAAATAAATAGGGATGACTCTACGCAAAATTTTAAAATAGTTAAAATCTGACATTGGCACTTTCCAAATATCCTTAGTGTCTTCCAGCTATTTTAGCCTATAATATTTCATTTTCATGGCAATCAAGATTTCTATTCCCTTAAGTCGATTGATCTTTGCTATGTGTTAGGTGGGAAACAATGGAAGTAAGCAAATCATAATATATAAATTATGGTTGCCCCATGATGGTCCCAGAGGTATTTTTGCATTATACAAAGATTTTCCTTACAAAGATTAATAGTAAATTAATAGAATTTGGTCCATAAATGAAGAGAGACAAATTCAAACAGCCCTGGAGGCATGTTTTCTTCTCTAAGAGGCTGACTCAGCTGACCCGATGAACCCAATGGAAAAACAGGTGGACTGGTTGTTCTGTGAAGCCATCCTCATCCAAGCCATCCTCATCCACTTTGTGAACCTGAAATTTTATCTGTACATAGCGGTCCAGAAACCTCTGTCGTTTAATCTCTAATTACATTGCAGGGATGGGGATCTGCTCGTGGAGTGGTTTTCCTGTTGTGACTGGTCTTGCTGTGTCCAGCATAAGTATACATCTTCATGAGACGAAGGAGCTTGGTAGTGATTCTTTCCCTGCTAACCCAGCACTCTGTAGGGTGCTAGTGTGTGTGCAAGTGTGTGTATCCTTTTTGGGGACATTTTGGAGCATGCCAAGTTACTCTGGCCTTAAGTCAGCTCTCCTATTCATTTCAAGACGTTTTGTATCTGATTATATATACATATATACACACATTTTTTTTTCTTTCTTCATATCAAGTCATAACTTTTCTAATTGCACTAGTGTGGATACCAGCAACTCATGTCATCTGTTGCAAGGGAGTCAGTATTGGAGATGGGAACACTTTTTTGTCCATAAAGTTAATTTGCAAATCTGGTGTTTATATGTCTGTCATTTTGTTAATAAATGGAATGCTTCTATTATTTTTCTTTCCAGATGAATTAGATGTTTTGGGATCTCGGTACTACTTGATTTTGCCATTTTGGAGGATATTACAGAGGTATTCTCATCAAAGTAATTAGCTTGTTAGATAAGCTCTGCGGGTGGCAGGTAATGTGATACATTAGTTAAATTGTAGCCCCAAAGGCTTGTAGGAATCAGAATTGCAAACGCAGTCTGAGTTCCCAAATCCCATGAACCTACCAGGTACCTCGCCTACAGTGAGAGTGAACATTGCAATAACAGGTCATCATCATAAGGGCATGAGCCGATTCTCCTGGAGAAAATGCTCATGTAAAGACAGTGCTTAAAGAAGCACATTTGGATATGCTGAAATTTTTCCACAACCCCGAGACATGCCAATCAAAGATAACGCAATGCAAGTATCTCTGAGTGACACTTTAGGCTGCATTCATAAGCAGCTTGCCTCATTCAAAGTCAATGAAGAGACAGGACTTACAAGCCCATGCTGAAAAGTTATTGAAATGTGACTGACATCTCAAAGAAATGGTGTCAAAGGGTTTGCATGACCTGGTGCTGAAACACAGCAGGGTTAATCAACGTTATGGCAGTTGGGTACCACAAAGACCTTCTTTAAGCTTTATTTAATTTAATTCATATCACTCAGTGGGGTTATTATCACCCTTCTGCTCTCTCCCTCTGTCATTTCACCCACCGTTTGTACTATTTATTGTAAACTTTTGCTTTGGTTAAAGTGTGGAAGGTAGGAAGTAGAGCCTCTGTTACCACTAAGGCTTCTGTGGATAAACGATGGTGTTACATCTATTTCCATTGATTGAATTCCTCTAGAAGATGTTGAGCTTCCACTGTTGTGTTCCAAGATGGGGTGCCTCCTGGAAGAGGATGGAGCAGCAAGTCTATAATCCTATTCAGATAATTTTCAGTGGTACATGAGTTTAATGATTTACTAAAACCCATCTACTCTCAAAAATGGTCAGAAAGGGGATAGCAGAGGTATCCCCTTTGAGCTGGGTCTATCTAATTATTTTGTTACTCCCCAAAGGCAGACATATTCCCCTGCCTGGTGATAACCACCTGCCTACTGGAAACTGTTTTTTTATTTTTTTTATTTTTTTTACTTAACACCACCTTGGGACAGAAGTCAATCCTCTGAGAACAACTTGTTGTAATATTACTATTTATCGGCATTATTGTTATATTTATGTTTTATGCTGAATATGTCTGTGAGTTTTCTTCCATATCATTGTAAAGTACAGAAGGTATATCATCTGACAGAATAGCTAATGACCTTGCCTAATAAAAGAAGGAGAGAGAAAGAAGGGAAAAACAAAACAAAACCAACTCTTTGGGATGAACAGAATCTGGCAATTGCTATAATTATATACATGGTAATTATGCTATGGTTTAAAAAGTGTAAGCAATTATGAGTTATGTTTATACACGTTAGTAATAATGCATGATGGACATACGCATAAAATATGTGTGTGTGTGTGTGTGTGTGTGTGTGTGTTTCAAACTAATAATCTGGCTTTATTTCAACTCCATATTTTGAGTCCAGGATTGTTGGGCCTTTTTGTACCATGTGAATTTATTAGTCTATAAGAATGAGTCACTGGTTAAAATAATATAACCATGAACCTGGCATCCCGCTTGGCTGCTAAGGGCACAATCATATACTCTTCTCTAGAATCACATATATATATAAAATACATATATATATGTATTTTAGCTAGAGGTAATCATATATTCTACATAGAGAGATTTTATATGTGTATATTCTCTCTATAGCTAAAGGAGCCAGCAAAGAAATTTGTTTTTCTGTCTTTCCAGACACTACAAGACACTACTACAAAAATAAATGAGTAACTACCAGGTCTGATAATATCAAATAAATTATCTATTCTGGATTCAATTCACAATTCCTACTAAAGCCTTTTGCAATAAAAGCAGAGAAAAAAAATTAAAGTGAAAAATGAGAGTTAAAAAGACCATATTCCTTATTATTAATTATTTTAAAATTTTTAAAAAGCATGAGAGTTAGACTTGGGAAAGATCACCTTGGAAAGAGAGTATATCAAACATGATAGCAATAGACTTTTCTTTTAGGAAGAATAATGGTTTAATGTTTAATTAATCTTATCCATTTCTGCATTTATGGGAGGCAGAGAAGAGTCTGCTTTATAATGTAGAAAATTAAATATTAAAATCTTGGTGCCTACCAGACTTACATTTTCGTATTATGAATGAGCATTTTCACTTTCTGCACAAAGAAACAGGAGATAGATGCAGTCACTTAGCTCTTCAGTAAAGGGATTATTTCTATGTATTTCTGATACCATCTTGCTACTAGAAACAAAACACATTGAAGATGAATATTTAAAATCAAAACAAAAATGCAAAACTTTAAGATGCCTTTCACATATAACATACACCCTCTATTGTAAAGGGAGTAAGTAAAATCGTTCTTCAGTGTTTTATTTTTTTAAACATATGAATTATCCAAACTTAATAGATCTAAAATCAAAAAAAGGTATTGTTAGTACAAACTGCACCATTTTGTAAACTCCTCACTGTTTTGCAGACCCTGGTCAAAGTGAAACATTTCATGGGGGTTCGGGCCGTGAGAAACATCCTGCCTAACCACCTTACCACAAGGCGGACAAAGGCCCAAAGAGAGAAGCATCCCTATTATACCTTGCTGGACAAAAGTCCAAGGAACACCATGATGACATCCCACTGGAACAAGAGCCAGAACTGCCTCATCAAGGGAACATCTTATCAATATCCTGCCAGGCAGCAAACCATATTGCCCAGACCCCTCCCACCCATACCTATAAGTACCCCCAGCCTGTATGCACTGGTGGGCCCTGGCATTAGGCTGGTCCCCCACTTCCATAGGTTTTATGCTGGACATAAAGCTTGCATTTGCTGTTGAGCCCCCCTCTTTCTGTGTGTGTGTGTGTCTTTCTTTAGCCCTCGCCTTCCCTTCAAAACCTAACAGGTATACTGCTTAAAGAATATTACAATAGTTTTTACATACTTTAATGCCTGTTTCAGTGAGAAAACTGAAGATACGAATGAGAAGAAAAATGTGGTGGTAGATTAAAATACACAAATGACAAATGATAACAGAGAAAAGAAAGATCAGATATTTACACGTTTAACTCAAATTGGTGCATATTTACTTTACTTATAGTTTGGGCCAGATTATATATTTTCTAAGTAAATAGAACACTTAGACTCCTATTTTAAACTATAATCGGACTTTTAGTCTCCAATGAGTTATTATTTATTATAATGTGAGGATTGTAGAAGAGGTGAAAGAAATGGCTATATTAGAGAGTCCCATCTCCTTTGAAATGGATGTGAATCAATGTCATCTCCACTGATCCAGGAAGATAGTTTACCTCTCTGTGACTGGTTTCTTGCTCCAGAAAAAGAACAGAATTGATTTAAAAGGAAAATAAGGCACTGTTAATCAACATCTTTCCTAAACTTAAAAGATTAACATGTTATTTAATATAGGAAAGTCTCCTAATTTTTAATACATGCATTTCTGAACTTTTGACATCTTGATTTCTAACCTTACAATTGGTTGCTTCTAAAATTAAACCAGGTTTAAAAAATAGCACAATCAGCATGGTGACATGCTATTTTTCAATATGTATTAATAACAATTATGGGGGAGTGTAGCAAAAAAAAAAAAAAGAAAAATTCAAAGAATGTTTAGGAAAGAAATAACATATCAAAGAAACTAAGTACATGTCTTTATCTTTTTATCTTATTTTCACACATTTTTTAGTTTCCACTTCAACAGTTACCTTCAATTACAATTGGCAGCACATCGTGTACTTTAGGCTGCTACCTGAAACAAGTGCCATTGAGACAGAGATGATGGATTTATGTATACGATTTAAGTTCTAACAGATGTTGTCATGCCCTGCATATCCCATCCTTGTCCTGATCATAGAAGACCATTTTTCAATAAGAACTCAATGCCTGCCTATCCATCATCAGCACATTTGACTGTGTGAACCTTCTCCAAGCCAGTCAAATGACTAAGTAGAATTTCTGCTGTTGTTATCAGGAAGCAAATGGTTTCCATTCACGAGAACTAAAAACTCAAGTGTCTAGTCCCGTTTAATTATCTAGCAAGTTGACTTTGATATGACTGAAGTTTCTAGTGGTAAGTTTTAGGAAACTATGTGGAGTCAGAGAGTTAGTTGATTTTCTTGTCTATAAAAACAAGAAAAGAATGACTATTACTTCAGTTTCAATTTTCATTTCTTCCCGATTAGCAACTAGTCTTCCCATTTAACTACATTACCGTACTTTCCCACCTCCAAGAATGTACATATTCTTGGATCACCAGAAATATACCCCTCATCCCACCTGCAACTTCCCCCATGCCTGTTCATCTTCCAGTCCACAAATAAAAGGCTGTATCTTGCAAGAAGTTGTTCATGGTTTCTCCAGCTAGAAATTTCTTAGGTAGGTTCACTATAAAGTTTACTCTCTAGTATATTTGCCAACCGAAAGTGCAATTCAAAGATCTTTCTTTTTCACCATGTTTAAATCAATAAATTAAGAATTAGAAGGCATGTGTGTCAAATAGATGATAACATATAGTTCATAGCAATAATGGCAGATGACACCAAAAATTCAAAATAATTCTAAGAGACTGTAAGAATGGGTCAAAATCAACAAGATGGAAATTAATAGTAATTTATGACAAGTGCAGAACATAGTATTTAAAACAAAGAACTTTATATGACTACAGATATGATTGACAAAGTATATGTCAAAAATATTGGGGTTCTTAATGTATAGGAGGTCAATAAAATTCAATAATTCAATACAAAGTGTTATGTCATACAGAATAAATATGCTTCCCTTCCTTACTTCTTGCTAAAACTCTTGCATTCCTCCAGGCCCTGCTCATATCCAATTATATCCAGAAAGCCTATCCTGACTACTCTGTGTGTTTTCTGAATTCCTGAAATATTCACTTTATGTACCAGAGCTTAAAATGGCATCTTTTTGTACAGTATTTCACTGATGCTCCTCAAAAGATAAATTCAAAAAGATTGGGCACCCAAATCATGAGAAGCAAGACTTCAAATAGCACTTTGCCACTCCTAGACTGTCTATGGGCCTTCCTGTGCTCATACAATCTATGTATCGGTTTTTGAAGAAGAAAGACAAAATTTCAAAACATAAAACATAAAATAAATTTGACATGTGACTTCTGGAGATATCTATGACAAACAAGGGCCTCATAAGCCACTTCATAATTTTGATGGCCCCTAAACTGGAGAGAAATTGTTCTATCCACTTTTGTTTATCAGGATAGAAATAGGGACAACTGATAAAAATAACAGAGAAGAAGATTTAGCTTTATTTATAACTGAGGCCCCATAATAAAACATGCTTCCTTTAAAAATTATGAATTTCATATGTCTGGATGCATTTGCATAGAGGCTGAATGAAACAGAAAGGAATTCTGAATTGGAATTCTTACTTTGCTTAAAAAGTTGGATTACATAACATAGGACGCTTTACCATCTGTAATTCTATAATTTCAAATCTAAATTCTATGTCATAACATTTGAGAAAAAGACAACCTCTTTTCATTACTTTAGTGCACTATAGAACCCTGGTCTATATCAAAGGGAGATAAAAGATTTGCCTAAGAGGAGAATTGGAACAAACCCAGGATCCCTGGCAGGCAGTTTGTGTTTTATCTAAGTGACTGCATTGCCTTTTCTTTGTTGCTCATCTAGAAATGAAAGGTTATAAAAAAAGACTCAGAAAATATCGTAATAGTTAAGGTTTGACTCTTCATGCAATAAATTAATCAAAAGCAATGTTAGAACGAGCTACTCTTTCATGCACTAATTTAGATTAGATTCACATAAGAAATTCACAGTGAGGCTGGAAATCGGAAAACTTCTACCTAAAGATACCTACAGATGTTCATAGTCAAATTTCATTAAAAACATAGAACTGAAAGTTTATTAAAACAGGTCTTGATGACTCTCATTCTTAATTCCACTCAAAATCAATAGCATGTTGATGATTTTAAAATTCTGTATATCCAATAATTGATATTGAACAACTTAACTTCTTGTAATGTGACTCTTTAAAATAAAATCCTCTAAGATTGCCTCCAGGTCTTTTTGACATCACTATGCAAGTCAGCGTTGACAAAATATCCAATTAAATAAAAAAAAACTAAAGCTCTAATGGTTGTATCCTGTTCTTTTTCCATGTTCAATATAGTAAAGATCAGGACTCAGGACAATTTTAAATTCAAAACACTCCCTGAGGTTTTTAGATATAGGTCATTTCATTTAGGTAAAAACACAAACTTCTAATAAGTGGTATAAATCACCCTTTATCACAGAATTAGCTGTTTTAATAATCCAGAATAAGCTGTTATTTTTTGTACTCTAATTCACCATGGATCCTATACATGGTCACCCCAAAGGGACCGAGAATGACTAGCCCTGCTGTTCACCCAGCATTGAGAAGACCCTAGAGAATCAGTTAGTGACATTTTGGACCCACAGCCAGTTCTCCCTTGCTGCCTTTTTCTCTACCCATATGCATTCTTCTTCATTTAAAAGCTGGTTTTTCTTCCTTTCTGTCTTTATTTTTAAATATAAAAGCACATTTGTTTTCAGGAATATAAGGCTGAGTTGTGGGGTGGCTTCCTGCTGCAGTACATTTGAAAATACTGCCAAACAGCAGCAAACACACACTCAGAAACATGCTTGAGAGCAAACAAGCCATCTATAAACACACTCCAGAAGCTTTTAAAACAATGTAAAAGTGGCATCTGGCATGAGTAAGACAGCAGTTTAAACTCCTTGACTCACCATCCAAATTTATGTTGAAAACTCTCTCAAACAACTGGTTATTTAAAAAGATTTAAAAAGTCACGCTGTGTTGGTTGATTTTTGTACCATAGAAACTGTAAAGGAGCTGTATGTAGTTAAAGGGTAGCAATGACAAGTGAAAACTTTCCAGTCCCTTGTATAATATGCTTAGGATTATGCAAATTATTTCTGTATAAGAAAGATGAACATTATCTACTATTCCTAATAATAATGCATTTCGTTGATTTTATGTTACCATTATTTATACAATTTACTATGATTTCCTGCCATTAAAAAATTTTGTCAATTAAGTTTTAAAATGCAATTGATGGCAAGATGCAGCATACTTTCAGAAACACCAAAATGTATGTCATGAATTGTTAAAATATATTATTAACAATATTTTCTAGTTTTAATGTTTTACTATTTAATAATTCTGCCATTTAGGAGATGGTGAAGGCCCTGGGAGGATGTCATAGTCAGCTCAAACTGGACATTTGGCCTCAAAGCATAGCTTGGAAAAAGAATTCTAAACTCTAGCTATGTGTATCCAATTTATATTTTCTACATCTCTCTTCATTTTTACCCCATAGATCTCATTTTATAAGAAGCATTCCTTTTCTTTTTTCCGCTTTTTAATATTCCTCATTTTGATTCACATAAAAAAGGTTTTCTAAAATTATGAAGTAGAACATCTAACTAAATGCCAGTACTTTACTAGACAAGGTAATTTCACAGTAAGAACATTGGTGGGCAGTGTTTATGAGATCCCAACAATTAGTGGTTTATAAATAGCAGAGTTCTAAGGGGAAGATGTCAACAAGAATGGACAAGTAGAATCTGAAAATGCATGCAGTAAATTTACAAGGAGTCAATTAAAAACAAAAAGCACTTGCAGAATAAGAGAAGTAGGAGAAATTGTAGTACATTTGCAAAGTGAAGAGAGGTGTTGGCATGTTTTTCTTTCAGATTTTTCTCTCATATAATGCCTTCTTAAACAGTGGGAGATCTAGAGACCTGGTGGTGTTGACTGAGGGGATTCTTTGCTACCTTCATTTACAATAACATATCCTGTTCCTAGAAAGCAAGAAAGGGTCTCTCTGTTATCTCTGCTATGGTGCCTCCTCAACTACTATTACTTCCTCCCCATCCATACTGAATATTCTTAAAATCTTAAGTATAGCCATGAGCTACATAGCGATGTTCCAGTGAAGGGTAAACTGCATATCTGACAGTGGCTGCTATATGACAATGGTCTCATAAGATTAGAATACTGTATTTTTATTTTACCCTTTCTGTGTTTAGATGGGTTTAGATACACAAGTACCTCCCATTGCGTTATAATTGTCCATAGAATTCAGTATAGTAACATGCTGTAGAAGTCTGTAGCCTAGGAGCAACAGGCTGTACCACATAGCCTAGGTGTGTAGTAGGCTGTGCCATCTAGGGTTGTGTAAGTGCACTCTATGATGTTAACACAGTGATAAAATTGCCTAACAACACATTTCTCAGAACCTATCCTATTGCCAAGTGACGCGTGATTGTGTAAGTGATAAGGTGGGGAAGAAACAACCCTTCTCTGCAGTACCTGTTTCTCTTCATGTGTGCCTGTGTTCCACATGACATTATAGTCTAGACCTGCAGGTGGTCCCTTGAGTTTGTTGCATCATATAATGGTAGCGTAAGAAAATTCGGGAGAGTTTATACTTTGAGAATTCAATATGCTATATTAAATTGTACTCACTGGAAATATAGGCTAGCTAAATGCTACATAAATGGTGTAGTTCAGACAGATATTATGATTTAATCTCTTTGAAATGGAGACTGAAATTGCAGTCTGAATCAATCACTTGGATTTTAATTTTATATTTTATAAATGTAAATAATTTTATATTTTCCAAATTTTACAAATATTAGTTAATAATAATAGTTACATTATATATGAAATGGAGACTCAAATTCCAGTCTGAGTCAATCACTTGTACCTTAATTTTATAGTTTACAAAGGTTAGTTTATGATAATAGTAATGGTAATAGACATCGAAATATCTGTGGTTCTCGTTTCTCTGTGTCTGCATTTTACACAACGTGTTTATGAATAAAAGGTTCTATAAAATGATTTATGAAAATTATCTATATTTATTTATCTTGCAGTACTGTGAAGCAATGTGAGAAGCTGGAACTTCTAATTTAATCATTTTATTCAGTAAATATTTTATCATTGCCTGTGAAGAGCCAGGGTCTGATATGGGTAAGTCAAGTCATATTCAGGTAGTAATATAAGGAAGACAACTGGGTGGTAATCTATTTAAATCAAATCGTTTGTACCGAAACCTCAAACTGTAAGCTCAACAGAATGCACCAGAGTATCTGTCACTATTTCCTCAGCCTGCTTTTGTCAAGTGCAATTTTGTAGGTAAAACCTTTGGGGTGATTCTCGTGCCTCCATCATAAAGATGAAAATATAGCATGAATTATCTTTGGTGATAAAGAACACTTACCAAAATAGAGATGACTCAACTTCTACACACAGTAGAGCTATGTTGTAATGGAAATTGGCTTTCAGCTTCTGAGACATGTGATTTTAAAATACATTTTAGAACATTTAACCTCTCCACATTTTTTTCAGCTCTGTCTGCAATAGTGAGAGGTAGTCTATTGTTACAGAGTCCGCTAAAGCGACTTACGTGCTATTTATATACAGAAATAAAAGGAAATTCTTCCTTCTCTGGTGGTCTCTTTCAGCTACTAAAAAAGTTGCTTGGCCTAAAAATGTCATCAGCCTCTGGGATTATTTGATTTGCTTTGTCCATAATTGATTACTTGGCTTTTACACACAAAAAAGCACATCTCAAAAATGTACAAAAAAGGAGAGGAAATACGTTCAATTCTATGTCAAAAATTTCTAAAAATTTTTGAAGTTGAAAGGAATGCCCATAAACAATCTGATTCCAGTCTTATTTTCAGTAGTCATGCATAAATCTTGTTCTATGACACAAAGAGAAAGATAGATTTTTTACCTACAGTGGTATTTATAAGAATTTTTAGCAGACTGGGAAGAAGTCCATTTCAGCTAAATGAAAAAAAAAAAAAAATCACCGACTTCTATATATATATATATATTTTTAAAATCATAAACATATGCTTATTAACAAACATATGAATATAAATATACATACGAGAATCTAACTTTTGAAATCCTTCAGAATTCTTTCAGAAATAACTACAGTGAATAAGGAAGTAAAATAACTTTATCGAATGCCTTTATTTTATCAGACAGTCTTCTCTAAGCCAAATACACACTCACATAATTATGTTTAATTCACAGAATAATCCTATGACATAGGCGGTTTTATCCGTGTTGTACCACTGGGTCTCATTGAACTTAATTAACTTGCATAAAATAACTTAGTTGTTACATGGAAGATTACAACCAAGATCTCCTTAAATAGTATAGATGATGCTAAATTAAAACGGAAACAGTAACTCAGTGAAAAAGCAAATTATTAAGCCGCAGTTTGTTTCTCAAAAAATTCAAATATAAAATTTCAGAAACAAGTCAAAATTTATATCTAAGATTCTTGTTTCCAATTAGTTGAAGTTTACATGAGCAGTGCCATTGATATAGCATATGCAAATCAGGCTTATTTTTATTTGTTATCCTAACATGCCTGCCATCTTGCATCTCAGATACAAAGATATTTCCAATATATACCTTGATGATTTTTATCACTGGTTACTATCTTCTTAAAAAATACATTATTTCCTGAAGATTTTGTTGCAAGAGTAAAGCAAATCTTAACTATTCACTACTTGCTGTTCATCATTCCAAGCATAAAATGTACTCAGAAACTTTCTTCTTAGTTTAAGTTCTCTTTCAAAATGTCTTTTTATGCATTTTTAGTCATCACTTTCCACCTAATCATTAGTTTTTTTTTTTTTTTTTTTTTTTTTTTTTTTTGGCTTCTATATATTATGAAGTGGTTTTGAATTCTTTTTTTTTTTTTTTTTTTTGAGACGGAGTCTCGCTCTGTCACCCAGGCTGGAGTGCTGTGGCCGGATCTCAGCTCACTGCAAGCCCCGCCTCCCGGGTTTACGCCATTCTCCTGTCTCAGCCCCCCGGGTAGCTGAGACTACAGGAGCCGCCACGTCGCCCGGCTAGTTTTTTGTAGTTTTTAGTAGAGACAGGGTTTCACCGTGTTAGCCAGGATGGTCTCGATCTCCTGACCTCGTGATCCGCCCGTCTCGGCCTCCCAAAGTGCTGGGATTACAGGCTTGAGCCACCGTGCCCGGCCGAAGTGGTTTTGAATTCTATCTTTACTATTTATTTGAAATTTTCTCAGCAAAGTACTCTGTCTCATTGATCCTCAATGTCCCCCTGTATAAAATGGCAAAAAGAATACATCGCCATTTCATCGAAGTGTTGCGGGAACCAAATGGGCTGAAATATTTGGCCTGTTTAGAATATTGTCTAGCACACCATAAGCACACAATACAGGTTTCCCATTATTCGTGTGACTTACGTAAATTACAGGAAATATTCTAGATATCATTATAACGGGTTTTGTTTGTTCATGCTTTATTTAGTTTGTTCCACCTGTTGATCTGAACTGAAGCAGGAAAATAGGGTCTGGAGGCAGGGAACATAACGCTCATTCACATTTCAGCTATGACAGGAAATATCTGCTCCAGAGGGCATAGGCCAAGTAAATGACTTTGCAACTTTACTTCATCCTCTTCATTTACATAGGGCATATGTAATCACCAATGGAATCCTCTGGGGGTATTTAAACTGCCCAAAATTCTGTAATGGGGTCTTTTGAGCTCCTCTGCTCAGGCCTGCTCCTGCACTGTGCAGGGTATTTTCATTTTCAGTAAATCCCATTGTCCTCACTTTGTTTGTGCATTTTGTCCAACTTTTTGTTCAAGACACCAAGAACCTGGATACCCTCTACTGTTAACAGAACTACTGAACTTATTGCTAATATGTTAATATATTATTGAAACTAGCCTATACATATCAGAGTAACTACTTTGATCAAGCCACACAAAATTCTCCAAGGAAACAAAGTGGAACAGTTATGGTTTAAGGTAAAATAATGTAAAACAATATCAACAGTATGTATGGCTGTATCACTGAGAAAATGAATCTTGTTTAGTAAGGATCCAGAGCAGTAAGATAATACCTGTATCAGGGAGGAAATGCCACTCCCTTCAATTCTCAAGGGCAAAACCCTAGTCAATCCTATCACATGTGCACCTTCTTCCGCCCTGACATCTGCCATGTCTTATTTTGCATAAGCCACGGTGAATTCTGTCAAATCACCCAAGTAATAACATAACCATCTGAAACATTAACTGAAGACTTTCTTCTGACATCGGCTGTCACACTACGTGTGAATAAATTTGCTTCATTAAAATAATTTGGTTTTTGTTCTGACTGCTCAACATTGCCATTTGAATCTGTGAGCAGCCTTATTGACTCTTAACCGCTATTACCAAGTCTTAATCGCTCAGAGATTCAGCACAGTTGGATATTGCAATCAGAGCAAATTCCCCATTTGATTCCAGCACAGAAGTTACCAATGAAACTAACAGAGTGATAATACAAAATTATCTGACTTCATCTCTTTTTCTCTCAATTCTCTGTGACTAAAATGAAACCATTTAGGAACTTACTTGTAATTTGCGATTTCTTGAGCTTGTAGTGGCTACTGAAATACACTCTGGTAAGATTTCGAACATATCTCAAATATACTACTCTTATACTAAATATACTGCTTTACAATTAGAAGTGTCCTGATAATCAGCAGTTTTGCTTTTCAAAGTGCACGACTTGTACATCTGGTTACGCAATCCAGTTGAGAGGCAATCGTAATAGGTTCAGGTTGCACCATAGTATGACATCTGCTCTGCAGTACCCAATCTGACTCTGCATATGAACCCTGGAAATAAACTCATGATGTTTTCATTAAATCCAAAGCAATTCCCATCAGTTGATACTTGGTCACAAATGATAAACAGTTAATAATTAAGCCAACTGAAATATTTTCAAGTCCTCTTTCTTTGATGCTTGCAATTATTTTTGTGACAGGATAGGATAGTTTTCTTTCTGTGAAATATACCTTCATAGGATAATTCCATCAGTTGCATTTCCTTCTGCTACTGAAAATGTGATTTTCTGATCACCCCCCATTGTGTTATTTTTTAAAACAACACTATTCTTGGAGTTTAAGGAAGGGTTAAATCAGAAAAGAGCATGCTTGCTAGCATCAGCGGCTACTGATTTATGACAAGAACACTTTTAGTCGATTATTGTCTGAAAGACTAAATGTACCTCCTGGGGTCCAGAATTTAGTCATATGAAGTGTCTGGCTCACATTGCCAGAACTGACCATTAATTATGATGGCTACAGGTAACAATCTATGCATATCTTAGCTTTTTCTGGAAAATTTACAGCACAGGTAAGATAAGAGAGCTGTGGTAAGGTACTATTAGAGCTAAGGTAAGGTAAGTTTACCAGTGGAAAAATAAAGAGGAAAATATTGCAAAATTTGAAAGACCCTTTAAAGTAACTAATTCAAGTGCTGTGATTCAGAAATCAGAAAACCCAAGAGAATGATAATGACAAGCACATACAAATGGTATTTAGCTGCTTCAAGTCTAGAAACCCGTCCTCTTTTTAGAGGTATGGAGCAGGTCAGGTGTTCTCAAACCTCAGGGCCCTTAATAATTACCTTCAGTGCTTTATAGAAAATAATAATTCTAGGTGTCCACCCACAAAGATCCTGATTTAATTGATCTGGGATGGAACCTATACCTGGTATTTCTTTAAAAAACCCAGCTAATTCCAATGTGCCTCCTCCACTCTACTGATCTCTTTATTTGTACCCTCAGGAGAAATGTTTCTCTTTTTTTAGGATAACAAACAGCTTGTTCTTATTGTAATAAAGGCATGCCCTGGCCATTCTGAGCCACGTTCAGCACATTTCTCTCATCATCTTGGCTATTAGAAAGTTTAAAGTCAATTATAAAGTGAACACTGTGTGTCTGCATGGTCCTTCAGTGAATAATTCTTTCCTCTGTCAGTTTTATGATCCTAATTTTTCTTTCTTTTGTTTTTTCCCCCTCATTTTTTTTGGTAATATTTACTCTCTTGCTATTGTATGTATTATTGGAAGCTATCTTTTCAGCACAACTTGGGCCATCAAAAGAGGTAAGGAACTAGACCCTTAAAAATGTAGAAAAGAAAATGAAAATATGTGATTAATGGTAATTAGCATCCTAAAGAAAAGAGTTTAGAATGGATTTATCATTTTGTTTGGAATTCCAAAAAGTCTTAAGATAGACACAAATAAAAAGAGAGAGGAGCACATATGCAGTACAGTGGGCTAAGTGTTATGAGTAAGTGGAAAAAGTGAAATGAGAGTTGAAATGCTGAAGGTATGAAAGATTAGCAGTGGGAAGAAGAAAGAAAGGGAAATGGGGCTGAGTGTGGTGACTCATGCCTATAATCCCAGCATTTTGAGAGGCTGAGGCAGGAGGATCACTTGACCCCAGGATTTCAAGACCAGCCTGGGCAATATAGTGAGAACTTCCCTCTCGATCTCTCTCTCTCTCTTTTTTTTTTTTTAGATGGAGTCTAGCTCTGTTGCCCAGGCTGGAGTGCAGTGGCGCAATGTCAGCTCAGTGCAACCTCCGCCTCCCAGGTTCAAGTGATTCTCCTGCCTCAGCCTCCTGAGTAGCTGGGATTACAGGTGCCCACCACCACACTCAGCTAATTTTTGTATTTTCAGTAGAGATAGGGTTTCACTGTGTTGGCCGGGCTGGTCTCAAACTCCTGACCTCGTGATCTACCCGCCTCAGCCTCCCAAAGTGCTGAGATTATGTGTGAGAGCTCCTGTGCCCAGTCAATACCTTCTCTCTTAAAAAAAAAAAAAAAAAAAAAAAAAAAAAAAAAAAAAAAAAAAAAAAAAGATTGGGAAACAGAGTGATGTATCAGTATTGTATTATACAGGGTAACCATAATCTATCGTCTCAAGAGATTGCACCTCCTTTATCATTCCTGATTTTTAGGCAACATGATATGGCATCCATTCTGCATCAATAACTCTTTACAAAGTATCTGTATTTTCATTGTCTGTAAGAGTTGCTTCTACACCATTTATAAACATGGAATTTGAAATTTTATAGAAAATTATAGATGACTACCTAAATACATATTGGGTTAGAAAATATTGTGGTGGTGGTGACTGCTATTTTATGTTACCATCAAAAGAAAAAATAATTTTCCTGATATGAGAATCTGAGGAAACATGGAAATATCAGAATATGCTCATTTAGATTAAGAATGTGGACAAACCCTTTTCATCCCATTGCTCTGCTCCCCTAAGTTTTTAAAAAATCAAACAGAATTAAAATTTTGTATAGTTTAGTAAATTTATAAATTTTAATAGACTTTTATCTGGCTTCATGTATCAATATTAATTGCCTTAGTGAAGATCTTACATTGATTCAGTGTGGAAATAAAATTGTTCTACATAAAATACCTGGGACAAAGGGCTCAAACTAACTCTATATAAAAACCAGGTATTTTACCAATTAGGAATTATAATTTATTTTGATTTTGTGGTTTTAAAATCAGCAATAGTTTTAATGGTTCATACCTGATGTTTGAATTTTAAAGGAAAATAAAGGTGACAGCTTAGTTCACTACTCTCCTCCTGGTAATTAAAAGTGTTTGGCATGTAGTATGTGCTCAATAGAATGTGAGAGAATGAGCAAAGACAACCTTTGAGAGTGTATAGTGGTATTAAAAAAGAGTAAAATTAAAATACTAAAAGAATAAATGAATCCAAATAAATGCCAGGAAAATTACAGTTGGATTTCTGAAATAGAAACCCTTGTAAAATGTAAAAATACGTCAGGTGCTCACACATGTAATCCCAGCACTTTGGGAGGCCGAGGCGGGCGGACCATGAGGTCAGGAGTTTGAGACCAGCCTGGCCAACATAGTGAAACCCTGTCTCTACTAAAAGCACAAAAAAAAATTAGCTGGCCGTTGTGGCAGGCACCTGTAATCTCAGCTACTCGGGATGTTGAGGCAGGAGAATTGCTTGAACCCGGGAGGCAGAGGTTGCAGTGAGCCGAGATCATGCCACTGCCCTCCAGCCTGGGCAACAGAGCTAGACTATGTATTAAAAAAAAAAAAAAAAAAGAGGGAAAAAGAAAGAAGAGAGAAAGAAAAAATAAAAACTTAAACATAAACTCATAAATGTTATGAGAGCAAAATGAAATGAGAAAACAGACATTAAAAAATTATACTTCTTTTTCCTAATGTATATTAACTACATCAAAATAAGATTGTTTCATCAAATACATTATTAGCATCTTGCACAACAATAGGACCTGGTGATTATCATTTTAATAACTCATTTTTATAAAATTTTACTCTTCACACTTCCTTATAAATGCCCCAAACTAAGCTTTCCAATAATCCTGTGAGTTGGAGGATTTCATGTTAAGGAACTAATAATTCACAAACCTTGCAGTTAAGTTTGGTGTGCTCTAGGTTTGGGGGTTTTGTGTAATATTCCCTCTGCTAGTTATTGGAAAAATGGTTCTGGTCACACTGACTTCAAAATGCAGATGAGCATAAGGTAATATGGATCAGGTACCAGGTCATTCATTTCTCCCCTTGTTCACTTTTATTCATAAGCTGAATAGTAACGTTCAGCCATTTCAGACAATTTCCTTCAAAGTGGTCTAGCCAAATAATAATAATAATAATAATAATAATAATAATAACAACAACAACAACAACAAATAAAACTCTGTAGTATTTATATTGAAAAAAGTAGGAGAGCTTTCTAAGATGTTTCTTCTCTGCTGGGCTTACAGCTATAGGAAAGTCACAAAAATCTAGTAAGAAAGGAAGGGGACACTCTGCTGGCCAAACAATAGACCAGACCCTGAAGAAGAAAAGAAGAAGGGAGAGAAAGTCTATATACATACAGCCTCCTCATGACAGAGGACTCCATCTGAAACTCTATGTTCAATTCTGTCTCATTTAAAGTGTTCGCAGTAGTTACATTCTTTAGGTAAACGATGAAAGGGAAATTGAAGAGAGCATCCCGACAGATAATAAGGTGAGTCATAAGCATTATGCACCTGTACGTTTTGGGAGAAGAAACATTGCCAGGAAGCACACTTTCCATCTCCTCCCTGGACAAATCAGGTCCAATATCTCCCTAAAGGGCAAAACTATCTCAGAGAAATTCCTTTTAGTCCAAGAAAGGCAAAAAGGCATATTTGGAGAGCTTTCTAATATCAAAATGTGTAAAGAGGAAATGCAAATAGGACTATCTTTAGAACTCTAGAACAACAATTCCCTTTCCTGGTGTTGCCACATAATCTCCAAAAGAGGATTTTAATTTGTTTTAATGATGGTGGGTTTATTTGCCAGGGAACAATTTAAGGAAGGAAAGGTTTTAAAATGAAAGAGGAAGAAGGTGCTACAACTTCGTAAAATTTGTAATATCTATCTCCTAGGAACAATACTTTTGTTTTCCATCTTTACTTTTCATCCTAATTAATAGTGATCATGTAAGAAAACGCTTGCTGTACAAAATATCCTGTTGTTGGAACTGTTACTAAATAACATAAAGTCCACTGTCTATTAATTCTGAACCATCTCAGTCAATTAGTGAAAAATTCATATATTTTATAAAATATTCACACTGAGAAATAGCTATCGTTCTGGGAACAAGTACATGAATTAAATGTGTGAAACATTAGATACTTGCTAACTACAAAACTGACATTGAAAGAGTAAAAATGTCAAGGATCTTAAACCCCTGTATGAAGGATATTTTTTCATTCACTAGTAAAGAATGCTAATAGTGTCCAAAGAATACCTTTGTATATCAGATCCAAAGTTCTTAATAACTTATTCTACTTATGTTTTCAAGCTATGGATGAAAGGTGAGTATGGTATACATTAAGGAGAAAAACAGGCAAAGAGGACATACAAATGTTCTGTAACGCACTAAGTACTTTCTTCATACAAAAAACAAGACGAAATGGGAAATGCTGTCTCTGCAGTCACATTCTTTTGAATTAAAAACCTCTCATGTTTGTCAGTGATTTAAATCCCACCTGTCACGTTAACCCTCTTAATTCCTACAATAATTTCCCATATATATTAAACCACTCAAATTGTTCTATTTTACAAGTACCTCTGTGGACTGCGTGGGAAGGTGGGGATGTTCACAGATTTTCAGATTCCCTATCATCATTAGTATTTGACATAGAGTAACAGGGGAATGAAAGTCCTTTCTTTTTCTTTCTAACTGCTTTTAAAGGGACAAATCTATTACACACCACAATACAATGCAATGATGACAGTTTAAAAACATCGATCTCAACACATATTTCATGATGAGAATCCGAAGCTGCCTTTGTATGACTGTCTAAATATTACTATCAAAGAGGAAGTTTTCAAGAACTAATGATTTAGTCTGAACAAGATGCTTGTAAATGAAGTGTCTCTCTATTAAGATGCTTAGGTTTCTTTCAAGTGTTCTGAATTAATTATTTTACCTTGTCAAATTTTTTTGTTCTTTCTTTCTCATACATGATGGGAATGTTGAGGGATTTTACGCACCTCATTTAGTACCACAGAAGCTCAAGAGTCTTAATTAAGACAAAGTATGATTTCTCAATAACAAGAAGAGACTATTCATGCTTAATAGGAAAAAAAAATCTTACCTTATTAAATTATTATAATCCACATTATATTCTATAGGTCTTATAGTATAAAATGATACACTATACAAAAATCATCTTTTGAAGTTTCAGCCATACATTCAGAGGTATGGCTTCAAATCCAGAAATAAGTAACAGAAATCTTTTAGGGATAAAGACTAAGAGAGGCATTAATGCAAACCATTCGTCTCAAAAGGCAAATTACTCCTGGATGGTTACTGTACTATTTTTTATAGGATATAAAATATACTAGTATAATGAATGAAAAGTCTTCCTAAAGTGTTTAGAAAGTCACTTCAATGACTTTTTTTAACTTCAGAAGAGATGATATATCTGTCAATAAAATGACACCAAAATCATATTTTATAAAGATTTTATATTAACACTTGCTTTTGAAAGATGACATTATAGGGTCTTAATATCTATAATCAGAAAGTCCTTTTCTCAACTTGCAAGGCAATAAGTTTAAGAATTAATTCTGTCTGCTATAAAGCTGGCTTGCCTTTAATCTTCAGATTTAATAGGTCTCTTTTTGCTGAATGTTTCAGGCAGGTAATTGAGGAAATAGTCCACGTTTCATTTCAGTCAACATAAAATGACATTGAAATGTCTTCAAATGTTTCCAGGAAATTCATGCTAAACAGTCTCTGTTATATTTGACATTGAATAAGAACAGAAATCCCTGTATTTAATAAAGTCCTTGCTAAGAATTTAGATAATGAAGCTGCATGCTCAGGATAACTTATTACAAATTAAGATACTTACAATATCTTATACTTAATAGCTAAGCATACATAAAACACATATAACAATACGTGAAAATGTGAGGATTTGTACAATGAAGAATATCACATACATATCATTTCCTCCAAGTGAAATGTATTGCTATAATTTTGAAGCCAAACTTCTAAAATATAAACCAAACCAAAAAAAAAAAAAAAAAACGCAACAGGATGATTGTCCTTGGTTTGCTCTGATGGACATTTTGATTCAGGCTTTCTGCCCTTATTTGTGTCAATGAAAATCCTGAAAAATTATCTGCTCAGTAAATTTTGTAAGGTGCACAAAAATATGCATGGAACATCGGAAACCAGCAAATGACCCTATCCAAAATAGATCCTTCCAGGAATCTTTGAGACTGTTCACATTTAGAAGCGGCAGTGGTTACATTAAGGAGTTATGAAGGAGTTCCAATTCTGAAATGCTTTCAATGCTTGTGGATAACTGGCAACTTCTTTCTCTTTTATTAAAAGTACTCTGCCAGAAAAGCCTACTTCAGTCAAAACACATTTCCACTTAGGGGTGGTTTTATTTTTTTCTGAACATTTTCGTAAAGTAAATATTGAAGGTTTTCTTTCTCCTTTTCTCTCTTTTCTGATAGGAAATGAGATTCTAGTTTGTCAGGAAATAACTGTGATTCTGGCTTCCTTTTTTTAGGTTTAGTTATTCATTCATGGTTCTGAATTTTGTTATATAGGTGCCCAGAGACAAGTGGAAGCATTTTTATACATACAAAGTAGATATACAATGTAGGAAAGATGCTCTAATGGACCATTTCGCTGCTCCCCTCATGTAGCCTACAGCATTTTTTTTATTCTGCAGGTATGACAGTTCATCTGAAAAGACCTCCAAAATCATCGTTTTCAGGCTTAACTTTCTTTTTTATTCAATTTCTTATCGGCAGCTGAAAACAGAATGCTAGGATGCTTAAACTTTCTATCAGACCTTCATTTTTTGAATGAGAGATAATTTTCAGAAAAATAAAATGGTTTTATCTTTGCAATTATTCATAACTACTTAGGTAGGATATTATTAATAGGAGAGGTGAGACGGGGGCAGGAGGAAATGTGAGAGGAAGTACACACCACAGATATAAAGCTGGGAATGTGTGTCTATGAGAATAGCAACAACATGCTGTTTGGTTACAGTCTAAACAGTTCGAGCCCAGGCTTCGGCTCTCCTGTCAGGCAGCCCGCAGTGGCCCTGGACAGAGTCTATGCTTGCCTTACGTTACAGTGACCTCTTTGACTCATGTTCACAGCTGTGTTAATAAGCTTGAAAAAGGTGCTCTATCCAGTTGTATTTTTTGAAAAACCAGAAGAAATAATAACTGAGACTGGGTACATTTGGAATAAAGCCAGGAAATCTGGGGACTGTCCTATAATTACCTTTTCCATAGCCAAAATTGTTGCTTTATATTTCATGGACACGTTTATAATGTCCACTGCTCATACATTCCCTCAATGAGTATTAGGAGAATAGCTTTGCAGATAAATTGCTAAGAAATAGCTTGGGTATGGGCCAGTTCTCTTTTTGTTTTTGGTCTGTGACCTCACTGTCAAAGCATTCCATCCTTTCTCTCTTCCCACCCCTGATCCCAGTAAATGAGTATGCATTACATGCAGGATAAAACTATCATATCCTTAAACAAATGTCCTTTTCAAAAGTATAATATAAAGCAGACCCAGAAAGTCGGCTGCTATAACGATTTCATGTTTTGCTGATCCAGGTCTTTTCTTCTGAAAGGCTTTTTAGCGGTCCCCAGTGAAAAGTTGAGATCAGCATTTAAATGCAGGTCTATCTTTTTAACATACTTTAAGTCCTCAGAATTCACTAAGTCTCAGTGGCTTTGAGAAATTATAAGCATATCTAGGATGTTAAGGCTACCTCCATGTCTTTTTTTTTTTTTTCATCCTGCAAAATTACATTAATTGGAATTTGTATTTTTCTTCCCCTCTGTTATTTGAAGGAAATATACTACTGAATAAGATTTCTTCAAGACCATTTCTTTGTGTGAAGCAGCTTTCCCCAGACAGTTAGGGACCAATTATAGGAAAACTTATATTCTTTGGATTTTTACAGCTGATATACTCTGGTTCCTCTCCTAGGTAACAGTAACATGCACATGTGCAATGAGTCACAGGAAAGAAAAAAACATCAAAAAGTAATTATGTTGTTTCTTGTTATATGCAATAACCAGCATTTGGTTAGAACACCCGTGCAAGTTTTAATTTTAAATGAGGAGATGAAGGCAAAAGAAGCCAACTTTTTTTTTTAATTACCACTTTTCTGAATCAATCAACATGTTCATTTAAATTTAAAACTTAACATTTTATACTTCAGTCATGTTTTTCTTCGATGTTCTTTGAAGTCCTTCTCTATGTTCTTTACACATGTCATAAAAACATTTTTATTCACTATTAAAAGCCTGAGAAAAAGCTGACTGAGGTTTAAATGTTTCATGTTCTTAAAGGTTTCTGTCTACATGTTAAATGGCAAAAATATAGCACTGACAACCGTCCCAGGATGAATTTAACAAATAGACATTAATTTGATCTTTAAAAGATGTATTATGTTAAGTTTTTGATTCCTATGATGGAAAACTATTATATGATTTTGTCAGTTCTAGTTAGGAATGGAATCATCCAATGAACAAACTTTTACTACAAGGCTGCAACTACAGTAAGGCACCTATAGAGCAAAATTTACGAAGGTTTTTACTTTACCTTTAGGTTCCTGCTCTAACCTACTACATAGCACCATAGCCCTGACAGACTAACCACATGCCAATGATATCATAGGCCTCTTGAATAAATATTAAGATGAATAATTACATTAAAAAATGATAAGATAGAAACTTGGCCTGCTAGAATTTGTGAATCTTGAAAATTTTCCTATCAGTATGAAAACAGGTAGCATAATGTAACAAAGACATGGTCTCCTGTTGTTGACCGCCTGAGCTGGAATTCTGCTTTACTTCCTATGCATGTCATGTTGGATACGACAATTTAAATATTTCTAAGTCTCATTTTCTTTATGAATTCTTTATAGTCATAGTACCTACTTTACAGGTGTGATGAGAATTCAATAAGATATTTTAAGCAGTAACCAGGACATTGTTAGGCCCTGATAAATATTCATTATTGTGATTATCATTATCATTGTATTTACAGGAAAGGAAGGAAACAAATCTGAACAAAACATCAACTTTCATACAAAAGAAAGTAACATTAAAGGGAAAATAAAACTGTAAATACTACTAATGGTCATGAATTTTTATTCTTTTTTTATGATTACTAGTTATCCTAAGATCACAAAGGAATTACAATTTCAACTTCCATGAAGAAAAATTACGTTAAAAGTTTTTCCTTTCTATAAAAAAAACCCCTAAGATTATTAGCTTTAAAGCTAAATAATGGCAGTAGTAATAAAAATACATTTGTATGGCATTTGAGTTCTAAAAACTGTGCTTTTAGCTGAACACTTTCATGGAAATTAGCATGTTTAATCGTTATGAACACCCTATATGGTATTTTTAATCCCCATTTTGCAAATAAAAAACTAAGACCCAAGGTTACAGTATTTCTTAGTGGTATTGATATTCACTTTTGAAGCCAAAATTTCAAAAATAAAAGTCTTTTCAGGTAATATGTGGGCAAGAATATTTGCAGTTTGTATTTTAATAATATAACATAATTTGAGTTGTATTTATTTTATTTTTATTTTTTTGATATGGAGTCTCACTCTGTCACTCAGGCTGGAGTGCAGTGCTCCCTGAAACCTCTGCCTCCCAGGTTCAAGTGATTCTCCTACCTCAGCTTCCCAAGTAGCTGGGATAACAGGCATGTGCCACCACGCCCAGCTAATTTTTAAAATATTTTTAGTAGAGATAGGGCTTCACCATGTTGACCAGGCTGGCCTCGAACTCCCGACCTCAAGTGATCTACCTGCCTCGGCTTCCCAAAGTGCTGGGATTACAGGCAGGAGCCACCATGCCCGGCCCATAGTTTGAGTTTTAATCAATATGAAAAGCCCAAAGTGTTGGTTTCCATACAAGTCCGAAAAAAATCAGTATTAATAGAGAGTATTAATTTTATTAAGCCACACTTTGACTGCATTGGTAGGTAAAAAGGATGGGAAACTAAGATATCTTAAACAAATGTTAATCAGAAATATAATCATTAGCTTTCATATTCATTTCAATGGCCCCAGGGTGTTCCCCCATTCAATCCCTTGGTTTTGTCCTAATAATAAGTATTTTAAATCATGTGATTCTTAAACACAATACATACAAAACGTGCCAATAATTATATCCAGAAGTGAGAACAATAATTTGTAAATAACTAGAGAATCATTTGCAACTAACACACATTTGTTTTAAATTTACCAATAGGCTGGACGCAGTGGCTCACGCCTGTAACCCCATCACTTCAGGAGGCCAAGGTGGGCAGATCACAAGGTCAGGAGATCAAGACCATCCTGGCTAACACAGTGAAACCCCGTCTCTACTAAAAATACAAAAAAAAAATTAGCCAGGCGTGGTGGTGGGCACCTGTAGTCCCAGCTACTCGGGAGGCTGAGGCAGGAGAATGGCGTGAACCTGGGAGGCAGAGCTTGCAGTGAGCCAAGATCATGTCACTGCACACCAGCCTGGGCGACAAAGCAAAAAAAAAAAAAAAAAAAAAAAAAAAAAAAAAAAAAACTTACCAATAAAACCACTGGCAAATAAAGTAATTTGTACTCGCCCTTTGTAAACACAGGTATTAGTGGTGTTCCCTAATCTAATAGAAATCCAGGAAAACTGTATCTTTCCACTGCACTACTATTGGCAAGCACAGTTAGTCTTTAATCCCTTTTAATCCAACCTACATATACAACAAGATTAGCTTTCTGGTTTAAACTGTTTAACCAACTTTGTGAGTCTCGCTGCCCAAGGCCTTCCAATTGCTTCCCACCATTCACTGCCTAAATAAACCTTAGTTTAGTCTTAATCATAAGACTAGATTCAACATGCACCATATATGAATTATACTTTGTGCTACTGTTCCCTCTGTCCTTACTTATTTTAATCCAGAAAAATTCTCCATCTTTTTCAAAGTGCAGTAGAAGGGTCATCCTCTTCTTGAGGGTCTCTTTGGCCATTTTATTCAAAACCTACCATTTGATAAGTACCAATAGCCCCTTTAGGAAAAAAAAATCACATTCATGTGTTTTATCTCTGTACTATCTTGAAATAGGGCCATTTATTATGATTTTTCTGCTACCAAAGCCAAACTGATAAGTAGGGATGGAATTGTTTCTTCACTTTTCTATCCCTCCATTTGTTCTTCTTTAGGGATATTAATGTTTAATGCAACGAAAGAATATGACCTTATCTCCTACAGCCTTTGCACGTCTCTTCATGGGTTTCTGGTTGTGGGTGTCTGTGTCTGAGATACAAAAAGCAGAATTGGGTTCTACTGGTAAACTCAGAGCTGCTACTTCTTTGATTGCTTGCCTGAAAAAAAATAGGCATAGTTTTGACTTAGGTAGGGTACCTAAGAGTAGTGCTTCATTCCCAAATCCAACACTGTTAGAGTTAGAAGATCCCATATAATTCAAGCACCTAGTTTCATACAGTGACTAAGGATGGGAAATATATCCCTTCTAAAAGCTGGCAAAGCTTTTGCTCTATACTTAGAGGAAGAAAAAAAAATCATCTTTTCAATCTATCAAAACTGAGGCACATAATAATCGAGAGGAGAAACTTATCATTATGCTCAGGGACTTTATGCTTTTGAGGCCTCATAAAGGACTCAGGAAGTGTCAGTCCTTGTATAGCTGCAGGGAACATTTCCACCCAGTTCTAGGCCACACTCATTTTTAAGGCACCAAGGCTCAAATGCACTCAGGGGTCTTGCATCATCATTTTGCCTAAAGAGAGATAATTTTCTTATTGCAAGACTATATGAGTGAACTAAAAGACTCTTAAGGATACTTTCTCACCTCATAAAACTCTCATCCCAAGTTACATGAGAGAAACTTAAATAGTATTTTACAAATTCTTCCAAATTGTATCTTCTTATAGCTGAAGAACTTACAAGACTTTTTGTGTCCTGTTTGTTCCAAGAATTGTAAATTTTACATGAAATAAAAGCATAATCTGCCTTTTGGAAGTGAGAACATTCCATACCCCCAGAAGAAACCTGTGTGTTTTACTGTTGATAGGAAACGAAACTCTGCCAAGCAGTGAACTAATGAATTAGAATTTGGCAGCACTCCATGCCTGATACAATTTAGTTCAAATTTATGAAATCTACTTGTTCCAGAAATCCACTTGTGCCTAAGGCCTCTCTGTACGTCTCAGAATAAAAAGCATGACGTTGCTAGACTTCAGATTTTACCTTACTGATACAGAAAAATTTACAAACAACGGATTTTTCAACCTAAATCTCTGAACATTTCTTCAATTTTGCAACAACAGTAAATCAGTTAAAATAAGCATATCTTTGGTAGATAACAGAATATTTCTCAATCTCTCATTAAATTGAATCCCCTTAGACACAGCTGACTTACACATCTCAAGAAAATGTCTACAGCCTCATAATGACTGATGCCTTTGTGGAGAGGAAGGAATATCAACCTTGTTCAAAGACACGTTGTCTCATCCTTATATTCTTTAAACAAAATAGCCACCCTCCTCTTTTTTTTTCCAAGTGAGGGAAAAAGAGTAAAGCCTCTCGATACATGTGAAGACAGAAGCATCATTACTGCTACTAAAACTCACTTTCTTTGGGGGAACCTCTTTCAAAATCACACTCAAGGAGTAGGAATGAAGAAGATGAGAAGGTTTTATGTTTTTAATACCTAGGAAGAATAAATCTAGAACGGTAATTAGAGGAATGAGGCTTAAGCCTCAAGGAAGCAATGTTTTCTTTCTAAAATGCATAGAGGGTAATGACCTTTCTTATGTATCGCCTGCCCCAGTGAAGAATTCCAGACACTTCTCCAACTAGCCCCGCTAATCACTCCCACCTGGACGTGCACTCATTCTCACTTCTGGGTTTATGGACATGCTCACCTCTCCCTTTTTCCTGCTTGCCCTTGGATACTTGGATGGCATTATGACCCAGTCTAGGTAGCCTCTTTGTAACTCCTCTCTGACTAAATTAGTTTTCCCTTTCACAGTTTTTTTTTTTTTTTTTTTTTTTTTTTTTTTTTTTTTTTTTTTTTTTTTAAGATAGAGTCTCTCTCCATCCTGCAGGCTAGAGTGCAATGGTGTGATCATGGCTCATAGCCTCAAACTCCTGGGTCCAAGCAATCCTTCTACCTCAGCCTCCTCAGTAGCTGGAACTACAGGCATGTGCTACTACTGCACTTGGCTGATTTGCTTATTGTTTTTGCATATATGGTGGTCTCCCTATGTTGCCCCAGCTGGTCTTGAACTCGGGGCTCAAGTGATCCTCCCACCTTGACTTCTTAGTTTGAGGATTATAGGAATTGGCCACCACTCCCAGTCCACAACATTTTTAAAACAAGTATCTTATAGCACTTTTCACAATACACTTAACTTGTTTAAACATATTTTCTGTTTTTCAGATTATGAGCCTCTCACCTAGAAATGTCTGTTTCATAACACCTATGGATGTCGTTTTCATCTTTGTACTATGTGAAATGCCTTACACCTTAAGGGCATTCCATATGTGTTGATGAAGGTTATATACTTAAGCAAGTTTCTAAAAAATAGATACATTTTAAAACCCTTTAGTATCTACCCTTTTTGCTAACTTAGAGGTTTCCACTGTGATGTTTTTATCCACAGTTACAGGAGGTTTACCATTTGCTGAAATAATACATTTGAAGTCTAATAGGCACTGGTGAAAAATGTAGTTTACTCTGAAACAACTGAATTGCCAAAGGAAATCATGTTGTATGAATGACAAAAACAGTATCAGTCTCATCTGGGCTTGTGACCTTAGAATTAAAAAGACACAAAATGAATACACACATATACTTTGGCACCTTGCTTGAGGCATATATTGTTTTATGCAACTAATTTAAGGAGAATTGGTGGATTGAATTGAAAACAAATGTAAAGGAAAAAGAATAAAAATAAACACAAATTTAAAATGGCAAAAACTCTTCCTCCTATAAGACAAACAACAATACATGTATATAAGATAATTAAGCACTAGTTTAGAACAGGTAAGAAAAGATTCAATAGCCAGGTGTGGTAGCTGATGCCTATAATCCCAACACTTTGAGGGGCTGAAGCAGGTGGATCCCTTGAGCCCAGGAGTTTGAGACCAGCCTGGGCAACATGGCAAAACCTCGTCTCTATGAAAATACAAAAATTAGCTGGGCATGGCAGTAAGTGCCTATAGTCCCAGCTCTTGGGGAGGCTGAGGCAGGAGGATCATTTGAGCCTGGGAGATGAGGCTACAGTGAGCCATGATTGGGCCACTACACTCCAGACAGGGAGACAGAGGGAGACCCTGTCTCAAAAAAATATTCATATATGTGTGTGTGTGTATTATGTACACACACACACATACAAGATAAACATATACACATATACACACACACACATACAAGATACTCTCTTGTTTTGATAACTTGTGTTAAGGAATTTTGATCTGTAATCATTTTTCTTTTTTGAGACAGAGTCTCGCTCTGTCACCCAGTCTGGAGTATAGTGGCAAGATCTTGGCTCACTGCAACTTCCGCCTCTAGGTCCAAACAATTCTCCTGCCTCAGCCTCCCAAGTAGCTGGAACTACAGGTGCGTGCCACCACACCCAGCTAATTTTCTGTATTTTTAGTAATGCAAAAGAGACAGGGTTTTGCCATATTGGCCAGGCTGGTCTCGTACTCCTGACCTCAGGTGATCCACCCGCCTCCCAGAGTGCTGGGATTACTGGCATGAGCCACCACGCCCAGCCTATAATCACTTCTTTTTACTTAATTTTGTGACATTTTCTTACTACTGTGCATTTTTTGTCAAAGGTGTTTTACTTTCTGTACAGATGATGTTCAATTTTGAAAATTGCCAAATGGCATTTTGTCATCCCATCCCAACTTACCAAATATTTCACAATTTCTCACCAACTGGCCCTTTTAAACTTTTATCAGTTATTTTTCAGAAGCAAACTAAAACTGTCTGGAACTGAATGCAAAAGGTCAGCAGGCTCAAATAATTCCAGTATCATTTCCAGATCTTTCAGGATTTTCAGAGATAGTTCAGTGCTTCAGGCTTTTCTAATATTTTGAAATGTGTTATAAGGTTCTGAAATTTATTATAAGGTTTAGTGATCAGTTGATATTGCTGTATCAGAGGTTAGAATGTTCCATAAGCATGGGAAGATTTCCAATGGAAAAGAGGTGTAGAAAACAAAACTGATTTATGTTGAAATTGGATCATAACCTTAAATTGTAATTATCAAACTTATGAAAAATAAGTATTCTTGCATTTTTTAAATTACAAGTGAGCATATGATAGATGCTTGATTTGTTTCATAACGTGATTTTTTAAAAGTTATCCTCTCTTCAAGCCTCAAGGACAGCCTCCTTTTCCCTCTGTGTTTCTAAGGAATTAGCAATGCTGACAGAATCTAGATACCCTAAAGGAAATATAGAGAACACTAAGAATTGTACAAAGAGGGGTAAAACATTTGACTCACTCTGAAATAACCAACAAAAGGAAGCTGTTTCGTGGGAATAATAATAATACTAGTAAAAGCAGTGGCAATCTCATCTGGCTTTTGCTTATTTGTCTAAATTCTATTCATACCTTAGAACCCAACTCAGATATTAACACAATATCAAAATCTATGCCTGCTACAGAATTTTTGGCTTGCTCTTCCTCCTGCCTGGAACCTTCACCTCCCTGATTCTCACATGGCTGGTCAATTTCATCCTTCAGGTCTCAGCTTAAATATAGTATCTTTAAGGATGCCAGAGATACAGGAGTGCTGGGAAGGGATGACCATGGTCCCTTTAAATGATGCAGGAGTGCTGGGTAGAAGAAGAGTGTGGTCCCTGGCTAGGGCTCCACCCCGACCGACCTAGATGAGGACCAGCACTCCTGCCTGCACGCCCAAATGTTGCATTTCCCAAAACCATCCTGGCCCACCACGGCCCCATCCTGTGCTATAAAAACCTGAGACCCTAGCAAGGCAGAGACAGAAACGACTGAACGTGTAGAGGAGTGGATTGACAGAAGACACAGAGGCAGGGGGATGTCAAATGGAGCATATCGGCGTAGGAACACACAGCCGTTGAACCAAGAGAGGAGCACATCAAGGAAAGAAGACACAAGCATCTGGATGGCGAGGGGATGTTGAAGGAAGCATGCCAGCAGAAGAGCACACCGACAGGACACACACCGGCACTCTCTACCGGTGGGAGTGGGACGAGGCGGGAATGGGACGAGGCGGAGTTTGCCTGGGGCAGTGGGAGGAGAGCCCTGGCCATGGAGTGCCCCAACTCCAGGGGAAAACCATCTTCCTTCTCACTCCCCCACCTGCTGAGAGCTACTTCCACCCAATAAAACCTTGCATTCATTCTCCAAGACCACATGTGATCCTATTCTTTCAGTACACCAAGGCGAGAAACCCGGGATACAGAAAGCCCTCTGTCCTTGAAACAACGAAGAGCGTCTAATTGAGCTGGTTAACACAAGTCTATAAATGGCAAACTAAGAGAGCACCCTCTAACACACGCCCACTGGGGCTTCAGCTGTAAACATTCACACCTAGACACTGCCGTGGGGTGGGAGCCCCACAGCCTGCCTGTCTGTATGCTCCTCTAGAGGTCTGAGCAGTGGGGCACTGAAGAAGCAAGCCACACCCACATCGCATGCCCTGCGAGGGGGAACTACTGAACCTTTCCCGTTTCACTAGCATATACAATATAACCCTCTGGCCTATTGCTCTAACACATTTCCTCAGAGTATTCAACATCATCTGTTAAATACTTGTATTATAATATTTCATCTCTTTATTTCTTTTGCTTTATAAAATAAATTGCTTATCTCTTCTGTAATCCCCTGTATCCCTGGTGCTTTGATCAATGCCTAACATATATTGAATAAATATTAATTGATGAAATAAATGGATACTCACACTCCTTCCTGAGTATGAATATATCTTAACTGTATCACATACCTTTTTTCACATTCTTCCTTGCCTCAACAGTTTGAATATATTTCACCTAGGTCACTTATCACTATTGGGATTTATGTAATTTAAAAATCTCCTCTGTTAAATTGCAAATTTCTTGGGAACTGGATTTTCTTATATTCATTTGTTAAAATTTGCATGCCTTTAAGACATACCTATACTAACTGCTCAAATAATATTATTTAAATGAATGGATGTAAATTATACTAAGGGCAAGTTTAAGAATTATTATATCCTTTTTTACCCAGAAGCTTAAAAACATTTCATTTTCTAAAATTCTATGAGAAAGCATATATATGATTATAGCATTGGCCTGCACAGTGGGTGAACTCTACTGACTCTCACACCCGTGCAACATCATGTAAAACTAAATGTCTGTAACTGAATGATTTCTTTAATTGGATAGGAAATGGACAGAAAGTAAAACTTGCCATGAGAATTAATGAAAAAAACACGTGAGTAAATAAAATATAAATATAATTATGAGTGATGGTCATTTTTTAGCCAAAATACTTATTAAATATACTTTTCCTGTGATCAGAAGGGCCTTCAGAAGAAGGCATTCTTAAGTCTAGCACACAGACAGATTTTTCGGGGAAGTTTGAAAGTTGAGTTTGAAACCTTAATGGGCATCATCTTTTCTTCATTGCCAGCATAATTCTCTCAGTCTGGGCTCTGGCAGAGAAATAAGACAACTCTCACTGCAACCTGGGGGTTGACATTAATTAAAAACAGAAAATCATAAAGCATCTGTGGTGAGTTTAGATGCCAAATGAGATGGAGCGAGTTTAAGAGTAAACTTCTTACAAAGGTAACTGAATGTCAGAATCTTACATTTTTAAAAAGAAGATAATTAAAATGCTTTTCTTTAGTACATCATATGCAAGCTTTCGTGATACATAATTAGTATCACTAGACTGTCTAATATTCCTGAGAGATATTATAAAGGTATAGAGATATTAGTGCTTATTTTAGGCCCAAAGAAAGTAAACATATGCATTCTCATTTTGCTTCACACAATGTAAGCTAATAGAACAAACACCTATTTGATTTCATATATCCATTGCTTGATTATCTATGTAGCTTGCAAACTGAGATCAGAAATTAAAAGTGCAAACTTATACCTTCAGAGTTTTTAATGCCAATGAACGAAAGGCCCTAAAGCATGAATACTGCTATGGACTGAACGTGTTTTCCTAGAATTTGTTTGTTGAAGCCTAAATGTGATAGTATTTGGCAGTGGAACCTTTGAGAAGTAATTTGGTCATGAGAGCAGGGCCCTCATGAGTGGGTTAGTGCCCTTATATGAAAAAGTAGGAGAATCTCTCCCCCTGTCTGCTATTCAATTAAAAAGTGGCTGTCTCCAAACCAGGAAAAGGGCTTTCACCAGACATCAGACCTGCCAGCACCTTGATCTTGGACTGTCCAGACTCCAGAACTGTGAGAAATAAATTTGTTGTTTAAGCCACCCACTCTATGATGTTCTGTTATGGCAGCCCAAACTGACTAAGATGGATACCAAATAAATTGGTTTTGTTACAGCTTCACTCTTCATGAGATATAGTCAGTGGGACTTGCTGTCAATGACATTTTCTACCACAACTATCTAATTTTATGAACACTGAATGACTCAAGCAAAGGATGCATAAGCCACCATGCTAAAATTATACTAGTTTATTTCTCATTGGAAAGATGAAATAAGTCTCCCTGTAGACTAAAGCAATATCAAACTCCAAATGAAGAAGGGCATCACCCTATCCACAGACAATTAGCCAGACACTGGCCCAGTGTCACTATCTTTAATCTTCAAAAGAATCATAAAAGGAGATGCTATTATCATTCTCATTTTATGAGTAAAGAAACTGCAGATCAGCAAAATTAGATGATTTCCTTGAGATCCTACAACTGGATATTGTTGGCAAGAAGGGAAAGATTTGAGTGGGAGGAACTCCAGGCAAGAGGGTGGCCCTATAAGGTGACAGCCTGGATTTGACTGGGATTAGAGGGCTCCTGAGACTCACACGTTCGGGAAAACAAGGACAGTCATAGGCAACCCAGGAGAGTGGGCACCCTGTGTAGAAACATAGAAACCACAGTGAGGAGGTTAGAATTGATTCTAAGGGAAAAGGTTTACTGCTGAATATGGTGAGCAAAGAATGACATGACTTGAAGCCATCGTATTGTGTCACATCTGGCATACTATTGGCACACTTGGCCCTTCACAACCCTTCTTGAAATGGAATGAAATTTACAAAAAGAAAAGCATAGAGTGAGTTCTTGGACACTGAGTAGGAAATAACGGAGGTCAGAGAAACCAGACTGGGCCCCAGAAGGGAGAGTAAAACATTTTGAAAAAGAAAATGTTACTTGAGATTTGCAGTTTATTTAAACATTCTCATTAAAACCTTTAAGATAACTGGAGAAACTACTAAAGGGGCAGGTAGTGAATGTTTTTTTGGCCTGAAAAATGGTAACATACTTTTTTAGAGATAGATTTATTCAGTAATTGACTGAAAAACAAATTCATTCAGGGAAAAGAACAAAACGAACCTGACATTGAAAACAATGTAGCAATTAGTGCAAAGAAAATAGATACTGTAATAAAGAAGCAACTAAACTATTTAGTCAACATAGGTAGTTTTGTAAGAAAGGGGCCTTTGCTGGTTTCTTTTTTCTTTCTATTATTTTTTTGCATAGTCGCTGAGATTTTAAGGGCTTCTTTGCAACTATGCAAATGAAGAAATTCCTGATATGAACTTGTTTCCTACTTCTTCCATTGTCAAAGAACTCCAGCTCAGCTACATTCTGAAGAGCCTCCTCAGATGAGCATCTCTGCCATCTGGGAAATTCTGACTCCTCTGAATTTTTGTGATTCATTTCTCTTCAGTCTTGTAGATTTCAAACTAACAAATCATCATCTACAACAACAGCAAAATGCAACAACAGCAAATACTCCAAAAGTTTTATAAGTTTTCTTTCCTGCAATAGAAAATTATTTTCATAGTTTCATTTTGATTAAAAACACAACCTGGCCGGGCGTGGTGGCTCACGCCTGTAATCCCAGCACTTTGAGAGGCTGAGGTGGGCGGATCACGAGGTCAGGAGATCGAGACCATCCTAGCTAACACAGTGAAACCCCGTCTCTACTAAAAATACAAAAATAAATTAGCCAGGCATGGTGGGGGGCGCCTGTAGTCCCAGCTGCTCAGGAGGCTGAGGCAGGAGAATGGCGTGAACCCGGGAGGTGGAGCTTGCAGTGAGCTGAGATCACGCCACTGCACTCCAGCCTGGGCAACAGAGCGAGACACCATCTCAAAATAAATAAATAAATAAATACATACATACATAAATAAATATCTGATATATTCAAAGGCTCTTTTTTTAATTTTAGTGTTTATGATTTAAATACCATGATTCAAGACAACAGGTAGGTTGAAATACTCTTCACACCATTGTGTTTTTATCAGATATAAACTAGCATTTTATTTGAATCAGCTACAATCAGATGCTGTGGCTCAGTATCATTTCTCATCCCTCTTAAGAAAAGTTACTTACACTCACAGGGGCCTAAGAGAACCATTTGTCCTATAGAGGCAGATTCTGTATTCCCTTCTGAACATCTGGGTAGCACTGAGTACAATTGAATTCTCACACCTTTTGAATTAATGTGGTTAGGAGCCAGGTTGTGGAATAGTCAAACAACTTTCCTCGTCACTTAGATATTTTAAGCATTTCTGAAATCCAAGTACCATGGGAAAATTTATTTGGAATTTCAGATAATCTATCTGGAACAACAGTGATAAATGCAGTAGCTAGAGGGGTTCTCAGGAAGAGTATCTTTCTAGGGTGTTTTTCATCACACTTCCACATCACAGTACAATTGATAGAATGAAATGATTTAACAATCCGGGTATCTGGAGGAAAACATTTCCAATCCCCTTCTTAATTGCAGAATGAGTCAAAATTGTTAGACAATTCTCTTTAATTTTACTTCAGATATAAATTTCTGTTCAAATACAAGGAAAGTCTCAGGGAAACAAAGCATATGCAAATAGACAAACCTCTCAGTTAATGAAATGCCTCCATAAGGATTGCAATCAATAACAGTATAATCTATGTTCATAAATAAGAGTACAGCCTCAGAAGAGTGTCGGGCAGTGATGAATTATTCAGGAGGCCTGCTTTGCCGCTGTTCAGCTACATCCATGCATAAAGCTTCTCAGTGACAGAAACACCTGGCTTAGCACCCTCTGATTTCAGCCTCCTTTGAATAGCTAAATCTCTTTCTTCCCTCTTGTTCTAAACACAATTTATCCATGAAGCCCTTACCTGAGGGTAAGCTCCAAAGACAGCCACTGAACTCCAAGAGGAGTAAGTTTCTGCAGGTCATAGACTCACATGCAGATCTATTTTTTGTGGCAGGGAACTGTTGACTGTAGATTGTACCACTCACAGTGTACAGAAGACAGGGCCTAATAAACATTTTAATTTCCAGGGACTGTCAGGCAGAGTTAATGTGAGCAGGGAGAGGGAAATTAGTAGTTAGTAAGGGAGAATAATAGAAAAAGAGACTGTTTCCTCTCACAAAATGACTGTAATCTCTGTCTCTTACTTCTGTAGTCTCCCAACTACAGATATTATAATAGCAGCAATGACACAATTCCTCCAAGGAATATAGAGTTTCAGCCTTCTCCTGACTTACTAAAGTGATAACTGTGATATTCTGTGGGCAATAAATAGTGCTTGGGAATTGGAGAAGGCCAAAACTTATTAGCTAGCCTAATCCACAGTCTAAGCGTTTTGTTCAAGTTGGCCTTCCTAAACTACCTTAGAAGTAGAGTTTTTTGCTGTATCTTCTGCGAAGCAATTAAAAAGTCAAGGATTTTTAGTGTTATTAATTTTTCCTATTCAGGCTAAATTTTCCTTGGCTTTATCACTTCCATTTATTAATACTGACTGGCCTAAATAGCCATCCTAAATAACATGCATGTACACAAAACTAATATTTGTAGATTATAACATTTGACAAGATCAAAAGGTATGTCAGTCTCCTTCTTGAATTATAGTTATAGTTCTCCTGATATATAAGTATTTCAAAATACATGTCAACTTTCAAAAAAATCTGACTCTTGGAAAGTGTATCTTTAGAATTTTAGCTTCAAAATTTCAGTTGATTAAGGTGGACTGGATATTTTCTCTTGGGAATTTTAATGTAAAATTGTTTTATTAAAGTTCATCTTTTATGCTACATACCAAACACCACAAGCAGTGTGAACTTTCACTTGCAGGAGTCCTAACTCACAGAACAACCATCAAAAGCCTTTCCTATCTGATCACCAGAAGAAATTCTTCACTGAAGGTCAGCAGTTTTTGACCTAGCTCCTGGCCTGCAGGAGTCTGCATCAGAAAAGAAAATTGGCCATACTTCAATGCCCTGTTCTAAAACTCCCGAGTGAGTAGAGAAGGAAGATAAGGTGTCTCAGAGTCTTTAACATCTTTTTCCACATCAGAGAGAAAGGAAAACAGATCGAGTACCCCCTAGACATTACTATTTCAGTAATAATGTATTCAGAAAAAAAGATAACTGTTGAATATACAACTGCCTGCACTGCTCTGAACTGAAAGAAATAGCACTTTGGTTTGAAGCACTAAAACAGAAAATATTTCTTATGTTATTATATTTAGTGGTGAAATTTAGAAAAGTTAACAAGAAAATATGGTGAAAATCATGTATGTACTTTTGCAGCTCTTTATTTGCGATCCGGTTCTTCTACATTTAGATCTTGATGTAAAGTAGCAAGAACAATTAATTAACTACCATATATAGATAGTAACACTTTTAAGTTTGGCTTATAAAATCAGACAAGTGGCCAACTCCAGGCTTTCACATATTTGGTTACTGTAGAAACTCCATGTGCATGAATGAGAATCAAAAGGAATCAAATATAAAGAAGCACACACAGATCTCACCCAGCCCCGAGAAATAAAAATGTGTAAGTAAAAGCTATTGTTTCCAGTTAAAATTGCACACAAAGCTTTATCACTTAGTGGAGATGAACCAAGCTGCTCTCAGGCATAATATGTATTAAAGAAAGTATCTATAAACCTGTATCTGAAATAATATACAGGATCTTGAACAGTTATTTGAGAAGATAGATCAGGTGTTTTAACCTCATTTGTCAAACAAAGTTACTAAAATTGTCATATATAAATATATATGCTTAACTTTACTATCTTAAGTTTGGTTCTCTATCATTATATTCTAACTATTTAAAATTTCTGAGCGCATTTGCTGTAACAAGGTCACATAAAAACATTAAACTCTGTAACTTCAAATCATTTTAACATCTCATTTTATCTTGTGGGAAGGCATTCAGACAGTAATTACAATTTCTGGTTTTAGTTAATTCATATGCCAGAGCAGACCATGAGAAAAGTTTGTTTTTAATCCCAGAATTTGCTACATCAAGTAACTGAATTTAAACACTGTGTAATGTTGCAAAGATATGCAATCACTTGTAACTTACATTGATGCTTCTAAAATGTACAGTTCTTTAAGGAATAATCAGTGACTCAAATGGTTAATTTTTTTCTTATACATGATCAGGAAAACTAACTGTCAATAAATGTAATCCAGATTGTTTATTAGTGATCTGAAACCAAGCCATTACAATAGAAAGAGTATAATGACAGCCTATAGGAATTTTAAAGTAAAAGATAAAGGGGGTATCTTAAGTTTATGAAGGGAATACATGGCATGAGTTTCCCGTTATTTTATTGTAAAAATTAATTAGTTAAAAGTTTAAGCCGGGCGCGGTGGCTCAAGCCTGTAATCCCAGCACTTTGGGAGGCTGAGACGGGCGGATCACGAGGTCAGGAGATTGAGACCATCCTGGCTAACACGGTGAAACCCCGTCTCTACTACAAATACAAAAAAACTAGCCGGGCGAGGTGGCGGGCGCCTGTAGTCCCAGCTACTCCGGAGGCTGAGACAGGAGAATGGCGTAAACCCGGGAGGCGGAGCTTGCAGTGAGCTGAGGTCCGGCCACTGCACTCCAGCCCGGGCGACAGAGCAAGACTCCGTCTCAAAAAAAAAAAAAAAAAAAAAAAAAAAAGTTTAAAGGATTTCGTTCTTAAAAAATTACCAATCCACTCTAACATAATCATGTTTTGACATCTTCTAGTTATTACTAAATGCACGTGCACCTGCACATAATGCAATTATAATGCATCTTCAAATTTTCTGTTGTTCTAATTTCATCCACAAACATTTTTATTTTCAGCTTTCCTTCCTTCTTAAAATAAAACAGATATATATTTCAGTTAAATATTTGAAAATATATATTATATCTAGTATAGGAAAATTCAAAAATTAGCAGAAGTATTAAGAAGAATATGCCGGACACGGTGACCCATTTCTGTAATACCAGCACTTTGGGAGGACGAGGCAGATGGATCCCGAGGTCAGGAGTTCAAGACCAGCCTGGCCAAGATGGTGAAACCCTGTTTCTAATAAAAATACAAAAATTAGCCGGGTGTGGTGGCAGGCGCCTATAATCCCAGCTGCTTGGGAAGCTGAAGCAGAGAATTGCTTGAACCGGGAAGGCAGAGGTCGCAGTGAGCTGACATCGCGCCACTGCGCTCCAGCCTGGGTGACAAAGCGAGACTCCACCACCAGAAAAAATTAAAAAATAAAAATAAATAAAAAAAAGAGACTGTAACATTCGACTCCAGCCTTGTGATGTGCTGTCGCAAACTCCCTACCCTTCCAGGTGCCTGCACTCTGCTCAGGTCACCTTTCCATTGTTAGATGGATAAAGCCGGTTTTCACCTCAGGCCTTTGAGTAGATTACTCTTCACAGGTTTGTTTTGGTGACATCATCCTGATTTTGGTTTATTTATTAGCTCCTCAGATCTTTCCTAACCATCTTCATACACAGAAACTTCTGCATCCCTCCTCTTGCCCCTGCCCAATCACTTTGTATGTCATTATTCTGTTTGTGTTTCTATAGCACTAGTCCTACAGAAATCATTTTCCACATTAATTCATTTACCTGTCGACTATATACCTCCATGAAAGCCCCAGTAGGGGAGAGAACTTAGCCATCTTATTGACCAGAGCATCCCCAGCATCTGAAACAGGGCCACAAAAAAAGTGTAGGTACTTGATAAAGTGTGTTTAAAAACAATATATAAAGGATTAAATTAATTAAAAATTTAAAATTCCATCTATTTCTACCATTCAGAAATTAAAACTGCTAATTTCTTTGATATTATTTACTTCTTTTGCTTTACTTTTTTATTAGTGAATTGTGCTGATGAATAAAAAGTCTGAGCTAAATCCTAAATTACAATGTGTTTCTACATTAAACATACATGATTACTTGTACAAAATGAGATCATACTATAATTGTTGTTTGTTATCTGATTTTAAACATATATCCATATATTAATAAAAAATTCAGCATGCCATTTAATTTTAAACTGAATTTGATGGCTGCAGAGTATATCATGCATTTTAACAATAATAATAGTGAATATTTCATGGGTACATACTGTACTATGTTCTGTGATTAAAATATTCCAATACTTACCTCATTTATATTCCCACTAACTCTGATATTGCTCCAATTTATCAGTGGTCAAGACTGTCCTGGGCTTACATGGCAGAAATGAGATTGAACCCATAACAAAGAGAACACTTCAATTCTATCTATTATCTATCTATCTATCTCTCTATCCCCTCCAGAAAAAAAAAAAAAAAAGTTATTCTAATTTATATTGCTAGCAGCTCTTTATGAGAATATCTGGTTTTGGAACCTAAGTCAATTTTGAACACATTATCTTTTAAAAAAATGTTTGACCACTTTATAGGCATTAATATTAATTATCTTATTTTTAAAATACAAGTTTATTTCCTTGTGAATTTGAAAAAGATTTTAAGATGCACAGTCATTTGCATTTTTTCATTAGTGTAACAAATCTTATTTGAATGACTAGTTTGTTGATGTATGATTACTTCTTAACAGCCTCTCATGCTCTGTAAATTAGAAACTACATAACTACCCATTTTACAGACTTAGATGTCTCTCTATTACAAGCGATGAGTTAACCACATTCAAAACAACATGACTAATTAGGCTTTCTAAATCTTTTTTTCTCTTGAGTTAAAAAAGCCATGGTGTGGAGCCAATTTGCCTGAATGGTTAGGATCATGCTTTGCAATGGATTCCTTTGAATTTTCCTATCAGCATGGCCTCTGCTGAACACTCCACATAAAATAACTTTCACATCCACTATAACTCCCTGGCTTCTTATCCTGTTTTATTCTCCTTTGATACAATTATGAACACTTAGATACAATATATTGTTACTTGTCTTTCTTTTCAATTAGATATGGATAAGTGACATGAAGGAAGTCTTTACTTTGCATATTGCTATTTTTCTCAACCTCTGATGGGGTGTGTAACCTAGAGCAGGCATCTAATAGATAACTATGAACAAAATGAATTCATAAAATCCTTTTGATTGGAAGCCTGATTTCACTACCTGATACAACCTTGAACAAATCACTTAACCTCTTTGAATATTCAGTTTCAGATTAAACAATATGAGGATATTTGAGAATGGACCTTAACTATGACATTTTAATGAGCTTTTATAAATTACATGGTTAGTTTCAATTTGGTAACTGTTTCAATTTGGTGACACAACATAATTAATATTTTCTGTCAAATGAAAGTGTCCGGTTATTTTACTATACTCATACATAAGGCTTGATAAGCAAAATTTTTGAGTTTTTGATTGTTTTGTTGCACCTTTTTTATTCTGTGCTATATTATTACAGTGGCGATAAGAGAAATAAACTTCTTTCTATAGCAAAACGTATAATGTTGTAATAAAATGGCTACCATGAGTGTGTGGCTACCATGGCTACAGGCACTGTACCTACATTTGTCTGGCTAAAAGACCATCGCTTATTTATCTTTTTTTTTTATTGTGTGGAAATATTTTTTTCGTTGGTAAACTAACTGTGGAAAGGGAATTTGCATGACATTAATAGTCACCTCAGTTTAGAATGAACACTAAAAAGCAAGTGTTCTTTACACTGTGCCATTAGTAATTACATAATTTAGATCCAACTTATTGTCCTACAACAATAACCTTCCTTGTTATATCTTACAATCATATATTTATAAGAATTATGATTTTTTAAGTCATTGATCCAACTTACGTATTAAATATTCATGCTACATTTTTTATTTTTTAAAAGGCTATGTATGTGTTTAGTGAAATGGTTAAGAGCATGATGAAATGGTTAAGCACATGATGAAGTGGTTGAGAGCAGACAGAATATGAGGTCAGGCTATAAAGGCTTTCATCTGCATCTGCTACTTACTAATTGCATGCCTCTCAGCAAATTACTTAAGTTCTTTGGGGTTCTGTTTCCCCTAATTTAAAATGAGGAGGATAATAATGATATTATTTCACAGTATGATTGTGCAGACTCAAGACACTAATATAAAAATCTATAAGGATAGTCTCTGACTTTGTTAAGGACTGTATAACTCTCTAGTACATAAATTCAAATTACTCTTTTATTAGGAGAAAAGTTTGATGAAGCAAGTGGCTTTTCATCAAACTTTTCCTTAACCATAGAAAGGCTTTTGATGTAGCCTTTTAACTCATTTGCTTTAAGTCAATATCTTCTTCTTTACAGAGTTGACATTCCCTTGTGGCAGGAAAATCAACATTTTGAGTCATTTGCTTTAAATAATGGACTGAGGCCTAGTGTCAGCATCTATGCAGTTTGAATTTACTTTCATTAGCCCTTTAAACATACTGAAGTTCTAAACTCCATTTTATCTAAATATACTGTTTTTCCTTTTTATTTGTTATTCTACCTTTGTTGTAATTATTGTCCTGTGATCAAATTTAAAACAGATCAGCTGTCTGGAGTTATACTCATAACCCAATGTGTTAGCAATAGCATTAAGACTAATGTATACAGGGATTTAGAGTTATCTGCAATGATCAGAAACCATGTTTCCCTATATACCCCAGGAACAAGGGAAAAGGAAACAGAACTGTTTCCAGGAGCTTGAGGACACACACCCACTATTTCATAAAGAAACAAATGATTTGCTTTACAGCAGTAGATAGCAAAAGCTCATATTAAAAATGACAAATACAATCCTGGGAGAGAAGAAAACATACTGATAAAGGTAACCACTTTGTAGACAACTTCTCCAGAAAATCACTTGTTATCCAAAAGCAAGGGAAAATCCGTATTCACATTTATGACAAGTTGTGACAAAACCTTTATTTTTGCACCCTTCTTCTAATGTAAGATATCTGATTTTAAAAATGATTTCAATATATAATCCCTCTGCTAAGCCTCAGCACCATATCACCATCTTATATTGCTGTAGTTCAGGAACATTGATTCTGAAGGCTGATATAGAATGTTCATAACCATGGGAAAATAAACAGGGAAGAAGAAATATGGAGAGTGAAATAGTTCTATATTAGGAATACTACCAAGAATATCAGTGACCTTAAAAAGTGGTAAGAAAAGTCAAGCCACGCACAGCGGCTCACACTTGTAATCCCAACATTCTCGAAGGTTGAGGTGCAGAATTGCTTGAGTCCAGGAGTTCAACGCCAGCCTGGGCAACATGATGAGACCCCATTTCTAAAAAATGTTTAAAAAAATTTAGCCAGGCATGGTGGTGCACTCTTGAAATCCCAGCTACTCGGGAGGCTGAGGCACAAGAATCACTTGAACCTGGGAGGTGGAGGTTGCCGTGAGCTGAGATCACACCACTGCACTCCAACCTGGGTGACAGAGCAAGACTCTGTCTCAAAAACAAAAACAAACAAACAAAAAAGTGAGAACCATGGAGAGAATTTAAAAGTTGAATGGAATCATAACTCATGGAAAAATATGGTCATCCTATCCCTGGAGTTGTCAAAGGGTGATGTCATAAAGTTTGGCAACTCCTGGCTGAAAGAACCTTCTCTCCTAGATGAACATAGCATACCAAAATCCATTTACCATGGGCTGGTGCCATATTCTTATTGAGAGGTTTCTGTCATTTTTAATTTTATTTTTCCAAGTACATTTTCCCACAGGGAATAATTTTTCTTATTAATTATATGCACTCTAAACCAAACAATATTTAAAAGAAAAAGTTGAAAATAGGGTATCTACAGTAAGTAAAAGCAATCATAAATATATATGAGTTGGGGTAGAATTTTAAAATTAGGGTAACAGTTGACTTTTCCAGTTCAGGGTAGCATTGGAGGTCTAACCTCATTAACAGCAGATGTTTTTGGAGGACTAGATTGTCATCAATCATTAACCCTCACTCTCTGGGAGGATCACATTCACTCAATATTGCTGCAAGTTGGTATACTTCTTCCATATGTGTCAGAATTAAAATTGGAAGCCTTGAACCAAGCCATTGAGCTATCTATGATTTCGTTAAAACTCTTGAGAATTAGACTCAGGCAATATTGTGACTGTAGCCATTTATCTCTGGTTATGTTGTATCTTTATTTTGATTATGCATTTCTATCAACACCTTTAATGGTGCAGTTCATATCAACTCCAAATTTAAGAAATCATCCCCCAGGATTTGAATTCTGCCTCACAGAACAGACTTACCGTTTCTGTGACCCTGGATACCTATTTGAGACTATTGAACCTGAGTTTCCTCTCCTATAAAGTAGTGATTATGATACTTTCCTACAAAGTGGGAAACCGTAGCAGTAAAGGAAATGACCTATGTCAAGTTCCTAACAGCACGGCAAGCACACTGTAAGCCCTCAATAAATGAGAGCAGTGTCATTTATTTCCCTAAAGGGCCTTACTGCTAGAGGTATCTGCCTTACATTGCCTGCTCTTAAAGATGTGAAAGTATTCAAAAAATTAAGAGAGCACAATATAATGGAGCTGTACAGTCACAATTTAAGACCACCACTTACTAGTTTTATCACATTGGATGAAACTTTTGAATCTTATGCAGTCTAAACTCATGAATGTATGTTAATCTCTGACCAAAAGCTCAGTAAACATCAGCTTCTTTTCCAATTGCTGTCATGATACTATTTCAGGCACCCTTACTGTCCTTCAAATCTCAAGTATATGTTAACTATATCTAGCATGATTATTCTCACGGCATCCCCTGGGAGACAGTAGAACGTTGGAAGGCACACTTTTCTGCTGAGCCAAGACAGAGCCCTGGCATCATTCTAAACATACCTCTCCAGGTAGCACATACTAATAAGAGTTTCAGAAAACTTGTAATGTCTATACCCTTCCTATAAAAAGATAAGCAAACTTAAGTAACTTCAGTGTACAGGCAGTTGAAGTATATAATTAAACCTAAACGGGGAGTAAGACAAAGAATGGTAACAGAGAGTTGGCTTCAAATAATGAGATGACAGGAAGCTGTCGGAACGATTCAAATTTGAGGGAGCCTGAGAATTAAAGTGATAACAGGGGCTCAACTTCAGAGGGCTTGTGTGGCCATTCAAGAATGGATGGTGTTGGCTGGGTGAGGTGGCTCACTCCTGTAATCCCAGCACATTGGGAGACCGAGGTGGACGGATCATCTGAAGTCAGGAGTTTGAAACCAGCCTGGCCAAAAAGGGGAAACCCTATCTCTGCTAAAAATACAAAAATTAGCTGGGCGTGGTGGCACGCGCCTGTAATCCCAGCTACTCGAGACTGAGACAGGAGAATTGCTTGAGCCCGGGAGGTGGAGGTTGCGGTGAGCCGCGATCGTGCCACTGCACCCTAGCCTGGGTAACAGAGCAAGACTCCACCTCAAAAAAAAAAAAAAAAAAAAAAAAAAAGAATAGATGGTATTGGCAATTTATCCAAACATTCAAGAGAAGTTAACATTTTTTTAAATTCTTAAATATTGCAGGACTAATTAAAACAATGCAGAATCACAACTTTGCAACCCTAAACAGCTGAAGTCTAGAAACCAGGGAGTCATGCAACTCTCTGGAACTCTATTTCTTACAGCTCCAGAAACTCAAAATAACAATTAAAAACAAAAAACAAAAAAATTTGTTTAAGCATAAATCAAAGGCAGGTAAATTTAGACAATCTTCATTACCTTACAGAAATAAACAACAACAAAAATAAAGCAAGAGGAGGGAGGATTGAAGGTTATCCACATTAGGATATTTTCCCCTGTAGTAATCTCGAATAAATAGAATTTGACATTTGTTACATCAAGTAACTGGAAGTCGGAGAAGAGAGTGGGGAACTCTATCATCTCACCTGAGAGGTAAAGGTATTGAATCCTCCTTCCTGTGAGGAGTATTAAATCAGAAAATGTAGGGGTGAATAACTTAGCCCCTTGAAAGACATATCTTTTAAGATCAGCAAATTATATATATTTTTTTCCAACTACAACCCTGATTCACAATATAGGGACTTGTGGCTCATCTGTCAGTACTTAGCTCCATTTTCCCCTCTGTGGCCTCACTGCAGGAGTTTCACAAGATGGAAAATTCACTTAGGGTACCTGCTCTAGATAAAAGTCTGGAATGGTGAACTCAAATCCCAAGAGCCTCTGATACACACTTCAGTTCGACAGAGAAAAATTTTAACTGCACTTGAAAGAAAATGACCCTGGAAAATAGGTTAGCAAGGCAGCAGGAAGTGTGTGCCTCGACATGTTTTGAATTTTGAATTCGAAGTATTCTTTACAGGCAGAAAATGCTGTTTTATGCCTCCAGCTAAAAGACAAAAATAAAACAGAATCCCACCACCCTCTTATCAAACTGTAAACCTCCCTCAAGAGATTTGATCTATAGAGTTGCACGCATGAATTATTTGTGTTTTAAAAATATCATGTTTCACAAAATCAAAAGCTAACTCTTTTCAACAACTTAGGGACAGGTTTTGCTTCTCAAATGAAAGTATCCAAGAAAAGGGGTCAAAAAACATACCAATCCATATGATATTAAAGTTTATAATTAATCTACTCATATTATTATTTCATTTTCTAGATGTAATAAAAATTTTAAAGCATCTTTACTTTTTCATAGACAATATGGTTGGCATGATAAAACATTGATTGAATTAACAAGATTATTTGTGGGGAAATTAAAAATCCTTAAGTACTCCTACATTCCACATATACATACAATGTGTCCTTAGTATTTCTGTTTAAACTACTAATTTTGAAATATATTACATATAGCAGATAGGCAGATGATAGATGATAGATAGATAGATAGATAGATAGATAGATAGATAGATAGGTATAGAGGAAGGGAGGGAAGAAAAATTTATTCCTTATTAAAATGCTTCTGTTTACAGAAAGCTCACCTAAGAAGTCTGTGCTGCTTTTATTATAGATTATAAACAGTGTTGATTATAAACACTGTTTATAGAAAATTTATCTGTTCATTGAACTGAGAGCTAAAGCTGCTTTCATCAGGTAAACACGAGTGAAGTGAGATAAGATTATGTGTGGGAGCTCCCATAGCATTAAACACAAGGCTGATGTATCTATCCCGGTTTCTTAAATTCTTCTTAAACTAGCTTTCAATTTACTTATTTTGTTTTAATGTCAAATTGACGTTTGATGAGTCATTGTAAATTTATTAAGAACCAAAGTCTCTTTTGTGTCAGGAAAAAAGACTTTGATCTAAACAATGCTAAATGTTCTTTCATAAAGTGTCATTTCTTTATCAAATTGAAAGGTTGCAGATAAATTTGCTTTTGAGCACTTTTGCATTATATATCTAGATATAGACAGAAGCAAACTTTCTTTGTTAAATTAAATTCAGTATGTCTTTAAATCTCACCACTTTGGGAGGCTGAGGCTGGAGGATTGCTTGAGCCCAGAGTTTGAGATTGGGCCATGTTGTGAGACCTCATCCTTCCGAAAAAAAAAAAAAAAAAAAAAAAAAAAAAAAAAAAAAAGCCCAGAGTGATGGTGCAAGCCTGTAGTCCCAGCTACTTGGGAGGCTGAGATGGGAGGATTGCTTGAGCCTGGAAGGTTGAGCATGCAGTGAATCCTAATCATGCCACCACACTCCAGCCTGGGTGACAGAAAGAGATCCTGTCTCTAAAAAATGAAATAAAAAATGTTTTTAAGGACCCTCCAAGCTCTGGACAATATGTGTTTATTCCTATGATATTATTCAGAGAAAGTAGCTTTCTAGTGACAAAAAGTAGTTACTGTCATAGGAAAGTAATTTTTGTAATCCCAGAAATAAAGGAATCTCAGTTGGTTTCTACCCATCACAATCTAAAAATTATAACAAATAAAGCATCTTATGTGAAAGTAATTATAAACTTCTTCCTCAACTAATCTTCTCTCATATAAACCACCTTAGCTACTACACAAACACTATATGCAGGGCCTGGAACAAACAGGGGCTATACAATGGCAAAAAGTTCAAATAAACAGCAGTACACCCATGTATACATACAGGGATGTTTGTGTTGGGTGAGATCTGGCTTCTTACTTCCTCACCTATTTCCACCTCACACTTGCTCACTGTACCCATACATTAACCCTTCCCATTCAGGATTTGGAGAGCATCTTAGATGAAAGAAAAAGACTTCATAAATACATTTTCTCTTAGGATGAGAGAGAGAATGAAAACTAAATCATGGTTCAAATCGGTTACAGATAGAATATACTTATTTCTATAATTGTCTAAACTCACCTAAAACTCATACCTCTAATTCTGTCTCCCTTAACTAGTTCTAAAGAGAATTATGATCTACTTACTTGTATAAAATGCAGCACTCATTAGATTTTAGAGATGCACAAAAATTCAGACATAGAGAATGTGTCTAATGTTCAAATAACAGATACAGACTGTTCTAACAACACAATCCAAGTAAAACATTTTTTAAAAAAGAAACTGGTCTGTTCATTCACAGCAAGAAGATGTTTCCAGCTGATGTGTTTGATTGAACTAGCTGTTAAGTTTTATTACTCTCATGTAGACAATGAAACAAATGCCTAATGGGGAAAATTGCATTGAGTCTAACTTGGAAGCAAAGTTGGCCTCTGGCTAGTGAATGTGTCCAACTGGGAAAACTAGTTTCAAGGCCTAAAATTTAAAGCAAGAAAGAAAGACAGAAGATGGATATTTCATTAAGATAGATGAACTCAAAAAGAGCGGTGATGCAGAGAAAGTTAATAAGGGAAGTAGAGAATAAGTGGTGTTGCAATTATTACCAGCATAAAGCAAATTGCTCAGGGTCCCATAAATCTTTTCAGGTTCAATCCCCCATTCTTAACCAGATGATCTGCCTGGATCTGTGCACATGCATTTTACCCCACTCTCTTCAATTATTTCCTCTTGAACTAAAAGATTCTTTCCATTCAGTGTTAAGGTTTCTGGCTAAAATCATTCTACTACAAAAACACTTATTAAAGTACCCTTTGAATAGTTTTCAAAAATAAAAACAAACAAACAAACAAAAGAAAACAGTCTCCATTAGGACAAAGAAACATATTTAGAAATGCTTCAACTAATGTCCTACATAGCTTCACTTTTCCTGTAGTACTAATATTTTTAGACAAAGTGAAAATGAATATATATTATCTATAGTAGAACATCAAGTAATAATGCATTATCTCCCCCCTTTTATATGATTGCACTCATCCTAGTACCCATCTGGCTCTTTTATGGGACTTTTTTTTTTTTTCCACAGACATACGCCTTCTCTTTTTTAAGTCATGTGAGGATACTTTTATCAACCCTCACTTTAAAAATATATTCCTGCTTTCATTTATCTAATGTAATAAAGGTAGTATGCCTGTGATCTTATTACAAAATAATTAAGAATATATGCTATAGGGATTTGCTGTTGGGTAAGAAAGACAGTACAACAGTTATATTGCCTTTGGTACTAAATGTGTGATCTCTCTTAGTCATAAGTTCTTCTTTTCAAACAATGGAAGCAATAAGCATTGCTACATTGACTGTTATGAAAATTAAAGTATCTATTTATTGTGAATAAGGAACACTGGGTGCAGCCCATGGTAAGTATTCAATACAATACCTTAATTATTTCTATGACTACTTAGAAATAATACAAGATTTCTAATATTAATCTACCACTTTCAGGATTTGGATTCACTTTAGTAAAAATTAAATTGAAAATACCTATCACTTCTTGTTATTAAATAATTCACATTTTCTTTCTCTAAATAAACCCCCTGCCACCTGTCATTCCTCCAAGCTTCCATATCTTCTCCGCCCTTTTAGAATTGATTTTCTTGAAAAAACTCTTTGTTGCTTCTCCATTTTTTTCACCCCAACTTTCTGTTCAATTGGCTGTATGCCAGTTGGATTTTGCCACTTTGCTGAAATTTATCTCACAAGAGTCTCTTTACCAAATCGAGTTAATTTCTCAGCCTTCACTTTACCTGTATCTTGACAGTTTTTGACACTTTGACCCTCTTTCCTTTCTCTTTGATAACACTGTCTCTCCATTTCACTCCCCACCCCATTCCGCTGTCCATCTCTGAAAATACAACCTTACAATCTTACTTCTGTGCATAATCCTTGAATATTGGTGTTGATTCCCCTATGTTGGTGTCTCTCTCCACTGTCCTCTCATAATCTCTTGCAGGCAAGCATTCAAATACTATTCATGACCAGTTACCACTGATGGTCCTGAAATCTCTGTTTTCAGACAGTAAAACATACTACTTTGCTATAACACTGGACCTTTCAACTTGGATATATGCCAGTTGCTTCAATCTCAACATGTCCCAAATTGAGCCCACTGCATATAATAATTGTTCAATAAACATCTGAAGGCTGATGACTACACAATTTTTTTCAAAATGTCCAAAATTGAACCCATGATTTCTAACCTCCATTCCTAAAATCAATCTTCTGCATATGTTGTCCTGCCCAATAAGGGAAAGCAATACCTGCCCAATTGCCCAAGCCTGGCATGGAAAGCATCTTTGAAACATCTATCTCACTCTAACACAATATACAGACAGGAACTAAATGCTATTGACTTTAAGCATCTCTCAAGGTTGTCCTTTTTTCTCTACCTCACTTAGTGCAGATGATATTATGTCTTGAATTCTTACTGCTCTCATCTCCTACCTTACCTATCTGTATACCAAGAGAGATCTTGCTAAGATCACTAAGATGGGGAAAAAGATACTATGAAAGTTAAAGGTCAAACCAAAATACGTTAGAATTCCATTTTCACCCTGCAGTTGTAGGATCTTTGGCAAATCACTTACTTCTTTATGTCTCACGACTTTCAACTATAAAATGAGGGTCAATAATACATTGGAAAAAATAAATGAGATACTAAGCACACAATAACTGTTTATTCTAACATCCAAAAACTATTTCTTATTATTGTGATTTCTGCATTTGATTATGTCAACTGTTTACAATAATAATGTTGATGTGTTCCCACTGCAACTTAGAAAATTGTCTACATTTTCTTAACTTATAATTTACCTCTTTGTAACTTGAGTACTGTGTTCTTTTTTGTCTGTGTATGTAGTAGCAGCCACATCCAATGTTTTAAATTCCTCTTAAGTGCCACTCTCATTCACCCCAGGTCTCTTCATATGCTGTTGTATTTTCCTGAATCACCTTTCCCCTTTTCTTTGTCATTTAAGTTCTACTGGATTTAGAAATTTTAGATCTCATCTTAAACATGTTAAGGCTAGGTAATAACGTTTGCTGTATGAGGATTTTGTGCCAAACACCGAGTAAAGATTTACAGAAATAATTTCATTTTTAAATTCCTCAAAACCACCTCATCCGGGAGAAAGACTTTCCTGAGCTCAAACAGAGTGACAAATCAATATGCTGGCTGTAAAACTCTTGATACCCTATACTTACCAAAAATAAAACAATGCAAAAGCTTGCTTAATTTTCCTTCCAGTTCTACTATAAAGTCCATGAGGACGAAAATGTTAAATATAAACTTGTGCATTTATGCTTATATCCCCCAATTAAACACAGTTGTGCAACATAATAATTGCTCAATCAACATTTGAAGAGTGTGGCTACAGAGTTGATTATATTACTATGTCCCAGGCACTGTGTTGAGTTGGCATTTTTTTAGCCATTCGGAGTTAGATAGTAAAATTTCTGGGTTACAGAGGTAGAAACTGAGGTTTAGAGAGGTCACCTAGTTGTTGTTCAATGCCCATAGTAGTTGTCAGAGCCAGTGTTCATTTTCAGACTTGTTAGACCCAAAGTTCCATGTAGAAATTGTATTCTTTTTAATTTAAACATCTGCACAACTAATCCTTGTGATGGGATCATTCAGGCTTAAGTAGTTAAAGGTGCTTGTCACAGAGTCAGTGGCTGTGACTGACCTATAGCAATGTCTTCACAGGCCATCAGCCAATTCATATTCTGTACACAATTGCTCAACGACTATGAAGTGCATTGTTAGAGTAACTAGCTTATAGGTCAAATCAAGACGACAGGGACTATATCCTAGCAAACCAGGTTAAGCAAAAAGAGATTTCTAGTGTTAACCACTTTTTATTTAATTTATAATAATTGCTGGCATTAAATCTAGTTTTTATGCCTGTCATGCTCTATTAGAATCGAAGCTAGCAATAAGGGAAGCCTTCATAAGGTCATCATTTATGAAGTAAATATTGTACAGATTATCTGTAAACAAGGGTTCTTATTTTGGAGAGAAATTATTTAAAAAATCACCTAGGCTACCCATTTTTCTCTTCAGTTTCTTGGGTGTGTTAGCATTATTTCTCCTGGGAATTTCATCTTTAAAACTATTTCAAAGTCAAGGTTAAGGGTAAGGGAAAAGAGAAGTAGAATAGAAAGGCAAATATTGATTGAAATATAGACACAAAACTATAGTTGACTAAGAAATCTATGATCTGTATTTCAGGTACCCAAAGTAACTCCAAACTAAAGTTTATGCACTTTTGCATATATTTGTAGTCAATTGTTCATCTAGATTAGAACTTTTAAATCACGATATGACCAGTAGAAATTATCTCTTATAATTTTTTCTACAAAATTTGATTGCCTTGAAAGGTAGATGAAAAAACTAACAACTGTTTTATTTAAGTGTGATATACTGAGATGGTTTTCAACAATCTGTAATATTTCCTAGAAGATCAGTTTTATCTCCTTAGTTATGGATACTTTCGGCTTTATTGTATCTAATGGAAAATGAAAGAATGGAGTGGCTGCAGAGCTCGAAGCCTACAAGTTTTAACTCACAAGTGGAATCTGTAGGGTATGTCACTAGCGCCAAATTTAAGGAATTTTTTTCTTCTTTTTTTTTTTTTATTATACTTTAAGTTCTAGGGTACATGTGCATAACGTGCAGGTTTGTTACATATGTATATTTGTGCCATGTTGGTGTGCTGCATCCATCAACTCGTCAGCACCCATCAATTCATCATTTATATCATGTATAACTCCCCCAAAAGCAATGGCAGCAAAAGCAAAAATTGACAAATGGGATCTAATTAAACTAAAGAGCTTCTGCACAGCAAAAGAAACTACCATGAGTGAACAGGCAACCTACAGAATGGGAGAACATTTTTGCAACCTACTCATCTGACAAAGGGCTCGTATCCAGAATCTACAAAGAACTCAAACAAATATACGAGAAGAAAACAAACAACCCCATCAAAAAGTGGGGAAAGGATATGAACAGACATTTCTCAAAAGAAGACATTCATACAGCCAACAGACACATGAAAAAATGTTCATCATCACTCGCCATCAGAGAAATGCAAATCAAAACCACAATGAGATACCATCTCACACCAGTTAGAATGGCAATCATTAAAAAATCAGGAAACAACAGTTGTTGGAGAGGATGTGGAGAAATAGGAACACTTTTACACTGTTGGTGGGATTGTAAACTAGTTCAACCATTATGGAAAACAGTATGGCAATTCCTCAAGGATCTAGAACTAGATGTACCATATGACCCAGCAATCCCACTACTGGGTATATAACCAAAGGATTATAAATTATTCTACTACAAAGACACATGCACACGTATGTTTATTGCAGCACTATTCACAATAGCAAAGACTTGGAATCAACCCAAATGTCCATCTGTGACAGACTGGATTAAGAAAATGTGGCACATATACACCATGGAATACTATGCAGCCATAAAAAAGGATGAGTTTGCGTCCTTTGTAGGAATTTTTTTTTATAGTTGCACCATTTTATAAGTATTATGAGTCAAAGCTTTTATTATCTCCAGATCTGCCAGTGAAGCTCACTGTTGGGCTCCTGTATGGCTCACTGAAAAACATGGTTCTGCTGTTATTATAGGATGCCTCCCACTCCAGGAGTCACTTGTATTAAATCAAACCATCACATGATTTATGTCTTCAAGCTCCCTAATTCACTTTTTGTTATTGATTTTTGGATTTTGCTTTTGACCTATAAGACTCTGCATGGCCTATGTCCATTTAAAATGACTATTCAAAATTCCCTGGTTGGTCTTCATGAGCAGAGCCAACTTTGTGAGCTGCTCCTAAGTCTTGTGTCATTGTGATTACCCCTTAGGCTTTTCTACCTATTGCTCCTTCTACCTTCAGAATTAATAGATTGGGAAGATTAGGTCAATTGGCATTTCTGAGGCAAGTCTGAATTAATTTTCTTTGGCTTGTCTTGTTGAATTTCACACTCCCTGAACATTTCTCACTGATAAGCAGATTATGATGCTGGCTCATGTTCAGGGATAGCAACTCCAAATGTATTTACAGAGTCATATTGTTACCTTTTAGCACTATCAACTGCAATAAGCATTATCGTTTATAAAGTTAAAGCTCTTCATTTTAAATCTGTGTCAAGAGGCTAATATAACTGTGATTTTAATTACTAAAAATCAATTTCAAATTAATGTGAAATTTAACAGTGGGAGATATGTAGGAACCCAGAGACAATCAGCTTGGCCTTTACCTTAGGTGCGGCCCTCTATAAAAGACATTAACATAATGCTGGTTTTCTAGATCAGTGACTTTCAAACTAGTGTCTATGAAAAGCTTAAGTCAAAAGAGGAGTTCCTGGGGATTTATTATTAAAATTTAAGTCATGGTAAATCAAACTTGCATATAGTGCAAATAATTTTTTCAACTTTCTGCTTAAAGCAGCTGCATAGGGAGAATAATCGTAAGAAGCTACTGGTTTTAGTGTGTAGGAAATCATTGGTGTCATTAAGCAGAGCGATTTCATAAGCTGTACAGGAAATTCATTCCTCAGGAGGTTTAGGAGAGAAAGGAGAGAGGAGTGGGTAGAAAAATCACATAGACCATTTTCAAAATATGTTTGTGAAATGAATATCAAGACAACTAGAAAGCATGGAAGGTTACATTATTTTCTAACTTGCTAAGATGGTATGGTATAATAATGCTTTGTAGGTACAGTGTAATGGAGGTGGTATAAAGTTCTGTGCACATATCCTAAACAGGGAGAGAATTACAGTGGATGCCAGCTCTATAAGTGGATATGAAATCAAAGCAAAGTGAGTGAATCTTGGAAAGAAGGAGGCACAATGTAATAGAGCTGTTTATTTAAAAATTACCAAAGGGACACAAAAGTGACTAAAAATTAGGTCATAAAAAAACCCCACTACAAAATAAGTTGTTTCTATGATCATTCTTCTCAAGACACAAGCAATACCTATCTTCCAATGGTTTATTCTCTGTCTTCTAACACCCTCGTGCCTCCTCAGCAGCGTTTAAATAGCAAATCACCTTCTTTTCACCAACATTTTCTTCACTTAATTTCTAGGACACTCAAGTCCCCCCAGTTTGGCCTTCACCTGATTGACCAGTCCTTTGTGTACTTCGGTGGTTCCTCTCCTCCTGCCTGTGAATGTGGGTATGGCTCAAGGCTCTGCCCCTGGATCTCTTCTTTCACTTGCTACCAACATCAGTTTCATGTTTCAGGGCATTTAAACAACACAGTGATGGCTCTCAAACATGTATCTCCTGATACAAACTCCTTCTCAGGACTCATAAATTAAACTACCTTCACAAGATTTTTATTTAGGTGTCTAGTAGGCATTTTAATCATCCTACCTAAAACATGACTGTCAGCTTTTCACCTGAATATATTCCAGACCTAAATTTCCCTATTTCCCCTGTCATTAAAGTGAAAAAACATGGAGTTGAGAGGTTAGACACAAATCTTCTCTTTCCTTCACACCCCAACGTCAAATCTGTGAACAGGCCATATGGGCTGTAACACGTATGCAGTACATATCCAAAATCTCACCATTCTTTACCACCTTTTAGCTATATCTTAGTCCAAACTATCATTATATGTATTGTTGTTTCACTCTTTCCTCACTAAAATCAGTTCCACACATAGTAATCAAAATGTTCTCTAAAAAAAATAAAATAAAATAAAATAAAATAAAGGAAATCATAAGTCAGATTAAGGTATCCCTCTGCTGAAAACTGTAAGTCACTTTTCTTCCCACTCAGGATGCAATATAAATCTGTACTGATTAAATCAACTGATCTCTGTTGAAAAATTTACACTGACAGTAAATTTTTACCGCCCAGACTAAAAAGCCATTGGCTGAAGGAAGTAGAATAGTGTTTACTAATTCTTCCTGGAAACATTATGAGATGGATAAAATTTATTCTGGGGTACCCTCTTCCTTTACGTGCCACTCTGCCTGTCCTCAAGTGTTCTCATTATGCCACAAACTCCTCACTACTATTCCTAATTTCCATGGAATGTTGGAAGGATCAATGTAGGAAGGATCTAAATTCTAAAATTACTATCTTTTCAATCTCCTGTAAAAGGAAAATGAACAAGAATGGCCCTATTTTCTCAGTGCAGTTTTCTTAGCTAGGTGTTGGGAGGAATAAATTATAATTAATTAATCTATAGATTGTAAGGATTTCTATTAATGTTACTATTACTATAACCATTATCAATGATAATAAAATAATCATAATAATTGCTATCATTTTATGCCTGGCACTTTAAGTACTTTTGAACTTCACTACCAAACACTACAAAAACTAAGGAGCAGAGAGCCTAAAGTTTTGCCCCAAACTAGAAAGTAAGCAACTGTCAGGAATCAAATTTATTTCTACCACGTCCAACCCTGGACTCCTAACTATTAAGGAAAAAAAAAAAAAAAAAAAAAAACACACAAAATTAAGCATGTGAAGTGGAATTTGGGGTAGTGTAGATAAATATATTTTTGAAAAAGTCTGCTATGAACTGGCTCCCTTTCAAGTTCTTGCATTTACAGTCTGCTTCCTATCTTTTCTTTGGAATCTATAACTTCAAACTATGACTCCAAATTTATCTGTAACTACATATATCTCAGCTGCTATTTTTATTATGTTTCTCTTGGGTCTTTGAGATATGGTTAAAGCAGAGTACCTCAGAAAATGTGAATAAAGACAGTCACTTTAATTACAACACTTTTGTATATTAGACACTTTTTTTTTTTTTAAGTCAAAACCAAAAAACCAAGTAAGATATGATGAATGATGTTTAAGGTGAAGGACCAATGGTGTTTAAGCAATGCTGACATTTTTTTACTTTTATAATGAAAGATCACTGTTATATTTTAAAAGAGTAATTTATGAAAATTTGGAAAAATAACACTGTGTCAATGATTAGAAAATAAGATTTAACCTATTTATGCCTGAGGTTGCAATGTTTTGAATTTTTGCAAGAAATTCACATATGTTACCTAGAAAAATTCAAGGAACAAGAATTTGAAAAGAAAATTTTTTATTATGTTCCATTGGTGAGTTAAGTGGCATTCCAATAATGGAACACTAAGCATATTAAGACGTAGATTTGCAGTAGCTTTTCAGACATATTTGCAAATCATTCTATGATGCATTCATTGATTCTTCTCTTAAGCATATGTTTATGAGAAAACTAGTATCCTGAATGTTGCATTTGCATCTTTTAAAACATCTAGTGTTTGTGGTATAAATTTTCTGTTTCATGCCCAAAAAATAAAGAGAATAGTGTCTCTTTCCTTAGTCTTTACTTCACAACCACCTGATTAGTAAAAATTTAGGTTATAACTTCCTTCAGATGCTTGGTGTCTGAACCATTCCATCAAATGACACAGGGAACAAAACTGGAAATTAAGGCATATAGCTTCTTTAACAACAAAATTTGTGAAGGTGAAGGTTATAATGAAAGAAAAGGAGTTAAGCTCCTTTTCATACCACAAATTCTGTGCTAATTCTGAACTATGTTTGCCTTTTGTCCATGTAATAGTCTTACTAGATCCACATTCAGATCTCTGTGAATTTATGGAGGTCCAGGTTTTAAAAACTAAGGGTAGGGTCCAGGCATTGGTGACTCATGCTTGTAATCCCAGAACTTTGGGAGGCTAAGGTGAGCGGTCTCCTTGAGCTCAGAAATTCAAGACCGGTCAGGGCAATATGGTGAAATTCCATCTCTATAAACAATAACAAAAATTAGCGGGGCTTAGAGGCACACATCTGTGGTCCTGGCTACTTGGGGGGTTGAAGCAGGAGGATCGCTTGAACCCAGGAGGCTGAGGCTGCAGTGAGCTGAGATCGCACTCCAGCCTGGGTGAAAAAGTGAGACCCTGTCTAAAAACAAACCAACAAATAAAACCCTAAGGGCAGAGTGAGGGGTATTGCTATATTGGATTTTACCAAATAAAACCAAAAATTCTATAAATAGTGCAATTTTTCACTATTTTCTATTTACGAGGAGTGACCTTTTCTGACCTGTCAAAAGGTTATTCATCCTTCAAACTTCATCTTAATACATCCCTTTTTGGTCCTTTCTGCTGACTGCAATAGCTCCTTTCACAGAATCTCCATACTACATAGGCAAGACTTGTCACATACTACCTTTGATGGCAATTGCTTGTCCACCATTCATGTAACTCCTATACCTAGCAATGCCCTGGAGAGGAGTGAGTGAATGTTACACTAATATTTGATCTACTAGAGAGCCTGGCAATTAAAATAAATATATTGTGTGTAGTCCATTAGAAAAGAAGGAAAGAAAATATCATCATCATCAAGGATTTTTTTTACATTCTCATGTTACACTTTCTTTAACAATATTTCTGCAATGTAGATTTTTACTCTCATTGCTTAGTTTTAGGTATTCTTTCATTTTATTTGTTTAGTGAAGAGTAGTTAAAAAATCATCAACAACTGTATATGAGGAATATAAAATAGCAACTTCAAAATTATGCTATTTTTCTTTGCACAGAATTTAATAAAATGCATTAATATTGTACTATGCTGTAACAAGCAGCTACATGTAAGAAATTGTAAAATATAGGGCTATAAGTTACTTTGAGTAATATACATAATAGATTTCCTAAGAAGAATTTGATGACATTTTGAAAATCTCTATTTAATCCTATATTTTACTTTCAAAATCCAATGCTTCTCTACTGTTGGGTTAAAAAATGTATGATCCAGAAATAAGTTAATTGGTTAAGTTAAAAAGAAATGTTTACTCAATACATTAGTTTTATCTTTAATGATACATCTTTTGATGCACAAGTTTAAATGGAATTCCTTTCCAAATTATTTTCTGGAATTAAAAATAGTTAAATGTATGGAAGATACCTGTGTTTTTGTTTTTGTTTTTGTGTTTGTTTTTGTTTTGAGATGGAGTTTCACTCTTGTTGCTCAGGCTGGAGTGCAATAGCACAATCTCAGCTCACGGTAACGTACACCTCCTGGGTTCAAGTGATTCCCCTGCCTCAGCCTCCCGAGTAGCTGGGATTACAAGCATGCGTCACAACCCTGGCTAATTTTGTATTTTTAGTAGAGACGGGGCTTCTCCATGTTGGTCAGGCTGGTCTCAAACTCCCAACCTCAGGTGATCCACCTGCCTCGGCCTCCCAAAGTCCTGGGATTACAGGCATGAACCACCATGCCTGGCCCTGCAAGTATCTTTAATAAGCATTTAAGATCCTTTAAAAGTGAAAACTTGTTCTGGTGTAAAATATTTATATATATAAATATAAAGAGGTTACCAATAGATATGAAACAATCAGCTGTTGGGAAGAATTACATATCCCATTCTCTTTTGAATCATAAGAGTATATACTTTTATTAAAGATATAATCTTAAAGGATAAGGATAATCTGAAAATAATTTGTATTGATTCACCTTTAAATATGTTGAGTGATTCTAAAGTTGAAAACTCGTGAGTTGATTGTTTTATATACTAGTAAAGCACAATTTCATTTCAGGAACCAAAAATGTATGCAGGGGATGAGGAAATGTCTACAGCAATATAATCCATACTATAATAAAGAACTACTTCTTAAACTTTAACGTACATCATAATCATCTGGAAATCTTGTTAAAATGCAGATTCTGATTCAGTAGGTGTGGGGATTTTGCATTTCTAACAAGCACCCAGGTAATGCAAATGCTTGTAGTTCATGGGTAGACTGCATTTTAAGTAGCAAGTCCTTAAATAGAATTAGTTAATGTTTAATGATCTACCACAAGAGGAAAAGACTAGGATGATTAAAGTAAGGAGGAAAGGGAAAATTATTTTCCACTGGTAAAAAGTCAGCTACATAATAATATTACATATCCCATTATTACATATCCCATTCTCGTTTGCATCTAATGAATTAATGTGTAATTCATTATATATACTAATGTTTATTTTTTAACATATTCTTCTGCTATACCCTCAAAATAAATATACACATTAACTGACCATTAAGCTTCAGACATAGAAAATTCATGGATTTTATAAGGCTCAGCTGTTAACATCTACACAAAAGACAGTATTATAAAGCAAAAACAGAAATATCAAGGCCATTTTCAATGAGTCTTTAAAGAGAGGGAGCTATCATTAACTTTAACAGCAACTTACAAGTATTTTGTTGGCTTGTTTCTTTCAATTTATGTGGACCCAAACAATTTCACATTTTTCCTCTAAACTTTTCAATACAAATGCAGCAAGTCTTTCTCTGTACTGTGTTTTATATCTAACCTATCCCCCACAGGCATCAAAGCTGAACATGATGGTCATGCTGTTCCACAACGCCCTGAAACACAAACAAAAGAACAAACACACCCAACGACTTAAAACTTGGAGCCAAGGGAGCTCTCCAGGTTGCAGGATGCCTCTCTGATCCTCCTAGTAAATATAAAAGCCTCTTTCTTCAGTAACTGAAAACAATCATAACTGTCTTTCCCCAAGTGTTGTTGAACCTCTAGGGATAGAGGAAAGGCAGAGTATAGAAATGTGCACCAAAGTGTCCGTGAATGGATTTGATTTATATAGTATGGCTTATTATAACCTGAGAGGATTAGATAGTGGGTTTCCTTAGAGACAGTTTCTATTTCCGGTAGAAGACTTTCCAACATCTTTAACAGCTATAAAACGCTATTTTTCTAAAATACAACTAATCAACTAATGTTCTTATTAAACTGCCTCCTACATTTTATACAACTCTATAGCTAAATATGCATAATTACAAACATTATCACAGTTCTATGATTATTGATTGTAATAAAATTTAGAAATCATATTTATTTATATTTTTAATATAGATGAGAAAATGCAACTATATTCACAACATAGAGATTTTAAATCCCGTGTTCTCCAAAGGACAAAGTGAAATTTTTTAATGTTTAATTTTTAATTATTATGGATACATAACAGTTGTACACATGTATGAGGTACATGTGATATTTTGATACAAGTGTCCAATGTATAATGGTCCAATGGGATAATTGGATATCCATCACCTCTATCATTTACAATGCTTTTGTGATAAGAATATTCCAATTTTACTCTTTTGGTTATTTTGAAATAAACAATAAATTATTGTTAACTATAGTCACCCTGTACTGTAATTATTGTGACTATAGTTGCTACTGAACACTAGATCTCACTCCTCCTAATGAATTGCAAGAGTATAATTGAATTGTAAAAATTTCATGAGAAATATACAGTAATAAAACCAACAAGACAATTTATATGTTATGGTTGACTAATAGAGTTTTAAGGAGAAATTGGAAAAACCTGTGTCATATGATTATCATGCTAAATTCTGGGTATCTATGTGAGATTTCTGAGTTTACTGAAATGGCAAGTTGTTTACCTTGCTCTATCAGCAGTTCTATACAATTATTATTATAAAAGATATTTTATGTCAAATGCAACCCTGTCACTTTCTATCATCTAAACTTTCTAATATTTATTGAATCTAAAAAGGTGAAGCAAATTAAAGATTTATTAAAAAGCATATTTTTGGACTTTTATCTTGACAGTGCTGTTATTTATTAAATCATAGGAAGTAATTTTAAAGGTATTTTTAATTGGCATGTGAGGTATAATTCTTCATGTAATCTTGTATATTAACATTAATTCTATTTTACTAATATAAATTTTCTGTTAATTTCAGTAAGTTATTTATCTATAAAACATGTACGTTTTCTTTTAATGAAATCACATTTGAAAAGAGAAAAAAATTATCCTAGTGATTTGCCCTGGAAAACTTCTACTTTACTGGTGAATAAAATCCTGAGAAACAGGCTTTATGCTTTCTCACTCTTATAATATCTATAACTGCATGCAAATAATTCTATTTTTTAAAAAAACTGAAAGGTCCTTTTTATAAGAGCAGCTGTGATATAACTTTAATGTTTTAAAAAATTTCGATAGGTTTTAGGGGAACAGGTGGTATTTGGTTACATGAGTAATTTCTTTAGTGGTGATTTGTGAGATTTTGGTGCACCTATCGCCCAAGCAATATACACCGAACCTGATTTGTAGTCTTTTATCCCTCACCCACTTCCCAACACCCTTTTCCCCTGAGTCCCCAAAGTTCATTCTTATGCCTTTGCATCCTCATAGCTTAGCTCCCACTTATGACTGAGAATAGACGATGTTTGGTTTTCCATTCCCATCCAGGTTGCTGAGAATGCCATTAATTCCTTCATATATAAAAATATATATACACACACACACACATATATACACACACATATATACACATATACTTACACGTGTGTGTGTATATATATACACATATATATATCTCACAATTTCTTTGTCCACTCATTGATTGATGGACATTTGTAGAAAAATATTAATTTGAAAAGCATACCGTAACTTTTAAGATTTCTTATTTTTTTACTCATTCATTAAGTTTTACTTGTTGTGCATCAATTATATGATAGTCACTCTAGTACTGCCCATTAAACCCAGATGCATATAACTAGCAAGCACTGAAATGTGGCTAGTGTGACTGAAGAAATATTTTTCTTATACCATTTACTTTTAATTTTAAATTTAAATTGTCACATGTGGTTAGTGTCTACTTCTCTGGATAGCAAAGTAAATATAGGCAACAAGGATATGGCTTAACTGTGAGTAAAGAAACCTGCCTGATAAAATTTCTTTCTAATTAGTCATAAAAATATATACAATTAAAAAGTAAATGTACAATATAAAGTCAGGCAGTGATAAGTGCCATGATGAGAAAAGAGACTGAAAAATGTAAATGAAAAAGGATAGAAACAATGAATGAGAAAGTACTGAAAGGAGCCCTAAGTGAATGAAGGAGAAAGCCATTTTGAAAATCTGCAAAAGATCATTCCAGATAGAAAACTTAGCAAGAGAATAAGAAGTTACTTAGGCTAATGCTTCAAGGAAAAAGTGCTTTGTCTTCAAGAAAAAAAAAAAGTGATGTTTTAATTTACTGATATAAATACAAGTAGTGAATGCAGTTTTTAAACGAAATAAAACAAATTCTTGAGATAGAGTTATTAAAAATAATACAACTTTAGATAGCTACCAAAGGCACTTCAAATATGTATAACCTTCTTGACATTAAAATTGATCAATTGAAATCTTACTTGCCAGTCTCATTTTGTAAGGCTTATAATATTAAAAAAAGTTTTGTGAAGGTCCTCATAGAATGTTAACTATGCAAAGAATCTTAGAAATTCTACTCTAAATTCCTTATTATACAGACAAAGACACTAAGGCTTAAAAAATATTACCTAATTCCTGTCACTAGTCCCTTTGATATCCAGTTCATCTTACTATACTATGGTGCTATGCTTCATATCTCTAATGGCATCAAAACATTAGACACGCAGAAAACAGGACAGGCAAAGACGCTAATTGTGAACAGAATATCAATGTTTGTTAAGTAAATAAATGTATGAATCACTGTAGGGCTAATTTTTACTTTTCCAAAATCAGAGTCTGCAAGACTTCTTTATGGTAATTTAACCTAGACTTTGATATCTTAAATTAAGAGGAAATGTTTTATTTTGTTTTGTTTATAATTAATTCAAAATAGAGAGGAAGCTGAGCAATTAATGGGTCATTTTTGAGAAAGATAAACTAGCAAATTGCAGAATGTACTTTCTAAGGTAGAACTTTGGATTTCTGCTTTGAAAATGTTGTGTGGTCAGAATCCAGTAAAAAGCTGTTAATGTAAATTGGTAATTAAATTGTAGAATAGAGAAGTGTCCAAATACACTAATAATATAGATTTGTCAACAAGGATTTCAAAAAGATGAATAATTTTACTATGTATAACTCAAGCTTTTCTGTAATTTTTGAATAATATATATTTAAAACATAGCAAAACTTTTCTTATCTCCCAGAAAGAATATGCGTTGCCTGTTTATGTTCTATGTGCTTTAAGTTCTTGATCGTTTCCAATAATATCTAAAAATGTCAGATTAAAGCACACTTTTCATTTGGCCTTCTTATGGAGAAGTACACAGTGGGAAAATAGTCAAATTGTTAATTTCTATTTTTCGTCTTACTGAAAAACACTAACAAATGATTGTACAAGAAGTTCTCAAGTTCTTGACCTACATTCTACTCATAGGTGATCTACTAAGACTGTAATTCTCAAAGCAATGAAACATGTTTTTACTGCTTGAATAGCCACTCATATTTTGATGAATGTCTTGAAGATACCCCTCTTCTTTCAAAAAAAGAAAACAATTCACTCTCTGAGCTTTTAAGTTTTACTATAGGCTAAATTCTCATTCCACAAGTTATAAAAATATATTCTTACCACGTAACTTTATAACTACTTTATCTGTTTAGTACATTTCTCTGTTTCAACATAAATTCTTGGGAGAATGTACATGCCTTGAAAAATATAAATTCTTGGAAAATAGGGAGGATATCTTGTTCATTTTGTTGACCCTAGGTATTATTGGCTCTCAATATTTATCAAGTATTTACTTGATAAAAATTTGAATAAATTTGAAGAGTTTAATCTCTATAAATCACTATTTTGATCACATCCCTCTCCCGCTATCTTAAATTGCTTCCTAATGAGTGTAATTATTTTAACCCCTTTAAAGGAAACTATTATATAATCTCGCATAAAGTTAAGAACACATTCCCACATTTCAGTTTGAAAACATTGGAAACAACTAAAACATCAAGAAAGGTATTGTGCTCACTGTAATTTAACACTCGCCTGCCACTTCAGGTGTTTCTCTAACCACTTTCCTGCACAAATCTCTGCCCTGGTCAAGCTATTAGCACCCCCACCTGGACTTGTCTTATATTCTTCTGAACGCCGTTCTCTCTTCTCTACCTACCCTGTCTCAGGCCCCTCCCAAGAGCATTCTCCATCTCTCTTCTTTCTGTTAAAACTCTGCTAATCCTCTTTCAAGAAACTATATGAAAGAAAGAAACTGAACTAACTCAGAGGTGAAGGGTCCTTGCTGGAACTGAACCACATGCTTTCAATATGATCCTAAACAAGTCACTTTAGTACTCTGATTTCTTATTTATAAAAATTGGAGTAAATCACCACATTAAAATTAGCTTGAGTAGCAATTCCATAATGATATCTATTTCAGGAAAAAAAAAAAAAAAGAAAAACAAAAAAAACCCCATGTTCTACATGGTAGAGACAAGTGTAATTTATCAATTAATAATAAATTTTAAATATTGGGACAAATCAGTCTATAATTAAAAGAATTGCTGGAAGACATCAAAAGAGATGAACACAGTTCCTAGTGTTTATTAAAAATATAATACATATTGGGAATGGGGAAAAACAAAAAGACTACGATATGTATTCTTCCACTATGCAATTGACATTAATTTTGTCAATGTTAAGATGTGAAAAAAAAAAAATCTGATTTTCCAAACCTACTATATTTTTGTGAATAATTAAGTGAAAAAGTGTTACAATAATATGAAATAACTAAAAATAAATATTAGTTATTGACTTAAACTTATTTGAGACACTTCTTCAAAGGTTTAATCTCTCCTGTAAAGGTTTCTCTGACCATCCCAGTCAGAAATAATAGCTTCCATTTCTATAGCACATTTCGACTGAATATATATTGCCTTATATTATATATATAAAACCCATAGGTTTATGAGTGATTTTATAAAATCCTTTTAAGATAGTTGGATTTCAAATAACGAGAACATACTAATTCTGACTGAACAAAAGTGAATTCAAAATTAGAGGGGTAATTCACAATTAAAGGGGTGGTATTAGAAATGTATTAGAAAGGATCTGGGTTATCTCATAAAATAGAAGGAAGGCTGAATAAGCACTGGCAGCTAAACTCAGAAAGGTGGAAATCTTAGTGAATGGAGTCTATTCCTGAAGAGATGTGGATAAAATAACACAGATAACCTGTAAAAGGGATAGTCCTTTCCTCACATTTATGTCCAAAGCTGCACCTTTGAAACCACTCAATTTAAATACTTGGTCCCTTGAACCTTTGCCAGAAGCACATGTAAATTCTGTTTTTATAGTTACAGTTCAGGTAAGATGCTATTATCTTTCAACAAGTAGCAGAAAGGGAAAACTGTTTAACAGGAACTGTCCCTCTGACCAATTCTGCTGGCAAGCACCTTAGTCCTGTTGTTCTTTTTTGTCCATCAACACCTAATTGCTTTTGTAAATTCTAAAAAGATAAGCTGGAAATAGGTAAACAAAACCCCAATTGTAGCAAAAAGTTAAAATTAATACTATGCTCAAATGTACCAGACAAAAGTCACATTGGTCCGGAACCCATGAAATATCCAAGGACACGCTAGGTCTTGACCATACCCAGGACAAATCTCCTCAGCCTAGTGAAATAAAGATGTCTGCCAAATTAAGTAAATCCCACACCAAAGATGGTAGTGTCATAAGATCTTCCCTTTCCTTGAAGGTTTAGCTCTTTACTGCATATGAAGATTTGTGCTTTGTGCTACTGGAGATTAACACACACAAATACAACATAGGAGAAAAAAATCAATCTCTGGCACTCTTCCCTTGTAACACAATATTTTTTGCAGTCCTTTTTTTTTTTCTCTAATCAGGTTTCATTATATTTAACACAATAAAAATAAATTCAGGAATGTAAGCACAATATCTCAAATCTTGCCGGAAATGAAGGAAAGAACATGAATCTCAACTAGAGTACCTATCTGTTAAACTCTAAAACATGAGTTTTTCTGAAATAAATGGTGTATAAATAAATAATGCCTTGTGCAGAGCCTATGTTACTATAGATGTATATCTTGGATGTATATTCTTAATTACTTCCTTCTAAGGGAAGAGGGGATCTTTACTTACAAGTAATATTTAAAGAGAATCTTACAGTTATGAGTCTATGGAAGCTTCAAGTAAAGGTTCTTTTAATTTTTCTGTTTGAAAGTCTCCTGAAATCCCCATGGAAACGACCTTTTACTAATTCTGTCCATATTTCTATGGAAGTGAAACCAGTTTTAAATATTCCTGTTAAGTCGGATTTTATTATACAAACGAGTCTAATATTTAACTTTAGTGTCACTAATATTTAAGTTATACAAACATACATAGAAACAAGAAACAATGTAACTTTCAAATTGTTTACCTATAGGTTATTTACATTTTTTCTATTACATAAATCAAGAGGAATTTTTTAAAAGTTGATTGGACAGAAGACTGTCAAAGCAAAAACCGTTTCCAAAGTTAAATTGAGAAGAAAACTTTGTTTGGGGAGTCTTATCATTCTTACTTACCAAACACTTAATGATGCCAATTTTGTGCCAGATACTTTTCTAAGTGCTTTCAAATATTGACTAGTCGATTACTGCACTCACATAAGCACTACAAAATCATAAAACATTCAATATTTCTCTGTTTCACTAATGTTGAGTCCCTCATAAAATCATTGTCTCCAAATAAAAACATAGGGGACAAAAATTCAATCATGACTATGAAAAACTAAAATAAGCTTTTTAAGTTTCATTTTATCTTTATTATTTTTTTGTATTTGATTTTCCAGAGGTATAATGACTCTTCAATAAACTACTTTGTTATTGACCATTTCTGGCCATCTTCTCAAATTGCCTGTTTAATATTCATTTGGAGAATAAAACTAGCTTAATATTGGCACAAAATTTATAATTGCATAATTTAATTTGCTACTACAAACTGAGGAATGGCAGCTTAAGTTTAAAAGCAAATAAAATTCGGATCATGTGCTATATTTTGCAATGTAAATACCTTTGCTTACTATTTCCAATAATATTCATATTTATTATTGTATTAGATTTAGCATCATTTAAATTTTGCAGTTTGGAGTTTCTGATGCCTTGTATAGAATTGCCAGGAAATGGTGAGCATTTATTTCTGCTCATTTAATTTACTCTGGGAGAACTGAAAAGTTTTGCAACTTTTGACATAAGGGGCACAGTTGGAACTACTCAGCAGTTAGCATAGATGCTGAAATATAGGAACAAAACGAAATAAAACAAAAATGTTTCCAACAAATAACAAAGAGACATCATCATTAATATAAATATGAGACTGTTTATCAAAAAAGTCATTTGCAATTACAATGGATGTGTTTTGTGTCAAGGAAGAATTACTGGCTTGATTGAGAATGGGAACCTGGATCAGTTGTGAAAACTGAGAAATTTCCATAAGAGGATGTTATCCCTCCAAACCACCGATAAAACAATGCCTATGAAAATACCAGTCAATACAGTCTCCTGGGACAATTAATACTGTCTTGACTATTGTTTGTTTTCATACATTTTGAGATCTTTAAAAGTATCTACTTAATCTCTTCCTTAACAGGTACCAAAGGATGGAAATACCAGTTTGAAAGCAATAAAAATAATTTGTTACTCTTAAGACAAGTTATTTGACTTTACCAGAACTTTTTGAGCAAAATAAAGATTTGTGCCAACTAGAATGCTTTGGGGAGAAATTATTCATATTTCTGGGGATATAAGGATGAATTATTATATTTTTACAATATTGATAATTATAATGACATTTAAAGGTATATTCCCTTAAAAGTAATAACAAAAATGATTATTAAAAAGCAAGATACAAGATATTACATACAGCATGACTCCATATATATGAAATATCCAAAAAGGTCAATTTTATAGAGATATCTGACTCCATGTATATGGGAACAGATATTAATAAATGGGTACAAGGGATCTCACTGGAGCGATAAAAATGTTTAAAAACTGGTTTATAGGAATGGTTGCTCGACTTGATAAATTTATTAAACATTATGGAATTTTAAACTTTAAATGAGTGTCTTATATAATATGTAAAATGTACCTTAAGTTGTAGAAAATAAAGGGATCTCTAACTTTCAAAGGAGAGGTGACATTGAAGCGGTCACTTAATCGGTGATAGTTTGTTATGAAGTGTAAACAAATTCTTTGGATACATCACTTAATATCTTTGAAACTCAAGTTTCTTCATCAAGGAATTGAGGATAAAAATAACATTTACTTAATAGAGCTGTTTTGAAGGATAAAAATAATCCACAAAAAAGAATATGTGGAATGTATTTGGTGCAAAACAAGTACTAGGTATAGTAGCTCTAATAGGGATATAAATTAGCCGAAAACTAACGAGGAATTGTAACTGAGAGGAAAAAAGAAATGCATCCTAAAGAAATGGACTGATAGAGAATGCTACTTGGAATATGAACATAAATGTGTATTGATTATAAATTTCATCCAGGATGTTTTACTCCTGAGTCATGAGAGAAACTTCTCCCACCTCACAATTCTGACAGAAAATACGCAGCAAAACAAAACAACAAGAACATACTAATTCTTCAAGTTCGAAATGTCTTTGATCATGAGTTAGAGAAAACTACTTACAGTGTAAATGTATGGAGAAAAGCATCTCTGCATATATGACAAATACTATTAAATATTACAGATAAATAACAAAGTTTTGTACATGTTCCAAAAATGAATACTGGGCAAGTGCATTTTAATGTACGATTATGTAAATGTTTCATTCATTGTCTTTTAAATGAATATTTTTATCTCTTTTTCAAATCAGTCCTGATTCTCAGGATGAGTGTTAGATTACCAAAAAACCCAAAATCCTACCTAAGCCAAATAGGAGCTCCTGTGACCTTGAAAAACGCTTAAATACTGAGCTTTAATTTTCACAGAAATGGGATAGAAATAAAATGTGCACATTTTCAAACACTATTTCATGTGAAATTATAAACATGGCTATAGGTAAAAAAGAAATGTACTGTTTTTACTAGTTTATTTGTAAGAAGAAAGAGAATGTTAGGCAAAGTCTAGGTTGGAAACGAGAAGTTGAACAGGAAAAAATACCTTTATCTTGTCCCTCCATAGGGATTATCTGTGCAATTTATAGTAGTGAAAGGAAATGGACAAAATATAGAAAAAAAATCAAATTTAACAAATAATGTGGACTGCATACATCAAAAGGAGCTTAAATTTAAAACTGCCACATTCTGTTTGGCTAGCTCTATCTGGCTGCATATTTGCATGTCTGGTAATAGCCTCCATTATATATTCAATAAAAAGCATTTCATTAATGTGATCGACGTGTTCATTCCTATGGCAAAATGTATGTCTTTATCTCATTTTTATATTGTACAAGATAAAGAAGCTAAACTGTTTCAAGGTTTTAGCCATTATTACACAAGGAACTGATTCCAAAGTAAGTTCATTTAGAAAAAAAAATAGCTAGTGCTGGGAAAAGAATATTAAATTCTTTTCATTTGAAATACTCCAAGCTATTTTCAAAGCGTATTTATTAAGAGTTGCATTGAGAGTCCAATAACTTTTTATTTGGTTGTTACTCAGGGCCACAGGCTCCAGGAAGATTTTATAGATGGGCTCCATGAAGTCTGTGGGAACTTTGATTTGCAATTTCAAAAAATATATATCTGCAGGTATAGGAATTTTTCTGGAGCAGGCCTATAGCTTTCAAATGATACTCAAAGGAGTTCAAAACATAAAGCCTTATAGAACTGACAATCTTTAAATGAAATATTTAAAGCAACAAATAAATTTCTGTTATATCGATAACCATTTATATGCTTAAGGCTATTGTATATTTCCAAAATGATTAAAATAAGTAATTGCCAAGAGGCACAATATTACATGCATGTATTTAACAGATATATTTTAAAAATTCTCTTAAATGTATCAATATTGATGATTTATAAATGAATTAATATTAAAACTCTTACAATTCTATATAAGACATGAACTAATAATGCAAAGAAAGTAACACATGGTTGTCAACAAAACAACATAGATTTTCCAGTATTTATTATTTTTGATATTTTAAAAATAAAACATAATTTTATTAAATATATATTTACACTAAAAATAGCAAACTGAATATAGTTGTACAATAATTTTTATGAACTATAGGGATAATACATTTATTTAAAATATCATGTACAGATTTTTTTAGACAAAAAGCACAAATATGAGGTGCTATTTTTTCTATTATAGGGAACACACTTTGTTCTAGCTTGCAAATATGTCAAGGGGAAAAATAAATGAAATAAAATGCTAAAATTGACCTTAGTATGCATCTTAAACTGTAACAAGGACTATTTACAATTTTATTTGGAAATAAAAGTGTAAATTATTATTGCTGATACATATTTTAAGAAGAAACAAATCCTAAGGGGTCTCCTCTCATTTATTCAAAAAGTATTTATTAAGCACCTACTATGTACCAGAAATTCTGCCAGGTTTCTTTTGAATTTGCGGCATTTTATTAAATCCCACTTGGCATACACAACTTCTAATTTTATCCTTTCTTCCACCAAAACAAACAGTCACCTTAAAAATCAGTTAGGATGGCTGCTAAGTGTGGCATGTGAAACATCAAATCATGAAAATGCTAATGATCCACTTAACAAAACATACATACCATAACCTAGGTAATCTATAAAAGCTCATTACATAAATGAAGTGTGGAATTACCCTTTTGGGGGGACAGTCATAGTATTTTAATGTGATATAAAAAAGCTAAAATAATGACTCATTTAAACCAACTTGATAATTTTGAATTTATTTATATGTTCATACGAATAAACAGTTACTCTCATATTTTCAAAAACTAAATGTTGGTGGTTGTGCTTTAAGAAATGCTTAAATAGCAAAAGTGGCTATAGGAGAAATAATGACCTCTGCTTATGATAGTTAGGTTATTAAGAACACTGATTAATGTTAATTTCAAAAGCTATTTCTATTCCAAAATTTAAAACAGAAATGTGATACATTATTCAAATAACATCAAAAGTAATTATCACATTAATATGTCTTAAAATCTGACTGTATAAAAGATAACTAAACTGATAATATTTAATAAATAACATAAATTGTAAGTTTTTTCAGTATAGAAGAATTGGTGCTTCAATCATTTTCAATCTATCTGAACTTATTTATAAAATATATTCTATATCTAAGTGCATATGTATTATAATGTATTTATATCTGGGTGTATAAATATATGAACATATATCATATATAACTACATCTCTAAGATTAAGCACTACATTTCTAGTGAACAGATAATTAAATTGAGGATAAACTAAATTAGTTGTATTGTTTATAAAAACATGCTGTTGATTAGTCATATTTTTTTCCTTCCCCTGCACTCTATTCTTCTCACTTAAAAATCACTTGCTTCTGAAATGACCAATAATACATATTTAACCAATATGTATCAGAATATTAATATCCAATTTAAAAGCAAAATACATCTTTGAAGTGAAATTAAGTGATGAACATTATGTGGATAATGTATTGTATCAATGTGTATTGACAAAATATGTACTACTTGTAAATAAAAATGTGTGCAAAATCTTTGTAAGGAATTACAGCTCATGAAAAAATACTAAAGAATAAAGGAATGAATAGAACTGCTGGAAACCATTAAAATAGGAAACAATTTCAGGGAACTAATCAAACGAGAAAATATTATTTGAAATCACTTCTTTTTTTATAGAAAAGCATTTGTTATCTTGAACTTTTAAACATTTAACTAAGATACCAACAAGCCACTTGCTCAGTTCTTTTTTATCTTCACATTTCACTATTTCATTATGCAAAATATTTTTATTTATGGGTGGAACATGAAAATATGCTCTGTTTTGTGTGCACCATCAGAACCTCAAAAAAAGCTGACGGTATTTTCATTCAACTAGATTTACCAAATGGACCTCAGTAAATTCCTTTTTTTATGAAAAATCACTGGCAAAAACAGAACTAGCAAATAGGGCAGAATGGGCTAAGTACCTCGGGTTGAAATAAATATAACTTTAAGACTAAAAACAATTTTGGAACATGCATTCTACATTTAGGATTAGTAATTTTTCACCTCTGCTCTTTCAATGAATATCCTTGCAAAATGGGACCCCTTTCAAATGAAAGATGCTGGGAGTTTTAAATGGCATCATTGATTTTTTGCTTGTTTGTTTTTAATTAGCATATAAATAAAATAATCCACAAATTGGGAGTTATTTGCTATTTAAATTTAATTGAATTTCCCACTTCTATTGTAGGGAATCAAAACATAAAACACATAGCTAAAGTAAATGCATCCCCACACAGCAGCGTAGAGGTACATGTGTTTCTCTGTAGTAATAGCCAGGTGGTCGTATCCCAGCAGGTTTCATAAGGTGGTATTAAATACTGTGGTGACTCATGATGGTACCGGGTTTGTGCTCAACCCAGAAATCTAAATTTTCTTAGTAAAATAAGTGAATTGATCCTCTGGTGAAAAAACCTAAACCAAGTCTATATATTTATATTGACTATATTTGAGAGTCTAGTTTTATCTTTTTTCAATAGCATGCCAAAAGGAATGTATTGCAAACTTTTACTATTAAATGTCTTAAATACATTAGTAAATTAAGCACAAAAGGGTTTAACAGACCTGCATATATTTTCTCCACGTTATCGCCTTGTAACTGCTTCTCTGCAGTCTAGAATACTCAGTTAAAGTGCAAACTGCTTGACATTCCGATGCCGAGAAGTGGACACAATGAGTACCTAGGGGTTGGGAGAGTGAGGGGGGAAGCCCAGTCTGTGACCTTTAGCCAGTCTGTGACCTTTAGCCTAAGGTTCCACATGTGTGAGCAATTCATCACTTAGGAGAACGATCTCCTGCTTACACAAGGGCTATAGCTATTTCACGTGTTTTCACTCATCATTTTATCAGTAAGATTAAGGTCAGGAAATCCTTATTAGAAGACCAGAGCAAAATTTCAAAAAATGTTCACGAACAAATTCAACACAAAGTCTCAACACTGTACAAAACAATTTCTGAAACTTTATTGTGAATTTTAAGGTACATTTAGTAAAGAATGTAATCCTTAATATAATTAATTAGAATAAATTGGAAAGAAATGCACATACTACTTTTTTAAAGCAAGAATAAGTACAGACTTTAGAAGCCACAATATATACAATTATATGAGTGCAATAAGCTTTCAAATACATTAGGTATATATCCGCTTAAATAAATAGTAGAATACTTAATTTGACATATGTGAGAGTTATACTGATTACACCAAAAATGTTTTACAAAATATAGCCAAAAATGAAACGTTATACATTTTGATATACAACTCTTTAAATACTTTATATATTCATTACTTAATTCAAATCATAGTGTACAAAAGTCCATTTTAATGAGGACAAATTTTAATTGTGTGTTTACCGCTGTTGAGCAAATATGGATATTAAGATGCATCCCTATATGTTACTAAATTCCCGTTCAACTTAAATCATTATCACAGGGAGGAAAGAATTCTACCAATTTTTAACAGTAATAATTTTTATTGATAAATTATCCATATAACATATTTCAACATGATTTTGGCAATTTTAAATTTTTTAAAATGTATCATCTAGTTCTTGAGCCAATTTGTTTTTGTGTAATGAAAACTTATTTTGAAATCAAAATAGAAATATATTGCTACATTGAGCTTCTTATCTGCTCTGCAATATACATATTTTAAATACCTTTGATTATCAATTTTCAATTGGGAAAATTTCCCCTCTAATTCTTTAATGATAATGCTTTGTGTAGTGCCTTACTAAGTATCTCAAGAATTCATTTCACAAAGTACCAATTGAATATACTGTACTGTAAGTGTTACCTATAGACTAATAGTATTATAAGAAAATGTGATTTAAAGGGTTTTACAATTATTATTATTATTCATACATTATAGTACAATAAGTGAGTTAGTTTTCAGCCACAATGAATTATTTTTTTGTACATAGTTACACATGGTGATTTATTTGGGGTATGTAAAAATGTGGCTATTTTTCAGAAATAAAATGGAATATAAATTATCAAGTTTTTTTTTTTTTAAATGGAAACAATACTGTTATTTTCTATGGGATTCTTTAAAAAGTGAAAGAAAGGAAATGCAAAAACACATACCAACCTATCTTGGTGTGGTGAGGTGAGGAGAAGGACCATTCAACCATCATCTCCTACAAGTTACTTAGGCAATAATTACTGAAAAAAATGTACGTTGTGCTTAAATAATGAGCAATATGCTTATCTGGTTCTGTCTACAAAAACTACCTGGTAACATTAGAAAATGATTATAGAATGACATACTATTATTGTTATGTTTTATATCTGGACCACAAAAGCAGTATGAGAAAACCTATTATAATGTGAACTGAAGTTGCATTTTTATATTTTTGTTAATAGAATATTAGAATATTACCACATCTAAGAGCATGTCTAATAACAGTAAAGACAACTTAAATTCTCCTAAGCCTCCCCAGTACCAATTGTCCACTGTTTTAATGGAGCAGCACCACATGTCAAGCACCCAGTCAATCTCTGTAACTCACCAAGTTGCCTCTTATTGGTCAATCGAAAGCATATACACCTTCTGCAAGAAGTCAGGTGGCATGAGGGAGGTTTAGTAGAGGACACACACAAATGCAGATTTATCTATTTTTAGTGAGGGCCATAAAACTGTAAAACAGGGGCTTTGCATGGAGTAAGCATGGCACCTTATTTTTCAGTCAGAGAGAAATGCCATGAGAGCTATTCACATTCGATTTATGAGAGTAAGAAATAAACTGATGTATAAGTGAGGGTGTTCATTTTGTCCATATTTGCATTAGGGTTGTATGTATGTGTGCCTGTGTATATGTGAATGTGTGAGTGTCTTGGTATATTTCCAGGGTAACAAAGAGATTAAATGTAATTCAGGTAACACGTGATTGCCAAAGAGGATCTTATTTCTTGCCCTGTGAAATGAACAGGAGTTAATGAAGCAAATCTCTAGGTTGTTTTGACACAGGGTTTTAAGACTTTGATAGTAGCAAAGCAATAATTCCTTTAACTGTAAAATTACACATTCACACAAAATAAGACATACCAGTCTTTTGACCATTCTCTCACAATGTTAGAAACTACATAATAAGAACCTCAAATATCCTTTAATTCTTTCTTAATTTTTGAAATTAAATAAATATAAACAAGGTTTTATAAGCTGCAAGTATTCTTAAATTGACTAACAAATTTATTGAAAGCTTAAAGATAATCATTTAATTTTATCTGCATCTTGAACTCCATCATTATGGTTAATAGACTTTGTAATTCTGTTTTAATGCCATCCTGTATATAAAAAACTCATTTACAATCACCTTAAATACAGCATACTTAAGTTGGTGATATCTCTCTTTTCCAAATAATTATCTTAAATTTGGCATATCTTTGACTCTTTTGGCTTTAAAATCACTATTTCAAGAGGTAACAAAGAAAAACATGCCTCAAAAAATACTGTGATTTACTAGAATACCATTGCCTAAGTGAACTGGGTCTGTAAAGGTGATACCAAATAAGTCATTTTAATATTGCTGTAGTTTACTTTTGCTAATTCTTGCATAGCTTTTAAACACATTTTGTGGTTAAAAGATAAAATGCATGCAATTAAATAAAAGAAGTCTACCTCTTCCACTGAATAGATATAATGAGAAAAATCACATTGTAAAAATCTAAAGATTAACAATCCTATCATAAATTATGTATAAATATGTGTAAGAGCTTACCAAATTAAAGTCTGAGAACAGAAATTTTATTAAAGCACCTCTACGGAAATAATCAATTTGCAATAATGACAGTCAAGTTTTCAGATAACTTGGAAAAAAAAAAAAAACCACAGCCTTAGTAGTAGAAAATATTGCCATAAATCTACATATGATAGCTAAACTTTATAGTAGAGAAATAAATAAATAGTATGCATTAGGATAGCTCAATATATTGGGGTTAAAAATCTTATTAAATCTTTAAAAAGGCATGGAAACAATATTTTTCTCCTCAGAGATATTTCATAAAGCAAAATGAATATGACTACATATAAGTTTGGTTATGTATATTCATTTTTGCATCTAATCTGTTTTTCTTATTGTGGATATTGACTAAGCACAATTTTTCTTTAAATAATTTTAACAAATAAAAGTGGTTACAATTTTTTTTATAAAATCATACATTGCACACAGTACTGGCTTACTCAGTTGAATAACTCCTATTTGTGAAAAATGATGTCTGTATTTGATGAGAAAAATTATTATGCCAGCTTTAGTTAGTTGCTTTCTACTTCTCTTTTCATTCATTTTCTTGAAATTCTAAAGGTGCAAAAGCTAGGAGCTGATGCCCATTTGCTGGTCTACTACATCAACGCAGAAAAATCATTACAGAATTTTCACTTCACTTGCGTAATGTTGTCCAGTGCCATTAATCCTCTCATGTCATTCCTCAACTGCCTAGAATTGATGTATATTAATCCATAATTGCAGAGGTAGAAAACAAAGTGCATGCTGAAAAGCTTCTGCTTTCCTCAAGGCAGAAATTTCCAGTGCTCAGACTATTTAATTTGGTTCTTGTAATGTCCATTTGGATCCAGTCTGCCTGCCTGTCACACTCATAACCAATAGGCATAATGTCACTACAAATTATCACCAACATCCAGAATGTCAATGCAAAATTAATTTTCTTTTTCACAAAACCTTGAACATTAGTCCCCGGATAAAGGAAAACCCCAGCTATATTTTAAGTAATCTAGAAAGCTAATTCAACACATCATGTTAGGCCACTGTGTTCATGTGTGTATGACACAGTTTAGTTTTCAAATCCCAACTGGGAATTCTATCAGAAGACTGTAAACCTATAGTGAAACCAAAACAATTTGGCACTCTTCCATGAAAATCTGCTAAAAAGAGATTAAAGTGTTTGCTTTTATATTTGGTCTAGTTAAATATGAGTTCCATTGAAAAGAGCATCTATTTAAAAAAAAAAAAGCTTCTCTAAACATGACTCTTTAAACAAATATACAGATAAAAACTTCCTCATATCCTCACCACAAATTGATGCCTATCTTTGCATATGTCACTGAGCTAAAAGTAAACTTGCCTGCATGTCTTTGAGTTCATGTCTACGAATTATGCATTTCCAGTATCTTTTCTTAATATTTTAACAAAGGAAACCCTGCTGCTCTAGTTTACAAATTAACAGGTGAATTTAACTTTCTCACATCCATGATCTATCTAAAATATTCCCTTCCCAATTTCTTATTGTCTGGTGAACAACATAAACTCCACCTTCAGTCAACATGTTGAATACTGCTTTTTAATTAGAGTAATTGAAATATTTCTGCTTAGTATACTTATTAGTAAGGGACTTCAAAAAAAGCTGCTGCCTGATAATAGCTCTCAAACCAAACTTTGGAAGATAACTGAGTTCTTGCAATAAAAATGCAAGGTACAGAATTCTAAGTGTTCATAATTGAAAGTCAGTCTGCTTGTCTCATATCAATAAACTCTTTCTGAACACACAAATCTTTTTTATTTTCTAGGAATGTTACAGAATGTATGTTCTAAATAAGAACTGTAGTCATGAAAGTGATTCCATCTTCCATATGCACTACATACAGTGGACAAAAAAGGTAGCATATTATTGCAAGAATTAATTTCCTTTGCCAAACACAATATGGAAAGCTATGCAGCCATAACTCTCTATTTCATTTTAACCTTTAAATGGACCTCAAATTACAACTGTAAAATTCTCACCTAGACATTTTATCAATATACATCCATTATAATAATCCATGATAAACAAATTTAATTTTACTATATAGCTGAAATGGCTCTCTCCAGTTCTCAGGTTTAAGAGGAATCTTGAGAGTTCAACATGCTGTTGATGAATTTTTTATTTATTTTCTTTTTTTTTGAGACAGGGTATTGCTCGAGTGCCAAGGCGTCACTATGCCTGGATAATTTTTGTATTTTTTGTAGAGATGGCGTTCCGCTATGTTGTCTAGGCGGCTCTCAAACTCCTGAACTCAAGTGATCCACCCCCTTCGGCCTCCCAAAGTGCTGGGATTAAAGGTATAAGCCACCACACTGGCATTTACCAAATATTGTTACAGTTTTGTTTGTTTGTTTGTTGTTTTGAGATGGAGTCTCGCTCTGTTGCCCAGGCTGGAGTGCAGTGGCGCAGTCGTGGCTCACTGCAACCTCCGCCTCCTGGGTTCAAGCGATTCTTCTGCCTCAGCCTCCCAAGTAGCTGGGATTACAGGCACGCACCACCACTCCCAGCTAATTTTTGTTTTTCGGTAGAGACGGGGTTTCATCATATTGGCCAGGATGGTCTCGAACTCCTGACCTCATGATCCGCCCGCCTCCGCCTCCCAAAGTGCTGGGATTACAGGCATAAGTCACCACACCCAGCTAATATTGTTAACGTTTTAAACAAGGAAGACATTAAGCAGCCGGTAACATGGTATATTTATAAAAGTGTAGAAAATAACTGAATAATTTTGTAGCTCTGGGTGATTTAAGTGGAAAACCTACTCTAGAAAAACATTAACATTTTATAAATAGTAGTAAAATAACTTATTATATGCATGTTTCTAAATAGATATGAAGATATATTCTCCCAGTGCATTACAGATAAGTTGGGGGAGGGCCCATATTGATCTTAGCTGGCAAATTTGTGCAGAGATGCCTGGTGATTGCTTCTGAACCATTCAGGCACAGGGGCTGGAATAAAGATTTAAAAAGAAAAAAGAAAGGAAAGCATCATTCCAGTCAAGTAGTCTAGGACTGAGATATACTTGTTATCATTAGAGTTTGACTTTCCCCTCTTCTAGATGTTATCTGATATGGGACATTGTATGAAATAAGAATAATCACAAAACTCTGCTTTGAGATGAGCAAATTTATTTAAATTAACGACTAAAATTCACTGTTTGTGAAAAATATATAGAATCCTACTACTTAAAAGATACGAATGCTAATTTCTACTTTTCCCATATATTGTCTGTGAATGTTCATTGTAAACTGTAAAGTATCTCCCCATGTCTCGAGAATAGTTCTGTCATAATGCTATGCGCTCAGTGGCAAAATAATGAAGCCAAAAAAAAAAAAAAAAAAAAGGTTAAATTAGACTTTGGTGATTTTTTTTTTTAACCTTTAAACAAATTTTTTTTGGAATAATTTACTTTTGCTGATCGACTACAAGTTTATGTGTTATATAAAAGTTCCATGATAGAGACAGTATTAATTAGCAGCTAAGAGAGTGCAGTGTCTGACATAAGACTGCTAGGGTTGGAATCGTAAATGATTCTCCCCTGACTAGAACTGTGACCTGAAGCAAATCATTCAGCTTCTCCTCAGCTGTAAAATAGGGACAATAATAATAGTATCTGCCTCAAAAAGTAGTTGGTTCTATTTGAGTTAATACATGTAAAGTGCTGAGAAGAACTCCAGGCACCTGGATTACTCAGTAAATATCAGCTATTATCTTTATCTGGTGTTTGACATCTACTTTCAAGGTGCTGCAAACTGAGTTTCTAGAAATCAAAAGATAATGGTACCAAGGTGAACGCTGTGATCTTCTCTTTACAAAGTCTCAAATATCCTCCACTTTTCCTGTGAAATGGTTAGCTATTTAGCTGAAATTAACTGTGGATTATTTTGGCCAGTTAGTTTTATATATGCTTAAAAGCATGTTCACATGTTTAATAACAAAGCTATGACAATTCAGGTCAATGCAATCAATAATTAGTTTCAATGCCAATAGCAAAACCATTGAGATTAATGAATTGATTACATTTTATTATTAGCTTTTTCCCTATATAGGCTACTCTAATACTACAATGGTTATGTAACATTGTTTTTGTTCAAATTCCTAATGAATTTATTCTTTTTTGAGGCAAAATATTGGAAAGCACAGTCTATACCAGTTTATTAATCTACAAGCATCCAATTCCAAATCAGATTCCAGTGACACCATCTCTTTGTACTTTTACAATAGAGAACTGATTCGATTAATCAAATAGTTGTAATTCACACTGCATTGTCCCTGGAATGCTCACGCTGACAATGCTCTATGAACTCACAGAATTTTCTTTATTTGTCCATCTTCTAACCTTGCCAGATGCTGCTAAAATTTCATTAATCAATTAATGTCCTAAATAGATAATGTGTGTCTTATGCAAAAATCCTTGCATGTTCATTTGACACAAACCATTTTTTTTGTTTTACTTTCATATTCCTTAAAATTTCCTGTCAGAGGCATTATCAACATTAAAAAATTGGTGGACTTTATTTTTAGTAGCCTCCAAATGACCATATATTTGTGGGATGAATACTTAGAAAGCATATCATGTTCAGAGAGCCATATGGTTATTCTCCGATGACATATTAATGTCATTTAGTATTAATAATATTAATGTCACTTTTTTCCTACATGTGCAAAATCTCCATAATAAACAATTTTGACCAAAAATTAGATACTCACAATTTTTGATTAGGAAACAATTAGGCTGACATAGGCAGTGAGTAAAACATTTGGCACTACAGATAAGTATTTCTCATATTTTCTCCGGGGCTATAAGTAAATTTACCACTGTCACCAGAAATAAGAAAGAATTGGCTGAAAAAAAAATGTAAGTACATTTGCTGTTGGTCATGTTTGAATATGACAGAAAAGCATACAGGAGCTGTCAATGCAGAAGGCTTTACCAGAACATAGATCTTTGATATGAGTAGTTGGAGGAATATACATAGAAAAAAGCAAAGGGCTTGGAATACACAGTCTGTATTTAGAACAACACCATGTTTGCTGCTATTGTTTGTGAAGTTGACATTGCCACATCTCTGATTTTATGTTCAAGTTGGTCATTACAGACAACAGAACACTGATGATTACTAAACAAACTTTATTTAAACATTACTTTAAGTGAAACTTTAGATTGTGTAAGTATTATATATCTTTCCTACTTCTCAGTATTGGCCATAACATCTGCTCTGCTATTAGGGAAAAACTCCTATCTTTCCCCTGAAAAACACTAGAGTATTGTTCTGAAAGCCAACACAATGTATTACAAGAGCAGAATTGACTGAATTCCCAGTACTTGAGTCCTGCAACTAAGCCCTTACACAGAATGCCTCACCTTAGCATCACATATTTCAGATAAGTCATTGGCACACTTGGGGGACTATAACATAAGAAGAACAATTCCTTAAGAATGTATATTCTTTCTGTGATTTGTTTACCACATTTATATTTTAACCCCTCTTCAAATTGGAAGTGTTTAGAACATTTTAAGGAAGGCATTCAGGGTGTGAGCTTTAGAGAGACAGCTTAATATGATTAAAAAGTGTCTTGCATCCAAAATGTGGCATTTCTGGAACTATTTAATACATCTCCTCCATTGATGTCAACTTTCCAAACTTGCAAAGTGACTCCTGGACCGATCCACCTACAGTGTAAAATAATCTCTTTATCATATCTCTATCAAAAACACCAAAAGAATTTGGTCTTCCTAAACTTGTTAGAAGATGAAAGGGTGCAATGCAGTAAGTAGTAACAAATGCAAACAAATTGAGTTATTAGACAAGTAAGTATTCTTAAACTGCTGTTCAAGATTCAGAACCATCCTGTGGGTTCTTGTTTCTGCAGTGTTCTGAAGAAAATGTGTTAGACTCATTGATGGCGAAATCGTTTTATTTTATGTCCATGTAACCAAGTAACACTGTTTTTTTTTTGTTGTTGTTGTTGTTTAACATTCATGTGATATATTTGGGTACTATTTCATCTAATATGCAGTTTGGTTTTTCTAATCCCAAAGTTGATTTTCCGTCAGCATGAGATTGGCAGTTCTGATTATTCAAATTATTTATTCAATTTAACATCACTTTTATTTTGAATGAAGAAACTGCCTATAAAATCAGTGGGCACCATTTGATTAAATTCGCTTTTCTAAGACTTGTCCTGATAATTAACATTATCAGTCAAAATTACCACTGTTTGATATTTTATTATATTTACACATTATTGAAAAACTATGTGTAATTCTCCAACATTAACAAAAGTTGAAATATGCTAAAGTCACCTTAATGTGTTACTATAGACAATAAAATCAAACATTGTAAGAGTAATATTACTGACAAAATATGGCAACTACATAATGATTTTAAGTTCATGGTTTTTTCAATCAAACAATAAATGCCCACAATCTTCTTGAGGTTTTGTAGTTCTGTTTTTTGATTTCTAATTCAAGAGAAAAAAGTTAATTTTCTAGTTCAGAAGGGGAAAATTAATCAGATAGCAACCTCAAAAAAGATAGAGGCAATACTGTGTTATCAACACTAATGCAAGAGAGTGATAACGTAGATCATACAAACAATGGGAATATTGCAAATCATTCATTGTCAGGAGAGACTGAACCATGTGGTTTATTTTGTAATTGTTTTTCTTGAGCCACTGTTAACACTGATATGTACTATTTGAACATATATCAACTGATGATAGAAAGAAGTAGGCCAGATGGATGTTGGCTGGCAAGAGAAAACCTGCCAAGGAGTAATGTTTCCCTAAGTAATTAACAAAAGCTGTAGTTCAATTTTTAATAATAGAAATAAAAAAAATGGTTGAGTCCAATTATCTAATTTTCAGAGAAGAAAACTGAATTCTCAAGATGCTAAGTGTAATTCTATCAAAGTATAAATGGTTTTGAATAGACATTATTGTAACCCAAAAGAGAGAAAATAATGTATTCTACACTTTATAAAATGTGAAAATTTAAGTACTGATTTTAATAACCACTACTTGTTTATTTTATGTGGTAATGCACTGCATAGTCACTTATCAAAATCGGAATAAGCAAGGAATTGAAACTATGTAAAAACACCAAGTTAACTGTCACTGTGAAAAGTGATGAGAATGCCACGTTTTTGATTTTATGTAGAAATCGGTTACTACAGACAGAGCAACTATCACGTGACTTCTATACCAACCTTTATTTAAATGCCTGTACCTTCCTAAGCTTAATATATCCTGTTGCTTGGTTCTAAATTAGTTTACCAAACTGTCCATATTTTCATAGTATTAAAAAGTGATTTACGTATAGTTTTTTGGTTGGTCATATCAATCCAACAATAATTTCTAAAATAATTGTAATCAATAATATTTAATTAACAAGTGTTAATACACATTTTATTCCTGAGGTCTACCTATTTTAGCAGGTTTCAATTTTGCAGTTCATTTAAATTACAGTAATTACTTGGTGATAGTTACCTAAGCCTAAGCATCCACAGAACAGTTGGAAAGATCCTTTTAGAGTTAGGCCCCAGCTTGATGGTTATCACAGAAGTCTAATTGCAATTAAAATAGTACGTTTTCTGGCAATAAAGATTTATCTCTTAAAATCTGTTTGTACAGGAATGTGCAGGTGAGGCACATTATATGCATTATTTTTTAAAATACAAATTTTTGGCTTAAATATGATTTTGAAATTGGGGGATGACCTGCCTATATAAACATTTATCCATACGTAAGTTAGTGTTTTAGAAATAATTGAGTTAAAAAAACATAGTCTGTCTTGCCTGTAACCTAAAGCCCAATTACGACATTTTCCTCTATGATGAAAGACCAAATTTTCAGGATATGTATGTTTCTCAATTTAGGAAAACATATATATATATATATATATATATATATATATATATATATAAAGGTCTCTGTTTTCAACATTTATATCATTGCATTGGTTCCTGAAGTATTGTGATAAATATTCATAAGAAAATGGACTTGCCAAAATCAGAACCATCTGGAGGCAAAAGGCAATGAAACTAAACATTTATTCCAGCCAGAGTTTAATATCTATGTTCTATATCTATGTTAAATATGTCCTTTCAATGGATGGCTAAAACATTTTTTCAAAATATCATGACTTGAAATACCCCTTTTCAAAATGGATGCCTCTACAGGAGAAATTCCACTTTTAAAGAACCACTGTCTACTTTAGCTTGGGTTATTATTCAACATTATCAATGTGTGCCATGTTTTTAAAGTAGTTTTTAATATAGCAAATATGCTAAACTCATGTAGTTAAAAAAATGAAGTTTTACTTGCTACTATATTTTATTAACACCTTCGTCTGTAGAAGGAGTGTGATTTTAAGAATGAAAAAGTACATTTCCCTCCAAATTAACCAAAGGATAAATCTAAACCTGGCATTCTTATAATTAGAGTAATAGATCTTACAATTTTACTACCCCAATGAAAGATCAAGTCTCCAGCAGTAGTTAAAAAAAATGTGAGAGAGACTTTAAAAAATATATTTCAGGGAAATGATGACATCTATTTAAAATTGAGAATGAACTCATATTTTTTTTAACAAGGAAATTCCAAGGAAAAAAAGTATTGTGCTTAAAATTTAATGGAATATTTTAAAGCAAAGACAATTTTTTTGATCTTAAAAAAAAAAAATTCCCATTGTCTAATGCTGTTCCTGGATCATAGCAGTTATTTATTAGATGTCTGCTGAGAAACAGAATTAATACAAAATTTAAAAAGCCTAGCTGTGTATCTATCCATGGATCGTATGACAAAGTTTTTGGCAGCAGAAAATTTCACAGCTAAATGTCAGATACTTTTGAAAGCATGCAAATTTAAAACTATAGAATATATTTCTGGAATAAGCATTGGTATCCATTAGGGAAAATAGAATATGGTTCAGTAGTCTAGAGATAAGTTTGGATATTATCTCGTTGTCAGACTTACCTCCAAATAAGTGTTCAGCAGGCAGAAAAATTTCTTAAGGGAACCCATTCACATAGGGAAAGATGTGAAAGGTACAGTCCGGGAAATATACATGTCTTCATAGAATAAGTTGTTGTTCATTATCTGAACTGGAATTTACATAGACTTTCTGAGACAGTTACCTGTATATTATAAAAGCCCATAGAAGGCCGAGCGCAGTGGCTCACGCCTGTAACCCCAGCACTTTGGGAGGCGAGGCGGGCAGATCACGAGGTCTCCTGGCCAACACGGTGAAAACCCGCCTCTACTAAAAATATAAAAAATTAGCCGGGCATGGTGGCGGGCTCCTGTAATCCCAGTTACTCGGGAGGCTGAGGCAGGAGAATGGCGTGAACCCGGAAGGCGGAGCTTGTAGTGAGCAGAGATGGCGCCAGCCTGGGCGACTGAGCGAGACGCCGTCTCAAACAAACAAACAAACAAACAAACAAACAAAAAATGCTAATAGAGAAACCACTGATATGAAAAACATAAAATGGTACCTTCATATAGTATACATGTATATATACTTGACACCATGAGAATGCTAAATATTTCAAATAAAACAATGAATCCAAATCCTTAAAGCCTGATTTTAACCATTTAAAATGTGTTTAACATTTTGCCTGATTAGGTCCATGTCTGCCTATGTGGTGGGATTAAATAGAATTTACCGAACATGTACTATACGACATGCTATAATCCTTGTAACAACCCTAAGAGGTTTGATATCCAAGATAATATGCACACTATGTCCCTCCCTGCCTTGTTCGGTATCCCAATGCTATAAAATGGATATTACATCTTAGCATAAAACAAGCAGAAGCCTAAAGAAAATCACACCAGTTTTCCCGGTTTTATGTGTTTGATTAAGCTTTCTAAGCACAAAGAATGGGTATTTTTATTTTAAGTTTGTTTTGTTTTAAATTATTTTCTTCTTATGAAACCGTCTTCTTATATAAAACTAGAACTAAACCAAAAGGCCAATCCAAAAACAATTGTATTGCACTGAGAGGGTGGTAAAGATCAACACGAAGTTATATATTTAATTTCTTCAATCAAAATCACAATAAAGTCAGTTGAAATTTGACTATATCTACTTCTTATTTAGTTGATAAAGTTAATTGAACTAATAACAAATCTCCACTACATTCTGCTCCAAATACAAATCAGCAACTTTATTGTGATGGTTTCAGCTGTTTCAACAAAAGGAAATGATTTTGGCCCCAGGATATTATCAAAAGGTATTTTTGGGGTACTATCATAGTGTGTAATATTTTTATTTGTTGTGTCTCATTTATGTTATTATGTCACTCACAAACTCAAACATTACAAACTTGTATATTCATACATGAAAAACTTACTTATAAAATGAATATAGGTTAAATTAAGAAAAATTGTAAAAGCTGTTGGTTATTATGCTTCTAGCATAAAATTGATGAATCTCAGAAATATGATCCATATATTTTGAGGCATTTTAGCTAGTTTGATTACACCATGGATGCCATTACTTCAAAAGGGATGCTTTCCAGTCTATGGAATAATTGGAAGCAAGAACCAGCAGGTTTCAAATGATTCCAGCTGTGTTAAGTACTGACTGTGAAACAGATTCACTCTCTTATATGTGGTTTTGTAATAGGAGTGATGTATACGTGAAAATTCCCAGACGGGTGGAGCTTCTGGGTAATCCATGGGGAAGTAAATTCATTACAAACACTAAAAGAAACAGAATAATTTCAAAACATGACATGCAATTGAAATAGGTAAAATACTCAAAATGAAAGACGAAGCAATTATTCAAATGTGAAACAACAGGGACTAAGATCAAAAACAACATCACACATGCTATATTGAGATACCGTTATAAAGATCAACTTTACAAAAGTCCTAAATAATCCGAAACCAGATAGTGTTCTAACACAAAAGCAGATTAACACAGGTGACTCACGAAAAAGATATGATAGAATGCAGATTCAAGAAAACAACCAAAACAAAATCAAGAAAGCATTCACTAAATGAAGGTGTAAACCTCTGTCAATGGCAAGCTGGTATTCTTGGACAGGAGGTAACATTTTTTGAGTGTCTGACTATTGTGGGCCAAATATATATATATATATATATATATATATATTCACTTAATCTCAGGACAACTTTCTATGGATTTGGCATGATTACACCCATGATTGCAGACAAGGAAAGCAAGGACTAGTGCATTTAAATGATGTGCCCAGTGTCACACAGTCTTTATGTAGTAGTTCACCAAGTCAGTTTTTCTTACTCCAAATATCAAATTAGTTCTCTAGCCTCCATTTCTTCAGTCAGAAAAAGTATTAAATAGGCCAAATAATCCCAAAGGTGCATTGGAGACTTGAGAATGTGTCACTATTCTGTGAGTTCTATTAGACGCTAAATTTATCTTTCTAAAATTAATATAGTAGCTAGACACTGCATTAATCACTATTCAGCTATTATTTTGCTTCTTTTTATAGAATTTATATTGATTCTGGCATACTGTCTGGATGTTTCAAAAGTCTATTAAGAAAACTTTAATGTGATACTTTATTTTTCTTACCAACTTGTATCTCTATCAAGCACCTATCAAAGTACCTATATTGATCATTACGTTTAGTAGTAATAAATCAATGATCTAAGTACCAAAAGGTTTAAATAAAAGGTTGGGGTGAAGAGGCTTGGAAGTGAAGGAATCTGATCCTGTTTATTTGGCTCACCTCTTGCCTTCTCATTATGTCCTAACACGAAAAACCATGAGATGATGGGCAGACATAATGATATGTCCAAAATCACGAAGAAAATAGGACCCACAGACATCTCTAAGTGATGGAAGAATATATTTTGAACATGAATGATGTCTTTCCTAAATGATTGTTGTAAAGATTAAATCAGTGGAAAATATTATATATATAAATTATAAATTCAAGATCACTGATTTTCAGGTTACATCAAAATTTACTGAATGCCTACTAAGTTCACTCTTTTCAGCACTGTTCTGAGTTCAGTGTTAGATATACAAAGGTAAGTAAGACACAGTCTCTTACTTTGAGGAACTTTCTTATATTCTCTAAGATGATTATGCTTTAAGTAAAGGCATACCAGTATTTGGTCTTACTGAGTTGCCATTTGAGACCAAAAGATCATCAAGAACCAGGGCCATGTTAGGAACAATCCTGAAATACGCCAGGGTTGACACAGTATCAGCTGGAGAGGATGCACAGTCCCTGCAAATAACAGATGGTCCTGCAGGAATAGTTTAAACCCTGAGGAGTGTTGCTCCTAGTATCATACAGAAGTCAACAACCCCTAGCTAAAGCAGAATTTAATTGTCTAAAACAGAGACTTTAGGTGTCAAGAAGCTTTTATTTATTATTATCATGCTTAAAAATCAATCAATGAAATCAACATATTTTGTTACCACTGCATGGCAGAAAATCTTACCATTTAAGACTAAGAATGAAAATGAATTTATGTCATACTAAAATATCCTAAAAACTGTGTCCATTTTTACTATAGTGTAATGCAATTTTGATACCTATTTAAATTTTGATGCAAAAAAATGATTATTTTTGTGTAAATTCTACCATCTCTTTTATGTTGGAAATTTGAATGGGTTGAGAATGCGTTGAAATATTATTAATCTATATAGCTAAATCTAACATTATTCCTTAACTTGGAAAAAGGCATCAGTAAGAAAAACTCAATTTAAAAAATAGCAAAGGAAAATACATTATCTGAGACCATAAGTCAGAATAAATATGAATTTACTATTTCTAGCAAGAAAGAACACGTCATAGATTTTATTTCACACTTTATGGTTGTCTTAAGCAAATATATATGGAGAAGATTATGCAGAAATAATTTTACATCACTTTAAAATCCATCAAGAAACTAAGAAGTCAGATGTATTAACAACATACATGAATACAGTCCACCTAGTGAATGACAAGAAATGGAGCAAAGAAAAGTAGCCAGTCCAGGTGTGTTCCCAGCTGACACACAGAAGGAAGGCTATTGTGATTCTAGACATCCAATGTGAAAACCGGTTCAATGACATGAATATATGACACAGGACGGCATCAACTCACAACTCAGAACTCACTCCATTTTTGTCTCCATTTGTCACTTGCACCTTCTACAAAAAGTTTCCTGCCGAATCCTATGTAGCTGTGTATTTGAAAGTCCTCAGCATGCAGCTGCTATCACACAGAGGCACAGATTGGTTGCATCCACCAAATCCAAAAAACCACCAGAATTTTTCTTTCCAGAAAATGTCTACTATAGAACTACTACTGTCAGCAGAAGACATTCTCCTTCTATAAAAGATACAGCTTCATTTCATAAGTACTTCTGTGTTTCCATTCTTTTCTTTATTGAGGTTTGTTTAATGAGGGGAAAAAAAAAACTAATTCATTGAATTGCAATTGCCATTGTCTTGCACAAAACTGTTTTCTTTTCTAAATCAATCATCTATTATGACTCTCACAGGCCCCTGTGACTACTGTGGGCTGCATATGGATTACACACTTTTTCTAATAGGTGAAAATATAGGATTTATAAAATCATTTCAAAATATGCATGGCTCTTTGCTCTGATTTACATCTAACAGGGCTAGTCAAAGACATTAAGCATTAAAGAACTGCAAGGGATTTTACTGAACACTGTCATTAAGGTAAATATATTGAAATCCATGTATGTCTAGAACAAAATGCTGTGCTACAAATACACACCATATTTACAAACACAGCAAAGATGAATTCTAAAAGTACAGTTTGAGAAATGATTCAATAGCAATTCCTATGAAGATGGAAGTATTCACTTAGTACCCAGGCCTCTTCATTATGGTAATGCTATATAGTCTTATAGACACCTAGGGTGTTAATCTGATTTATGTTCAGAAGACAGTCTGGACACACAATTGAGAGTTTCTTCTTAGGAGAAATGAAGGCCAGATCATGGGCATCAGAGATACTACAAGGAAGTGCAAGCAAGCCTGCATCATCTATCTTGAATAATTAGAATCATCAAACAGCAAATCAGTCCAGTGTAAGGCATGTATTTGAGATTTTATTCTTTCAGTCACATTCAATGTTTCTGCATTTGGAAAAAATAGGCAAGACTAATTCCCTAGACTATAAATCACTCTAATGTGGAGGGAAATGTGTTAGCTAGTTGTATTACAAAGCCTTTACTTCATATTTAATAGGCACCTGCAATACCAGCATTATACAAAGCTCTCTACTTTGCAAATCTTTAAAACCCCACTTAATTTTCAGCACTGATTTCCTGCAATCTAAGAGCTTATGAAGGGTTCACTGTGTTCATACAGATCTATGCAAAATGTGCCAGAGCTTCCCGGTCTGTGATGGCATTCATTTGGAGGTGAATCCCAAATTTCTATCACTGGCATGCTTATTTCCGACTAAAATAAATATTCTCAGAATGAAAGCTGAAGATTAAGAGGACAAAAAAGGAGTCAAAGTAACGAGCACTGGGAGAGATATATGCAAATATCAGCTCAATGACAATTCTTCATACCATTTACAATAGAAGCTTAAAGACCCAAATACTCTGCAATCCATTAGCTCCTCAATATCCTGAAAGGGATTAGAGTGTTTCTTAATCAACTGCTAACAGGCTGAAAAGGCCCAGAGAGTGGATATTAACAAAGCAGTGTAATACTGAAATGCAGAGATGGTTGGACAGAGAGACAAACTATAGAAGAATGTTAAAATACAAGATATTACACAAACATGATAAAATTGACCACATTTCCATTCTTTCCTACAGCCCACACAATTAAAAATCTATATGAATTACTAAGTGGTGAAGCTGTATGTAGCAGAGTCCTTTCAAGAACAGATAAATTAATTTCATATATTTTCTCAAGGATCCGGAATAATTAGTATAAAATGAAGAAAGAATCAATCAAATATTCCTCAAAGACCTTGACTGTGCTTCTATATTTGCCATTATTAGCTGTACAGGTGGTCCCAAGCCCATCATTTTAAACGTGATATGTGCTTATGGCACTCTAATCAATCAAACTGTGAAAGATCAAGGGAAAATATTTTCATATGCCATTTAAATAATGAATAAATATGTGAAAACAGATCCCTAATGAATAACTTTGAGTTCTGCATTCCTTATATTTATATGCTATGCCTCAGAAAGTTCTACTGATTCTGCCACTATTCTTGTCTATCAGAGACAAACTGTCTATAGGACAAAAATATGAATGAGAAAGATTAAATATGGGTTGTTTTTCCAGTTTATTTCTGTATCACTCTTTACTGTTAAAAGAAGGACACTTGTTTAACTTATTTAGGAATTTGAAAATTTAATGAGTCTTGACTTACAGAAAAAAAAAGAATATAAATCAAGAGCAAAATGTCAATCATGGTAATAGATCTTTTTTGTTCTATGTTTCTGATGACTGACAGCCCAATAGGTTTGTATCAAACAAAAGCAAAAAGCATGTATTCCTTTCTAAATGAAATGTTTGACAGATTTGACTGTTTTCTTAAATAACAACCAATGAAATCTTAAACAACAGAGTACATCTCCTATGTACATGAGAGATTCTATTTCTACATTTGTCTTTACTTCTGTAGTATAATGCAGATTTGGGGATTGCTGACTATGTCAAAGGCTATAAGACATTAGCATTATTACTTACGAAAGAGTCTGACTTCTGTGCCTCCAGGAAACTTTAGAATAAGCCTCTTCCTGATTTGCATTTCCAAATTTTCAATAATACCTGGCCTGCGATTAGAGTCATATTTTAACAAATCTGATATAAATTTTAGGGTCCTTATATGTAATAAATTGTGGAAAAAATATTAAATGCGAAGTTGGGTGTCAAGAAGGCCAAACTTTTAAAAATCTGCATTAACTAATTTGTATTTTCCAACTCAGTGAAATATATAAGATATTAAATGATGTACTAATATTAGTAAGAGAGTAATTTCTAGTTATAATAAAGAATCACTTTCAAGAAGACACCAAACTAAATTCAAAGAAAGCTTGTACCAAGGATTTTAAGTCAAAGTAGTAAACAATCCACTGGATTTTCAGTTTTGTTTTGTTTTTAACTATATACAAGCTAAGAGTTCACCTTTAACAAAATCAAACTGAGAAGTATTGTAAAAGAGCAATACAGACATCTGACTTGGCCCTGAAACCCTGTAAACACCCAGACTGGTATAGTGGGACCAAGGCTACAACTGTAACTTTCAGCATTTAGTGGATTTCTGAATTCTCCCAACCAAAAAAATAAAAAAAAATTAGATATAAAAACAATCGAAATAACACAAAATTGTTGTGGAAATAAGATTATAGAAAACAAAATGATTTAATGGTGTCACTTTCATAACTCAGCACTGTAGTATAAAATTACATAATATGAAAAAGGATGCATTACAATGCCATATTTAATATTATAAGTATAACTTATAGATATTTTACATACATGAATATGAAAATGAAACCTCAAGGTTCAAAATAAATCATAGTTCATTATGAGAAAATTTGATTTTAGATTTGAGGCTTTTCCTTAAATCTGAATTCCCTCTGTTTTACAATTTCACATATTTTAAATTAATATATGAAATCATAAGAAAAAATGATAGTTTGCAATTATTTAAATAATAAGAATATGTTCACACCATAAGAATGTAGCACGTTATTACAAGTACAATATTTTCAAAGTAATTTTAATGATACCAAAGCCTGTCCTGTCTCACCACAAGGATGACTGACCTGAAACTAAGGAGAACATTAATGTTCCTTGTTTTGATATCTAGAATTAATGGCAACAAAAAATTAATAATTAGAGAATAGAATATTGTCACCACACATATTATTTTCTCTATGTTATCAAATATTCAGGAATCAGCAGGCATGTCTGTGTTTAATACAATAGCAACTTTTCATTTTTATTCTCCTTAAGGTTATTAGCAATGGAATGCCAAAATGCATCTTGAATTTCATAGCTTAGGAATATCAAGATAGAAAGAAAAATAGTCAAATGTTCGTCTCACAAACCCAACTGGAAAGATAGTCAGTTTAAATGTATGGCCTATCCTTATTTCAAAACCCCGTGTCAACATCCAAGGGTTCTGGGTATCTTCTACCTCATAAGTATGAAGACTGACTTCATGACCATAGGACACTTAGCCAAAGAACCATAGCAATAAAAATCACAACTGATAGCATTTTAAAAATGATTCACATTTGGGGGATCAATTGTCACCCGTGTTCAACTGTCACTATATATATCTATTCCAAAACTTAATAATTGAAAATATCTTAAAGTTTTTTGTTAGCCTCACATTAGTTAACATTTGCTCCCTTCACTTTCAATTGCATATTTTTCCTAGCTGTTCTAAATATCAATTCTATGACTGCCTTCTGCATTTTACATAACATAATAACATTTAAATAGTGGTTGTAATAGATTATTCAAAAATGAAAAGCAATCACAAATGTAATATAGTATCTCTAAATGGTTTGGAATAGAAGAAATTCCCTTTACACTGTAAAAAATACATGTATACACTTAAGTACAGCATGCCTACACATTTTCAGTGTACATATTCCTCAATATATAGACAAATATATATGAACAAATATTCTAGATTGTGAAAAGTCAGGATGTTTAAAGCTCTAAAATGAGTATTTCCTTTAGAAAATTAAATGACTGTTTACCCAGAACCACAGTCTAGTGCAACTCTTACAGACTGTTTTACTACTTGAAGAAGTTGTCAAATGTTAATGGGTAACTATTTCTTTTACTTTAACATTTTCATTTATCTTCCCTCTTCCCATCCCCAAAAAACCACACAGGGGCCAAGAAAATTAATTCCCCAAATGCTGTCAACTGGGTTGGGAAACAGTAATAAACAGCTTACTGTAAAGCCTCCAGCTACAATAAAACAGCTGTCAATAAGTGGGCTGAGAGTTGGGCTGTGCAAAAACAGGTTCTCTGGATATGATAATATGAGAGGGAAAGAAGCTGACACTTTCTGTTTCAATATGCTAAGGCAGTGGTTCTCAAAGTGTGGGCCCTGGACTAGCAGCATCAGTATCACCTAGGAACTTGTTAGCAATGTATATTTTCAGGCCTGACCTCAGTGGTACGAAATCAGAGCCTCTGGGGTAGAACCCAACAATACATGTTTTAAGTAGTGCTCAAGATGATTCCCAGGCATTCCACAGGGAGAATCAGTATCAAATTTTAGAACAATATCCGTAAACAATACCGTTTTTCTTTTAGGCAAATATACTAAGGAATTTTATCATTTAAAGCCTTATTGGAATTGATAATGTTGTCGTTTTCATCCTCTTAACCGTTTGGCTGTGAACTTTGTTGTTGTTTTTTACAAATAAATACTAAGACATGATCTTTTGCCAAAAAAAAAAAAAAAAAAAAAAAAAGCTAAATTCTTAACCTATAAAGGCTAACAGCACTTCCAAAAAATGTGTAAGAAATAATCTGTGAAAAATTTAGTGACACATGAAAGCTTTATAAAATAGAGTGAATGAGGAATATGATTTACAGTGTTTCCTATGTTCTTTGCAGGTTAACACAAGGGAAAACAGCAAGGGGAAAAAGATCAGACAATATGGGAATTGATGTAACACAAAAACATTCATGATGAAAACATCAGACGCTATGTTTTCGTTATACACACAGTATAAATGAGTGAAATTTAAGTTTGGTAAACTTTGACCCAAGAATCTTGCATTTTACCCACATATCAATCAATAACATAAAATGAAAAGATGATGTGAGCAATAGTGCTCACACAACTAAAATCTTCACAGATTGTATTTTTTAAATAAATTTCTTAGAAAGTTTTTGTAGTAAGAAATGTTACTCTTTCAAAATGGTGTAGCTTCAGGAGCACATTTTATATAAAAGCCACTAGTTGAAAAGATTTTACTTTTTAGTTTAACCAGAACAGCTGCAGATAGCAATCATACAGTTCAGTGAAAACAAATTTGTAAAGGGTAGTATATATTTGATGTTGTTCATTCATAGGAAATATGCTTCTTTTATCCTAAAAATGTACATATTACTCTGTATATCACTACTACTTCTCCACTGGCTTCTCTTTCCTCCAACATCACATTATTTCTTTTTCAGCATGAAAACTTTTAAAAGGTGTAAGCAAAGTCATTTTAATAGCTCTTTATCATAATAGTGAATTACCTAGTTCCACACGAACATTGGAATACCTACAGGAGAACTGCAAAGTGACACATGGCCACAAGGAATTTCTAAAATGCACTTTAGTACCAGTCAGAGAATTACTCAGTATCCCATTTGAAAGACTACATCATACAAAGACTTTTATGACTGACTAAGCCTCAACAAAAGATCTTTTGCATACTTTGCTGAAATGCACTGAACATTTATGCCACTACACTATATATAGGTTCAACTTTGGGGAAGGTCAGAAAAAGTGGTTCTATACATCAATGCTACTATCACCACACATAGACAGAAAAATACTGGAAGTATATCAGTACATTTCTTTGGAAAATAAATGTCAGACTTTACATGAAAAATTTTAAGTCATCATATTAGTTTCTCAACATAATTATGCATATCATAAAATACCATAAGTGTATTGTGAGTGACCTTTACAATAGAAGTAAATAATTTGAAAAATTTTCTTTCTGTTCATTAAAAGAGCAACTTTTTAAACTCATTTAGTTTCATAAATTACTTTTCTTATCATAGTTAACTATTTAACTTTTAAAAACCTTTACTAAGCCTGAACATTTTCTAAATTTTAAAACATCAACCTCTTTTCAAATGCTTACAAAGTTAACACAAAAATTAGTAGTTCCAACTTTGACTTATATGTAATCATCTCACAGTTTCCTTTAAAATTCTATACTGATTTAAGTCCTTTCTTCCTGTGTATTTAAGCTCTAAATATTTGTACTTGTAAAACGGTCTAATGTTTAATATATTACCTTAAGAATGGAAATTTTAGTTGTATGGTAATATGTATTATACTTGACGTTCTGGGAGTATCTGTGTGACTCATTGTCAAAATTACTCTTATAAATATTTTATTACCATGAAGCCTTAAGTCATTCCAGAGTAATAAATGATAGTTGGTAAGGGGGAAACTGTTTCAATAGAAGACCCTATTTCACCCCACCCTCAGAAAATGAAAACTCTTGATTCTCCAAAGACTAATCAATGATAACTGTCAATACTGTTCTGCAAATTAATTTTGCCTTACTTGATTTTCTAAAATCTATGTGTTCCTTATTTATAAACAAGTACAGATGGGCCATCACCATAGGTGAACTCCATACCGACAAAGACAAAACTAGCATTATGAAATCCTAGAAAGTTGGTGTGCTGAGAGCTAATCACAAAAGAGCAAGCAAATGAACTTAAATGCTGGTTGCTCCGGAGCAACTATCATTAAATAAAAGGTATCTTTGGCTGTACTACCAGCTTGATCCTTCCCTCCCCCTTCTCCTTGCTGCTGCTGGATTGGCACCTGGCCAGCATAAGCGACATGATACCCTAGTGCCATCTACAGGCTATTATCGATATTCAAATTTTGTGGCAACAGACAAGCCCCAGCGAAATAAATTAGACAGCGCTGCATTTAAATCTTTATTAACAAGGAATTATTAGACCTAAGAAAAACTAATTCTGGATTTGGTTGAAATATGAGTTTCTCAGCCTCTTAATCTCTCTTCATATGGCGTATTTCACAGTTTAAAATGAGTTATGACAGATAACTTATGCATTACTAAGATGAGAGAATATTTACAATGGATTCATTCTTTTCTTTTTAAATCAGTTATATTAGGTAGCAAGCAAGCATCTTTTTTTTTTTTTTTTTTTTTTGAAAGAGTATTTGGCCACTGTGGACACTAAAAATCTTTCTATTAAGTACCAAATCTTATATATTACAATAAAATAATTTGAAATCGAAGAGAAGACTTTCTATATGGCTTAGTTGCAATCTATCAATGATCATGTGCTTCATGGCTGACGTACATTTAATATTCTACTATCCTGTTTAGAGACTAAAAAAAAATTAACCCCTTTAGCAACCACAGCTCCAACATAATTGCAGTCACACCTTCAAAAGCCATTTAAAACTTGAGATTTGAAGGTGACTTTTTAGATCAAAGGGTAAGGTGAAAATCTTGAAGCAGTCAATTTGGAAACCCAGGAGCAGAATGTGGCATATCAGGACAGGTTTTCTTCTTCAGCAAACATTATCTTGGGACATTTTGGAATAATTTTCTCTTTTCATCTTTTGCCATTTGAAGGAAACTGGGAGGTTAAAATATTCTCAGAACTCAGAAATCTCAAAGCTGTTCTAAAAATTCTCGACTGAGCCCCAGAGGAATAGAAAAGGGGTCAAGTTTTTTTTTACCTCTTTCTAACTAAGCTAAAGTTAGACCAAAACAACAGACACACTGGCACGTTAATACTGGTTGACTGGGCACTTGTATGCAGTACTTATAGACCAGTAAAAGTGCTCGTTTACCTGTCTCGTGTGTAAGGGGCCCTTTGTCTTGAAGCCTCCTTGGGAACTGCACTCTGAGGCACTGAAGTGATCTGAACTAGTGGAAGAGCGTTTAGAAAGGGTGTCACAACCCCCGACAAAGGTGTTGTCCAAAGGGAGTTCCTGAATCACATGATGCTTTTTCACGGAAACTGGAGTGTCTGGTTTGAGATGAAAAGCAGGCTGTGGAGAAGCAGATTTGTAGTGCTTGGCCAGGTCAGGACTGTTAGGCTTGAACGTTGTTGGAGGTGCTGGGCCCCAGTCAAATCTTCCTATACTTTGCTCCTCCAGTTCAGCCGGCAGGCTTATTGTCCCATTGATAGGTTCATGAACTGCATCATCGGGTTTAGACTCTTCGATAGTAACAAAGTTCAAAAGAGAGCTTTTGGGAGACTTCCTTTTCTTTCTTTTCTTTTTCTTGTTTTGTTTGTTCTCCTGGTTTGGGGACATCCATTCGGCACCTTGCTTGCTCCTCTGAGCTGCTTTGAACCTTGATGCATGGCGACAGCGCACCAGAACGGTGACGAAGATCACAACGATGACCACCATGGCACCGGCGATGATGGCAATCATGATGGTTAGATAGTCCTCATTTTGATAGGGTTGGCTACTATCCCCTATGTTCCTGTCCAACGGGGTCTCCATAGTCCTGCGGATCAAGTCATAGATATAGGAGGCATTTCCAGCAGTATCGTTAACATAAAGGAATACAAGCACAAGCGTATGCAAAGACTTAGGGTACCCCAGGTCACTTATGTTGACCACCAAACGATGCAATCCCACATCAGTAGGTGCTGGTTTTTCTTCCAGAGTAATGTTACCTGTTACTGGATCAATCCGAAATAAGCCTTTATTGTTTCCACTCACTATAGTATACTTTAGTTCGGCGTTCATTCCAGTGTCAACATCTACTGCAAAAACTTCTGCTACCACGGAGCCAGGAATGGCTGAGAGGGGCACCAACTTAAAGGAAGTATTAGATGGTGGAGAAATGACAACTGGGCTGTTGTCATTGACATCCATGACGTTGATAGTTACTTTTGCAGTAGAGGAACGAGGTGGCTGTCCTCCATCAGTAGCTTTGACATCAAAAGTGTAGGAACTCTGCTGTTCTCTATCAAATGAGACATTTGACTTTATGACTCCAGAATAGGGATCCAACACAAAATTATCATTGTCATTTAGAATGGAAAGAGTCACAGCTTTATTCTCTCCAGCATCTGCATCTGTCACTGTGATTACCCCCACAGTACTATACTTTGGCAGATTCTCAGACACAAAAAATTGAAAATGATTATGAGTAAACTTGGGGCTATTGTCATTCTCATCCAGAACAGTAACTATTACAGCCGCTTGGCTTTGGAGGGGAGGGGTCCCATTGTCCCTGGCAGTTACTGTAAAAATGAATCGTTCTTGTTCTTCTCTGTCAAAGACTCTGGAGGCTGTCAAAACTCCTGTTTTTCGGTCCAAATCAAAGAAGGAGGCATTCGGTCCAAGCTGATAAACAATGTCTGCATTTTTCCCACTGTCTTCATCTGTGGCACTAATAGTTGTTAAGTATAACCCACGTCGGTTGTTTTCAGAAACTGACAGCTCAATTACAGGCTGGTTGAAAATTGGTGGGTTGTCATTTTCATCCTCAAGCTTAACCCTTACCAGGGCAGTCTGATTTAAACTGGGCTTCCCAGAATCAGAGGCAACAATTTTAAAGCTGAATTCTTTGGTGCCCTCATAGTCCAACAAAGAAGAGGTCTCTAACAAATATTGGTTGTCATATACTGCCTTCAAATGAAATGGGACCTCTCTTTCAATAAAACAGATCACTTTGCCATTCACATCTGTGTCCTTATCTGAAACTGTAATTAGGGCAATCTTTGTATTGACAGGATCTTTCTCAGATAAATACACGGTGCCATTGATGGGACTTATAATGTACCTGAGGTCTATATTAGGAGGGTTATCATTTACATCGGTGACATTGATGGTAACCGTTGCTCGAGCAGGAGTGGAGCTGCCGTCACTAGCCAGCACTGTCACTTTGTGAATGGCTGTCTCCTCTCTATCTAAGGACCTCTGAACTGTAATCAGCCCAGTAGTATTATTTAAAGCAAAGAGTCTTTTGGTTGCAGGGGCGACCTGGGCACCAAAAATGTACCGGATTTCAGCATTACTGCCTATATCTGCATCAGTGGCATGGAGCTGAATTACAGAGGTACCCACGGGAGCATTCTCTGGAATATGAACCTCCACTTGACCCTCTTTAAACACTGGCCTGTTGTCATTTACATCACTTACTGTGACCTGCAGTATGGCCGTACTGGATTTCTGTGGAGTGCCTCCATCCTCTACTTTGATTTTCATCACATAGGTATCTTTCTGTTCTCTATCCAAGTTTTGCTGAACAATCAATTGTGGCCACTTCTCTCCCTCCGGAGTTTCCACGATATCCAGTCCAAAAACACTCTGCCCATTTAACAATTCATAATGCTGTACACCATTGAAGCCTGTGTCAGGATCTGTTGCTGATGGAATTGGAAAGCGGCTGTTGATCAAAGTGTTTTCTGGAATGGAAATATTGATGACAGGAGATGGAAACATGGGGGCATTATCATTGGTATCCTTGACAATTATTTTTATTTTGATCAGCCTGAAGAAGTCATTGGGGAGGATCACCACCTCAAGTTCAAAGAAACACTCATTCTCCTCAGCATATGAAGCACCAGCACAGAGTTTTTCTCTGTCTATTCTGTTGGAGGTTGTGAAAATTTCCCCAGTGCTGCTGGATACTTTCACCAAAGGGGCATCCCCAGCTTTAGAAACCAGTCTGTAGACAAGGCTGGCACTGGTCCCTGTGGCAGCATTGATGTGAGAAATGTTCAGATCCTTTGGTATGTTTCCTATGGGCACATTTTCAGGCAATTCCTCTCTAATAGTGTAAATAAGTTCTTGAGCTATTGCGGAATCCAGCCTTAAACAGGCAATCAGAGCAGCCAACAGGTAAAAATCCCTCAGGTCCATGATAATGTATTTATTTTCTTTTCCTGGATTTTAGGGTTTAAAGGTTTCCACTGAGGAATGATGCACAAATTGCAAGAGGAAGCGTGCATGGACTGGAGGATGCATTATATCTCATCACTTATTTGGAGACAGCCACTGTCAACACAATCGTATAGACAATATTATTCTTCAGTAAATAAAAACATACTGTCACAAAATATCACCACACATTTTCCCCTGCACATTAGTAAACATGGCAGTTTGCTCTGCCACTGTTTGCAAGTTTACTCTGTGGAGAAGAAAAGCACTAAATATCTCCTGCTTGTTGCATTTGCCGGGAGGAAATAAAATTTTCTACTTTTGAATTAAGGACAGCTGCTATTTTTACCTTTTTTTCAGGTAAAAATAGCACGTTGTTTTTCAGAATACTGTTTAATTCAAAACATGCATGCTTGTTCTCCTCTTCCCCTCACCCCGTCTCACCCTCCTCCTAGAGCCTCTAACCCACCTCCCTCAGTCTTTTTAGGTGTAAGTGAAAAACCCTAAGTATTTAGCTATGGTTTCTGCTAATTGCTTTGTCACATGTCAAATGTGTTTTCTTCTCTGCCACACTGAGTCACCTATTTTTTCTAAAAAGGCTATCTTTTTCTTTCCTCCCAGTTCTTCAACTGCCTTCTAATACAATCTTACTGGGAAACGAGCATCCGGACATGCTGCTGCAGCATCAGAAGCAGTAGTCACCGGCCACTACACATCCTCATTGCCTAAAAGCACAACACCAAGACTTCAGATTTCTTGCCCACAGCTTGCTCTCCTTTCTCCATATTGACAAATCATCCCCATTAGGATTCGTAAACACATTAAAACTTTTAAAAATGTATAATAATATAGGATTCCTTTTCCTAGAGGTGGAAGAGAGTGCCGAGACATAAGTGAAACGCAGCTAACATTCCCATGAAACATCACAATATTTTCTACTGAACATAAAAGAGAAAAAAAAAAGCTATTTCTTAATCCTGATTTCTGGTTAGAATATTAGTAACATTTGCCACACATAAATACTGTAACCCAATCATGCAGGTAAAAAGGCTTCTGCTTAGATGCTCCCGTAACTGCAGTTTTAATGGGTGCAAGGCTCCAAGCAGCTACCTACTTGAGTAGGACTAGTCAGTTCTCAGGCTCTAATCTTATCTGCATTAGGCTGCACAGTAGCTGATGCCCGCGATTAGTTCCGGCAGAGTGATGCAGGTAAGGATGCAGATACAGCCGAGTAGGTGAGCTCTGCCCCAACCGTCTACCCAATTACAAACATCTTTCGTCTACACTGAGGACACATCTAAACACAGAATTTACAATTGTGCATGCGAAACTTTACACTTACGTTAGTTGCCTCAACCTTTCTCCTTTCCCAGTATGCTGCAGTTAGGAATGATTTGTTCCAACACATAGAAAGCCATGCATCTGGTAGCACCAGTTTGGGGAGAAATCAGAAGCAGCAAAACGTTTCCTCCCTGTAAAATGCGTTGCTTCGGACTGGCAAATTAGCAACTCCAGAGAACAAATTCACGGATTTGTCGTTAGTCATTCTCTCCACATTTCGTCTCTCTTACCCACTGGGTCTGGGTTCTTCTGGGTATTTAGCACACACACAACATTCAGTTGCACTTCTTCAGCTCAGGGATATTTTCCACAGCATCAAGCATACCATTTCCATCCGATGCCAGTACTGCTTAAGTCTCTAACTTCTTGTAGGAAACGTCAGAGTTGCGGTGATGGTGATTCTCTGACCGCTATCCGGGTGACAGTTGCCCGAAAAATTCCTGATCTGTTATCTCTTGCGTGCTTCAGAGACTCTAAGGCGCTCCTTTCCGTCTCGCATACTCTCCCTCCCTCCCTTCTCCTCTGCCCCTCTCTCCTTCTCCCTCTCCTCTCTCTCCTCTCTCTGAACTGAATTTCTTGATATAACTCTCAATAAGCCCAGAGGGAGGGTGTGATTGCCCAGGCCCCGCCCCCGAGCTCTGATTGGCCTGTATCTTGCGGTGCGGGCGGCCGCAGCCGGGCGCGAGGGAGGGGGCTCGGAACAAGGCGCTGACTGTCTCCCAGCCTCCCCTCCTCCTCGCCCCCTCGGCAGCCGCCAAAACCCGGAAATCTGATCCTGGCCCCAGGAGAGCCGGGTTCCAGGAGGTGCACTGAGCATGCTCAGCAGGGTCCGGCGTTGGGTGGGACGCGCCGGCGCTCCCCAGGCCCGCGCCGAAGCGGCGCTCGCAGGCTCTGACAGGGAGCGAACCTCCGAGCCCTGGCGGTCCGGCGGGCAAGGGCGGCGCGGGCGCGGATCCAGGGAACCGGGGCCACCGCTGCTGGCGGATCGGGGTCACCGAGGCGGCTTCGCACATCTCTTTGCTAAGTAGAGGGGCCAAAATGCACAGATGGGGGAGTCTACCCAGGATCCGAGGCGCGAGACGTATAGCCACCCCTGGGTAGGGAGCACGAGCCAACAGATCCCCGGAGCGCGTTAAATGAACAACACGCCCGGTGCTGCAAATAGACGCTTTTGCTGGCAGGGACATTGGAAAGAAGGGCAAAGAGGGAGTACAGCGAAAGGTGGGGACCGCAGAATTTGGAGTCTCTGCGGAGACCGGAAAGAAAATTAATCGGAGCACTTCCTACACGCAGAGCCACGGAAACTACCTTGGAAAGAGACAGTGGCAGCGTCTGGGGTCCCCTCGGTCAGCCCGGGCCAGTCGGCTGCGCGTGCCAAGTCTCCTCTAGCGGAGCCGGACTGGCCGCGGCGGTGTATCGTGGCGGTCCCTGTACTTCTGCTCCAGCCGCGCCTGGAAACCTGAGAACCTAAGCTCGCCGGGACTCGCGGCTGCTGCAAAACCCGTTTCCAGCCCACCTCACTGCAAACTTTGCTTCCAAGGTGCTGAAAGAAGTCCCAGACAGCTGTTTCCCAAGCTGTGGAACACATCCTTTCCCCTAGGCACTTTCTGCTGATTCCAACTTTCTTTCCTGTGATTCTTGTCTTTTCCCGTGCATTTCATTTCTCTGACTCCCGCTCTGTACTAAATCCTCACAAGTTTCTTATTTTCATACAGGAACTGGATGGAATGACTCCCCCCAAAATATAGCTTTATTTCTCAAATACTGACCCCCAAAGCACTATCTAGTAATATATTGGATTGATCTTTTTAAGTCAGTAAACCACAAAGGTTTGTGTAACGGCTTGTACTTAACAACGCCTGATACCTGAGTAAAGTTTGAAGCATTAACATAGAAACAGTTCACTTGGATCAAAAATTTATTTTTTGACTGACCTATAAAGGTTGTCTGAGAAGGTCTTAGTACATGATTGAATAACTTGGTCTAACTTACAGGAAGAATAAAGGGCATTTATTTTAAACCTGTGTGTTCCCCATTCTGTAATGGGCTGCCTAGGCATTAAAGGCTCTTGACATACTTAAGCACTATGAGGGCGTGTTGGAGATTACCTCTTGTTTTTGAGTACAGTAGATTTTTTTTTCTTTTTTAAATAACATTTGTTTTTAGATATTTAAATTAAAATTTTAAAAAATCACGAATCAAGCCTACTAATCCATATATTGAATAAATAATGGCATTATTTAACCAACTCATTTGACATCACAATTTTCCAACATGAAATTCTAAGCTCTTTTTAATTTAAAGTTTTATTTGAGTTAATAGTCACAGTTCAACTGCAGTGTCTAAAAGCCCACTGTAAAATCCATTAATCCCTTATATGTAAAATACGAAATACTTTCCTTGCAGATAGTACACTTTTTTTAAATAGCAAAGCAACTTTTATTATAGTAATGTTTTGTATGATTAGAATGTATATAATTTAAGAACAGAAAGGACTTCTAAGTATCCAAAAGTCAAAAGAAAAATATTGCCTCACAGAATAATGTCAGTGAATTAAAGGATGATTCTTTTATCTTACCACAGTAAACGATGATTTTGCCATTCACAAAATCTACAATTAAAGCTAGTACGTTGTTCCAATTGTCACCTATTTTATTCACTGCACTGTTTTTAAATAAATGAACCGTCATTCTGATACATTTACAATAAACATAGCAGCCCAGCCACTTTCCAGTTCATTTCATAAGCACCACAGTTATATCATATTCTTATTCTAATCATACCGTAGTCATTTCAAAGTCATGTTGTAGTCGCAACACATAGCTTAGCAATAATTATTTAACATCATTATTAAACGGAATTGTTTCTCTTTGCTAAGGGATAGCTTCACGTGCTGGCAGAACCCATTATTACCTCGTGCTCATAAATGAAATCAGTATGAACACAAGATGAAGGTTAGAGAAGAGAAAAAAAAATCATCATATGATTCCATTTATGACTATGAGACTTCAATGAAAGAAAACCACAGGTCAAAGCCCCAGAATGAAATATGTCTAGATTCTTTTCAAAGGAGATGGAGTTTAAGAGACAAATAGAGCTATGGACTCAGGGCATTATATCCTTTAGGTGTTTATTTGGCATTATCTAAATGATTGAGATTCCTCAATGGTCTCAGTTTTACCTCTTAAGTCTAGAATAGTTGAGACTAGTTTGTCCTATAATAAATAATCTGACTTCTAAACTCTAAAATTAGAACTATTTTAGAGATCTTATTAATATTCCTAGAGGAAAAGTAAATATAAAGGGTCATATTCCTAACCCTGTGTTATCACAACTTAAGGTTTCTTCCCAAAACACTATATAAATCATTTTCATAATGACAGCTGTTCATAATCCACCTCTCCAATATTAATTTTTTAAGTTAGATCTGTGTAATTAAGAATAGGGAAATATTCTTAATTTCAGTTTTTGTAGGGGAACACCTATTTGTTTTTATGCTGTGTTTTATCATTGTTTTTCCTTAGCGAATTTAATAAAATGTTAGATTTCCAATATCGATCTTCCAGTATATATATTAGACTTCTAATTAGATCTCTTTAATTAACCCTTATTCATCTTTCTCAAAGCATATTTTCTACTGCAAGGAATAATGATGTTCTCACCTTTGTTGTACTTGATTGTAGCATCAGGATACTAATGGGAATTATGGCATTTGAGCTATAGTAAAATTGCTTTAGTGTTTTCTGCTTGTTATATAGGTCATGGGATACTTGTGAAGCTAAGTCACCTTCGGCCAGCTAACTGAAGACTAAAATGCTTTTGCAGATTTAAACACAAACAGATGTGGAATTAATAAAATTATTTTGTGTTCCACAAGTTTAATATTGTTCTATTTATATATTTAAACAATGATTTCCACGTAATGGCATTTAATAACCTAAATTATTAAGAAATTCAGTTTGTTAATTGGATTTTCATCTAGGATTTTCTAGTTACCACTCAGCATTTTAAAATTACATTTCACACAGAGATTGTAAAGGCTGTTTCTGTAAGTTACATTTAGAGAAAAGACCGACTGTAATATTCAGAATGATCAAATGACCTCCACAAGGACTTCAAGGCTAATATTTTTAACTCCAATATACTAGTTCTATATTCCAATCATAGTTAAAAATAATATAAAAAATACTTTTGTGGCCTGTACTTCTAAGACTCCTTTAATCCAGGTGTCTTATTGTGTCTAACAGACACTAATCAATCAATCACAGGGGCTCTTATGTCACAGCAGGCATTATTGTCCCCATTTCACAAAAAAGACTAGACTATTGTACTGTACTTCTGGGGAAAACTGTGCTAAAAATACTCAGGGTTATTTATATTATCACTGTTTAGAAAATGACAATGCAGAATTTTAACACCGCAAAAAGAAAATTAACACCTTTTAAGGCTATGCAAACTGGCAAAGTATAGTAAGCTCCTTGAATAATTCTGTTGCTTCACTATTTATTATTAGCTCTTTCATTTTGAATACCTTTTTAAAAATCTTTTTACCTTTTCTTTTTTAGAAAAACCTTGTCCAAGATAATCAAATCACAAAGGAAAGCAGGGTGACAACCTTCATTCTTTTTGAATGACTGAACTAAATTTATCCCAATTTGCTATATTTTTATGACTGACAAGGACTATAAATGTCAGGCTTGTAGCTCTAACAGTTATCACAATGTAAACTGACATTTTCCAGTGCCACTATTTTATCATGATTACTATTTAATAAAGAAAATACTGAATCCTCAAGTTTTGTTATTACTTCTTTAAAATTTCCGATTATTTATAGGCATAGCTTTCAGAACAGAGCTTTTCCGCATCACATGTAGGGCTCAAGCAATCATGTAGAAAACATAAAAAAAGTTTTAAGATAGTAAACAGAATAAATGTACAATAATTTGATTACTTTAAAGTCTTGTAATTTCCCGTGAAATATAATGTGAAAATATTTTTATTTCTTGGGTCTTTATGACATTTATTTTTCTAATCTGTAAGGTAAGAACTATTAGATTGAAATATCGACTATTAGCTATTCAAATTACATTTATAAAATGATAAATGTCTAAAGACGTAAGAAAAGCTTACATATTTTGTGGAAGCATCTCTGCTTGAACTTAAAAATAGAGACAAGAAAATGTTGAGACAAGAACACAGTTCAAGCACAATAGCATTTGCCCAAAAATAATTCAGGAAATAGTTTTTTAAAAAGGTATGAGAAATTTTAAGAATTAATAAACATATTACAATGTATCAAAAATTCTCTTTCATTACATTCTTATTCAAAGTAGTATGTTCCCTAAAACAGAATTTTGTGTTACCTGAAATAACATTCCTTTGGGAACCTTTCATTCCGTATTTCTTCAGTCCTCCCTTCTTCATTCTTACAATGTTTTTTGTCTTTTGTTTTTAAATAAACTCTCATGATATTCTTCTAGAAGCCCAATATGTTACATAATGTGCACATAAATAGACGTACTAATATAGGGGAGGATGGATAAGCCTTATTTTTCTCTTTTAGTCTCCTCTTAGGAACCAAATTCCCCCCACAGTCTCCCTCTAATTGAATTAGGATGAGTCAGGGAGACAATGTATATTGTTGACTTCTGCAGTCCTGGCTTAACTCCATATCACTGATAACACCAAAGTAATGGAAATGGGGATTGCTAAGCCTTTAAAAGATACTGTTCTGCTTTTTATAGGAATTAAGTTAATGTTACTCTGCTTACAAAAATTACATGCCTTTGTGTGTATGTATGTGTACACATATGTTCTTTAGAATAATTTTTGACTTAAATGAAAATCCTATTCTCTAGTGCCCTGTAATGCAAACCTTTAAATAGTCCTACAATGTACCATGTCTTTTCATTCCCATGCTTATGAATTTACTGTTCTGTAGCCACAGATTAGTAAAACATTCAGAAAGAATTAAGAGAACGTCAAAGAAACTTCTTGACTTCAGGGAATGGGGTTGGTAAGTAAGCCAGAATATATCATAAAAAAGATTAATTTTTTAAAATAGTATGTCATAAGAAACATTATATGTGGAGCTTATAAGAAACTCTAATTTAAAACGTTATCCTTGGGAAAATATCACTTGTAAAATACAAGACAAACAATAAGCACCTGTAATAATAACATTGAAAAGATTATGAATGTTTCCTGATGTCACAAAAATATTCACAGAATGTTTTGATTTTAAAGAACAAATGAGTACCGTGTTTTACATCTATGGGCTAGTTGCAAATTACTTATGTAATTTCTACACATTACAACTATACCAATGTAGGTGTCCTTAATGGCTATGCTAGAAGAGAGTAATTACATTATTTTTGAATAATATTTGTCCCTCACCAGGAGATGAGGCCAACTTTTCAGTATAATAGATAAGTGGATTCTAAAGACCAGGTGAAACTTCAGGTAAATGCCACAATTAGTTGAAAAAGGTAGAAGTGAGAATTATATAAAATAATTGCAAAGTATGTAAGGGAGAAATCCGTTGTTAAAAAATATATTAATCAGCTCATTCAAAAACCTATTTTCAAAGACATACTATATTTAAAAAATAAAGATTAAAGATACGTGCTATGTTGAAAAAAAATCATACTACCCTGAAAATATTTTCTACTTTGTGTATACCCACCACAATATCTCTTTTATGTTTTAGATTTTAAATATTTTGCTTGTTACATCAATCTTAATAGTTTGAATACTCACTAGCAAGTAAGTTCTTGATTACATAAATGTACTACCAAATTATTTTTAATCTTTATATTGGTTCAGATGGTTTATTGGGTTTATTATTATAAGAATAACATTGCGCTAAAGTTGACTTCTTCTTGATTTAAATAACATTCCAGGATATTAACTGAACCTGAGTCCATGTTTCTCAAACTTTAATGTGAGTAAAATAGCCCAGAGATCTTGTTAAATTAAAATGTAAATTCTGATATATTAGTTTTTCAATGGGAGCTAAGGTCCTATATTTCTAAAAAGTTCCCAGGGGATACTGATGCTATTGATCTCTGGAACACAGATAAGGTAGCAAGGACCTAAAAGGTGTGTTAAATACAAAGTATCATGGCCACAGGGTGAGAGTGGAAAGCAAAAGCAGAAGGTTACAGAAAGAATCACCCCTACCATTTTATCATACAAAGATTAGTTTTGTTACCAAGCATTCTTTTGATGCTAGTACTGCTCAGAGGGGCAAGAAATGTATATATCATTCACATATTAATTTAATTTAGATTGTCTCTTTCTCTAAGAGATTAGATATCTAGAGCTAAATTTTAGTTTTACTTTGAACTAGGAGTGAGGAAGAGGTCTGTTTGGACCTTGGTACTCTTCAGAGGAAGGCAAATTACATAGAACAGATCAATAGGCCTAGGACACTTGCTGAGCAATGCGGGGTACCAGGTCAGATGGGGGTGGAAGGTGTCAACAGGAGGTAATAGAATACATGGTGGACACATTTGGGTCATCTCCAAAGCCCATTAGAGTTCTTCCTTCTTTGGAAATGTCTTCCCCTATATTCCATCCACATGGCTATAATCAAAGCATCTGTCTTCACATTATGTGGACTCATGCCACAATGCCTGGAATTGATGGATCCACCTTACTGTGACAACACTTGATTGAATTTGCAAAGACCATCAATTCAACATGGACCAATGATTCCATTCTCCAAAGAATCTGGACCTGTAAGATGGATACTGTAAGATCAGTCTAATTATTCTGTGAACAGTAAGTGGTGCATACTCAGGAGTGATTAGAAGCAATAGTTTTTCTTGATAATAGGCCAGAATACCAAAGGAAGCTTGAGAGTGAAAGAATAAGAAAAACAAAGATGATGCACAGAAGGAATCAGAGAAAGGGACCTCCTAATGGTGGGTAAATACCTGGTTCAAGTTCATTATTTTTGTTCAGTCACATCCCTGCCACTAATTTTTAAGAGCCTCTCGATTGGCATTTTATATTTATAAAGAATAAGAAAAGTTGATAAAAATCAAAGGTTTACAATTTAGTGACTTATCACCTGGGGGTGATTTGGCTCCTTCAGGGGCATTTGGCAATGTCTGGAGACATTCTGATTGCCCCACCTGCAACATGGAAGGGAATCTTCATGGGAGAAGGACAGATGGGTTGGTACTTGCATCTAGTGGCTGAAGACTAGAGATGATGCTAAACATCCTATAATGCACAGAACTTCAGCCTCCTGCAATACACAAATGTACATACACAACGAAGAATTATCTGACCCAAGCTGGCAGTAGTGCTGAAATTGAGGAACCCTGCTTAAGAGAATAGAATTTGTGTGTGTGTGTGTACATAGATAGATAGATAGATAGATAGATAGATAGATAGATAGATATTAGATATCTAGAGCTAAATTTTGGCTTTACTTTGAACTAGGAGTGAGGAAGAGGTCTGTTTAGAGCCTGGTACTCTTCCGAGGAAGGCAAATTACATAGAACAGAAAAACAGGCCTTAAGACACTTGCTGAGCAATGTGGGGTACCAGGTCAGATGGGGGTGGAAGGTGTCAACAGGAGGTAATTGAACACGTGGTGGACACATTTGAGTCATCTCCAAAGCTCATGAAAGTTCTTCCTTCTTTAGAATATATACAGATAGATAGATAGATAGACCATATATATATATATATATATATGTACACTATATATACAGATATACCATATACACACTATATAATAGATATACCATATATATACCATATATATACAATATATACACAAATATATATATTACTCATTTAAGTAAATTTATATTGAAGTTCCCAAATTGCCAAATCAAAAAATAAAATATCCGTGGAGTTTATTTGTAAAGACCTAGAGGAATATGCCTGTACAAAATATGTTACAATTTATTTTTCCAAAGTACAAGTTAAAAATTGGAGAAATAAATCTCTTTTTCAGCGCTTAGTGACAAATGTTCTATCTTTATGGAAGGCACAGGGAAACTGCAAATCAACAAGTGGTCCTGAACTTGACCATTTCTGTCCAGTCTTATTTTCAGAAAAGATAAGATTCCTTAATGTGTATATTAGCACTTTTATGTTTTATGGTAACATGCAATATATTCAGTATAAAACTCAAATGTATATTATACCTTTATCATTTCTACAATTTAGTAGTTAAAAATAACTTAACCCACCCACAAATTTTCTGACAAAATATGATTGTTCTAGATTCTGTTATACACCTGGGACTCAGTTGGAATATTCATCAGCTGAGACAATTAAAACTATGATTACTTCAAATACAAGGTGAAACTCTCCCTTGGTTCTAATAAAGCATCTATAATGTCCTTCAAATCTGTGGTTATAAACAAGCTTGAAAAAAAAAAGTAATTTATGTAGTTAGTTGCTTAGATGTGTTTTATTCTGGTTACCACAGTCTCAGTAACTTACTTTAATTCCTCCAAAGAATACAGAGCACATGCATATTGTATTTTAAAGATTTTGGGTCAACTTAATTACTCCTGAAAACTAGCAAATTAAATTGCAATAATAACCTGAAAATGAGCAAAAACTTGTTGAATTAGGTTAAATATGCATTCAGAGCAAAACAAGAATCCTTAAGAAATATTGAATACAAGAAAAATTAGTTTATAACTATACAGTATTTTGCTCTATGGAGTGTCGTTGTAAGAGTTAAAAATAGTGCTAACGTAATTCTAACTATGGTAAACACTGCCATCTAGAGGACTTTTATTGTAATGCAGAGCCAAACAAAAATGCCTGAAAGTGGGAAATGTACAGGCCTGAACTGTATTTTTTTTTTTAATAGATTTCTCAAATCTGACAAAAATTATTTATTTCAAGAAATTAGCTTAACTGCAACAGTAATTCATTAAGAAATTATTTACTATGATTAAGAGTATCAATACTAATACACTGTCAAAAAATTTATTTGAAATATTTGTATTAATCATAAGTTGTTACACTTGTCGGTAATTTTGATATTATAAAAAAACTAATTATAAGATAAGATATATAGTCATATTCTTGTGAAAGATAAATAAGAGTCAATAGCTAGAAAAACTAGAAATACAATCATGTTAATATATATATAATGAATATTTCTTTCAGAAAAGCAACTAAATTACCTGTACTATTCTTATTATTTCTTCGTATCTTTCCTCTTTTGATGTGAATATTTTTCAGTCCTGTTACATTAACTTCCATAACGTGCTGATTTCCAAGGTGGTGACTGGGCCTCTGTGGGTTTACTCAGGGCCATGTTTGTTGCCTGTTTAAATAGAAATACTAGCACATATACAGTTTCCATTGTCAAAAATCACTGAATAGGAAAAAACATATTTTTTCTATGACAAATTTTCCAGGGACCAGTAATATCTATTTTTAAGTTAAGTGAATATTAGACACATTTATAGTAAAAAATTAAAGAAATGTTGCCTAATCAAATTTATTTTTACATGCTCCCTAGATTTCAGATAGTTAGTGAAATTTGTGAAACAGTCTACTTCTTATGAATTGTAACAAATGTTATGTGTATTTGCAGTTTTTTTAGATGACTAGGATTTTATTTTAGTTTTAGTATCTTTTTATGGTAACCCTGCATGCACTTAAAGAGCTGGAGATTACAAATTTAATTCTGTGCCTAGAAAGAAAAAGTAGTGTGTAAATTTCAAATCAATTCAGATAAGACAGATATGTAGCATTAAAATGTAATTCTGTCAATTTGCTATAAAGTTGTGGAGATGCCTATTTAAGGGTGAAATCTATGACAAGTTAAAGTAATTTTTGTTCTCATAATTTGATGTTTTAATTACAATGAATATCCATAAGAATCTGACACAATTTTATTTGATTATAATTTTACATTTATGTGAGTAAGAATTACAGAGTTGATGATAGTGATGGAATTTTGACTAGTATCATCATCATCGTATTGAATCTGGTGTTTCAATTGTAAATGATTACTGAGGAGAAAGGAATGAATTAAATCAATATCAATGAACATACCTATAATAACTTCTGTTTTATTAGAGACTTATAGTTTTGTATTTTTATCATACATACATAATATACATGTATAATCACTGTGGAAAATATATATGGAAGAAAATAGAATATAAGAAGAATAGAAAATGTAAAATGTTTAGACATCTCTGAAAACTTCTTAAATTTGATCCTGATTAGCTTTTTTACTAAGAAAACTTTCACGTGTAGAGAAATAGTAAAATCTCTCTAGATTCAACAATTTTAAATATTTTGTCCAATTTATTTGATTCCTCTTTCACACATTTGCTCCAACATTTGAAGGTAAAGTATAGATCACATTACCACAAAATCATTCAAAATACATCTCCGAAGAATAAGGATCATTGCCTACATACCATGCTATTATTCGCCCATTTAAGGAAGTAATAATAATTCCATAAACATCATCTTATATCTACAGTATTTTAAATTTTTAAAAATTTATTTCCAAGAAGTTGATAGACATTTGTGGGGTTTTTTTTTCTTCTAAATCCAATCTAGTCTGATCACATTGCCTTTGTTTTCTCCTTAGTTTCTTAGTTTAAAACAGTTTCCTCCATTTTCTTCCCCATGACTTTGAATTTCTGATAAGTTTAGAAAAGTTGTGGGGTAGACTCTTTCACAATCTGGATTTGCATAATTGCTTCTTCTTAGGATATTAACTTGATTCTCTGTGACCTATATCTTTGTCAACTGGAAATTAGATCTTAAGCAGCACTAGCCAATAAAAATACCATTTGCGGCTGGGTGCCGTAACTCACGCCTGTAATCTCAGCACTTTGGGAAGCTGAGGTAGGAGGATCACCTGAGGTCAGGAGTTTGAGACCAGCCTGGCCAACGTGGTATAACTTTGTCTCTACTAAAAATACAAAAAATTAGCCGGGCGTGGTGGCGGGCGCCTGTAATTCCCGCTACCCAGGAGGCTGAGGCAGGCGAATCGCTGGGAGGCAGGGGTCGCAGTGAGTTGAGATGGTCCCATTGCACTCCAGCCTGGGTGACAAGAGCAAAAATGCTCAAAGAAGAAAAAAAAATTATTTGCATCACTTACATAATTTTAAATATTTTAATAGCCACTTTCAAAAAATAAGGTGAAAAACTATTTTAATAATGTATTTAATCCAATATATGCAAAATACATCATTTAATATTATATAATATAAAAATTTGATATGTTTAACCTTCTTTTTTAAAAGTACTATATTTGCAAAATGTGATATGTATTTTACCCTCATAGCACATTTTAATTTGGACTAGTCACAAATCATATGACTACCATGTTGCCTATCACAAGACTAGGTCTTAATTCGATTACAACGGAATATTCTGGGTGATATTAGATCATAGGTGAGGTTGTATTCTTCATATTCAATTACACCAAGGGACTCATAATGCCAGATTGTTTCACTGTTCATGATATGATGTATGGTCATTTTATTAAGGAAGTAACTGCAATTCCTTGTATTGTGGAGGACCTTTCCACCTTTCAATGAATAGATGATTTGTGGGATGCTGCACTGATTCCAAATATTCTGTCACTGCACAAACGGGCACCAATTAATTCTGACATCCATTGATGACCTTCATATGAGCCCCAAATTAAATATGTGTATTAATATTAATATTATGTGTGCCAAAATAAAGATTTTCTAATCCTATTTTTCTTTCTTTAGTTTTATTTTTTGAGACAGGATCTTGCCGTGTCCCCAAGGCTGGCATGCAGTGGTGCGATCATAGCTCACTGAACTCCTAGGCTCAAGCGATTCTCCCACCTCAGCCTCCAGGGTATCTGGGACTACAGGCATGCACCACCATTCCTGGCTAAGGGTGTTTTTTAGCTATTTTTCTTTTTTTTTTTTTTTAGGGAAGGCAGCTCCCTATGTTGCCCAGGCTGGTGTTGAACTCCTGGCCTCGAGCAATCTTCCCATCTCGCCTCCCAAAGTGCTGGGATTACAGGTATGGGCCATAGCATTGGCTTCCTTATTTTACTAGATATCACTCTTTGGTAGAGAAAATCTTTCCTCTTTCTCTTTTTCTCTTACCCTTGCTTTTTAGAAAATTCCCAAACAACCAGATTTTTAAATTCCAGATACTCCTTTCTATTTTCTGATGGTTTCTTTTCCATATTATCCTTTTTCTTGAATGCAAATTTTTCTCAAATTATTCTGAGTGTACTAGATAGTTCTTGGTATGGTTTAATTTTGAACTCACTTTATGAACATGGCCCAGGCTCAGGATAGAGGGAGCCAGGATCCAGAACTCATGCCTAGGAGGAGAGCCAATCCCTGGTCAGGAATACCCATTAAGGAAGGGACTTCTGTATTGTCAGACTGAAATTTCAGGTTGCTCTCAGACACATCAGCTAGCATAACCTAAAGTCACATATAGTCTTTCTTACTCTCCAAGTTGTGAGTCTTGGATTATTCTAGGTTTACTCCCAAACTTCCTACACTCTGAGCTATAGTTTTCTTTGCTTTGTCTGAATATATGCTTCCTTTGTTTTTTGATCCTCTAAATTAATTGAAGCTTCAGATCTGCTTATTGACTTTTGCACTCTTAACTCTTGTGGTTTTTGCTTTACTGTCATTCCTTTACTGTCATTGTGAGAGGGTTTTTTTTTTTTTTTTTTTGAAAGAGTTAAAACAAACATGAAATAATTCTTCTACTTGAGAAAATAAGTTTTAGATGTGCACAGAGACATGCACAGCCACATATATAATCTGAATAAATATATCCCAGAAACGGACGGGTGTGGTGGCTCATGCATGTAATCTCAGCACTTTGGGGGGCCGAGGTGGGTGGATCACCTGAGCTCAGGAGTTTGAGACCAGCCTGGCCAACATGGTGAAACTCTGTCTCTATTAAAAATACAAAAAAAAAAAAAAAAAAAAAAAAAAAATAGCTGGTTGTGGTGCAGTGCACCTGTAATTCCAGCTACTTGGGAGGCTGAGGCATGAGAATCATTTGAACCCGGGAGGCGGAGGTTGCAGTGAGCCGAGACTACCCCATTACACTCCAGCCTGGGTAACAAGAATTAAATTCCATTTCAAAAAAAAAAAAAAAAAAATCCAGAAATGAGTTGCTTCAATTACACTAAAATGAATACAGCATCACCTGTGCTGGTTGCCCGTGGAACAGCCTCCAGTCATCTGATTATTTCTCCCTTAAGATGATAAATTCAACATACAATTTTCTTTGTTATTTTTTGCATGTAGAATGCATGGACCAGAGAAAACACTTTAAAATCTCACCTCTCATTGCTCTGTCAGCTCCTTGCTCTCTCCTCCGAGCTATTGTGCATCCCAATTCCCTCAGATGAAAAGTAATATTCAGCTTGTTGTTAATGGCAGGAAAATATTCCGCAGTCATAGTGTAGGAGATTAGAGACAGTTTTCTTTGCTTTGCTGTCCAGCAGGAATTAATTCTTAAAAGAAAGACCACCACCTTGTAATTGAGCTCGTGAGTTCACTTCAAGGTAAGTTTCTATGTTTGCAAAGCCATTTAAGGAAGAGCCTCAAGAAAAGGAATCTCTGTGGCTCCATTTCAGTTGCTAGGGCTTTTACTCTGTGCTGAAAAGTCTGTGATCATTGCTCTATATGCAAAGACAAACTTGAAGAAAAGAGAGCAACAGAAACAAATTAAACAAACAGATGCTCCCCACCCCGGGGTCAAAAGTGTCAGGGAGGGTGTTAGGTTTCTGCTGAAGGGGTGATGTTCCTTCTAAGTTCAGCCCTGCCATGTTAGAGGCAGCTCACTCAGTCCTAAATCAATATTTCCTGTCCCGACCTGCAGGACAGTGGAACGGGCCCTGGAATGGGGAGTGGGAATGGAGGAGACAAGAAAACACAAGAAATGGAGACAAGACAAATAGCCTGATCAAGTCTCGTTTATTGAGTGTAGGGTCATGCCTTATGTAGGCTGGCAGGGGAAGAGGTTGGGCCAGGGCGGTGACGGGGGGGGGGGGGGGGGGGGGGGGGGGGGGGGGGGCGCGGGGGCCGGTCTTCTCAAATTACAATTGCGCATGCGCCGTGGGTTTGTACTTTTCCCGGGCGCGGGATCCCGCCTGCGCCCTGGGCTGCATATCTTCCTGGGCGGGAAAATGTTTCCGCGCGCGCGGGAAAGGTTGGCGCGCGCGGGAAAGGTTGGCGCGCGCGGGAACAGTTTTGGCGCGCGCGGGAGAAACTTAGGCGCGCGCGGTAAAGGCTTTGGGCGCGCGTGGGAAGGTTTGTAAATAAAGAACCTGGGAATGTGCCCTCTTGTCTCCGCTTTGCGGAGATCAAGCAACAGAGGTCGGCTAATTCCGGGCCTCATGGCTCCGGACAATTTCCTTTAGTAAATTGGGAGTACAGCTTACTGGGAGGTGAGTCTGCAACGAATCTGAGTCATCTTCAATGACAGGGTGAGGTCTCAGCGTGACCTCCTATGGAGTCCCAGCCTCCTCTGATGTTTCTGCCTCTACCTACCCAATCCTATGTGTGTGCTGGTTTTTCTTTCAGTTCCCCACATGTTCTGAAACCTGTGAGGAATTCCAGCCAGCTTGGCAGACACCCTGAACCACCCTCGCCTGATGTTGGGGTCTGTTCTCGTTCTTACTCCACCTTTTTGGAGTCAGTCTTATTACGTACAGAAACAGAGGAGTCAAATACTGTCTCTGGCCTGATTTTGAGAAACAATGCCATCCAAGAAATAAACAAATAATTATTTTACTTGACTGATAATGTCTCCTGCATGTTTTGATTTTGACTTGAATTCAACAGTTTGCCTTGGATATTAACATGTGTACTGCTTTTACCCTCCTCATACCTATTTATACTTCTGTACTTCCTGGAGAATGATTTCTTTTCTTTCTTTTTTTTGGGGGGGGGGATAGTGTCTCACTCTGTGTCCCAGGCTGGAGTGTGGTGGCGCTATCTTGGCTCACTGCAACTTCCTTCTCTGGGTTCAAGCCATTCTCCTACCTCAACTTCCTCAGTAGCTGGGACTACAGGCACACGCATACCACCACACTTGGCTAATATTTGTAGTTTTAGTAGAGACAGAGTTTTGCCATGTTGGCCAGGCTGGTCTCGAACTCCTGACCTCAGGTGATCCACCTGCCTTGGCCTCTGAAGGTGCTGGGATTACAGGGGTGAGTCACCACGCCCGGCCAGAATCATTACTACAATCAGACTGAACTTCAGATACGTGTGCTGTCTGCTGTCCGAGATGCCTGCCAGACATACCTTCAATTTCCTTCCATCTTTTTCCTTCTTTTCTCTTTCCTCTCTTCTTCATGAATATTAAAACAACAACAACAACAACAACAAATTGATTGGGATTTCCAATGCACTGTATGTCTATGCACCCCACTGCTCCAGATTCATATAATGAAATCCTAACCCCAAGATGGTGGTGTTAGGAGGTAGGGCTTTGGAGAGGTGATTGGATCATGAAGGCAGAGCCTTCGTGAATGGAATTACTTATTATAAAAGAGACATCAGAGAGCTCCCTTGTCTTTTATGCCATGTGATGTTACAGCAAAAAGACTGCCATCCTTGGGGAAACAGGCCCCCCCATCCATTAAATCTGCCAGTGCCTTGATTTTGAACTTCCCAGCCCTCAAAACTGTGAGAAATAAATGGCTGTTGTTGATTAGCCACTCAATCTGTGGGAGTTTGTTATAGCAGCCCAAACGAACTAAGAGTTGTCGTGGTTTTCCAGTTCATTTTAGGGCATTATCATTTGGCATTTAAATTTACTGCACAGATATTTCTCAGATTCCTTGCCTTTTAATTCAAGGGGTTCTTTCCCTTTAATTTTATCACTTAAGAAAGATAAATTTTTATACTTTAGACAAACAAGAAAAGCTGAAAGTCCAGTAGTACATTGTAGACAAGCTCACTCGCAATTTGAAGAGTTGTCACCAGCCTGCTCTGATGCCTAGTGCTGATGTTTTTCTTAGGTTTCAGGATTGGGTCCCAATTCAAGACACATGTGACATTGCCATACAGTAGCCAGCAGCTGTATAAGCCACACTCTTGCAACACAAAATTAGAAACTTAATACAACTCTGTTGAGTATAGCAAAATAAATGCATACATTGATCAGGTTTCCAGGATTCTATTAACCTTTTATGAGGTAAAAATCACCCAGCATAAGCATGGTTTTTCTCTAAAAGTCCTTTTAAAGTTATGGAAAAAGAACCCAGGAAATTATGTATACTTGAAAAAAATGTAATTTAAAAATATGCTTATTACTAAGACTTTGTAGTTTAAGACATGTACAGAGGAATTGCCGAGTATCATTTCATTCTTAAAAATATTCGCATTGGATAATTACATTGATTCTGCTGTTTTCCAATTTTCACCATTTTCACTAATTTTGTTTTTAAGGTATTTTTATTTTTTATATTGTAAAATGTTCTCAGTGTGAGTTATATTTGCTGTTTGCAACTCTAATAATTTGTATGATTCAAACAAATTCATTTGCCACTTTGTTTTTAATTTATATTATATGCCTATTTAAATTCAAACCCCTAATAACTTGCTTTCAATGGCTGAAAATTAGTGAATATTTTCTCCACATAACTCAAGCAAGTGTGTTGTGAACATTTTAACAAATCCAGGTTACTAACATGATTACTTAATTTAGTACGATATGAAAAGAATTGTTGCCTTTTCACGTTAGTGATTAAATCTCACTTTTAATTTAATCTTTTTAATATTCTTTTTCTCCTCCAAAATGAGGTATTCATATATGAAAATGTTTTTCACACTTGCTATATCTTCTTAAATTATAAAATCTATATGAACTCCTTAGGGAAAAAGAAAAAATGTAGAGAGTGGAATGTCTCCTCTCACTCTCTTTCCATATAATCCACTTCACCTGCCAACAGATTGGTGTATAACAACTCTGGATTTTCCCATGCTCTCCTCTTCTCCACCTCACACTTGAAAACACATAAATGTGCATATAGATATTCATAGGTATTTTAAATGGACAACTTTGTATGGAAATGCTTAGAATCCAACTTTACCAATATTGGTGGGGAATTGTGCAAAACTTTATTTGTAAATTGTATCTCAGTAATGTCGGAAAAATTTTTAGAAGAAATTCATTCTCATGTACTTTAATTTTTTCTAAAAATCCGTGTTGTGTTGACCATCGCAATACATACATCTTTGTTCCCTTTGTCTCTTAGGGGATAAACATCTAGCACAGTGATTGCTAGGCCGAAGGGAAGGCATATGATATATTGATAAACACTTCCAAATTGCCTTCCAGATAGATACCAATTTAGAGATGTACTAATAGTGTACACTCAAATCTTTGCTAACATTGAGTATGATCAACCTTTCTCAATTTTTATGTCTCATGGGCAAAATTTTTTTAACTTTTTATTTATTTGATCATTAGAGATTTATAAATGATGCATATTATTATTTATATTTCTTTTGGTAGTTGCCATTTTTTCTATATGTTTATATATGTTTAACTGAAATATAGAAAATAATTTATTTTAAATAGTATTATTGTCTGATAATGCAACTATTTTGTCTCTTATTTCCTTTTCATCTTTGATATATCTTTGTAATAGCTTAAATTTATATACAACCAAATCAAAATAGTGTTTCCTTCTAATCCTGAGTTTCAACTCATAGCTACAGGAGCCTTATGCATCTCAAGATCATTTTTTTAAAAAATCTACTAGTTAAGCAGGTTACAGGCTTTTAAACATATTTGTATTCATTTTCTTTGATCTTTATTGAACACGGCAATAATGAAATCCAAATTTGAAACTTGTATGTCTTAGCAAGGAATGTTCTTCATACATTTTTCCAGAAATAAACTTTCCAAATTATTAGACATTTTCAAAAAAACTGATATTGCATCCAAGTCAAATTTATATAACATGCCACATATTGAGAATCCAGAACAAATAACGTAATATTTCCATCCTCTGAAGGATAAAGTAGGTAATGAGAGAGAGAAGAAAAGCCTTCTTTAAAATGGTAATTTCTATGTCTTCTAGTCATATTTTCCATAAAGTATTCTTCAGCACTCATCAGAGGATAAACATCTAGAGAAATGGGTTCTATTGTCAAATACATTTGGAATTATATATATATATACATATATATATATATGAGTTTTATAATTGAGTTTTATATAATATAAAATATGAGCTTTATATACTATTTCATATGGTAATATGTTTTATTAAGTACCAAAACCACAAAAAACAAAGTATGTTTCCCAAATTTATTTATTGACGGAGCATTTTTACAAAGAGGCGGCAACTAAAAATAGTGTTTCAAAAAATAATACCTATACTATATTTATAATATATAATTAACACGTTTCATGTATGTGTATATATGCATGCATATGTGTACATTATGTATGTGTGTGTTTGTATGTTCATGTATGTCTTTATATTAAACTGATTATCCTCTAATCTGGGAAATCAGTACGTTCTACACTACTAGGCTCCAGCAATGGAAAAGTTCAACACATGCTTTAATATTCATCTCAAAGGCATTAATTTGAGAGAAACGAAAATTGAGTTCCAAAAGCTTGGATTTCAGAGCTAAGCTGTAGAAGTCCGCAGGGTCTTCCATGTGAGAACAAGTTTAATCATCACTCAAAAGTCTACACCAAGCCAGGCGCAGTGACTCACACCTCTAATCTCAGCACTTTGGAGGCTGAGTGGGGTGGATCACTTGAGTCCAGGAGTTTGAGGCCAGCCTGAAGAACATAGTGAGACCTCATCTCTACAAAAAATGAAAAATTAATTAGCTGAGTGTGATGGTGTGGACCTGTAGTTCCAGCTACTCAGGAGGCTGAGGCAGGAAGATCACTTGAACCAAGGAGGTTGAGGTTGCTGTAAGCTATGATTGCATCAAATCCTGTCTTAAAAAAAAAAAAAAAAAAAAAAAAAAAAAATTGACACCAGCTTCAAGTGATTAATCACCCCTTCTCCCCAGCACCAGGCAGGTAATCAGTCTTTCACTATTTGAGTGAATACCATACATAACCCCACAGCCAAGGAACTACTTTATCTGCTGCTTTGTCTAGAAATATAACTTGTTTTTTATAGTAGCTTGTCTTCCCCTAAAAGTTCGGTAGGTTTTATGACCTTTGAGTCTGAATCTTTGCTCAGCCTATCTGAACTACCTCACCTGACCAGCCTTCCCTTTTCAATGATGCAGAGCACTCATAAACAGCTCGGGGGACCTAGAGGGACAGAAGGGCTGGGAAATGCACAGGAGTCCAGCACTTGCACTGTGTATATGCATTTCTGTGCCCATGAAATGACGGTCCAGATTAACTCAGTACTTTCAGTTGAGCAAGAATTATGGATTCTTCCTTTCAATGTTTGATCCAAAGGTAGTCTTCTAATCCCCACTGTATTGAGTCAAATTGTGATATATAGTGATAAGATTAGAAAGCAGATAGGGATAAAATTTGTCAATTAAAAGTACCTCAGTTTTCTTATTTAAGAATGGAAGTTTTACTTAATCACTTCAAATTTCAACTCTATAGCAGCTGTTTCTCTCCCACTCTTAGCTTGCATTTTTTTCCTGCAATCCTATTTTCCCTTTCCTCATTTCTTTAACTTTTCCATGGCAAGGAACTCTCAACTAAGGCATCCCTTCATCCAGAAAGCCTTCAGTCTACTCCAAGAATCATTCTCTTTTTCCCTACTAGTTTCTTTGGTCACACATATCCTATCATCATTCTGTCTTCTTCTATCTCACTGAATGGCCTCTATACATATTTATCAATATATAATATTCATTGTCTTTGACGCAATAAATGAAGTTCTCAAGGATATGGAGAAGGTCATGCATTTTCTTCTTTTCTTTTTGGATTCTCTGTGGTTCCCATCATAGTCCTGGTTACCTAACAGGCACTAAGTAATTACGGTGGTTGACAAATGATTTTGTGAATAATATAAACACTCCGAAATACTCTCACAGCAAACTTGAAGACTTAATAGAAAATGGAACCAATGATTAGGACCTGTTCAGTCATTCATATTACTTTTCTGATTTCAGCCTTTCTTAACAGTTTCACCTACTTCTAACCTCAATTCAGAATCACAATGATAACCACTGTCCTTATTCCAATTGTTTCTTCCCATGCCTGTGAAGAAAATGGTAAAGTAACAAGGTCTCAGAATGACATGAGAGCTCGGTCTGTAATCCTTCAAAGTGGCAGGGCCACCATCACTTAGTTTCCCTATTTTTAACCTTTATTTTCCTGTTTTCACCCTGAGTAGTTCCCCTATTTTTAACCTTTATTTTCCTATTTTCACCCTGAGTAATCTCCTTCTCACTGGAAATATTAAGGGACACTTTTCAGAAAGTTATTAAGCCATAGGTGAAATTGTCCTGATTCCTAGCAAAATTTATCAAGTCAATAATTGTTAATTTAATGTAATGTGTGATGCAAAGGTGCTAGGACTTAGATATGTTGAATGTAGTTAATTCAATGTCATGCTTTGTATTTTGAAGAAGCTGCTCTTGGTCATCATATTTCATTCTCCATGAAGCAAATCAACTTTTAAAACAAACCTAATTGTAGGTTTTTATTTTCTTTTTGCTGTACCCTTTCTAAAAATATAAGCGTTCATAAGGTCAGGGACAAACACAAATTTAGAACAAATTGTTGGGCACATATAAAAGCACCTGCTATTTGGGAGACTGGTACAGGAAGATCACTTGAGGCCAGGTGTTCAGGTTCAGCCTGGGAATCATTACAAGATCCTGTCTCTAAAACAAAAACAGAACCCTACACATATACAAAAAAAAAGAAAATAATAATAAGGCAAACCTGTGGTCAAGTTCCAACAGCATCTTCTCAAAGAGACCTTTCTTTACAAGGCTTCTCACTCTCTCCATCCTTGGGAAAAACAATTCACCATTGAACACAATAGCGACCACTTACTGAATGCCTGGTACATGCGAGGCACTCTACTAAGCACTTTACAAATGTCATCTCTCAGGTAATCCTCTTCCCAGTTCTAGGAACTTATATCTTCATTTTACATATGAGCAATCATATTTAGAAAGGTTAAATGATATGACAGATTCATGCAGTTTGTTTGTGACACAGCAGGAATTTAATGTTCTCTTCAAAGCTTAGTCTATTTCTCTAAAACAGACTGCCTTGCCAATCTGTAGATATCAACTCAATATATTGTACTTAGTTTACTTGTTAAATTAGCTCTAAGTTTTTAGTTTTAATTTTTTTAGTGTAGTTATTCCATTTAGAAAATGTTTAAAATTGCGTAGACTATGCTTAAGATATATATATTTATTACTTTATAAGGCTTGTCAACAGCTGTACAAACCAAAATACTACATAAAAAAAACTTCACAGTTCCGAATACTGATAGTTAAATAGTTTTTTGTTTACTGGTTTTAATTTTTACATGTACTTTAATGACTTCTTTGTTCTTTCTCTCTATATATTCATTGTCTCTTATTCAAACATAGTATCCTGTGATGATATAGCATAAATAGATTAAAAGTATGTTGAAGTGTTTACTATAGTTTGTTTAATGAAATAATTCAGCAAATATTTAATCTTTGGATAGTGATATTCTTGCCTCAGTTCTGTGACTCTCATTCCAACAAATTATTTTAATTTCACCAGTATTATCTTTTATGCTGGTCAACTTAATTTTATGGGGCCTTTCTTTAACTTTAAATGTAAATGTAGGGAGGGGGGAGGGATTGCATTGGGAGTTTTACCTGATGTAAATGACGAGTTGATGGGTGCTGATGAGTTGATGGTGCAGCACACCAACATGGCACAAGTATACATATGTAGCAAACCTGCACGTTATGCACATGTACCCTAGAACTTAAAGTATAATAATAATAAAATAAAATTTAAAAAATAAATGTAAATGTAATATTCCTAGAAATTGAGAGAAAACCTTGGTGTAAGAATCCTTTACAAGCATTTACATTCTTAACTAAACATATATATCAGTTGATAATATAAGTTAGCATATTTAACTTGGAAATTTCAAATATTTAAGTTTTCTTGCCTTTAGGCTTTCTTCAAGCGTAAGACATTGCAACTCAAAAGTATATATTTTGGAAGCGATTCATCATCATCCCAGAAAAAACTGCGGAGACTTTGTATATTTAAAGGAGAAAATTCCAAACTATTTTTGCCTTGAATAATCTTTGTAGAAAAATGATTTTTAGTGCCTTTGGCAAATTGTCACAGGCAAACAACCCTACTTCTCAACTTCAAAACAATGTGAAATTTACCAACCTTAAAAGTCTTTTTCTAGGACTGTGTCCATCACTGTTATGGGGCAACACCGGTACTTGTACAAAAGCACAAATCACATCCACTTTCAATTATAGAGACTTATCTCTAATTTCTAGAAAGGATGGTGAATTTCAGAATCATTATGAAACAACAATACTAGAAGAAGGCAGAGAACCACTACAAATTACATTTGCAATAGTTATTAACTGCTCCTGGACACTACTTCCTTTTTATAAAGCAAATCAAATCCAGTTCTGGAACCTCAAGTTCTCACTCAGTGAGAACCTCAAAGACACACATGCATGGGTTAACCCCAACTGGGACTACTGTGTTCTATGAAAAGTGGAGAAAATGTGCAAGTTGGAAAAATGCCTCTGGGTCATCATCCATTGTGGTGGATATTTTTTCAGTCACCATGTAAAATATATATCTATTTGATAACTATGATTTAAAAAGCTCTGAAAAGCCAGTATTTTAAGGTATCACTAGAGATTACTAAATAGGCAATCGCCAAGAATTTGGAGAAAAATATGCAAGGGTAAAATTATGAAAATCTAATACCGTACAATTAACAAATAATTCCTTTAAGAATACTAATTATACTTATTCTGAGAGGAGCAAATGAGTTAAGTCTCATTAGCATAAAGATTTATTTTTGTTAGGATGCAATAAAAGGTAGGGCTAGGAGACATTTATAGAACTGTATATATTATGGAAAAGAAAGCAAAACTTTTGTATGTAGAAATCACTTTGGTTAATTATTAGAATTTTGGTTTGGTTGTTGCTCATTTACTTGTTTTTAGGAACAGGGAGACAATTAGACCTACAGCACTGCAGTATATTTGAAAAAAGCAGTGTTGAAAAACCAAAGGATTAGGGGAAATAAGGAAACAATTGGTTATGAATACAAAATTAAACTAAAGTCAATGAACATAGATGAGAATTAAATAGATAGCTTGAAAGCTGTGAACAAAAGAGTTTCTAAAAATTGCTTATGAGACCATTATCATTTACTTATCTTAATAATAACATTATTATTTATTATCTTATTATTAGAAATAATAACATTTCTAAAGTGATTAGTAAGCCTGCTCGATTTTTAGGTGTCATTAAATCTTCAGAAGAAGGAAATGACAGAATGAGAAGCAAAATCTAAAGATTATCATAGGAGATTATATGGAGGGAAGAGAAGTATATGAACTTCACAGTAGATAAAATAAATACCTGTACTAGATATAAGAAAATGACTTCAGTTTTAATTTGATTCTTTATAAGTCATTCTTATTCCAGGATAAAAGTGTCATTATGTGCTTTGCTTTAAATATATCAACACAATATGCTTGGATATTTGAAAATCCAAGATGGAGAGTAGTGAACACAAAACTACAATATTATTCTACACCTGTATAGAATAATGATACCCTCAGACTTGAGATATGCATTTCTGGAAACTGCACTTCAGGCAAGAAATTACCACATTGAGAAAATCCATAACAATGCAATACAATTATTAAAGCAGCAGCCCCCAACTGGTCAATAGATAATGCTCTAAGCATCCCTGAATCACTGCACACAAGGCCATAACTTCAGGACTTTGATTATGGAGCAAACTTCCCTGTGGCCCTTTTTTGAAAATTCACAGTATTCACCACTAGAAACCTAATGTATTAGAGTATCCTGCGGTGTAGACTTAGCTTAGATGTCTGTATTTTATAAAGTCCCCCACAGAAGATAATCACAGGATATAAATGACTAATCTATTGCTTACTAGTAGTTCTTGTTACAGTTTGAATAAGTGGAGTGAGAACATCATAATCAGCACCTTAGTCCTGCTCTCCCTTCTCTTCGTAGGCATACAAAAATTATTAGACCAGTGAGGACCAGGGCCCTGACTAGTGTAGTGTGTGTGTGTGTGTATGTGTGCATGCACGTTTGTGCATGTGTTTTCAACTCCTAAATAGTTAGCATTACCACAAACTAGTTTTCAAAATGTATTTCTTAAATGAATAAATAAATTACTAAAGACTTCTTTGAGCTAAACAATATATTAGGTCCTTGTGCATTATACCTTGCACTTTTTAAAGTAATTCCAAAAGGCATGTGATATAATTCCTAGGTTAGGGTAAAGACGATCAGAATCTACCTTTCAGTTGTGTGAAGTCACACAGCTCGTGAGTGTGTGCCCCGCCAACATCAGATCACTGATCTTCCTTCTACACAAGGGATCCCAAGGCTTCAAAAAAGCAGAGTCCTCTCATCGCGAAAGCTTGAAGTCTCATGATTTATGGAGGTGAAAGCATTTCTATGTAAGTAATGATTTTAAAAAATAAATTAGGATTCTTCAACCTGGAGAAATAAAAATGAAGAAAAAATGTTATAAACTCCATAAATTCAAAAATATTATGAGAGGCCAGACATGAAAATTTTCAGTAATCCGAGAATGTTTGAAGAGGCTGTCCCCAGAAACTCACAAAAGATACTTTTTAGAACTAATAAAAGATACTTCTACTTTACAGAGTTACTTGTAAAACTTTGAGACTTAAAACCCTGAAAATGCTTCGTTTTGTAGATCTACATGAATCTGAAGAGGATAGTGAAAATTCCATACGTGGAAAATCCATAATAAATTGAAGGGAAACTAGGACTCGAAGGCAGATGTGGGTCTAAAATATGATTTGTATTAATGAAGTATCTCAATATCTCAATATTTTAAGTAGAATCCAATTTCTTTGAAGTTCCAGAACTCCCAATTCTCTGCCTCCTATCTACCTAAAAAAAAACAAAAAAAAACTGAAGTTTATCACAGTTGCTGTTCAAGTAGAAAAGCTAAACCAATGCTGTAGTTCCATGTGAGTAAAAATGTATATTATACTAATGTTGGAATGAATGCTTAATGATAAGCTGAAGTTATTAATAAAATTATATTAATAAATTAATGCAATCTACATCTTACTGAACTTTTTAAAAGACAAGGCTATGAATATATATATATATTTTGCAATGAGTTTTATGATAACAGGATAGGATTTTAACCAAATAATTACCCTTAACCTGGAGAAATTTTGCACCCCAAGAGACATTTGACGAGTTCCAAAGACATTTTTGATTGTGACAACTGGGGTGTAAGGTATAACTTATCTGGTGGGTAGAGGCCAAGAGACACTGCTTAATATCCTACAATGCATGAAATGGCACCTACAGCAACGAATTATCTGGTCCTGTGGTAGGTAGGATTCTAAGGTGTCTCTGAACATTTACAACTCCTTCCCAGTGTTTACACCATGCATAATCCCTGAATTGTGAATATAATGAGATTTCATGCCTATGATTGTTGTGGCACAGCTGAGTTTTAGGTAGGGAGATAAACAGGTATGAGCCCTTTAAAAGAGGATGGTTTTCTCCTGATTGTCACCAAACAGGAAATGAGAGAGAATCAGAGCATGGGAGGGATTCAACACAAGGGAGGTCGTTGTGGGGATTTAAGGAGCCATTGATCAGGGATCTGAGAGGAGCCTCTAGGAGCCAAGAGCAGTCATTGGCTGACATCCAGCAAGGAAACAGAGACTTCAATTTTGCAACCACAAGAAACAGAATTCTGCCCATAACAGGAATAGGCTCAGATAGGACCTTGAGCCACTAGATAAGAATGCAGTCCAAGCCAGTGCAAAGATCTTGGCCACACCACCTTGAGCTATGAGCTAAGAAACAGGTGTCTAAAGTCATAAAATTTGATTTGTTATGCTGCAGTGTTGTTTTACATACATACAGGCCCAACGTGTTCATAGTGCCAAGTTTGAGAAATCCTGGCTAAAGCATTCTGGTCTAGCACTTCTCAAATTGCTATTAAAGGGGTGTTACTAGGTAGTTTTCAAAGAAACAATGAACAAAAACCTTCCCCTGAGGATAAACATTTGTTTAACTCAGGTCAAGTTAAAGATGTCTTGTTACTGTGGGACATTTCAGAAACTTTAATATCCTGGTTATGTTATGAAGTTACATGAGAGGAGTTGGTTATAAACCAATTCCAAAGCTCATTTGAATAAAGATCTGCTGTTACGGGAAAATGGATTAATGTCTTTTGATTCCAAAATCAATTAATATCTTTTGATTTGATTAGGATCAAATTTAGTCAAATGTACAAACAGAACCAACAAAAAAAAGAAATTGATTTCATGGCTCATCTTCCTAATTTCAAACTAAATCAACTATACCAAAAAAAATGTATACCCTTTAAAATTTAGACTATTACCACAATGATGGCAATGTTTTTTTTTGTTTGTTTGTTTGCTTGTTTTGAGACAGAGTCTCTCTCTGTCACCCAGTCTGGGGTATAGTGGTGCAGTCATAACTTACTGTGACCTTGAACTCCGGAGCTCAAGTGATCCTCCTGCCTTAGCTTCCCGCGTAGCTGAGATGACAAGTGTGTGCCACAAAGCCCATCTAATATGTTACACATATTTTGTAGAGATGAGGTCTTGCTGTGTTGCCCAGGCTGGTCTTGAACTTCTGGACTCAAGTGATCCTCCTACCTCAGCCTCCCAAAGTGTCAGGATTATAGTTGTGAATCACCATGCCTGGCAACAATGATACTTCTTGATCATTTATTATTACAGAGGTCTTCAAATAGTGTACAGCATATCTGGAAGTTCAAATCTGCAAAGATACTGTATGTATATTTCAATTATTTGTGCAGGAGAGACGCAAAGACTGAGGGAAATGCATGTTAGACATTACATCACATTCTACTTTTACTAGCTCTGCTATTGTCTTCCTTCCACGGTTGTCTTCTGGTCACTTTTAAAGCATCTCCATAGACCTGGAAGAAACTTTATTTTCTCTTTTTCTTGCAACACCCACAGATTATCATTCTGTTAATAATATAGCACATGGAGATGGGGATGGGGGTGTGGTAAAGGGATCTTCTACCTTTCTTCAGACTTCCCGAGTGTGCACTATCTTTCTGTGAGTTTCAAAATGCCCTCATCCATATTTTCTACTGTAGTTTAGACACTCGCGTTGTCTGCACTGATATCTGTGATTGCTACAAACTACTGGACACCATTTCTGTCTGTTTTTACTTCTAGGTTCCACATTGCTTTCAGTAGTATCAGTTTCTCCCAGTACAGTATCCACTCCAATATGTGGCTCTACTTTGAATGATAGCCAACCTTTAATATATATTACACTACAGATAGTAACCAGTCACTGCTGATGAGATTCAAACTATGAGAAGGCCTTTTTTGAAGAATGACAATAACCCTAGCAATACTTTAAGGGATAACAATGAAATCTCCACCAAAAAAAGGTTTCAACTATCTGTTAATTAAATAGCTACTATGTCTGACTTAGTATATAATATTTATGTTAACAATATCAATGCCCTATATTGGTTTTCCACTAAATACAGCTAACATATTTAACTATTATTATTCCAAAATGATTATTTTTAGCTTAACTCAAAACCATTTTAGAGAAGGATTGTTTATATCTGTTTTATACAGAGAACAACTTTAACATGTAGTATAATCGATTCTCTAGATTAGAAATCATTTTTATTCTATGCATTACTTGCTGGTGATTAATCTTCATGTGATCAGAATGAGCCTGCTATTTAAATACTGAATTACACCTACTAAATTGAGAATAATTGCTTTCTACCTGGCATTAAAGGACTTCCATAACAGTCCCAATCGGCCTTTACAATCTAATCCCCCATTACCACCCTACACAGGTGGCATACTCTAGCCAAAATAAATTTGTCACCATTTTATACTCTTGTTATACTCACTAAAACATTTACGTTTACTGCTCTTTTACTCACAAAGACTTTGATTGAGGATATCCTAAGTTGTGTTACAGCAACAGATAGTTCCAAAATTGAAGTGACATAACCCACCAAGTGTCTATTTCTTGCAAATACTTTATGATTAATGCAGGTCATGGAGGGGTAGAGGGGTCGTGGGATTACTGTGATTCACAAGATCTCTGAGACATAGGCTGACAGAGACTGCAAATTTAATTTCTTCACATTTATTTAGAAGTAAAATGGAAAAAATAATGTCTACTTTTGCAATTCTGTCATGAAGATTAAATATGGAAAACACTGTTCGGATACACCAAAGTTAACATTCCTTCTCTCTTTCTCCATTGACTACCTGTAAGAAACAAATTTCACCTCCCATTTGGACTATAGTTATGTTTTTGCCTGCTAAATGTTAAGTGCTTGAGGACAATGCATATGTCTTCTTTATTCTTGTATCTGCTTAATCATCCAGATGTTTCCAGTAGACTTTTAGTAATACTTGTTGAATATAGAGAACTCATAATTCTCCAATACTGAAATGGCTCTCTAAGTGTTCTCTGCAATCCTTGCTCTGTATTTAATCTGAAATAGAAATAGAAATAAAATACTGAATGTTTTATTTTTAAAGAGTCATATAAGATAAATGCATGACTAATTTTAGCTTTAATTTTTTCCTCCTACAAACCTTTATGAAAGTTTATAAACTGAGAAACTTTTTTCCAAGAAGTATGGATCCCAGCATATAGTAATCAATTAATGCATATTTATGAAGTCGGATCCACTTGCAGAGAAACTATACACATCCAGAGATATTAATTATACATCTGTAAAATATAAATTAATATAGGCTTTTGTCAAGAGATTTTTCTCTGAGTATCCTATAAGAAATATTTCAGGATCTTGAAGTAAACAATCTTAAGCCACATATGTTTGGAAGTAATTTAGTAATGTTAGGGTTTTTATACTTTTTATTGATATTTCATAGGCACTTTTATAAGCCAGAAAAGAAATATTAGAAAGTCATACTTCTACAAATGCTATTTCCAGTCTTTGCATGGCTTATTGAAGTGTCTGGCTTATGGAATGCATTTGGGTTCCATTCCTTACTCTATCAATGACTACATAATTCAAACATAAAAATATGAAAATGCTTACTTGTTCAGATACAGGTGTCTCATAACATGTAAGAAAAAATTTGTATAAAATATGTAAGTTCTTTGAAATGCAAAGTATAAGCTATTATTGCTCTACTATTGTTTTAACAAATTAGTTTCCTTCATCAATAGTCATGTATAGAACTGGATTAATACTAGTAGACACACACATAAATAGAAGGAATATATTATCAATAAGGTTGTTTTGTCTAGAAACGCAATGAAAGATTCTCAACTACACACATGAATTTTACACACATACTATTATTCATATCTGAAATATGCATTTTTCTTATAAATCCCTTGCTTCTTGATATTCTAGGTGTCAACCAATTTTTCACTGGATTTCCAACCCATAAAAAGAAGCTGTAAATTTCAGAAATACGAGAGTGTGATTTCAAGACAAATACATCACAAAAGTATGAATAAGAAAGAAATGTGTTGTTTCAGCATAGGCAGGTATTCCTCTTAATTTATGGAGCCGTTTGTCCTGCTTGTAAAATTCCATTTTTTATGGAATAGAGAATTATTGCTGCTGTAAGATGTAACAAAATGGCTAAACGCCTGAGGGAAACATAATAAGGACATTTGGGTTACGAATATAATAATATTCAAAAGATTTCAGTGGGAAGTTAGAAAAAGTTATCCCAGTTTTCTTTTAATAAATTGAAGCAGAATGCTAATTTAAAGCTAAATGAATATAACAATCTGAATGCTGCCATACACACTAATATAATTTCTTTAAAAGATTTGCCAAATGGTCTGTATGTAACAATAATTAAAACCATTAATGAAATTCCATGACTTTTTTTTTTGCCTTGATTATTATATCCATTTGTCTAATTTAGACTAAATATTAAATATTCCAGTTACTTTAGTGTGCTACATAAAATTAAACAAATAGAGATGGGAATGTTAAGGAAAGAAGATACATACTGTACAGTACTGGGTGTCCCTAAATATTCATTCTGCCTTTCATTTTTACTAACTGAAACCCAGTTCTGTGTGGTTTAGTGTTGTTCCCAGCTAAACACTTGATTTCCCCAGGTGCTGCCCATCTAGGTGTGGCCTAATGACACATTTCTGGCCAATAAGATGTAAGTAGAACAATGTTGGGCAAGGCACCCAGGAGAGCTGTGTATTCCTGGATTAAAAGAGACAGATTTAGCTGCCATTCCCTTTTCTTCCCGTTTCCACTTTTATCTTGTGGAATGTCTTTGTGATGCATAGGAGTGCAGATGCCATGTTGCAATTGAGGATAAAAGTCACATTTCAACGTTTGCAGGCCCCATAGGTAGATGGTGCCTGAAGCATCAAAGACATCTTAAGGCCACTGCCGTAGTACTGGGTTTCTTATTATATGGAGAAAATAAATCACTTCTGCAATCTTGTTGTATTTTTTTTCCCCTTATACAAGTGTTGAACACAAGAAAAAGGAAAGGGAAGAGGAAGAGGAGAGATGACAGTAAATCTATGCAATTAAAAAGACAAAATGAGAGATTTTAAAGTAGGCAAATAAATAGAAATCCTATCTTCAGTCTTCAAAAATGACTTCAAGAGTTCTAGTTATAACATAATCACTTTCTGCAGTCTAGGTGTTACCAGAAAGGGGGTCTCGATCCAGGCCATAAGAGAGCATTCCTGGATATTGTACAAGAAAGAATTCAGGGTTAGTCCACAGAGTAAAGTGAAAGCAAGTTTTTTAGGAAAGTAAAGGAATAGAAGAATGGCTACTCCATAGACAGAGCAGCCCCAAGGGCCACTGGTTGCCCATTATTATGTTATTGTTGTTGTTTTCTTAATATGCTAAACAAGGGGTGGATTATTCATGCCCTCCCCACCCAACCTTTTTAGGGCATATAGCATAACTTCCTAACGTTGCCACGGCATTTGTAACCTGTCATGATGCTGGTGGGAGTGTAGCAGTGAGGACGACCAGAGGTCACTTTCATTGCCATCTTGGTTTCGGTGGGATTTGGCTGGCTTCTTTACTGCAAATTATTTTATCAGCAAGCTCTTTATGAACTGTATTTTGTGCTGACCTCTTATCTCATCCTATGACTTAGAATACTGTAACCATCTGGGAATGCAACCCAGTAGGTTTCAGACTCATTTCACCCAGTCCCTATTCGAGATGAAGTTGCTCTGGTGTAACTGCCTCTGACATAGGCAGGAAGTAAAACAAGAGAAAAGGGGAAAAGAGCATGTGAAATTAAGTAAGCCCTCTGTTAAGAAGTGCTCTTAGAATCCTAAACCACCAATGTGGATTTGAACACAAGAGTCCCATGTCTACCACTGTCTGTAGGAAGATTGAAGAATATGTTTCCTTACCTGGGTACATTGATGTTACTCTATCATTGTAATATTACTCTTATAAAATGAGATGAGTATCTTTTTTTTTTCTTACTAGTATTCTCTGGAAAATTTGGGGCAATTTCTTACTTTCATCGATGTAGCTGTTTTTCAATATGTATTTCACACTTTCAGACTATGATGTAAGGTTTATTAGCATCAAACTGCAAACTCAATTTAGGGCTGGATCAGCGATCCTGAATTCTTGAAGGGAAAGTTGGCCTGTTTTTGTCTCAAGAATCCTGGCCAAGACAGATTCATGTATGTTCTCTCCCTCTCTCAACTGAGCTTTCTTAGTTTACACTTTTACTGAGGGTGAAACTCTTTCAGTTTCTCAGTCATTTTAGGTAATTCTTTTTGGGGTAGTCTTAATTGTAAGTCTCCATCTTACTTCTCTCCATTCATGTCTTTTAAAAACACCAGACTTTGGTTACTTTGATGTCTTTAAAACATGTATATAAATTATCTGATGTTCCTCCTCGGTAGCAGATTCATGCGCAAAACAAATGTTGTGTTAAGTACCTGAGTTCTAATATAGTTTGTTTTGCAGCTATGGTAACAGGAAAACAGGGAGATTACCACTACCTTGTCTGTATGGCTCCTCATCCTAATTTTCTGTTTCTTCATTTGTGAAGAAGGAAGACTTTTGTTTTCACAAGAGCTTTTTTTTTTTTTTTTTTTTGAGACGGAGTCTCGCTCTGTCACCCAGACTGGAGTGCTGTGGCCGGATCTCAGCTCACTGCAAGCTCCGCCTCCCCGGTTCACGCCATTCTCCTGCCTCAGCCTCCCGTGTAGCTGGGACTACAGGCGCCGCCACCTCGCCCGGCTAGTTTTTTGTAGTTTTTTTTAGTAGAGACGGGGTTTCACCGTGTTAGCCAGGATGGTCTCGATCTCCTGACCTCGTGATCCGCCCATCTCGGCCTCCCAAAGTGCTGGGATTACAGGCTTGAGCCACCGCGCCCGACAAGAGCGTTTTTTTTTTTTTTTCTTGAGACAGAGTCTCGCTCTGTCCACCAGACTGGAGTGCAGTGGTACGATATCGGCTCACTGCAACTTCCGCCTCTCTGGTTCAAGCAATTCTCCTACCTCAGCTTCCTGAGTACCTGGGTTTACAGGCGCCCACCACCATGCCCGGGTAATTTTCGTATTTTTAGTAGAGACAGGGTTTTGCCATATTGGCCAGGCTGGACTCGAACTCCTGACCTCAGGTGATCTGCCCACCTTGGCCTCCCAAAATGCTGGGATTACAGCAGTGAGCCATCACACCCAGCCCACAGGAGCATTTTTGTTGAAAAATAAAAACAATTTAGGGAGTAATATGTAACCTTATAATTTTATTTCAAAACTATCTTATTTAAAAGCTTGAAAATCAACAGCATGATAAGGAGCAATACAAGCTATTGGGGGTCTAGTGTGTGTGTTTTGTGTTCAGAATATACATTTTCAGCTACTGATACTATTTCAATAATGATTATAATCATTTCAGTTTCTCTTAACTTTCTCAGTTTTGTTAAGCAGGATTCAAGAAATTGCTCACTTGTCAAAGATTTTGATTTTATGACCTTCATACATTTAATTTTTATGTACAGTCACATCTCCCTTTAATTATGTCTTTTGTGTTTTTCTTGATTAATACTCAGTGATATTTGTTTTATTCAACTTTATAAATAGACTTGGCATTTTGTTCTTCTCTATTAAAACTTTCAAAAAATTATCTTTCTTGTATCTTCTCTCTACAACTTCAAAAAACTTACTCTGACATTTATATTCCTTTCAAAGTTCCAGAAGATTTTCAGCTTTTATCCCCATTGAAAAAAAATCAAATATTTTAAACCATTTAAACCGTTATAGAATAGACAGTTGTGAGAAATTAGGAAAATGAATTCTTTTTTTTTTTTTTTTTTTAAGAAGCTTAAGACGTACTCTTAGGAGTGAGATGCTGAAATAGAGTGGCAGTAGAGGTCACTCAATGGAGAAAAATTTTTTAAATGATAGATTGATAGTTATCTAAATAGAAATACATATTTTCAGTCTAATGGCAGGAGTTGGGATAACAATGGAGACTTTAGTTCAATTGAACTCCTGAATGAATAGGAACAAATGACCCATCAAGATATATTAATGATAAACAAGGGGGAGAGAGTATACATTTGAGGAAAGGAGAGTGCTTTATATGAGGGAGAAAAAAAAAGATCAAGCTTTGAAAAACATGCCTAGAAGAATGGGTCATGGCTCTGCCTCCAGACTTCATGGACAATAATGTGAGGTGAGAGAAGGACCAGTGTCCAATCATGGAGAGAAATACAAGTTTCAGTGTGGAAACAAATAAAAGTTTCTACAAATAGACTACAAATACAGTGAACTTTTTTGGAAATGCAGCGAAGTTGGATTGTACAATATGGTAGAAGGAATAGAAAGCTGTATATTAATAAAATCATGAAAGCAATGGGTAAGTAGAATATACTATCTTCAGGAACTGTGGCTATGAAAGATATAGATGGAATCAGTCTATGGATATTAAATGCCACACCAGATGGCTGAATTAAATCAGTGGAATGTCTGTGGCTATGACTGAGGGGGTAGCTTGAATTGGCATGTGGCATTGCCTCAGTAGGAGCTGTATAGTCTAAGTGAAAGAGTGGCGAGTGGCTTATTCTTCTTCCTGTATTCAGGGCTCACCAGGGTGTTGTTGCTTCTACTGCTGCTTAAGCCTGGCCTTGCTGAGTCCTATCTAATATTGAGACAAAGTCTCAGTGGTGCTACAAAGGTACAGTGCTCTTGAGTGTGCTGTTTCCACTGAAGAGTATAAAGGTTGTATCTGCCAAGTGGGACTTCACGTTCATGAGTATTTCCTCAAGACAGAGTAAAAGTTATATTAAATTGTCAGATTAAAATAGAGAGGTCCAGAATGAATTGGTAGTAAGTAATTTAATTTGGTAATCACAGAATGCAAGTATTTTAAGTCACCAGGAAGTGATATCGCCGCATTAGTCTTGGGTTGGGTTGGTTGACATTCTTTCTCTTTGCTTTGAAAGGCAGGGATGAGGTCTTTTTAACCTCCTTCTTTTTCTCTCCCCATTTCTTTGCTCTCTCCCCTCTGGCAAGGACAGTGGAATAGTAGCAGTCTTATGTGATGTATCAGACAAGAACACCTTCTTCCCTGGTAATCCTTATAGCTTGGTATTCTCTTCAGCCGGCTTCGTGGCTATTCCACTGTACTTTTTCAACATTAATATTCCCATTCTATCCCTTAAATTACCCACTAAGAATGATATCAAAGTTATTTCCAGTACATTTTAATTTAAGGATAATGATCATTAATGACTACAAAGCTGAGATTTCCTCAGCTCAGAAAGCCTGAATATAGCTAAAGAAGATGAGCAGGGATGGATATTAATGATAAATATAGAAGATTAACTTCTTTATTGGGGTAGAAAAAGATATTTAGATTGCTAAGTTGTAATGAAAATTAAAACCTATAGTTCCTAAATAGTTCTAGGCCAACCATTACTTATAAACAGGCTATTCCTATATCACTTATACAAAATCTTTATCAGTCTTGCCTCTAATTGCAACTTACATGTTGGAAACAGCCCTAAATCTCCTGACATTTTCATGTCAGTGTCTTCTTTTGCATATCACACACCCTGGCCCCTACATAATGATTAGCATATCCTCTCTAATTCTGTAAGAACTGCAAAGTATATCATCATTTAATTTTGGTCACTCCACTTCAAATTCTTTATTCTTGGTCTACAAAAATCCTATGTTTAGTATAATTGTTCTGCTTATTTCCCTATACCATTTCTGTTAAATTAGAAAACTTCCTCCATTTCTCATTTCAGCTTTTATTATGTTGGCCATCCTTAGTTTATGCAAAAGAAAATGATGGGAATTGATCATCTTCTCCCACTTTTTAGCTTTCCAACTTATTTTCTCCGGACATGCTTCCCTCAACCTCCCCCATGTAGAACTATTGAAGCTCTAGTACTGCATTCTTGACTGACAATGTTACTGATGAACCCTTTAGCCTTCTTGGCTCACACCTACTCCTACATTAGAACCTCATGAATGAACATGTGGGAGTCCATTTGCTCCCAAGTCAGTTTTCTACTTCTCTCACAGTGGTACCTTTGTAAGCAGAACTGGTGGCATCTTAGAATTCTAGTTTCACTCCAAGATCAGTCTTGAGTCTGTTGTCTGATTGAAGCTTTGTTCTACCCCACAATGCTATAATGTTGAGATCTGCCTTCCACAGCTATGTGAACTCTGGATATTGAGCTTGCTCATAGAAAACATGTTGTTACCATTGTCTAATATTAGATGAACCCTAAAGTATATGGCCTCCATTTCTACTCTACCTTAATATACTTCTTAATATACTTAATATACTTCTTAATATACTTCTTAATATGTTCTCTCATGTTTTCCATGATCTAGATAACAAGTTTTATACAGCTTTTAGTCCAAGTGAACAATTATGCCACCAATATGAACTTCCAGTAAGATACTGATGGCCGTACCATGTATCTTCCATCAGCCTCACACTCACTCTGCTTGCCTCCTACCTAGCATTCCATAATTCTCAAAAAGCTAACCTAATTCTAGGTACAAGCAATTCTATCGCGTCTAAATAGAATTAAAAGTGTGTCCAGATACTCTATTTTATTTCATTGACTCTGAAAACTATTGTAGGTATGGTACTGGGTATAGAAAAACAAAGTGCATGTATAACACTATGTAGTATGTATATATGTGTGTGTGTGCATGTATATATGATAAATATATAATCTATGTATAGATATATATAGATAAAATATATATATAAATGGTATATAATATATATTTATCATATATTATATGTCATATTATCATATAATATGATATATATCATATATGATATATAATATATACTTATATATTATATGATATCATATATGTCATATTATATATGATATATAATATATATACACCCATATGTATATATAGCTTTTAAATACACAAACACACAAACTTGGTATAGTTTAATTAACAGTGCTAGTCTTATCTATTATGCCTTCATGGACTATGTTATTTCTATTTAGTAGCAAAGACCCAAGACACTAAGGATGGCATCTAGGCTACCCTGTGTCAAGTAGCACTCAAATATGACATGATGGTAATAATTGATAACATAGGTATCCAACACATACAATGGGCAATTACATTTATGTGAAGAAAAACTGATAATTTATTAGTTTAGAATAAAAAGGTGAAGGTGTTGGTTTGAGCAAAACTCATTTGCCTGATACCACTTCCCAAAGAAATGATTAACTTTCTCTATGCTATTTCTCAGAGTTACCCTTAACTATGTTGAAAAATTCAGCATGAGCCATTGTGCCTGGTCAAAAAGACACTTACATTTTAAAGTTCAAGTACAAATCAATTGACAAGTATAAAAATATTATGTTCTTTCTCTGTAACTGACAACACAGCTGAAATGATAATCTAAGAGAGTAGGTATGAGTCTATTTATTATATGTGTACATCTCTTCTTAAAAGTATAGGCTGACAGAAGATTTCACATGGCGGAAAGTCTAGAAAGTACCCTGAGGGAACAGAATAATCTAAATCAAAGAAAGCTGACAAAGACAAGATAAACAAGGTAATAACAGGGTCAAAACATTCCTGTTGCCACATCTAATGAAACAAACAGGCAAAGAAATAAAAAGAAAAGCAGCAGAAACAAACAAGCAAACAAAAAATGTTAACATTAATCAGACTAGGAAAGGGTAAAAACTTATGTCAGATAGTTGGAAAATCATTGACTACAGCAAGAAAACCAATGATTGAATATGTGAATGTTACTCTACTCCTCCAAAAGCACAATGGTGTGTAAGGAATTGGTGAGTGGAATAGAAATTACTGGCTGTATGACTGGGCATGGTGGCTCACGCCTGTAATCCCAGCACTTTGGGAGGCCCAGGCGGGCGGATCACCTGAGGTCAGGAGTTCAAGACCAGCCTGGCCAACATGGTGAAACCCTGTCTCTACTAAAAATACAAAAATTAGCTGGGTGTGGTGGCAGGTGCCTGTAATCCCAGCTACTCAGTTGGCTGAGACAGGAGAATCGCTTGAACCCGGGAGGTGGAGGTTGCAGTGAGCCGAGACTGTGTCACTGCACTCCAGCCTGGACAACAAAGAGTGAAACTCCGTCTCAAAAAAATAAATAAAATAAATAAAAAATGCTGGCTGTCTCCATTATACATTCTTTCTTTCTTTTTGTTAGTACTAGAGACCCCAGTTTTGGCTTGGAGCACAAACACATAGGATAAAAGATTGTATTTTCAAGTCTTCTTGCAAGTAAGTATTGGAAGTGATTTAGTTTTGACCAATGTGCTATAGAATGAATTGTGTGTGATTGTAGGTAGGAGTCCTGAAGGAAGGGTGCATACTCTTTTCCTCCTCTGTTCTCATGTCTGCTGGCTGGTGGATGCAGTGGCTGAAGCTGGAGTGCTCTTGAGTCACAGCATGGAATGTGGGTACCAAAAGCAGGATTCAAGTTAAAAAAGATGGGATCCCTCGTGATCCTTGAGCTGCCATATAATCCCATACTCCACACACGATGTAGCAAAAATTTAAGCTTCTATTGTGTTTAAGCTTCCATTATTTGGATTCTTTCACAGCTGAAAATAATCCCATTCTTGATGTAAAAGGATATCAATTACTGAACATTCCTATCTTTCTGTTTTAATCCTTTCACTCAATTGGGTGTACCAGTTTAGCAAAGTTCCTAAGTGGAAGGTTGTACTTTCCTTTTCTCCCTATCCAGGGCCAGAGAGAGACAATGGGTTATGTAAATGCTTCAGCTCTACAGACACACATTTATCCTCTAGTGGGTTTTGCCAAAACTGTGGACTAGGTGGATTCAGGGTCACCTTGAACTGCTTTCTCCACCATGTCTGCTGGTGACAACATATTCATCTTGAATACCACAATTTCACATCTCTTAGTTAGCTTAGAAATAAGCAGGAGAGAATAATTTATCAGTGGTCTCAATCTCCCAATAAAAGTTAAGTGAAAACAACAACCACCACCACAACAAAACTCATCCAGCTCAAAATTTAGAGGGAAGGGAGTGTGATGTGCAGACAGAAAGCAGCTCAGAGACAACAAGTCATGTAACTGTTGTCTAAGAGCCTTCTGCACTCCTGTGAATCAGTAGAAAACTTAGGACCTGCTACTGGAAGGAAAGCATAGGAGATCTCAGAAAATATATCATCATCATATCATTATCTTCTGGTTCAAAAAGAAAAAAAAGGCATAGGAGAAGGAGTCAGAGGAAAGTAATAAAACAAGAGATGCTGGCAGTTATGAGTGTAGCAGAGAAAAACATAGACAGTCCGAAAAATGTAGCCTCTTTGAGCCTAAGCCTTCTCCTGGATAATGAAGATTATATTATCCTCACTTCTCTTATTTGGTGGATGTCGGGTCAGATGAAAAAGGCTGAAAAATGTACAACTCTCTAAAGCGTTAAACCTATTACAGTATATTCATTTTGCGCTTTCATCCTCTGTTCTCTTGGTTTGGGATATTTTTATTTTTGGAAAAGTTCTCACTGATTTGGGTATCCAAATTTTTTACATTCTTTACATTAACTCTTTCCATAATTCCTTTCTCATTTTAATCCTAGGTTCTGGGAAATAGGGTGGCTACTTAGAATATTGTATAATCAAGAAAGTGACATTTTAGGGTCCACATAGCCCTCAAGCTGCCATCATTTCCTTGTTTATATCTGATGGCTTTTTTTCAGTATCAGAATTTCTAATTATCACAATCAACTTGTCACTAAAATACCTTTCTCTCTGGATGGTCTATTTCCCATTGTCTCTCCTAAATCTTCCTTGAACTTATTTATTTTCCCATTAACAGATTACTATTGATATGTATCAATTTTATTTCCTTTTATCAGCTTGATTTCTTGCACCTCACTGTTTTCAGATAGTCATTGTCATCTTTTCAGGTCATTTCAACATTTCCTTTCTGTTTTTTTTTTTTGTTTTTGTTTTTTTGTTTTTTTCTTGGATGATATAGTTCTTGTAACATTGATATCCTTGGGAAAAAAATGTCAAGTTGGATTTATACAAAAAAGTGGGGGGAGAGGCAAGAAGTAGTCTTGACACATAAGGTGGGTTACAGACCCATAAATGGTATCTTAATTCAAAATGATATAAATCAAATCTGATTTTCCTACAGAAATAATGGTAAAATATTTCTGACAGAGAGGCACAGCACTGAATTTTTAAAATAAGTGCCTATAGAGCAGCGAGCAAGATGGCCGAATAGGAACAGCTCCAGTCTCCAACTCCCAGTGCGAGCGACACAGAAGACTGGTGATTTCTGCATTTTCAACTGAGGTACTGGGGTCATCTCACTAGGGAGTGCGGGACAATCGGTGCTGGTCAGCTCCTGCAGCCTGACCAGCCAGAGCTGAAGCAGGGCGAGGCATCACCTCACCTGGAAGCGCAAGGGGGAAGGGAATCTGTTTTCCTAGCCAGGGGAACTGAGACACACAACACCTGGAAAATTCGGGTAACTCCCACCCCAATACTGCGCTTTAAGCAAACAGGCACATCAGGAGAGTGTATCCCACACCTGGCCGGGAGGGTCCCACGCCCACGGAGCCTCCCTCACTGCTAACACAGCAGTCTGCGGCGATCTATCTGCAGGGCAGCGGCGAGGATGGGGGAGGGGCACCGCCATTGCTGAGGCTTAAGTAGGGAAACAAAGCCACTGGGAAGCTTGAACTGGGTGGAGCTCACAGCAGCTCAAGGAAGCCTGCCTGTCTCTGTAGTCTCCACCTCTGGGGACAGCGCACAGCTGAAGACCAACAGGGGAAGCAGCGGGGGCCGGTGCAGACGCGAACGAATCTGTCTGACAGCTTTGGGGAGAGCCGTGGATCTCCCAATGCGGAGGTTGAGATCTGAGAACGGACAGACTGCCTGCTCAGGTGGGTCCCTGACCCCTGAGTAGCCTAGCTGGGAGACATCCCCCACTAGGGGCAGTCTGACACCCCACACCTCACAGGGTGGAGGACACCCCTGAGAGGAAACCTCCAAAGGAAGAATCAGACAGGTACACTCGCTGTTCAGCAATATTCTATCTTCTGCAACCTCTGCTGCTGATACCCAGGCAAACAGGGTCTGAAGTGGACCTCAAGCAATCTCCAACAGACCAACAGACAGCCCTTCTGACTGTCAGAAGGAAAACTATCAAACAGGAAGGACACCTATACCAACCCCATCAGTACGTCACCATCATCAAAGACCAGAGACAGATAAAACCACAAAGATGGGGAAAAAGCAGGGCAGAAAAGCTGGAAATTCAAAAAATAAGAGCGCATCTCCCCCTGCAAAGGAGCGCAGCCCATCGCCAGCAACGGATCAAAGCTGGTCAGAGAATGACTTTGACGAGATGAGAGAAGAAGGCTTCAGTCCATCAAACTTCTCAGAGCTAAAGGAGGAATTACGTACCCAGTGCAAAGAAACTAAAAATCTTGAAAAAAGAGTGGAAGAACTGACAGCTAGACTAATTAATGCAGAGAAGATCATAAACGAAATGACAGAGATGAAAACCATGACACGAGAAATACGTGACAAATGCACAAGCTTCAGTAACCGACTCTATCAACTGGAAGAAAGAGTATCAGCGATTGAGGATCAAATGAATGAAATGAAGCGAGAAGAGAAACCAAAAGAAAAAAGAAGAAAAAGAAATGAACAAAGCCTGCAAGAAGTATGGGATTATGTAAAAAGACCAAATCTACGTCTGATTGGGGTGCCTGAAAGTGAGGGGGAAAATGGAACCAAGTTGGAAAACACTCTTCAGGATATCATCCCGGAGAACTTCCCCAACCTAGTAGGGCAGGCCAACATTCAAATTCAGGAAATACAGACAATGCCACAAAGATACTCCTCCAGAAGAGCAACTCCAAGACGCATAATTGCCAGATTCACCAAAGTTGAAATGAAGGAAAAAATCTTAAGGGCAGCCAGAGAGAAAGGTCGGGTCACCCACAAAGGGAAGCCCATCAGAATAACAGCAGATCTCTCGGCAGAAACTCTACAAGCCAGAAGAGAGTGGGGGCCAATATTCAACGTTCTTAAAGAAAAGAATTTGAAACCCAGAATTTCATACCAGCCAAACTAAGTTTCATAAGTGAAGGAGAAATAAAATCCTTTACAGATAAGCAAATGCTTAGAGATTTTGTCACCACCAGGCCTGCCTTACAAGAGACCCTGAAGGAAGCCCTAAACATGGAAAGGAACAACCGGTACCAGCCATTGCAAAAACATGCCAAAATGTAAAGACCATCGAGGCTAGGAAGAAACTGCATCAACTAACGAGCAAAATAACCAGTTAATATCATAATGACAGGATCAAGTTCACACATAACAATATTAACCTTAAATGTAAATGGACTAAATGCTCCAATTAAAAGACACAGACTGGCAAACTGGATAAAGAATCAAGACCCATCAGTCTGCTGTATTCAGGAGACCCATCTCACATGCAGAGACATACATAGGCTCAAAATAAAGGGATGGAGGAAGATCTACCAAGCAAATGGAGAACAAAAAAAAGCAGGGGTTGCAATCCTAGTCTCTGATAAAACAGACTTTAAACCATCAAAGATCAAAAGAGACAAAGAAGGCCATTACATAATGGTAAAGGGATCAATTCAATAGGAAGAGCTGACTCTCCTAAATATATATGCACCCAATACAGGAGCACCCAGATTCATAAAGCAAGTCCTTAGAGACTAACAAAGAGACTTAGACTCCCATACAATAATAATGGGAGACTTCAACACTCCACTGTCAACATTAGACAGATCAACAAGACAGAAAGTTAACAAGGATATCCAGGAATTGAACTCATCTCCGCACCAAGCGGACCTAATAGACATCTATACAACTCTCCACCCCAAATCAACAGAATATACATTCTTCTCAGCACCACATCACACTTATTCCAAAATTGAGCACATCATTGGAAGTAAAGCGCTCCTCAGCAAATGTACAAGAACAGAAATTATAACAAACTGTCTCTCAGACCACAGTGCAATCAAACTAGAACTCAGGACTAAGAAACTCAATCAAAACTGCTCAACTACATGGAAACTGAACAACCTGCTCCTGAATGACTACTGGGTACATAACGAAATGAAAGCAGAAATAAAGATGTTCTTTGAAACCAATGAGAACAAAGATACAACATACCAGAATCTCTGGGACACATTTAAAGCAGTGTGCAGAGGGAAATTTATAGCACTAAATGCCCACAAGAGAAAGCAGGAAAGATCTAAAATTGACACTCTAACATCACAACTAAAAGAACTAGAGAGGCAAGAGCAAACACATTCAAAAGCTAGCAGAAGGCAAGAAATAACTAAAATCAGAGCTGAACTGAAGGAGATAGAGACACAAAAAACCCTCCAAAAAATCAATGAATCCAGGAGTTGGTTTTTTGAAAAGATCAACAAAATTGACAGACCACTAGCAAGACTAATAAAGAAGAAAAGAGAGAGGAATCAAATAGATGCAATAAAAATTGATAAAGGGGATATCACCACTGACCCCACAGAAATACAAACAACCATTAGAGAATACTATAAACGCCTCTACGCAAATCAACTAGAAAATCTAGAAGAAATGGATAATTTCCTGGACACTTACACTCTCCCAAGACTAAACCAGGAAGAAGTTGAATCCCTGAATAGACCAATAGCAGGCTCTGAAATTGAGGCAACAATTAATAGCCTACCCACCAAAAAAAGTCCAGGACCAGATGGATTCACAGCTGAATTCTACCAGAGATACAAGGAGGAGCTGGTACCATTCCTTCTGAAACTATTCCAATCGATAGAAAAAGAGGGAATCCTCCCTAACTCATTTTATGAGGCCAACATCATCCTGATACCAAAGCCTGGCAGAGACACAACAAAAAAAGAGAATTTTAGACCAATATCCCTGATGAACATTGATGCAAAAATTCTCAATAAAATACTGGCAAACCGGATTCAGCAGCACATCAAAAAGCTTATCCACCATGATCAAGTGGGCTTCATCCCTGGGATGCAAGGCTGGTTCAACATTCGCAAATCAATAAACGTAATCCAGCATATAAACAGAACCAAAGACAAGAACCACATGATTATCTCAATAGATGCAGAAAAGGCTTTTGACAAAATTCAACAGCCCTTCATGCTAAAAACGCTCAATAAATTCGGTATTGATGGAACGTACCTCAAAATAATAAGAGCTATTTATGACAAACCCACAGCTAATATCATTCTGAATGGGCAAAAACTGGAAAAATTCCCTTTGAAAACTGGCACAAGACAGGGATGCCCTCTCTCACCACTCCTATTCAACATAGTGTTGGAAGTTCTGGCTAGGGCAATTAGGCAAGAGAAAGAAATCAAGGGTATCCAGTTAGGAAAAGAAGAAGTCAAATTGTCCCTGTTTGCAGATGACATGATTGTATATTTAGAAAACCCCATTGTCTCAGCCCAAAATCTCCTTAAGCTGATAAGCAACTTCAGCAAAGTCTCAGGATACAAAATTAATGTGCAAAAATCACAAGCATTCTTATACACCAGTAACAGACAAGCAGAGAGCCAAATCAGGAATGAACTTCCATTCACAATTGCTTCAAAGAGAATAAAATACCTAGGAATCCAGCTTACAAGGGATGTAAAGGACCTCTTCAAGGAGAACTATAAACCACTGCTCAGTGAAATAAAAGAGGACACAAACAAATGGAAGAACATACCATGCTCATGGATAGGAAGAATCAATATCGTGAAAATGGCCATACTGCCCAAGGTTATTTATAGATTCAATGCCATCCCCATCAAGCTACCAATGTTTCTTCACAGAATTGGAAAAAACTGCTTTAAAGTTCATATGAAACCAAAAAAGAGCCCGCATTGCCAAGACAATCCTAAGTCAAAAGGACAAAGCTGGAGGCATCACGCTACCTGACTTCAAACTATAGTACAAGGCTACAGTAACCAAAACAGCATGGTACTGGTACCAAAACAGAGATATAGACCAATGGAACAGAACAGAGTCCTCAGAAATAATACCACACATCTAAAGCCATCTGATCTTTGACAAACCTGAGAGAAACAAGAAATGGGGAAAGGAATCCCTATTTAATAAATGGTGCTGGGAAAATTGGCTAGCCATAAGTAGAAAGCTGAAACTGGATCCTCTCCTTACCCCTTATATGAAGATTAATTCAAGATGGATTAGAGACTTAAATGTTAGACCTAATACCATAAAAACCCTAGAAGAAAATCTAGGTAGTACCATTCAGGACATAGGCATGGGCAAGGACTTCATGTCTAAAACACCAAAAGCAATGGCAGCAAAAGCCAAAATTGACAAATGGGATCTAATTAAACTAAAGAGCTTTTGCACAGCAAAAGAAAATACCATCAGAGTGAACAGGCAACCTACAGAACGGGAGAAAATTTTTGCAACCTACTCATCTGACAAAGGGCTAATATCCAGAATCTACAAAGAACTCAAACAAATATACGAGAAGAAAACAAACAACCCCATCAAAAAGTGGGGAAAGGATATGAACAGACATTTCTCAAAAGAAGACATTCATACAGCCAACAGACACATGAAAAAATGCTCATCATCACTCGCCATCAGAGAAATGCAAATCAAAACCACAATGAGATACCATGTCACACCAGTTAGAATGGCAATCATTAAGAAGTCAGGAAACAACAGGTGTTGGAGAGGATGTGGAGAAATAGGAACACTTTTACACTGTTGGTGGGATTGTAAACTAGTTCAACCATTATGGAAAACAGTATGGCAATTCCTCAAGGATCTAGAACTAGATGTACCATATGACCCAGCCATCCCACTACTGGGTATATACCCAAAGGATTATAAATTATTCTACTACAAAGACACACGCACACATATGTTTATTGCGGCACTATTCACGATAGCAAAGACTTGGAATCAACCCAAATGTCCATCTGTGACAGACTGGATTAAGAAAATGTGGCACATATACACCATGGAATACTATGCAGCCATAAAAAAGGATGAGTTTGCATCCTTTGTAGGGACATGGATGCAGCTGGAAACCATCATTCTTAGCAAACTATCACAAGAAGAGAAAACCAAACACCGCATGTTCTCACTCATAGGTGGGAACTGAACAATGGGATCACTTGGACTCGGGAAGGGGAACATCACACACTGGGGCCTATCATGGGGAGGGGGGAGGAGGGAGGGATTGCATTGGGGAGTTATACATGATATAAATGATGAATTGATGGGTGCTGACGAGTTGATGGATGCAGCATACCAACATGGCATAAGTATACATATGTAACAAACCTGCACGTTATGCACATGTACCCTAGAACTTAAAGTATAATAATAATAAAAAAAAGAAAACTTTCATGAACAAGAAATAAATACATGCTATTGTAAGCAAAAAAATAAAAGTGCCTATATATTTTAAATTTAAACTAGTATGAATAATTTTTTGAAATCTGAATGCTAAATCCTTTCAAATGTATTAGCAGAACACGCTTTCCAATCATATAATTTTACTAAACATATTACGTGGCATTGACTTAGTAGGTATCACATTCTGCCATAGTTAAATGTTAATTCCAGACATTGTTTGAAAAAAATAAAGAGGAAAGACATACTTTTACTAGGTGAGAGCCTTCCATAATATTATTTTTCTTTTCGTAAGTAATTATAATGGACATGTTTGAAGGGACTTTATTTTTCCTGGAGCCCGCTATAAGATACCTGTGAAGAACTAAAGGAACACTGAGGCTTTAAAACAGAGTGAATCTTTTGATGAGCAAATCTAAATATAGATTTGTATGAGATCATTTATGTGGCTCTATGTGCTGATGAACTGATAATCTGCGTGTAATTGACTGAGGTTCATCAATGAAAAACCCAAGAACCAGCCTACTCACCTTTCCCTGGGGACAAATGTGCCGAGAAAATTTGAAACAGGTTTCAAATGAAAATAGTTCTACTGAGTTTACCTTCAAAAAACAATGTTATTCTCTTAGATTATGAAAAAAATGAACTTCAAGTTTTCAATAAATGCCTTTTGTGAAAGAAATAATAAAATAGACCATCCTCTTACACGTGCATGTTCCTTGACACATGGTCGGTGCTTAGTAGTTATTTATTGAATAAGCAAAAATTAACTAATGACATTTGGATAGCAAAACAACCAGTTGGAAGTTAAAATAAATGATTGCTTTTATAGATCCCTAAACAAGAATGTGAAATGACAGCTGGACTACATTCAACCTTTTTTCCCATCTCAATTTATTCGAGCCCATCTTTGTGTATTGAGCCATCACACCACAGCACTAGCACTAATCAAATACCCCCACTGCAGATTTACTCACAGTTTACACCTGTGAGGTTGGATGCAACATAAATATTCTGCTAAGCTTTCTCTTAAATCTGCCGGCAAGTACCTTACAGGAGTTATGGTAATATAACATTTTCTACCTTCATCATATTTATAGTAATGAGTGGTTTAATTGACTTCCCTACAGCAGAACTCTCTTCCTTCTGAATTAAAGTAAGAGTAAAGATGGGGATATTAAACTCTATTAATAGTTTAAGATGTAATAAATGGCTCAACCCGAAATAGCTGAATCAGAGACAGACAAAGATATTTTAATTTCTCAACAATTCGTATGCAAGGAATGATTGCTGAAGTACAGAATCAGGGAACTGTGGGTTCTGCATGAATCACTTGAAGGCCCAATTCAGAAACTCTGAGACGAATCTGCATTCTTTAACAAAATTTTCTGGTGCTTTTTATACAATCCAAATGTTGTCAACCATTGTCTTACAATTTATCTTACTGATTTAAAAAAATATTTCTTAATTAGGATGGTGTGTTAAGTGTTTTGTCCTAGAAATTGTTTCCACATCAATAACTGACTAGAGTCCTACATGTAATATTAATAATAAAAACAGTAGCTATAGCGTTTGTACTGATAACAGCATTTTAAAGTATTTTTAGGAAAGAGGCAATGTGATTAATATTTGTAGAGGAAAATACAAATGGCTATGTGTCAGTAGGAGCTAAAAATTCACCAGCATTAATAACTCCTCTAGTGAGCTCTCAGTATGCACTAAAGCACTATGCACGGTATTCTTCCTGTTGCCATGTTAGTAAATATTTACAATAGCACCACATGATAGCTATTAGTGTCTCCATGTTAACAAAGAGACTGAGGGTCAGAGAAGCAAGATGAGTGATCTGAAATTACATCAATCAGGTCCTTCTTTTGTAGAGTTTGCATTTCAAATTTTGAGAAGCTAATACTCTAAGAACAGAAGAGGCAGAGGAGAGACAGAAGAGCCTACCCACAACACTGAGAGAGTGTCCAAGCCTGAGGCTCCTGGGAGGTCCAAAAATCTCACTTTCCGGGAGCTGAATTTTCTTTTATTCCTCCAGGTGTGCATGTTGAGTGCTTGTGCTTCTGCTCACCCACCCACTATCTTTTCCTTTCCTCAGTTCCTGATTGGAGCTGAGTTTTTTGCTAGGGCCTTATCCCTAAAGGGAAGGTTCTGATTCATCACACCCGGGACAGAGGCTGGGGTGAGGTATTTAGAAGACCCTCCCCAGGTGTGGTGGTGAAACAGGCTTGCTGTTGCCCCAAATTAACCACTCACCGCCAGCTCACAAGCTACTTTGCCTACTTAAATTTCTTTAGTATCCAGTATGCTTCTTTATTTTACTTCTACCATTTTGCCTCAAGATTGTGCCCTGTCTACAACCTCTAATGCTCAGCTTCTGTCAGGTAAAATTTTGATTTTTATCATTTGTACATCACTGAGTATTTTAGATTTTTTTTTTTTCCATCTCTGTGATAATAGCATTTCAAGCCTTACATTTTGGAATGGTCTTTAGCTAATAACTTTCAAAATGTAGGACAGCATGAGGAGGAAGTGCCTGACTCACTGGCCCATAGCAGACATTTCATAAGTCATTGCTGAATGAACGAAATAACAAATATATAATGCTTTACATACAAAGCCCATATTTTCATATGGTTGGTTGGTTTGTTCTCTGATCTTTCCCCTTTCTCCCTCTTGGTGTCTTATTTTTGTGTTAAAGATGCAGCCTTCTGTCCATCAACAGATGAATGTACAAAGAAAATCTAGTATTATGTATACAATGGAATACTATTCAGCCACAAAAAAGAATGAAATCCTTTCATTCATGGCCACCTGGATGATCCCAGAGGACATTATGATAAGTGAAATAAGTAAGTCACAGAAAGATAAAAGCTACATATTTTCACTCATATGTGTGAGCTAAAAAGTTGAGCTCATAGAAGTAGAGATTAGAATAGTGATTTCCAGAGGCTGGGAAGGGTAGGGGAGAGGAGGAATAGGAAGAGGTTAGTTACACAACACAAAATCACAGCTTAATAGGAGAAATAAGTTCTAGAGTTCTATAGCACTATAGTGTGACTATAGTCCACAGTAATTTATTGTATATTTTCAAATAGCTAGAAGAGAAAATTTTGAATGTTCCTAACAGAAATGATAAATGCTTGAAGTGATGGATGTCCCAATTACCTTGATTTGATAATTATACATTGTATACATGTATTGAAACATCACACTATACCCCATAAATTTGTACAAGTATTACATGTCACTTAAAAACAAAATTTTAAAGAAAGATGTAACTTTTTCTTAATCTCTTTAGATATACCAATTATATATTTTAATACCCTCTTTTAAATTACATATTTCTCTAGAAATCAGCTTTTGTTTTGTTGATCTTGGTTGTTACCTTTTGCCACCACTAGTTTTCTAAAAATATCTATCTGGTAATCTTTGATTGTCTGTGTGTTTTAATAATTAAGCACTGAGAAGGTAGGTTGGGCGGCTTCTTCTTCTGATGTATATGTGAATGATTTCTCACTTTCCCTGATTGGGAAGTTTCCAGAGACCTCAGTGTGGGGGGAGAATGTTAGAGTTCACTGGAATTCTTCACTTTAGGGTGAACAGATGGGCTATCAGATAAGGACTCTCAAATCCCGAGAACAGAGGGGGTTTTACTCTGAGGCTGCAACACTCTATTAAAAATCTTTACTTTCATTTTATTACTATTTCAATTTATTTAGAGAAGAACTCCTTATCTTTCTGACAGAAATTGAGCTCTGTGTGCAGGTGCATGCATGTGTGTGTGTGTGTGTGTAGAGTGGTGGGATAGTGGCATACATTGTGCACAGTTGTTTCTTTTGGAGACCTTCAATTAATCCTCTGGTTTTCAGGTCTGCTTCTTACTTGGGCCCTCCATACTAGGTGCTGACTTACAGCTCAGTGCCTCCCTGAAGATTTGAAGATAGATTAGCTCCCATTGCTGCTATAGATCCCTCATAGAGTACTTCTGCAGTTCAATTTTTGAATTAGTTTTTATTTCCAGATTTATTAAGCAGTGCTGTTAACTTTTTAAGTGGTTAGTTGTTTTATTTTGTTTGTTTGTTGTTAATTTCTAGTTTTATTGCAATGGGTTCAGAGAATGTGACATTTATAACTTTGAACTATGGCATTATATTACATTTTGAGGTTTATTTTGTTTTGATTTGATTTTTGGTACCAAGGATGCTAGTAACATAGTGAATTTTTTGGCTACTCATCACCAAACTCCTCTATGCTTGAAGAATTCTCCCAGTGATTCCTAGGGTGGGGCAGAAACCTAAAGTTCATATGGAACCAAAAAAGAGCCCGCATTGCCAAGACAATCCTAAGTCAAAAGGACAAAGCTGGAGGCGTCATGCTACCTGACTTCAAACTATACTACAAGGCTACAGTAACCAAAACAGCATGGTACTGGTACCAAAACAGAGATATAGATCAATGGAACAGAACAGAGTCCTCAGAAATAATACCGCACATCTACAGCCATCTGATCTTTGACAAACCTGAGAGAAACAAGAAATGGGGAAAGGATTCCCTATTTAATAAATGGTGCTGGGAAAATTGGCTAGCCATAAGTAGAAAGCTGAAACTGGATCCTTTCCTTACCCCTTATACGAAGATTAATTCAAGATGGATTAGAGACTTAAATGTTAGACCTAATACCATAAAAACCCTAGAAGAAAATCTAGGTAGTACCATTCAGGACATAGGCATGGGCAAGGACTTCATGTCTAAAACACCAAAAGCAACGGCAGCAAAAGCCAAAATTGACAAATGGGATCTCATTAAACTAAAGAGCTTTTGCACAGCAAAAGAAACTACCATCAGAGTGAACAGGCAACCTACAGAATGGGAGAAAATTTTTGCAACCTACTCATCTGACAAAGGGCTAATATCCAGAATCTACAAAGAACTCAAACAAATATACAAGAAAAAAACAAACAACCCCATCAAAAAGTGGGGAAAGGATATGAACAGACATTTCTCAAAAGAAGACATTCATACAGCCAACAGACACATGAAAAAATGCTCATCATCACTCGCCATCAGAGAAATGCAAATCAAAACCACAATGAGATACCATGTCACACCAGTTAGAATGGCAATCATTAAGAAGTCAGGAAACAACAGGTGTTGGAGAGGATGTGGAGAAATAGGAACACTTTTACACTGTTGGTGGGATTGTAAACTAGTTCAACCATTATGGAAAACAGTATGGCAATTCCTCAAGGATCTAGAACTAGATGTACCATATGACCCAGCCATCCCACTACTGGGTATATACCCAAAGGATTATAAATTATTCTACTACAAAGACACATGCACACGTATGTTTATTGTGGCACTATTCACAATAGCAAAGACTTGGAATCAACCCAAATGTCCATCTGTGACAGACTGGATTAAGAAAATGTGGCACATATACACCATGGAATACTATGCAGCCATAAAAAAGGATGAGTTTGCGTCCTTTTTAGGGACATGGATGCAGCTGGGAACCATCATTCTTAGCAAACTATCACAAGAACAGAAAACCAAACACCGCATGTTCTCACTCATAGGTGGGAACTGAACAATGAGATCACTTGGACTCGGGAAGGGGAACATCACGCACTGGGGCCTATCATGGGGAGGGGGGAGGGGGGAGGAGGGAGGGATTGCACTGGGGAGTTATACATGATATAAATGATGAATTGATGGGTGCTGACGAGTTGATGGGTGCAGCACACCAACATGGCATAAGTATACATATGTAACAAACCTGCACGTTATGCACATGTATCCTAGAACTTAAAGTATAATAAAAAAATAAAAAAAAATAAAAAAAAAAATAAATAAATAAATAAAAAAATTAAAAAAAATAAAAAAAAATACTGAAAGCAAAAAAAAAAAAAAAAAAAAAAAAAAAAAAAAAAAAAAAAAAAAAGAAGCTGGTGGGTAAAGCTCATTCCAGCACATTCCCTGCAGAAGAATGTAGTATCCGACTGGGCTCAGTGAAGGTTACTAATAGGTTCCTCAAGGCTTTGATCTAATTTCTGTGCCTCACTCAACAATCTCTACATTCTTTCATCTTCTGCCTGTGGAGTAGTGAGAATGTCTTTCACTCTAAATACAGTTATTAATGAGCAAGACATAGGAAAGGAGTTAACGTAGAGACTATTCTGATCTGGAGATTTCACTGCTTACCAAAGGTTTTTCTTCTTCTGTAATTAGTGGGGTAGCCACACTCCAACATTTAATTGGGGAACTGCTTCCCTGCCATTTTGTAGTATAGTCTCCATCTTGGACTGTCCATTGGAGTCACCAAGTGTAATAATGTAAGCTACAACAAATTTTGGTCCTGGTGAAGTTTCCAGACTGCTATAATACCTACTACCTACAAAATTCACAAAGAGGTATGCATGCACACACACATAGACACACACACACACACACACACACACACACACACACACACAAAGATACACGCACAGGTATGTCCTTACATGTTATACTGACTCCTCTCAAGTTCGAACTAGTGATGTTTTTGGAAAAGAGGAAAAGTCCACTTGTTCTGTTTGTCTTCTTTTGATATGTGCAGTCAAGTGATGTGTAAATCTGATTGGCTTTTTCCTTAATCCAATTACATTTGGTTCCTCTATTAGAAAAATAAATTCAAGTTTTGTTCTATTGATGGCACTTACTCTTTTTTTTTTCTAACTCTGCTGTAAAACTTGTCACATTTACTTGATACTCCTATTATACCTAAAAGGAGCAAACGTAAATACTTGGGGTTAATTCGATATCTTGAAACCAATAGTTTATTGCCTTTGTTTCCTTTTCAAAAAGTAAAGCATCCATAATGCTTCCACTAACATGAAGCTTTTTGACTTAGTATCTGTATTAGTTCGTTCTCACACTGCTATGAAGATACCCAAGATGATAATTTAAAAGTAAAGAGATTTAATTGACTCACAGTTCAGCATGGTTAGGGAGGCCTCAGGAAACTTACAATCATAGCAGAAGGCAAAGGGGAAGCAAGTAACTTCTTCACAAGGCAGGAAGAAAGAGAGGTGTGAGCAAAGGGTGAAGAGCCCTTATGAAACCATCAGATCTTGTGAGAACTCACTCACTATCACTAGAACAGCATGGGGGAAATGGCCCCCATGATTCAGTACCTCCATCTGGTCTCCCCCTTGACATGTAGGGATTATGGGGATAATGGGGATTACGATTCAAGATGAGATTTGGTTGGGGACACAAAGTCTAGTCATATCAGGCTTTGGTCTTATGGTCTCCTTTACAATGTGGTGCACTTACAGTAACTCACCTCATTGGATTAGGCAGTGCATGCAATTTCTTATGAGCACTCTAACACAAAGTCATAATAGGGAAGTCAATTAAGCAAAACTACAATAAATATAAAAAACATCTGGCATTGAGGGATAAGTTTCCTGAGCACACTTAGAATCCCTTAGTAAATACACCTATTGAATAGCCATTTGCGTAATGCCTAACCACTGACATGTGTGTTTCTCCATTAGCCTCACAAGGAAAATTTTTGTGATGTGCTGTGTTTCCATTCTTACCTCTTAGCTTTCTAGCTTTTACTGAGCTGAGTTTGGCCCCCAACATAACTTTCTGTGTAAATATTTTTACTTCCACATGATCAGACATTATATACAAATTTTCTTCTGCCTATTTGATCATGAAATCAAATAAGAAGACATTTAAACTCCAAGTCAATCAAGCTATTATTCTCCATTTCTAGAGATATGAATCTTATTCCTTCGCTTGTTGTTCAGGAGACATGCATTAAACAACAGAAATCTTCCAAGATCCTGGAATATTAATGAAAAGTTCAAACTCATGAACCTAAATATCTAACTAGCATTTATAGCAAAAACTTTTTGTCTATCTATGTTTTCCTTCTTTATAATGTGTTAAAAAAGGTAAGATGTGGGTCTCATTTTTTATACGGCCAAAAAAAGCAGAAAAACTGAGCACCTAACAGGCCTTAAGGCAGGGAGCAGGACTTATATCCCTGCTGAATAGAATAGTTAGCCAAGAGACAGAAGCCTTCTCAAGTTACATTATGGATATCAGCCAAGTTTGCAAGGAGGTAGACAGTGTGTCAGCATAATTTTGACCAGAAGCCAAAGGGATGAACTTGGGGCCAAACAGGAAAGAATTCTTCACTACCCTAGAGGCTGAAAGAAAGACCCAAGACAATACCTTCAGCCAGACGTTAGACAATGAATAACTAGACCAGCTACAGCCTTCAAGGTTGAGAGGTCTACAGACTAAAGGAGAGTAATGATGAGTGTGCTGTGAAGTCTGCATTTTTAAAATTCCACTGCTTATTATTTTGAGGAGAAATGCACCTAACATAAAACTGCTTGTAGTAAAGAAAGGGTTAGATAACGATGCTTTTTAATTTCATTGAGAAATTTAAAGCAATTAGGCATGAGAGTTCTGCTTTCTCATATATTTCTTATACAAATATAAGGCAGGGAAATTCTGGGCCAAAGGCAGCAGGTTCCACTGAGGCCCTCACCCTCAAGCCAAAAAGCCTGGAACCATGGCCCAAAGTGAGAACTTACATTCCTATTTTCCCACTCAAATGTTGCCTTTTCCGAAACCACCCATTCCCACCTGCTCCCCATCCTGTGCGTATAAAAACCCCAGAATGCAGCTGGCAGAGAGGAGAAGTGGGTGGATGTTGGAGACTGTGGCTGGATATCAAAGAGAAGTGGCTTGACTTCAGAGGGACATCTTGACAGTGTAGTTTCAGAGAAGAGACCGTCCCTGCCTGGACCTCAGGGGAAGATTACCTTCCTGCTTTGACCCCTTTTCAGCTCCTCTTCCTGCTGAGAGCCACTTTCAAGGGCAATAAAATCCCCCACATTTACCATCTTCAATTCATTAGTGCAATCTCATTCCTCCTGGATGCCAGACTCAGGGACCAAGAGTGCGGGTGAAAAAAGACTATCACACCGACCCTTCACTGAGCTGCTAACACTTAAGCCATCCATGATGGCAGAGCTAAAAGAACACTCTAACACTCCTTCTGGGGCTTCAGGGATTGCATGCACCCCTGTAGACACTGCCATGGCACCCACATGGAATTTTGCTCCAGCCCAAAAGCACTTGCCACAGTTCTTGCACCTGCTCACCTGTGCTCCCCCTCCAATCAGGGGTAGAACGCAGGGGGAACAAGTGAGTGGAGTCTGCCCCCCTGCTGGCACAGAAGTGCCCAGTTGCTTCTAGTGCCCGTACACTCCAGTTCCTGCCCATGAAGGGGTCAGGGAAATGTCCTGCTTCACAACCACCTCACCTGCTTTCTTTCAGTTTCAGAGACAAGTTCTCTTATAGGGTTGAAGGCCAGTATCTCCATTTGTGATGAGTCTCTTCTCCTACTCCAGGGGTCTTATTTCCTATTAATCTTAAACTGCTCTCTTTTATCTATTCCTTTAACATCTAATCATATTAAGTAAACATACTCTGTCTTTAAAATAGTGTTTAATTCTATATTCTCTCTCTAGCTAGTACCCCCATCTCTCCCTTCCTTTGTAGCCAAGCCTCATGAAAATTAATCATTTTTGTTTTAATTTCTTTGTGATTTAGCCTATTGCAATATGATATAGCTCCTAATACTCTGAGAATATTGCCCTTTTTGAGGTCATTATAAAATTTTTTTTGTGATTAAATCCAAAAAAGACTTCTAGACCTTGTTTTAATTGAATCCACTAAGCATTTGACTGCTTTATGTCTGTATACATTCACTCATGTCACTCTCTGAAGAGAACTTCCCTAGGCATTTTGTCTTCTTCAAAAGACTCTACTTAGTTTGTATAAATGGGCAACAGAACAGTGATAGGGGAAGAAGTTGAAGAGAGTGGTAAAAAACTGGAATTTCAGAAATACGGCTTTCACTGGGATAATTTCCTCTTCTTGGTAGGTTCAGATTATTGCAGAGAGCAAAAAAATCACTTAATGAATAAGATACTGCTGTATCTCATTTCAACCTAGGAAGTAGTTTAAACACTTCCAAAGGGGAGCAACATATCAACACAGAAATGACTTATTCATTAAATTGATAGAAGTATAACCTCTCACTTTCAGAGCAAACCTTCCATTATCTGTTTTGTGAGAACACTGACAGTTTCTATTTGTTCTCCCAGCATTTAACTTTGACTAGAACTCTATTAAATTAAGAATGTATAGTGACATGTCAAATGTACAATCACTAAAAATGTAAAAATGATGAAGGATTAAGAATATATGATTTAAAATTTACTTGTAAATTTTAAAAAGATAAAAAACTTAGATAATATTGGTACAATTGGAAGTATCTATTATTTATGGAATAGCTTATGAGAGGGTGAAAGATTTGAGGCTGGAGAATGAGGACTCACAGAAAGTGTTAAACTTTTGAATATTACATTCTGGATGTTTTATTTTCTCACATTAGACATTTTTTTTGAAAATCGGATTATGTATATTTTCAAAATAGTAGCTTTAAAAGATCTTCCAAAAAGTTATTCATCTTCACCTCTACCTTTTATTACTTCTCTTTCCTTATGAATATATATAAATGCCCACAAGCAAAAATACTCTTTGAAATGGGCATAGATGATTATACTGGTTTGGCGTATTTGGTGGAAAAGAGAGAACAGGAAACTTCTCTCACATGAGATGCAAATTGGAAAATATCTATGATTTAATGGCAGATTAGCATCATTTATTTTTATATTTGTTGCATTTTGTTATTTTTAATAGAATTCCATTTGCCTGGATTTGACTCCAAAATGTAAGTTATTTAACAGATATCATTAGGTTGCTAAGCATTAACACTTAATTATCATATTAATAAACAGTTATTACTCTCTTCTACACTGTGCCTTGCCTCTGCCACATTAGTATGCATGCACTGCTCTTAGGCAACTTAATTGTCCTTAAAGGAAATCATTACAATTTAAATGAAATTGGGAGCTACTGGTTAGGGAAGGCTGTAGGGCATGCACAATACATACTAAACAAGGAACTGTAATTTCCCCAAATCACATTTTTTTTTTTTCGGTAATTTTACATCACAGCACTATATCTATTTGGTTAAGGGGAAAACAGTTTACTTTTTGCCTTGCAATTTTATAAGGGCACCATTTAACCAAGGACATGCAAGACTTTGAAATGGTAGCAAAGGAACTTGAGTAAATCAAATAATTTCTTTGCGGCTGGTAAACTGTTGTCAGCATTTGCAGCAGTCAATGAAGCAATAAAGTATAGCATGGTGGGCAGCCATCAAGCACCACGTCTGCCTCTAGGACTGAGGGCAGCAGGAGGCCAGAGACTTTATGGAGACAGCTGTTGCCTCTCCCCATATGTGATTTTGTTCATTCACTTCACAGCAACACACTTCACACGCTGGTGCAAAAATGGGGACTAGGGCCATTCTCTTGTGTCCTGTTACCCCTTTCTCACAGTCAAGAACTCAACTTTTTTTCATCCTCAATCATAAAATGACTTAGTTTAGTGATTTGAGTTAAATACTCTGCTATTGAGATGCAAAGAGTTTAAATATCCCTGGACTCTTATTTGTGATAGATGATTAATCAATGTTTTACACAACCTTAAACAGCTCTTCATTTTTCGTGAGTGACTTAAGAAAAAAACAAGGATTTAATTCACGTGGGTATTTAGCATTTTCAGATTAATCAGTTAACCTTATTAATGCCCAGCTTTGTGGAAATATATGAGGACTGACAGTAAAATAAAGGAAAATTCTGCTTTTAAAAATATATAAGAATAAAATAGGAATTCAAAATATTGAAACTAAACCACAGGGCTGACAGGTATTGAGAAGCTTACAGTAGGCACCTACCAAACCCATGGCAAAGGTTACTTCTCATTGATAGAAGTTGAATATTTCTATTTTACATGCAAGTTAAATGTCTCTATTTTACACATTAGAAAACCGAGAGCAGAAAGTCTCATTAACTTCCCTCTTTGTCTTGTAGTTATTAAATGGCTGTATAAGGTCTGTCTGCCTCTGGTGTACATATTCATACTTGAATGCTTCACTGCAAACCCCAAAAATGTAGTGGGAGTTGTAGTAGCTCCAAAGTCCAAGCCTAGATATGATACTGAGTAAAGTTGAGCCTTTTTAGTAACAAGTCTTATATTGGCTTTCTCTTTATCCTTGCAGCACATTCATTTTTCCCTCCCTCTTATTACCTGGAATTTCATTATTCACCTTTATTCACCTTTATTCACCTTTATTATTACTATGGACCACCCTGTTACATCTAGAACTTCCTACTAATATAGGAAGAGAAAACTGATTTATTAATCATTGCAAAAGAATTTACAGAGATTCCCTTCTCTTTGATATTATGAGTTACTGTATTTTTCTGTTTTTTCATCAGTAAGAATGCTTTCTGAATAAAGTCTATATTATAACAACCCTTCACAGAGTTTTGTCTTCCTTTTTAATATGAAAAAATAACCAAATTAGTAGGCAGAAGTGAGGAATGATTACTGGTGAAATATGATGCGTGATATAAAGTCCTGGAGTCCTTACTGTGGCCTACTGAATTTCCAGATTGGTGATAGAGATATTTCCTTAATTTTCTACTTCCCAGGAATGTGAACTTGGGTATGATGTTCAGAATCTCAGAGCTTCAGGTTTCTTACTTGTCAAGTAAGAGGAATAACTTATGCCATATCATTCTACAAATATTAAAGGAACAAAATATACATTCTTTTTTTTTTTTTTTTTTTTTAACTACAAAGCAATGTGTTTTTTTGAAGACAGTGTCTCCCTCTGTCACCAGGCTGTAGTGCAGTGGTGTGATCATGGCTCACTGCAGCCTAGGCCTCCTGGGTTCCAACCATGCTCCCACCTTAGTCTCCCAAGAAGCTGAGACTACAGGTGCAAGCCACCATGCCCAGCTTTTTTTTTTTTTTTTTTTTTTTTTTTTTTTTTTTTTTTTGGTAGAGATGAGGTCTTGCTATTTGCCCAGGCTGGTCTTAAACTCCTGAGCTCAAGTGATCCTCCCACCTCAGCTTCCCAAAGTGCTGGTATTATAGGTGTGAGCCACTGTGCCCAGCAGCAATTTCTTTTTATATTAATGGATTTGTCATTCTGTAGTAGGAAAAGAAGGGGCTTTAGACTCAGACAGACCTAATTTGGGCTAAAAAGACTAATTGCCTCATAATGAATGTTATTCTTCTTAGTTTCAGTTACTGTCTCTCTAAACTGGAGAAAATGTGTATTATAGCTATAGTAAAAAAGAAATAAAATGTATGTTAACTGCTAGTTTGCAAATTATCTAAAGAAAGTGATATGAATTGCTACTGTTAATCCAGGTATGATTAGAGTAATCTAAGAATAAAACCCAAAATATACTATGAAAATAAAATTTGTCCACTGTTCAAAATTTATATTTACATTGTGTAATTTACGTTATCAGACCCAATTTAAGTACCCACCTGATTCACTTATTCTCATTTTCCTTCTCTGTTGTCTGATCAATGAAGACTATGACCATAGAAACTTCTTCTGCCTCATCACTAAACACCTAAACATTGCCAGCTGTTTCATCTCTCCTGGGCTAAAGACTAGGCAGTTTCCATCATTTCCAATGTAGTGGGAGTTGTAGTAGCTCCAAAGTCCAAGCCTAGATATGATACTGAGTAAAGTTGAGCCTTTTTAGTAACAAGTCTTATATTGGCTTTCTCTTCATCCTTGCAGCACGTTCATTTTTCCCTCCCTCTTATTACCTGGAATTTCATTCACCAACTAAGCATTGGCATGCAAGCCTTATCTAAAGCCACACTTTCAAGGTAACTTGAGTTGAAACAACTGATGAGGACAGACCTTGGAAAGTCAACCTGAAGGATGGGATTTTACAGGGGGGTTCATGCTGAATGAAATAGGGCCATGTTTCTTATGCTAAGTGGGGTGCTGATAGTTCCTGTATTCAATGACATCATAATCCTTGTTTTCATATTAAATGTAACTCTAAGGCAAGTATAGTTGATCAGTAAAAGGCCAATTAGAGTTAAACACTTAATAATGTGATATAACTTTTCTGTGACTTTGAAGACTTTCTATAAAACTAATTACCAATTTAAGATAGGCTGTGAAAGCCAAGGAGTCTCTATTGTAGAATTTAAGGAGACTTTTATCTTCTGCAGTTACAAGATAGATTCTGATGGAAATCAGACCAAAGATCTGATTATATAATTGAATCACAAAATAGGCTAATCTGTTGCCTTAATAGGTGTCTTATATCCAAGTGAGGGTTAGGACAGGGAAATATTGACAGAAGATGGTAAAAAAATCCAGATACATGACAGATTAGTGATGGTTTGGGGGGTTCAGAGATCTGAGGAATTCCAGAATATCCTGCATTAAATTTAAGTTGTTGCTCATAGCATTGTGTACCACAAGGAGCCATTGTGCTTGATATGGCTCTTTGCATTATGGATGCACCATGCATGTCACTTGAAAGTATAGCCCCAAACCACTGGTCAGGAGATTCTGAATGCTATCTGTTTTGAATGAGGTTCAAAGATCCAGTATTCAGTGCAGGCTGCCCTGCTTTTATAACCATTTCATTCACAGACCCATTTATTCTAGAGGAATCTGTAGCAGATAACGATGCTGAGTTCACTCTCTGGTTATGAGATAGTCATATGAGGTCCTATGGCCACACCCACCAAGGCAGATAATTACCCTACATTTGTAAAATATAGTTTGTTTATGCATGTCAGTAAGTGCTTTTATCTGAGCATCTAAAGAGCACCAAGAGCTTGTATAACCAAAACTTTCCACCATAAACTAAATTATTTTGAATTCAGCTACTCATAAGGTTAGGCAGGTGGTAGGTATAGCAATTGAATATTCGATAGAAGTGACACATTTAGAAGTAGGCTGAAGCAGATCCAGAAAGCACAAGTAAATTAAATGAACAGATGGCCCAGACTCCCTTATCACTTACTTCTGTTTATTCGATGCTTATCCTTAAACTCACAACTATGTCCTTACAGAGGGTAACTTTTGACCAATCAACAAAGGGAGAAAAGACAGAGACCTGGCTCACAGATAAAACACCACAATATGTTGGCATTATCAGCAAAAGAACTACTGCCACATTACATCCCCATTCATAGGTTGCTCTGAAAGACAATAATGAATAAACATGAAATTCTGTGTACTGGATAATGGCTGAGAAGAAATAAGAAGGGAGGACTGGGGATAAGGAGGTCTAAAGAACAGTTATATGGATAAACTTATGGGAGAGGGTATCAAGTATGCAGATTTTTTCTCATATCAGTGCCAACCAGTGACCTTCTATCACATAGCAGGATCTCATAAACAAGGTGGACAAGGTGACCTATACAGTGCATATCAGCAAGCCTCTTTCCTTAGCCATCCCATTACCTATCAAATGGGCCTATGAACAGAATCACTATGGTTTCATAGCTGGAAGCTCCGTACTTGTCAAAAATTATGGGTTGCCTATTGTGAAGGCTGAAATAGCTACTGCAGAAAGTCCAAGGACTGAAGTAAAGATGAGTGCTGACTCTTGAACATGGCACTGTTTCCCAGCAGAAACATACAGTGGCAAGTACATTATATTACGCACCTTCAGCTTTGGAAGGAACAAAGCTGCCTTTCACTGAGATTGATACACACTCTGCATATGGGTTTGCCTTCCATACTTCTGCCAGTCTCACCATTTGATGACTGTTAGAATGCCTGATCCAATAGCATATCCCACACAGCACTACCTCTAATTAAAGGAGCCACATAATGGGAATAATTTTTGATAATGGGCATATGACCATGAGATTTTCTGATCTTACCATGCTTTCCATTTATCCAAAATGATTGCTTCCACAGAATTATGCAATGCCTGTTGAAGTCTGCTAAGGTATCAACTTGGAATCAACATCTTGAGGTGTTTGGAATACTCCTTTGGTCATCTATTGCTACACAATGAATCATCCTTAAACTAAGTGGCTTAAATGAATTACTATTATCTCTCACCCTTCTGTCGATTGACTAGTTTCAGCTGGAATTACCTTGTTGGTAGTTTTTAGTTGACTGTGGCCAGATGATTGGGGCTGAGACTGAGGCTGGATAGGGAGGACAACTCACCCACATGACTGAGAGTTAATGCTAGGAATTCAGCTGGGGCTAATTGAGGTGTCCAAACATGACCTCTCCATGTAGCTTGGCCTTGACGGCCAGATTCTCAACATGAACATTCTAAAAACAGGGATTCTAAGAGACAAGTTGGAGCTGCAAAACTTCTTATGACCTGATCCGTAATATCATTATTGATATTATTTTTGGTCAATCTGAGGTCAGCTCAGATTAAGGAGGTAGAGTCTAATGACATATAAGACTGACAAAGTTACATTGCACAAGAGCACATGTGATGAAAGATACTGTGACCATTTTGGAAAATACAATGAATTCAAATGCATCATCCTCCTGGAGGTGGTATATGAGCTGATCCAATGGCTGATATATGGGTTCAAGAAACAAATGGGAGAAGTAGGACAGATTCTCTCATCATCATCAATTATTTCCTTTTTAATGGAGATCACTTCCAGCAGAGGAAACTGTAAGATTAACGGAAATGGAAGTTGTTAATATCACTACGCCATATTGGGATCCTCATTCTGGAGGGTTAGCAGGCAAGAAAGAATTTCTGGACTGCCTGGGATTGATAACTTTGATAACCAGGAGAAACTGGGAGTGCTTCTGCACAATGGCTGCAGGAAGGAATACGTATTAAATGAATGAATTTTAATGTGACATTTCTTGTTGTTTCTATGCAACAAATTGAGCCTGACATGAGAAGGGAAACTATACTCAGAACCTTTACATATATAGATCTTGGTCACTTCCTTACTCCATCAAGCAAGGTGAATATTAGTAAAAGAGGGTAGGGGTGGTGAATCTAAATTGGTTGGCAGAGGAATATCAATCATATTTATCTCAGTAGCAGCTGCGGTAACAGGAACTATAATATGGTTTGCTAACCCTCAGTAATACTTTTTTAGAAGTCTTCAACTGGCTTAGGCTTTAAATGGTTGAATTTGTGCCTCCGTTCTTGATAAATAAGTAGTGCAATCTTATTTTCTAATTAGAGTACATTAGATATTATTGGAGAATGTGAGCAGATCTGACTGACATGTGGAATGGACTATATGAAATACAATTTTTGTGTTCCTCTAACAGATTTGCTCAGTCCTACCTGTCTCCTGAGGTGGGATGCTTCCTAAATGGAGATCCATGACTGCCACAATTGTCTAACCCCTAGTACCGCTAGCTATATCAGACTTCCTTTAAGTGATAACCTGGCCCCTACTGCATCTCCTATGGAGAGAGCAGAGCGTCTACCCTAGCCAAGTCCCATGTTAGTGAAACCATAGACATTCTCAGTTCTCAGCACTTTCAGGCTCATATAATGCACCTCTTTGCTGGATGATGGTCGCGGGGCATTTGACTTTCCTAACTAACTGTCCATCTGAATTAATACAACTTAGCACTGTAGGATAGTTAATACTTCATGCGATGAATTTCAAGCACTGAAAGATAGAAGATAGAGAGGAGTCAGCAGATAAATAATTGCTCTTCCTTCACTCAGTATTCCGTACCAGAGTTTGGAGTGTGGTCATTTCATATGCCTCTTCAAAGTGTCATGTATAAATAAGCAAATGAGTATTACTTTTTGCAAGTCGTGCAAGCTTGGAAATGAACCTTTGGCTGCCCAAATTCTATTGATCAAAGTAAGTCCCAGAGCCAGGTCAGATTCAAAATGAGTAGAAATAGACTTCATCATGTGATAGAATAAGTTACATGTGTATGCAACAGGATAGGAAGGAAAGAAATTCTTGGCATCCAACTCTCTAGATAATTTATCACAATATTCTTTTTTTTTTTTTTTTCAAATTTGCCAGTTATTTGTCTTTCAGATCTAATGTCTAGAAATGTTTAACATTTTAATTTCTGGGGTTTATTTTTTAAATTTTTACTGAATTTTTAATACTTGATGTGAAATTTAAATGTTCAATAATGGGTTTTTATTTTTAGAAAGTTCCTGTTTTGGAATAGGGCACTATTGTTTCTCCAACTTAATATTTGCTTTTTTGTTTTACAGATGATACAGTGGACATTCTTCAAAGTGAACCTTGATGGTCCTCATCTCCTGGTAGCCTCACCCTTGTGGCCCCTCCCACAAGTAATAAAGTTTGGCCATGGTGGCCAATAGTGACAGTAAGACTTCTGAGGCTAGATCATAAAAGACATTGTCGTTTCTTTGTTGGGTTTTCTTGAATCATTTGCTCTGGGGACACCAGCTATTGATGAATTGAGGTCACTCAAGTAGCCCTGGAAAAGGGCCTACATAGGGAAGAACTAGGCATCTGGTTAAAAATCAGTACCAGCCCATCAAATATGTAGAAGAGTTGCCTTGGAAGCTGGTCCTCCACCCCAGTCAAGCTTTCAGATGGCTGAAGTTTCAGACATCTTGACTGTTACACCATGAGAAATCCTAAGCCTGAACCACATTACTAAATTGCTCCCAAATTCCTGACCCATAAAAAACCATGGGAGTAATAAAGTTTCATTGTTGTTATTATTATTATTATTATTATTACTATTATTATTTTGAGACAGTGTCTTCCCCTGACACCCAGGTTGGAGTGCAATGGTGCAATCTCAGCTCACTGAAACCTCCACCTCCCAAGTTCAAATGATTCTCCTGCCTCAGCCTCCCAAGTAGCTGGGATTACAGGCTCCTGCCACCATGCCTGGCTAATTTTTGTATCTTTAGTAGAGATGGGGTTTCATCATGTTTGCCAGGCTGGTCTCGAACTCCTGACCTCGTGATCCACCTGCCTCAGCCTCCAAAAGTACTAGGATTACAGGCATGAGCCACCGTGCCTGGCCAGTTCATTGTTATTTTAAACCACTAAGTTTGGGATAGTCTGTTAATCAGTGCTAGATAACTAATATAGATACAATTAATTTCAGATTAGGAATAATAGTTTTCTTTCTGAATGTTTTTCTGATATTTTATGAGTTCCTTTTTTGTGTTTTTGCTTGTTTTATTATCCCCTGTTTATGGTATTCTTTTCCTTGATGGCCAGTTTATATTTAGGATTGAGACACCAAAAAGTTAACTAAAAGCTTAGTACTGTTCCTACGTTTTTCTACATTGTTTTAAAACTTTTCCCTTTTTCTGAGAGAAACTTACCTATCAATATTTATAGATTTACTCTTTGATTTACTATTTCCTCAGAGAGGAGTCAAATCTTCAAATTTTCTGTATGGGAAGACTGCTGTAGAGCTGGGGAAAGAGGCTTGGGTTCTACAGTTTTAAGTTGGAAAATGTTAGTTAATATGTGTTGTTTTAGTGGTACTTCACAATCTTGCCTTCAGTTAAGCCAAGGTTTCTCTTATGCAAAGTATCTCTGATGCAGTCTCCTAAGAGAATAAACCTCCCCGTCTTCTGCTGGCATGGAGAAAGTGATCTAGAGATCCTATTAACTTCAGTCTTATCCCTCACCGGCCTTTCATAGATGGCTAGTAACAAGAAAACTCTAAAACGAGAGGCAGCGCTTCCTGGGGATTTTCCAGAGACCCAGGTTCTTGTATTTTATTGTTGTCTCTTCATCCATAGTATTGCATTCATCTACCTGTGAAAGTTGGAATGCCAGCACTGGTTCAAGCTGTAGCCAGAAGAATGGACAAAATACATGAATGGAGGGCAAATAGCTTTGTTCTTAAAGGACACGTTTGTTTGTTTGTCTGTTTGAGACAGAGTCTCGCTCTGTCACCCAGGCTTGCTCTGTCACCAAGGCTGGAGTGCAATGGCATGATCTCAGTTCACTGCAACCCCCACCTCCTGGGTTCAAGTGATTCTCCTTCCTCAGCCTCCTAAATAACTGGGATTACAGGCACTCACCACCACACCCAGCTAATTTGTGTATTTTTTTAGTAGAGACAGGGTTTCACCTGTCTCGAACTCCTGACCTCAGGTGATCTACCCATCTTGACCTCCGAAAGTGCTGGGATTACAGGCGTGAGCCACCATGCCCGGCCAAAGGACACGTTCTGAGAGTCACACAAACTACTTTCATTCACATTCCATTCCTTGTATCTTAGTAAACATATAATATAGCTGCAAGAGATGCTTAGAAATAGAGTCAGATCTGAGCAGTCATGTGTCCAGTTAAAAAAGAGAGGGAATGTATTATTGAAAGGAGGAAGGTGGATACAGTTTGTGTTTACTACTTCTGATAATTGTGGCTTTCTCTTCTTTAAAACTTTACCATTCATCATATACATTCAATCTCCCAATATTTTGTTCATAAATCTTGTCTTTTATTATCTTTCTCTTTCAGTGTATCTTTCTTAACTATTATTTTAGTGGGTTTGAGGAGCAAGTAAAAACTCATGTACTTAACCTTCCATATTAAATTGGAAGATACTTTTGCAAAATAACCACATCTGTACAGCTAAAATATCTGCTAAAATATCTGCTGTCATATATATTTCAATTGATAAAGGAATTTTGCTAAGACCCTATTTTGTGTTCTCTCCAATATAATACTTATACTTAATTATCTGAAATAATATGTCTTAAATTTTATTATTCATGATTTCCGCTAGGAATAAATCTTTGATATTTTCATAGTTTTGGTACTTTGTTTAGTAACAAAATGTGTAACATATATTGAAATTAATACTGATATCTTGTTCTAGAGAAATGTGATTGGTTTGGAAATAGAACATTGGTTTGGAAATAATACATTTTTATAAATAGTAACATACTGAATACTTGAGGTAATAAATTTCTAGTTCAATACAACCCATTTTCCAATCCTATGATTTTAAGTCATTTTTATCTATTTATATAAAATCATCACACTTGCAGTTTTATTTGCTCTATCTCATACTGATTCATAATCTATATCAGTACTGGTATGCACCTCACTATACTTATTTATCACAAGTAGAGATTGTAATATTTGTATGACTCTTTTCATCATAACTTTTATCCTTTCAATAATTGATTTTGAGCTCTCACTCTCTATATATGCTTTTTTATGGTTCAATAAAAATGTGAATTTAAAAAATATAATTTCAACATGTACAATGACTTAACCCCCTCTGTCTCAGAAGAAACTATTTAGTAACTGATAATGAATGTTCAGTAAGACAAAGGAAAGTTAAAGCCCAGGAAGCATAGTAAAAGCCATTAAGAATATAAGACCATTATGATAGTAACAATAATTTTGAGAAAACATTAATAAAGTTTAAAATTCAAATTTGTGAAATGTATGTGACCAAAATTATTTTATAGCTTTTTGAAACAATTAAACTAATTGTGGATCTTTTGACAGACTGTCAGATACTTTGATTTTATTTATATATATACACACACACACACACACACACAAAGCACACACACATATATATGCACACATTTATGTATTTTTATTTGAATATGCAAACTTTATAATTTTTGTTAAAATTCTAACTTACAAAATATGTATACAAACTACTTTCCAGAGGGGAAGATAGCTTTTCTTCTTAAAGGATGACAAAGATCTTTACCAGTTATACTCTCAGGAGTGCTTCAAATTTGAAAGCAATAATTTCATTTTACAGATGTAAAATTTTTATTAGATCAACAATGAAACTGTTGTCACTTAAATAAGTAGCTCTTTCTATTAGTTTGTTCTCACATTGCTATAAGGAACACCCTGAGACTGGGTAATTTATGAAGAACAGAGGTTTAATTGACTCACAGTTCTACAGACTGTACAAGAAGCATGACTGAGGAGGCCACAGAAAACTTACGATCATGGCAGAAGGGAAAGGGTAAGTAGGCATGTCTTACCATGGCAGAGCAAAAGAGAGAGAAGTAATGGGGATGTGCTACACACTTTTAAACAACTAGATCTCGTGGTAACTCAGTATCATGAGAAAAGCAAGAGGTAAGTCCGCCCCATGATCCAATCACCTCTCATGAGGCCCTTCCTCCAACATTGGGGACTACAATTCAACATGAGATTTGGATGGGCACACAAATGAAAACCATACAACTCTCCAAAATAGATCTATATAAGATGATAGTTGGCTGTCAGTATAAAATGATCACCTGAAGAAACAACTTAAAATATAGATGCATAGAAACCACTCCTACAAATTCTAGCTCATAAAGTTGGGTGCAACTAAAGAATCTACATTTCATAAAACTTCCCTTACAGTTCAAATTTGGGCACCAGTGACATACATGATAAGGCATACAACTATTGAATGCCTAACATGGTGAGAGAATGTGTGAGTCATTTTTCTATGTGCTCTTATTTTACTTACAGAATAAACCTCTAAGGCAGACTTCATTTCCCAAAATTTACATCACAGGAAACTAAAGCTCATACAGGTTAAGTACTGTAGTTCTACAAAATAGAAATTCTGGAGCTTGTATAAAATTTTTATCCTATATGTATTAGTTTCCTAGAGATCTCGTAACAAAGTAACATAAACAAGGTAGCTTAAAAGAAGAGAAATTTCTTTTATCACAGTTCTGGAGACTACAATTCCCAAATCAATGTATCTGTAGGGCCATGATCCTTCTGACATCTGTAGTGGAATCCTTTCTTGACTTTTGCTAGCTTTTTGTTGCATACTACCGTCTTCTCATTAAGACACAAGTCATATTGAATTAGGGGCTCACCCTATTCCAGTATTACCTCATCTTTATTACTGGTGGTTAAGTACTGGTGGTTAGGACTTCATCATATCTTCTATGGAGGAAAGAGTTCAAATCACATACCTTTCACTAAAACATATGTTTCCAGTATGCCACACCACCTCTATGGATCAAATGTGTATGTAATTTCCCTGGACTTCTAAATGGCGAGAACCACTTTTTGAGCTGTGAAATTTTTGAGTAATCTTTGAAAATGGAATACCTTTAGAAATGAGAAGGACTTGGGTGTTATTTGCCTTATCCTTTTTATTTCAAAGATGAAGAAAACTGAAGTTAAGAGACAAGAGACCTTATATGACTTGCTCAAGGTCATGTAGCTAGTGAAACAGCATAGGCCAGAACATTGATCTTCTGACCATTAAATAGGCCAGTTCCTTATTATAATGTAATTTTGGCTGCTGCTATAAATTTTATGAATTTAATGTTTTCCAAAAGCAACATTCTCCTGGAAATGTTTGTCCTGAACTATTCAATAGCATTATTTGTAATAAAGTAGGTTTTTTTCTGAATTTGTTCATACTAATACATCATCATGTAGTAGGATAATCCTTTAAAAATATTTATACAGCAAATTCTTAACTCAATAACTATTATATATTTTGTTTTTAAATAGTTTTGTTCTTGAGTTGATACTGCTATTGTTTTGATGATTGACTAAGGTACAATAGCATGATAAATCTTAAAATATTTAGAAAATAATTTAACAAGAAATGTGCCAGATTTCTAACTTTGACCAAATCAACCAAACAAATCATGGTGAGACAAATTAAGGAAATCTAAGTAAGTGAAAAAATATACAATATTAATTGCTTGGAAGATTCACTATTGTTAAAATGTGGATTCAATGCAAAATAATTCTGAAATGAATACGGTCTCAATCAAAATCTCAACACCTGTTTGGAGACATTGACAAGTGGGTTTTAACATTTATATGAAATTCAAAGTTTCTAGAAAGCAAAGAATGTTCACTAAAACAACAAAGCTGAAAGACTCACACTACCTTATTTCAACATTTACTGTAAAAGTTCAGTATTCCAAACAATTTGGTATTGTTTTAGGATTGAAAAATAGTTAGAACAGAATGGAAAGTTGATTAGATTAAATTCATTTTCAACAACAGTGCCAAAGCAATTTCATGTAGAAAAGGCTATATTTTAAACAAATGTTTCTGGAACAATTTGATGAATGTAGTAAAATGAATCTTGATCTCCACATATCATACATAATAGTTAAGTCAGATTTGAATTAATTGGCATACACATAAAAGCTAAAAACTACAAAGCTTGTAGAAGAAAACACAGGAGACTATCTTTGTAAGCTTAGAGTAGGCAGTGATTTCTTAAATAAGACCCCATAACCAAAAAAGAATAAAAAGTTAAAACAATAAACTGGAATAAAACTATCCCTGCTCATGAAAACATGCAATAAAGAAAATAAAAAGGCAAGACATAGACTTATGTAATTAGTTATTAGGCAATTAAAACTAAAACCACAATGAGAACAATTTCACACCCACTACAGTGGTTAAAATTAAAGGACAACACATACTAGTAGATGACGAATATGGAGCAATTACAACTCTCATATATTGGTGATAGATTGTTTTGTGTTTTGTGTATACTCTTTGGTATTGCATGAAATATACACAATATTGTAATTATTTTGCCCTTATACATAAACAGAGGTATTGTTTCACTCTCTGTTTTCAAGATCTTTTTCTTTACCTTTAGTTTTCAAAGTTTTCTCATGCTGTGTCTTGGTGTGGATTTCTTTAGGTTTACTTATTTATTTCTGTGTGGTTCACTCAGCTTCTTGTGTCAGTAAGGTTATGTTTTTTGTCAAATTTGAGTTTTGAGCCATTATTTCTTCAAGTTCTTTTTTAGTCTTACCTTCTTTCTCCTTGCCTTCTGGGAGGTGATGACATTAATATTAGATTATAAGATAAAAATATATTGTCTGTTATAGTAGCACAGGTCTATGAGGGCTTTTTCATTTTCCTTCCAGTTTCTGTTTTGTTTTGTAGATTGGATAATTTTCATTGTTCTATTTTCAAATTCACTGATTTTCTTTATGTTCACTGATTTTTCTCTATGCTCTATTTTCAAATTCACTGATTTTTCTCTATGTTTTCGCTATTGAGTCTATCCATTCAGGTTTTGGCTCCCATATTGTGTTTCAGTTCTGAAATTCCCATTTAATTTTTCCCAGCAGGGAGAAGGAGTGGGACCTTGATAATGACAGCAAAGGGTGGATGTTAGGCACTGGAAGGAAGAATAGTTCTGGCTCCCTAGTTGTCTTTATCTGACATCACCCTAGCAAAGAGGGTAAGGTGCTTTGTTAATCCTGCCAAGGGTGAAAGTCTCGATTGTCTAATAAACCTTGTTCTTAGGGGTGGGGGCAACAGGATTTGTGTGTGTGTCTGGTGTTAGGGTGAAATAAAGCAGTTAATGTCTGAAAGTGTATGTCTTGCTATGCTGTACTGTTCTTGCTCTCCTAACTAGAGACAATAGACTTCTTTTTATTATTCTTATTTTTGTTGTTGTTGTTTGTTTGTTTGTTTGTTTTTCTGCTCCCATTAGATTCAGAGTTGCTGGCTACTTCATCTCCAAGTCTTGGATATCTGAAGCAAAAACAAAACAAAACAAAACAAAAACCTAGGGAACTCATCAACTTGTTTCTTAGGTCTCCAGGTTCCTGGATGTTCTGCCATTTTCTCTCTGCTTTTTTCGAGTCTCCTGATGTTTGTTTTACTACAATGACCAGGGTTTTTCACTGTACTTAGGAAGGAAAAATTGGTAAAGGTATGTCTACCCATCTTCCTAGAAGTGAAGTCTCAATTCCCCATTTTTGAAGTAAGGATTCATAGAGATTTCTCACACTTCTTGAGAGCCTACAAGCACATTAAAATTTAAATTTTTATCAGATGTTTTTTGTTTGTTTGTTTGTTTTTTAAAGTCCTTTCAGAGTACACTTACTACCATCATGATAAAATGCCAAAATATATTTTGGCATATTTTCAGAGGTGCAGAAAATTGAACTTTTCCAGCAGTTAAATCTAGAGAGTGACTTATCTTCATGTCTTATTTTGATATTTGTTTTTTTAAAAAACATGTGCCTGTATTACCTTTTGAGAATTATAAATCAGTGATCCCGAAATATCATCAGCCAAGGAAATTCAAAACCATTCAACCATTACCACTGTGAAACTAGACTCAAGGCTACTTTAAAAAGTAATACTAAATGAAATGTATGGACACTGATACATGGTTGGTAATTAGTTTCATAATTATGTCTATACTATTAGGATTATCATGTCACAACGGTAAGGATTACACATCCAATGGACCATAACAAATTCAAAATATGTTTTATCTAATTAGTTAATAAAATGTGACTAAGACTTTTGGATAGATTAAAGGTGGTTTTTCAAAATTAGTTTGTGTTTTAAATTATTCTTCAAAAATTGAGATTCACATACAGTAATTGAGATTTGGCTTTATGAGGTTTCAGTTATCTGAGGTTAATTGTGGTTCAGTAATATTAAATAAAAATTTTCAGAAATAAACAATTCATAAGTTTTTCATTGTATACTCTTCTGAGTAGTGTGACAAAATCTCATGCCCTCTCACTTTATCCCACTTGGGATGTGAATCACCCCATGGTCCAGTGTATTTACACTGTGTATGCCACGTGCATCCCACCACACACACACCCAATTAGTCACTTAGTAGTCTTCTTGGTTGTCAGATTGACTGTTGTGGTATTGCAGGGCTTGTGTTCAAGCTAATCCTTATTTCAGTTAATAATGGTCCCAAAGCCCAAAAGTAGTGATGCTGGTCTTTCAGATATGCCAAAGAGAAGCCATAAATTGTTTATTTTAAATGAAAAGGTAAAATGTATTGTCTTAATAAAGAAGAAATCATGTGCTGAGGTTGGTTTCTGTAATAAGAATGAATATTCTTTCCATGAAAGTGTAAGACAAACATATTCATGCATAGTACATTTAGGGTTTGATGGTATCTGCAGTTTCAGACATCCACTGGGGATCTTGGAATGTATCCCCAGTGAATAAAGGGGGACTACTGTACTCTGTTGTATTTATCCTTTTCATATGTCTCTTTCTTTTACTAACAAAGCTAAAATCAGCTAATTATATCGTGCCTCAAGTCCATGCCTTTCTTGTTCAATGCCAGAAATGGAGGTGCTAGTTTCATGTCATTTTTATTACACTCATTCCTAATTTGTTTCATCCTTTCCAAAGCTGTACATTCACTTTACTATTCACTGTGTCCCTCCCCTTCATCACATAGTCTATTTCATTCATCATGCTCTTAGAACTCACTAAAAACACAATCTTACAAACAACCACAACTTCATTGTCCCTTAATCTTTCTGCTACATGATCTGGCAAAGTTCAACCCTCAATCAATCAACTGTCCATTGCCTCTACTTCTTCATTCAGGTTGCTGAATGCTCTTGGGAAAAATCCCTCAGTGATATGGATTTGTGTCAGTACACATTCATTGTCTGGATCCTCAGCTGGAGATTGTAAGCTGTCTGAAACATGTATTATATTTATTTGTACTCAGTTTCTAACCCAATAAGTTGTAAATTCTAGGCACTCAAGAAATGCCACCTGATGGATTTGTTTTGCCAAATCCTATTTATCCAAGCAATACTACTATTGTACATTTGATATGTTTCACATTTCTTGATTGTGAATTTATTTTGAAAACATTTTCATTATTTCATCTAATACACTAGAGGAAATGTTCATGTAAATGACCTTTAAATACTACCAAAAATTGGTTTTAATTGTCCTCAATTTACTTATCATTTTAACTTCTCTTGCTGCTTCTGTCACTCAAGGAATTCACAAAGCGGTTCCAGACTTACTGGCATTTTGGTCCCCTGACTTGCAGCACATTATACCTCTAATTAAGTCTCTGTGTTATTTTAGTATTTTGCTTGTTTGGCTCAGTATCTCTTTTCCTTTCAGGTTAAATGTTGTAAACAGAAAGTGAGTATAATGGCTGCCCAATCAAATCATAGAAGGAATGCTGAAAAGGTCAAAACAGCAAAACACACTATGGTAATTTATGTAATGTAGACTGTATTAAAATTTTGGCCTTCATTTGACTCAAGAAACAAAAGCATAATGGCACAATAGAAATGGCACAGTCTATTCAGAGTGAAATCTTATCTTCTAACTGGCAGAAAATTTTCACCTTTGTTTGTTTCTCTACTTGGGGAACATCTCTACCCTGGTTCAAAGGAAAAGTCATTCCTGTGCCCACTGGCAACCTCCTTTTTGTCCTCCCTTTTTCATTTGTCATTAATGTGGGGAAGAAGCACATTAAATCTTTCTGCCTTTGTGAAACCCTCATAGACTTCATGTTCCTTCTTTTATATGCACTTCTCCCTTTTACAAGCATTGATTATTAGGCTGACCAATGACTCCCTTGTTTAGTTTCTGGGGGTGTAAGATGTGCTGGCTTTGGCATGAGCCATGTAAACAAAAGCTAGTTGTTATAAATAAAAGCAGAGAGGGAAGGAGTATTACCATTGCCTGCTAAATTAACATGAATTCGGAATGAAGTGAGGAGGAACATCTTGGTTATTTCTATCAGGTAGTAATTGTAGGTGTATTGTTAAGGAGGTATGGGAACACACACTGAAATTATTAAAGCAACAAATTTTTTTCATTCTCATTATGCATTTGATACTGTGGTCACACAGATGAGAGTAGAGGATGGCTTCCTTACTTAGAAATATTGTTTATATTGATGTGTGTTTAAATCGTGTGAAAAGTATCCATAGGGACATAGGTTATCTTAATATTTGTCTTACTGTGGTTAGCTAAATTATAAAAAGATACATTTATATATGTGTTAACTAAACAAAATACCTTATCATTGATTGGATTCCTTAAGAAGCTGACTCAGATAAAGTTTGGTGTGCAAGATGTTTTAAGGAGAACCCTTGGGATCAATAACTGTGGAAGCAAGGAAGGAAACATTGGGCAGAGAGACGTCACACTCCAACCCAGCCATGGATGAACCAATTAATGACAAATGACAAGGGGATGACAAAAAGGAGGTTGCCAGTGGACACAGGAATGACTTTTCCTTTGAACCAGGGAGACATGTTCCCAAAGCAGGGTGGCTCTAGAAGTTGAATGGGATTTCAGAGTTGTCCTTGATTGTGGTGAGCAAGCCAAACCTCTGTATCTCCACTTGGATTTGTCATTGTGATTAGGCTGCTCTGGGATGTGACTTGTCCTTAGGCCAGGAGACTCTATGAAATTGAAGCCATACTTAAAAGGACTGACAGCTGAAATATGTCTACTCACAATGCTCCAAGAAGCTGACTCAATGAGTTATTCATTAAAGAGGAGTCTGTCTGGAATGTTCTCCAGCTAAGTGTGCCCAAGTGACTAAATTCTCTGTAATAGAATATGGGCAGTTGAAGTAATCTGTGCAACACTTGAGCCTCTCGCTCAAAAGGAAGTAGCCTGACCTCACTGTGATTGTTTCTGTTTCCACAGGCTGAACAATGCATTGAAAATGACCCATTTAGGGACATATAGATGAAATCAATACCTAGGGAAGGAAAGAGCAACAAAATAGAAGGAACTTGAGTTCCTTCATAGACAGGACTTCACAGAGGCATGATATCTTCAAGTCTGGACCACACCCAAACTGCATATGTGAGAGAAATAACTCATATTTAAACTACTATATTTTGTGGTCTATTTGTAACCAACTGAGTCTTTAATTAATACAGAAAAGAATACCTGGATGTGAGCTGCTAAAAACAAAAACCCAATTTAAGTGGCACTGGTATTGCTATAAGATGAAAAAAGATGGTATGAGAGTTCTAACTGGAAAGATGATGACTCATGTTGGACCTGGCAAAACAGTTGTAAAGCTATCACCCGTGAAAACTTCAATGGCAGACCATATGCTTACCAAGTCTGTAGTTTTACTAGAATGTTAGAGAAATTCAGACTAACGATGTGTTTTGGCGGCTCTTTGCTGTTTTAGCAAAATTACTAGAAAAGAGAGCTGAGATTAGGCAAGAACTGATAATTTTTGCAGCCCTATATGGAAGAAAATATAGCATTGCTAAGAAAGGCACTCTCTGTCTCCAATATGCAATTACATTGATGGAGCAAGCAATAATCTAGGCTCAAAAGCATTAAAATACCAACGACTTTTTTATCCTAAATAGCAGAAGATGAGATTGTCACTTGCAGCCTATCTTTAGGGCCTCCAAATTAAACTTTTTAGACAGAACAGGGAGCCAGTCTCTGGAAAAATTGTGATGGAGGATGTTACTTTCCAACCTAACTGTGTTGTTTCAGGGTATTTTCAATTTAGCTGCCTATCATTGGAGAATGGATGTGTCTGCCCAGAATAAGTAAATAAAAGAGAAGAACTGGTAGGCTTGAGGTGTACATCTAGAAGAAATCTTTGAGTATTGTTATTTTAACAGAGGATTGACTAGAAGAAAATAAGGTGAAAACCTCTTGTTTTGTTGAGATAATTTTATTTCCAAGGAAACCAAACCAAATGTCTAGCCCACCAATGCCAGTTATTTGCCTAGATAGAATGATATAGTTTTCAATGACATATTGAGTGAGAAGTGGTAATATAAAATGTGTTTTAGTTTATAGGTTACCAAATTTCAAAGATTATATTTAGGCTTGGATGGAGAGGATTCCAAACTTTGAGTAAGGCATGATAACTGGTGGAAAGAGTCTACATGTGAGAATAAGGAAAGACACATGTGTTTGGTTTCATTTCTTCCCAGTTGCTCCAAACCCATTCTTTTATTACAGTAGATTTTTGCTGGGCATATGACTGCTGAGACATCTTCCAACCTTCCTTGCAGTAAGTTATGACTGATTTTTTTTCAATGGAATGTTAAAATGAACAACCATCCAACTCATTCGTTAAATGAATTTTTTTTAATTGCCTTTTCTCTCCTCACAGGATACAATGTGGAAAAGTGTTGACTTATTTTCAGCAATGCAGATGAGAATGATGTTTTGGTAATGGCAAAGCAAAAACTATAAAATGAACTTGGAAAACCCTACTTATTTCCTGGAGTAGGGTCGTCTGACCTGCCACTCATTTCTAGACTGTCATGAGAAAGAAAAAATATATTCAGTTTATTTAAACCACTATATTTTGGATTTTACAATTTATTTAAATTTTTGAATTTTTGAATTGTGGCATCGTTTGGCACATCAAAGTAATAAGCCTGGGTTTCTAATAGCATACATCCTGTGATGTGCTTCTGCTATGTAAGTCCCTCTACGCAGAGTTACCTTAAAGTGGCTCATTATTTAGAGTCTGTGTAAGAAAAGTATTTCCAGTGGACAAGGAAAAAAGTCCCCTTTAGAGCAAAAATTGTCTAATGCCTCCCAGGTGTGTAAGAAAGGTGAAAAACTACAGCTCATCTGATGTGCTGTTCATGACTTAGTGGGCTTATTAGTTCCCTGAACGAAGACTCATCTGCCCTGTATTTCCGTGGTTTAATTTAATGGACAGATTCTCCAATAAAGGTAGATGGAAATAAATGCATTAGACAGCTCAGGCAAGGAGCAACAGGAAAAGGATTTAACCATCAGGGTTTTTATACTTTGAAATGATATGTTGTTTCAAACAATCTCAATTTCTGTAGCTTAAGTTCATTATTCTTTTATCTGATTCTTACTGCCATCTGGCTCCTGCGCAAGTGCAAATCATAAGCAAGAAAAAGCAGAGCTAATTTTCTGTGTCAGCTTAATAAACAAAAGCTGTGAGATATGGATATCTATCATTAAAGCTATCTATCATGAAATATTGATCAAAATAGGCTACTTTTTTAATGCCTAGATTTGAAATGGCAATTAGGATTATTTGAAAAAAGGGTGAGTATTAATCTGTAGTGTGGGAGACTATATTGATTGTGGAGAATGACTTGGTAAAGCAACAGATATTTTCTACACATTTCTAATGAATCAATCTGTTGAATGCTTTCACAGTATAGATTTTATTAACTTAAAATATAATAATTAATAGATTACCTGAACTTTCACTTGCATATAAATAGCTTTTTCTTAGAGTCCTGAAATGGTATAAAATATAAGTTACAGTTTGGGTAGAAATCATAAACTGAATAGAGAAAATATTATCTAAGTGAGAGGAAGGCAGGCATCCTCCTCATTCCCAGTTCATTGTTGGCTTTTTATTTTTTCATCAACTTTTACTTTAGTTCCAGGGTACATGTGCAGGATGTGCAGGTTTGTTACATAGGTAAATGCGTGCCATAGTGGTTTGCTGCACAGATCAACTCATCACCTAGGTATTAAGGCCAGTATCCATTAACTATTCTTCCTGATGCTCTCCCTCCCTCCAGCTTTCTGAGAGGCCCCAGTGTGTGTTGTTCTCCTGCCAATGTGTCCATGGCTTATATGTCAGAGGTAGGTTTAAATGGCCCCTTTTTCATTGTTCCTTGTTCAGAGGAACAGAAATATTTTCTTCTACAGTAAATAAAATGATTTACTGATATGAATCTTAAAATTGTTAAGAACTATTAAAATTATAAAAATATTTTTTAAATGCCTGTTCAAAAGACGTTAACCTCTTACAGTGTTATAATAATTTTATTTTGCTTCATGGCATTAAAATTATTAGGTACTTTTAGAAAGTACACAAGATTATTTTATCAAATAGAGTTACTGTAACTTGTCATAAGGATGTATGTCCACATATATTGTCCACATGCATAAATATTTCCCATCGGAGTCAGTCAAATATTCTTCCAGATGGAAAAATTTACCCTTTCTAGTGTAGAATTATGTGAAGCCAGTTATCAACTAACATGATAGCCAGATGTATTTATATAAGAAATGGAAAACTGCCTCAGTGAGACTTCTGTTTTTTTATAATTTCTTGGGTATTAATTCCATATTTGTAAGAGCTGAATGACTTTACTTTGTCTTGGTAATTTTCTGTTTTAAAAACACAAGCAATCAACATTGTACTTACTTTAATCACTTAAGAAATGAAAATACTGTGGTAGTCATTGTCTAAGGTAGTCCCCAATGACCATTCCTTCTGGAATTTGTGCTCTTCTGTAATCCCCTCTGGAGTGTGGGTGGGACTTCTTAAACTTTCTTCTGAGGAATAGAGTATGTCAAATGCAGTGGGATGTCACTTTCAAGTTTAGGTTATAAAAAGACTATGGCTTTTCTCTTGGGCACTCCATCTTGCTCTCTGTTAGATCATTAACCCTGGGAGAAGCCAGCTGCCATGTCATGAGGAAGCTCTATGGTGAGGATCCAAGACCTGCCAACAACCACATGAGCCTACACATGAGGCTGCAGCTCTGCCAACAGTTTGATTTCGTCCCGTTGGGACTGTAAGCCAGAAGACCATGTTAGACTATGATTAAAATACTGACCCACAGGAACTGTGGAATAAAATGTTTTTTTAAGCTGTTAAATTCAGAGTAATTTGTTATGTGATAATAGATAACTAACATAGATGTTTTAGTAAGTTTTGGATTTTTTTTTTTTTTTTTTTTTAGTTTTCTATAGAGATAGACCTCATTTTTTTCACAGTTTATTTGTCTGAAAACAGGATGCTTTGCATGTATATGACACTATGTGCCTGAATCATGATATTTATAAAGCTAAATTCTCAAGTTAAATTCTCAGATAAAATTAATTACATCGGTATGAAACCTGCTGGATCTACGAAACTAAAACAACATAATTAGAGAAAACAGGCATATACTAACATAAATCATTTAGAGAACTGATTGCTGTGAGACAACTGAGAATACTATTTTTGTGAAGCAAGTAGGGAGAAAGTGGAAAACTATGCTAATGCTATGGTATTTATTTCAGAATAACACACATAAATTCTAAAATAAGTTCTTTATGTGCTTTTATACACCATGTAGTGATTTCACTTATTCAATGTTTTCTCCAGTTAAGGAATATTTATACTTCTTGTTCTATATTTTTCTAGATCTGTATATTAATACCAACACTTACTTGAATAAATTAATAGCACTTGATATATAATTCTTAAAATAATATCTTAAAAATCATTTGAGAAAACAGTTAATGAATAATCATTAATTTTATGTGAAAATATACAACAATAAAAATGAGAAATAAAAAATTTAGCTTACGTTGCTAGATTTTAGAGTATATAAATACTGCATTTACGCTTGAAGTTACGCTTTGAACTTTTGAACTAGTTACGCTTGAAGAGAGTGTCATATATCTATTAATGTTAGATAGGACAATTTTTTATTTGTAAGACAGAACTGGAAACTCTCTGCAAAATGTTTACTGAAATAACACTCTAACAGAGTAAATGCATATAATTTAATAATAAAATATGACCTTTGTGACCTTAATGGACAAGGTTGAACATTAGTATTAAGTTCCAAGCCATTTGAATGTGTAAAGCATGGCGTTCATATCTAATTTTGAATGAATTTTGGACTGCCCACAAATGCCTTACACCACTTCCTGAGCCATTTCATCAACAGCTTGCTAGACTGCATCCAATTCACCATCTGGAAGTGTCACTTGCTACAAAATAAACCTGCTCCCTGGATGACAGCAGGATACCTAAGCATCTGCTGTTTAATAAGCTGTGGCAGAACATCCACCAGCAGCACAGAAAGGGGCAATATTTCAAGGAAATGATGGAATCATTTAATATTAGCCCTTGAATGCACCTTAGGGATTCATCTAATTCATCATTTTCAAGGTGTATTCCATGGGATACTGGTAACTGCCATATGACAATAGTGATTCCATGTTTAAAAAATAAAAAAGCTCCTCCCACCCCCAATTAAGTTTAGGTAATGCTATGTTGACAAAGACAAGTCAGAATTGATATTAAATGATAATACCATAAACTGTACGATCTTCGTTAGGATATAAGACATGTAAATATATACATATATATATATTTATATATATATATATATTTATATATATATGTATATATTTATATATATATATATGTATATATTTATATATATATATATGTATATATTTATATATATATATATATATATATATATATATAAAACTCCAGAAATAAGACATAGCATAAAAACTAACCAAAAAATTGAGGCACAATTAGGGGGTGGGGGAAAAGCAACAGAAGTTTGGAATCTGCCTTCACAGAGGAGTGTGGTACGATGGAAAGAACATTTCATTTTGGGCGGTCGGTTCTCTATTTCATCTTTGATAATTCTGCTTTCTTTTTCATTGTGAAAGATAATTGCTACTTCTTTTTACTTTCCTAATCCCTTTCTCTTAATTTACTTCTCAGGTAAAAGATCAAGTTTGGACACATTTTGAAGAAATCCTAGACCTAAGTCCCATAGTCTGGGGAAAATTCTAATCTGGCTGATATTTATAAACTTCCAACCACAGATTTTGTTCTCTAAGTCACAGTCATAACTGTAATATCACAATCACAGATATGATTTTCAAATTTATACTAGTTCATATTCTTTTGTTATTGCCTTTTCTTAAATTATGAAGTATTTTAAGCATATATAAACATAAAGAAATACTATAAATGTTTATGTGCCTACCACATAGTGTAATATATCCTAACATTATCCCATATTTCATTCAGATTTGTTTTTGAGAAAGAAAACACTAAAAATATAATGAAAGCTCTGTTTGTATCTTTCTTTTATGCTATTTTTCTCTCCTTTTCCAAGAATTCAAAGTCAGAGTATGTGAACTTTTTTATGTTGAAATTAATGCAAAATAATCACTGCTTTCCTGGCCTTTTTTCCCCCCAAATCTTTCCCTGACCTTCTGTGACTTCAGTTAAAACGAGTCTCTCTCTTTGACTTACGCAGAGCATTTAGATTACATCATCTTTCTTCATAAAATTCTGAGCCTAAAATTTCTTCTTTCCCCTCTATTTTTGGTGGTGTAATTTGCAGAACAACAATCATTAGTTATCAAGCAGGAATTCGGAAGCCACGTTTCAGGTTAAACGTGTGTGCCTCGTTATAGTACTATGTGTATCTTATTTCTAAAAAACAGCAGAACTACGCTTCTCAGAGAGAAAAAAAAAGGCGTCAAATTTGTACAACTTGGAAAAATAAAGTGCCAACAGAGAGACAACAGAACATGTTTTAGGGAAGCAGAAGTTCCATAGAAAAATAGCCTGTGGAGTCTGTGTATTTAAAGAATCAACTTTCAGCCATTACAGACCAAAAAAAAAAAAAAAAAAAAAAAAAAAAAAAAAAAAAAATTCCAGTTAGTGAACATGTGAGGATGGTTTCGGTATTACTTAGAGTTCTCGTTTTGATGGCTGCAGATAGAAATACTGCTAACTCCAGTTTATTTTAAAGTCAGCTATGTAATTGGTACTGGAGATAGTGAAACTTGCACAGAGATATTGTCCATCTCCTAGGAGATGAAACCTCCATGACTTTATAATAAGGGAGAAATGAAGAACATTGCAGTCTAATGAGGACAACAGTTAAGTGAAATTTTCACTAATGAGAAATTGATTGAAAAAGAAGCAGAGATCCAGTTAAACATGGTGGGTTGAATGCATGCTTCTATCTACACATTCTCTGGAAACTTTGTCAATATAACAATGAAGAATTTTAAAATATTATAAACATGTGAGCATCAGGAAAGGAGAGTTGAGAAGATAGGATATATGTCAACAAGTTTGAAATGTGGGTGAAACTCAGCAGGGCTGAGAAAGTTGATAGTTAAGCTTTCAGGGAGATGGTTAAGAAATACTTTAGAAATTACGAAAAGTCTCAGAAATGGGAGTGTGTTATAAAGAGGTGTGCTGCTTTGGTTAGAAGCCAGAAGATTGTTTGAAAGTTTGTTACAGAATGTTATCAAAGATTCTTTTGTCCCTCATGTGCAGCCAGGCAATGCTGGTGAGTATTCCATAAATTCCCCTCTGAAGAAGTTGAATTAAGAGGACTCTGCAGAAATACACCTGAAGAGGGTACTGATGGAATAAAAACAGGAGTAAGTGAGATTTTTACATGCTTAACAGGTGGTTCCTCACCTCCTTCCTGAACTTGCTTGTAGATTGGGGCAGACATTTTCAGATTGGAACTATTATTTTTGAGGAAGAAAAACCTGGAAACTTAAGAGAAAAGAACTACACGTTCTCAACTAGTCTGACGTGTCCCAATAATAATCAACGGTTAATCAACTCAGTGCAGAGGATTACTTGTGCCTCATTCCTCAACAGGAGCTGAGAGGCAAGGAATGTGAGACATCTGTGGAGAACGGTTAATGTGAGAAAAAGAGACCAGCACAAATGAAACACCCAGAATGACAGTCACGCAGCTGACATATAGAGGAGACTATTTATATTGGAGCAGGAGAACTGAGAATTCCAGCAACACTTTCTCCAAAAAAAAAAGAAAAAAAGAAACTAATAGAAATACTGATGTATTTGTATTAAAGGAGATACTCACTTCTATGGGCGAGCTTCAGCATAAATTAAAGTACCCCAAAACACTTCTCATTAGTTATAAATAACTATGCTGTACTATAATTATGAGGGGGAAGGAAATTGTACAAGAAAGGAAATAGTATAACAATATATCACATAACTCAGCTGCAGATCATAGTCAAAAATTAAAGGAAAATGTTAATAGAAATAATAAAGAACATATTACCCAATATTTTCTTCTAGCTACATTGAAAGCATAGCATCGTTTGGGAAATGTCTGTTTTGGATTAATGTAGATAGGAGGGTTATGGTGGGTGTTTGAAGGTAAGGAAGATAATCCCCAAGCATCCAAAGATATAATTTCATAGGTAATATTTAAAAATAAATAAATTGGATATATAATATCTATAACTAAAAGAATCAAGAAGAAATGTGTATAAAGTTACAGAAAAAAAAGATGACATGAAAATTGCTGCCTCTTGGGATTAGGCATGGCATATAAAGAAAGACGAGGCACACCTGATTTTTCATAACAAGTTTCTTACGTCTCTGATTACAAATTCATGGACATGTACTATTTTGATAAAAATAAAAACAATTTTCAGAGAAAATAAAAACAATTTTCAGAGAGTAACAGAGAAAGAAAAGACAAAAACTGTACAGGATGATCTTTGGCAGGGTGCTCATATACCAACAAAAGGAAGAGGCTCCTATAGCTTCAAGGAGTGTGCAAACAAGGTGGTAAGGACTGGTAAATATTATAGATATTATTTGAGCTATTTAGAAAAATACAGATTTTTTATATGATGGAAAGGATGGAGAGAGAAGGATCTAGAGGAGGTGACAAGGTTCTTGTGGACAAGAAATATCAACCTGGACTATTGTACTGGACATTTAACATTTTCGCTGCATAGTACAGAACTGCTGGAATAACTAAGCATATACATTGCTTCAGTTGACATGAAGGTATAGGATTGGAATATAGAGAGTGTTCATGCTTATGTCAGTTACACTATGTCTGGGGGATTCATTTTTGGTTGGTTGACAATGGGAAATTAGGGAAGCAGTAAGTAATAAGTACCCAGCTTCAAATAAATAATATTGCCAAGGTAAAACATCATGGGACATGCAATAACCAAATAAAGGACAATGCAGCTCTTCAGTGATGAATGGACACCAGCCAAGATGTTTGTTCTTGGTCATACTTGCCTAAATGTTCTAATAAATATTTATTTAAGAGTTCATGATAATTAACATAGAATCTATATAGAATGTAGAATATATAGATAATATGATATAGAATTATATATATAGAATATATATAGTTAATATAGTAACCTAATATAGATTACTGAAAGCAGTCTTGTTGTGTGGGCCTATGTATCTCCTCTCATTCCACAGTATGGACTCTTTCTTTCCCAACTAATTATCTGATGTCTTTGCAAAGTCCATAGTTTAAAAAGTGTTCCTTTCCAGACACATAGATAACTGGATAGAGTGAATGCACTTGAAGAACAACATTTCGTTTCCTGATTACTTGAGTGGAAGAACCACTTTAGTATCTTTCTCAGAGCCATCCAGAATAGACATATTTCGGTCCATGTGTCATAATTTCTAACATAATGTCTTTATGGAATTGAAATAATTAAATTAGAAACTTAAAAATTCAGTATCCTTCAGGATTTGAGTGTAAGATTTGGAATCATATGACCATTTGATGATTTATTAATTGAATAACTCTGGGGCAATTTTTTAAAATAAAACTAAAATAATCCTTGAAGATTGATAATAGGAGTGATGGTCAAAACTCATATTCTTGACTCTTTTTTTATGAGGTCATCTTTCTCTTGATATGCTCTCACTATTATTATTATTATTATTATTATTATTATTATTATTTTGAGACAGAGTCTTGCTCTGTTGCCCAGGCTGGAATGCAATGGGGTGATCTTGGTTCACTGTAACCTCTACCTACCAGGTTCAAGACAGTCTCCTGCCTCAGTTTCCCAAGTAACTGAGGTTACAGGCAAGGGCCACCACACCTGGCTAATTTTTTTGTATCTTTAGTGGAGACATTTTGCCATGTTGGCCAGGTGAATCTCAAAACTCTGACCTCAGGTGGTCCACCCACCTCAGCCTCCCAAATGTTGGGATTACAGCCACCGCACCCAACCTCACTAATTTTCATAGCAGCAACAGACTGAACCCAGTAACTTGTGGCCCCCTAATTCCTTGTAACACAACTGAAACATAGCTAGGGCATTTAATCATGACTTTACTGTCATATTTTCTGGAAGTTAACACCTCATCGAGTTAGAAAACGTAAAATCAATTTTTTAAATAATTTACCCTGTTAAAAGCATATATATTTTTGGCTCGGCGTGGTGGCTCATTCCTGTAATCCCAGCACTTTGGGAGGCCAAGGCAGGCAGATCACTTGAGGTGAGGAGTTTGAGAACAGCCAGGCCAGCATGACAAAACCCTGTCTCTACTAAAAATACAAAAATGAGCTGGGCATGGGGGTGCACACCAGTAATCCCAGCTACTCAGGCGGCTGAGACGGGAGAATCTCTTGAATCCAGGAGGAGGAGGTTGCAGTGAGCTGAGATCGTGCCACTGCACTCCAGCTTGGGTGACAGAGTGAGACTTCATCTCAAAAAAACAAACAAAACACATAATTTTTTAATGAATCAAAAATCGATAATGCTATGTTTTCAATTCTCACCCACTTTCTCTCTTAAATGTCATAATGAGAATTCGAGTCTATACCTAATTCAACTTCAAAGTACAAATATTTTTGTGAAATCACCTCAGGTCATTGACAATTATTGCATCATTGTGACACACTTCTAATTGGTAATATTTTAAGCCTCAGTATCTAGCATCTTTAAGCCTTAGTATGTAAATTCTAACTAGATTGAAGACTCATAATTCTGTCTGCATTTTCCATTTGTCTAAATTTGTGTTTAGTTTTTATTGTAATTAAATTAAATATTGTTGAAAGTTAACTAGCTCTTCCTGAAAATGTTTCAAAAGAAAACATTTTTCTTTTGAAAGCTGTTGGCATCTGTCTCATATTCTTCATCATGTATGAATCCATTCACCATGAACTTCTAGCTTTGGAAAAGCTTATTCTACACTGAGAAATTTGGCAATTTCTACCACCTTTGATTACATTTCCTGGTATGTGACAGGCCACTTTCTGTGTTGGAAAATAATCAAATTGTGCTGGATCACAGTGCTATTATTTTGAGACATTTTAAAAAACGTTCAGGGATCTCAATTTAAGTTAAAATTTAAATCTCTGCTGTGTTGTACTGGCAAATAAATAAGTTGACAAAAAGATAAACAGGTGAGACCTATGACTAGGTTTGCCCATGGGTAGATAGTAAAATTGATGGTGAGCCTCAGCCTTTGAATCTAATTGTCATCTGGCACATTTCTCTTGACATTGATTATAAGACATATACAAAGGCCAGAAATTGTAATTTAGAATATATATATATATATATATAAAATAACTTGAGTACTAGTGTGTGAAGGTAAGAAAAGAATATGAACATAAGCAGTCTTATGCAACTGGGTAATATAACTTCATTTAAATAAAAGAAACCTGTACAGGAGTTGTTTAAAGTGCTATGTTTTGAAGAACCTACTGATTTGAAGCTGCATGTGCAGCTAAGGAAATAAACTCTTTGTGTTACAGGTTTTGAGGAATGTTATAGCCATTAGTGTTGAGCAGCAGGGAGAACTATAAAAGTCCAGGCTACTCTTTGGAACCACCATTGATTTGACTTCAAATTTAAGTTTACTTATCTTTGAGATCCACTATTTCTCTTCGTTTCTCAGGTTTATCTTCATAAGATAGAGGCTTTCTTTATTTTCCCACCTGAAAGGATACCCAAACCTGTCTAGAATCTTTTTTCTTTTCTTTTTTTTTTTTTTTAAGACAGTCTCGCTCTGTTGCCAGGCTGGAGTGCAATGGCACGATCTCGGCTCACTGCAACCTCCGCCTCCCGGGTTCAAGCGACTCTCCTGCCTCAGCCTCCCAAGTAGCTGAGAAGATTACAGGCATGTGCCACCATGCCCAGCTAATTTTTGTATTTTAGTAGAGATGGCAGTTTCACCACATTGGTCAGGCTGGTCTCGAACTCCTCACCTCAGGTGATCCGCCCACTTCAGCCTCCCAAAGTGCTGGAATTACAGGTGTGAGCCACTGAGCCTGGCACCTGTCTAGAATCTTCAAAACTTGTATGTTATGATTCAAACATGAGCATATCATAATATAATAATGGAAATCTGATATTCATGAACGAAATAACACAATTCACACTTGTATTTCATGTGTGAAATGGCCATGTCATCTCCACCCTTTCTGATTTTTTATGTTAATCATCTACAATTTGTTCCAAGAATAAAATAAAATAAAAATTGCAAAGAGTTTAATGTTTAAAATGGCTGCCATTATTATTTAAAATATCTATCAATCAACATATTTTAGATTTTAATAGTATAAATAATACATATGAATAGTAGATTGGTGTGGTGGCAGAATAATGGCTCCCAGAGATGTCCAAGCATAATTACCAGAACTTGTGACAATGTTGCCTTACAGGAAAAAGTGTCTTTGCCAGTATGGTTAAGGGCCACACAGACTTTGAGATGAGAGATTATCCTGGAATATCCAGATGCCCCCAATCAAATAATGTAAACGTAATAGGTTCATTGCCTGATGTACTCCTCTGTGGGAGTCTTCAAATTGGTTGCTGGAATTCAGGGTCTGAACAACATCTTAAGTGATCCTTAAACAAATGCTTTGTGACTCTAATGTCAGAGATCGTGTCTATAGGATCAACGGGGATGAACATGTTCAGTATCTACTGCTACGTGATTTTTAGCAACAAGGAAGTGGGCCAAAGTTCAGCCTGATTAATGCCTAATTATAGCTATATTTCTGTCCAGAACCCAGAGTAGATTTCTTGTCAACTCTGTGGGGACGTTTTCAATCACATGAGATTTTAAAAGCAGAGACCCTTTCCCGGTTAAGGGCAGAGAATTGAAAGACAGTGGCATGAGAAGAACTGCTGCTCTCCCATGTTAATAAGTGAGTTCTCCCCTTAGCAGTTAATGGAGGGCTGGTTGTTTAAAAGAGCATGACACCCCTCTCCTTACTCTCTTGCTCCTTCTCTCAGCATGTGACACATTAGGTCCCCTTGCTTTCTATGAGCAAAAGCTTCCTAAGGGCCTCACCAGAAGCAGATGCTGGTGCTATGTTTCTTGACTAGCCCACACAACTGTGAGCCCAATAAACCTCCTTTCTTCATAAATTACCCAGCCTCAGGAATTCCTTTATGGCAATGTAAAACATGTTGATGCATCATGGTACTAGAATTTAAGTGTAAGCCTAGAGTTAAAAGAATACCCAATAAATAGAAGCAAAGTAGAGCAAATCAACAGAAAAATATAGTTAAATATTACTGAACCTTCATAAAGGTGTTTGTGTTTGAAATTATTCCGTTATTTTAAAGAAAAGAGAAAGGCATATGATCAGGAGAATGTTAAAAGACTCTAGTTCTATATTTCAAAGTATATTAGTTTCCTGTGGCTGATGTAACAAATTACCACAAACTTAGTGACCTAAAACAAAACACAGTTTTTCACTTACAGTTCTAGGGGTCAGAAGTCTAAAAGTGTATTTATATGAGCAGAAACCTAGGTTTTGGTGGGGTGACTGTATTTTCAGAAACTGTAAGAAAGAAAATGTTTCCTTGCCTTTTCCAAACTCTAAGGTTGTGTTCCGTCACTCATGCTCTCTCTTTCATTGTTCAGATCAGCAGCTCAACATTTTCAAATCTGTTTTGTTCTTACATCTTTTTCTCATTTCTCTCCTTTCTCTCTGGCCATATTCCTCTTACAGAGATGCATGCGATTGTATTTAGGGACCATCCTAATAATCTAGGATAATCTCTCTATCTTGACATCCTCAATTTAACCATATCTGCAAAGATGCTTTTTCAGATATGGTAATATTCACAGATTTTGTGGATTATGACCTGACACAGGGACCATTAACTTACTACAGTAAGTTTGAAATGAAATGTTTATTTCCTTTACACATTAAATGTTTTCCTCTCTTTCTCTAAAGTATCAGTCTCTCTTTTTCTCTCTCTCTTTCTATCTTTAATACACTTTGAAAATGATGAATTTAAGATAAACTGATGATACAAAAATCTCTCTTACATGTTTTGTAAGAACTATTTCCTTATGTGTCTTAATAGCAAAAGATCTGACCTCACTATATACACTCTTTCATTCTCATTTCCCTAGAAAACTCTTTCAAGGCAGAAACTGCTTAGAATATTTTTCTGCTTAGAATATTTGATAAGCTTGTATCAAAGCACACATCTGATTATAGATGATCAATATTTAAAAATTGACTTGAACAATTAAATTTAATTTGATGAGTTCTGGCCTCAAAACTTTATCAAATAAAGCTATTCCATGGTTTGACAAAAGTATTTCATTTTTCCTAGAACAGATTTATGAGAATGCTGTAAGGATTTTAACATTGTAGGTTCTTCTGTAAATCTACTTCTTCTCCACTAGAAAGGAAAAAAGCTTATATTTTGAGAAAACACTTTTATAGTGGAAGAGAGGCCAAATGTTCTTTTTTTTCTCTTTTCTTCAGCTTTTATTTTAAGCTCAGGGGTACATGTGCAGGATGTGCAGGCTTGTTACATAGGTAAATGTGTGCTGTGGTAGTTTGCTGCACAGATCAGCCCATCACCTAGGTATTCAGCCCAGTATCTATTAGCTATTATTCCTGATGCTCTCTCTGCCCCTGCTCTATTACCCCCAAAAGCCCCAGTGTGTGATGCTCTCCACCATGTGTCCTCATTGTTCAGCTCCGGCTTAGAAGTGAGAATATGCTGTGTTTGGTTTTCTGTTCCTGCATTAGTTTGCTGAGAATGACAGCTTCCAGCTCCATCCATGTCCCTGCAAAGGACATGATCTCATTTGTTTTTATGGCTGCATGATAGTCCACTGTGTATAGGTACCACATTTTCTTTATCCAGTCTATCATTGATGGGCATTTGGCTTGATTCCATGTCTTTGCTATTGTTAATAGTACTGCAATGAACATATACATGCATACACACACACACACACACACACACACACACACACACACACACACACATATATATAATAGAGTAATTTATATTCCTTTGGGTATATACCCAGTAATGGGATTGCTGGGTCAAATGGTATTTCTGCCTCTAGATGTTTGAAAAATTGCCACACTGTCTTCCACAATGGTTGGACTAATTTACACTCCCACCAACAGTGGAAAAGTGTTCATTTTTCTCCACGACCTCACCAGCATGTAACCTCACCAGCATTTGTTGTCTTTTTACTTTTTAATAATTGCCATTATGACTGGTGTGAGGTGGTATCTCATTGTGGTTTTGATTTGCATTTCCCTAATGATCAGAGATGTTGAGCTTTTCTTTCATATGTTTGTTGGCCGCCCATATGTCTTCTTTTAAGACATGTCAGTTCATGTCCTTTGCCCACTTTATAATGGGGTTGTTTCTTTTTTCTTGTAAGTTTGTTTAAGTTCCTTGTAGACTCTGGATATTAGACCTTGGCCAGATGGATATATTGCAAAATGTTTCTCCCATTCTGTAGGTTGTCTGTTCACTCTGATGATAGTTTCTTTGGTTGTGCGAAACCTCCTTAGTTTAATTCCATTTGTTAATTTTTGCTTTTGTTATAATTTCTTTTGGTGTTATCATTCTGAAATCTTTGCATGTGCCTATGTCCTGAATGGTATTGGAGAGACTGAGTTTTCTAGTAAAAAAATTGCTTTAATGGGTAGTGTCTGCAAACATCAGTATGTGTGAAGGATCATAGTCTTTTTTTTTTTTTTTTTTTTTTTTATACTTTAAGTTCTAGGGTACATGTGCATAACGTGCAGGTTTGTTACATATGTATACTTGTGCCATGTTGGTGTGCTGCACCCATCAACTCGTCAGCACCCATCAATTCATCATTTATATCATGTATAACTCCCAATGCAATCCCTCTCCCCTCCCCATGATAGGCCCCAGTGTGTGATGTTCCCCTTCCCGAGTCCAAGTGATCTCATTGTTTAGTTCCCACCTATGAGTGAGAACATGCGGTGTTTGGTTTTCTGTTCTTGTGATAGTTTGCTAAGAATGATGGTTTCCAGCTGCATCCATGTCCCTACAAAGGACGCAAACTCATCCTTTTTTATGGCTGCATAGTATTCCATGGTGTATATGTGCCACATTTTCTTAATCCAGTCTGTCACAGATGGACATTTGGGTTGATTCCAAGTCTTTGCTATTGTGAATAGTGCCACAGTAAACATACGTGTGCATGTGTCTTTGTAGTAGAATAATTTATAATCCTTTGGGTATACATCCAGTAGTGGGATGGCTGGGTCATATGGTACATCTAGTTCTAGATCCTTGAGGAATTGCCATACTGTGAAGGATCATAGTCTACATTGAGAATCATCTATGCTACTTTAACTCACTTAGGGCTACCACAATGCACAACTCCTAGGGTATTATTCTCAATTACATTTATGTGTCTATGTAAATGGTGCACCTGGAGTCATGTGGCATATCCAGAGCTGCCATATCTAACGGGCTTGTAAAATTGACTCAACTGCTTTAATGGAATTTTTTTTTTTTTTTTTTTTGGAATTGAATTTGATAGTGGAGATTACAAAGCAAACAGGGAAATCTTCATTAAGAGGAAGAGTTATAGAACAACCTGAGGTGACCTAATATCTCCATGTTACTGAAGGGAATGAATACATTCATAATCCTCCACAACTACTAAATATCAGTCCTAGAAGAAGATCAGTCCTAGAAGAAGAAGACATAGGCAGGAACTTCACTACTTGTAGAAAACCTGTTCCAATATTGTTTTATGCTTTTCATTATTAGTCACCCTAAACACTTCAGTAAAATCTGTACTTTTGCCAGACACTGTGGTGAAACTGATACACAAATAGTAGTATCTCTTAGTTCTCACTTTCAAATAGGTCACAATCTCATGGAATTTACAGAAAGGCACATGTGAACATAATTCTCAGTTAAGTAAACTATCTACAAGTCCACTTCTTATGGAATGTGCCCTACATAATCTACTCTAATCAAGAAGCAAAATTTTACATTTTAATTTTTCTATCTTTAAATTCTAAATATGATTGTCGCATGCATTATTTAATTCAACAACTGCTTATTGAATATTCAGCAAGTTCTCATGTCATTTCTTTTCCAAAATAAAATACTAGTTCATCTTGTGATTCAAATAACATTATGGAGTGGGCTCTTTTGTTTTTTAATAATGTTAGTGGCTTGTGTTTGTCATTAGTGCAGTTGTCTGATTGTCTTTGAATGTTACAATGGCACTGACTTTAGACAGTTCCTCAGGGCAGGGACTGAGTCTGCTTAAATTGCTTTGTGCAGAGCACAGGTGGCTGAGTAATAAACACTTTTTGCTGATGCAATGTCTTGTATTGAAGACAAACCCTCTGAATACTTAGTGTTTTGAAATTAGTTTTTAAAGATGCATCAGGAATCCAATTAGTGTAATGTGTGCATGACACCAACATGGCTTTGGAGCAGATTAACAAGACCACAACACCCTTATCTCAAAAAAATTATATTCTAAAATGAATAGTACAGGATGAAAACAAATGTGAACATTGAATAATAGATTATCTCTCCATAACCTTAATAGAATACCTAATCTTGTACAAAACAAGTATGCAAATGTGTGTATGTCTATACATTTTTCTTCATCTCTCCATTATGCAGGTTAGAAATAGAACAATGGCATTGTTAAAGGAATAATCAGAAGCAAACTGGCATTAGCTCAGCTATGAATATTAGTTTGATATGTTCAATATAATTTTTTATTTTTGTTTTTTACTCATATTAAATATTACTCTGAGGGGGGAAGTGTCATTATTTCTGGGACATCTGCCACTCCAGGTCTTCCTCTCCAGAGCAAAGCCCCTGGTCACCTTTTGAGATGCCTTTGGATTTCAGAAGAGATATGAGAGGCACAGTTCATTCATTTGACCTATAACCCACCTGGCTGCTCTGACTTAATCTCTTTTCTCTTCTCATCTTGGCTTACCTGTGACTTGCACATGGAGCATAGGCTTCTGCTTTTCTTGTCTTTTTAATCCAACCCCCATCAACGATGCCAGAGTAATCATCTACAAAGCAAGCAATCACATCACACATCTATCTAAATTTACTCAGTGGTTTGTCTTCCCTGATTGAAAATTCTGAAAAGACACAATTCATTTCTCATTACACTTCCATCCTAGTGCTTGTACATAAAACACACTCAATACCTGTTTGTTAATCACATGGCTGGATTGATCTGACAACATCTTGGTCCTTCACTTTTGACTCAGTATTATCCCAGGTTTTCATTTAAATTTTCTGTTTGTGTTTTAAATTTTAGTCCTAACCATATCGTGGTGATTCTCATTCCATTTTCCCTCTTGTTTTGCAGTGTTAAGCTTACTCAATCTCATCAACCTATAGATTGTCTTCCACATAGGGTGCCTGGTTACAGTAATGCATATTGGAGTAGTCTCGTACAATTTTTCTACCTACATTTCTTTTATTGTTGCTGTAACACATAACCACATACTTAGTAGCTTAAAATAACATGAATTTATCCTCTTAGAGTTCTGGAAGACAGAAGTTTCAAAACACTGTTACAGGACTAAAATCAAGGTGTTGGCAGAACCAGCTCCTTCGGGAGGCTCCAGCAGAGAATCTGTTTCTTTTCTCAACTTTTAGAGGGCACTGGCATGCTTCTACTCATGGCCATTTCACAATGTGTGCTTCTGTCTTCACCTCCCCTTCTCCTCTCTGTAGTCAAATCTTCTTCGTCTCCTTGTAAGTAACCTTCTGATTACATTGGGCCCACCATGTAATCAAGGATAACATTCCCATCTCAAAATCCTTAAATTAATCACATTTGCAATGTCCCCTTTACCGTGAAACATTTGCAGGTTTTGGGAATTCTTACATCGACATCTTTGGGACCATTATTCATCATATCTTATCACCCTTGTTTATATTTTAACTGGCAAGTAAAAACTATACATAATTATGGTGAATAATATGATCTTTTCATCTATGTATAAACAGTGTAAAAATGGCTAAGTTAAGCTATTTAACATATGCATTACCTCATACACTTTTTTGGTGAGAACACTTAAAATCTACCTTCTTAGCTATTTTCAAGTATACAAATACTGTTATTAACTATAGTCATCATGATATACAACAGATTCCTTGAACGTTTATTTATCCTGTGCAACTAAAATTTTGTGTCCTTTGACCAACATCTTGCTAATCCCCCATCCTCCTCCAGCACCTGGTCATCATTTTTCTCTCTGTTTCTACAAGTTCCAATTTTTAGATTTCACATGTAAGTGAGCATCCTTCTTGAAACAACTTCAAAAAGCAGCTAGAGTTTTCCAAAAAGGATTCCTTTATGTCCCCCATATGACATATCTTCATTTTGTTTCTTATTGATTTATTCTTTTTTCTTTTTCAACATCAATATACGACCATTGTAAAAATTTCAAGCAACACAGAAATATTTAACATATAAAGCTGCCTTTGCTACCTGCTTCCCAGCAATGACCAATCTTAAGAGTTCAATGTGAATTATTCATTTATTTGGTAAAGAGAAAGGAAGAAAAACAAAGGCACATTCTGTGTATTCCATGCATTTACAAATATAGATGATTAATAAGAAGCAGATATTATTCTAGATTTTGATGTTTTCCAACTAATAATATAGGTTGAGCATATTTCCATGTCAGCACATGTATATTTTCTTCATATCACAAGTTAGAAGAACATTACATTGAAACTGCATGTTAATTTTAGGATGATTGGCATATTTGTATTATTGATTCTTTCTACTCAGGAATATAGTATTTTTTAAAATAAATACTTTAGTGTTTTGTTAATTTTTTTTTCAATCATATCTTTCTAAAATTTGTGAAGTTTACTTGTAAGTATTTGTAAGGTTTTTTTTTTCTTCCTATTTTAAATTGTGTGTGTGTTCCTGGATTATTATTGCTGGTATTTGAAAAAGCTATTATTTTTGCATGTTTCCTTGTATCTGGCTATTTCACTGAATACTCATTAGTGTTATTGGTTCTTAAGTGGTCCTTCTGTGTTTACTAGGAGTAGAAATATATTCTGTGCAACTAATGACAATTTAGTTTTTTCCTTCTTGGTTCACCAATTTAAAAGTTTGCCAGCTCTAGATATATAATTACTCTCTGGATCCTTCTGCTTCAGACACTTGTGCATGCCAAGTAGCCATCGATCAGCTTCTTATAATAATAAACCATCTTGACATCTATTGTAAAAGAAGATAAGAAATAATGCTTGAGACCAATATTAGAATAAATTTTTATATCTTTTTAGGAAACCACAAGTCTCTGTTTTAATTTAAAGTATATTATAAAAACAGTGAAAGATTCAAAGAGAACAGAGTGGAAAGCATATGAGACTGTTTCAAACTGTGTTCCTTCCAGTCTTCATTGTGTGTCCTCACAGCATGGCATTTAATTTTTCTCCTTGTTAGTTTTCTTACCTGATGGTGAATAAATATGAAAATGGTACACATAGCTAAGAAGTTCAGTGAACACTATTTTTATTAGCAAGGTATATTTCTATCTAGATATTGTATGCCAAAAATTAGCATCTCACAGTGTAAAACAGTATGTGATTTCTAGTATTAATGTTAAGCACTAAAAACACAGAAAAAGTTGTATATTATAAATAAAGCAAACATCATGATAAGAACTTAAATGCAAATTTTCCAAACAGATAGAATGTCTTGAAAGGAACGTATAATAAACATCACTGATAAAGTCAAAGCAAGTGGTTGAGAAGTAGACCACAAGAACTTGGGAGAGTGTCATATAGTTTCCAAGCATGTTCATCTTGCTTTCAAAAACAGGAATAATTTTCAAGTTCAAGGCATATTTTTTCATTTATCTTCAGCAATTTTGAAGCATGCTTGCTATAAATATGGGTGCATGTATTTAGATATATTCTTCAGTTTCCTAACTGTTATTACCAGGAGAGAGCTTCAAATTCATTGAAGTATCCTGTACTCAGTATCATAAAAATTAGTTACAAATGTTACTCAAATGCTGACTTACTTAAGCTTCATAAATAATGTATTCATTTTACCAGCTATTGATAAATCATTTAAAAACAAATTACCAGTGTGAAAAGAGTTGCACCATTACTATCCTTTCAAAAAATTGGTTGTGTTCATTTTATCTTTTAAAATATTTTATGAAATATCTTAAACATATGAAATGTTTAGAGCATAATTTTGAAGATACCAAAGTGAATTCGTATGCATGCATCTTCACATTTCACCATATTTACTTCAGATTTTTAAGAAGTAAAATACAACAGATACAGTTGAAACCACTTTCTCCCTTCTTCAGTCACATTTTTTTCCCTCTATACCCCAAGTTAACCAGTATGAGGTCAGTGATTATTCTCCATACATGCATTTTAAAATATTTTAAGAAGTGTATATATAAATATATATACATCCTTATGAAATATTGTTTTGTACACTTAAAAATGTACACAAACTATATTGTACTATTGACTTAATTTTTCATTTTCTTTTAAAATCATGTTATATATTTTTGGCATTTGTCCAGATTAACATCAGTCAATCTAGTTATTCATTTTAAATGCCCTGTAAACTATTCTATTGAATAAATATATATTCCTGTATTCTGTTATTAATAGGCATTTAGATTATTTCCTTTTGAGATATACACTGTTACATATGCAGGCTTTCTCTAGAGTGGTGCTTCATCACTTTTAATTTGCATGTAGAACCACCCAAGACACCAATTAAACTGCAGATCTTGATTCAGTGGATCTTGAGTGAATCCTGAGATTATGCATTTTTAAAAAGTTCCTTAGTGATACCTCTGCTGCTTGTCCCCTGAACACAAAACACACTAGCAGGCAGCAAGTCACTATCACATACATGTGAAGTATACCCCTTCATAGGTATACTTACGTACCATGTGAATGTGTATATATGCGTTCATAGGTATACTTCATAAGTATGCTTCACATGTGAATGTGTATGTACATTCACATGGTGCTGAAGTGGGTATACTTCACACACATACACATTCACATGTGAAGTATATCTATGAAGTGGGTATGGCAGGCTGGTTCTTTCAACACTTCTCAAAGCCCATTACATCTGGCTATCTTAACTTTAAAGGTTGAAAAGCAAACTACTCTGAATTCCAATCCCTTTTTCAGCTAGCTGTGAGACAGTTCTGGACAACACAGTACAAGCATAAACTGCTGATGCCAATTCAATCGTCCCAACCTTTTTCTTGTCCAGAATTATGATGATCCTGGAGGTGCAGCAGCCACACATTAAGGAAGGCAGAGTGACAAAGTAGGTCTGATCCCTTGAGGCCATTGTTAGCCTCTGCTCCAGCCCTGGGATGCCTGCCCAGATAATTTTTATTTTCATGTCTGAGATAAACCTCTTTCTTGATTAAGCCATCGTAATCTGGTTTACAGTTACTTATACCACCGTATTGTTTTAATGTAGTGTGATGGTGAGGGCGCAGGTGGGAGATGGGGTGGCGACCGGATTCATTTTAATGATACAGTGCCTCTTCAGCTTTTTTAGATATTGCAAATTCCTCACAAAATGCTGCTATTTTACTCTTCCATCAGATGCATGAGACAATTTCAAATTTTATTTTTCTATGTCTTTGCTGATTCTTGGCACTTTCAAACATTTTAAAGTTCTTGCCCATTCAGTAGTGAGAATGGCATCTAATTGTGTTTTAATTTTGATTTCTGTGATTATTAGCTACGGTAAACAGATTTTCCGTGCTCACTGTTCATTCAGATATCCTCAGCGTTAATTGTTTTTATTGTTGTAAATGTTCTCATTGGGTTGTCATTTTATTGTGGGTTTATTATTATTGGAGATGTTCTTACCAAATAATTTATTGCTGGGTTTTATATATACCCAGTAAATATCTTCTTTTATATTACGATTGGTCTTTTCACTTTGTTTATCATGTCTCTAGTTAGACAAAGTTTAAATTAATTATTATCAAATTTATAAATATTTTTCTGTACATTTTGTGCTCTTTGTATCTTCTTTAAGATATCATTGCTTATTCTGAGATCATATCCTCTTATATATATATATTTTTCACAGTTTTAGCATTTTGCTTTTTACATTTAAATTATATTCTATGTGGAATGAAGTTTTGCGGTTTAATGTGTGGAAAAAATCCAATTTCATATTTTTCATACAAGCAACCAATCATCCTCCACTACATAAAGAGTTCATTCTTTACTGCTTTATAAGCCAAATTTGTCATTTTATATATATATATGTGTGTGCGTGTATATACATATATATGCTATCTTCTCAGTCCTTTAAGGGTAGTACACTGCCCTAATATCATGTAGAGTGAGTCTTCTCACATTTATTCTTAAAAATCTACTTCACGATTCATGCCTTTTTGTTTTCCAAGTAGATCTCTGGGATGAATGGTTAGAGAGACAAACCTTATTTCCACGACATGGTTCCCAGACCTGAGAATTCTAGCTGCTGAGAATCTATCACTGTATATAAACTATTGGTTCAATGTGTATGCTGGAAAATAGAACTACAAACTTACCATATATATTAATCTCTGCTGTTTCTTAGTGGTGACTGTAATATCCATTCCATCATTCTATGAGGAAAGTCAGGTGTTTGTGATGCCTTATATTGTAAAAGATGTGAGTTCTATGATTAGGAGCTCATTGTCACACCTCTTTTACCACAAAATTGATCCCCTGTTATGATGTAATGAAGTATAGAACCCTATGCCATTAAATCAGGGCTTCTCTTTGTCCTAAGATGATAATGTTTGCAGAGGCAGTGCAGCAGGCAAAGAAGACAAACTCCTATCTGAGGTGTGTGCCAATTCCAGCAAGAATAAATTGCTGATTCTTCCAGGATGGAAAGGGTCCAATATATTCAACTTGACACCAAGAGGTCTTTTTGAGGAATAGTGCCAAGATAAAGGATTCAGAGTTGTTCTCTACTGTTGACAGGTTTATGGGTGGTGAAGGGAAACAATTTCTTAAGCCCATACATAGTTTATAGCCGTGCTACCATGTACAGTCACTTCTTGGACCCATGGTGGAAACACCAGAGTATCTGATGAGAAGAGAGGCTGGTGGACATCTGCTAGGAAGATAACCCTGTCCGCCTTGTTGTTAAGAGTCTCCCACATTGTTCTCTAGTAAGTATTAATATGAGAAACAAAGACGTGTGTATTTTGCAACCAATCTCAGTACTATTCACTTGACTCTTTGCTAAACTGTTTGACTCTAATTTTCCTATCTTTGTTTTTATGTATCTGGATCAAATACGCCATTCATGCCTGCCTACGAGTTGGTGTGAATCAATACTTACACTCATCCGCATCTTTCCAAAATAAATACCCAAGTGCACTGCATTGAGCTCTTCACACTGGGAGATTATTTCCTCTTGTCACTTTATACAGAGCCAGCCCTGAAAAAGACTGTAGTTTGGAAGCAGTCCTTTTTCCTCTAATAACAACTTATTTGCCCATAAATCAGAGTCCACCTTTGGACTCTGAATTAGTGTCTACCTTTGTCAGTGAGTCTTAGGAAACCCTCCAGAAGTTCATAGTTGTAAAATTGAGGACAAGGCAGAGGTGAGACAAAGTAGATGAAAATTCAGCCTTGGCTTCTTGTTCATGTACCTTATTATGTTCTCTGAATCTTCTAGGGTTATTTGCAAGTGTATCATTTCCATCGCATCATGAATTATTGTTGTATCCATCTGACCTTAAGTTTCTTCGTAATAATATCCTCTCATTGATGTCACACAATCAGGCACTCAGCCTCAGCTAATGCTTAATATATTACAAGGAGCTGCTTTTTGACTTGATTTCTGATGCAGATGGTGTGGCTTTACATTATTTAGAAATTTTTTTAGAACTACAAATTCTTGAGCTTCAACCTAGATCTGTTTATCTGAGGATGATTCTAATGAACATAGAAGCTTGAGAACCACTGACTTAAAATGGTATCCTGGCACGCCAAAGACTATTTAAATACTAAACATTTCACTGAAGCTTCTGTTTTTGTGGAGTTTAACTCTCATCTTCTGGCACATGTGCATCTTTCCAAAGCAAATATTGTATTTGTTTCTGCCGTTAGGTCTAATTAGCATGATGAACCATAGTGCTAACTATTCTAGAGTTTATCCTGGGTTTTGTTCTCAATATTAATATTTTTCAAATATTTCTAATAGATTTTTTAATAGCCATCTGATATTATCTCATTTCTGCACACTTTTTGCAGAAATAAATTTTCGAGTGTTATTTCATTTACACCTATGATATTAAAGATAATTTTTATGTTTTTTGCATATTATCACATTATTCTTATTTCATCTGAAGAAATTAATTTGAAATACTGTTTTATTTTCTAATCTTTGTGCTAACTGAAATTTCAGCTTTTTAGGTCATCTTGAGTGGTATATGGCAGGGACAAGAGCAGTGATTCATTCTCTTTCTCATAACCCATCTTGCATATTTTTAAATGCCTTCACTTAACTCATGAAACCCCCAATCCAGAGTCAATTCTCACAGTATCAGCTTGGAGCTCCTTTCTACAATGACAGAATGGTGGTATGGTCTGAATGCTTATGTCACCCACAAAATCCATTAAGTTAAAATCCTAACTCTCAAAGTGATGGTAATAGGAGGTGGGCCCTTGGGAAGTGATTAGGTCATAAGGATGGATTCCTTATGAATGGGATTAATACCTGATAAAAGAGATTCTAGAGAGCTCTGGACCTATCTGACCATGTAAGGTTAGAGTGAGAAAAAGACTGTCTATAATCCAAAATGCAGGCCCTCATCAGACACTGAATTTGCCTTGAACTCCCCAACCTCCAAAACTCAGAAATAAGTATATGTTGTTTATAAGCTGCCCAAACTCTGAGAAATAAGTTTATGCTATTTATAAGCTACTTATTTAATTTATGGCAGCCTGTATGGACTAAGGCACACTGGGGATATTGCAAATCCAGATCTCAAATCAGAGGTGGACTGTTTTAGATCCTGGTCTTAAATCGAGCCTTTACCTACACACTCCCGAGAACCTTAATTTCAAGCCATAACTTTGGGCCTCATTTAATGTTAACTTTTATACTTTTTTTTTTTTTTTTTTTTTTTTTGAGACGGAGTCTCGCTCTGTTGCCCAGGCTGGAGTGCAGCGGTCTGATCTCAGCTCACTGCAAGCTCCGCCTCCCGGGTTCACGCCATTCTCCTGCTTCAGCCTCCGGAGTAGCTTGGACTACAGGCGCCCGCCACCTCGCCCGGCTGGATTTTTGTATTTTTTTAGTAGAGACGGGGGTTTCACCGTGTTAGCCAGGATGGTCTCGATCTCCTGACCTCGTGATCCGCCCGTCTCGGCCTCCCAAAGTGCTGGGATTACAGGCTTGAGTCACCGCGCCGGCCAACTTATATACATTTTATAAGTATCTATCTATCTATCTATCTATCTATCTATCTATCTATCTATCTATCTATCCTCCTTTTACTATCAGTGGAAATCCTCATTAGCCCTGGTTTTAGGAGGTGAGCCTATCCCTGGACTCCCCCATCTGACACGATACACTTTTCATCTTTCTTAGACAAAGTGAACTTAAGACGTCTCAGCCCACATTGAAACCTGAAACTCAGGAAGCATGTGACATACCCTCTTTCCATTGGTTTGCATTTATATTCTACTTCTCATACCTGGAAATGCTTATTTTGTTGTGTTTTAAAAATATCTCCTTATATATTTTATCTAACATTATCACACTTTTTTTAGGAGGCAACTTGTAAGATAAATAAAAATTTCAAAATATCAATGTATAAAGTCATTGTAAGCCAAAATTTCATATTTTATTTTCCTATTTTTTAAAGTCTAAAATTAAAGTGTTAAGCAAAGCAGAAAGCATTTCACAATGAAGAAATAACAAAATGATACTAGTTGATACAGCTAGAATACCTTATCAAAGTATGACATTAATAATATGTAGGTAATCCTAGATACTATAACTCTGCGTGACTTCCTCTTCCTTCAAAACTATAAAGCAGGGAAAATTATTTTAGCGAGATAACATCCTGCACAATGGCCAGGCAGTAGCTGGGAATTACATTAATATGTATTAGCTCTGCATGAAATTGTATTTTCTTCAGTATTTCCTTATTATCTAACAGATCAAGTCCAAACATCTGCACTTTTTCAATATTTTCCAGGAGCTATCTACTCCTTCCTAGCCAAACATTTATCAAATTATTCCATGACATTTCATCAGGCCGTATTCCTCCTTTCTTCTAAAGACAAGGCATACTCATTGCTAACATAACAGCTTTGCTTACTCTGGCCTGTCTTTCCATGGTATTCTCTAACACCTTTCCTTTATCTGTCTGTATTCTTAACATCCTTTATGAACCAGATCAACTTCAATCTTCTGCAGGAAGCCCTCAAACTTTTCAGGAGTTTTACAGTAATTTGGTCCATTCCATTTGAATTGCATCCTATTTTTCTCATAAGTTATGATTGTTATATTATACACTTTAATGTTGTATATGTTGGCATGTGACTTGAACTTTAAGCTCTTTGAGAAGAAAGGCTGTGTCCTGTATTTATTTGGATATTCCACAGTGCATGGCCAAATGCAGAACATGTTACTGACTGGCTGATTTGGTGAGAGGTCTAGGGATAAAATCATCACCTGCAGATCACTTTTTTCACGACAGACAGCCTCACCTTGACCTGCCCACTTTTCTTTTCAGAGATGTCTGTGGAGTTTTTGCTGGGAGTAATTGAAAAGACTAAATGTGCAGCCCCTTCATTGGAGACAATTGTTCATTCTCTGCCCCCATCCTCATACCTACACTTTTAAAAAATCATATCTAAAGATATTTGGTTCTGCAAACTTTTTTTTTTCCAAGCGTTCTATGTATCAGTTGTCAATCAATTGTCAAGCATCAAGCATTCACTGGTCCCTTGACTGAAACTCTAAACTTTGACAAATATTTTATGCATCAATTATACAGGGAACAGAGTAGAAACAGTAAACACAGAAGTCAATGTTATACAATTAAAACATATTTATAAGAATAATCCATTTAATAAAAATAAGCTTATCAGTATCATACCTGCACATTTTCTATGAATTATTCTATTTTAATTAAAAAGTTTAATAGATGATATAGCACTCAATGGCAAATGTATGGCATATGACTTGGAAGAATCAAGATAATATGGAGAAAATAATATTTAGGTCAAAATTTAATTTACCTCATATGCTTTAACAAACAAATCCACTGCAATATTTTCTGCATGACTTGTGTCCTTTTAAATTTTTAAAATTTGCAAAAACCAGGAAATTCAATGAATTACAGGCAATTTATATAATGGTGTTATAGTTTTTGCAATGTAAGCAAGCAGTGGTAAAAATGCATTATCTTCCTCATTATGTGGATTTAATGTATTAGTTTGTAGCATATGGCATGTGAGCCTCATGATAGGAGAATGAGCTTAGGTTTTTTTATTCCATCTACCAATAGGTGCCAGCATTCATTCAGTTCCCTCCAGGCATGGTAGTTGTTCACATAACAGCAGGATGTGCATCTAGACTCATAGCAATGGCTGAGAAATTGAGTTCATCTTACATTTTTTCTCACCAGCTTTTATTGCACTGTGTATTTTAGAGTAGTGACTTGATTTTTATGCAATTTAATTCTCTTACTGTGAGCATCATCTTTGAGAGCTCATGATCTTTCAGTTCATTCTTCATGCAATAATGTGTTTATGTGTTCTGTATACAACATTATTTTGATACCAACTATTCTGTCAAATGTTCCAAAATGAATCAATTTATATAAACCAAGCCAAATAAATCAGTCCTGAGAAATACACCATCAATTCCATTACACAAAATAAAGGATATGAAACACTGTATTTTTAGTGAAAAGTAGATCAACTGTAGGCACTAAAGTATACATTACTAGTGTATCAGCCCCCTTATTTTGGTGCATATCCCTTCTAACTGGCTTTTTTTAGGGCAGTGATTACCATAATATAATTTAGTTTCTGATAGAGATCTGAGCTGTAAAAGGAATGATGGAGTGTGTAATGACTAAGGTTGTTTCAGGTAAGGCATGCCAGAAGACATGTCACACCACCACAAGATAGTGTTAACATATCTAAAAGATCAGAGTGATAGAAGGAAAGGAGGATTTTCTAGGAACAAAAATGAGCTCATCAAATCATCAGCCATATGGTTAATCCTAAAAAGAGAGTATCAATTATATTACTGTAGCCATGTCACATATCAAAACAAACTCCTGGTGAATTCATTTATATCATACAATCAGGTTTTTTGTTTGTTTGTTTTTATAGCCAACAGCAAAAATCACTCTGATTCTTTTAGGCAGAAAATAAATACATTTTGGAAGGATGTTAGATGGTTCTCAGGAACCACAGAAGGATAGAGAACTTGACTCAGATGATGGTCAGTAACCAGGAGACACAAGGCTGTGGGAACCAGAGCCAGGGTCATACCCCAGGGATGGCATCTTTTGCCTGCATCATGGGTGTGCCTCCCGCCTCAGTCTCTGCTCTAGCACAAGAGTCCCCACCACAACATCCAGACACTGAGGCTAGGAAAACAAACTGAGATCTCCCCCTTCCCTTTGGAGCCACTTGCTCTAGATTTAAAGCCTTAGGCAAGAGATTGAGAGTCCCTAATTTTAGATCACTTGCTCACAACTAACCACCTTGGGCTGCTGAGAGTGCCAGATACCAGTTTGTTATAGGTATAAACATACAGTTAGGTAGAAGAAATAGGTTCTAATATTTAATAGCAGACTAAGGGGACTATACTGACAGTAATGTGTATATTTCAAAGTAACTAGAAGAGAGGACTTGAAATGATACCAACAAATGCAAATGATAAACACTCAAGATACCCCAAACACCCTGACTTGATCATTACGCATTCTATGTGTGTAAAAAATACATATGCTCCATAAATATGTAAATTATTATATATTAATACAAAAGAAAAAAGAAATCTGCCTCCTTTAAGATGTACATACCATTCAAATAGTATTAAGATACCCATAAAGCCGCAGCTTTGAAGCAGACTAACCTTTACTTATTATTTAATTATATGCCTTCTTATAGCTTGTAACAATTTTATTTCACAATCACCTTTAAACATCCCATAGCACTGTGAGTTATGTATAGTAGATATTATTTTCTATATTTTACAGACGAAGATTCTAACATGAAAAGTTTAACTTATTTGCCTGATTGAAACTCAGATCTTTAACACAGGTCTAATGTGTTTTCTACTACATTTAAATCATGGATATACTTCTACATTTTCTTTTCAATCTTGTTTCACTTAAGTAAGTTTTGGCAAATTATACAATTATCTTAACAAGGAAAGCTTGTGTATTTCAATGTTTATTTGTATACTAATAAATCATGCTCATACAAACAATGGAGAATGCACAACATGACTGGGGGACATAAGTTTACTGGGTGTAAATTATTTCCCAAAATATGTTACATTTAGAATATAAAAATGGCTAATGAAAATTATATCTTCCCTGCAGTGAAATTTGGCTGATTCCTAACAGTTTATATTTTTTCTAATTTTTTTTACCCATTTTAGAATGAATGGTTTCTAGGGTAAAATAAATTAATCAATTTTAGCTTTATTTTCTAAAATACTTTTTGACAATGATTTTAAATATTAAATATACAAAAACTTGAACTGACAACAGATTGATCATTTTTATTTTTTTAAGCTTGAAATTCTAAAGTTGTCCATTTTACAGCCAATTACGCAAAAAGGCAAGACTTATGTAGAGTTACTTAGGAATAAAAAAAGAACTACTTTAGAAGTTCTCTCTCAGGTATGCAACGTGCCACTTAAAAAAATATCATTTCTGTTTACAAAAACAAATTGGACACTAAGTGTTACCTAGTGGGTAGAGATACAGGCTTCCAAACTGTCTGTCTGTCTTAGCATTTCTTCTATATTTGGTTACTGATGTCCTCAGGTTTGAACTGCTTGGAATTCTTTCCCAGCCATATTATATACATGTGTGTACATATGTTTCAATTTATAAAGAAAAAAGGTTTAATTGGCTCACGGTTCTGCAGGCTGTATAAACATGGGGCCGGCATCTACTTGGCTTCAGGGGAGGCCTCAGAGAGCTTTTATTCATGCCCCCCATAAAACTTGACATCAGCCTACTGTAAAAAAAATAGTTACTAGTGCTAGCTGGGACATCTTTCTTGGTCAAAGACATTATACGTTGCCTAAAATGTCATATAAAACATAGGCTTAAGCAAAGAAAACTGGTGTGAAAAGAACATGCATTGTTCAAGTACAGTTGAAATGTTTCACATTCAAAAGTATTTTGATTATCTGGATTTTTCTTAAAATCTGTATTTTGGAATCACATAAAGGTTAGTGAAAGCTTCCTTTACCTTGGTCACTTTCAAGGACACCTTAACGTGAATATGGTTTTGTGGCTATAGCCTCCCTCTCTTGCTAAGATATTAAGATACTTGTGTTGAGAACTATCTTAAATTTACTATGAAGTGCTATACTGCCTTGCACCTACCTGGGATTATGAACAATGATTAACTTGGTATGTTCACTAGTTGAAATGGAGTTTTTTCTCAATATTGATCAAAGTACTATTATATTGTGCAGTTGAAACCTACTAAAATGAGAAAAACTAGAAACTTATCTAGGACACATTAAACCCTCACATTATTGAAAAAACAAACAAGTATATTATACTCAGATCATGGGTTCATATGTTGCATTATTGTCAAGCTAAATAAGAAGAAAATAGGTTATATTTTATTAAATTATCAACCCAAATTACCCTTTCAACACAGAAGAGATTTAACAGTAATTTTTGTATTACAATATAAAGTTAAAAAGAAAATAGAGTTATAATAATTATGTCCAAGGACACCAGAAATCATATAACCAAGAACTGTTTTTAAATTGTAAATAGATGTTTCATTTTTCAAAGTTAGGTTTTACATAATAACCCCTTCTTCAAATTCCTCATGATCCTTCACACCAGGAATATAATTGTTCATCTTTCTGGAAAAGAAAATGTATTGTATTGACATTCCCCAAAACACAGTGCACATAGTTGGAGCAACATCTCACAGCCCATTATTTTCTGATATAAAGTGGCTATAATGCATTATCTACTGCTGAAGGAAGTGAAGCAGACTAGTGAATATCACCCAGAAGTATATTGGGAAGAAAAAAAGACAGGATCCTTAGATTGTATTTCTGCACATTCAGCTGGGAAGAAACACAATTTCGAATTGGAAGGTTTTCACCAAATATAAGCTGGAACTCCATCTTTAATTCAGGGTGCCAAAATATGGCACCAACCTTCTGCCTGAGCATGTACATTAATAGGAAAACTGTTGCCTCCCAAGATAGTCCATTTAGTTTACTTTCTATGTTGTTGTTATTAATGGGTGTCATTTCCTGGGCACTCACTCTTTTATACACTCAAAAGGGATGCAATGTAAATTATTCCTTACAACTTCATTCCATCTAAAACTTTTCTCTTTTTCAGGCAAGTGCTACATCAATCTCACAAACAACATTTTCTGTAACATGATTTCTAAGGCCTCTCTAATACCTAGCAAACTGATTGACAAATAATCAGCATGGTAATAGGTATTAAAATGAATAGTACTGGTTGCTCTCTTTAACATAAAATTGTTTTCCAATGTTCTTTGTAATATAGATGTCCAGAATTGAACAAAAGATATGTGGGATGTAATGAGATATTGCTCCACTTAAAAACCATAAACCTTTTAATAGATACTTTAATGTTCTTAGATTTTTGAGGCATCAAATGAATACCAATTCATAATGAGATAGAATTATTTCCATTGATATTTTTGTGAGGTTGTGTTTTCCTCATTCTGTAGTTACCTCCCTGAATTTATTCTAATCATCATTGAAGTCTTCATTATTGATTATTCATTTTATCTTTATTGTTTCTGACCAACATTTCAGTATGTTAGAATGCTGAAATTAAAATAGTTGAACTACATTTTTATATGTACTCCCTAGTTTGGCTTTGCACAAAGGGTCATTATTGAATGAAGAATAAATATAAAATTATCTAATAGTTTTCATCTGGATCTCCCAGTACAGAACCATGAACTCAGAAGTTCTTGCTAACATTCATATTGAGAATTTCAGTTTTTAATTCAGGTGAGTTAAAAAAAAGTAAATTTCTGTGCCTTAGCTTGGTTTTCCATAATACGAGGATGCACTGAAAATCCTTCTACCACATTCAGATACTACAGCGTCTGTGATGGTAAATACTGAGTGCCAATTTGATTGGATTGAAGGATACAATATTGATCCTGGGTGTGTCTGTGAGGCTGCTGCCAAAGGAGATTAACATTTGAGTCAGTGGACTGGGAAAGGCAGACCCGCCCTCAATCTGGGTGGGCACCATTTAACCAGCTGCCAGCACAGCTAGAATAGAAGTAGGAAGAAGAATGTGAAAACACTAGACTGGCTTACTCTCCTGCCCACATCTTTCTCCTGTGCTGGATGCTTCCTGACCTTGAACATTGGACTCCAAGTTCTTCAGCTTTGGCCCTCTTGGGCCTTTCAACACAGACTGAAGACTGCACTGCCGACTTCATGACTTTGGAAGTTTTGGAACTCCGACTGGCTTCCTTGTTCCTCAGCCTGCAGACGGCCTATTGTGGGACCTCACCTTGAGATCGTGTGAGTCAATACTCCTTAATCAACTCCCCTTTATATAAATATCTATCCTATTAGATCTGTCCCTTTAGAGAGCTCTAATACAGCTTCTCACTGTAACTCACCCAGAAACATATATCATGCCCCACTGATCAGTGTCCCAACCTATTGTCTGATACCAACCACCCCTGAAATGGCACTATCTGTCCTCCCCCTTTCTCCTAATACCTGCAACCTGGACCTTCTTGTACATTCTGCTTCTATGTGGCTGTGTAACCTGGTCATGGTCATCTGGCTTGAACTGTACAACAGCTCATCAAACCTCAGTTCTGATTTTTTTAAAAAATCAAAATAAAAAAATATTTTAAGATTCCCTTTTAAGGAAGTTGAAAGTAAAATTTCTTTACTCAGGAGAAACTTCAAATGGGATATATATTTCATGCTATTTAGGATTCCAATTTATTTAAGGCTGGCTTACAGCTGTTTAGGTTCTGGTGTTTTTATAAGTTGTATTTGAATGGTTACAGTACAAAATGCCCAATATTTGGGAAATAATATGCTGAAAGGGACACAATTCTGCCTTTATTCATTCTTTAGTGATTTTCATGGCCCTTGAAATGCTGTGTTGACTTTTATATGATTATTATAGCAAGCATCTGCAATACCAGATGTGAGCAGACACATTAAGGGACATTTAATCTATACATTTAAGAATGAGTCAAGTTAATCACAAATCTCATTTCACTTCTGAAAATGAGTTAGAGAAGCCAAATCAATAGTAAATGTCTATACAATCTGGAAGACAAAAGATTTAAAAAGAGAACATATGGCACTTAAGGAATTTGTGTATATATGTGTTTATACTGAAATACAAACCCGTTTGCAAATTATATATGTTCCTGAGAGGGGAAGGCTAAATAAGTGAAGAAAACAATGCATATCTATATTATGTCCTTACATCAATGATACAATAATTATATTTAAAAATATTGATCGGATATAAACATTATAGTAAGTATGGCTGGAGTATACTATATATTTCATACATTATATTGCAAGTTTCAGAGATATTTTAGCTTCATCACTTATCTTCTTATTACTGTAACTTATGATAGTTAAATTAAGTGTGTTTGTGTGTGTATGCATATATAGATTTATATATCCATTGTATGTATGATATTGAGAAAAAATGAATATATTATGGGAAACTTTGTCCTCCAATAAATTCTGCTAACAGGGATGTAATGTAGGAAAGGGCATCTCACTTGATCATTTTTAATGTTGAAACAACTAAGCAATTCTGACTGCTGGAAAATATAATTGAACTCTGCTCACCATGAAAACAAAAATGTATCTTTGCCTTACATGTCAGTCTATATATAATCTAAACCAACGTTTCCTAAAATCAACAGAAAACAAAAATATCCCCTTTTTCTTACAATATTTCATAAGAATTTACCCTCATACTTTATTATGCATAGGAATCAGGTTGTGAGTTAGAAAAATTGTAGACCTCAGAGGCCCAAGGGTCAGAAATTTTGATTTCTTAAATTCGTGGTGCCTAGAAATCTGCACTTTGACACACACTTAGAAAAACTCAGTGCTTTTTAACCATCTCTGGTTTTTATGTAAATGTATGAATACATGTACAAATTTACATAAATGTGTAAAATTAATTTATTTTAATTTTTTAAAAATTATACTTTAAGTTCTGGGATACATGTGCAGAATATGCAGGTTTGTTACGTAGGTATACACGTGCCATGGTGGTTTGCTGCACCCATCAACCCGTTATCTACACTAGGTATTTTTCCTATTGCTATCCCTCCTCTAGCTCCTGACCCCCAACAGGCCCTGGTGTGTGATGCTCCCCTCCTGTGTCTATGTGTTCTCATTGTTCAACTCCCACTTATGAGTGAGAACATGTGGTATTTGGTCTTCTGTTGCTGTGTGAGTTTCCTGAGAATGATGGTTTCTGGTTTCATCCATGTCTCTGCAAAGGACTTTAACTCATCTTTTTTATGGCTGCATAGTATTCCATAAAATTAAATTTTATTTGCAGAATCTGTAATTTTAATTTACCTCCTGTGACGGTTAATACTGAGTGTCAACTTGATTGGACTGAAGGATGCAAAGTATTGATTCTGGGTGTGTCTGTGAGAGCGCTGCCAAAAGAGATTAGCATTTGAGTCAGTGGGTGGGGAAAGGCAGACCCATCCTTAATCTGGGTGGACACCATTTAATCAGCTGCCAGTGTGGCTAGAATATAAAGCAGACAGAGAAAATTGAAAAGACTAGACTGGCCTAACGTCCCAGCCTGCATCTTTCTCCCATACTGCATGCCTCCTGCCCTTAAACGTCGGACTCCAAGTTCTTCAATTTTGTGACTCAGACTGGCTTTCCTTGCTCCTCAGCTTGCAGATGGCCTGTTGTGGGACCCTGTGATCCTGTGAGTTAATACTTAATGCTTACTAAGCTCCCCTTGATAGAGATAGATAGATATAGATATAGATATCTCAGATATATATATATCCTAGATATCTATATATCTATATATATTTTTATATATAGTCTTTTCAATTTTCTCTGCTTTATATTCTAGTCGCACTGGCAGCTGATTAAATATATAGAGATATATATCCTAGATACCTATATATCCTATTTATGATATCCTATATCCTAGATATCTGTATATAATATATAATCCTAGATATCTACATATCCTATATATATCCTATATATCATATATATATCAAGGGGAGTTTGACATATATATCAAGCTGATATCTATATATCCCATTAGTGCTATCTCTCTAGACAACCCTGACTCATACACTTTCTATTTTTAATATTTTGGTGTGAGTGTTTCACTTTATTCTCTTTTTAAATAGCTGTTAGTTGAGAGCATACTATGTTTCAGTCATGTACTTTTTGATAATACAAAGATGAATAGAACCTTTCACTAAAGAGACTTTGAATCTAATAAAAGAGGTTTGTTAAAAATAACAAATAATGTTATTAAAGTTTGACAAATAAAAATATGAACACTGCATAGTGGCACCTACGTGAATGTTATAAATTTGAGATTTTAGAATAAAAAAGAAAAGGAGACTATTTCTTTCTTAGGAGGATCACAGAAATATTTTGTAGATGTAATACTTGAGTGAAAGCTTGAAAGAGAAATAAGAGGAACAAAATGGGCATTCTGCTCCGAGGGAAGAACAAATGTAGAGAGTGTAGTCAGGAAATAATTGGAAAGAAATGTGCAGGAGGATTTGTACTTGATCATGGACTGCCTTTAAATCATACTGAAATATGTGGATATTAGCTTTTCAGCGATGGAACCATTGCAGGATTTTAAGAAGAGTAATATGATTAGGCTTGTGCTTTAAAAAAAAAATCAATTAAGTGACAGTATGATGAAATTAGGGGCAGAGGTCATTTAATACTTCAAGAGACAAAAAATAAAATGGGGCTTGAAAAATTGCAGTAATTATAGGCCAGTAAATAAGCATTTTATTCCCAATTTTATAATTATGTAATAAAATAAACTTAGCTGATATATAAAAAAGCCGAAATTCAATTTGGAAAAGCATACAGGTCTTCAAGAAGACATATATAATATAAGAACAAGAAAATATTTGAAGGGAACTTGATAGACACCACAATAAGTACATTGACAATACCAGATACACATAGAATGTCAAAGCACAGTACAGCTTAGACGCATCTTGTCCAAATCAGAGGAGAGCGTGTTGTACTTCTGGAGAGTGGGGTATGTGACTAGAGAGCTTAGTGTGTCCATTGAAAAACTTTGAGCATGATACTGAAAGATTTAGTCCCACAGCAGAGATACTAGGGGCCATTTTTGCAATTTAGAAAGGATTTTCTATGATTGAAAGAGAGTGAAAAGTTAAAGTTGGTAACAGTGTTTGACATGAATGAGAATATCAGAGTAAAGTCTAAATTTTCACATTTTACTTTCTGTATTTGCTTCATCATTGGATTATGGGAAAACGTAATGTAGTGATCTAGGCAGAACTCTTGAAATTATTAAAACATATGTGGTTAAGAGTTAATGATAGGATTTTTTATGATTTTGTGCCACAGTAATTCATCTCAGGAATCCCTGGTTTATATCATGTTAATCATAAGTAAATCTTTACTGTATATATTTGTATATATCTATCCCTTTGCCTTTCTGTCTATCATCTATGTATCATTTGTGTATTTATGTTTCTCTGTATCTATTTACTCACATACATATGGATATATAAACATACATATATACTCATTGTGAAAACACATTCACCCATCCAAACCCAAAGAATGAACTCAGAGACACAAGGAACAGCAAAAGGAAGACTTATTTTCTTTTATTTTACTCTTTCTTTTTCTTTTCCGAGATGGAGTCTTGCCCTGTCATCCAGGCTGGGGTGCTGTGGCGCGATCTCGGTTCAGAAGCAAGAGTTTTAATGGCAGTCTTGCAAAATCAGGTGTCTGGTAAGTAGACAAACCGAGGGCAGTTACAGCAGACAATTTATTTCCTAGCACACAGGTCCCTCCCTCAGTTCCTCATTGGTCAAGTACTAGGGGTATACAATGTTCCTGGACTTTGGCTAAGTTTCATTATTCTCTTATAGGGTCACACCCTGGTCCCCTTCCCCACTTAAGTTTTGATTTCGCAGTAATGACACTTTATTCCTTTTATGGGCTGACCCCTCCTCTACACCCTGTTTGCTTATCGTGACTTTCTAGGTACATGAGCCATGCAGTTTGTCACATTTGGGGGCTGGTTGCTAGTACTTAGATTTACCATGCCTTGAAAATGGACCATTACATGTTTTCTTATGAATTCCTTCCCCCTCTTTTTAAAAATGTTTTGGTCTCATTTTCACTTTAATTTTTGTGTCTTTTGGTCCTCAAGTCATTTTAGGACTAGTTTATTTTCTTCTTCATAGTCTGGTTTGATGTCTAACAGCAGTAAGTTACTTTGCTGGTAAGTCCTGGGCATTTGTTTGTTAATAGCTGTTTCAATTAAACTTTGTGCTAGTCCCCTTATACAAGGGATAATATGAAATCCCACTGCTGTTAAGATCCCTACTACAATTATGAGGGATATAAGGATTGAAGGTATCATGCCTTTCCATTTCCCAAACCAACCTTCTAGCCAATTAGTAAACGGGTCATCAATTCCAGCATTTTCTGCCAATTCATTGGCTAGAGTTGTTAATCCTTGCAACACTTTTGTGATGCTTCTATCTGGGACAGTATTGTTGGGAATGAAAGTACAACATTTTTCACCCAGCAAAACACATACGTCCCCCTTTTCTGCTAGTATCATGTCTAGTGCAAGCCTGTTTTCCCATGCTATTCAGCTGGTGGCATCTAACTGGCTAGCCACCCCTTTGAAGGTGTCCTGAGTATAATTGAGGAATCTCTGTTGATTATAGTAGATGTAATTAATCCACTCCATATTTTTATTAATGGTTGACCACCAGAAGAGCGCTGACTCAAACCCTGCAGCTATTTGGCTTCCGGCCTTAAATTCATTAGGCACCCCCTAGCGACTCCTTTCGAGTCAACACATATATTGGGATCAAAAGAATTTGTTGAATCGCTACAGTTTCGATGGCCATGTGTATTTTCGGGTATCTTACAGAATGCCAGGGTGAAGGGAATGGCCAACTGAACTAAAGCACAAGTCCTGGTTCAATTGGATGGTAACAGGTTGCGGAGGTTCCTTTTCCCACAATACCACCACATATCAGCCTGGGGTATATGGAAAGCTGAGTAATTGCCATTGTCTGACTCACCAGTGATGTTTATGATGTGGGCACAAGTCGAGAGTTCTCCCATGGGTTTATTGAACTCTGTTCCCTGCCTAGAGAAGCAAGAAGAGTGATTCATATTCCCCATAGAGAATGAGGGTATTGCTCTGGGATTTGACTGCCACAATGAAGGAAAGAGGAATGACAGACTCTTACAAGTCTCATTTCCCCATGCATCCTTGTTCTGGTATACAGCCCACATGCAACACATTCCTTCAGGATAGGTATCACATGCTAGGCATCCGAAAGTGGCTCCCATTGAATTGATCAATATTTTCTACCTGAGGGTGTTCTGAAGCACAAGTGTAGCAGTTACTCTTGTTAATGGCTTGTACCAAATATTTGACCCATTTGACACAGGCATTCATATCTCCGTACCCCGTCTCAATTTCTAAGGGTTGCCTTAAATCTTTCACTTCAATTATTTCTACTCTTTTAGGGTCATTATTTAGTGCACTAAAATATTTATTAGGATCTGGGGATGAGTAATCTCAGGTAAATGGGAGGTTGAGTTCTTGATCAATTTGAGAATAAATTACCTTAGGGGGTCTTTCCCTGTGCTATCTGCTCCTAACACATATACTTGAGATGCTACTTTTGGCTCTTGGTCTAGAACAGCTGGACTGTCAATGGTGATGAATATAGGATTGCATTCTAAATTCTGGCAACTATTTGGCAGGGAGCCTTGGACAGATGTGGTTTATTCTTCAGGGATCTCCAGCTCAGTTACCCTCCCCATGTTTACTGTCTAACCCTGGAATTGGGTAGTTCACCATGCATTACCCCAGCTGGGGCAGGGTGATGTTCTACTGTAACCTGTATGTTGTTCAGGGCAAAGATATTTATGGGTCTGCAAGAGCTGTCTCTCTCTGATTTTCTAAATTCCACAAGGTAAAACTTGGCAGGCATCTAATCTTATAGTCGGGTGCTACCGTCTTAGTTACATTAATCACCGACCTGATTGGGTAGAGAGGATTCCCCTGCCAATTTCCATTCTGACCTTCTGCTCTTTATATAGTAACCCATACCAACCATATTAACTTCTAGAGATGAGGCCAGCCCAAGTTTTCCTTTTAGGTTTTTCTCAGAGTTAACTTTAGGGTTTCCTCAGGTGACCCACACACTTTCCACTGGTCTTTTTCTCTCCCTTCCGGGGTCTTTTTTACAAGTCCCTTGACTCAAGTATAGTGAGTCCACCCCTACTCAGCTGTTTGCACAGCCATCTTGGTGGTCAGGGGCACTTGATAGGGACCTTCCCAGCTTGGGTGAAGCTTGTCTTCTTTCCAAGCCTTAATCAGTACCAAGACGCCAGGCTGGAAGTGATGAACAGCAAATCCAAGAGGCAAAGTTTGAGTCAGAAGTCCTTTTAACCTAAGGGGTAACAGGGTGGAAGATATGGCCAGTACATAATTTCTTAGGAATTGGTCCTTGGTTTCCATAGTAGGAAGATGTGTAGCTCTGCCCAAATATGAGAGTCTATGTAATAACTCACAGGGGGACAGTCCCAACTCTTTCCTTGGGGCTGTCCTAATCCTAAGGAGTACTATTGGGAGACATTTCCTCCAAGGCTTTTTAGTTTCTAAGATGAGTTTAGTAATATGCTTTTTGAGAGTTTCATTCATTCTTTCTACCTTTCCAGAGGAAAGGGGATGCCAAAGGGTGTGATAATCCCATTTAATGTGTAAATCTTCCATAATTCCCTTTAGCATCCTTGAGGTAAAGTGGCTCCCATTGTCTGAGCCAATACTTTCTACCAGGTCAAATCTAGGGATAATCTGCTCTAAGATTGTTTTGACCATGTTCCTGGTGGAGGGAGTCAGCAAGGGGAAGGCCTCCACCCAGCTGGTGGGGTGGGTGGTCTACCATTACCAGTAAATATTTTAGTCTCCCTATTCTGGGCATTTCTGTAAAATCTACTTGAATGCTCTGACATAGTCTTAGCCTAGGAGGTCTTCCTCCTGTAGCCTGTTTTCTAATCACCTTTTTGTTTATTCGTTGACAGGTTATACAACCCCCCCACACATGTTTAGCAAGGGTATAAATTCCTATACACCCATAATTTTTGAGTATTTCATCACACATAGCCTGGGGACCCCAGTGGCTTCCCTGGTGCAGTCTGGACATCGGTTCTCTCATCATGGGTTTACTTATTATTTCTCTCCCATCAGGAAGTACCCATCTTCCCATCTTCAGTTTGAGGGGCCCCTATCTTGTCTAATTCTTCTTTCTCCTCTCTAGTAAACTTACTCCTTAATACTGTCTTGGGAATGTATGGGATCGGGCTACATAGTGTAATTTCTTCTTTCAGGGAGGCTTGCTTAACAGCTTCATCTGTAAACCTGTTTCCTACAGCTTCTATAGTGTACCCTTTCTCATGACCATTTACATGAACTATGGTTACCTCTGCTGGAAGCAGAAGGCTTTCTAAAACCTGTTTGACCAGTTCCCTGTGCACCAATTCATTTTCCCTGCTATTTATCAGGCCCTGCTCTGTCCAGATTTTTCCAAAGGTGTGTACCACCCCATAGGCATATTTGGAATCAGTATATATAGTGCCTTCCTGGCCTTCAAGGAGCTTTAGGGCCTGTTTAAGAGCATATAATTCACAGATTTGGGCCGATCAGCCATTAGGTAACCTGCCTCCTTTACAAGATTGTTTGTCTCCATCAAAGATTGTATAACCATTATGTCTTTTGCCTTCTATCACCTGGGACAATCCATTCTGGAACAGCTTTATTCCATTATGTAGTGGGACCTCTCTTAGGTCTGGTCTGACTTTGGTTTGGTATTCTATAATGTCTAGGCAGTTATGATGATGCCTCTTGTCCTCTCCTTTCCACAGTAAACTGGCTGGATTTAGGCAAGTATCTGTTGTCAAAACCAAATCGTCTCTTTCTGATAATATGGCTTCATATTTTAGAATTCAGGAGTCTGTTAATCATCTACTGGCCCTTTGATTTTGTATACCGATGACCTGATGCAGAGTGTTTACTATCAGAACCCTGCCAAAAGTCAGCTTTCTGCTCTCTTCTACCAGCAGGAAAGTAGCAGCCATGGCCTGCATACACTCAAGCCATCCTCAAGAGACAGGATCAAGGAGTTTGGAAACAAAAGCAACAGTTGTCTTTTTTCTCCTTAAGTCTGAGTGAGCACCCCGAGGGCCACACCCTGGCTTACTGTCACAAACAGGTAGAATGGCTTCTCCAAAGATGGAAGGGCTAGGACTGGGGCTGTAATGGGAGCCTGCTTTACCTCTTCTATTGCCTGAGTTTCATCTGGGGACCATTGCAATGGATTGGGCTCCCCTTCCAGTAACTTGAGATACAGAATTCTTGTCTTTTGAGCATATGAGTCAATCTTTAACCTACAGTAGCCAGTTAAACCTGAAAAAATTTGGAGTTCTCTCTTTGTCTTAGGCAAAGGCAGACCCACTATTCCCAATATTCTCTCTGGGTTTATTCTCCATATGCCTTCACTAATCAGGTGTCTTAAATATTTAACTTCTTTTTCCACAAATTGCAATTTGTTCTTGCAGACTTGCAATCAATCCCCTCTCCCCTAGCAAATTAAGCAAGCCTATGGTGGTTTCTAATACCTTCGCCCTCCTCTCCCCAGAAATTAAAAGATCATCTACATATTGTAATAACTGGGTTCATCTGGAGGGTTGGAATTTCCCCAGGACTTTTTCTAAAACTTGGCCAAATAAGCTTGGGGCCTCTGTGAAACCCTGTGGCAGCACAGTCCCGCGGTACTGTTGTTTTCTCCCAGTTATGGGATTTTCCCTTTCAAACGCAAAGAAGTCCCTACTTTTAAAGTCAAGGGGACACACACAGAATACATCTTTCAGATCCACCACACTGAACCACTTATATTCATAGGGTATCTTACTAAGGAGGGTGTAGGGGTTAGGCACCACATGATGGTGGGTTTGGACAATTTGATTTATAGACTTTAGGCCTTGCACCAATCTATATGAACCATCAGATTTCTTGACTGGGAGGATTGGAGTATTGTATGGTGACACGCAAGGCTCCAAGAGTCCATCTTTAATCAGTCCCTCTATTACTTATTGGAGACTTCTACTTTCTTCAATGGGAATGCAATATTGCTTTCTGCAAACTACTTCACCTGGTTGTTTCAGTTCAGTCTGTAAGGGTGTGATATTTAACCTTCCCTGTTGCCTTCCTTAACCCACACAAGGAAATCAATTTTTCTTTCTTCCTCCTCTGTTAGATGGCTCATCATTACTTTCATTTGTCCCTCCTCTATTCCTAATCCTAAACTCAATCTCACAATCAGATCTCAACCAAGGAGGTTAGTTCTTGCTTCAGCAACATATAAGAGTGACCCCTCAATTGTTCTCGTCTCAATCTAAGTAACATTTTCTTGAATACTGGAATCTAAAATCCATTCCTCTGTACCCCGATACTGTTAACTTTTCCTTAGAGTGTTTTGTGCACCTTGGTTGTTGTATTAGGGAGGAGCAAGCCACTCCAGGGTCAACCAAAAAAATCATATCTTCCCCTTCTCCAGTCCTCAAATGTATCAAGGGTTCCTGGTGGGACTTACTCAGAAGGAACCCCTGACTCCCATAATCTTCATCAAAAGTCATAAGGGGGATTACCTTCTCTGCTTTTTTCTACTCTGGGCATTCTCTTTTTAATATGTCCTGATTTTTCACATTTGTACCATCCACTTACAACCTTACGAGCTTTTCCCTGTATCTCCCTTTTATCTTTTTGCTGAAATAAGTTAGTATTCTCTCATCTCCTCCGGATTGGGTCTTGATCTAGTCTTTCCCTGACTACCTCTTCTACAGTGGAAACCATGATTATCTCTTTTTGTTTCTGCTTCTCTTCCTCTCTCCTTACAAATGCCTTCTGACTTCCCGTCAGCAACTCTTCAATCAGTTTCTCATTCCACCCATCAATATTCTGCAGTTTCTTAGTAATGTCAGGCTAGCTTCCTTCAAAAGGCCTTGTCCTACTGGGTCTTCTGGATCTAATCCTGAGTATTTCCTCATTTGATCTCTGAGTCTCTGCAAGAATGCTGAGGAAATTTCTTCATTTTCTTGTTGAATCTCGAATGTCCTCAAGATATTTTGTATCCTAGGAGTGTACTCTTTAATTATTAATTCCCTGAGGTCCTGCATTTGGGCTAGATCCCTGAGATCATTATTTTCCCATTCAGGGTCTACATACAGAAATTTTTATTTGGCTGGTGAGACTCCTTGTCCAGGAGGGTGTTTCCTCTTCCAAATGATCATGGCTGCTCTCCAAATCATTCCCCTTTCTTCTCCTGTGAACAGGATATTTGTAATAGACATCACTTCAGCCCAGGTGTAAAAGCTGAGTCCTAGGAGTTGGGAATCTTCTAGGAGTGGTTTCATTTACTTTTTCAAATTCCTAACTTCAGTACTTGTAAGAGGAGCATTTACAAAGCCAAGCTCTCCCTGTCCCATGGGAACTTCACTAAGGGGGAAGATGCTAGATGTCTGCTGTTTGGAGGGGACAGGAAAGTTCTCTTAAATTTGGATAAGGATCTAAAGGAGCAGTTGGTTTGACTTTCCCACAGTCTCCAGGTCTTTCTTCCTCTAACCCACCTGCTGCCCCTTGATCTTCCTGTTCTCCATTTTGGTGGCCACATGGAGGGGGCAAGCATGATAGGGCATCCCAGGGCTTTTTACTGGAGAGGGTCTTTTTACTAGGCTCCTTAGACTTAGATGTAGAGTTTAATTATTTGATCCAGCAGACAGTGTAAACTACCTCTTCTTGTGAGGATGGGGTTTTATCATTCATATACAGAATTAAAGCTTGAAATACCCAATCCTCACCTGAGCCAAACTTAGGCCAAAAGACCAAAGGCTTATGAATGGGGTCTTTGGGACAGATAAAACAGCAATGCTTTACCATCTTTTGCTTTCCCTTGTTCCTTGTTTACAGGTTCAAGCATTGTCCCTCCAAACCTGTAGCATTCTCCCCAGAGGACTACCTGGGTGAATATCAGAGGGAGTCTCCTTGGCTCCCTCTTTCCTTTTTCCCCTGGGCCTAGAATTTCTGTTTCCCATTTCTGGCCAGTCTCTGTGTCTGACTTTTTCCCTGTGTACTCAACCACCCCCACTGTAGGTTTCTTGGACACCCAGAGAATCACTTCGTCTGTCTCCATCCATTTCCCTTGTGGGAGAATGGAACCGTGGATTGGGACTCTGTACTCGCTTCACATCTAGGATATGTCTCAGTCACACACACTTGACCTCTAAAAATGCCCAACCACCAAGACAGTACTTATAGCCCAATTTTCCTACCTTGGCTCATGCACGAAGTTGCTTGGTTGCCACAGTGCCTGCTTTTTCTCTCTGTGTTGCCTCCGCTACCTCCTGAATAATAGTGTTGGGTGTGTTTATGTCCTCTGTGGATAGCTGGGATGCTGGGACACAGTAGGTCACCTAAAATCGGGTGGGATGTGTCTCCTCTCTCAGCTGGAGAACCATTCCACGCAGGCACAGAGATCCCAGATAAGCCTCCAAGTTTGTGAGAAACACATTCACTCATCCAAACCCAAAGAATGGACTCAGAGATGCAAAGAACAGTGGAAGTGAGATCTTTAATAACCATCTTGCAAGATCGGGTGTCTGGTAGGCAGGCACACATGGGGCAGTTGCAGCAGGTAATTTATTTCCTAGCATGCAAGTACCTCCCCTAGCTCTTCATTGATTGAATATTATGGGGTTATAATCTTCCTGGACGTTGGCTAAGTTTCATTATTTTCTGATAAGGTCATACCCTGGTCCCCTTCCCCACTTAAGTTTTGATTTCCCAGTAATGACACTTTATTCCCTTTTATGGGCTGACCACTCCACTACATCCTGATTGCTTATCATGACTTTCTAGGTACATGAGCTGTGCGGTTTGTCACACCCACAGGCTGGTTGCAAGTACTTAGATGTACCATGCCTTGAAAATGCACCTATAAATGTTTTCTTACACCCATAAATATTAAATATACAGATACACACACACACACACACACACACACACACACACACACACACACATTTTTTTAGGTATGAAAAACATGGCTTATATTTTCATTGCACCACGAGTACTGCCTAGTGCACTTGGAAAAATAGTAATTAAATAAAAATGAAGAAAAATTTCAGTGATTTGTTTCTACATTCAAATTGAACCCCATGTTTTTATAATTCTGAAAAAAGGCATAACAATAAATACAATTTCTTGACTACCTCATAATTAATAAACAATACATATATTTTATTTCACAGCTACAAACGTTAAAAATGTTATCCTCAGAAAATAATTATATTTTCATTGTGAGGTTTTTTAAATATGTTCTTTGCAAATACATGTATAGTCACCCTCTACAAAGGCATTTAAATTATAATTTTGTCTTAAAATCCAAGGCATAACCACAAATTACTAGTATGAAATAGTTTTAAAGATAGAGCTTATTCTCATCAAAATAGTTCTTCACTTTATTTTAAGACCTGGAGATAAATAAGTAAATCAGAATAAAGATTCTATGTGCTTTATATTACTCATGACAATGTTGAGAATGTATTTTTACAGATATTAAGATTTATATATTCTCTCTAGTTTTAAGTCTGTAATGACAGTTCATTGAATTCTGCAATTTAGAAAATTTCCGTTAACATGGAAAATTGAGTCCTAAATGATCTAATCTTGTGATGTTTTATATTAATGTACACATAAAATTAAAATGGTAATTTTTTAAATTATACTTTAAGTTCTGGGATACATGTGCAGGACATGCAGGTTTGTTACATAGGTATACATGTGCCATGGTGGTTTGCTGCACTCATCAACCTGTCATCTACATTAGGTATTTCTCCTAACGCTATCCCTCCCCTAGCTCCACACCCTATGACAGGCTATGGTGTGTGATGTTCCCCTCCCTGTGTCCATGTGTTCTCATTGTTCAGCTCCCATTATGAGTGAGAACACGCAGTGTCTGGTTTTCTGTTCCTGCGTTAGTTTGCTGAGAATGATGGTTTCCAGCTTCACCCATGTCCCTGCAAGGGACATGAGTGCATCCTTTTTTTGTGGCTGCATGGTTTTCCATGATGTATATGTGCCACATTTTCTTTATCCAGTCTATCATTGATGGGCATTTTGGTAGGTTCCATGTCTTTGCTATTGCAAACAGTGCCACAATAAACATACATGTGCATGTGTCTTTATAGTAGAATGATTTATAATCCTTTGGATATGTACGCAGTTATGGGATTGCTGGGTCAAATGGTATTTCTGGTTCTAAATCCTTGAGGAATCACCACACTGTCTTCCACAATGGTTGAGCTCATTTACAGTCCCACTGACAGTGTAAAAATGTTCCTATTTCTCCAGATCCTCTCCAGCATCTGTTGTTTCCTGAATTTTCAATTCTAACTGGTGTGAGATGATATCTCATTGTGGTTTTGATTTGCATTTCTCTACTGACCAGTGATGATGAGTTTTTTTTCATATGTTTGTTGGCTGCATAAATGTCTCTTTTGAGAAGTGTCTGTTCATATGATTCACCCAGCTTTTGATTTTTTTTTTTTTTTTTGTAAATATGTTTAAGTTCCTAATATCCAGAATAAGATTCTGGATATTAGCCCTTTGTTAGACAGACAGATTGCAGAAGTTTTCTCCTATTCTGTAGGATGCCTGTTCACTCTGATGATAGTTTCTTTTGCTGTGCAGAAGCTCTTTCATTTAATTAGATTCCATTTGTCTATTGTGGCTTTCGTTGTCATTGCTTTTGGTGTTTTAGTCATGAAGTCTTTGCCCATGCCTATGTCCTGAATGGTATTGCCTAGGTTTTCTTCTAGGGCTTTTATGGTTTTAGGTCTTGTTTTTGCGATGGCTGGTACCGGTTGTTCCTTTCCATGTTTAGGGCTTCCTTCAGGGTCTCTTGTAAGGCAGGCCTGGTGGTGACAAAATCTCTAAGCATTTGCTTATTTGTAAAGGATTTTATTTCTCCTTCACTTATGAAACTTAGTTTGGCTGGATATGAAATTCTGGGTTTAAAATTCTTTTCTTTAAGAACGTTGAATATTGGCCCCCACTCTCTTCTGGCTTGTAGAGTTTCTGCTGAGAGATCTGCTGTTAGTCGGATGGGCTTCCCTTTGTGGGTAACCCGACCTTTCTCTCTGGCTGCCCTTAAGATTTTTTCTTTCATTTCAACTTTGGTGAATCTGGTAATTATGTGTCTTGGAGTTGCTCTTCTCGAGGAGTATCTTTGTGGCGTTCTCTGTATTTCCTGAATTTGAATGTTGGCCTGCCCTACTAGGTTGGGGAAGTTCTCCTGGATGATATCCTGAAGAGTGTTTTCCAACTTGGTTCCATTTTCCCCCTCACTTTCAGGCACCCCAATCAGATGTAGATTTGGTCTTTTTACGTAATCCCATACTTCTTGCAGGCTTTGCTCATTTCTTTTTCTTCTTTTTTCTTTTGGTTTCTCTTCTCGCTTCATTTCATTCATTTGATCTTCAATCGCTGATACTCTTTCTTCCAGTTGATCGAGTCGGTTACTGAAGCTTGTGCATTTGTCACGTATTTCTCGTGTCATGGTTTTCATCTCTGTCATTTCGTTTATGATCTTCTCTGCATTAATGAGTCTAGCTGTCAATTCTTCCACTCTTTTTTCAAGATTTTTAGTTTCTTTGCGCTGGGTACGTAATTCCTCCTTTAGCTCTGAGAAGTTTGATGGACTGAAGGCTTCTTCTCTCATCTCGTCCAAGTCATTCTCTGACCAGCTTTGATCCGTTGCTGGCGATGGGCTGCGCTCCTTTGCAGGGGGAGATGCGCTCTTATTTTTTGAATTTCCAGCTTTTCTGCCCTGCTTCTTCCCCATCTTTGTGGTTTTATCTGTCTCTGGTCTTTGATGGTGGTGACGTACTGATGGGGTTTTGGTATAGGTGTCCTTCCTGTTTGATAGTTTTCCTTCTGACAGTCAGAAGGACTGTCTGTTGGTCTGTTGGAGATTGCTTGAGGTCCACTCCAGACCCTGTTTGCTTGGGTATCAGCAGCAGAGGTTGCCGAAGATAGAATATTGCTGAACAGCGAGTGTACCTGTCTGATTCTTCCTTTGGAAGTTTCCTCTCAGGGGTGTACTCCACCCTGTGAGGTGTGGGGTGTCAGACTGCCCCTAGTGGGGGATTTCTCCCAGCTAGGCTACTCAGGGGTCAGGGACACACCTGAGCAGGCAGTCTGTCCGTTCTCAGATCTCAACCTCCGCGTTGGGAGATCCGCGGATCTCCCCAAAGCTGTCAGATGGTTTTAGGTCTTAAGTTTAAGTCTTTAATCCATCTTGAGCTAATTTTTGCATAAGGTGTAAGTAAGGAAGGGGTCCAGTTTTAGTTTTTTGCATATGGCTAGCCAGTTTTCCCAACACCATTTATTAAATAGGGAATCCTTCACCATTGCTTGTTTTTGTCAAGTTAGTCAAAGATCAGATGGTTGTAGATGTGTAGCATTATTTCTGAGGGCTCTGGTCTGTTCCATTGATCTATATATCTGTTTTGTTACCAGTATCATGCTGTTTTGCTTACTGTAGCCTTGTGGTATATTTTGAAGTTAAGAAGCATGATGCCTCCAGCTTTGTTCTTTTTGCTTAGGATTGTCTTAGCTAGAAGGGCTCTTTTGGGGTTTCATATGAAATTTAATTTAGTTTTTTCTAATTCTGTGACGAAAGTCAATCATAGCTTCACAGGAATAGCACTGAATCTATAAATTACTGTGGGTAGTATGGCCATTTTCACATTATTGATTCTTCCTATCCATGAGTATGGAATATTTCTCCATTTGTTTATGTCTTCTCTTATTTCCTTGAGCAGTGGTTTGTAGTACTCCTAGAAGAGGTCCTTCACATCCCTTGTAAGTTGTATTCCCAGATATTTTATTCTCTTTGTAGCAATTGTGAATGGGAGTTCACTCATGATTTGGCTCTTTGGTTGTCTATTATTGGTGTAAAATAGGGATTTTTAAAACAATAACTATTGAAACTCACAGAAACTAACAGATGTATTTATATACCATGAAATCAGCAAAGTTTCATGAAATATTAATGAAGATTTGCAAGAATCTCATTTTAAAATTCAGTGATTAATAATTGATTCATCTATAAAACAGATATATTGCACAATAGTATCAACACTGTAACAGATTTACTTGAAAAATTTAATTGATCTAAACTGCTATTTTTTTCTTACAAATTGGAAAAATAGTTAAAGCACTCTTATTTGTATTGATAGCATTCTGAAATTTAAGGTCTCTACTCATTCTCTTATTCCTTTTTAAAAACTAATGTTGCATGGAGATATCTTAGGGAAAATGAATATTACAAATTTCAATTTCAAGAGAAGACATTTTGTACTCAAAATAGTAAGTTGTTTCCAGCAAGTAAACATACAATGATACAAGTAAAACATATGGGAGAATGAGTTGTAGCAATTTTTCCCGTTTGCCAGTTGCTTCAAATGTGGTCATATGGTCACGAAAGTCAATTTCAAATAAATTAGCATTCAAATCCACCAGCTAACCCCAATTTTATGCTTCATATTTTCCAGAATTCACACAAAAATAATAGAGTTAGTGGTGTAAAATTTTAATGTGATAAAAATGGGAAAGCCTCTTAGGAAAAAAATTACATCTTAAGAAAATAGAGAATTTACGCTCACAGACAAGGGTAATTAATATAAGAAACTCCACAGATTTTTTTTTACTTTAAATTGGAATAACCATGGAAGATTTGTCAGGCATTCTATGAAATCAGTGGATGAAAATGCACTCACCCGTAAAACTCAAACAAACAAAAATGAGATATCTCTTCATCTCTCTGTCTCTCTTTCTCTTTCTTCTGTATGTGAATGTATATGATAAGATATCTACCATTCCTTTAGCAGGTTTACATATTCAGGCTGATTCTACTCCATTTTTATTGTGAAATAGTTGGTACATACCAAGTGTTAGATTCATGCCTAAACTATGAAGCATAATAGGAAATAATTAAATAAATATCTGTAAACACACTCCCCATTCAAATAAAGGGAACATAACCATTTCTTTTGTGGATTTTTTACCATCCCATCTTTTTGCCTTTCTATCAGACACAGACACACACAGACACACACACACACACACACACACACGTTTTTTCCAAATTGATTTGTATTATCATTTATTTTATTCTTGTAACATATTTATTGTTTATAATGTCTACCTCAGTTTAACTTGGAGTTTTCTGCTTTGTCTTATTAAAATGTTTTCATATGTAAGCATGTTCTATTCGTAAAATTTTGGTGCTCATTGCTACAATGCAATCATTTTCATCTCTATACAAAAGTATTATACAAGTATTAATTCCTTGAAAATTTAGTTATCCATTCTCTTAGTAGTCATTAGGTTGTTTCTACATGTACAGCATTAAAAACAATACTGCTATCATGTTCTTTTCCATGTTTCCTGGGAAAAATGCACAAGAATTCACTTGTTTATAAGACGCCACTAAATTACTTTCCAGACTAACTATAACAACTTACAAACTCATAGGTACTGTATGGAGTTCTTGAGCACCACAAACATCCAACATTTTATAGTCTTATAAATTCAAAATTATGGACAATTGTGATATGAAATATTATTTTAGTGCAGTTTCAACTATACATTTTATGATATCTAAGGCCGAGGGTACTGTCAAACGTTTTTGACCACTGTGTTATCTTCTGATATGTTTGTTTATAACTTTTTCCCATTTCTCTATTAACTTGTATTTTACTTATCAATTTTTAGTATCTTTTAACTTTTATGTCAATTATTCCTTTGTTGACTAGATGAAAAACATTTTCCAACATGTCCATGCTATTTTTTCCTTCTTTATGTTGCCTACACTTTCTTTAAAAATAATCCCTGATCAGACAGACTGCAAACAATTAAATAAAAGTGCTTTTTCCCATAAAGACCCTGACAGACTTTGACAGTCCAAGGCAGGATAAGTCTGTAGATTACTGAGCAGTTTAACTTGCATAGGTGGAAAAATATAATCCCTGCTTTGTGGTTATCAATTGAGGACACTAGAATCTGGGGAAGGACACAAGGATCTCAAGTTCAGGTAATAGCATCTCCTCCTGAGATGCAGGAGAATGGGAAAAACTTTTTGATGGATTTGATGGTGACAGGAGAGTTATTATAGTCAAATGAGTATAAGAAAGAGAAATAGACAGATGACATTTAAAATCTAAAACTATCTACCAATTTCTGAAACTGTTAGGACAAATTTAATTATAACGATGCTGGATTTCATGCAAAATAGATGAACGTTTCAATTAGAAGATTTATCTAACAGTTATGCTGATCCTTTTATTTTCTCACAAGTGTTTGACTGGGAAAAATGATGATAAAAACAAAAATTCAGACTAATTCAACAGAAAGCTTCCACAAGTCTTAGTGACAAATACATATGAAGTATTTGGCTTTCTTTGGATTATGATAAAATTTTTGCCAGGCCTGGATGCTTGTAATAATTTTGAAGTCCTAAAGTCATAATGCAGTGCAATGTAACATGTTAAGGTTAGGAGACAACTCTCCATGACGTTTCATTTCTGCACTTTGCATCAGGATTTTTTCCTATACTAAATTCCAAGTATGTTTATATAGCAAGCAGCTTTGGAAGACAGAAATAGAGTCTCTCTCCAGAATAGAGGATAAATTTGTTTACTGGCCAGTTTAGAAGAAATAATGTCTTTCTCCAAAAAAGAAAGAAAAAATGTGGGCAGGTTTGCTAATAGTCATTTTTAAAAGATTAGGGTTTCTTAAGCTCAGAGTTCTTCAGCTGTGACATAATGCAACTGTGTGCAAATCCCCCTGAGGCCAGCTCAGCTTCAACTATGTGGAACTTGGTGGGTAAGAGGAACTGATGCATTGTCTGCTCTGTGATGCATAATACAGTAATAAACTCCTTTTTCTCTAACCCAGGAGCTTCATGTCTTCTGTCATCATCTATGAAAGTGTTATCTTGCAATCAGGGTAAAATCTCAGACCCAGCACAGTTTTTGAAATGTAAAATGACTCTTCTTTTACTTTCATTTATTGGGAAGCATATGTTTTTATTATCTGTCACTACCACACATACTTATAGAACTTTCTGAGAGTTCTTCCAGTAATAGAAGGGCTTATGAATGCTCATGGAAGTGGATAAAAATGTACCGTTTAAGTGGAGATGTTTCTTAATCATCCTACAAAAGTTGTCTTTCAAATTTTCTGTTGTATTAAATCTCTAAAAACATAAGAGAATTTTCTGAGATGACTAATCTGGTAAAGGAAAGTGCAACATGGTAAAATAATTCTGAACCCTTAAATTAGCTTAAATTTGTAAAAAGCAATTATTATTCACATTTTTTTACATAAGATGCTGAATCCAGTAAAACAGTCTATAATGAACCAAGATCAATACTAAAATATAGTGCATAACTATTGGAAAGGTAAGTTTTCTACTTCATATACATTTATGCTCTAGTCAAGAGTTAGGGAGATCCTAAGGAAACTTCTGTTGCTTTTGTTTTAGTAAGAAGCTAAATGCTTTTAACTACTGTAAGTAATCCAAAGTATATAATATGCAAAAAAAGGTACATTTTTATATTTAGTGTCTCAATGGCCCAGTGACTATTTGTGTAGCATGTGGTAAAGGTTTTTTTTTTTTTTTTTTTTTTTTTAAATTACAGAAATATTATCAGGTTCCTTTCAACTCTAAGACCTAATATTTTTAAAACTGTCAGAAAATTTAAAAAATACACACAAATACTTCTAATCATGTATTTTTTGTAACAAAATTTTAATTGCATGGTTATATTTTACATGCCCGTAAATTAATTCTCAATTGGAATCATCTTGCATTCATTGTGACACAATATTCTTCAGTTTCATTGTTTACATATGCTAAAAACTAAAGTAAGAGTTGAGATATACTGGGGCATTTCAGGAATAATATGCATTGGTTTTATATAAAACCTAAAACCTTATGTGTTCAGAAAGCTTAACTTATTTAAATGTAGTCTATAACTCACAAGTTTACATACTGATTATTTATTCTTTTTGTCTTTTAACTGTAAAAAAAACTGATACAATCTCTTTAAGAAATTAGATTTTAGAGTACTATGAATTTATTTGTAATGACATTCCTTGAAGAAACGTCCAATTACTCCAAATAAAGTTCTAAAAAATCTAATGTATATTACAACTTTAAAGTTTAAAATGTTAAAGCCAGCATATTATATACAAACAGTTTCAAAGACAGCACATATTGGTTTGAAAATGTAACTTATTTCTTAGAAAAGTAAAAAACCTGGACAATTATTTGTGGAGAACAAAGTGAACAAACGCATAATCCAAAATGTAACAAAGTTTTTTTTTTCTCTGGGAGCAATACAACTGAAATATTTGATTTCATTCTAATTCTAGCTCAGTAAATGGTAAAAAAGAAAACCCCTGACCTAACCTTAATAGTTTAAATTGTTTTCGCCTATTGTTTTTATATTGATATTTATTATAATGTTGGAGTTAGTGGAAATCATGTCTGCTTTTTCTGGAACAGGACTGTATAGAGATAGGGGTACATACAGAAGAAAGAGAAAAAGAAAGCTAGAAGAAAAAAAGTAAAAAGTACTGGTTTTTAGCAATGATGAAAAGCATGTTTTAGGTGAAAAAATGAGATGCATGTAAATGACAAGAAGGCTCTCTGTGTCCTGAAAACATTCAATTCAGAGTGACCTGTGGCCATAAATTACCAGAACGAAGCTTCAGATCCCAGTCTTGTAATTTCATCAAGGCCAACAAGATGCAATCTTGAAAACTGTTTGCATGGTGTGAGGACGAATTGATGCCCTTGTTCTTTCAGATGGCTGAGCTTGATGCGCAGAGTCTGACTACTTTTGTGTCTCTGTGTAGCCGTATATGGTCATTGTAAATAATTAAGTAGAAATTTGTTACCCTTTTGTCAAATGTATTTCTGATGTTGCTCTTCCTAGCTTCCATTAAGAAATCCCTTGATTAAATTTTAAAGTCTTAAACAATTTGAGCGTCTGAGAGCACTGGATACAAACTACAATTTAAATGTTTTGCAGGGGAAAGTCATATTCTCTTTGGGAGTAGGGAGAATAACGTTAGGTATTTAGTATGCAGCCCCGTGATTCCTTTTCAAGACACAGTATTACAGATTTGATTACCAACCCTGTAGCTGGTCCTTGTAGGTCATTTATTTTCCCAACTACTGTCTTATAGATTTTTAAAATATGTTGCGTAAAATATTTGAGAATGTTTTAAATTAAGCAAAATATGCTTGTAACTAGAAACTTAAATTCTTAGTCACTCCAGCTCTTACATAACATGATAATAAGAAAATACTCAACAAATTTTTTTGTTGAGTATTTAAACCCATAATTCTGTTTTTACAAGTTTATTTATAGTATTCTGAAATAATTTTTAGAAAAGGAAACAAAACAAAAAGAAAACAAACTAAATAGTGAAATACAATTTTCATTATGCTTTAGAAAACATGAGTAACTGTTTAAATTTTAATTATATTCTTCCTCAAATGCATGAATTCAAAACAGATTGGTATGAATATGTGACACTTGTTGTGGTTTTATTCCATATTTATTATCTATATTTTGGAAAAAATAAAACAGTGTTTAAACCTAGAATACATATAATTCAAAACCAAAATATGGCATTTAGTTTTCTAATTAATAAAGAAACAGAACACATTTTGTATTGTGAGGTGATATTCCACAGCGACATAATTAAAAGTTTTCTGTGGATTTTTCACTTTCTTTTATGTGGGTGAATGTTACAAGTCTTTATTCCTTCTCTCTGCATGTCATTTTTCCTTTGCCTCAATAAAATGGGTGAAAATGAAATTTATATTTATAGTATTTGGAACTACGCTCCTCAGGGACTTTATTTTCATGGTGATGCATTCCCTTAATAACTCATCTTCTATTTTGACCACTGTAGTCATGACATTTACATAGTGTATGTGTCTCTTTCATTTTGGGATAAGAAAATTAGAAACCTCGTGATTTCCTTTTTATTCAGTAATTCTATCCGGGTTTTGAATTATGCTTTGCATATTATAAACCCTGACTCTAAATAGAAAGTGCTAAAAAATTAAATTTATACCACTTCACTCATACTGCCTCATCCTCACTCCCAAACTTTGCCTTTCATGAACTCTAAAGTGTTCATGTTCATGTTCATGTTCCATTATTTTTATATTTCAGTGCCCGCTAGGCTTTGACTACTGAAACCTGACAGTGCAAACCAAATTTAAATGTAAGAGTTGTTGACCCAGAGACAGATGCTGGCCATAGCAGGCTGTCACTTCTACTGTTTCTTTTAGGGGAATGCTCTCCACAGGCTGGCTATGGCCAAGGCCCCTGCTCAAGCCTATCCCATAGAAATACTCTCTTGTAACATTACCTCCTGTCTGAAAGAGAAAGAGGTGGATAGCCTCAGTTTTGTAGCTAGAAACTCTAATTGAATCAATCATCACAACCTAAGTTGCTTTATTAAAATAAAAAAGGAAGGATAATTTGTGCTTGTAGAGTGGCTTTAAGGATTGAGATTATATATGTATATGTAAATGAACATGATCCTGATAAATAGTAGGCTACCAGTAAGTGGTTAACATCTTTTGCTACATCTGTTAAAATCCTAGTCCCATTGGATAAGAGGGGTGCTATGGTTTTGATTTGGTTATTAAGTCAACACATCTGTTTTAAAGGTGTTAATCAGGAAAAGAGTTTTGATTACAGCATTAAAATCTCAGGCATGGAGAATGGGAGCTTTGAAAAATATTGACGTGTGGGTCTCACCTCCACAGATTCTGGCATAATTGAGCTGGATCCTGTGTTGGGCACTGGGAATATCAAGAGACCCATGAATTATTCTAATATGCAGCCAAAACTGAGAGCCACTGGTGCAGTGTCCCATACGTTCATGGTGTTATTTTTAATTGCAGTAGTTCTCCAGCTGGGAGGTATCATCCACTTGGGTGTATTTACAAATGTTTATAGGCAGTTTTGTTTTTTATATTGACTGATGTCAGTGGTGGAGGCAGAGAGAATCATTGCTCCTAACCCACAGTCAGTAGTCCTCCTCTTCCCCAAACACACTGAGATTGCAAAGGTATGTTTCTCTACTTATCTCCCTTCCTTTCTTCTTCTCTTTCCTCCTTCCTTATTTCTTCCTTCCTTATAAATTATTTTAAATCCTTAAAATAATTTAAAATTATTTTAAATAATTTTAAAATATTTATTTTAATTTAATATTTTTTTCTTTCTTTCATATTTGTTTTAACGATCTCATGGTATTATTAGAGAAAATAAAATAAGAGCTTGAATTTACCTGTGTCCCCTGGAGACAGGCTAGGATTACTTCAGACAAGAGATGTTCAGGGAAAGGTGGTAATTTCTAGAGTATGGGATAGACATTTTGTGCAAGCTGTTCTAAAAGTACTCTTTAACCACTCTGGGTAAGTAGATATCTGTTCTATTTACTCCTTGCCATCCTTACCCTGAGATGATAAAAAAGCAATCCATTAATGCAATTTGTACTTTTATTTTCATTGATTATACAATGTTCCAAGGCCACTGTAGAGGCCCAAAGCAGCAGCAATAATTACTACTTATTGAACACTCATTGGGTTCAACACTAGCTCTACATAGTAGACCACTGTGTGAATCTTTAATAATTCTGCTACTGTAAACTTCAATGAAAAATAGACAGACAAATAGCACGTTTATATCAGGTGGGAATTTATCTTTTCAAGTATATAGTCATAATTTAATTCAAATTTACAATTTTCCCTGTGCTGATTAAATTTACAAGGATTTGTTCTTTCTCTCTGTGTTTCTGTCTTTTTCACTTGGTTCCCTCAGTTACCTAGTTATTCTTGGTAACTATAATTGCCAAATGAAAAACAGCTGCAACTTCTTTTGGCATAATTATATAGCTAGTAAAAAATAAGACCAATGTTGATGTACAACACTTGGTTTTGACTCTGATATTGTTGAATGTTTCTCCGAACCTTCTTTTCTCAGGAGTCTAATCACTGACATGTAGAGCATATATTCTAGAACACCCTTGCTTCACATCCACCAAGAGGGGAACATGCAGACACACCAAATGTTAAAGAAGCATGAGAAGACGTTATTGAACTATTTTCTACCACTGATTTTGGGTTTGCTTTATTCCTTTTAATGTTAACTGTTCTAAAATCAATTATTAAAATCCAAGTTAGGTTGAGAAGGTGTGAGAAAGGGGTATTGGGTTGATAAGCAAGTCAATGACCTAAGTATGGCACCTTATGATTTTTCTGACTCCTTATCTCTGATATCCCTGGATGCAAATAATGACAATCCATGTCTGCCTAACAAATAAATGAGGATATGAAACAGTTAATTTTGCCAATGATTTGTATTAATATGAGTATTTGACTGTTATAGATGAATAAGTAAAGAAATCACAGTGAAATAATGAACTTGTAGCTCAGAAATTTGTAAGAATTAAAATGATTCAGTGCTTCTGTTTGTTCTTTGATGTTTTTTAAGTAATTAATAGCATAATATATTGTTGCAAGCGCAAAAAGCATGCATTTCCTAGAACACTGCTATTGAAGAGATCTTTTTGATCTTCTTCACTCATTTTTAATTATTAGGGTTGTGTTGATTTTCAGTTTTTACAATACAATATCACACAAAGCACACTAGTACATAAAGGAATGAGTAAAGATCCCATTGCACTCTTCTGTTGATTTTACAATTGATATTTTTAAGTACTATGTTAGATAAAATACTAAAGCCTCCAGCAGGAGAGTGACTTTACCAAAATAATTTTATATAAAGATATTGATTAACATTTTTAATAAAGAGTATAAGGATCAGAACATTTGAGTATTTTATTTACAGATTCATAGCCAAATAAATAGAACTTATTTTTATAACTTTATAGCCTTTAATAACAATATAACTATTTAAATATGCAAACCTGTTCAACTGCCCAGCATGAATGCTATCCTTTCTGCCATAAGCATCTTCCCTTTCCAAACAGTTAACACATTTATTCTTTTAAAGTGATTTCTCTTATCTATTGTACAATAAGATAAAATCTCCTTCGAGTTTATTTGGGAGATAAGGAAAAAGGGCATATTCATCTTGTTGTATATGAAGAAATTAATTATGAAGTAGTTATGCCCTGTGCTATATTCTTTAATGTTTAATGTTTTAACAAAAATATTCCATTTTAGATTCTATAATTTTTTAAAAAAAAACATTGTAGGCCGGGCGCGGTGGCTCAAGCCTGTAATCCCAGCACTTTGGGAGGCCGAGACGGGCGGATCACGAGGTCAGGAGATCGAGACCATCCTAACGAACACGGTGAAACCCCGTCTCTACTAAAAATACAAAAAACTAGCCGGGCGAGGTGGCGGGCGCCTGTAGTCCCAGCTACTCCGGAGGCTGAGGCAGGAGAATGGCGTAAACCCGGGAAGCGGAGCTTGCAGTGAGCTGAGATCCGGCCACTGCACTCCAGCCTGGGCGACAGAGCCAGACTCCGTCTCAAAAAAAAAAAAAAAAAAAAAAAAAAAAAAAAAAAAACATTGTAAAAGATTCAAGTGAAATAATTCATTGAAAATATGAAATTATATTAAAATATGGTATACTATTCTAGCAACCCATGAAAATACTGAAAGCAGCACTAATCACAATTCTATTAGGTAAGCATAATATAGATCATACTGTAGTCACAATGTGTATATATATATATATCTCAATAAAGGGGTACTATATATTGTGATTTCTCTACGGGTTGATATCATACCAATGATCTAGGAAAATACGTATATTTTTACTAACTATAATAAGCTGTTGACTTAAACTGACTTATTAATGTGGCATGCTAATATGTTTTAATATTTATCCATATTTAGAAATGGTATATATCTCAGCAGGCTCCCAAGTCATAGAGTTACACTTAATTTAATGAGATATATAGCCATCCTGCCAGAAATTAGTATTACTATGGTACTTTTATCTAATAGCTACTACTAACCTGCACACTAGAAATATTTTTTTAATATTGAGTGACAGTTAATCAGGAATAGATATTGATATGTAGTAATATCCTAAGGGTTCTAAAAATTGAGATTTTTGAAAGACAAAAATGTCTTAGAGAACCAGTGAATATGTAATAAACCAAAGAGACAATAAGTGAATATGAAATAGGTTATATAGAAGTTTCTGTATGGATGCCAATGGTGTTATCATGAAGAAAGCTTCTCATGACCTCAGAAACAAGTTGGGTGGCACACAGAGCAACCATAAGCAAGTAAACATATGCAGGTTATGAATTACGTCTTAGAGAGCATTTAGGATCAAAAGCTTGAAAGCAGGCCAAAGCGGGCAGATCACCTGAGGTCAGGAGTTCAAGATCAGCCTGGCCAACATGGCGAAACCCCCTCTCTACTAAAAATACAAAAAAAATTAGCCAGGTATGGTGTTGTGCACCTATAATCTCAGCTACTCTGGAAGGCTGAGGCATGAGAATTGCTTGAACCCAGGAGACAGAGGTTGCAGTGAGCCAAGCTAAGTAACATAAGTCACATTTACATTTGTAACCAAAATACACTGGATTTTTACTAGGCATCATTCTTCCTTCCATTTCATAACATTAACATTTGATTAAATCCAGTAGAAAAAAAATATGATGCCAAAAGTGCTGAAGATATTCAGCTAAAGTTCTTGGGTCGATGGAAATCAGATAACACCATATATAACACAACAAACATACTCCCTTTAAAATCTGCCTCTCATCCCAAAGTTCCCCACCCAAATAGCGAATTTCTTGTCAGCATATCCATTTATATGGATTCCACTTACCTTTCCTATACCTCCTTTCTAAAAGTCTGTCTAGGGTCCTATATGAGTTGGAAAGACTAAAGCTATTTAAGCACAACCGACGGTTGCTCAGTTGCTCCTTGAGAATAACCTGAAGTCTTTCATTTTACTTCAGTACACAGAGATTAGATGAAGTAATATGAAACCAGCCTGTGGTGTGGTAAGTAGAATAATTATTCCCCCATCCCCAAAATGTCAAAATTCTAATTACTAGAATTATCTCAGTTGTTTTGCAATCTTGACTTCTTTTTAACATGTAAGGTATCATATTAATAAGTCCTGGTAATTAGGTTCCACAGGCTGTACAAGAAGAATGGTGCTGGCATCAACTTGACTTCTGAGAAGTCTCAGGAACCTTACAATCACAGAGAAAGGTGTACGGGGACTCCAGCACTTCACATGGCCAGAGCAGGAGGGAGATGGGGGGCGAGGTGCCACACACTTTTAAACAACCGGATCTCATGATACCTCTATCATGAGAACAGCACCAAAGGGATAGTGCTAAACCATTCATGAAGGATCCACCCTCAATATCCAATCACCTCCCAGCAGGCCCCACCTTCAACACTGGGTACTAAAAGTTGACATAAGATTTGGGTGGGGACACAGATCCAAACCATATCAAACACTATCAGCTTTGGGTTATTGTATTAGTCAGGGCTCTCTAAAGGGGCAGAACTAATGGGATAGACATATATATATACATTTATATATATATAAAAGGGAGTTTATTAAGAAGCATTAACTCACATGATCACAAGGTGAGGTTCCACTATAGTCAAGCTGAGGAGCAAGGAAGCCAGTTTGAGTCCCAAAATCTCAAAAGTAGGGAAGCCGACAGTGCAGCCTTCAGTCTGTGGTCAAAGGTCCAAGAGTCTCAAAGCTGAAGAACTTGGAGTTTAATGTTCGAGTACAGGAAGCATCCAGCCCTGGAGGAGAAAGATGGAGGCTAGAAGACTCAGCAAATCTAGTCTTTCCACATTTTTCTGCCTGCTTTTATTCTGGCGGCGCTGACAGCTGATCAGATTGTGCCCACCCAGATTGAGGGTGGATCTGCCTTTCCCAGTCCACTGACTCAAATGTTAATCTCCTTTGGCAACATTACACCCAGGAGCAATACTTTGCATCCTTCAATCCAATCAAGCTTACACTCAATATTAACCATCACAGCTATCTTCTTAATTTTCTAGCCCTTCTCCAAGAGGCTTCAAGATTCTGCCTCACTAATCTGCTCTTATGCATTCTACTGCTATTCCTTGAGGTTCTACCCTTGACCCACTTTTCTAGTTTGTCTTCTAACAGCTGAGTGATCTCATCCATAACCATGCGTTCATTCATTCTTACATAAAGATGTTTTTCAGATACATATTTTCTACTCAGATATCTCTCCTAAGTTTCAAAACTGTATATTTCACTGTCGGGCATGAACCTACATTGCAAGTTCTTAATCAAACTCATTATATCAACAGTCTTAATCCCTCTTCTTTGAATCAAGCTGACACTCTTTTGTTCCTTAAGTTGTTATATACAAATTTCTCTCTTACCAATCTTTCTTCTATCTGCCTTGCATCAATTCCTACAACAGACCGAAGATATTTATAATTACTTAAATACATTAGGCTATTTCATATCTCCTTTCTCTGGTTGCAGTCATCGTTCTACCTGGAATCCATTTATTCTTATGACACTTCCCAAGCTCACTCTAGGCTGGATGAAGTGCCCCTTATCTGTGTCCCTATCAGACCATGCACACTCTTTTCTCTTTCTTTATTAGCATTCATCAAATATTATTGATTTTTTATTTTAGCACACGTCTCTAACAGCCAGCATGAGCAATGCTTTTCAGAAGAAAGAATTATCTCATTTTCTTTTCCATTGCCCAACCATGTGATAGGCACTGATCAAAATAGGCAATGAATAAGTATTTGTTGAATGAAAGTGAATTGAAGATGTACAGAAGCCTATTAATACAATTACCATACTTTCTCCAGGAAGGCTTCAAATCCTCAGCCAGAATTAAATAAAAAAAAAATGGACTTACTCAGGTTTGGCCATCAGTAAATGTGCACAGAAGATATAAAGCAATATCTCTTAGTGTGAATATATTTTGGGTTTGGGCTGTATAAGATAACAAATCACATTAGAATTATGTTGGAAAATTATGATAATGGCTGGGCATTCATTGGGAAATAATTAAATACTATAATGGGGAGAAAGAGTAAAGGACATTAGGAGTTGACACAGGGAGTTGTATTAAAAGAAAAAAATGCATGTTTGTCATCCAATCAGAATGTAAAATCTTGGAAGTATCAAGTGATAGTAGTAGTTCACCTATAACTTTTTATTTAAATAATATTACCTAACTGAAAAGTATATATTAAATGCTCTTTAAGGACTATTTGTTAAGACTTACACATTTAATTACTCATATTATAGCAAATTGAATTTTGAACATGTTATCTTCGCAACAAAATTTGAACTATAAGATGTATTTTCTCTTTCCAGTTTCTGGATTCTGAGTAACAGACTTTCCTGGGTGGCCTTGTATTAACAGCTCCTTGAAAATGCCTGGAGGAATTTTCTATAGTATATGATGACCTCAAAATATATACATTTTTTAATCCTGGAGGCTAGGTGCAGTGACTCACGCCTGTAATCCCAGTACTTTAGGAGGCTGAGGTGGGCGGATCACCTGAGGTCAGGAGTTCGAGACCAGCATGGTCAACATGGAGAAACCCCGTCTCGACTAAAAATACAAAATTAGCCAGGTGTGGTGGCACATGCCTGTAATCCCAGCTACTCGGGAGGCTGGGGCAGGAGAATCACTTGAACCTGAGAGGCAAAGGTTGTGGTGAGCCAAGATCGCGCCGTGGGCAACCAGAGTGAAACTCTGCCTCAAAAAAAAAAAAAGAAAAAAAATCCTGGAACAGGAATTAAGTAAATAGTGATAGTAATATTGATAAGTTATTGCTATTTCCCTCTTTCATATGGCATTTAAGTCCCATGTGGTATTACAGAATACATTTCTTGGACGCGATGGATAACAATGGAAAAACTTGAGAATAACTACATATCTAAGATGCAAGGCGCTGTTCATGAATTATCATAGGTCAAGATAAGTATGAATAATTTTAGAATTTGTTTTGTTCCATTGGGATTTATCATCGTAGAAGTTTATATGAAATAGAATGTATATTGTTTCTTAGATGTTTAGCTATTAAATTATAATTAGTATTTGTTAATTCTAATTCAAACAATTTACCTATTAGAATAGAAAAAGGTATTCTACGAGTTAATGTTATGAATTAGATTCTTAGCTAGATTTTACACAGTGTAGGTAGAAAAAGTGAACTCAGAGTCATGTTAGCAAACAATTAGAAATGGGACTGTAGTGATACACAGAAACTTGTGGGTGAATATACAGAGTTTCTCAGTTCCAGAGTGCCTTGAGTTCCAGTGAGGTGAATTAAAAATGAATCCTATAGATAGCAAACTTTTGAGATCGCTGATTTTTTTTTTTAACTATACTTGGTGCTAAAGAAAAGAATCAAGCATATATGTTATCACCTAATGGAACTGGAGTCAATATAAAGAAGCCAACTCTCCATAAAATTGATTCAGTCTGGTGGTTAAGGACCAGGATGTATAGATCCCTCTAAGGTATACCTGTTGGAGAAGTAAATTTCCTAAAGGAATGAATTAGAAAAATATATGAAGTCACCCATTATTAACATAGAAGAATGGAATAATATGCCATGCATACTAGTTGATAGCATCCTTGGGAATAGCTGGACACTTCCTCAGTGTGGTCTTCTTTCCAACATAAAAGAGACAGCAAAGGAAAATTCTATTCAGTGATTTCTCGTGTGATCTAAGCAAGAAATAAGAATTATATATTTTTTGTCAGCTGACTGTGTGCATGTTTTCAGAGCCCTCTACTTATAAGAGCAGTAACTGCATGTATATTTGGCCATGTTCCAACTATATCTAATTTACCACGTTTTTGCAAAGTATGAACTTTAAGCCGTCCAATCAAAACTTTTCATTTATAGCCTATGAAATATGAATGCAAATTTTCATAATATATTTTAAAACTTATTGTTAACTTTTTTTGGAGTTACTGTTTCTGAAATGCTTACGTATATCATTTAATCCTACGTATTTCTTTTCTGACTGTGTGTGCATATACGTGCACAACTTTATGAAATGGATACTTTTTTCTTGGAGAGCAGATTTAAAATATATTAAGTAATTATTCTAAATCCTTTAAGATATTTTGATAATAGAGCAGACAATATAATTTTGAGTACCGAAATCAGAAGCATTTTTTAAAGAATGTATACTTTAAGCGGAAATATTTAATATTGTTTCTTCCCATTAAATCAAGTAATTTTTAATTAAAATTCTAAGATATCTTTGTAAACTAATGAGATGGTAATTCTTAATCTTTTCCTTTTATTCTTCTTTCTTTACATTGAACCATTTTTAAAAATGTGATCAGCTTAATCTGCTTCAAGGCATAATTTAAAAATGAGAAAGGTTTTGATTTTTCTATTTTTTTTCCTTTCCCTTTTTATTGTAAATTTCAGCAACAGTGGGTGCCATACAGACAGTTAGGAGAAGTGTTAGGGACAATAGTTTTATTTTTAGAATGATCAAATCTTGCCATGTTATTGAAGATATTTTAAAGCTGATTCTACTGTCCTTATTCTGTCACTAAGAATTGAAAAGAAGCACTTGGGGCCGCCCCTTATGATGCTATGTGCATTTCTGGTTACCAGCGTGACAGATTATGGTCATCTTCTCCCATTGCCATAGAAACAAGGCTACAACAAATGTAAATTGCCTATAATTTTCTCATTCTCATAATTTGCATTCACATTTACATAAGCAGAGATGTACAAAAGCAGGTGTGATTCATAGCTCTTTACAGAGATGTTAAGCCTTAAATCACTATTATTTTCAATGTAAAATCAATTTAAAATGGAAAAACTCTGAAAGATTAATTGTAAGTTGTTTTAAAATATTTCTGAGTATTAAGGAAGGTTGAATCTGACATGTAAACTTTTAAACTAATTTTAAACCTTCTAAATTAAACAAAATTTAACAAAGTTCTACATCCTATATTACACTTACTATCTTCCTCATATTCTTGGTCTCATCAGAAAAAATTAAAAAATAAATCAATTAAGTACTATTTTATGTAAAATTCAATCCACAATACTATTAACTTTCTTGCGTACAGTGCCAGCTACCACAAAACTATAAATGCACTATATTTTCTTTTGTATTATTCCAACAATTGTAACTTTTTACAAAACAATTGTAACTATTTAACAAAAATGTGATATTTCCATTTATTACTAGATTACTAATGTATTCTTTCATTTACTCACTAAAAAATATTGTATGCAAACCACTCAGTGGTTTGTGTTCCTGGGTTTACAAAACGAACCACAAAGAACACGGAAGCAAATAATGGAACAAACAACATAATGTGAAGTTAAACAATGTGTTTTTAATTTAATTATGTTTAATAATATATAGAATGGAACAAGTCGTTTTTATCACTTTGAGTCTCAAGTTATCACCATAGAAATGGAGATAGCAATAACACCTGCTTCATCAATTTTTTCTAAGTCAAATGAAATAATGCAATTGAAATTATTTTGCATTTGGTCAAATTTTATAAATATAAATGTTATAATATTTTATAAATATTATTGTAACTTTCAAAAAGTTCATAATATATTAGAAGAAGTTAGACAAGTATATACAGTCTGCCCTCTGTATCTGTGGTTCCATATCTGCTAATTCAACCAACTATGGATAAGAAATATTTAGAAAAAAAAATTCCACAAAGTTCTAAAAGCAGAACTTTAATTTGCAATGCAAATTAAAGGAATTTTACTACATTAAATCCATGCAAATTAAGTGGTGGATTAATCGGCATGGATTTATTGTATTAGGATTTTATAAGAAATCTAAAGGTAATTTAAAGTATATGGGAGGATGTGCATAGGTTGTATGTAAATATTATGCACCTGAAATATTTCCCCTTTATTTAGTGTCTATCGTTGCACTGAAATCACAATGTGGAGCTGGATCTTACCTACACAAAGAACAGTGATGCAGCTTTGATTTGCCTTGTTGTTTATAATAACCTCTCTCTCAGACTCTGGCATTTAATTGAATGGAGTTAGATCAGGAGATAATCTGAGAGGCTATCCAATCAACATGCTTATAGTGTTCCTTCATCTCTCCACACAAAGACTGAAGTGTTCTTGGTCAAGGAGCTGGCTGTGGAGCCACACTGTCACCTCAGTTTTCCTTTCTTACTCCAATGTACTTTGCGCAAATCAAGGAGAGGTGGCAAACTGGTCAAATCTGCTGGTCAAATCATTTTGTTGTCCATAGTCCTAATATGTAACAGTGGTCTGTGGCCCACCTTGATGATCTTATTTTTCCCAAAGACTCCATTTTCAGAAAATAATCATAGGCATTAGCTTCTGGGAAGGCATGAGGTAGGGGCTTACCTGCTTTGTATAATAAATGTAAACATGGACTAAATTATTACCTTACATCTTTTAGAAATGTTCAAAGGAATTTTTTTAAAATTTTGAATATGATTATAAAGCTAATGAATTATCTGGGAAGCACTAAACACTCAGTACAGAGAAAAAACACATTCAATTTTATAATAGTAAAAGTTTACATAGAATTTAAATGTATTTAGTGTAATATTAATTATCATTATCATTTCATCACCCAATTATAGTATTGGTTAAGTCTCTATACAGGACTTAGTACTTCCTCTCTGATGTTGTTCTCATGTTCTTTTTTGTTTTAAATTCCTAGCTATGTTGCTTTCAATTAGGTTGACAGCTCCTGAATATCAGGACAAAATATAAATTGAAAAATATAATCAGTCAGTTAGAAATGGCTGTAAAATGCAATATTTTTATCTTAGCTACCCACTTTATTAACTGTATTTCTGTTTGTCTTTTTATCTCAAAGTCTATTCAAAATTATGATTGTAAAAATCTATACAATATGGGAATTGCAAAGCAACCAGCATTTGAGAGAAATGTGTAATGTCATTTCAATATATAAACAAACTCAGGTTTTTACAGGAGAGGAGTTTTTGTGTAAGTTCATATATTCAAGAGGTTACAGAACACTTCGTAAGTGAATAATCTCTCTAGCATCACTGCCATTACTAAAAAATTCTACGTCTCAGGGCTCTTTCCTATCTCACACTACAAAAATACCACTGAAAGGGAACAGCTTGTCCCTATGTCCTTTGAACTTAGCATAGTCAGATGAGTAAGTACATTTTATGTATGCAGTTAGAGGTTAGTAAAAATAAAGATGTGATGAAATCATGCTGGAATTCCAACCTCTTGAATTTCCATCCTAGCACTGCTTCGGGTTTATAAGGAAGATATAAGAAGAGTATTTATAATTTATTTATATAGGGATTTAGCCACAATCTCCTACACAAAGTCGTTAATGATGAAAAGCTAGAATGTACCATAATGGACATAAGTTTTCTTTTGTAGTCCTGGTTTAGAATCAAATCACTCTTCTGTTCTTTTTATTCTAGGCCATGCCATTCTTGAATAGAAAAAAAGACATATTTTTTCACTTATCACCAGGTGAAATTTAACTTCCTGCAATTATGACTATACACAAACCTACAGCTGTATCAGCAAATCTGTTTATATTTACAAATAGATATTTTATATTTTTTCTAGTTGTTATAGATATCCCAAAATATTATTTATCACCATTTTGATGTCATGGTTGATATTAAACCAGCAAACTACATCTTATTATTTAATATGTTAATGAAACAAATATAGATATCAAAATTTAAAAATTATTTTGATAAGTATATTTTAATATAACTGGCTTCCTTTTTAAACCTGTGTATTTTATTTTATGGATTTAAATGGAATATTCTAAGAGGTTTATAGGCTGCTCCAAACTCTTGAAGGGGTTTACAGAACAAAGAAGTTTAAAAACTCCTGGTCTACTTTCACGTCTCAATCTTGGTCCACATGGGAGAATAAAAGGGATAAAGGCCAAGAAAAATACCTAGGTATGATTGAAAGAGATTCTCAGAAAGAGGTTACGGACTGAAAATTTGACATCACACAAAGAAAAATCCATAACATCATAAATTTGGCTCTGTCAAAGCAAACATTGGCCTAGCCTAAATTAAGCAGACTTTATTCTTTATTTTCCCATTGCAATAGGGGAGAGAGACAGAAAACCCCACCAAAACAAATGGGGGAAAGGTTTTAAGAGCTGGAGTGGAGGAGGAATTTTAGTACAACTTTTTTTGCTAATTGACCTTACCTAGTGAAAAAGCAAGCTTTCTCTTATCTTCGTGAGCGAAGGTAGTTTTACAACTTGAGGCAAGGCCACTTACTGACGTTAAGCTTCTACTCTTCCACAGAAACTGGGAGATGGGAGCGCTTTCTTCCTTTTTTTTTCTTTTTTCTTTTTTTTTTCTTTTTCTTTTTTTTTTTTTTTTGACACGGAGTCTCGCTCTGTCGACCAGGCTGGAGTGCACTGCAAGCTCGGCCTCCCGGGTTCCTGCCATTCTCCTGCCTCAGCCTCCCGAGTAGCTGGGACTACAGGCACCCGGCACCACGTCCAGCTAATTTTGTTTTTGTATTTTTAGTAGAGACGGGGTTTCACCGTGTTAGCCAGAATGGTCTCAAACTCCCGACCTCGTGATCTGCCCGCCTCGGCCTCCCAAAGTGCTGGGATTACAGACGTGAGCCACCGCCCGGACCCTTTCTTCCTTGATTAATATATTTCAAAGGCATGACTCCCAAGTCTTTGAGAAAGACATCCCTGGATTGTACATCCTGTGAGAGGTTTTTTTTTTTTTTTTTTTTTTTTTTTTTTTTTTTTTTTTTAGATTTACATGTCAAAGGGGAAAATGAATTTTCAATTCCAAGTTTTCTAACATTAAATGCCCTTATAAATGGAGATCAGGACCTAGGCTCAGGAAGAAGCTTATCCAATATCCAATGAGGGAAATATTATGGCCATCCTTGCTAACTTTATCAGTTCCTCCTAGTGTTACTCTTCGTCAAATAGAATGAGGAGAAAGAATTCAGCTCCTTCAAGAGAGACTATTTCTGAGCATAGGTGTGTGTGAAAGAGAAAGTGTGTGTGTGTGTGTGTGTAAGTGTATGTGTGGTATTTCGCAATAATGGACAGTGCTGTCAAATAAATATAAATTGGAATTTCGTGTAAACACCAGAAAAACAAAACTAAGAGCAAGTGTAAAGAGTTCTTGGGATAAGAAAGACTCAAGAAAATGTTGCTTTTTGTTTACTAAATCTGATCGAATAAATTACTAAATAAAATAATCTGGCTTTGTCAATACGTATAGGGCTTTCTGGCAGTCCTTTTTTAAGAAAATAATTCTTATTTCTTTTTCAGTTTGTCTCCAAAAGAATGATATGCCATCTAATCTCAATGTAAGCTCTCAATGTACCACAAAAAAGCAAATAAATCCAATGTCATTCTTGATTAAATAATCACCTTTTCAGGGCAAAGCCAAGAAGTGTTTTTTCCCGCTCCCTGAAACAGGAACTGTGACCTAATTCTCATTCCTAATCACAGAATCAAAGGTTAGTATTTGAACAATCTGACACTCACTTTAAGCCATTCTATTTTTCTGCCAAAACTTCAACTTTGTTGACATTCCTTGATTATCCACATTAATGATTGAATCAGCTATTTTTGCCCTTGGATGTTTCTTGTTCTTTATATTCTGCACTACAGTTTTTCACACAATAGTATTCCCTGGTCACAATGTTAGAATTAATTATAAGTTAACAACTGATACAGACTGAATGTTTTTTATTTTTCTTGTAATCTTATTTAACCTTATAATTCCATTATTGTTATAATGACAATTATTTGATTCCAGCAAGAAGTAATACATTTATGATAGCTGATGACAAGCAAGTTTAAACTTGAACTTCTTTGAACAAAGACCTTTTTTTCCTTTTGTGCAGAAACTAAAATTATATACACTTTACCAAGTCTTCCCTTTGCATAACAAAAAACAGAAGTTTCCTTGAGACTGAAATTTGGCATCATAATTAATTTTTTCTTTATTTTGAAGATTGCCTTCTGGATAAATTAAGAGAGAAGAGGGTGGGGAAAAAAGAACCATTATGTTTTGTGTCTCCTCAGTGTAAATTAAATTGCTGGTTTGGGTCTAATGGGAGCATATATTTCCATGATAAAGAGAGAGATCTGTTTCGATTCAGGAATACAAATGGTTAAAAACAAGATAAAGCTATTATCTACTCTAGGACTCTATTCTGCAGAGAAAACTCCTGGGTACTTCTAATAAGAAAGATACAGCAGAGCTTCCTGACAGGAACAGAGCGAGCCTTTGTTAGTCCTGGACTTTTCTGTCACTCACTTATAGATAATATCAAGCACTGTGACAGAGACAAGGTATATATGACTGCTACTTAGACAATGGGAATGCTAAGCCTCTAATTGAATTTCTCTCTGAGAAAAAGACATGTTCTTTGGGGAAAAGTAACATTTTGTCAAGTAAAAATGATCTGCTAATTGTTGTAGAAAATTTCTCAGTTTAGATATAATTGATCTTAGTTTTATACTTAAGTCTCATTACCCTCTCTCCACATTACCCATTTGCAGCTTCTTTACAGTATGCCTGTGCTTGCTAGAATAAAAGTAGATTTTTTTTTTTTTAGTTTCTAGAATCTTATTCATGGAAAATCTTCATCTAAGTGGTGTTTTCACATTTAAAAAGCCACCTAACAAAATGTCAAAGTATTGTTTTATTGCTGTCTTCCTAATTATTCATGTATGTCTATGTGTATAGAACCACAATTACTTATACTTGTTAATGTCATGTATAAAATGTTGAAATTCTATACTGTTACTCTAGATGCACAGTCAAACGCACTATTTGCAAGGCACACTGAATACTCGTAGCTTTTCTTTTGCCTGGAGGCATAGAAGGCACACAGCTTCTTTATCATCATCTGTTTAACTCCAAACCTTTTCTGAAAATTGAAACTTTCTACTTTGTGTATGTGTCTTTATTTCCCTCCTTCTGTTTATTGATATGATTGATTTTACATTCCCATTACTTTATAAGAAAATAAGGACAGATAAAAACTGTGACTCCCTTGTGTTTGAAGATCTGTTCATCACAGAAGGAATATTGGCTTCTGTTTTGTTTGAAAACTCATGTAATAGCATCTTGTGCAAATTTAATGTCAGTAAGGGTGGATGAGTCATTTTGTTACATTTGTGTATGAGATAAGCACTATTAGGATTTAAGATTAGTGTAAATTGTAAAAGGACAGCAAATAAGCAAGGATTTATTTTTTCTTATTTTTTCAAATATTTTATGTTTTGAACAGAGTTACTGAAAAGAGACAAATCCAAATGCCTGTAAGAGTGAGAATTTTCCGCATGTTCTCCCAAGATATGGTGACAAAAAATAAATATCCATTAATAACGAAAGCTTAATTTTATTTTTTCCTCTAGATAGAATACAATGAAGATGATGATTTTTAAATGAATATATCTACTGTTAATTTTATATGACTATAAAGAAAATTACTAGTTAAATTTAGTACTAGGTGTTTGAAACTCATCTCTCTTTGCAGCCACAGAAAATGACATCTACTTTTTCTAGCTCTAGTGTTTATATGAGAATCTGTCAATCATTTTGCAAGATGTTTTATATCTAAGTGTATCTGTCAGGAAGTCCTATTCAAGATCCATTGGAGTTATTCTGGGCAAACAACAGAAGTAAATCCTTTTGGAAATATTAAAAGTAATTACTAGGCCCAAAAATGTTTGTGCAAATTTGAAAAATAAAAAGTAAATTTTGGAAATACGTTGTCAAGTCACAATCTATTTAAAGGTTAATATATATATATATATATATATATATATATATATATCTTTGAGAGGTGATTTTAATATTTTAAGTAGTATAAAAATTATTTTTCTTTTTTATTCTGAAGGAGAAATTTATTTCAATGGGCCAGTCTGAAAGAGCTATTTGCCAAATGGCTTTCTTTCCAATACTTAATGAAAAGACGCATTTTGTACTACTTTCTAAAAGCTAAAGATTTTTCAAAAAAATCTCCCATTCCTTGGCTTAATATGCCAGAGTGATTTTGATTGCTTTTGAAATTCTAAAAATGATAGATAAATTAGAACCATGCTTTTATTATCATGTCAACTGGACCTTAGTTTCTGTACTCTTCAAGGTAGACAGAAGAATCTGAGGCATGATCAACAACTTATTAAAAAAAAAAAAAACCTTAAACGCCCTACTTACCAAGTAATTAAACTGTTTAAAAAGACAAAAAAAAAAAAAAAATACCTGTAATACTGCTTTTTCAAGTGTGTGAAAACTATTTGTAAAATAAATTATTTACAATAAAAATTTAATTATATTATTTTAAAATATATAAAGCTATCTATAAAGACAGCAGGCATACAACAAGGTTATGAATGCTTTAAAATCTCAAAATTCTACATTTTCCACTTTCTTTTTATTAACCTGCAAGAGGGATGCTTATGCGAATGTTCTGCCTTCTATAAGCTTGGTGCTATTTTATTTTCATTTTATAGATGAAGGAATAGAAACTAGAAGATGTTAAATAACATGTCCCCAAACAGATTTTCTTGACGCAATTTTTACTTGCTTTCATGAGTTAACCAGAATTACAGAATTATATCTATTTTCAAACACATTTCCGTCTGCTTACTTCCACAATACCTCTATTCAATATAGGTAGAGAGATTAAAGTGGAAGATTGGGGCAGTTACCCATGCTGTGACTTCAATCAATTTTCTTAACCTCTCTGTGGATTTTGTTTCTCCCTTCTAAAATGTGTATTTTAATAATAATCCTAACAATATTTTATCGTTTTTAAAAATTGATACATTTCAAAGTGAATTGTAATCTGCAGTGGTAACTATTTATTATAAGTTAACAATGTATTGGGAGGTCGAGGCAGATGGATTGCCTGACCTCAGGAGTTTGCAACCAACCTGGGCAACACGGTGAAACCCTGTCTCTACTAAAATACAAAAAATTAGCCAGGCATGGTGGCTGGTGCCTGTAGTCCCAGCTACTCAGGAGGCTGAGGCAGGAGAATGGCATGAACCCTGGAGGCAGAGCTTGCAGTGAGCTAAGATCATGCCACTGCACTCCAGCCTGGGCGACAGAGTGAGACTCCGTCTCAAAACAAAAAAATAAAAAACAAAAAAGAAAAAAGAAAAGCAATGTAGTCAGTTACATATACAACTCTTATTGAGTATGCACTGTGTGTTCAACACTAGTTTAGGACCTGATACTAACGTGGTTCTGAATTTAGTGTTTCCTATTCTTGAAGACAATATCAGCTAACTTTAATTCATATTATAATGATGTTGACCTAGAAGTCACTTGTATTAGTTTGTCATTGCTGTGTAACAAATTACCACCGACTTAGTGATTTACAAAAACACAGTTATTAGTTTGTAGCCCCTTTATCTTTGCCACATAATATAATCATGGCAGTGATATCCCGTCATATTTATAGGTTCTATAACACCCAAGGAGAAGGGATTATACAGGTTATGCAGAACAGAGGCAGGAAACTTGGGTACATTTTAGAATTCAGCCTACCAATCGCAATATGGCAGGGTCACTTGATTTGAACAGTAGAGGATGGTGACAAATGTGTCTTATTCACAGAAGGCTATGAAAATAGGCTAGATTTGGAAGGGGGAATGAAGAAGAAACAAGTGACATGTTTTCCATGAAGTAGACACTCTAAGCCTGCTATCACTGAAACATACTACTTTGACTTTGTACAATTAGCCAGTCTTGACAATCAGAATATGAAAGGGATGCTGAATTACCAAATTATATTGAATGTGTCCTATATTGGTGTTACTCCCTGGTATCACAAGACAAGACAAATTGCAATCCAGGGATCTGACTAATGAATGTATCAAAATAGTTATGATGACATTGGAAAAGAAATAGAATCTCAGTATTTTGAGATATTAAGCCAGAGATACATGTACATTGATAATGGCATAAAATTGTCTGTATTCATGACTCAGTCCTTGAAAGTTTATATTACAAAATGAACAATACAATCAATCAGCTATTTCTAGTCACTTTATATTTGATTCTTCTGTCACAATGGCTTTCCTCCTCACTTCTATAACTCAAATTGGAAAACGACTGTCTGCAGTTGTAATATGTAAAAAATAGTCCACATTTTGATGGATCCTTATTACTTATTAAATGTTTAATAGGCTGCAGGGCTCACTCTAAGATCTGTTTCATTTCCCTTGGTGCATATAGTATTACTTGATAGGAAGGATACTATCCATTTTTGGAACGTTTTATAAATAGTACTAGGAGAAACTTCAAGATACTTATTATTTTCTCCTATTTAAGTTACACTGAGTTGAATTTACAAGTATAATAACTTTAGTGAGGAAAACTACTAAAGTTAAAAAGAAAATAGTGGAGAGAAAAATCATTATCTGTATACAGAAAACTAAAGAATTAAAGAAACATTTTTTTTTTTTTTTGTGATTTACACGATCTTCAATGTAATCGGAATAGAGAAAGGTCACAGGGCTCAACAAGCAACCCCCTGCTGCTTTTCTCATCGCTGGTTTCCTGTTCACTCCATACACTCGTCTCTTCTCTTTGTCTAATACATATTGACTTTCTTATTTCACAGACTCTGTGATATTTTGCACAAGGTTAGTAATGCTGAAGATTTTCTTTCACTGCAAAACAAAGGGTCATTCTTCTGAAGATGTTTATATAGCCTGGTTTGTAAATGTTGTTTAGAAGAGGAAGGAATGCTGTGGTTTAAGGTAACATAGTTTTTATAAAAATTTATTTCTTTAAAACCCTAATACAGGGTTTATAAGGCTTGACCATATGTACTGTGTATATGTGTATACAGTTTAATTATATGTAGAATTAATGTTTACCCAACCTAAAGCATGCATGTACTTGTATACAAATGTGTGCACATATATGTGCATGTTTGGGCATGCCCTCCCTTACTCCCACACACAGAAACACATGATCACACACACACACACACACACACACACACACACACACACACACACACATAAATATACCTAAACCTGATTGGAATGAAAGATTAATAGAATTTGATTTTCTGGGACTAGTTGTCACAAATTCAAGAGGATTAGATTGGTTATTTGTAACTAGAAAAAAAATTATCCCAGCCCTTTCTCCATTCTCAGGAAATATCTAGTGGATTCATGTTTTTGTTTTACTTTTCTGGGAAACAAATGTTTTCTTATTTATCATGTTCAACATCACTGGTTCCTACTGTTCTCGAACTCCCTTTTTTTCACCTATATATTTGAGTACATATTATTACCTCTCCCTTGATAAAGAGAATCTTAAAAAAAAAAAAAAAAAAAAAAAAAAAAAAAAAAAAAAAATGGTCAGACGAATGGAGTGTTTTCTTTCAGATACATTTATAATCCAAAAACCTACTTGTGGAGCACTTTTACTTCCCACTGCTGAACTAAAAATTTTGAGTATTGCTGTTGGTTCCCTTGATTTTTCTCTTCTCTTCATTCAAGCCTCTTCCTGCTTCAAGTTCTCCCAAAGCTCAAGCTTTTAAAAGCTTCTTAGAACTGACACACCACAGAAGTGAACACTCACACCTACTTAGTCCATTCCATTTTGTTTCATAGTATTTTTTTTAATTGGGTATGATCCCAATTACCATTGGAAACACAATGGTACTCTTTTTCGTCTCTAGACCACTTATCTAAGTGTATATAGTGTGTGTGTTTGTGTTTAACCTAATATTAATATTGTCAGACTTAGCAAACCAACCAATCAGCCATCTATTTAATTTGAATTTCAGATAATAATAGATAATTGTTTACTACAATTTGTATTTTAGATAAACATCAAACAATATTTTGGTATATTTCCCAAGCAACACTAGAGATTATTGCTTCCACTGTTGCTTTTCCATGCAACACATTAGAATATTTTATTCCATAGTTGGATCAAATCTCTGTTTATCCTCACTCACCAAAGTGTTCTCTACTAGTTTAGCATGGTGTTAAGTCCTACACACGAAACCAAAACAAAACAACTGCAATGGCATCATCTTTTGCAAACAACTCAATCTCTTTCATTTTCATTTACCTCACCTGTAAAAGGGGATGATAATACCTGTATATCCAAATTAGAAGTAAATTATATATATATATATATATACATATATATATATATACACATATATATAGCATTCAATATGAATTTTCACATAGAAAGTACTCAGTATTTTGTTTTTATAGTTAGCAATGGTACTATCTGTTTTTGTTTCCTGAATATCACTGCACCTTAGCCCTTGATCTCTCTGAACACTAGATCTTAGATTATTCTTTTTTTGAGACTTTTGTTTTGTTTTTGTTTTTGTTTTTGTTTTTTTGAGACAGAGTCTTGCTCTGTCACCCACGCTGGAGTGCGGTGGCAATCTCCGCTCACTGCAACCTCCGCCATCCGGGTTCAAGCAATTCTCTTGTCTCAGCCTCCTGAGTAACTGGGATTACAGGACCCAGGCTGGAGTGCGGTGGCAATCTCTGCTCACTGCAACCTACACCTCCCAGGTCCAAGTAGTTCTCCCTGCCTCAGCCTCCTGAGTAACTGGGATTTCAAGGGTCTGCCACCACACCCGGCTAATTTTTGTATTTTTAGTAGAGACGGAGTTTCGCCATGTTTGCCAGGCTGGTGGTGAACTCCTTGACCTATGGTCATCTGCCTGGCTCGGCCTCCCAAAGTAGATTATTCTTTTGAGTAGAATATAATCAGAGAAAAGTATATATGTGTGTATATATATATTTCAAATAATAGCTCTTTTGAGATATAATTCAAATATCATACAATTCACTTATTGAAAGTGTACATCAATGGTTTTTATATATTCACAAAATTGTGTTACCATCATAGGTATACATTCTGTGTAGATTCTAATTTTAAAAGGATGCAGATGATAAATGCATGCCAATGATAAAAATATTAAGAGATATAAAATATTATTATACAATCAATGGAAAGTCTTGCGTCCATGTCTTATGATCGGTTTCCTACTTCTGTTCCCAGAGAGAACTACTGTTAAGAGTTACTTTTCAAAATATTGTCTCTGAACATACATGCATATGTACCTAAAATATCTTATAGAAATTAAGTAACGGTATGCCCAGTTGTGGGCCTTGATTTTTCCTCACTCGATGTGTATCTTGAAGATCTTTCCATATAAGCACACATAAGTCTATGATTCTGAATTACTGCATAATATGCCAGTACATTAATATAGCATACTTAATTGTTATTATTGAGAGAGACAGGGTCTCACCCTGTTGCCCATGCTAGAGGACAGTGTGTAATCATAGCTCACTGCAGCCTCAATCTCCCAGGCTCAGGGGATCCTCCTTCTTCAGCCTTCTGAGTGGCTAAGTTTACAGGCGCATGCCACCATGACTGCCTATATTTTTTTCTCTCTTTTGGTAGAATAAAATAAAAATGTTACCCAGACTGGATAACATATTTTATTTAAACTGATTTGTAATGATGGACATTTAGGTTTTTACAGTAATTTGCTATTATAAATGTTTTAACAGTAAATATTTTTGTTTATATTATCTTCATTCACAAGAAAATGTATCTATAAATTCAATTCTTAAACTTTAATTCTTGGATTAAACAGTAGGCAATTTGTTTTCTTTTTGCCAGCCAAGTATTATAAGATAATAGACACATTTTATAAATCCCTCATTTTCTGCAAATAAAATTCCTTAGCTTGTAGGCTTGTTTTATTACTGCCTCAAAAACCTATAAACAAATACACAAATACCATCTTCCTAGGATTTTGGAAAAGCTACTCAAATGCCATTAATTATGTGATTGCTTGTATATAATATCACAGATTTTACTTTTATTACACTTTACTTAATTTAATGGTTACTTAAGTAACCACTATTACTTATTTTAAGCATTAAATGTGTATGTCTATTCATTTAATATATATGCCTATATGAAAAGAACAATATAGAGTACCAACGTGCAAAAAGGGACTTGAGTCAATCAATTTACTTAAATTCTCCATGCATTTTAAGCCTCAGTTTTCTTATTTTTAAAGGGAATAAAGATTACTTTCAAGGTGACAGACTTAGCCTTTCCTTAGTCTTTGCCTTCTCTTCCTCCTGGTGATATGGACAGGAGACGGAAATACTGGGTCGAAGAGGGCAGTTCCCTGGCAAACCTCACCCTCAAGCCTGGATACCTGCTGTCCTAAATGAAAACAGGCATTTCTGTTTTCATGCTCCAAAAGTTGTCTTTTTGCCTGCCACATCTCCTATCCTGTACCCATATGAATCCCGAACCCCAGGCTCTAGAAGCAGACCAGCAAGCCCGCAGACCAGCAGAAGGACGGCGGAATGATGTGGCTGAGAAAGGGAGAAGAAGAGGAACATCTGAATGCCAAGAGGAGTTCAGCTGGGAGCAGTCAGAGAGGAATCCAGCCACAGGACAGCCAGAATCCAGGGGAAGATCACCTTTCCACTCCATCCTCTTCTTCTGCCTCCCCATTCCTGCTGAAAGCCACTTCCACCATTCAATAATACCTGCCATTCATCCGTGGAGTCTGTGTGTAACCTGATTTTTTCCCAAGGCACTGGACAGGAGCTTGGATACAGAAAGCTGTCACCCTGGCCCTCTGCCCTTGTGAAAAGGCAGACAGTCCACTGAGCTGATTAACACTCAAGCCTTCTGCAGATGGCAAAGCTGAAAGAGCTCTGTGGCTCACTCCTGTAACCCCAGGACTTTGGGAGGCCAAGGCTGGTGGATCATGAGGTCAGGAGTTCGAGACTAGCCTAGCCAAAATGGTGAAACCCCGTCTCTACTAAAAATACAGAAATTAGCTGGGCATGGTGGTGTGCAGTCCCAGCTACTCAGGAGGCTGATGCCAGAGAATCGCTTGAACCAGGGATGCAGAGGTTGCAGTGGGCTGAGATTACGCCCCTGCACGCCAGCCTGGGTGACAGAGTGAGACAACTTCTCACAAAAAAAACAAAAACAAACAAACAAACAAAAAAACCAAAACTCAAAAAAAAAAAAAAAACCAAAAAACAGAAAAACCTCAAAAAAAAAAAAAAAAAAAAAAAAGCTTTGTAACACTGGGGTTGCAGGCACCCACCCCTAGACACTACCACAGGGCTGGAGCCCACAGCGCTTGCCCCAGCCTCTACACCTGCCCATCTGCATGCTTCCCCTCCTGCAAGAGGTTTGAGCAGCGAGATGACAGAACAGGCAAGCATGCAAGGGGAATTACGGAACTCTTCCATTTCACTAGGTCACATTAAAAGATTCAAAAATATATTAAAACATATGTTACACTATTCTTAAAAAAAAAAAACTGCTATGTAAGCCAGTTTTTACTAGAATACAGGAGGTTACATAGACTAGAACTTTCTGAAAAGAGTGGAAATTCTGTAAAAAGTCCATATCTTTAATGTTGGAGAAGAGAAAGACGGAACATCTTGGGTGACTCTACATTTCCAATATCCAAAACAATATAGAGGTATATAACTTTATAAGGCATAAAAACAATTAAAATACTCTACCAGGAGAAACATCATTACTTAGGAAATAATTATGTGGATCAAAAGTATGTTTACTTATTTCCAATTCACAATCCCAAAAGGAAGCCTGTCTGTTAATAAGCTCTCTCCATTTGCAGTGAACTCAGTACATATTCATCCAGAAAGTACAGTGAAAATTCAACAAAATAATGCATTGCAAAAGAGAAAGGAAAGTAAATCTTGTGGCCCCCAAATCATTAAGCTACAGGGAAAAGTCAAGCTGAGAACTGCTTAGAGCAAACCTGTCTCCCATTCTATTCAAAGTCATTCCTCTGCTCACTGAGATAAATATGTATCGAATTGACTCCTTTGGAAAGGCTAATCAGAAAATCAAAAGAATGCACCTGTTTATCTCTCACTTACCTGTGACCTGGAAGTCCCTCCCTGTTTCAAGTTGCCCCGTCCTTCTGGACAGAGCCAATGTACATCTTACAAATACTGATCATGTCTCATGACTGTCTAAAATGTATAAAATCAGGCTGTGCCCCGACCACCCTGGGCACAGGTCTCAGGACTTCCTGAGGTTGTATCATGGGCACGTGTCCTCTACCTTGGCAAAACAAACTTTCTAAATTAACTGAGATCTGTCTAAGATATTTGGTTTCACACAACTAAGATTATACCTAAATTTCAAAAATAAACAATGAGTTATAAGACATTTGAAGACAGCTAATAGCAAAAAAGAAAAAGCCTAAGGTGAGTAAACAGAACATTTACTCAAATAAATACATATTTTAAAATTATAATTACTGATCTTAGAGATATTCTAAAATATATTCAAAAATCAAGAATTGAAAAGGAGTAATATGAGTAAATTAAAGCTATGATTGCTAAAATTAAAAGTTAAAATCAATTAAGAACGTGATGATTTAATTAGTGATTTGCAAGACAGACCCATGTATATAGTCCAGAATATAAGAAAAAAAATTAGATGAAAAAGTTGAGAGAAAATTAAGAGATACAGTTAATTGTTTTTATGATGACCTTAAAGAATTCAATAAAATTTTTGGAAAGAATTAAGCAAGGAAGTTATTAAAGAAATTCATGAAGAACTTTTCAAAAGCAAAATTAAAATAGGGTTGTTTGAATTGAAAGGGCAATTCAGTGCCAATCAATTTGACTGAAAAAAAAATCCAACAGCATAAAAGGATTTCAGAGGACCAAACACAGAGAAAGATCTTAAAATCTTTCTTAAAGAAAAAACACATGATCTAAATGGAACGAGAGTTAAATTGTCATCAGGAATCTTTCGTCACGAAGGATTTAGGAAGACAATTGAGCAGTAGCTTCACAGTTGAGAAGGATCATATTTTTGAATCAAAACTTTTATACACATGAAAATCATAGGGAGAGTTTAGCTATAAATAAAAGGTAACCAAGCTAAGATAAACTTACATGTACAAAGTTTTATTATTATCACATAGCATATACCTGTTGGAAAATGACTCCTCCTTAGCAATCATCCATGTCTTCACATCTGCCATATAGGCACAGCTAAGTCACAGGCTTACCCATCTCTTGGTGGAACACTGTGTGTTGCTTCCTGAAATATGGTGATCTGAGCAGTCTTCCCAGGAGCTGTACACAGATGTTTTACATATACCTTCCTGTTTCTAGTCAGATATGGAACATTCCACCATATCCATCATTTGGCTAAAAACCTCCCTTACTAACTACTTGGTCTCATCTGTCATCTGGCCTCTTTGATTTAAAGTCATCCTGTGGGATGTAGGAAGCCAACATGACACTGATCTTGCTTACGCTATCTGTATAAATTATAAACTGCCCAAACCCTTTCATATGGACTCATTGTAATTTTACTGACCAAATCCATGAGAATGTGGCAAGCCAATCTCCAGCAGCTATGTCAGAGTTAGACAGCACATTTGCTGCTTGGCCACTTGCAAATAGAAGTTTAGCATCTGAGTAATGTTAAAAGAGATGCAGGCTCATTGTTTTCTTCTTCCTTTTTTTTTTTTTTTTTTTTTTTTTTGAGATGGAGTCTCTTTTTGTCGCCGAGGCTGGAGTGCAGTGGCATGATCTCGGCTCACTGCAACCTCGGCCTCCCAGGTTCAAGCGATTCTTCTGTCTCAGCCACCTGAGTAGCTGTGATTACAGGAGTGCGCCACGATGCCCAGCTACTTTTTGTATTTTTAGTAGAGACAGGGTTTCACCATGTTGGTCAGGCTGGTCTGAAATTCTTGACTTCGCGATCCGCCCGCCTCGGCCTCCCAAAGTGCTTGGATTACAAGCGTGAGCCACCGCGTCCAGTCGTTTTCCGTTTGTTTCAGTCTTTGCTCTATTTATATTGGCTTCTGTCTTCATTCTTGTTGTCTCATGGTCACATGATGGCTTTAACTGCTCCTGACGAGTTTCACAATTAATGTACAAGACATTAAGAAGGTTACAGAGGGCAGTTTACATGACATCAGCTAAGTTTTTTCTTTTTTTAATTTGCATGTCTTCCAGAGACTTTTTTTTTTTTTTTTCTATTGATATGTCCTTCTGTTAGCAGAATTTCACTTAGGTTCACCAGACACGACTGTGTTTCTTCGCCATTCATAGCTGTCAGGAAGCTGAGAATTAAGTACTGAGACTGAATTTCACTCTCCTAAGGCTTTATATTAGAGGCTGACAAGGGAACTTGGAGCTGGGAAAGAGTATTAAGTAAACCAGTCATACTCTTTGTAACACAAACTAAATTAGGTTTAAGGTAAAAAAATAAAGACAATTTCAGACACACACAAGCAAAAACTCAGAAAATCTACCTTTCACAGATTATGCCTAAAGAAAAACTTACTTGATGATATACATATATACATATGTGTGTGTGTGTGTGTGTGTGTGTGTGTATACCTTAAAAGTCAAACAACAAAAAGGGGAGGAAGTTCTGGAATTAAAGGAACATTAAACCAAACCCAGGAGTAGAAGTTTTTAAAATGTGGAATGTTAAAAGATGGCAAAAAATAAGAGGTCTGAAAACCTTATTGCCAAAAGTGTGTTGTATTACAGTTCAAGGAAATTTATAATTTTATGATAACTACAAATCAAATATTTTCTATAAATAAGGTGAAAAAGTAATCTAAAACTCTAATTAAAATAAAAGCTATTCAACAAGCCTTATTCCATCTATGTCAAAAAATGTAGTGCAACTTTTAAGCAATCAAGAAACATATACTTACTGATATAATTTTGTTTTTTTCTTTATGAGTTCAATTATATAATTTGAACTTGAAGTAAAAAGTAGTTACTTAAGCATGATATTGTGAATCTTGTATATTGCTTTTTAGTTTGTTCAATCAACGTACACACACAAAAAAATAGACTGAATTCTAGTTGAAGCATTTGAATACTGTAAACTTTAATAATGTAAAAGAATAGTATATTCAACATAAATCAGGAGACACTATGAGACATGAACCATGTATAGAGTTTCAATAAATGCCTTCTATAATTAACGGATCAAGGATGAGTTTTATGTATATATAGTCAGGTGAAAGACAAACTAATGAACAAAAACAAAAATTTGGAGGCTAATTTGGAAGGAATTACAACAGGTAGGACAAATTCTCTAATACTCTTATTTCTTATGTTGGGGGATCAATACATTTTATCTAAATACAGTGAAATAAGTAGACAAAGTATAAGCATAATGTTTAATATTTTGATATTTTCTTGATATCTATAAAATGACCTAAAAGCATAAATGGTAAAAGTTAGTGAACTCAGTAAGACCCTGGATATTTTATCACTGAATAAAGTAGCCCACTGAATGGGCTATTTTTTAAATTTTACAGCTTTGTTTCCCTAGTTCATTACATTTAAGATGGTGCAAATCAAAAGTATGATTTTTTACCAACTCAGAAAAGAAAATGCTGCAAATTAAACTGTTTTAATTCGTTACTAACATTTAAAATTTTAATTTTATACTTTGAAAGAGTTCTGTCAGACATATATATATATATGGAGAGAGATTTTTTTAAGCATACATCACCATAGTGAATAACTGAATGAAAAACATAAGTAAAATAAATCAGTTTAGGTATTTTTAAAGTTTTTTATATGATGAGGTTGAATCACTGTTCCTCTCAGTTTTACTAATGTCTGTGTTTTTTTTTTCCCAAAATATATTCTCTATTGAACTATCAAGAGAGTTAATGATACATGATTTTCTTCAAATATTGCTCTGCTGTGTCTCCAGAACTTTCTTCTATGAGATGGAGACTGATTCTACAAGATTTGTTGCTCATACTCCATTTGTCTTACTAGTGTGTGTCTATGTAAGATTTTTAAAATATAAACAAGTCATATTCCTTTCTTAGGTAGTTCTCAAATAGTTTGTTGATGGAAATCTTGATCTATCAGTTTTATTATAATGTCACAAAGAACAATGACATCTACTCATGTTCAAGCAGTGATATATTTGTCATGTATTTATTTTTAATTTTTTAAAACTTTTATTGTGGGTTTAGGGGTACATGTGTAGATTTGTTATATAAGTAAACTGTGTGTCTTGGGAGTTTGATTTACAGATTATTTCATCACACAGATAATAAGCATAGTACACTGTAGATATTTTTCCTGATCCTTTCCTTCCTCCCAGCCTCCATCCTTTAATAGACCCCAGTGTCTGCTGTTCTTCTCTATGTGTCCATGTGTGCTCCCGTGATTTAGCTCCCACTTATAAGTGAGAACACGTGGTATTTGGCTTTCCGTTCCTGTGTTAGTTTCCTTAGGATAATGGCCTCCAGCTCCATCCATGTTGCTGTAAAGGACATGATCTCATTCTTTTTTATGGCTGCATAGTATTCCATGGTGAATATGTACATTTTCTTTATCCAAATCTACTATTGATGGCCATTTAGGTTAATTCCACATCTTTGCTATTGTAAATAGTTATGAGATGAACATAGGAGTGTCTCTATGGTAGAATGATTTATATATATTTATATTTTTGGGTATGTACTCAATAACAAAATTAATTGGTAGAATGGTAATCCTGTTTTAAGTTATTTGATGAATCACTGCATTGCTTTCCCAATGGGTGAATTAATTTACACTCCATAGGCTCAAAATAAGGAAATGGAGATAAGTCAGTCAAGCAAATGAAAAACAGATAAAAGCAGAGGTTGCAATCCTAATTTCAGACAAACAGACTTCAAACCAACAATTTTTTTAAAAAGACAAACAAGGGCATTATATACAGTGTTCAATTCAACAAGAAGACCTCACTGCACTAAACATACATGCACCCAACATAGGAGTATCAAGATTCATAAAACAAATTCTTAGAGACCTACAAAGAGACTTAGAAATTCCCACACAATAATAGTGGGAGACTTCAATACCCATGACAGTAGTAGACAGATCATCAAGGCAGAAAATTAACAAAGATATTCAGGACCTGAACTCAACACCTGATCAAATGTATCTAGTAGACATCTACAGAACTCTCCGTCCCCAAACAACAGAATAAACATTCTTCTTACCACTACATGGCAAATACTCTAAAATTAACCACAAAATCAGATGTATAAAAATACTTGGCATATTCCAAAAACCCTCAAATTATACCAATCACATTCTTGGACCACTGTGCAACAAAAACATAAATTAATACTGAGAAGATCACTCAAAACTGTATAATTATATGACAATTAAATAACCTGCTCTTGAATGACTTTTGGGTATTGATGAAATTAAGGAAGAAATCAAGAAATTCTTTGGAACTAATGAAAACAAAGACACAAAGTACTAGAATCTATGGACACAGCTCAGGCAGTGTTAAGAGAAAAGTTTATAGCACTAAATGCCTACATCAAAAGGTTGGAAAGATCTCAAATTAACATACTAACATCACAACTAGAAGAACTAGTGAAACAAGAACAAACCAACCTCAAACTTAGAAGACCAGCAATAACCAAAATCGGAGCTGAACTGAAGGAAATTGAGACTTGAAAAACTATACAAAAATCAATGAACCCAAGAACTGGTTCTTTGGAAAATTAATAACATAGATCTACCAATTGCTAGACTAATAAAAAATACAGAAGATCCAAATAAACACAATTAAAAACGATAAAACAGATGTTACTGCTGACCCCACAGAAATACAAAAAAACTATCAAAGATGACTATAAACACCTCTATGTATACAAACTAGAAAATCTAGAAGAAACTGATAAATTCCTGGACACATACAATCTCCCAAGACCGAACCAGGAAGAAATTAAATTCCTGAACAGACAAATAACAAGTTCTGAAATTAAATTAGTAATGGAAAACCTACCAACCAAAAGAAGTCCAGGACCAGACAGATTCACAGCTGAATTCTACAAGATGTATAAAGGAGAGCTTGTACCATTTCTACTGAAACCATTTTAAATAATTGAGAAGGAGGGACTCCTTCCCTACTCAGTCTATGAGGCCAGCATCATACCAAAACCTGGCAGAGGCACAACAAAAAAAGGCAATTTCAGGCTAATAGCCTTGATGAATGCAGATGCAAATATCCTCAACAAAGTACTATCTTTGTTGTTTAATGCTATCTGGTGGACAGAAATTATAAGATTTCATCAATCATAGATGCATCTTAACTTTAAAAATGTTAAAATGTGGGGCCGGGCGCGGTGGCTCAAGCCTGTAATCCCAGCACTTTGGGAGGCCGAGACGGGCGGATCACGAGGTCAGGAGATCTAGACCATCCTGGCTAACACGGTGAAACCCCGTCTCTACTAAAAAAATACAAAAACTAGCCGGAAGAGGTGGCGGGCGCCTGTAGTCCCAGTTACTCAGGAGGCTGAGGCAGGAGAATGGCGTGAACCCGGGAGGCGGAGCTTGTAGTGAGCTGAGATCCGGCCACTGCACTCCAGCCTGAGTGACAGAGCGAGACTCCGTCTCAAAAAAAAAAAAAAAAAAAAAGTTAAAATGTGGAAAAAACTATGCAACTTATAATTGATGAAACGCAGTGCTGGACCTATAACTGTAGAGCTTTCTTGCTACTGAGTGATAAGTGATATGGCTCTCAAGTACTGACTTCTCAGATATTTAATGTTGAATCAATGCATAGTTTCTGTCCTCCATTTTAATATACATGTCAGCTACCATAATTTTTCAATGAATATAACATTATTTTATCCTAACTTTCAATGTAAATAGCATAAATAATAATTTTCTTTCTGCCTTTTATATTCTTTGTTAGTACTAAGAAAGAATATTTAAATGTGATTTTAGGGGTATAAAAAGTAGTGATTGGTTTAACAAAATTGGACTACATATATTCTAAAGGCCTCTGGTAAAAGAGAGACACAGGTGTTATAGATGGCCAGGAAAATCATTTGACCTTGAAGATTGGGGCCGTGCACCAGATTATGCACTATAATTATAAAGCTTATCATCCCTGCTCAGTATGGAGCCTATTTTGTGAATTATCAGAAAGGCAAATTATTTTGTCATATAGTGGAGTAAGTTCTAGATGAGCTTAGTCCAACAGAAATGCAATTTGAACCACATACGTAATTTCAATTTTTCTAGTACTCACACTGAAAAAGGTAACAAAAAATCATTTTTTATTATATATAACAAAGTCTTAACAAAATTATTTCAACATATCAATTTAAAAATGTTAATGAAGAATTTTACATGTTTTTGGTGCTTCATCTTCTAAATTTGCTGTATGCTTTGTACTTAACAGCACGTCTCAATTTGTACTAGTGTTCAATAGCCAAATGTGGCTTGTGGCTAACATACTAGATGATACAGTTCCAAATTTTAAATACCAGGGTAGTTCTAGACCATAGATACTATTGTCTTTGAAATAACTATTCCCAGCTTCCATTTAAATCTACCTGCCTATGGCCAAAGAAATATATGTGTGGTGCTATGATTCCAGGTTCACTGGTTTCTTAAGCAGCAATGGTCACCGAAGTGCTGATGTATATATGAAGAGGGAAGCGTGGCATCAAGTCTGAAATGCGATAGGCCTCAGGTTGTGGAGATATACAGGAAGAAACTTCAAGAAAACCTGTTCACTATTGGAATGGCAGTAGGAAGGCTGATCTGGAGAGACCAGGTCATATGTGTATGTGATCTACCTTGCATCTTAGCCTCTCTTTTCAGGCCTGGATTTTGAGAGTGAGAGTTTCTATTTTTGTTTTTCTTCTTGACATCCTCTCTCTCTCTCTCTCTGCTCTCTTCCATTTCTCTCTTATTTCTGTTGCTAGTCCTGTTTTCCTTGTACAGATGCAAAATTTTTATATCAAACTTGATTCCTTTACTATTTTATTCTCTTCCTTTCCTTTCCTTCCTCTCTTTGCTCTCTACCAATGTTTGTTTTTCACCTCTGTTTTTTCTGTCTTAAGACATAAAATCCATTCACTGTTTATCCATTATGAGATGCAGTAATGTGTTTTCCCTTTGATATTAGTACATCCACATGCTCAAGCACGAACTGCACACTCTATTACTACTGCCTAACCCTGTACTTATGCAGAACATCAGCTACTTGCCATGGTTTTGTTGTATTTAATGCTTGCTTATAATTTATTCTCCACATAATTTCTTACATTTTATCTGACTCTTTTTCATCAGAATGCCTTCGACATTCTCAGCTGTATTCCTTAAGCTGTGTTTTGCTCTGGTAGGTACTCACAAATCTGTATTATTGCTGTATGCTTGGAAAGAAAGATTAAATAGTTATTAGTTTCTACTTGTCTAAAACAGTCTGTTTTTGCTTTTTAAGAACACACAGAGTTTTTAAATGTAACATTATTTTTAGGCATTTTAAAAACAAGAATTGGCTAATTGATAAACCTATTTAGCCAATTAATGAAGCCATCGCTTATAAAAGTGGACATAAAATTTAAAAAATACACACACACACATCTTTTGTTAGAAGTTGTAATAAAACCCCCATCTGGAAAAATAAAAAAACTTATAGAGGCTTGATTTAGTTTTACATTAGGGATCACTGAACAATGTAGACTTTATGAAAATAAAATACAATTCTATAAATAGGCATCGAAAGAAAAAAAATAAAAGACTAACAAATACTTTATTTTGAAATTCATTATTCCAGAGGAAAAGCAGCCACATAATTCTCTGGACTAACTTTATTAAGATCTTATGTACCAAATACTCTTCCAAGTGAGTACATCCAAAAACATAATAAATATTTATAGTAACCTAAGGGAGTTCATTTCCATTTAACAGATGAGGAAACTGAGATACAGAAGAAGAGCAAGAAAGTAGTGGAACCAGGATTTAATCAAAGGACATACATTTTCAGAAGTGATTTTCTAGACAGCTATATCATATTATTTCTTAGCAGGTATGTACGTCTTAAGATAATGAGGAGAACAGGGAACTATGACATAGGCATTCTTATTAGGCTGCTAAGATTAATTACTATAAATGTCAGTATTCAACTTACACTACAATGGCGAAGTGCAAACCATCGTCTAGTATCTGTAATCATCCAACATTAAGTTTTTGGCCAGTGTCAAGGTTGCTTGGAATGAAGACTACATTTCCCATCATCCTTGAACCTAGATGGGGCATGTGACTAATTTCTGACTAGTGTGATGTTAAATGTAACTTAAAAACGGGCGGATCACGAGGTCAGGAGATTGAGACCATCCTGGCTAACACGGTGAAACTCTGTCTCTACTAAAAATAATACAAAAAACTAGCCGGGCGAGGTGGCGGTGCCTGTAGTCCCAGCTACTCGGGAGGCTGAGGCAGGAGAATGGCGTGAACCCGGGAGGCGGAGCTTGCAGCGAGCCGAGATCCGGCCACTGCACTCCAGCCTGGGCGACAGAGCGAGACTCCGTCTCAAAAAAAAAAAAAAAAAAAAAAATTGTTAATCTTCAGGGTTGTGTGCTTAAAGAAAAATATGACCGAGTTATACGTGCTTTTTCTCTTTTCCCCTTTGCCCTTCCCCAGTGAGTACGGTGTACACACGGTGGTGAGTCATCTTAAACTCTGAAGTCAGGTCATTCCAAGAAGAATGTTTTCCGACAAAACAGAGGGCACTAGCATCATAGACAGACTCATGTCAGAGTCTCCATATTAACCACGATTTACATTAGAGATAAATGAATGTCTATGTGCTTTAAACAACTGCTACTCTGGTTTGTTTGTTTGTTTTTTGAGACAGGGTCTCACTTCGTTGTCTAGACTGGAGTGCAGTGGTGTGATCATGGCTCACAACAGCCTTGACCTCCGAAGCTCCAGTTATCCTCCCTCCTCAGCCCCTCAAATAGCTGGGATTACAGGCACATGCCACCATGCTTGGCTAATGAAAGAAATTTTTTTTTTTGTAGTGATGGAGTCTTGCTATATTGCCCAGCCTTGTCTTGAACTCCTGGGCTCAAGTGATCCTCCCATCTCAGTCTCCCAAAATGCTGGGATAACAGGCATGAGCCACTGTGCCTGAACAATCTGAGCCTTTGCTAAAGCAGCATATCCAGTCCTAAGTAATACAAGTGGACTGAATCAGTTATCACCAATTATTTTCCATGCCTGTCCTACATCTTCCCTTTAGGTGCTGGTAGAATTGTCTGCTGGAGAAAAGACAGCAGAGCAGGTAATATTATATTTCTACTATGCCTCTGTTCATGAATTTTATATCCAGCGTTCCTTACCTGCTTATACATGACACTGTGCATGTATTACCTGCGCATGCACACACATACACTTTAGAGACAGGGAAAACAGTTCTGCCCAAAAAGTATGTCTCTAACAAGACACGTAGATGACAATGTTTTCAGGAATATTGTAATCTTATAAAAAGGTCTCCTTGGAAAACCTAAACTAACTTGATTTATTCCGATTGACTAAGACAGTGACTAAAGAAAAGTCTTAGTTTGCAGAAGTCTGTGAAAGAAATAATCTATTTAGTTCTTTTAGACGTTAAAGGTATGAGTTTTTCATGCCACTAAATAGTATCAGAAATACCAGTTAAGTCGATGTTCCAGCTCATAGATTTTTCTCACTATTCCCTGAAAAACTGTGGGAGTGGGAAAAGAATTTTGTTATACTTGGTTTTAACTGCTTTCAATTTTTACCTTAGACAAACTGTGTATATAGAGTCAAACGGTACTCAGTTTGAAATAACTTGACACTGCATATATTAAACTAAACAGAAGGCAATGCAAGTACACTGAAACTGATTTAATATGCAATATTTATCTGTGGTAGAGAGAAACACAATTCAATTGAGGCTGATTCATCCTCCATTTTCTGTGCACAGAATTCCACAGGAGGTCATCTGCTGCTATTTTATCCCTATTAGGTGTCCTTGAATATATCAGGCAGCAACAGAGTAACCTGTGATTATGGCAGACAAGGTAACCTGCTCTTCCCCATGTAGCTAGCATGCAGCATGCAGAGCTTAAGGTTTTGGTTTTATCCCTCATCCACTTTGTGACTGTGAAATTGCCATGATTGTTTTTGAAAAAAAAAAAAAAAAATTGTGTTTTCACTTTGCTGGGCAACCTAGGAGGCCTTTTCATGCTATGTACTGCTTCTAACTCAGGATGAATATCATTTTTGAGTTTGAACAGATCTGACTTACCTTACTTTTGGTTAATTCTCTTGTCACAACTCATTGATAGGACATGTTATTTAAAATAATTATCTATTTTTCTAGATTAGAGTGCTTGCTCTCCAAATATAAACAACATTTCTTTCTTCATATATATTTCCAACTATTATTTTCTAAAGCTAGACTTACTTAAGAGTTATATACTCATAGGAATAGTATTCAGGAAGATAAATTTGAGCTTTAAATATATTTAATTCAATTTTTTTGTTATTATTCCTGCTTCATTAAGTTACTATGAATTCTCTCTAGTATTACACTGCCATCAATTTTAGTAATCTGCTGTGATAAAAAAGACAGCCATCAAAGTTTGAGAGTGGTTTTAATAACCTTCATTTTAAAAAAGTAAAAAGTATGTGTGTATCTACATACCACACACACATAACTCATTAAATATCTGTATTTAAATACACAGTAAAGCAAAACACACACACACAAATATATACGTGAAGACTGGCAAAAAGCACAGAACTTATTTTTCTTAGTGTATGTACTAGAACTTCTATATTCAAATGGTAATTCTTTAAAATAGTTATTTTGGAAGGGCATCACTTACTTCAATAACATTATTGTTGCTTAAAACTTCTACAGAATGTTTTCTGTGAATCTTCCGAGCTACTTTATGTTTTATAAAATGACTACTTTTATTACTTGAGAGCCACACATGGTTTTGAAACCAGAAGGGGCCTTTTTTCCAGTTTCGTTGCTCTGCACATTTCCATTCAATTTAAATAAATTTTGGCTTTTAAAAAATATATTAAATCCATACAAGATAAAATATCAGCAAAAATAAAAATATTCTTATCCAATCCCAGCTTGTAATTTTCCTAGACTACTAATTGCTCTTTTCAGTACTCCAGTTTCTCCTTAGTCATTTGGGATTAAAATGCGGCTAATGTGTTTCCTTTTGTCTCTTTATTGTCCTTAAATCAATTTTTGAACTCCTTAAATCTGTGGAACCCAACCATTTCCTTTATTTTCATAAATGCCACCAACATTCAGGCTTTATTACCTGTTACATTATAATTGGTTTATTTCCCCAAACTCTAGCCTGTACTTCATTTCAATTCTTAAATCTTTCACATTGTAACTTGAAGGCTAAGGAATATGCACCTTGTCTAGTTTATAACTATAGGTTGCCCTTGACTCATAATTTGGTGGAGCTTCCATAGGGTTGGTGTGTGGTCATAACAGGAGATAACTAGTTCTTTCTCCCTAGGATGACAAGATGACCACAGTTCTCTTAAAACATTGTAGATACATGTAGGAGCATAAGTGTATGTAAGCTGGTCATGTTTAAATATATATTTACTTAAGAAAGATTATAAGTATTCTTTACTTTTTAAAAATGCAGCTTAGAATTTAAAACAGCAACATGACTTTGTTCCAGGCTAGAATCTGAAAGCTCTGCTAGAACAAATGTCAGGCAAAAGAAGTGACGCTGGTTGCTTATTTTGTCTGGGGTAATATCAAACACTTGTTGGAGCTCTGTAATGAAATTCTGTAAGTGAGAAGTGGAGGAGGCATTCCAAAATAAAGAGCATGACTATGACCATCTACCTCTCTTAATATGCTTTTAAAAATATATGTTCTAAACAATAGTCTAACATAGGGTTTTCTAAAGCTATATTAAAATTCATGATTTCAAAAATTATTGCTACTAAAAATTTCATCAACTACAGCTGAATTCATCGTTAATCTTGGCAATAATCACACAAATTAGTGATAAATGCTATATGCATTTTCACTTTCTTTTCCTTTCCGCATTTTTAATTTCTGGAAGTGGGGCCATTTGACTTTAACACTTTATTGGCAAGAGCATACACTTACTTGCTCAAGGGAAACCTGTGCTATTTTGATTTTGTATCTCATTAAAAACTACTAAGAAGACAAATTCAAAGGCCTACCTGTTCATAAACTGCATGACCCCTGTTCTTTTGTTTCTAAGCCAGTGGAGTGGTGTACATAATTATCTGCTGACCGGGATCCCGTATTGAATCTCTCTTGCTTGTGAAGCATTTACTTTTCCTCTTGGAATTATTATTTCTAATCTTTTTCAGGCATATTCTCTTATTCTTCACAGTTTTATGGAATTAAACCTGAAGTGTTTGATCATGATTTCTCCAGAAATGAAAATAGTTTGAGCACAGTTGGAGAGATCCTTAGCTGATATCTACTTAGATGGCTGACAGTACTCCTCCGTCACTGGGGCATTCTCCCAGGAAGAGAGAATTAAAAAAAAAAAAAAAAAGGATAGGAAGAATGGACTGAAATGCTTTTCTTTTACCTTGCCCTTTTGTTAATAATTATCAGCCATTGTTTTTCCATTTTTAACTGCCACTTGACATGGCAAGACAGAAAAAGAGATTTACAGAAAAAAATGTTCTTACATGGTTATTACTATTCCTTAATTTGTCACTTATTTCTTTGGCAAATAAATATTATTAATATTGGCTGGTATTTTTTTGAGTTCTTACTATGTACTAGGAGCTGTCTCATAGATAGAGCAACTCATTTAATCCTTAAGACAACTCAATGAGTAAAATATGTTATTACCTCTACTTTATGGTGATAAAACTGAGGCATTGAGAGATTAAAAACCTTGTTTTTCTTATTGCCTAGCACTTAGCAAGGATTCATAATATATAATTTCACTGAAAGAATAAATGAATGGGTAAGTGAAAATCATGTTCTCTAGGTTAATTTAAGGAGCAATCATTAATACATATGGATTTCCAGTATGTATTTCTTATACCATTTCACTAAATATTGGAAGAAATCTTTTATCAGGATATTTAGAATTTCTGAGCTTTCTCTTTTCTGTGTTGGTTTGATTTCTCTTACTCTTGAATCTCCCAGATACTGATAAACTTCTTTTGCCTTCATGTTATTTTGCTTAAACTCATTACATACAAGAATGGTTATCCCCTTTTGTTCAGGATTAATATTTTCAAGGTTTGCTTCTGTTCTTATCTCAAGATTGCCTTAAGTATGGGATTTTTATCAAGTACTTGGCTGAGTGACTTTTGCATCTTTCCAATAAGTACACCAAAAGATTTCGATAGTTATTACCAGGCATCATCTCACTTACTATGTATGTGATATTATATCTTCAGCCTTTCTCTATTTGAAGAATCTGTATTCCCTGACTGGCAGCCTCACCGCTGTGTCCTAGCCTTCTTCATGTTGCATGAGTTGTTACAGAAGGTATCTTATAAATGAGTACATTTTGGAGGGAGTAAACTGCAAATCCTTGGACCAAGAATATACAGTTATACTTCATGAGTAATATCACTAGAAAGCAGAGTAAAATTCAGTGGATTGAAGTGTAGTATTGGAATACTGAATGGGTTATAAAATTCATTTTTTAAATCACTCATGTATTCAAATAGCCATGGAGAACATGCTGCATATCAAAAAAGCTTAGTCATGAGAAACATAAGGAGTGTGTGTGTATGTATATGTTTTGTGTGTGTGTGAAGAGCTCACAAAATTAAGCAATTATTACGTTACAAGAAAACTTATTGTACTGAAAGAAAGATATTATTGCCATCCTCTTTCTCAATAAATTCAGGAGATAGTTTTGAGCTACTACTATGTATAAGCTAGTAGGAGGTAAAGATAAAGAAACATGTATAACAATATGAATTTAAATGAAAAATTATGCTTTAATGGCATGAATTAGAGATTGTTAATTTGTAAATGTTGTCTATATATTTGCTATTTTTTATTATTACTACTTCAATTTTTTCACCTACTTTCTACTATCTTGGTTCACTTTCCTTAGTCTTTAATTAAAACCATAATAATTCCTTAGCGAAGGTCTTTTGATGGTAAATTCTCAAAGTTTTGTGTTGATATTCATGAATAATTGCTTTGCTCTGTATTCAGTCCTAGGCTGACAATTTTACACTTTTGAACTTGGAAAATGTTATTAATTGTTATTGTTGGCACTCATGCTGCCATATTAATTTTTTATTCTATAAGTGATTATAGTAGTAATATTTGAAAAAAGTATTTAAGACAGAACATCAAGAGAAAGAATCAGTAAGATATTTTACACCTAATAGTGAAACTAATCATATAGCATTGAAATAAATGAAATGAACATTGAGAGAAATATAAAGAGAAATTAACATGTATCAATTTAGAATTGAAAATTGTAATGTACTGTTATCAGTACTATTATCAATAATTAGCAGAACATGAAAAAATGCCAGGAAATATGGATATTTTGAACAATAAGACTCACAAAGTAATAGAAATTGATTCATGTATCAATTCATCTATATTATTCCTGCACACAAATGTGTAATAAATATTTACTTAAGTGCTCCTTGAATATTTCCCAAATTTGACCTTATATTATCCATGTAAAATGTCTCAAGTAACTCAAATTTTGTTACCAAATGCTGAAAAACTAGTAAGTACTAGCCAAAAGAATAAAAAATGTTAGCAATGAGTAAATTTGCCTCTAAATGATTCATGTTAGAAAAAACCCTCAAAATTGAAATAATATTATTTTAAACTGAATGATACTGAAAATATTATACATAAAACGTGTAAGTAGAGACATAACTACTTAAATGGAAAAAGAATAAAACTGACAATTAATAGCTTAGAATTCATTTTAAGCTATAAGAAAAAGAACACCAATGACCATTAAATTTAAAATGAAGAGGATGGTAACACATAAAAGCAGAAATTAATTAAAAAACATGCAAAGACTTATTAACAAAGAGACATTTGATTATGCAAACATCTAATAAGAATGATACACACAGTAAAATTGATATAAAATATGGAAGACACAAATATATTTAACAAACTATAGATATTTCAATGTAAAAATGCCAAATGATATAAAATAATTTTATGCCTATAAATTGGAAAATGTGGAAATAAGGGAGGAGACCATCCCTCACACTATCTTATACCCAATTTCTACCTCCAAAGAAAGAAGAAGCAAAAACTAAAAGGCAGAAATGAAATCCACAGGCAGACAGCTTGGCGCCACACCCTGGGCCTGGTAGTTAAAGATTGACCTATGGCATAATCGGTTATGTTATATATAGATTACAGACATTGTATGGAAAAGCACCGTGAAAATCTCTGTCCTGTTTTGTTCCATTCTAATTACCAGTGCTCACAGCCCCAGTGATGTACCCCCTGCTTGCTCAATCGATCATGACCCTCCCACGTGGACTCCCTTAGAGTTGTAAGCCCTTAAGAGGGACAGGAATTGCTCATTCAGGGAGCTCAGTTTTTGAGATGTGAGTCTTGCTGATGCTCCTGGCTGAATAAAGCCCTTCCTTCTTTAACTTGGTGTCTGAGGGATTCCGTCTGCAACTCGTCCTGATACATTTCTTGGTTCCCTGACAGGGAAGTGAGGTGATTAACAGAGGATTGAGGCAGCCCCTTAGGCAGCTTAGGCCTGTCCTGGGGAGCATCCCTGCAGGTGACTCTGGCCAGCTTGAACGACATGGATCCTAAGAGCGCTCCTGGGTAGGCAATTGCCCTGGTGGAACACCTTGCCAGAGAGCACATGACAGGCCCCCATGGACGATCAATGCAGTGGCTGAACACTGGCAAGAAACTGGCACTTGGAGTCCAGACATCTGAAACTTGGTAAGACTGGTCTTTGGAACTTGCCCACTCCATTTGAGTGGAAGCGTGGCCTGATTACCCATGATGTGCCTGTACCGGCACTTTGGTTTTTGTTTTTGACTTGACTTGGATTGCTTGATACTTTGGTTTTGCTTTTGACCTGGCTTGGATTTCTTGATACTCTGATTTTGGTTTTGATTCTGGTTTGGTGTAAACTATAAAAGTGTGTGTGTGCTTTCTTTACCCTTTCTTTGTTTTGTGGTGTGCGTGGGGTGTGAGCATGGTGTTTTGTCTCAAGGAAACATGGGTCAGGCACAAAGTAAGCCCAACCCACTAGGAATTATGTTGAAAAATTTCAAAAGGGAATTTAAGTCATGGAGTTACTATGACTCCAGGAAAACTTAGAACTTTGTGTGACATACACTGGCCAGCATTAGAGGTGTGTTGACCATCAGAAGGAAGCCTGTACAGGTCCCTTGTCTTGAAGGTATGGCACAGGGTAGCCTGTAAACCAGGGCACCCAGATCAGTTCCCATATACAGATTTTTGGTTACAGCTGGTTTTAGATCCCCCACAGAGGTTAAGAGGACAGGCAGCACAGTACTAATGGCAAAGGGACAGTTAGTTAAGGAAAGTTCTCACTCCACCTACCAAGGGAAGTCAGCACCGAAAGTCCTGTTTGACCCAACACCAGAAGAATCAAGGCAGGAATTGATACCAGCGGTACCCCCTCCTTATCGAGAGGAAGGGCTCCCCATTCCTGAGCCCACAGCACCTATAACTCCACCTCCACCAGACATCCACACTACTAGACCACCCAGAGTAGACAAAAGAGGAAGTGAAGCAATGGTAGAAACTCCTCTCTTGGCAGCTTGCTTATGGCCCAAGACTGGAATCCAAATGCCCCTGAGAGAGCAGCGATATACTGGGGTAGATGAGGAGGGACACATGGTGGAAAGGCATGCCTTTGTGTATCAACCTTTAACCTCTGCTGACCTCCTCCATTGGAAAAATAATACTCCATCTTACACCAAAAAGCCTCAAGCTTTAATTGACTTGCTCCAAACTATTATACAGACTCATAATCCTACTTGAGCTGATTGCCACCAACTGCTCATGTACTTCTTTAAAACAGTTGAAACGTGAAGGGTGCTCCAGGTGGCAACTAAGTGACTAGAGGAGCACTTCCCAGCCGATTACCCAAACCCCCAAGAATATATAAGAATTCAGCTGCCAAGAACAGACCCCCAATGGGACCCGAATGAGGGACCAGACATGGAGAAGCTAAGACAGTACTGTGAGACATTAATAGAAGGTCTAAAGAAAGGGGCTCAAAAGGCTATAAATGTAAATAAGGTCTCTGAGGTCATCCAAGGAAAAGAGGAGAGTCCAGCACAATTCTATGAAAGATCATGTGAGGTTTACCGTATGTACACTCCTTTTGATCCAGATAGCCCTGAAAATCAGGGCATGATTAACATGGCCTTAGTTAGTCAAGGAGCAGAAGATACCAGGAGAAAATTGCAGAAACGGGCTGGGTTTGCAGGTGTACCTCGCAGTTACTGGAAATAGCCAATCAAGTGTTCGTGAATAGAGATGCAACAAGCCGCAGAGAAAGCCATAAGGAAGACAAAGCAAGACCAGGGAAAATGCCGACTTACTGGCCGCAGCCATTAGGGGAATTCCCCTGAAAGGAGAGGGAAAGGGGGATTCCGAGAATACCCAGTCTAATTGCCCACGTTTGCAACACAACCAATGTGCCTATTGTAAAGAAATAGGACATTGGAAAGATAAGTGTCCCCAACTGAAGGAAAAGCAAGGTGATTCAGAACAAAAGACCTCAGATAAAGATGAGGGAGCTTTGTTCAATCTGGCGGAAGGGCTATTGGACTGAAAGGGATCGGAGTCAAGCACCCCCAAGGAGCCCAGGTCAGGATTACAACTGGGGGCAAGGACATTAAGTTTTTGGTTGATACTGGTGCTGAACATTCAGTAGTGACCACCCCAGTCGCCCCCTTATCCAAGAAAAGCATTGATATAATTGGAGAAACAGGATTTTCCACTAAGCAGGCTTTCTGTCTACCATGGATTTGCTCGGTGGGGAGACATGAAATAGTTCACCAATTCTTGTACATGCCGGACTGTCCCTTGCCCTTGCTGGGAAGAGACTTGCTTAGCAAGCTGAGAGCCACCATCTCCTTTACAAAACAGGGCTCTTTACAGCTAAAGTTACCGGGAACAGGAGTTATCATGGCCTTTACAGTTCCCTGGGAAGAAGAATGGAGACTTTTTTTAACCGAGTCAGGCCAAGAGATAAAACCAGCTCTAGCTAAGCGATGGCCCTGAGTATGGGCAGGGGATAATCCTACAGGACTGGCGGTCAACCAAACCCCTGTACTCATAGAAGTTAAGTCTGGGGCCCAACCAATTAGAGAAAAGCAGTATCCGGTTCCCAGAGAAGCTCTGGAAGGAATCCAGGTTCATCTCAGGTGCTTGAAAGCCTTTGGAATTATAGTTCCTTGCCAGTCTCCATGGAACACCCCGCTCCTGCCTGTCCCCAAGCTAGGGACCAAGGACTACCGGCCAGTACAGGACTTGTGCTTGGTCAACCAAGCTACAGTGACTCTGCATGCAACAGTTCCTAACCCTTACATATTGTTAGGGCTACTGTCAGCTGAGGACAGCTGGTTTACCTGTCTGGACTTAAAAGATGCCTTCTTTAGCATCAGAATAGCTCCTGAGAGCAAGAAGCTGTTTGCCATTCAGTGGGAAGATCCGGAGTCAGGTGTCACCACTCAGTACACTTGGACTCGGTTCCACAAGGGTTCAAGAACTCCCCTACTATCTTCAGGGAGGCCCTGGCTCGAGACCTGCAAAAGTTTCCTGCTAAAGACCTAGGCTGCATCTTGCTCCTGTACGTGGACAATCTTCTACTGGGACACTCCACGGCAGTAGGGTGTGCAAAAGGGACGGATGCCCTGCTTTGGCACCTGGAGGATTGTGGGTATAAAGTGTCCAAGAAGAAAGCTCAGAGCTGAAGATAGCAGGTATGCTATCTGGGATTCACTATTCGGAAAGGGGAATATAGCCTTGGGTCAGAAAGAAAGCAGGTCATCTGCAGCCTGCTGGAACCTAAAACCAGAAGGCAAGTAAAGGAATTCCTAGGAGCTATGGAGTTTTGCAGATTATGGATTCCAAACTTTGCAGTACTAGCCAAACCTTTGTACAAAGGGGAACAACCAGGAGCCTTTTGAATGCGGGCTTCTACAACAGCAAGCCTTTTGTAAGTTAAAGAAAAAACTTATGTCAGCCCCAGCCCTAAGACTATCAGATTTGACAAAGCCCTTTACACTCTGTGTGTCAGAAAGAGAAAAAATGGCAGTTGGAGTTTTAACCCAGACTGTGGGACCCTGGCCAAGTTTAGTGGCCTATCTCTCAAAACAACTAGACGGTGTTTCCAAAGGCTGGCCCCTGTGTCTAAGGGAGCTGGCAGCATCGGCCCTGTTAGCACAAGAAGCAGATAAACTAACCCTTGGGCAAAACCTGAAAATAAAGGCCCCCATGCTGTGGTAACCTTGATGAATACCAAAGGACATCATTGGCTAACAAATGCCAAATTAACCAAGTACCAAAGCTTGCTATGTGAAAATCCCCATATAACCACTGAAGTCTGTAACACCCTAAATCCCACCACCCTGCTCCCAGTATCAGAAAGTCTAGTTGAGCATAACTGTGTAGAGGTGTTGGACTCAGTTTGTTCCAGCAGACTTGACTTTCGGGACCAGCCATGGGCACCAGTAGACTGGGAGTATAAATAGACGGGAGCAGCTTCATCAACCCACAAGGAGAAGGATGTGCAGGATATACAGTGGTAACTTTGGATGCTGTCGTTGAAGCCAAACTGTTGCCATAGGGCACTTCAGCCCAGAAGGCTGAGCTCATTGCCTTCACTCGGGCTCCAGAACTCAGTGAAGGTAAGACTGTAAACATCTACAGTGACTCTTGATATGTCTTTCTAACCCTCCAAGTGCATGGAGCATTATATAAGGAAAAGGGCCTGTTAAACTCTGGGGGAAAGGACATAAAATTTCAACAAGAAAGTCTACAATTATTAGAGGCAGTGTGGAAACCTCAGAAGGTGGCGGTCATGCACTGCAGAGGACACCAGTGAGCATCCACCTCAGTGGCCTTAGAAAACTCTCAAGCTGATTCAGAAGCTCAAAAAGCAGGATCTACCCCTTACTGGGCATCAGTAGCAGCCCCTGTACTCCCTCATACACCTAACCTGCTACCTACCTATTCAAAGGAAGAAAAATACTTTTTCCACGCAGAAGGGGGGCAAGTAATAAAAGGAGGATGGATCAGACTGCCAGATGGGAGGGTAGCTGTGCCGCAGTTGCTGGAATCCACAATCATATTGGCCATGCACCAAATCACTCATCTAGGTCAAGAGTCATTTGAAAAGTTGTTAGGCCAGTACTTGCACATCTCACACTTGCCAGCCCATGCCAAAGCAGTAGCACAACGGTGTGTTACTTGCAGACAGCACAATGCGAGACAAGGCCCCACCATTCTGCCCAACATACAAGCTTATGGAGCGGCTCCTTTTGAGGATCTTCAGGTGGATTTCACAGAAACCTCAAAATGTGGAGGTAACAAGTATTTGCTGGTTGTTGTGTGTACTTACTCTGGGTGGGTGGAGACTTATCCAACATGAACTGAAAAGGCCTACGAGGTAACGCTTGTCCATCTTCGAGATCTTGTTCCTAGGTTTGGACTGCCCTTACAAATCGGCTCAGATAACAAATCAGCGTTTGTGGCTGACTTACTACAGAAGACAGCAAAGGCATTATGAATCACTTGGAAGCTACATGCTACTTATCGACCTGAGAGTTCTGGAAAGGTGAAGTGAATGAATCAGATTATCAAAAATAGTTTTGGGAAAGTATGTCAGGAAACAAGATTGAAGTGGATACAGGCCGTTCCTGTGGTATTGCTTAAAATTAGATGCACTCCTTCTAAGTAAACAGGATACTCTGCTTATGAAATACTGTATCATAGGCCTCCTCCTATACTACCGGGGCTTCCAGGTATTCCCTGGGAGTTAGGTGAATTTGAATTACAGCAACAGGAAAAATTACAGCTTTAGGAAAAATTACACAAACAATCTCAACTTGGGTAAATGAGAGGTATCCCATCATCTTATTCTCCCCAGTTCATGCTTTCTCTCCAGGTGATCCCGTGTGGATCAAGGACTGGAGCATAGCCCCTTTGCGGCCACGGTGGAAAGGACCTCAGACTGTCATCCTGACCAACCCAACTGCTGTAAAGGTAAAATTAATCCCAGCCTGGATCCACCACAGCCTTGTGAAACCTGCAGCCAATGAAACCCAGGAGGCAAAACTGAGCCCGGACAACCCCTGCAAAGTTACTCTGAGGAGGACGACAAGCCCTGCTCCAGTCACACCCGGAAGCTGACTGGTCTGCGCACGGCCGAAGCATGAGGAGAATCATCAGGAGACTAATTTTCCTTATAATTTGGACTTGTATAGTAAAAACTTCCACTGATTTTCCCCACATGGAGGACTGCTGTCAGTGTATACATCAGGTTATCGAGGTAGGGCAACAAGTTAAAACAATCTTTCTGTTCTATAATTACTATAAATGCCTAGGAAGTTTAGAAGGAACGTGTTTATATAGTGACACTCAGTACAAGGTATGTAGCCCAGGAAATGATCAGCCAGATGTGTGTTATAACCCCTCTGAGCCTCCCATGTCCACAGTTTTTGAAATAAGATTAAGGACTGAAGACTGGTGAGGACTCATGAATGATACAAGTAAAGTATTAGCCAGAACAGAAGAAAAAGTGGTGCCCAAACACATAATATTGAAATTTAATGTCTGTGATGTCATTAATAGCAATAAGTTAGGAAGGGGATGTGGCTCTTTTAATTGGGAAAAAGTCTATATGACCGAAAATAAGTACATTTGTCATGAATTAGGACTGTGTGGAAATGAATGTGGACACTGGCCTTATGTCATTTGGGCCAATTGGATAAAAAATGAAAATAATCCAGTTCACCTTAAGAAAAGAAAAAACGACCCTTCCTGTACTAAGGGACAATGTAACCCCTTAGAGCTAGTGATAACCAATCCTTTTGATTCTCGCTGGAAAAAAAGTGGAGCATGTGACCTTAGGAATCAATGGGGCCAGACTGGATCCTTGAGTAAATATCTTAGTTCTAGGAGAAGTTTCCAAATGCTCTCCTGAGCCAGTGTGTCAAACTTTCTATCATGAACCAAATGTACCAGTACCAGAAATTCCAGGAAAAACAAGAAATTTGTTTTTGCAGTTAGCCGAGCATGTAGCCCAGTATCTCAATGTCACTTCATGTTATGTGTGTACAGGGACTGTATTGGGAGATCAATGGCCATGGGAAGCCTGAAAATTAGTACCTACAGACCCAGTTCCTGATGAATTCTCGGCTCAAAAGAATCACCCTGATAATTTCTGGATCCTGAAAGCCTCAATTACAGGATAATATTACATAATGAGAGAAGGAAAAGAATTAACTCACCCCATAGGATGATTTAGTTGTCTGGGATAGAAACTGTATAATGGTACCACAAAAGCAGTCACTTGGTGGGGTTCAAATCACACAGAGAGAAATCCATTTAGTAAATTCCCAAAGTTTCAAACTGTGTGGACCCACCCAGAGTCTCACTTGGGCTGGACAACCCCCACTGGAGTATACTGGATATATGGGCATAGAGATTACACCAAATTACCTGACCAGTGGGCAGTTATTGTGTGTTATTGTTGTGTTATATTGTTATAGTTGTGTTTGTTATTGGCACTATTAAACCATCTTTCTTCCTACTGCCCATAAAAACACGTGAACGCCTGGGCTTCCCTGTCTATGCTTCCCGAAAAAAGAGAAGCATAGCTAAAGGAAATTGGAAAGATGATGGATAGCCCCCTGAGAGAATCATACAATATTATGGGCCTGCTACTTGGGCACAAGACAGCTTGTGGGGCTACCAGACTCCCATTTACATGATCAATCAAATCATACAGTTACAAGCTGTCTTAGAACTAATCACTAATAAAACAGTCAGAGCCTTGACTATTCTGGCCTGGCAAGAAACTCAGATGAGAAATACTATCTATCAAAATAGACTGGCGTTCAACTACTTGCTAGCAGCTAAAGGAGGGGCCTGTGGGAAATTTAACCTTACTAATTGTTGTCTACACATAGATGATCAAAGGCAAGTAGTTGAAGACATAGAGATATGACAAAACTGGCACATGTGCCTGTGCAAGGGTGGCATGGGTTTGATCCTGGGACTATGTTTGGAAAATGGTTCCCAGCACTAGGAGGATTTAAAACCCTTATAATGGGAGTTATAATAGTAATAGGAAACTGTTTACTACTCTGTTGTTTGCTACCTATACTTCTTCAAATGATAAAAAGCTTCATCGCTACCTTTGTTCACCAAAATGCTTCAGCACCTGTGTACTGTATAAATCACTATCGATCTGTTTTGCAAGAAGACATGAGTAATGAGAATGAACGTGAGAACTCCCACTAATGAGTGAAGTTCTCAAAGGGGGAGAATAAGGGAGGAGACGACCCTTCATATTGTCTTATGCCCAATTTCTGCCTCCAGAGAATGAAGAAGTAAAAACTAAAAGGCAGAAATGAAATCCACAGGCAGACAACCTGGTGCCACAACCTGGGCCTGGTAGGTTAAAGATCAACCCCTGACCTAATCGGTCATGTTATCTATAGATTACAGACTTTGTATAGAAAAGCACTATGAAAATTTCTATCCTGTTCTGTTCCGTTCTAATTACCGGTGCATGCAACCCCCATTCACGTACCCCCTGCTTACTCAATCGATCACGACCCTCTCACACAGACCCCCTTAGAATTGTAAGCCCTTAAGAGGGACAGGAATTGCTCACTCAGAGAGCTTGGTTTTTGAGACATGAGTCTTGCCGATGCTCCTGGCTGAATAAAGCCCTTCCTTCTTTAATTTGGTGTCTGAGGGGTTTTGTCTGCAGCTTGTCCTGCTACAGATAAATTTCTATAAACACTATAGCAAGATCTATAATTAAAAAGTAATAGCTGAACATTTCTCAAAACAAACAAGCAACAGACCTCAAGATCTGATACACTCACAGAGAAGTTCTCCTGAAATGTTAAAGGAAAACTTAGATTTTTGTGGAATATAATGTTCTCAGGAGCAAGAAAGAAGCATTTCTTAAACAGAGTTTACCAAAAGGGCAAAGATTGATGGATTCACATAAGCTCTATTTAAGATTCTTTCTTCCTCATGCCTGTAATCCCAGCACTTTGGGAGGCCGAGGCAGGCAGATCACAAGGTCAGGAGACAGAGACCATGGTGAAACCCCATCTTTACTAAAAAATACAAAAATTAGCTGGGCGCGGTAGCTGGCACTGGTAGTCCCAGCTACTTGGGAGGCTGAGGCAGGAGAATGGTGTGAACCAGGGAGGCGGCAATTGCAGTGAGCCGAGATCGCACCACTGCACTCCAATCTAGGCAACAAAGCGAGACTCTGTCTCAAAAAAAGAAAAAAAAAAACAAGATTATTTTTTCATCAAACTATACCACCGAAAGAACAGAAAACAAATCATAGCATGGGGAATAATATTTTCAACACTTTAATCTTATAAAAAACTAGTGCTCAGAATATAGTTTAAGAACTCTGAAGCAGAAACCACCTGTAGGGGCCTGTTGGCTCCCCGAAAACATGGACATAGAGGAAAATCTTCAGTTTTTTCAAGGGAAATTTTAGGCACTGAGCTGGCCCTGAGAAGTAAATGAGCAACTTGATAAGCAAGAGGTAATAGTAGCTTAAAACAATAGCCAAAGAAGTTAGTCATGCAATGTTTGGTTTCATACAGAAATGAAAGATAATATCTTAACATATGTCCCTGAGTTGTTTTTCAGAAACTTAGACCCCTTACCGAAAAGGAATCCTCTAACACATAGGACTTCAGACAGGGGACAGCTGAGGAGTAAATTCTGACAACCATGCTTCATTCTAAGTTTATTCCTGAGGAGCCAGGAGGAAGTCAAACCCACAGGCCAGGTCTAATATTCCTTTTTACTGACCCCAAGTGTTTAGACAAAGCTTTCCTTCCTTAACCAATTGCAGATCAGGAAGTCTTTTAGTCCACCTCTGGCCTATGAGCCCCTGCTTCAAGATATCCTACCTTTTTAGGCCAAACCAATATATTACTTCCATATATTGATATAAGATTTTGCCTGCAACATCCTTTTCCCTGAAATTTACTCCTGCTTTTAAAAACCTTTGCTTGTAAGCCATTGGAGAGGTCAAGTCTGAAACTTGAGCTGCCTGATTCTACTCTTGGCACCCTGCAAATAAACACACTCATTTCTCCTGCTGTAAAACCTTGGTATGGATGTTTTGTCTTATTGCACTGGGCGAACAGACCCTAGTTTGATGCAGTAACACTAAAAATTATTAGTGGATGAATACAACCAACATTAGTTTCTCACTCACACTGCATGCCTATCACAAGTGGGCTGTATCTCTGCTTTGTGGTCTCACTTAGGAGACTAGGCTCCTGAAGCCAACCTGTCTGAAACATTACTGGTCTCAGGATAGATGGGAAGGGATCATAAAATTCACAAGCTGGCTCTTAAATATTGTGCACAGACATGACACACACCTTTTCCACTCATGTTTCATTTGTGACAGCAAGTAACTGACCACTTCTGAGTGTCATAGAACAGAACACTATAATTCTCATATGGGGAGGAATATCACTTGGAAATCAATCTCAGAAAGGGATGGAGATTTTAAACATTCATATAATCTCTCATGGGGCATGTCACAAACAAGAAACATATTAAATGACACTCATTCTCATTACCAGTCATGAAGAAGGCAATCAAAGCCTTAATAAAATATACATTGATTTGTTGTATTGGAAAAATGAAAAAAAAAAAAAGATGGTGACAAATTTGGTGAAGATTTGGAAGAACTAATGGGATCCTCATATATTGTGGTGGCAGTGTTAATTTCTAAAAAACACTGTGGAAAACAATTATTATCTAGTAAAGTTAAAGGTTTGGCATCCCTATGACCTAGTCCTCTATTCCTTGGAATATAACCTGTGGAACACCATCACAAGCATCCTAGGAGCCATATACAGGAATATCATTGCAAAATTACTTTTTATATAAATAAATTATTTTTAATACTACTAAATTAAAAACATCTTAAATTTGTATCAATAATAAAATGGACAAATAATATATTTGTTTTACTTATTAATATGGCCCAAATAATTACATAGGTTTCATTCTTTTAATAAAGTAATATGTAACAATAAAATGTATAAACTATAGCTCACATAAAATCATGGATTTTTTAACAAACTTACTATGTAATGAAAAAATATAATTCATAAATATATGATATGATTCAAATCATATAAAACTCAAAATAAACCATTGTAAACTGTTTTTTATAATTATAATTACATTAGTTTGTATAGTAATTATAAGGATGTATATATAGTTAATAAAATCATTTATACAGGGTGGGAGTGGCAGCACAGGCCTATAATCCCAGCACTTGGGAGGCCGAGGCGGGTGGATTGCTGGAGGCCAGGATTTCAAGAGCAGCCTGGCCAACATGGCGAAACCCCATCTCTACTAAAAATACAAAAATTAGCTGGGTGTGTCTGTAATTCCAGCTACTCAGGATGCTGTGCACGAAAATCGCTTGCACCCAGGAGGTGGAGGTTGCAGTGAGCCAAGATCCCACCACTGCACTCCAGCCTGGGCAACAGAGTAAGGACTCTGTCTAAAAAAAAAAAAAAAAAAAAAAAAATCATTTATTAAAACAAGAAACTATTTTTGAAGACATAATAGAAAAAAATACAATATTTTGTGGGCTCTTAAAATTAGAGACCTATACACCTCCCCCTAACCCCATCCTCCCACTTAGCTTGAGTTAATGTCAAGAACTTTTTAGGAACTGAAATTTTATCTGCTTACATCTACAAAACACAGTAAAGATTTTCTATTTAGTAATGTCTAAGATGGATTTGAGTTAAGTTTAATGGCAAAATAAATTGCCTTAAAATAATTATTTTCAAAATATCAAGTGGGACAGAAATAAAGATATAGCTAATATGAAATTTCTAAAGTATGTGAAAAATATGTGTTTTGATTTAAGAACACAGCCGAGTCTACACCTTAAAGAAAAATCCTCCTTACAGCAGTAATAGTATTTTCTTAAAGCAATTTCTGTTGTTTTGGCCTTTGCCAACCTGACAAGATTTCAGGCATACAAATTGCAGTCTGCTTAGTTTAGCCAAATCAACCTGAAAAGTTCTGCCCATAAAAATCTCTCACTTCTCTAGCTCTTAAACAGATTTAAATGAGGAAAGTCTGGTACTTAATGTTCTCCTGGTTAGGTTGCTTAGCGACCACTCCACCCTGCAGCTTACACTGTGGGTTAGGTGTGAAGTTAACTATTGCAACACTTACTGGAATACAAGTGAACATACAAACAAATGTAATGAAATAACATACCTGTAAAAATCATTTGGCATGTCTTTTCCCAGGATAAATGGAGTTTACTCCTTAATATTAGCTCTATTTTCTTTTTCATAAATTTGATTTCTAAAAGCTCTGTATACCTAATTCCAGAATTGATTGAATGTCTACCTATTGTTTTTTAAAAAGATTTATTGTCATTGATTTAAAGAGTTCACCTTCAGATAGTATATATATGTAAGGTGACTTATGAAGACATCAATAAACATGCTAATCAAGTAAATATTTTAATTCAGAATTTTTTGTGTGTTTGTGAGGGGAAGAGATACGGTTTGGAAACAAAGTTTAGATGTTTAGATTATATTAAGAGTATGAACTTAAAACATTTTCAAAGAAAATGCAAAACACCCCATAAATTGTTATTCTTTAAAATATATTTTTCATGGTTTTCATTCTTTAGTCACATCGTGAGTATCATGAATATGACTAACAAGAGTTGTGATCTCTAAAACTGTAATAAAAATGGTTCTTCTTCAAATGTCTTATTTCAATTTATAACCAAATCTTTGTCTGATTGGTGTTCTATTTTGGATCATTTATATTTATAATTTTCATCTTAAGTGTGTCATAAAAATTATCATTAAGGGTTTTCTTTTTTCAATAAACAAATGAAACATATTCTTACTTGTTTCTAACATACCTGTAAAATGGTGGACCAGATATGGTGCGAAAACATCAAAACCTGGACTAATATATTGGTAACATATAAATATTATTTCTTGTAAAAGATTTTTGATGGATTATTGAGGAGGCATCTAATCTATATTTTGCATTCCTGCTATACATAAAACTAATTACACTTTGAGACAAATTATGGGTTTATGTTATAAGTCTTACAGTCCAGTTTGTTGCCTTACGTCATAAAGAGATATCTGGTTTTTCCCCTTAATCATTAATTAAGTGAATATAGTTATAGTTAATATCTAATAGATGTGTTACTGAAATGCATTGTGTTTGACATGGGAGTAGTTGTATTACTCATGAAAATTTTTTTTAGGTTTAATATTTTCCAGTGAATTGCAATGAATTGACTTCTTTATGAAGAATAAAAGTTATATTAGAGACAAATCATTTTCAAAAATTGGTTGTTTTGGCTTTCTATCATTTTTCTCAATTGAGCTTCATCTTTTCCCCAGGAAAAGAAAATGATTTTAAGTATTTCCCAAGCTGATAAGCATCACCACTGAAGTATGTTAAAGCCCTGATTTCTGTTGATTAATCCTATTGTTATCTTATAACTAAGCTTAAAGTAAACATTTTCATTTATGAGATGTCAAAAATTTTGGAACCAGCAGGTAGCAGAGAAATAAAAAACAAAGCTTAACAACTTGATGGGCTACAAGGCTGCGATTAGTGTGGGAAATAAAAAAAGAGAGTTCTGATCTTGAATACAAAAATAGTACTAATTTGAACATGCATGACAGTATTTCTGTGCATAACACCCTAGAATGTCTTATGTGATGATGGTATGAGAAATAAATTCTTGAAATTGTAAATAAATGCATTTTTCATATGTATTCTTTCTGTTTAGATTGATCAGTTCAATAAAGGAGACACAAAATGGATCACAGAATTTCCTAAGTGGGAATTCAGTGCCTAGAAGTTGTCTTTAAATCTTCTTATTGTTATTGACCTCATGGTCCCTTGTTCTGCTGAGTGTGCCCAAGGCAGTTCTTCTTGCCAGTGCCTCAAAAGAAGCATTGATTCTCTCCTAACTATTCAGCACAGCACAGACCAGCAGATTAAGTGAGGTGCTAATGTCAAGATCGAGATTAGGGAGAAAAATAATTCAAAGACATGGAGAGGCATATAAGATTCAGTAATGAAGTTATTGCCTGCATTAAAGAACACACACATAGACAGACATTTATTGAAGAATATAAAAATGGATATAAAAAAGCATAATTGCCAGTGACAAAAACTAAAATAAAAGAAAAAAGAGAAAATGAGGTGTTCTTTGAATAAACAAGTAACATTTGGGTAAGGAGGGTGGTGGAGCGGACAAAAGTGAGATGACAGATGGAGCTGGCTTACCAAAGTGCAAGATTATACTAAAGAACTTCAACTTAACTTTCAACAAAGGTTTATAAGGTTCTCTAGCACAGACTGGAATACCTTTCCCTGTAGTAGAAAATGAAATATTAAAAGACTTTATTATTGCACTGGAGCAGATAATTAGACAATTAAAACTATTAAAATTTGATAGAATATCAGAACTATAAAGCATGCCTGCCAAGTTTTAGCTTTACAAACTAATACTTGGTTTTTGAAACATTACCCTTGCATTTAAAATTTATCAGCACTTTGTTGCTGAATAAGTTTGATTTCTATTATTGGGAAGAAGAAATGTTGAAGATAGAAGTACAGTATTGTGTCATAGAAAAATAATAAATGTGTAAAGAAATCATATATAGAAAGTCAAAAGAACAAGGCTGTGCAATGGTGGAAAAAGGTTATGAATTAAAGAAAATAGTATTAGCTAGGAATAGTGCTTTTGAGAGAAAGATTAATATCAAAAATCTTTCATAGAGAGAATGTATACAGAGGAACAAGCATTCTCAAGGCAAATTTGTAAAATTGTTATATATTTTTATGATTTCAACTACCTACAAATGTAATACACACAATAACCTAAGGCACAGAAAATATTTTAGCAACAAGAAAATGGAAGTTAATTTAAGATTGATAGTAAAAATTCTAACAGAGTTTTTTGAAATCTTTACATAATACGTAATTTAGAATTATTAAGGCTAGTCTAATATTTTACTAGCAGGAATAGAGCAATTAGGATTTGACTTTTAACTAGGACAAAGGTGGAAATATAATCATTCTGGGCAAATTAAGTCTGTTTTGTTATTCTGCCTCAAAAATACAATGTCCTGTGGTTGTCATTTGATCATTGCTATAGCAATATCAGGGCCTGGTTTGTACTATAAAAATAAGCTTAAATATTTGAATTTAGAACCATCCTGAGAGTCTAGTAAATTTCTGATTGATTTATTAAACCACTAATAAGTCACAATTAAAATGTGAAGAACATCTGATTTTATATTTTGGATTTTAGATAAAAGTTGGATCACATTTTATGAGAACATTGTAGTGTTTTGAAATTTCCACCAATATATTAATGTATTTCTGAGTAAAATGTGTTAATTTATTTTCAGTTTTATTAAGAATCTGGTTTATCCCTTTTAGGATAACATTGAGGTTTTAATTCATTTGTCAAGAAAAGCTATGAGTTTCAAAAATAAAGTAATTTTTTTTTTTTTTTTTTTTTACTAAACAATATTGTTTCAGAGAAGTATATTATATTTAAAGAGTTAATGTTTAAGATTTTCAGTCAAGATGACTAATGACATTTAGGAAATCCTACTTTCTGTTCTAAAGGAATATTCATTGAATTTTTCCTAGAAAGCCACGTTCAAAAATAAGAAAAGGAAATCTCCAAGTGATCCGAAATAATATGGACATCCAGAATTGTGAGCAGGTGTTAAACTCACAGGGCCCACAAAAGGACAAGGAACAAATACGAAACTTAAAAAGCAGGACTTAAAACTCACAGAGAACTCATCGTTAAAACCAGCCTGAATAAAGCCTGAAGTCAGAAAGGCATTACATTGTCTATGAATAAGAACCAGAATATATCTGTCTGCTCTCTTGGGGCTCAGGTAAAGATAGTACCCTATCTAAGCTGAAATATAGGAGAATCAACCATTAAAAGATCAAAAACCTAAATCTCACTAGGTGTTAGCTTTAGTAAAAAGAAAATGGGAGTTAAATTTAAGACAAAAGTCACTTTAATTCACAACGGCATTTGATCTTCTTGTATTTTCACATAGGTGAGCATTGGTCTGAAATTTCCCAGAAAAGGGTAACAATAGATGCACCACAGAGGAAAGGTGGAAGATGATTACTGCTGAGGATAAATGAATAAACAAAAGCTATAGAATATATACATGGAAAGTATTACCACTACATGGAAAACCATCTACAGACTCAAGCCATGGAAATTCACAACAGAATTCGGAAAGAATGCATAGCAGGCTGAGAGGGCTTGTAAAAAATCTGTATTGAAATTGTGGCTTTTATTCTTTATTGGAATCTTTGGCAAAGCGTTTGAAAACTAGTTATCCAGGTGCCATGCTTGGAGGTTTTGGTAAACTCTAAGTTTGTAAGTCGACTCTAAGATACTGCCAGTGGTTTTTAATATTCAAAAAGTTTTGGGAAAAATAGATTCCATGAAATGACCATAAAAGATTATAAAAATCGAAAATAAAAAATATGGCCACTTTAATTTAAAAATTTGTCATATTTTTAGACTAAAGAAGCTCAGAGCTCCCTAACATCATTGTTCTTTGAGTATGTTATAGTTTACTGTGAGATACAAATTATCATAAATTTTAATTGCAAATGACTTCAAAACCATTAAAAAGCCTATAGTTGAAATTAATTTAGAACATTTTTGTGTTTCTCTTTGTAAAATTTCTGAATTCAATGTACATGTATAATTGTGTGACTTTATACTTAGTCCCTGCCACTAGAAAGGGTTTGGTATTGGCCACACTACATGATCCCCTCTCCAACCTTCCAGTTAGTCTTAGTTTTGGCTGCTGTGACAAAATACTATTAAGTGGGTGGCTTATAAATAACAAATATCTATTTCCCATAGTTCTGGAGGTTGAGAAGTCCACAGTCAAGTTTCTGACATATTCAGAGTCTGATAAGGGTGTTCTTCCTGGTTCATAGGTAGGACCTTCTCATGTTCTCACATGGTAGGAGAGGCAAGACAGCTCTGGAACTTTTTTTATGAGGGCACTAATCTCACTGCTGAGGGGCTCTGCTCAGCATACATAATCATTCCCCAAAGGCTCCATCTCCTAATACCATCACGTTGGTGATTTCTTTCAATATATACATTTTGGCAGGACACACATATACAGACCATATCGTAGTAGATGATTATTTATTACAATTTTTTCTTTTCAATGGCATTTCTTGTTTTGTATACATATAAAGTATATTTAATTCTGTACATATTTTTCTATAATCTAGGATTATTGTTGAATTTTTCTAGAAATTGTGATTCCCATCATCTAATCTTAGTCACAGTTTGAAATTTGATGAAATGTCATAATGAACTGTTTTTTACAAATTGAAAACACTATTTATTTAAAAACTAGCTACTAGTATATAAAAGAAGCATCTTAAAATTGATTTTCTAGGTACTTTGTCATATATAAATTATCACATATGATTATATCATTTATCTACTAAATTATCATGTAACTTTTATGATTTCATAGAACTCTACTTACTGAATAAAACAAAACATCTGCTTTAATATTCCCTATTTTATTTAAAAGATGCTAGAGTTTTTCAACATTTTCTCTGCTATTTTTAAAACATTATTTTAAAAATGATTTTTAAAGCTGAAATTTTTGTACTTAAGTGTTTGACATTTAAAATAACAAATTATTTTTTATGAGGGCACTAATCTCACTGCTGAGGGCTCTGCTCAGCATACATAATCATTCCCCAAAGGCTCCATCTCCTAATACCATCACATTGGTGATTTCTTTCAATATATACATTTTGGCGGGACACACATATACAGACCATATCGTAGTAGATGATTATTTATTACAATAAAAGTACATACATATGTATGTACTTTACGGTCCAAGCATAATAAATGATATTTTTTATTTTAGTCATCAAAGTCACACATAAATATGATTTAAAAATAAGGAAACAGAAAAGAAAAAAAGGAAGAAAGAATGAAAGAAAGAGGCAAAAATGAAGAAAGGGGGAAAAAAACAAGGAGGGAAGAAAGGAGAAAAGAAACATTAACATACACAAGTGTATTTTAGTGTGCCTCAATAATTCTTCTTATTCTTAAGCTTAAAAATTTACTGAAAATTTATACAATTAAGCAATGATGTCATGGAATGAATAGTTATATCAGCAATGCCACTAAGAGTTTTATACTTAGAAATTACTACAAAAATATTCAGCATGGGCAGAAATAACATTGAAACTATAACCTTTTATGAGGACATAAAAGAATCACATTGAACCCAATAAGCTAATCACAATGTTTTGCAGCTAATATCTGAAGACAAAGTAATACTCATAAGTGCAGAACAATTCTCTTACCTAGCTTGTAAGGCACTTATCAGTGTCATTTGATGTTAATAAAACAAGAGAAATAGAAGGATATGATTGCTGAAGACTATGATTAATAACTACAATGATAACATGTCAGTTGATATATATAAACCACAAAAACCGATTGTCGAAGAAAAAATATTTTCATTAGAAACTGGTGAATCTGAAGATATTAATGACTGTGCTTGATGAATAACACTAGCTATAAATCCTGGAGACATTACTGAAAGAACATAAATTATCCTTCGAAATTTAAAACAAACAACTGGAGTGAGTGGACTTGCCATTTGCTCAAGTGTGCCCTCTAAGTATTAATGTTTTCTAAATATTCTGTGATGAGATGAAGACTTGGAAACACTGAGATTAAATTTTCTGTGCCAATACTTAGTGAATTAGAAGGTAGAGCAAAAGCATGCACCAAAATGCAAGACAGAGGGGTAAAAAGATGGCAGACAAGAAACAGAATAGGGGGCATGGAGATACAAGGAGGCTCTGTAGCATACTGATAGTGACAGGAGACAAAAGAATTCCTAGGCAGACAGGGACAGGTCCCTGGCAAAACACCCAATCTTCAAGCCAAATACAGTTTAAAGCTTGAAAACTGAGCTGCTGGTTCTGGATAGAGTCCATGATCTGAGTGAGAACTTCTATCCCTGTCTTACTCTCTGTCTCTCTCAACCGGTTCCTTCTGGATGATGCCTTTTAACCAACGGAATAATGCTTTTTCCAGGACCACCCATTGACCAATCAGCATGCACTCCCCTATTCTATGTCCATAAAAACCCTAGACTAAGCCACACAGAGGGCTATCCATTTTACGTCCCCTCTCCTTGTCAAGAGCTTTTCTGTTGCTCAGTAAAATTATTCTCTGCTTTGCTCTCTCCAGTGTCCACATACCTCATTTCTCTTAGTCTCAGGACAATAACCCAAAACCCACCAAATGGCAGGTGTGAAGAAAGCTGTAACACTCCTGGCTGGCTTGCTGGGCTGCAGAGAGTGGGAATAAAAGAGCTGTAACATGCTCAGCTCCCCAGACTATCAGAGAGGAAGCTGTGAGATGCTCCCACTGGCTGAGCTATGGGAGTGAAGAGCTGCAACATGTCCTGGGGGCTCAGACCTCAGGACGCCTCGAGCAAGAGCTGTTAACACCTATTGGGGCCACAAAATTGCTGGCATCTCCTAGTTTTGGGGTGCCACCACATTCCTCTCTTCTAGACACCTGTACCCAATGTAGAAGCTGTTCGAGGCATACTCGGTCCATCCATGGGCTGAGCTTGGAGCCACAGCAGGTGCGGTATCCAGGCTGGAGTGTGGGCGCAGTACCGCCTTCCAGGCTGAGTGAGCGGAGCAAGCGCAGTGGGTCGAGTGAGGCCTGAGCAGAGGTGGCTACGGCCACAGAGATTTCCAGCTGGCAAAGAAGCACCAAAGGAATCTTGTAACATTTTGTCCAAAAACGAATAAGTAGGAGGAAATAAAGTGATGGTGGAGAGAGAATATTTGAAAAGAAAAAAAGATATTATCTGAGATTATTCTGAAGTGAAGAAACTTGTAAGTTGTCTAACTGAGAAGACCTCTGAGTGTAGAATGGATACATTATAGTAAAATTGCAGCTCTTCAGGCAGAGAGAAAATCCTGGAATCTACCAGAGATGCAAAGTAAGGTTATCTACAGATGAATAATATCAAGACAGCAAAGCTTTCTTTTGTCTATAGTATCTAAAAAGGGAAATTTATACTTCTTATATTATTCCCATGAAGGGACTATCAAAGCATGTGCTTCTGCAAGTAAAGAGAGAAAAATAATGCAAAAAAAAGGATACAAAGTTAACAAGGATGAATATTGGTAAAACATAGTAATAAATTTACTAAATATTAACAATAGGAAATAAGAAAAAGAAAACATTGACGTAGTGTCTATTAATACATTTGTACTAAACATTATGCAACAATAACATGGGAATCAGGAGAGGAAAATTTCAAAGAAACTAAAATATACCATGTTATTTGTTGTGTTCTGGATAAAAAAGCCAGCATTGATTCATATTTAGGAAAAGAGTAGATTTTTAAATATTAACAGTTAAAGGGAATATTATAAAGACATTTGTACTATGTATCCCTGAAGATGAAAATTAAGGGAATAAAGAAAAATCAATTAACCTAAAAAGTCAGAAAAGAGGGCAAGAACAAATATAATGATGTCAAAACACCATAGAAGAGTTCAGACTGTCAGTAATTATGACAGATGTAAACAGGCTTAGGTTCATATTAGATAATTTAAACATCTTTGATCAGGTAGAAGCTATAATTTAGATGTATGTTGTTTTAAGATAAATACCTAAATCAGAGGACACAACAAAGTTGAATGCAAAGGGATAGAAAAGTGCAAGCCATAAAATGCTATCTGTAAATCCTGGTGGATCAAAGTTAGCCTTGGACAACTGACAATGCAAGGTAAATAGTGCAAAAAAATGCAACGATAGACTCTTCTAAATATGTTTTTAAAGAGCAAAATGTACAAAAATGAAAGGAGATGAAAAATAACAATTGAAACCTATTAGATGGCTCTAAGGCTCCATTGCCAACAAATGAGATGAAAACAAGTAGTAATTTGTGTTTGTGTTCTTTTCAAATTTGTTAAGATTATCAATATGTGTTTTAGTGTAATAATTACTTCATACAGTTTGGTTTGATATAAAGTTATTATTACATTATTTTTTGTTCAGTGTTTATACGTTTATTGAGTGCCCTCCAACTCTGAAGAATGATTTCAGAAACGGTAAGGAAGAGACTTGAGATGAAGTTCTCACAATTGAGTAGGACCCTAGACCTCACAAACTCTGTTTCTTAGATATTTGAGCTACTTGTTTTTTCAGAGCAGACACTCAAAAACTTAATTTTAAAATTATATCTAATATACAGAAAATCTAGAATAATGTAAAACCTTCTTTATACTCTTTTTTAAAAGTTTACTCATCATTAACATTTTGCCACTTATTTTTAAATTATACTTTAAGTTCTGGGATACATGTGCAAAACGTGCAGGTTTGTTACACGGGTATACACTTGCCATGATGGTTTGCTGCACCCATCAACCTGTCATCTACATTAGGTGCTTCTCCTAATGCAATCCCTCCCCTAGAACCTCACCCCCTGACAGGCTCCAGTGTGTGATGTTCCTCTCCCTATGTCCATGTGTTCCCATTGTTCAACTCCCACTTATGAGTGAGAACATGTGGTATTTGGTTTTCTGGAAAGGACATGAATGCATCTTTTTTTGTGGCTGCATAGTGTTGCATGGTGTATATGTGCCACATTTTCTTTATCCAGTCTATAATTGATGGGCATTTGGGTTGGTTCCTATTCTCTGCTATTGTAAATAGTGCCTCAATAAAAATATGTGTGCATGTGTCTTTATAGTAGAAAGATTTATAATCTTTTGCGTATATAGCCAGTAATAGGATTGCTAGGTCAAATGGTATTTCTGGTTCTAGATCCTTGAGGAATCACCACACTGTCTTCCACAGTGGTGGAATTAATTTACACTCCCACCAACAGTGTAAACGTGTTCCTATTTTTCCACATCCTCTCCAGCATCTGCTGTTTCCTGACTTTTTAATGATCGTCGTTCTAACTGGCATGGGATGGTGTCTCATTGTGGTTTTGATTTGCATTTCTCTAATGACCAGTGATGTTGAGCTTTTTTTCATGTTTGTTGGCTGCATAAATGTCTTCTTCTTCTTTCTTCTTTCTTCTCTTTCTTCTTTCTTCTTTCTTCTTTCTTCTTTCTTCTTTCTTCTTTCTTCTTTCTTCTTTCTTCTTTCTTCTTTCTTCTTTCTTCTTTCTTCTTTCTTCTTTCTTCTTTCTTCTTTCTTCTTTCTTCTTTCTTCTTTCTCCTTCTCCTTCTCCTTCTCCTTCTCCTTCTCCTTCTCCTTCTCCTTCTCCTTCTCCTTCTCCTTCTCCTTCTCCTTCTCCTTCTCCTTCTCCTTCTTCTTCTTCTTCTTCTTCTTCTTCTTCTTCTTCTTCTTCTTCTTCTTCTTCTTCTTCTTCTTTTTATTTGAGACAGAGTCTCGCTCTGTCACCCAGGCTGGAGTGCAGTGGCCGGATCTCAGCTCACTGCAAGCTCCACCTCCCGGGTTTACGCCATTCTCCTGCCTCAGCCTCCTGAGTAGCTGGGACTACAGTCGCCCACCACCTCTTCCGGCTAGTTTTTTGTATTTTTTAGTAGAGACGGGATTTCACCAGGTTAGCCAGGACGGTCTCAATCTCCTGACCTCGTGATCCGCCCGTCAAATGTCTTCTTTTGAGAAGTGTCTGTTCATATTCTTTGCCCACTTTTTAATGGAGTTGTTTGTTTTTTTCTTGTAAATTTGTTTAAGTTCTTTTTAGATTCTGGATATTAGCCCTTTGTCAGATGGGTAGATTGCAAAATTTTCTCCCATTCTGTAGGTTGCTTGTTCACTCTGATGACAGTTTCTTTTGCTGTGCTGAAGCTCTTTTGTTTAATTAGATCCCATTTGTCAATTGTAACTTTTGCTGCCATTTCTTTTGGTATTTTAGTCATGAAATCTTTGCCCATGCCTATGTCCTGAATGGTATTGCCTAGGTTTTCTTCTAGGGTTTTTAATGGTATTAGGTCTGACGTTTAATTCTTTAATCCTCTTGAGTTAGTTTCTGTATAAGGCTTAAGGAAGGCGTCCAGTTTCAGATTTTATATGGCTAGCTATTTTTCCCAACACCGTTTATTAAATAGAGAATCTTTTCCCCGTTGCTTGTTTTTCTCAGATTTGTCTAAGATCAGATGGTTGTAGATGTGTGGCATTTTTCCTGAGGCCTCTGTTCTGTTCCATTGGTCTGTATATTTATTTGCTACCAGTACCATGCTGTTTTGGTTACATTATTTTATACAATAAAGATCTCATAGTTTATTAATCCTATTGGGTTAATATTGTTGGATTGTTTAGAATTGCATTTTAAAACACTGTTTTACTTATTAGTCCTACAATTCATGGTTTTTCAAAGTACTGGAAAACATATTAAAATATTATATTAAATGATCAGACTGAACCCTAACATATAGAGATAGGACATTGTTATTACCTTGGTTTGTGTTGTTTCAAACATGATGATGATGATGAAAATTATGATGATTATTATAATTCTCATTTATTGAATTCCTACACTAAGTATGGGATGAGTGATTGCTTAACACATGTTCTACTAATACTCTCAATAGTATTATTTTTCCTTTCATGTAAATGAGGACATAGAGGCATGAAGTTAATAGGTGGCAGAATAGAATAGAAATCAGTCAGTCTTGATATAACAGGAATCCCAGCTAGAACATAAACTGGAACTTAGAAATGACTGTACGTTTCTTGCAAACAATTATTGCCACCTTGCCAGAGAGTCATTAAATCTTGCTTCAGTTAACAAAGGGTTTGTTCTTGTATGAATTACCGAGGATTCTGCTACTTATGTACTTCTCTAAACTGATTGAAACTTAGAGAATTGTTGGATGTGGCAGTAGGAGAGAGGAGTTCAGCCTATTAATAAAAAAGAGAACTTAGAAGAGCTGTTTCACTAAAAACCTTGTCACTTTATAACATTCATTTTATCTTAAGTGGTGCTATTTACTTCGCCAACTACCATATAACTAGTTATTTTTGAATATCAAGCTAAAATAGGTTTTAGCAAATGACAATTACACTCCCACACACACACACTGAAAAACATATTAATATAAGACAAAATATTGATTCAGAGTGCCTGTATTTTCAACTGCTACTGTGGGGTAATTACTTTAACAATGAAAAGAAGAGAACACAGTATAAATAATACATTTTTATTCATGTAATAAAAAATATAATACAGCTATCTAATATGACAACGTGATAATAGTATAGTATATACTATCTGTATTATATTTATATGCATAGATTGTTTTAATATATATGCTATCTAATATAGTAACATACAGTAGTATAGATAATATAGTATAGATTATAATATAATAGATTACAACAATCTATAACAGAATACAGTATAGCTGCAATATTGTACAATACAATATAATGGATAATACAATACAATATATCAATATTACAATAATATATATATGCTGTGAGTTGAATTGTGTGTCCCCAAATTTCTATATTTAAACCCTAAACCCTAGTACCTCAAAATGTGAGCTTATATGGCAATAGGGTCATTGAGATTTAAGTACTTAAGGTGAGTTCTTATTGGAGTATGCTTCCTAATCTAGTATGACTGGTATACTTTAAAAAAGCGATATCTGCATCTGGATATGCACACAAGGATAATGCCATGTGAAAATGAAGGGAGAGATTGGGGGATGTTTCCTGAAGTGAATTATGCCAGAAGTGGCCAGCATACTACCAGAAGCTTTGGGAGAGGGAGGGAACGGTTTCTCCCTCACAGCCCTCTGAAGGAACCAACCCTATTCATACTTTGATCTTCGACTTTTAGCCTCCAGAACTGTGAGACAATCAATTTCTGTCGTTTAAGGCACCCAGTTTGTGGAACTTTGTTCCAGCAGCCCTAGCAAGTTAAAATACTGTATAATACCATGCTACAGAAGATAGTTAATGCATTTACCTAATATACTAATATATTTATCTACTTATCTAATATAAAATGTATTGCCCCCCCCATTCTGAAAGACACAAGAAGTTCTGAACTAGAAAAAAAATGCAGTTGGTAAATTAGGCAGAGTTTTATTGTATTTAAATACCTTAAATGCAAAAATGTCAGTTGTAACTGGTCTTGTTGATGTGGGTAACGTTTATGCAAACATAACTGCTCGTAGAAAAGTAATAAAGAGTTGGAGTGACCTTTGAGGTGATTTAATCTAGCACCTGTCTCAGTACTGCAATACTCTCCATAAGATCCTTGAAGGACAGCCAATTACTTCCTTTCATGGGAGCAGACACAGAGCTATGACTGACTGCCTAAAGGCACCAGGGAAAGGTTTAAAAGAGGAAGTGATAATTAGACTGAGTTGAAACATGGAAAAGAACAGCAGATTTCCCTAAGGCTAGAGTGTAATGTGTGGGAGAAAATAAGGTGGGAGGTTTGCTGGAAAAGATAGCCTAGCCGGATTGTGAAGTGTCTTACACACCATACAAAGGAGGATTGACTTGTCTCTTAGGTATTAGGGAGTTTGGGGGACACTTTTCACCTAAGAGTAATAAGATATAGAGTAAATGCTCCTATTTTTAATAGATATTTTACAAAGTGCCTACTTATAAAAGAATGGAGGTACTTTAGAGATCCAGTTAGAGTGCAGACCTCTCTATCAATGAGATAATGCTACTTTTTTGTTTAATATTAAGTAATTGGCAATTCCTTATTTGATATCATTTGATTACTGGACCTGTCTTATCATCAGATTCCATCCCAATAGTATCTTCTATCACTCACTACTATACCTCCTATGCATTGGCCACATTGAAATTATTTAATATGAGATAAATACACATTTTCTTAACAGTGTTGTGCCTTTACACAAGCTACTCTAATTACTTGAAATAAAATTTTTCCCAAAACTTGACTAACAAAATATTATTTATCTTTCAGATACAACTCAATGACTACCTACATTTTGAAGTACTTCTAAGTAGCCAAAGCAATATTATACTTCCCCATTCTGCTCTCAGGGCACTTAGAAATTGACTCCATAGAAAAATTTATTTCATTATTCTTATTTGCATGATTTTGTAACCAGACACGCAGTGATATATGCCCCTTTGTGAATAATAATATTAGATTTATTTCTGTATTTTCAGTCTACAAGGAGAGTGTTTTGTACATAATATAAAATTAAAAAATTTTGGTCACATAAAAAAGAATGAATATTATATTCGGTAGCTTCTCCAAAAATTATCTTTAACTCTAATGTAAATAAATTAGATACCATATATGATAATTACTAACAGAAACATTCAATTAATGCAACTGCTATAATTAAGGGAAGTCACACAAAAAATAGTGGAAACTAGAGGATAAATAAAATGTCTTAAGATTAGAAAAATGTATTAGGAAATCTTCCCTATATATCCATTATGAAAAAAATGGAAACTCATTGAAAAGTACCCTATATGACCTAATTGTACTTTTTATGTTTTTCTATGGCACTGGCCTACAGAAATGAATTGAAAATTCTACTAAAGTTTTACAAAATATCAGTAACCAATGTGAATATTTCAGATTGAAATTTGAGGTTGAACTCACAATATAAAACTGCAAAATAAGAACTTACAAAAGTTCTAGGGGGCGGGGGGAGGGATTGCATTGGGAGTTATACCTTATGTAAATGACAAGTTGATGGGTGCTGACGAGTTGATGGGTGCAACACACCAACGTGGCACAAGTATACATATGTAACAAACCTGCACGTTATGCACATGTACCCTAGAACTTAAAGTATAATAATAAAGAAAAAAAAGTTCTAATAGATGAGTGTAAGTATTTATTTATACAAAGAAACTGTGGCTTTTAAATTTTTTGACTTGAAGGAATCTTGTCATTTTTCTAAGCCCGTAAGTATCATTTAGAAGAAAAAGATTTAAATTTTAGTCCTGTATGGTTTGAAATATAGTGAACTAATTTTTAAAACAATTTTATACGAAAAGGAAATAAAAGTTGTCTCTTGGATTTCTTTGTCTTTCACTTGCCCTCCCTAGGTACATTCTGCTTCAATGTTTGGGTATATTGGAGGAGCTGCTTGGCTTCTGCAGCTTTGTGCTGGGGGATGAGTACTTGGCAGAGTGGGGACATCTGGACCTCTTTCTCTCTAGGACTATCTGTTGGCCACCAAGTTGCTGCTAGATATGTTGGCAATTGCAAGTAAAAACCTCAGCAGCTGTAATTTATGAGACGATCTTTCTTGGCTTTGCTTCAGTTTCTGCTGTCACAGAAGACCCTTCCGGCAATCGGCAGAGACTCCCATTCAGCTGTAGCCTGATCTACAGAAGTCCTCTTTGTTCCAGCTATGAAAATATATAGGGAAAAAATAGAATTTGGAGGAATAGAGACATAAATTCATATCATTCATCCAAATTACACAGATATGGATTTATTATAATTTTATCCAAAATGTATGCTAGAGTTTCAGTGGAAGTCTAAGTTTCTCATACCAGTATTTAACAGGGGAAATTGGTCATAAATACATTTTAGATTGACCTTTCTTCAGCCCTTGTTTTTATAGACAGATATTACTAAAGCAACCCTCATAGCCACACACACATTAGAGACTTCCAGTTATTGATTATAATTAGAATCACATCCCTTTTTGCTACCATGAGAATGCGGTTCTATAGAATTGCCTGTTGATGAATTGTTTCAAAAACACTCGTGAGTCGGATGATATTAATTAATGTGCTTCTCCATGATTTAAAATTACAGATTGCCCAAGAACTATGACTAAGTAGGTCATCCTGAAAAGTAATCGTATATATAAATGATTACATATATATGATTACATATACATATAGTGTGTGTATGCTTGTGCATGTGTATAAATTTTTGTGACTTCCTTTAATTATAGCAGTTGGATTAATTGAATGTTCCTGTTAGTAATTATCATACATGGTATCTAATTTATTTACATTAGAGTTAAAGATAATTTTGGGGGAAGGTACTGTCCCAATCTTTAATAAGTTTGTAGCTAATAATTACTAACCAAGTTCAGTACTTTAGTTATCTTGGTGAAAAAATGTTTTAAAATGTAGCCTGAATCATAGCAAAGTGGTCAGAAGCAAGGTCTCCAGAGTCAAATTGTATGAGTTATCTCCAAAATGGTAATAATAATAGTGTCTCTTTCACATGATTGTTGTGAGGACTAAATGAAATGACAGTTCTTAAAGATTATTCATCATCTGATGGCTGAAGAAAATGTTAACTAATATCATGGCATGAGGAAGAAATTTGAGTCATTAATTATAATTTATCTCAATATGAAAGCAGAAGTTGATCCTACCAGCTTATACTTTTTCATCTCGTTTTCCAACAGAGAGGAGAACATATATATTCAGTCAAGTCTTCTTGACTGAATATCATTTGGACTACATTTAAACTACAACCCAGCCCGCCTCCTACTGCCTCTATCCCTCTCTCTCTCTCTATATATATAATATATATAATTGATATATACTATATACTATTGATATATATAGTATATATATATACTATATACTATTGATATATATAGTATATATATTGATATATACTATATACTATATAGTATATATATTGATATATACTATATACTATATTGATATATAATATATATTTATATATCATATATTATATAATATATAAATATATAACATATATAAAATATGCAATATACCATATATTATATATAAATAATATATAAAATATATAATACATTGTAAAAGTATATTACATGATATGTACATAATATATTATATATAATAATTATATACAATTATATATTATACATAAATAATTATATATTATATAAATATATAATATATTGCATATTTTATATAAACATATTTAATATATTATAAAATATGTATTAATTTACATATTATTTAATATGTAAATATTTACATATGTATTATTTACATATAACATAATATATATTATAAAATATAGTATATTTTATATATATATAATATGATATAAATAATGCATTGTAATATATAAATAAATAACATAAATAATATATCACATATAATATAATGTAATATATATGTTATATATAAAAATGTAATATATATACAATATATATATTTTAAAAAATATATTTATATATAAATATAATATATATTTTAATATTTTGCATATAGAAATTATATATTATATATATATGATATATTACTATTTATATTATAATTCATATAAGTAATATAGATCATATAATATATTATATATGAAATACATTATAATAAAAATAAAAATAAAATATACTATAATATATTTTAACAAAACATATATTATAAAATATAATTATAATATTTATAATTATATTAGAATATAATATATAAAATATGTATTATAAAATATATATTAATTTATGTATTATATAAATTTTATATAATATAAATTTCATAAAATATATATTTTATTATATATTATATTATATAATATATATTTATGTTATATTATTATAAATATAATTATATTTTATAATATATATTTTGTTAAAATATGTCATAATAAAAATATAATATTTTTATTATGATATATTTCATATATTATGTATTATATAGTATATTTTATATACTATATAATGTATAATTATATATAATTTTATATATTACATATTTATATACTATATAATGTATAATTATATATAATTTTATATATTATATATTTATATATTTTATAATATAATTTATATATTATTTTATATATAATATATTATATAATATATATTTTATATATAATGTAATATATAATATAATATATAATTAATGTATGTAATATATGAAACATATAAAATATATATTATATTTTTATATATTACATTATGTGTTATATATAATATATATAATTTATATGTTATATGTTATATATAGTATATATATATGCTGAATTAGTCATGCATGTGAAGATCTCACAGTAAAGCCTTCCCTGAGGAAGAGGAAACACTTGCAACAATACTGAGCTATACTGAGTTTGGCTCATTGGAAAATCAGAAACCTGGCAGCATTTAAGAAGTTTGGTAAGAAAAATAGAGAAGATGCTATTACAGCTGTAAGATGCTACCTGATACTTAGCCAAGGACTAGTTCATATAGGGCCTTGTGGAAATCAGGAGGTTAGACTTTATTCCAAGTTTCGTAAAATACCATCAGGGAATTTGGGGAACAAAGGAATTGACTAATATCTTATAAAGACCTCCCTGACAGGCAAGAAGAGAGAGAATGGTCCAGGAGTATGAAAGCAAAGAAGTAGATCCTTTGTAAAATGTTTTCACTGCATGGCGATTTGATCTATTTTGGGAATCACAAAATCCTTTTTAAAATGTCTTCAAGAAAAGCAAAAAAAAAAAAAAAAAAATTCTAATCTAAATAAAAAGAAGAGTCAAACTTCTGATGAGTAAGTAGTCTGTATTTAGTCGATGGATGATTAAAGATCATTCTACTGTGGTGGTTTCCTGAACTACACTAAAAAAACTAAGCAATCCCATCTACTTCATCCTATATCAGTATTTGCATCATCATTAGCAATTTTAAGTTTAGGTTTCATTCTTTTCTCCTTTCCTTACCTTTCTTGTTTATTTGCAAACTTAAATTACATTGTATAGTACATATCTGCATAATGTGCATACAGTATGTAGCTGAAGAATCAGTCTTCAATTATTTGTTTGGGTTATTTTTTATTTGAATAAATAAAAGTAGAGAAATTCATTGTGGGATGATAAATAAATTTATTAACCTTTACAAATTAGATACATGTACAAATATCCTAGGCATAATATCAATGCATATTCTATGAGTCACTTTAATTTAAACAATCGACAGATTTTTTTGTGTGCTGTATAGTGTATTAGTCCATTCTTATGCTGCTATAAAAAACTTCCTGAGACTGGGTATTTATTTAAAAATGCGGTTTAATTGACTTACAGTTCTGCATGGCTGGGAAGGCCTCAAGAAACTTACAATCATGGTGCAAGGGCAGGCAAACATATCCCTCTTCACATGATGGCAGGAAGGGAAAGAATGACAGTTGAGTGAAGGGGGAAGTCCCTTATAAAACCATCAGATCTGGTGAGAACTTACGCACTATCATGAGAATAGTGCTGGGGAAACCACTCCTATGATTCAATTACCTCCCACCAGGTCTCTCCCATGACATGTGGGGATTTGGGGAACTATAATTCAACATGCAATTTGGGTAGGACACTGCCAAACTATATCATATAGTCAAAATGTATTACCAAATAAACACAATGACTTTAAGAGAAAACAATGAGATAATAGTATACATTATCAGAGAAGGTTAAGACAACAGATGCTTAATTCTGAATACACAGAAAGTTGAAAATCAGAAATCTTAGGTCAGTATTCTTTGTCACAATTATAAGGAATATATTTCTTTTATAAGTATTTTTATATTTTATATTTATCTGCTTGTTTCTAAAATTCCATCTTATAAGCTAGATATATTGTCATCAATGATTTATAAAGCCTTTAATTAATGTGACTTTCTTTCTTATCTTTCTTTCTTTCTTTCTTCTTTTTTTTTTTTTGAAGACAGGATCCTGATCTGTTGCTACAGCTGGAGTGCAGTGGCACAAGCATAACTCACTGCAGGCAGCTTCAAACTCCTCCATCCAAGTGATCCTCCCACCTCAGCCTCCCAGGTAGCTAGGAGTGCGTGCCACCACACTGGGTTAATTTTTTATGGAGACAGAGGTGTTTCTGTGTTGCCTAGACTGGTCTTGAATCCCTGGTCTCAAGTATTCCTCCTGTCTCGGCCTTTCAAAGTGCTGAAATTACAGGCAAAAGCCACTGCATCTGGCCTAAAGTGACTTTCTTAATCTGCTGAAATTGTATGACATTTGTTAATTTTATTATGTATGCATATGGGATATCGATGTACACAAATGTGCTTATATATTCAACATCATGACTCAATTTTAAGATTTTATATTAAATAACTTTCACAAATATATGTAATGATTGTAATTTTTTTTAGTTTTAGAATTGTTAGCATCCCATGAAAACAATAGAAAATGTACTTAATAGAAATGCTAGATCAAACTTTAAACGTAAGAAAAAAATTGTCAAGAAAATCTACTGAGATCATTCATAAATCAGTATGTGTAGAATTAAAAATGTGACAGCATTCTTAGCTAGACTTCATGAAAAACCTGTATAATCTTGAGAGCATGTCCTGACATTTAAAGTATGTATAGCAACTCGTTGTATCAGAAATGTCCTATATTCCAAGACAGTAGCTCAGATACACTTTAGAAACATCTGCCGAAGCTGCTTGATTTTTGGAAAATTTTGTGTTTACGAATGAAACACAGATAGAACTATTCAAAATACACGATATTCCTAAAAGGCAGAAAAATTGATCATTTTTAATTTTTAGTTTTTGTGAGTACTTAATAGGTGTATATATTTATGGGGTATACGACACGTTTTGATACAGTCATGCAGTGTAAAATAATCACACTGTGAAGACTGAGGACCCATCCCCTCGAGCATTTTTCCTTTGTGGTACAAATAATCCAATTACATATTTAGTTATTTCAAAACGTGTAATGAAGTTATTATTGACTATATTACCCCCACTACCCTTCCCAGCATCTGGGAACCATCTTTCAACTCTCTATGTCCATGAGTTCAATTGTTTTGATTCTTAGATCTCACAAATAAGTGAGAACATGAAATGTTTGCCTTTCCGTGCCTGGCTTATTTCACTTAACATAATGACCTCCAGTTCCATCCATATTGTTGCAAATGACTAGATCTCATTGTTTTTTATGGCTGAATAGTACTCCATTGTGTATATGTATCAGACGTTCTTTTTCCATTTATCTGTTAATGGAAATGTAGGTTATTTCAAAAATCTTAGTTATTGTGAATACTGCTGCAAGCAATAGGGATGGCAGATATTGCTTCAATATACTGATTTCCTTTATTTTGGGTATATATGCAGCAGTGAGATAGCTAGATAATATGATAGCTATATTTTATGGTTTTTTTGAGAAATCTTGAAACTGTTCTCAATAGTGGTTGTACTAATTTACATTCCAACCAACAGTGCACGAGAAATCCCTTTTCTCCATATCCTCATCAGCATTTGTTATTGCTTGTCTTTTGGATAAAAGCCATTTTTACTGGGGTGAGATTGTATCTCATTGTAGTTTTGATTTGCGTTTCTCTGATGATCAATTATGTTGAGCACCATTTCATATGCCTGTTTACCATTTTTAGATCATCTTTTGAAATGTCTATTCAAATATTTTGCCCATTTATTTATCAGATTATTAGATTTTTTTCATATAGAGTTGTTTGAGCTCCTATTTATTCTGGTTGTTAATCCTTTGTCAGATGGGTAGTTTGCAAATAGTTTTTTCCATTCTATTGGTTGTCTTTTCACTTTGTTGATTGTTTCCTTTGCTGTGCAGAAGCTTTTTAACTTGTCATGATCTCATTTGTTCACGTTTGCTTTGATTGCCTGTGCTTGTGGGAAATTGTTCAAGAAGGTTTTGCCCAGACCAATGCGCTGGAAATTTTCCCCAATGTTTTCTTGTAGTATGTTCATTGTTTGAGCTCTTAGATTAAGTCTTTAATCCATTTTGATTTGATTTTTTATATGGTGAGAAATAAGGGTCTACATTCATTTTTCTGCATATGGATATCCAGTTCTCCCAGAAACATTACTTGAAGAAACTGTCTTTTACCCAATGTATGTTCCTGGAACCTTTGTCAAAAATCAGTTTATTGTAGGTTTATGCCAAGAAGAATCTTTCTTTTTTTCTTTTTTCTTTTTTTTTTTTTTTTTTTGAGACTGAGTCTGTCACCCAGGCTGGAGTGCAGTGGAGTGATCTCAGCTCACTGTAGCCTTCACCTCCTGAGTTTAAATGATTCTCCCGCCTCAGCCTCCTGAGTAGCTGAGATTACCAGCACCTGCCACGACACCCGACTAATGGGGTTTCACCACGTGGGCCAGGGTGGTCTGGAACTCCTGACGTCAAGTGATCTGCCTGCTTCAGCCTCCCAAAGTGCTGGAACTACAGGCATGAGCCAACGTGCCTGGCCTGAGAGGAAAAATCTTAATGATTATGTGTCTTAATAATTATATACTTTGTCCAAAGATCATACATTAAGTCCAAACATTTACTGAAAATTCACCTTAGCAATTTGTATTTCTTTTTTGCAATTATTTACAGCACATAACATGGAATCTGGTGAAACATAACATCATTTGTACCTACTAATATGGAGAAATGGCATAACTTTTATATTTACACATGTACACAACAATTGTTTCATATAGCGTTTAATTGTTAAATAATATGTTTAGTGTTTTAAAGTTTTTCATAGGAATTGACATTATATTTTCATAAAATATCATGAGTTGGTCATCATTATTGCTTTTTTCTTTTCTACAAATGACAAAATTTAAGCATTAATACCTTTCAACTATTGTAAACTAAGAAGAAAATTGAAAGACCCTCTGCAACCGCCTGAATAAACTCCCTTTTCAGCCAGGCACTCTAAAATTTAACCTGAAAGACTGGTTCAGGTCATGAAGGGAAGTGGGAGTTGAACATGCTTCATTATGCTCCTCCAGCATTAACATCAACATAGACTTTATGCCTGAAAAGAAACATTTATAGTCTACTTTCTGTAAAGCCTGCTGCTTGGAGGCTTCATCTGCATAATAAAAACTAGGTATCCACAACTCCTTATCATAATCCAGATGTTCCTATCTACAGATAATAACTCTTTCAGCCAATTGCCAATCAGGATACATTTAAATCTACCTATGGCCTGGAATCCCCTTGCTTTAAGTTGTCCCGTCCTTCCAGATTGAACCAGGATAAATCTTACATGAATTGATTGATGTATTATGTCTCCCTAAAATGTAAAAAAGCAAGCTGCACCCCGACGATCTTGGGCATATAGCATCAGTACCTTCTGAGGCTATGTCACGGGTATATTCTTAACTTTGGCAAAATTAACTTTTTACACTGACTGAGACCTGTATCAGATATTTGGGGTTTACACCGTACATACAACTACCATGTAGCATATATAGAACTTAAAGTAAATCATTGTCATTGTGTTTTGAATGTGACGTATGGCATTAAAAAAATCCTTTGTAAGTTAAGCCTTTGAGATTCTCTATTTTTTGTCCTATTTTTTATTCTGGAAATAAAACTCATAAGCAAGTGTTCCTTCCTCTAAGGGCAGTTATCCTATCACTAATGAGTTCTTTTTTTTTTTTCTCTCTCTCTCTCTCTCATTGTTTTTTTCCAAGACTTTCTTCCAGTATCCTTCATCTGTATAACAATTGTGTCTTTTAAAACTAAAGAAATTATTCATTCTCACAACAAGAACTATATATTTTTTTCAGTATTATCTCCTATCCTTACATAACCCTCAAAACATTCCCCTTTTCAATCTCATATTGCTCCTGGATGTGTATGTGTATGATTTTTGTTATGATACATTAAATTTTCAGAAAATATGCAAAAATAGTAAAATAAATTTCTATGTGTCCCTTATGTAATTCACAATTGGTTTATGTTTTGCTTCATTTCTTTCAGTATTATTTTTTCTTATATACACATATATTTTTATGGCCATTTGAAATATATTGTATTCTTTTTTCCTAAATATTTTAATGTATCTTTTTTCAAAATAAGGACATTCTCTTATGTAACCAAAGGACGTTATCCAAATCTGGAAAATTAGCATTACATTACCCAGTGCACATTCAAATTTCATCAATTACCCCAAAAATGTTTTTCTTAGTTATTTTGTTCTGCTTCAAAACTCAATCCAGGATTATGTGTTCTTGTATTTAATTGCCCTCTCCCTTTAGATTTCTTATGTTTGCAACATAGGCTCAGCCTTTGTCATTCTTGATGCTGACATTTTTGAAGACCATAGGGCCTCAATTGGGATTGATGTTTTCTTATGATTAGAGCCAGGCTATGCATTTTTGGCAGGAATACCACAGAAATGGTATGATGACCTTTCAGCGCTTCATATCAGGAAGCACCTGATGTCAGTTTGTCTTAATATTAGTCATGTTAAATTTGCTCACTCTCTGAAATTGGTATAAGCTAAGTTTATCCAGTAAGTTAACTCCTTTTGGTTTGCTATTAATAAGTAATTCTTGGGGATATATTGTGAGAGTGTGTAATTATTCTATTCTTCATTCACTTGCCACCTACTAGATTTAACACCTACTGATGATACCTTAACTTTATATATATTTTCTTATTACTGGGCATTCTACTATAACTTATTTATCTATCCATTACGATAATTAGCTATTTTCATGCTCAAATTGTCCCAGGTTTAGCCAGTGGGAGCCACCTTAGTGTGGTTTCTGCGCTTCATTCTTTCTTTATTTCCTAACGTCCTAGACAAGATGTTTCCAATTTACCTTGTGCTTTTACTACTCTAGCACTGGAATCAGGCTTTTATTCCAAGAGTCCTTGTTTCCTTAGAGTAGAGGATGATGTTTAGAAATAAAAATCTGTGCACTATTTGTCCTTTTTTACTGGATATAATTATTACAGACTGTCAGAAGATACAACAGGTATATTTATTTCTTTCTCCATATATATATATATATGCAGTTTATTCACTCAGGGGCCATTTCAGTCCACTATCACAAAAAACACTGTAGCTTTTTCTCTTTCCATATATATATATATATATATATATATATATATATATATATATATATTTAATGTCACATATACACACACATATATATGCATATATACATGTATAAACATATTTTATATATATAGCAGCAGACATATTTTATATATATAGCAGCAGTTTATTCTTTCAGGGGCCATTTCAATCCACTGTCACAAGAAACACTGTAGCTTTTTCTCTTTTCCTAAGAGTAACTCTCTTCTTCAAAAGTTAGAATCCCGTCTCCAGTTATCCTCAATATACTTATTTACTCATTTGCTTAAGTATAAAAAACAAAGGAAATAATTTCAAAATTGCTAAATACCATCACTGTGAAAAGCAAACCCATTAGCTAAAATTAAATAATTGTTTTTGGGTAGAAAAACGTTTTTACTATGAAATACACATGCTCATTTCAGTAAGTTTTGACAAATACAGAGATACCCTTATCAAGATACACAGTAACTGTCCCACTCCAAAAAGTAATTCCGGGCTTCTTTGCAGGGAGTCATCTCTGTCCTTCTTCCAAAGGCAACTATTATAATCCTCATTTCAATATACAGTTGCTTTGCCTGTTGTCAAACTTTCTATAAATGAAATTGCACTGTATATGCTATTTTGAACGCAGTTCTATGGCTATGTAGCATTTATGAGGTTTATTAATGTGTTTGCAAGTGTCAGTGGTTTGTTCCTTTTTATTGTTTAGTAACATTTCAATGTGTGATTATATCATATTACTTTATTCCATCCTCCTGATGTTGAAAATTTGGGTTGTTTCCAGTTTGGGACTAATATGATTACAATTGGAATAAACATTCGTGTGCAACGTTTTTGTGTAAATATAAATAGTTTATTTCTCTTGGATAAATACTTACAAGTGGAATTGCTGGGTCATAATACAGATGTATGTGTAATTTTCTTACTAACTGACAGAACTTTTTCTTTCAATTTTTCCATGTTTCACAAATATTTTCACCCAGTTTGTGGTTTTTCTGTTTATTTTCTTAATAGTATACTAAGCAGGAGTGTTTCGCTTCTGTGACGTTTAATTGTCCTTTTTATCATTTTATTTTTATTTTTTCTGTATCTAAATTCTTCGCCTACTCAAAGTTGCAAAGTTTTAAAAATAATTTTGTGTGTGATGTAAGATAGGAGTCTAGGATTTCCTCCCATATGTATATATTCAGTTTTTATAACAGAATTTATTAAAAGTATTTTTTCTTATTTATTGAATTGCTTGGGAGCCAATGTAGAACAATCAATGCTTAAGCCTGTTTCTGGACTCTCTGCTCTTTCATTTATTTATTTGGTTTTGCTTTAGCTTTATATTAAATATTTAAGTCAGGTCTTTTAAAGTTTTTCTTCTTCAAGATTTGTCTAAGTGTATTAAGCTCTCAATATTTGCAAGTAATTTTAATATCTGTTTGTAATTTACTATTTAATAAAACAAAAGGAAAACCCAAAATCTTGTTGAGATTATGATTGAAATTGAAATGAAATTATAGATTAGCTTGAAGAAATTACATCTTTACCATATTAATCTTTCCAATCCATGAATATTTCTCTCATTCTTTCAGGTCTTTAAAAATTCCTCTTAACAGTATTTTATAGATTCCAGTATAGAAGACTTGCCCATCTACAGCCTGATTTTTTCCTAAGAGATTTATGCTTATAACACTGTTGCGAATTAGTTTTAAACTGCCAGTTTTGCTCAAAATATGTATAAATTAAATTAATTTGGGCATATTTATATTGTATCTCACAAACTTGCAATATTCACTTGCAGTTTTAGTTGTTTTGTAGTTTCTTTAGGATTTTACATATTAGGATCCTATGTAAACAATTCTGTCCGCAAATAGAGGCAGTTATATATATGTTTTTACTTCAGTCTTTCTTTCCTTTAGTTCTTTTATTTCTTTCTTTTTTGCCTTTTAATATTCTGACTTGGTCCTCAGTATAAATTCAAATAGAAGTTCTACAGTGTATTTCCTTCCCATGTTTAAAATATTTCAGAGAAAGAAATAAGTTCTATAGAATTAATTATGTTAGATACAGATTTTTACAGATGCTCTGTATTCATTTCTCATTAACTGAGTTTTTTTTTTTTTTTTTTTTTTAATATGAATAGAGACAGGGTCTTGTTATATTGTCCACTCTGGTCTCTAATTCCTGGCCTCAAGTGATCATTCCACCTCAATCTCTAAAATTCTGGGATTATAGGCATGAGCCACCACCGCTGACCATTTGCTGAGTCTTTTAAGTAAAAGCGAGTGTTTAATTTTGTGGAACACTTTTTCTTTACATCTATTGAAATGATTATATAATTGTGCTCATTTTTTCTGTTTTTGTAGTGATTGATTAATTTTTGAGTTAACTATTCCTACATTCCTGAGGTAAACATAATCTAGACATGTGCTGTTTTATATTTTATTACACATTGATTAATTGTATTTGTTTATATTTTCAAGGGCTTTTTTCTCTATATTATTGATATCTGTAATTTTGTTTGCAGTGTTTTTATATTTAGGTATTAAGATTATATCGGTCTCATGAAATAAGTTGGGGCATATTTCTACTTTCTCTGTATTTTAGCAAGATTTGAGTATATTTAGTCCTATTTCTTCTTTTTATGTTTGATAAATTTCACTAGTAGAATTACATGCCTAGAGTTTTAGTTATCGAAAAATCTGAATTCATTTGAAGGTTAATGAAAAATAAATATCTCTACCAGCATTTTCATGTTAGTCTGGTTTATCTGCCTATTTATTGTCACTAAACTTGATATAATTTTACTAGCTTTGGGTGTTATACAGATCTTAATGCATCTTGAACCTGTTAAACATTTCTTTGCTTCTCCCCAACCCTTCATTAACAACATTTTAGTCAGCCTGAGCTTTTGCATTCTGGAACTAATTTTTAGTTATGCAAGACTCTGTGCCATATGTAAATGAGGAGAAAGAGTTATTTTGCTGTGGGAATAACTTTGTTTTCATTTATAAAATTTTATTCATTAACGTTATTACAAAATAAATTTATTTACTTCTTTAACATACTAATTTTCTTGAAATTGAAAAGATTTAAAACGTTTATATGTAAAGTTGATTGTAAATGAATAGGGGTTTTTTGTTTGTTTGTTTGTTTATTCGTTTTTGAGACGGAGTCTCACTCAATTGCCCAGGCTGGAGTGCAGTGGCGTGATCTCCACTCACTGCAAGCTCCGCCTCCTGGGTTCACGCCATTTTCCTGCCTCAGCCTCCTGAGTAGCTAGTACTACAGGCGCCCGCCACCGCGTGTGGCTAGTTTTTTGTATTTTTAGTAGAGACGCAGTTTCACCGTGTTAGCCAGGATGGTCTCGATCTCCTGACCTCGTGATCCACCCTCCTCGGCCTTCCAAAGTGCTGGGATTACAGGCGCGGTAAATGAGTAAGTTTTAAGAAAGTGCTGAAATTAGTACACCTTTACTCCTGAACCTCATCTTACATAGTACAAGTTTAAGTATATTGATTGATTTACTTAAAGTGTGGTGCTTTATAATTTTCTGTATAATATAATTTCTATCAAACCAATATGAAATTTCTGAAGAAGTGTGAACACAGTTAACATAGTGTGAATACAGTTAACCTTTTTATAGTTTTCCGTGTTCAGATAGAAGTGAAGCAGTTTGTCTAGGAATAAGACAAATTACTTTATCGGTTTCTGTAATGAAATAAAAATAATATATCTATCTTACTTGCTGATTATTGATAACAAATAGTCTGACAACACTAGAAGGGTCAAAACATGGGAGTACAGACTGTACATGGAAAAGTGTCATATGAGAGTTTCAATACTACAGGTTGGGCATTCTGAATCTGAGAATCTGAAATACAAAATGCTCCAAAAACAAAAACGTTTTGAGCACTGATGTGACACCAGAAGTGGAAAATTCCAGATAAAAATTATTAACACAAATTTTGTTTTGTGCACAAAATTATTAAGAATATTGTAAAAAGTCACCTTCAGGCTATATGTGTAATTCACAAATGTTTTTTATGTTTAGACTTGGGTCCCACCCCAAGATATTTCATTATGTATATGCAAGCATTCCAAAATCAAAGAAAACCAGAAATCCAAAATAATTCTGGCCCTAAATATTTCAGATAAGGGATATTCATTAAACCTGTATATGGACTGAGCTGTTTGATAACACCATGCTATCTGTAAAGATGCCAAATCAGAAACAGTTTATCTTTTGTAAATATGCTATTCATTTAGAAATCACTAAAAATTATAGTATGCTCTTTTTTGAAGTTGTATATTGTTTATTATGTCTTTATTCCAGAAGATATCAAAATCTGTATTATATTCTATCATATTATATTATATTATTTTTGTCTTATTTCCACCCATGAATTGTTCATCACGCCTTTAAGGTTAGTATTTTGCATTATTAATGTTTGTACTTCTGGTTCTTTGTTAACTACTTCTCATTAAATATCTATTATTTGGAAATATTTAAACTGGATGAATTCAAGTATTTTAAGAATATGAAAGTTATTGTTCATCTACTACTGGACACACATTTCTCAAAAGACCTGACAAAATCTGTTAGAAAAGTTACATTTCTCAGATCTGAGTAATGTCTTGATCCTCCATCTAAAGTCTCTTCCATGAAGAATTAATTGAGACTGTGTAATTTTAGCAAAGACTCTTGTAAGCATAAATGATCTAAGTATAGCTACATGTCTTGTCTGATCTTTTTCTTTCTGAAGATGGAAGAGAAAGGCAGTCCATTTAAAATTTCTAAATATGACATTCCGGACCTTATAATATTTGCTCAACTTCATTACTGTACTGATATTCGTAGGGACTGAAATTATTTTCTTGATCCTCTCATGAGAATTTTAAAACTCTGTAATCCTTCACTTGATATGATCTTGATTTTTTTGAAACAGTCTGATTTCCTCTTTTATTAGCTTTACATTGTGATTGAAGCAGATTGAATGACTCATCAAAAGCAAAACATATCAGATTATATATATATGTTTTCTTTTCAATATATTGAGTAGAAAGACCACTCTACTATTTCCAATAACGAATCTTTCATTTAAAGATAAGAGGGAAGCAACATTTACAAGGATCCTGGCATCTGGGTTACTATTGCTCTAATTGCCTTTATGCATTTGACTTTTGTTTATTTTTCCAGTAAGATGAAACAAACTGAAGAGACAGAGACACTATTCACTTAAAAATGATATTAGATTTTATTCAAGATCTGTTTGTCCACAAAATTTATGTTCAAAACTGCTTTATGCATATAAATAAATTTCATGAATTATACTCTCACCAGATAGTCAAATATAATTAGTAGTTTTTTCCCTAAAATCAAAGAAAAAAAACATTATATTTAGTAAGTGATATAAGATTGAGTTCTTGCCTGAAATGATGAGATATTTTGTAGTGAATGATTTGCACCGTATCATCTGTGATAATGCAGACACACCTTTGGAAGAAAAAGTGGTATTGAGTTTTAAAGGAAATGTAGAAAAATCACAGCTCTAATTCACTGTGATTTTATGGTCTTGATACATAATCATATGAAGGTAACTAACATATTGAACTAGTATTTTGTCACTTCTGGTGAAGTGTGAGCATGAAACTGTGCCATGATAATTACTTTTAATAAATTACTGACATTATTAAATTGTATTGAATGCACAATTTTGAGCTTGCCCAGTTTATCTACCTTTATGTTATGGAAGCCATAATTTTCTCTTTTACTTTGGGATGGTTTTCTCTACAAAGGAACTCTAAATCTTTCCTATTCCATAAATACGTGAACATAAACCCATGATTTATTGCAATTTAACTTCTGTTTCTGTGGAGGACGTTTACTGTGCTGAGAAAACTCATTAATCTCATTCACAGCTCTTAGTATAAACATAACCTTTACAATATATAAAAGAAATTATGTGTTTGCGTGATTTACTGTTTCTGTTTTGGAAAGAGAACAAAATGTAGTTGTTTTTTCTTTTAGTTTTAATATTCATTGATCAATTTGCACTATTAACACAAACCAGGTACAAAATACATTATTTTTCATTTTGACATTTGTTTTTACCTTTATTTATTATAAAAAGAAATATCAAAATGTGACTTGACATAAAATAAACTTCAAAGCAAAACTATCTTCTGATGTGTTTTTTGTATTGTAAAATTGGCTTGTGACACTGAATGTATGAACATAATTTTATATCTATATGTTAATATCTCTTAAATTCCATTTTATATTAACTTTATACAAAATTTATTTATGCTATGCTAATTTGTGCAGAATTATTTCTTCTTTGTGTGTGCTCTAAACAATTTTGCTATGCCATTCTAGATTCCTCTGAGACCTACTAGTTGAGTTTTTGAAGATGTAATTGTGGTAATGTGAAAAAAGTTCTGCTATCACTTTATGAACTTTGCTCTAAATCAATTCTCATTTGTTTCATTTGTCTTTGCAATTTCCTGAAAATTTTATTTAGTATAATTTGCTCTCTTTATCAACACTGGCATTTAAAAGGATGATTCTCAATTTCCTCTGTAGAACTGGACTTTCTCAATTGTAAAAGCATTCTAGCATCATTTAGTGGCTTATAAAAATCACAATGTCAACAACTAGTGGAAGGAAGTACTGCTTTTTTGAGTTCATAATCTGAAGTATAAACATTTCATTTTTATGTAGTGAAGATTTTAAAGCAATAATTTAACTTATCAATTGTTAAATCATCATCAGTTAAATGGCTAACATATTAAAAAGCATTTTTCTTAATAAGTTAATAAAAATCCAATTAAAGTACAATTTCTCTTCATTTCTGTGGATAAAATATTCTGAAAAAGATTCTTGCCAGATCTTTGACCTGAGACTGATGGAGAAATGCTTCTTACAAGGGACTTAGGATGGCTTAAACATATATCTTCTAGTAATCAAGAACTTCTAAGAAGAAGATCTTCACTTGTTATTTTTTCTTTTTCTTACTGACCCCTGGAACCTGAAAGTACACCCTTTAGCTGTCATCCAACCTGTTGTCACCAACCTTCCAAGAAAGGCAGTAGAGGGCACTAAGAGAATGTGACAGTACAGCATAGATACTGATTGCTTCAAGTACGATGCTATGCAATTCGGAGACAAAGAAGGGGAGCCCACTTTTCAATCATAGGTTATTCTTGGTTTACTGATCCTTGAACTGAGAAGGATATGTCACAGTAGGGTGTTTACCAAATGAATATTTAGTGTTCACTCGGATTAAATCTCAGCCTCTTGGCTGATGATTGAGACCTCTTTCTAAATCAAACTTTGGACATTAGGTCAATGTGCATCAGCATATGGCTCAATTTCTACTCTCTGAGGACTTTATGCATAATGCTCTGATAAACTGTGAGTCTTTTCATCTGCCCATTTTTCTGCCCCTCTGATCCTGGTATGGGTAAAGCATATGGGAAATCACAGTGATTAATTTACCAAAGCTCTCACTCTGTCTGCCAACAGCAAATTACATTTGGACAATAAAAGTCTCAGAATTCAATGTACATCTCTAATTTTCCTACAAAAATATTGTGGCCTATTGTTGCATGACAATGGCAATTTCTGAGTGGGATTTGAGATAGCAGTAGTAGTGTGGTTCCCTCAGGAAAGTACCAATGGTTGGCTGCCTGAGTGCTTGCTTACTTTTTATGTTGTGTTTCTAAATCAGGGAATAGAAGAAGAGGACTGGAAAAATATCCTCTAACCAATTTGTCCTTATTACACTATTCTATCCAGTTTTATAGGCCTTGCACTTGGAGAAAATTTGTCCCAGATTATAACGGATTGACTGCCAATCCTATTGTTCTGCATTCAAACAATGTATTGGATGTTTTTGACTTTCCATGAGTATTTAGTAGAAAATGGGAATCCAATAGTTTCTTGCCAGTCTCTATTTCATATCAAAGTGTCTTCTTAGAGACAGTTGCTTCCAGACCTCTCTGTACAAGATTAATTTGCATACAAATGTTACAATGTATACTTGTATAAAGGCCTATTATTAATATACTTGATGTTTATTTGACTCATTGTGACTGGGGGAAAAAATCCTTAGAACTGAGGCCATATTTATGTTTGTGTATTATATGACATATATTTAAATGATGATAACAGGCAAAAGAATAAGAAACACTATTGTTCCCAAATGCACTTATGGACTATGAGTTTATATATTTTCCAAATTACTCCTATTTCAGGAAAACACGTTGAAAGATAGAGTTGAAGAATTCCATGTTGCATTATCCTTCATATCTTTACATTTGTAAAGAAAGCCTGAATGGTAACTGAAGAGTGGGGCCATCTTACAAAATTTGTTATCAGGTATTCTAGATTATAAGATACATTGAGAGAGCTGATTGTCAGCTCTTGGGACCAAGGACTTGTAGTTATTCAGAGCTAATGATAAGTGATCCAAGATCATTGAGAATGCTCACAAAAGATATTTTGATAGAGCATGGTTATTATCTTATACAGTTATTTTATATGATTAACAGGTAAATATATGAAATTCTCAGATATCTAAAGTCAATCAATGTTAAAACATCTACAGAGAAAGAAAAAGAAGATAAAGGCTGATTTGTAAATAGACATTTCACTTTCAGGCTAGACGATTAGCACATAATTTGATCTGAAATGAAGACTATGCTTTCCAGTAAAGTGGATAAAGTATTACTATTATATTTTTATGTGTCCCCTCCTTAACGCTTCCTTGACGTCACTTCCTTGACGTGACAGTCCTCCATCCACCGCATACCCGATATCTCCTTGCCAGACTTTTCCTTGGTGGTAAGAACAGCTGAAATTGTTTCTGTTTTTTGAGAGCTGCTTTTCAGAAATTGGTGCAGTGATCAGTGTGTTCTATATAATATGACAAGTTACTGTCTAAAATACCTTCCTGGTCCCTGGTATTTTATAGTGAAATAAAACGTGTTGCCACATACCCATTTCATTAGATCAGCAACTTTACTGGCATTATTTTTGCAAGCATTAAACTTTTGGAAGCAACATTAAATAAGCTTTATTTTCTGTTTAAAACAAGAAAAATAGTCAGGATGTGTTAAGTGCTTATCATGCATCAGACACTGTAATGATGCTTTTCATGTGTCATCTCATGTCATCCTCACGACAACTATATTCAGTCAGTCTTATCAGCATTTTATAACCAGGTAAGTAAAGTTCAGAGAGCTTAAAACATTGCTGAGTACAATGACAACATTCAAACCCAAACCCTCTGAGAGCACAATCCTTGAGCTCTCTAATGTGGCCAGCTGTCATTTACCGCTGTAGCTTTCCTTTCTGATGTTTGGGTCATTGTTGTACCTCATTAACAGACAGGCTTGGATGAGATTATTTCATTACAAATTGCTAGTTACAGTCTTCAACACAGTATGGAAAAAGCTGTTTGGAATAATAATTCTGTTCATACTTTTAAATTACCTTTCCTCAATATTGGATTATTTGCTTGAACTTGTAATAGGCTAAGGTGCAAGCTTACACAGAGCCTGGACTTGATACTGCATTAAGAGTCAGCCACCATTTGACACAGCAGTTGTAACAAGCCAAAAATTTATTCTTAAAAAGAATTGGCCTCAATCTGGGCATAGCACCTCAGAATGTGTACTAAAGAGTTGTGGTGGTCATTTTTTTTTAATATGTAAAATTTACAGTGGTGTATTTAATTTCAATATATATCTCATTGAATATCTGTATAGGAATTGTTTTATTTCGACTGAGAAACAGTTTAACTTGTTTGAATGTTTTAAAACTGAAATTATATTTCCTTTCTTTTATTAGTATAGAAATTTGATAAGCAAATTGTGTGTTCCTATAGTTAATACCCGAACTATTATAGTTTACTGTTTAATGGATTTACCTCACTTTTGGTATTTTCCTTTTTGCTCGATATTTATTTTACCAGGATTTGCCACAGATATAGTTATTTAATTGTAACCTTAATAAAGCTACACATTAAAACCTTATGCAACAAATTGGGGAATAAAAACCTCAAAAACAAATGAATAAATACAACCTTGCACCACTAACAGGATAATGATTTTGTGCCTTGTAAAACTTTAGAGACTCAGCCGGGGGCGGTGGCTCATAATTGTAATCCCAGCACTTTGGGATGCTGAGGCAGGCGGATCACGAGGTCAGGAGTTACAGACCAGCCTGACCAACATGGTGAAACCCCATCTCTATTAAAAATACAAAAATTAGCCGGGCGTGGTGGCGCGTGCCTGTAATCCCAGCTGCTCAGGAGGCTGAGGCAGGAGAATCCCTTGAACCCGGGAGGCAGAGGTTGTAATGAGCGGAGATCGCGCCACTGCACTCCAGCCTGGGTGACACAGCGAGACTCCGTCTCAAAAAGCAAAAAACCGAAAACAAAACTTTGGAGACTCAATGCACGATTATCATTTCCAAAGGCCTAATTTCTGTCATTACAAATTTGTATAAATATTTTTTCGTTCAAATTATTATGGATATATAATAGTTGTACATATTTATGGGGTACCTGTGATATTTTGATATAAGCATACAATGTATAATGATCTAATCAGAGCAACTGGAATATCCATCACTTCAAGCATTTATCATTTCTTTGTGTTAGGAACATTCCAATGCCACTCTTCAAGCTATTTTGAAATACACAATAAATTATTGTTAACTGTAGTCCCCACATTGTGCTACAAAACACTATATTTTATTCATTCTATGTAACAGTATCTTTATCCACATTAGCCACCTCCCTCTTTATTTCCCCTCCCCATTACCTTTTCCAGCCTCTGCCATCATTCTGATATCTCCAGGGGCTTAATTTTTTCGAAGACCTAATTTCGAATGCTTAGCCTCAGCCATCATCATCACTCACCTAGATGACTTGCAGTAGTTTCCAAATTGATCTCTGTGCTGCTGTTTCCTACTCGTACTTTCTCCACAAAGCATCCAAGGAACTTTTTGAAAAATTAAAATTAATTTGTCACTATCCTCTATATACTTAAAATACCTTCATGATCTTGCAATGTAGTTAAAATAAAATCTCAAGTTTCTTAACCTGCCGTAAACGATTCTTCATCAACTTACCTGTGAACACTCACAACCTACTAATTTTCATTGATCTACACCTCAGACATTTTAGGTGTATATTTTCAGCCTGAAATTACCTCATTCCATCCTCTCCACCCCAAAATATACTTAGCAATCTGGTGTCATCTAAAATGGTTTCGTGTGAGAAATAACACTCCGGTTCATTCATTCTCAACTATGCCTCCTGGGCTTTTCTCTTCCACAACCTTACTTTTATTTCAGCTACAGCAGTTACCACAACTTATAGTTGTTTGTTGGATGTATTTTTGTTTGTTTATTGGATGTATTTTTCTATACTGTAAATTCTCTGAAGGAGGGAAGAATATCCAATTGTTTATGACTATTTATTTAGTACTTATTAGATACCACTTTGCATTTGTAATTAAAGCACAACCTTGGGCACTTTCAAATACATTTTCTTAAAACCTATACTACAAATACTTTTTAGTATTTATCCCTATATTTCACCATTAATTTAAAATTCATCCCTATTTACACAATTATTTACTTGCAATTAAAATTAAGCATGTGGAGGTGATAGCAACATTCAGTGGAATCCATTTAAAACTACGAGTTTCACTGTGAAATCAAAGCCCTTTCACCATGCAGAATTTTTGAGTCAATGGGATCTAAAACACATACTTTGTATTCAGAGGAGCTTGATTATTTGTTTTGAAATATAGTATCTGGTGCATAATTTTTATGTTGCAGTTATATTTGTGATAGCATGTAGATAGAATGGAGGTAAGTATGGTGTGATAGAAAATAGATCTTATAATCAGTACTAGAAGAGATATTTCTAGTCATTGCATTTACTAAATTGTCAATTATCAGATGAGCTATTGATGACACCTTGCTTACCCTTGACATATAATCCTGCATTTTAATTTAATGGCAAAATGTTTTGCTGATCACATCAAGACATATTTTCCCTACTTCTTACTTTCACGTGTTTATACACTGCCATTAAGCCTCCTTTATTTTGAAATACTGCTTTCTAAGAATAACTAAATTTCCAAATCTCTCCAATTTCTACCCTCTCAGTTGCACACTTGTTGCATATGCCATAACCACTTTCTCATGCTTACTTGATTATACTGGTGTTTTAAGCACAACACCTGCTAAGGAGTTATCTACTTTTGAAAAGATCCAATTGTCTTTAGAGCAAAGTGAAATATAGGCACGGAGGCCCAATTATTATTAACTGTTAGCATAATTGTAATTATAAGTAGAGTATTTCATTGTATTACATCTGTTGATGTTTTAAATGAATTGCTGTAATGTGCTATATTAATAAGCAGCAAGGAAGTGCTGACTTGGCACACTTTTGGATGGCATTTTTTGACAACAAAAGAGGTTATGAAAATGAATTTGCCATGGGAGCCCTACCGAGTTAGTTACTATGATTCACAAGTTTATTATGGCAATAAAGCAACATGAGACAGTAATACTAGGGAATCAGATATTCAAGGAATGTGCAGTATTGCTCCCAACACACTGTGAAGAAGAACTAAGAAGTGCTGGGAATTGTGTACAATCTAGTAGCAGCTGTCTCACTACTGAAAAACATCAGAAGCTCCTCTTCACCTTGCTGCTTCTCTGCTTGGTTTTTCCATTTGCAGTTTTCCTGAGAATATATGAATTGTTTCAGTAACATAGAAAAATTATTCTCATTGTGGCCTCAAGGTTGCAGGCTCACTTCTTTAATAGGAGGACACAGAGAAATGGTGCAGATTTAATCTTTAAACACAATGGGGGTTGTAATTTTTCTCTTCCCTATGTGATTTCTACGTGAAGTGACAGGGTTCAAACAAGCAGATGAAACAGCAGTGATGAAGGTCAATGGATATTGAAGGAAACCAACTTTTGAAATGTATAAATCTGGATTATCTCTCCAGCATATACAAACAAATCAGCATGTGTTTTAGACTGAAGCATAAATGGAAAATCTCTGCCAAATATCAATGTCTGTTTGAAAACTCTTATTTAAAATCTCCTTCATTACCATTGACATTGTCTTGTTGACTATTTATAGGACATTTGTAATAAAGTAATTTAATATACTTACTTTGTTTCATCGATATTTTATGATTAGACAATTTTAAAAAGTTATAGTCAAATAAATTAAATTCATTCAAGCCCTATACAACTTTTCTTGGGACATGCAAATCAAGTATACTCATTTCTATAGTATACTTCTATAGATGGAATTATATGTTTTTTATTGCTGTGTAACAAATTATTGTGAATTTAGTAGCTCAAAAAATACCTCATTAGGCTACGCTCGATAGCTCATGCCTATAATCCAGTTTGGGATGCCTAGGCCAGTAGATCACTTGAGGTCAGGAGTTCGAGATCAGCCTGGCCAACATGGTAAGACCTCATCTCTACTAAAAATACAAAAAACAGTCAGCTGGGTGTGATAGTGAGCACCTGTGATCCCACCTATTCTGGAGGCTGAAGCAGAAGAATCGCTTGAACCCAGGAGGCAGAGGTTGCAGTGAGCTGAGATCGTGCCACCGCACACCAGCCTGGGCAATAGAGTGAGAATCTGTCTCAAACAAAACAAAATAATACAAACAACTTTTTAAAAATCTCATTATCCTACAAGTCTGTGGATTAGAAGTCTGGATACAATGTGGTTAGGTTCTGTACTCAGTGTCTCAAAAGGGGTATCATTGAAGATGTTGGAGAGGCTGTGTTCTTGTTTTGATCATCTGGGGAAGAATATTTCCAGAACATTCAGACGGTTGACTAATTTCAGTTCCTTGCACTAATAGCACAAATGTCCCTATTTCCTTGCTGGCTGTCCATGGGGGATCACTTTCAGCTTCTGGAAACTGTCTTTACTTTTTGCCACATGGTGTCTATTATCTTTAAAGCCAGCAACAGAGAACTTCCCTTCCGTGGGTTTCCTTTCACACTTCAAATCTTTCTGACTTTCCCTGTATCTAACCTCTAGGCCTAGATTCAAAAGGTCATATGGCTCACCTATATAATCTTTCTATTGCAAAGTGAACTGAGTTGGGACCTTAATTACGTCTGTAAAATCCCTTTAAAGTAAAGTACCCTTTACAGTAGTACTTACATTAGTGTTTTGTTGGATCACTGGAAGAAGGTATGTGTATACTAGAAGTTAGAATATTGGAATATTAGAGACCACCATTCAGTTCTGCCTATCACTTAGTCATTATTGCAAACAAATGCTCAAACTATCAAAAAATGCTGGAGAACCTGATAGAATTATATTGCTGCATAGTGACTTTAGGTAGTATTTTCAGAGTGTAACATCAAAAATCAACATCATAACTTTGTGGAACATATTTTTGACTGATTTATTACACAAAAAATAGTAATTTATTATTTTTATTAAATGTTCAGTTCATCATTGGTTTATGAAATAGATATTTATTGCACCCTGAATATGCTCAACAGCTGGCCTTAAAAAGAGTATGTATAGATTCCTGCTCTCAGAGAACTTATAGATAGTCTGTGTCAGACACTTTGTTAGAAACAAAAGATGCGGTTACAGATAAGAAAGACTTGTACTTGAGCTGCTTAAAGTCCTATTGTGAAAGAGACATAAAAAAAATAACCACAGAAATAAGTATTTAATTACAAATGAGTGCTATAAAAGCAAGAAAATAGGGTTCATTAAGCCATGTGTCAGGAATACAACCTAGAAAGGAGAAAAGATTTCCCTGAGAAAGTCACATTTAAGCTGCCATTTGAAGACCAAGGAATTATGACTAGAGACAAGAAGAAAGAACACAGAATGATTATGGAGAATCTTAGCTTTTTGTTAACTCATGAAAAATATTAATAGCTTTTAAAAAATGTTATAGCATGTAAAATGGACACAGAAATTTTTCTATTTAGTAAAATCTGCAATCTTGTTTACAATTAAATGTGTAACTTCATGAACTAATCATGGGAATAATTTTTCAGACAACTATTATACTTTTGCCTTGTGGCATATGAAAAATATGCCTTCTTCCCTAAGTGAAATATGTTTAAAATTTTCTCTCTCTCTCTCTCTCTCTCTCTCTCTCTCTCTCTCACACACACACACACACACACACACACACACACAGCTTGATAAGTGTTTGGCAAAGTTATAAATCATTTACAAATAATAACTCATTTAATCCTTATAATAATCCATTAGGCTGCTACAATAATTATCTGCATTTTACAGATGAGGAAACTTGAGGTGCAGGGAAGTTAAATATAAAGATCACAGAGCGATCAAAGTGTGAGACAGAATTTGAACCCAGATTGCTTGGCTCCAGGGTTTGTGGCATTGTCTATTATGCTCTACTGCCCATGGCAAGACATGGGCAACACGTAGGACCCAGACCAGAATATACTGCACTGTACACAATCACTATTACCTCCCTTTTAAAACACTGACCTTTTTTGGGTCGTTGCACCCTGTCTTTTTTGCATGCATAATAATGACTGATCAGCTTTGGAAATAAATCATACCTGAAAAGACTTTGCTTTCTTCATAACCACCTTTTATCAAGCTGGTACATAGTTTTTAGGACATTCTCAGAAGCTGAAAAAGCACATTTTTTTGAATGCTTGTCTATGTTTGGTAAATATTTCATGTTAGTAAATATTTTGTTTCTAATATGGATAAAAATACATATCTAAAATATATGTGAATATATAATAAAGTTGGTTGAAATTATTGCACAAGTATTATATTGAATTTGTGTTTTTTAAAACATTTTAAGTATACAAAAAATATGAAAACAAGTCATAATTTATAGAACCAAATGTAGCCATCAGTTTCTTAATATAATTCCCCCATATTAATCCTGTTTTCATTTCCATAGGTCATTTCCCACAGCAACATATGAATTTGATAATTTTTTATAACACTTTCCTTTCCTTTCTGGATTATGGAAATCAGACAATAAAAAGCAATTAAAAGTGTACAAATTGGAAACAAGCATTTTGTCTTTTGCAGAGAAAATATTCTTGTCTATAAATAATCCTAAAACGTCTACTAAAATACACTAGACTGCTATGTGAATTTAGAAAAGTTGAATAATTCCAGTTGAAAGTAATAAAAGTTAATTTCAACTACATGCTTGGAACAAACAAACGAAAAGTAAAATTAAACATATGGTTTACAATAAGATCAAAACATAAAATACTTGGTGGTAAATTTAAGATTCTATGTACAATATTTTATAGGGAAAACTAAAAATATATATATTTCTAAAAGAAATTAGAGGAGTTGTAAAAAGAGAGAGAATGAGTTGGCCAGCGTTCTGTAGAGAAACAGAACCAATAAAAGGTACTTAAATACAGAGAGAGACTGATTTTAAGAAAATGGTTCCCACAGTTGTGGGGGGTGCCATATCCAAAATCTCTAGAGTAGGCAAGCTCTCTGCAAGTCCTGAGAGGAGTTGATGTTGCTGTCGAGTCTGAAAGCAGTACTGAGTTCTTCCTTTTCAGGGAGCCTCCATCTTCACTCTTAAGGCCTCCAACTGATTGGATAAGATGCATACATATTATGGGAGTTAGTCTACTTTACTCAAAGTCTGTTATATTAATATTAATCACATTTAAAAAATACCTTTATAGAGACATCTGCAGTGGTGTTTGACTAATGATCAGGCAGCATAGTCTAGCCAAGTTGACTAATAAAATTAACCATCACAGAAAGACATATACCATGTTCATAAAATGGGACACTCAATATTTCTGAAATATATCCTTAAATTAATCTATAGATTTTATGTGATCTTAGTAAAAATGCCTGTGGGGTTTTTTTTTGGTGGAAATTCACAAGCTGCTATTTAAATCTATAAGTATTTGAAAATGAACTAGTACAACAAGCATAATTTCGAATGCAAAGAACAGTTAGAGAATTTAAATATCCTAGTTTTAAGATTTACTCCAAAGTTAAAATAAACAGATAATTATGGTATTAATAATAAGATGGACACACAGAGATTACAGAAATACAGTACTATGTATATGATGATTTGACTTTTGAAAAGGTGCTAAGGAATGAAATAGGAAAAGAACACTCAAATTAAGAAATAATTTTGAAACATGTTTAATTTTAGACATACATGTGTATTTTTATTTTTATTATTATTTATTTATTTTGAGATAGACTCTCGGTTTCTCACCCAGTCTGGAGTGAAATGGTGCAATCTTGGCTCACTGCAACCTCTGCCTCCTGGGTTCAAGCGATTCTCTTGCTTTAGCCTTCTAAGTAGATGGGATTACAGGTGCATGCCACCATGCCTGGCTAATTTTTGTAATTTTTAGTAGTGATGGGGTTTCAACATGTTGACCAGGCTAGTCTCAAACTCCTGACCTCAGGTGATCCACTTGTGTTGGTCTCCCAAAGTGCTGGGATTACAGGCCTGAGCCGCTCCACCCAGACTGTATTTCTATATCTCACAAAATATACAAAATTTAAGTCCAAATAGATTATTAACCTAGATGTCAAAGTTAAAGCTATAGAACTTCTAGAAAAGAACACAGAAAAAAAATCTGTAAACTTGGGGTGGCAAAAATGTCTTCAAGAGGACACAAAAGGCACCAGATTTAAAGGAAGATAATTGATAAGTGAACATCAAAGTTAAAATATTTTGCTGTTCAAAATTCATAATTTTATTAATAAGATGAAAATGCAAACATAGATGGGCTGAAAACATTTGCAATTTTTATGTCTCATAATGACATATCTTAAAAAATTTAAAACTTACAACCCACTACTAAGAAGATAATTTTTAAAAGTGCAAAATGAATTAAAACAAACATCATAAAAGAAGCTCATCACAAGATACTCAGCATTATTAGGCATCAAGGAAATGTAAATTATTACTATAATGTGATATCACTACAATTTCACTGCAATAGCTAAAATTAGACTGAGAATATAAGTGTTAGTGAAGATGTGATATAATTAGGCCTCTGATACATTGATGGCCGGAGTACAACATGGCAGAAAAATTTTGGACAATTATTAGACAGTTTCTTACAGAGATTAACATAACCACCATATGACCCAGCAATCCCACTCTAGGTATTCATCTGAGAAACGTAAAAACATATTTTCTTACAAAAACATGAGACTGATGCTTTAGAACAGCTTTATTTGTAACAGCCAAAAATTAGAAAACTCTAAAATGGCTATCAAAAAGTGAATTCATAAACTTGTGTTGTATTTATAGAAAGGGAAAGTAATCACCAAGTTAAAAATGAATGACTGATATACAAACATTGTGGGTAAATCTCAAAGCGTTTAAGGTGAAAATGAAAGACCAGACACCAAAGTCTTTATTCTATATAATTTCATTTATGTGAAATTCCAGGACAGACAAAGTGTAGTAATAGGCAAGAGGTTTGACAGAGAAGGGATGAAGAAATAAAAAAGTTATTTATTTATTTATTTATTTATTTATTTATTTATTTATTTATTTATTTTCTTTATTTCTTCTAAGAAAAAAACTGATATGCTTGTGCAGAACATGCAGGTTTGTTGCATAAGTATATGTGTGCATGGTGGTTTGCTGCACCTATTGACCCATCCTTTGAGTTCCCTCCCACCCCCACAACAGGCTCTGGTGTGTGTTGTTTCCCTCTCTGTGTCCATGTGATCTCAGTGTTCAACTGTCACTTATTAGTGAGAACATGCGGTGTTTGGTTTTCTGTTCCTGTGTTAGTTTGCGGAGGATGATGTTTTCTAGCTTCATCCATGTTGCTGCAAAGGACATGGTCTTCCTTTTTATGGCTGCAAAGTATTCCATGGTGTATATGTACCACATTTTCTTTATCCAGTCTAGCATTGATGGGCATTTGGGTTGATTCCATGCCTTTGGCATTGTAAATAGTGCTGCAATAAACATTTGTGTACATGTGTCTTTATAGTAGAATGATTTGTATTCCTTTGAGTATATACCTAGTAATGGGATTTCTGGGTCAAATGGTATTTCTGGTTCTAGATCCCTGAGGAATCACCGTACTATCTTCCTCAGAGGTTGAACTAATTTACATTCACACCAACAATGTAAAAACATTCCTATTTCTCCACAACCTCACCAGCATTTATTGTTTCCTGACATTTTAATAATCACCATTTGACTGGTGTGAGATGACATCTCATTGTGGTTTTGATGTGCATTTTCTGATGATCAGTGATGTTGAACTTTTTTTCATACATTTGTTGGCTATAAAAATGTCTTCTTTTGAGAAGAATCTGTTCATTTCCTTTGCCCACTTTTTGATGGGATTGTTTGTTTTTTTCTTGTAAATATGTTTAAGTTCCTTGTAAATTCTGGATATTAGACCTGAATGCAAACATTCTTATTTGTTGACTGGAATTGTAGTTAACATGGATGAATACATTTTCCCAAATTTCTCAAACTTACACTTAAAATGGATGAGTTTTATTTGATATAAATTATACCTAAGTTGACTTAAAAAAATCTTGCTTTATGGAACACTTTTGATCATACTTTGTTTTTAACAGTTTCATGTGATTTATTTGTCCCCACTTTCTTTCATGGCATGATGTACTTGTTTTTAGATTCATTTCACACCCCACCTCCATCCCTCATTATTGAAAAGTTAAGTCACATATGGTAGAACTTATCAGCTTATAAACATACTGGGATAATTTGGTAAAATGTTTGGATTGTATTCCATTACTAGATGTTAATAATCATTTGTTAATTCAACAATATTATCAGTGATAACAGATATTAGAATGTGAATGATGACAGAGACTAGAACATGAGAAGTCATTTGAAATGAAGGGTAATTCATACGTAATGAAAAAATTGGATAATCCACCAAATTCTACCTGTCACTTGGGTATAGATTTTTAAATATCATGAACTAACTACAGATACTTTGTGCCCTCTGAGAGATAACACTTTTGATAAATAAGCATGAATAAGCTTATTTGATAAATAATAAGCATAAATAATGGGCACACTTGGGCATAGATTTTTAAATATCAAAAATTAAATTTAAGAGCCAGGCACAGTTCATGCCTGTAATCCCAGAGCTTTGGAAGATGAGGCGGGTGGATTATTTGAGGCCAGGAGTTGGAGACCAGCCTGGCCACCATGGTGAAACCTCATCTGTATTAAAAATTAGCAGGCTATGGTGACTCATGTCTGTCATTCCAGCTACTTGGAAGGCTGTGTCATGAGAATTGCTGGAACCTGGGAGGCAGAGGTTGCAGTGAGTCAAGATCATGCCGCTGCACTCCAGCCTGTATGACAGAGTGAGACTCTGTCTAAAATAATTAATTAATTAAATTTAAAATATGATATTACATGATCTTTAATATTAGGGTGAGATAAAATACTAAATTTCATTGCTGCCAAAACTGTTAACTGATTATTTCTCAAATACGTGGAAATCAGTTTCTGAAGAATTAGTCACCTCCCTTCACAGCTACTATAATACAATAATACAAGATGATTTAGGTGGTATGTAAACATACATTTAAAAGTTCATAAGTATATTTTGATACATATTCTATTTACCTCAATATATATTAACATATAACTGTATATCAAAACTATAACTTTGGAGGGTCCTTCCCAAGATGGCCAAATAGGAACAGCTCTGGTCTGCAGCTCCCAGTGTGATTGATGCAGAAGATGGGTGATTTCTGCATTTCCAACTGAGATACCTGGTTCATCTCAATGGGAATGGTTAGAGAGTGGGTGCAACCCATGCAGGGTGAGCCGAAGCAGGGTGGGGCATCGCCTCACCCAGGAAGCACAAGCAGTCAGGGGATTTCCCTTTCCTAGCCAAGGGAAGCCGTGACAGGTTGTATCTGGAAAACTGGGACATCGCCACCCAAATACTGCACTTTTCCAATGGTCTTAGCAAATGGCACACCAGGAGATTATATCCTGCACCTGGCTCAGCGAGTCCCACACCCATGGAGCCTTGCTCACTGCTAGCACAGCAGTCTGAGATGGAACTGCTAGGCAGCAGCCTGACTTGGGGAGGGGCGCCTGCCATTGCTGAGGCTTGAGTAGGTAAACAAAGAGGCCTGGAAGCTTGAACTGGGTGGAGCCCATTGCAACTCAATGAGGCCTGTCTGTCTGCCTGTGTAGATTCCATCTCTGGCAGCAGGGCATAGGTGAATAAAAGGCAACAGAAACTTCTGCAGACTTAAACATTCATGTCTGACAGCTTTGAAGAGAGTAGTGGATCTCCCAGCATGGTGTTTGAACTCTGAGAACAGACAGGCTGCCTCCTCAAGTGGGTCCCTGATCCTCGTGTAGCCTAACTCGGAGACACCTCCCAATAGGGGCCGACTGACACCTCATACAGCTGGGTGCCCTTCTAAGACAAAGCTTCCAGTGGAAGGATCAGGCAGCAATATTTGCTGTTCTGCAATATTGGCTGTTCTGCAGCCTCCACTAGTGATACCCAGGCAAACAGGGTCTGGAGTGGACCTCCAGCAAACTCCAACAGACCTGCAGCTGAGGGACCTGACTATTAGAAGGAAAACTAACAAACAGAAAGGAATAGCATCAACATCAACAAAAAGGACATCCACACCAAAACCCCGTCTGTAGGTCACCATCATCAAAGACCAAAGGTAGATAAAACCACAATGATGGGGAGAAACCAGAGCAGAAAAGCTGAAAATTCTAAAAACCAGAGCACCTCTTTTCCTCCAAAGAATTGCAGCTCCTTGTCAGCAACAGAACAAAGCTGGATGGAGAATGACTTTGATGAGTTGACAGAAGTAGGCCTCAGAAGGTCAGTAATAACAAACCTCCGAGCTAAAGAAGGATGTTCGAACCCATCGCAAAGAAGCTAAAACTTTGAAAAAAGATTAGACGAATGGCTAGCTAGAATAAATAGTGTAGAGAAGACCTTAAATGACCTGATGAAGCTGAAAACCATGACAGAAGAACAACGTGACACATGCACAAGCTTCAGTAGACAATTTGATCAAGTGGAAGAAAGGGTATCAGTGCAAGAAGAGAAGCTTAGAGAAAAAAGACTAAACAGAAATGAACAAAGCCTCCAAGAAATATGGGAGTATGTGAAAAGACCAAATCTATGTTTGATTGGTGTACCTGAAAGTGATGGGGAGAATGGAAGGAAGCTATAAAACACTCTTCAGGATATTATCCAGGAGAACTTCCCCAACCTAGCAAGGCAGGCCAACATTCAATTTCAGGAAATACAGGGAACACCATAAAGATACTCCTAAAGAAGAGCAACCCAAAGACACATAATTGTCCGATTCACCAAGGTTGAAATGAAGGGGAAAATGTTAAGGGCAGCCAGAGAGAAAGGTCGGGTTACCCACAAAGGGAAGCCCATCAGACTAATAGTGGATTTATTGGCAGAAACTCTACAAGCCAAAAGAGAGAGGGGGCCGATGTTCAACATTCTCAAAGAAAAGAATTTTCAACCCAGAATTTCATATCCAACCAAACTAAGCTTCATAAATGAAGGAAAAATAAAATTATTTAGAGACAAGCAAATGCTGAGAGATTTTGTCACCACCAGACCTGCCTTAAAAGAGCTCCTGAAGGAAGCACTAAACATGAAAAGAAACAGATGGTACCAGCCACTGCAAAAACATGCCAACTTGTAAAGACCATTGATGCTAGAAAGAAACTGCATCAACTAATGGGCAAAACAACCAGCTAACATCATAATGACAGGAACAAATTCACATATAACAATATTAACCTTAAATGTAAATGAGCTAAATGCCCCAATTAAAAGACAAAGCCTGGCAAATTGGATAAAGAGTCAAGACCCATCAGTGTGCTGTATTCAGGAGACTCATCTCACGTGCAGAGACATACACAGGCTCAAAATAAAGGGATGGAGGAAGATCTACCAAGCAAATGGAAAACAAACAAACAAACAAACAAATACACAAAAAATCAGGGGTTGCAATCATAGTCTTTGATAAAACAGACTTTAAACCAACAAAGATCAAAAGAGACAAAGAAAGCCGCTACATAATAGTAAAGCGATCAATTCAACAAGAAGAGTTAACAATCCTAAATATATATGCATCCAATACAAGAACAGCCAGATTCATAAAGCAAGTCTTTAGAGAGCTACAAAGAGACTTAGACTCCCACACAATAATAATAGGAGACTTTAACACCCCACTGTCAATGTTAGACAGATCAATGAGACAGAAGGTTAACAAGGATATCCAGGAGTTGATCTCAACTCTGCACCAGGTGGACCTAATAGACATCCACAGAACTCTCCACCCCAAATCAACAGAATATACACTCTTCTCAGCACCACAGCACACTTATTCCAAAATTGACCACATAGTTGGAAGTAAAGAACTCCTCAGCAAATCACAACAAACTGTCTCTCAGATGACAGTGAAATCAAATTAGAACTCAGGATTAAGAAACTCACTCAAAACCACAAAACTACATGGAAACTGAACAACCTGCTCCTGGATGACTACTGGGTAAATAACAAAATGAAGGCAGAAATAAATTTGTTCTTTGCAACCAATGACAACAAAGATAAAATGTACCATAAACTCTGGGACAGATTTAAAGCACTGTGTAGAGGGAAATTTATAGCACTAAATGGCCACAAGAGAAAGCAAGAAAGATCTAAAATCGACACCCTAACATCACAATTAAAAGAACTGGAGAAGCAAGAGCAAAAAAATTCGAAAGCTAGCAGAAGGCAAGAAATAATTAAGATCAGAGCAGAACTGAAGGAGATAGAGACACAAGAATCCCTTCAAAAAAATCAATGAATCCAGGAGTTGGCTTTTTGAAAAGACCAACAAAATAGATAGATTGCTAGCAAGACTAACAAAGAAGAAAAGACAGAAGAATCAAATAGATGCAATAAAAAATGATAAAGGGGATATCACCACCAATCCCACAGAAATACAAACTATCATCAGAGAATACTATAAACATCTCTATGCAAATAAACTAGAAAATCTAGAGGAAATGGATAATTTCCTGGACACTTACACTCTCCCAAGACTAAACCAGGAAGAAGTTGAATCCCTGAACAGACCAATAACAGGCTCTGAAATTGAGGCAATAATTAATAGCCTACCAACCAAAAAAAGTCCAGGACCAGATGGATTCACAGCTGAATTCTACCAGAGGTACAAAGAGGAGCTGGTACCATTCCTTCTAAAACTATTCCAATCAGTAGACAAAGAGGGAATCCTCCCTAACTCATTTTATGAGGCCAGCATCACCCTGATACCAAAGACTGGCAGAGACACAACAAAAAAGGAGAGTTTTAGACCAATATCCCTGATGAACATCGATGCAAAAATCCTTAATAAAATACTGGCAAACTGAATCCAGCAGCACATCAAAAAGCTTATCCACCATGATCAAGTTGGCTTCATCCCTGGGATGTAAGGCTGGTTCAACATATGCAAATCAATAAATGTAATCCATCACATAAAAGAAACCAAGACAAAGAACACATGGTTATCTCAATAGATGCAGAAAAGGCCTTCGACAAAATTCAACAGCCCTTCATGCTAAAAATTCTCAATAAACTAAGTATTGATGGGATGCATCATAAAATAGTAAGAGCTATTTATGACAAGCCCACAGCCAATATCATACTGAATGGGCAAAACTGGAAGCATTCCCTTTGAAAACTGGCATAAGACAGGGATGCCCTATCTCACCACCCCTATTCAACATAGTGTTGGAAGTTCTGGCCAGGGCAATCAGGCAAGAGAAAGAAACAATGGTTATTCAATTAGGAAAAGAGGAATTCAAATTGTCCCTGTTTGCAGATGACATGATTTCATATTTAGAAATCCTCATTGTCTCAGCCCCAAATCTCCTTAAGCTGATAAGCAACTTCGGCAAAGTCTCAGGATACAAAATCAATGTGCAAAAATCACAAGCATTCCTATACACCAATAACAGATAAACAGAGAACCATATCATGAGTCAACTCTCATTCACAATTGCTACAAAAAGAATAAAATACCTAGGAATCCAACTTACAAGGGATCTGAAGGACCTCTTCAAGGAGAACTATAAACCACTTCTCAATGTGGCAAAAGAGGACACAAACAAATAGAAGAACATTCCATGCTGATGGATAGAAAGAATCAATATCGTGAAAATGGCCATATTGCCCAAGGTAATTTATAGATTCAATGCCATCCTCATCAAGCTACCAATGACTTTCTTCACAGAATTGGAAAAAACTACTTTAAAGTTCATATGGAACCAAATAGGAGCCCGTATTGCCAAGACAATCCTAAGCAAAAGAACAAAGCTGGAGGCATCATGCTAGCTTACTTCAAACTACACTACAAGGCTACAGTAACCAAAACAGCATGGTACTGGTCCCAAAACAGAGATATAGACCAATGGAACAGAACAGAGTCCTCAGAAATAACGCCACACATCTACAACCATCTGGTCTTTGACAAACCTGACAAAAACAAGAAATGGGGAAAAGATTCCCTATTTAATAAGTGGTGTTGGGAAAATTGGCTAGGCATATATAAAAAGCTGAAACTGGATCCCTTCCTTACACCTTATACAAAAACTAATTCAAGATGGATTAAAGACTTAAATGTTAGACCTAAAACCATAAAAACCAATGAAAAAAACCAGGCAATACCATTCAGAACATAGGCATGGGCAAGGGCTTCATGACTAAATCACCGAAAGCAATGACAACAAAAACCTAAATAGACAAATGAGATCTAATTAAACTAAAGAGCTTCTGCATGGCAAAAGAAAGCACCATCAGAGTGAATAGGCAACCTATAGAATGGGAGAAAATTTTTGCAATCTACCCATCTGACAAAGGGCTAACATCCAGAATCCACAAAGAACTTAAACAAATTTACAAGAAAAAATCAAACAATCCCATCAAAAAGTGGGCAAAGGATATGAACAGATACTTCTCAAACGAAGACACTTATGAGCCTACAGACACATGAAAGAATTCTCATCATCACTGGTCATCAGAGAAATGCAAATCAAATCCACAATGAGATATCATCTCATGCCCGTTAGAATGGCAATCATTAAAATGTCAGGAAACAACAGGTGCTGGAGAGGATGTGGAGAAAGAGGAACACTTTTACACTGTTGGTGGGAGTGTAAACTAGTTCAACCATTGTGGAAGACAGTGAGACAGTATTGTGAGCCGTCAAGGATCCAGAACTAGAAATACCATTAGATCCAGTGGTCCCATTACTGGGCATACACCCAAAGGATTATAAATCATGCTACTATAAAGACACATGCACTCATATGTTTATTGCGGCACTATTAACAATAGCGAAGACTTGGAACCAACCCAAATGTACATCAATGATAGACTGGATTAAGAAAATGTGGCACATATATACCATGGAATACTTTGCTGCCATAAAAAAGGTTGAGTTCATGTTCTTTGTGGGGACAGGGATGAAGCTGGAAACCATCATTCTAAGCAAACTATCACAGGGACAGAAAACCAAACACCGCATGTTCTTACTCACAGGTGGGAATTAAAAAATGAGAACACTTGGACACAGGGTAGAGAACCTCATACACCGTGGCCTGCCGTGGGGTGGGCGGATGGAGGAAGGATAGCATTAGGAGAAATACCTAATGTAAATGACTAGTTAATGAGTGCAGCAAACCAACATGGCACATGCATACAAATGTAACAAAACTATATGTTGTGCACACATACCCTAGAACTTAAAGTATAAAAAAAAAGCTACATGTGAATTTTTGCTTTATATTAAAATATGTTAAGAAGAAAATGCATTCAAGTTCTATTTAAAAATACAAAGTAGTATTGTTATAATGAATATTGAATGCAAATTAGCCCAAAATTGTGATGATACAAAATAACAATTTCATAATACTTTGTCATTTTAGTGTTTAACTTCTAAATTACTGTATTATTTTATTTTTATTTTCATATTAAACTCCACTCAAAAAATAAATCATTTTATAGGCACTGATTCAAGTGCATATAATCTTTCTCTTTTAATAATGGTTTAATTTTGCATATATTTTAAACTTTGCCCATTTTGTTTTTATTTAAATGCTGCTTGTAATTAATTTTAGTCTTTCTTTTGGAAAGTAAAGGAAGTAAGCTATTCTAAAACTCATGCTTATTTACCAAAAGTGTTATCTCTCAGAGGACACTAAATATCTCTAGTTAGCTTCTTTTGTATAGTTCTTTTTAAAAATGGCTGAAAATCCTGCATTTTTTTTTTAAACTATGTAACCATTCCTTTGCAAAAATTTGCAGGGCACATTTTTTCCTGTTCTGCTGTCTGAGAAAAATCCCCCTTTATGTTTAGCATAGCAAGATTGATTTTTGATGCAAATGAGCTCATTTTAGTTCAGAAATTTCTGCTTATTTTATTGAAATCCATCCCTATCTATAGAAGCCTTCTTCTATTTAATTTTGATAGAAACTTTTCAAATTAAGCTCTAAGTTGGATGATTATGTATGATGTTAACAATTATCAATTGCTTGTAATCAATTACTGCCAAGGATAATGTGATGAATTCATACTTCTAAGAACAGTGTTTAAACATTTTGTTCTTCTGATGGCTCACGGCTGTTGTCTTTCCAGCTGTGTTTCACAACATTCACAGCCCTCTTCACATTCATTTTAATTTGTTATGTTGATCAATAATACTGAAATCACAGAGAGAAAAGCAGCCAGCTTAGTAATAATGACTGTGGACTCTTGATTTGAGCTAATTGTGCCAATTTCACACATATACAAATATCCAGGTTAAAAGGAAGTTTGATCCTTTGCATTATACACAATAAGTATTTAGACAGGGATATTTCATGGTAGAAATTCCTTTTTGTAACTGATTTTTGTAAGTATTTGCTCTTCTCCACGTCAGGGTTTTTTTTTTTTTTTTTCTTTAATTTTTTTTGCTTGATTCCTGTAACTTTAGGAACAAAACTTAGATATGTTTCCAGACTGCAAAGATGCTTCACTACTTTTATGCCTTTTCTTAGACCATTTCTCTGCCTGTTTCAAGGAGTGACCAAATACTAAAGGTAGTTCTAAGGACAAGAAAGATTGAAAGAACATCCAGTTCTCTTGGGTGAAGAGATAACTGGTAATTTTTGAAAGGGGAGTGTCCTTCAAAGTCAAAACATTTCAAAAGTTTCTTAAGAAATTGAGAGTTGGTGATGAAATAAAAGCAGTCCATACACACAGCGCGTTTGAAAAATTTGGAACTAAAAATGAAATACAGGAGAAAGAAATGAAAGCGTCATGTGAAGATGTTACAAAACTTTTGACACTGGAGAGTAAAATGTCAGAGACCAATTGAGAGGGCCAGGTTAAATATTTCACAGTGTGCAGAGATAATTGAAGGAGTGTGTTCCCAGAGGATGAAGAAGGAAACAGGATTTGGGAAACTTTGCCTTAAAAGGCAGCAGCACATCAATACCTCTGAGTATATGAAGAAGGAAAAGAGAATATTATAAGACTGATATATTTTGGAGGGTGGTGGAGATGTATATTGGGGACACTCATGTCAGTCAAACTTGTAAAAAAGTACATATGTATGTGTGTGTGAGGGAAGGGAGTATATGGAAATCTCGTACTTTCCTCTCAATTTTACTATGAACTTAAAACTACTCTAAAAATAAAGTGTATTAAAATAAGATGTCATCTTTCTACAATTAGCGGTATGAATTCAAGTGTGAGGAAAACAATTTTTTTTAAGTAGCTACTGTCAGTAATACAAGGACTCGTACAGGGGATTAAGAAAATTCTAAATCAAGAATAAAGTCCTAGTTGAAGCTAGACAACATGATTTTGCATTGGTTAAGTGTGGTTCCACATAGTAAGCACTCAATGAATATCTGAATACTACTACAAGTAATAATAATACTTTCATAATTTTTATAATTTTTTTTTTTTTTTGAGACAGAATCTTCCTGTAGCCCACGCTGGAGTGCAGTAGCATGATCTCAGTTCACTGCAACCTCTGCCTCTCTGGTTCAATCAATTCTCGTGTCTCAGCCTCCCAAGTAGCTGGGACTACAGGCGCCCACCACCATGCCTGGCTAATTTTTTGTATTTTAGTACAGACAGGGTTTCACCATGTTGCCCAGTCTGGTCTCAAACTCCTGAGCTCTGGCAATCTGCCAGCTTAGGTCTCCCAAAGTGCTAGGATTACAGGTGTGAGCCACGGTGGCCTGCCCTATAATTCTTAGGAAAAAAAAACAAAATCCCAGGAAGACAGTGTGTTTTTATGTGGACGTGGACTATATTAATTAATGAACAAAATGTATTAAGAGGCAAGAGATATTAGGGTGCTCATAATGACTGATAATTATTGAGCACCTACCATGGGCCAAACACTGTGAAGGCTACTTCACAGAACTCATCACCTACCTTGAGAACAATCTGGTGGGAGAAATGTTGTGTTCTCCATAATGCAGATTATTATTATTATTACTTGTAGTAGTATTCAGATATTTATTGCATGCTTACTATGTGGCAGCCCTGGCTAAGTGCTTCCTCATAATTAGTTCATTTGATCCAGAGCGTGTGAAGGATGAGCATATTTACTAGATTCCATAAAGTACATGACACTCATTTCAATTCATCTTTACCACAGTTATATTTGGTAGCTATTATTAACTCTACTTTAAATAAGAGAGCTGAGGAACACAGTTACTCTGCCATTTTGAATTCAGGTAGAGATTATTCGACTTTAGATGGTGCAATCTTAAATATTATGTGATATTTCTTGAGTACAAAGACAAATTTGCCTGGCTTTAGATTTCTTACCTCAGGAAAACAAACAAAAAAAAAAAGCCAAGGATAAATTGATTGACAATGGACTTTAAGCTAGAAAGGGAGCCAAGTGTTACTAGATCAGAAATAAAACAGGAAAGTAAAAATTGTTATCTCGTTAATATTCAAAAATCTGATAAAATCAGGCTTGGAAAATGTGATTTATTAGGTGTCAAATAATGAAGTTATACCTGTAGAGAGTATTAGAAGTGGAACGTTGTAATGGATATGTCCAAAGGATTGGTCTTTATCCTCTCAAAAAGCTCTGGTGGAATTAGATGACTATAAGAGGTTGTACTAAATGGGTTTTGAATTTTCAGAGGATATGAATGGGCAATGGGATATATCATAGCAGGACAATCCAGATGTTAGTGCTATAATGTCTTATAGTATAGCATTAGATTAGGCTATTTGAGAAATACTATTAACAGAACTTTCAAGAGGATATTATCCATACGTTACATAGACTTTACAAGAGTGAAAGTTGAATAAAGAAAATAAAGAGAAACAGCCATTGTTATCTTAGACAAGTTGCCTGTGTGTTTTTGTTTGTTTCCTTTTGTGTTTAAAAAAATATAACAATTACCATCACTCATGGTTGATGTAACAATTAAAAGACAAAAAGTGAATGGATAATTTATGAAAACTAAAAGAAATGCTTGTCAGGCACAAGCTAAATAGTTCAAGCTTTAAAATTAAGAAGTATGCCGTTAAGCACTTCAGTTGCCATAAGAACCGCAAAACCAAATTGGATTTGTAGGTTTCTCCAAATAGGAATCTTATGAAAATTAATATCATCTGCTTTATTTAACACTTTTTTTTGGATATACTGTTTCTATGTTGAAAAACGTAACATCTTCATATATCATTGAGAGTTGTTTGAGATTAGGGAGGATTGAAGGATGGATATCATGTTTCCAGCTAAAGGGATAAATTTTTGTGGGATATAGCTCAACAACCTCTGGGCCTGATTGCAGAGAATGAGATAGAAGTAGAATGATTTGATTGTAACATAGCAAGAATTTGCCTTAGGTGCTAGGAAGTAGACCATTAAGCTCCATTATGGTACTTCCTTGGTTTACTGATATAAAATAGATGCCAGAAAACATTTTATATCAAGGACCAGATGGTAAATATTTTAGACTTTGTGGACCATGAAGTCACTATTGCAACTACTAAGTTTTGCTGTTATAGGGTCAAAGCAGCCATAAACAATATGTAAATAAATAAGCATGGCTGTGTTTCAATAAAACTTTATTTACAAAAACAGGTGGAGCCAGATTTGGCCTTTGGATTGTAATTTGATGATCTTACCTAGTATAAAATAAGAAAATCCACAGTTTCCTGGCAGCTCAGACCTTAGACTTTACATGAGATTTATTTGATCAAGGATATCTCTGCATGCCTCCATGAAGAATGAGGGAGGCATAAATGAGTAGAGCCTAATCTTGTGTATGGGCTTATTCATGAATCCTTTGCATAACAGTCTGTTTTGTCATTATTACCAAGCTTTAAATCCACAATATGTTCTTATAGCAGTGTTTAGTTAGTATTTGGCAAATACTCCTAAGTGAAAAAAATGTCAATGTTGATATCTCAATGCTTTTCAAATATTTTCAAAGTTAGTAAATTATAATAATATTTTTGTTCCAATACAATGCTTGAAATGTGAAAGTAATATAACTCATTTTATATATATATATGTATATATGTATATATATATGTATATATATGTATATATATGTGTATATATGTATATATATATGTATATATATGCTAGGCGGAGCAAGATGGCCGAATAGGAGCAGCTCCAGTCTCCAACTCCCAGCGCGAGCGACACAGAAGACTGGTGATTTCTGCATTTTCAACTGAGGTACTGGGGTCATCTCACTAGGGAGTGCCGGACAATCGGTGCTGGTCAGCTGCTGCAGCCTGACCAGCTAGAGCTGAAGCAGGGCGAGGCATCGCCTCACCTGGAAGCGTAAGGGGGAAGGGGATCCGTTTTCCTAGCCAGGGGAACTGAGACACACAACACCTGGAAAATCGGGTAACTCCCACCCCAATACTGCGCTGTAAGCATACAGGCACACCAGGAGAATATATCCCAATCCTGGCCGGGAGGGTCCCACGCCCACGAAGCCTCCCTCACTGCTAACACAGCAGTCTGCCCCGATCTATCCCCAAGGCAGCAGCAAGGCTGGGGGAGGGGCGCCCGCCATTGCTGAGGCTTAAGTAGGTAAACAAAGCCGCTGGGAAGCTCGAACTGGGTGGAGCTCACAGCAGCTCAAGGAAGCCTGCCTGTCTCTGTAGTCTCCACCTCTGGGGACAGCGCACAGCTGAAGACCAACAGGGGAAGCAACGGGGGCCGGTGCAGACGCGAACGACTCTGTCTGACAGCTTTGGGGAGAGCCGTGGATCTCCTAACGTGGAGGTTGAGATCTGAGAACGGACAGACTGCCTGCTCAGGTGGGTCCCTGACCCCTGAGTAGCCTAGCTGGGAGAAATCCCCCACTAGGGGCAGTCTGACACCCCACACCTCACAGGGTGGAGTACACCCCTGAGAGGAAACTTTCAAAGGAAGAATCAGACAGGATACACTCGCTGTTCAGCAATATTCTATCTTCAGGCAACCTCTGCTGCTGATACCCAGGCAAACAGGGTCTGGAGTGGACCTCAAGCAATCTCCAACAGACCAACAGACAGTCCTTCTGACTGTCAGAAGGAAAACTATCAAACAGGAAGGACACCTATACCAAAACCCCATCAGTACGTCACCACCATCAAAGACCAGAGACAGATAAAACCACAAAGATGGGGAAGAAGCAGGGCAGAAAAGCTGGAAATTCAAAAAATAAGAGCGCATCTCCCCCTACAAAGGAGAGCAGCCCATCGCCAGCAACGGATCAAAGCTGGTCAGAGAATGACTTGGACGAGAGGAGGGAAGAAGGCTTCAGTCCATCAAACTTATCAGAGCTAAAGGAGGAATTACGTACCCAGCGCAAAGAAACTAAAAATCTTGAAAAAAGAGTGGAAGAATTGACAGCCAGACTAATTAATGCAGAGAAGATCATAAACGAAATGACAGAGATGAAAACCATGACACGAGAAATACGTGACAAATGCACAAGCTTCAGTAACCGACTCGATCAACTGGAAGAAAGAGTATCAGCGATTGAAGATCAAATGAATGAAATGAAGCGAGAAGAGAAACCAAAAGAAAAAAGAAGAAAAAGAAATGAGCAAAGCCTGCAAGAAGTATGGGATTACGTAAAAAGACCAAATCTACGTCTGATTGGGGTGCCTGAAAGTGAGGGGAAAATGGAACCAAGTTGGAAAACACTCTTCAGGAAATCATCCAGGAGAACTTCCCCAACCTAGTAGGGCAGGCCAACATTCAAATTCAGGAAATACAGAGAACGCCACAAAGATACTCCTCGAGAAGAGCAACTCCAAGACACATAATTGCCAGATTCACCAAAGTTGAAATGAAGGAAACAATCTTAAGGGCAGCCAGAGAGAAAGGTCGGGTTACCCACAAAGGGAAGCCCATCAGACTAACAGCAGATCTCTCGGCAGAAACTCTACAAGCCAGGAGAGAGTGGGGGCCAATATTCAACGTTCTTAAAGAAAAGAATTTTAAACCCAGAATTTCATATCCAGCCAAACTAAGTTTCATAAGTGAAGGAGAAATAAAATCCTTTACAGACAAGCAAATGCTTAGAGATTTTGTCACCACCAGGCCTGCCTTACAAGAGACCCTGAAGGAAGCCCTAAACATGGAAAGGAACAACCGGTACCAGCCATCGCAAAAACATGCCAAAATGTAAAGACCATCGAGGCTAGGAAGAAACTGCATCAACTAACGAGCAAAATAACCAGTTAATATCATAATGGCAGGATCAAGTTCACACATAACAATATTAACCTTCAACGTTAATGGACTAAATGCTCCAATTAAAAGACACAGACTGGCAAACTGGATAAAGAGGCAAGACCCATCAGTCTGCTGTATTCAGGAGACCCATCTCACATGCAGAGACATACATAGGCTCAAAATAAAGGGATGGAGGAAGATCTACCAAGCAAATGGAGAACAAAAAAAAGCAGGGGTTGCAATCCTTGTCTCTGATAAAACAGACTTTAAACCATCAAAGATCAAAAGAGACAAAGAAGGCCATTACATAATGGTAAAGGGATCAATTCAACAGGAAGAACTAACTCTCGTAAATATATATGCACCCAATACAGGAGCACCCAGATTCATAAAGCAAGTCCTTAGAGACTTACAAAGAGACTTAGACTCCCATACAATAATAATGGGAGACTTCAACACTCCACTGTCAACATTAGACAGATCAACGAGACAGAAAGTTAACAAGGATATCCAGGAATTGAACTCATCTCTGCACCAAGCGGACCTAATAGACATCTATAGAACTCTCCACCCCAAATCAACAGAATATACATTCTTCTCAGCACCACATCGCACTTATTCCAAAATTGACCACATAATTGGAAGTAAAGCACTCCTCAGCAAATGTAAAAGAACAGAAATTATAACAAACTGTCTCTCAGACCACAGTGCAATCAAACTAGAACTCAGGACTAAGAAACTCAATCAAAACCGCTCAACTACATGGAAACTGAACAACCTGCTCCTGAATGACTACTGGGTACATAACGAAATGAAGGCAGAAATAAAGATGTTCTTTGAAACCAATGAGAACAAAGATACAACATACCAGAATCTCTGGGACACATTTAAAGCAGTGTGTAGAGGGAAATTTATAGCACTAAATGCCCACAAGAGAAAGCAGGAAAGATCTAAAATTGACACTCTAACATCACAATTAAAAGAACTAGAGAGGCAAGAGCAAACACATTCAAAAGCTAGCAGAAGGCAAGAAATAACTAAGATCAGAGCCAAACTGAAGGAGATAGAGACACAAAAAACCCTCCAAAAAATCAATGAATCCAGGAGTTGGTTTTTTGAAAAGATCAACAAAATTGACAGACCACTAGCAAGGCTAATAAAGAAGAAAAGAGAGACGAATCAAATCGATGCAATAAAAAATGATAAAGGGGATATCACCACTGACCCCACAGAAATACAAACTACCATCAGAGAATACTATAAACGCCTCTACGCAAATCAACTAGAAAATCTAGAAGAAATGGATAATTTCCTGGACACTTACACTCTCCCAAGGTAAACCAGGAAGAACGTGAATCCCTGAATAGACCAATAGCAGGCTCTGAAATTGAGGCAACAATTAATAGCCTACCCACCAAAAAAAGTCCAGGACCAGATGGATTCACAGCTGAATTCTACCAGAAGTACAAGGAGGAGCTGGTACCATTCCTTCTGAAAGTATTCCAATCAATAGAAAAAGAGGGAATCCTCCCTAACTCATTTTATGAGGCCAACATCATCCTGATACCAAAGCCTGGCAGAGACACAACAAAAAAAGAGAATTTTAGACCAATATCCCTGATGAACATTGATGCAAAAATTCTCAATAAAATACTGGCAAACCGGATTCAGCAGCACATCAAAAAGCTTATCCACCATGATCAAGTGGGCTTCATCCCTGGGATGCAAGGCTGGTTCAACATTCGCAAATCAATAAACGTAATCCAGCATATAAACAGAACCAAAGACAAGAACCACATGATTATCTCAATAGATGCAGAAAAGGCTTTTGACAAAGTTCAACAGCCCTTCATGCTAAAAACGCTCAATAAATTCGGTATTGATGGAACATACCTCAAAAAAATAAGAGCTATTTATGACAAACCCACAGCTAATATCATTCTGAATGGGCAAAAACTGGAAAAATTCCCTTTGAAAACTGGCACAAGACAGGGATGCCCTCTATCACCACTCCTATTCAACATAGTCTTGGAAGTTCTGGCTAGGGCAATCAGGCAAGAGAAAGAAATCAAGGGTATCCAGTTAGGAAAAGAAGAAGTCAAATTGTCCCTGTTTGCAGATGACATGATTGTATATTTAGAAAACCCCATTGTCTCAGCCCCAAATCTCCTTAAGCTGATAAGCAACTTCAGCAAAGTCTCAGGATACAAAATTAATGTGCAAAAATCACAAGCATTCTTATACACCAGTAACAGACAAGCAGAGAGCCAAATCAGGAATGAACTTCCATTCACAATTGCTTCAAAGAGAATAAAATACCTAGGAATCCAGCTTACAAGGGATGTAAAGGACCTCTTCAAGGAGAACTACAAACCACTGCTCAGTGAAATAAAAGAGGACACAAACAAATGGAAGAACATACCATGCTCATGGATAGGAAGAATCAATATCGTGAAAATGGCCATACTCCCCAAGGTTATTTATAGATTCAATGCCATCCCCATCAAGCTACCAATGACTTTCTTCACAGAATTGGAAAAAACGGCTTTAAAGTTCATATGGAACCAAAAAAGAGCCCGCATTGCCAAGGCAATCCTAAGTCAAAAGGACAAAGCTGGAGGCGTCACGCTACCTGACTTCAAACTATACTACAAGGCTACAGTAACCAAAACAGCATGGTACTGGTACCAAAACAGAGATATAGACCAATGGAACAGAACAGAGTCCTCAGAAATAATACCGCACATCTACAGCCATCTGATCTTTGACAAACCTGAGAGAAACAAGAAATGGGGAAAGGATTCCCTATTTAATAAATGGTGCTGGGAAAATTGGCTATCCATAAGTAGAAAGCTGAAACTGGATCCTTTCCTTACCCCTTATACGAAGATTAATTCAAGATGGATTAGAGACTTAAATGTTAGACCTAATACCATAAAAACCCTAGAAGAAAATCTAGGTAGTACCATTCAGGACATAGGCATGGGCAAGGACTTCATGTCTAAAACACCAAAAGCAACGGCAGCAAAAGCAAAAATTGACAAATGGGATCTAATTAAACTAAAGAGCTTTTGCACAGCAAAAGAAACTACCATCAGAGTGAACAGGCAACCTACAGAATGGGAGAAAATTTTTGCAACCTACTCATCTGACAAAGGGCTAATATCCAGAATCTACAAAGAACTCAAACAAATATACAAGAAAAAAACAAACAACCCCATCAAAAAGTGGGGAAAGGATATGAACAGACATTTCTCAAAAGATGATATTCATACAGCCAACAGACACATGAAAAAATGCTCATTGTCACTCGCCATCAGAGAAATGCAAATCAAAACCACAATGAGATACCATCTCACACCAGTTAGAATGGCAATCATTAAGAAGTCAGGAAACAACAGGTGTTGGAGAGGATGTGGAGAAATAGGAACACTTTTACACTGTTGGTGGGATTGTAAACTAGTTCAACCATTATGGAAAACAGTATGGCAATTCCTCAAGGATCTAGAACTAGATGTACCATATGACCCAGCCATCCCACTACTGGGTATATACCCAAAGGATTATAAATTATTCTACTACAGAGACACATGTACACGTATGTTTATTGCGGCACTATTCACAATAGCAAAGACTTGGAATCAACCCAAATGTCCATCTGTGACAGACTGGATTAAGAAAATGTGGCACATATACACCATGGAATACTATGCAGCCATAAAAAAGGATGAGTTTGCGTCCTTTGTAGGGACATGGATGCAGCTGGAAACCATCATTCTTAGCAAACTATCACAAGAAGAGAAAACCAAACACCGCATGTTCTCACTCATAGGTGGGAACTGAACAATGAGATCACTTGGACTCGGGAAGGGGAACATCACGCACTGGGGCCTATCATGGGGAGGGGGGAGGGGGGAGGAGAGAGGTATTGCATTGGGGAGTTATACATGACATAAATGATGAATTGATGGGTGCTGACGAGTTGATGGGTGCAGCACACCAACACGGCATAAGTATACATATGTAACAAACCTGCACGTTATGCACATGTACCCTAGAACTTAAAGTATAATAAAAAAAAATGTATATATGTGTATATATATGTGTATATATATATGTATATATATATATTTTAGTTATATTTTAGTTTTAGGTAAACTAGGAGTGATTCAATGATACAAAACATTAATACACACATATCTTATAGTTTAGGTATCATTAAGCATCAACTAGTACGTTTTGCATGTTATCCATCTCACCTACAACTTGTTTTAAAAAATCAACAACGAGCATTTGTGGAGTTATAACTGTGCAGCTCCTGTAATGCAGGCTGAAACACAGGTTTCTGCACTAAATGAGACCGAAACAGTATTTAAAATTGAAAAAGTGAACACTCTATTTTAGAGTTGGAATCTAAGAACACATTTAGAGACATTGTGTTTCCAAAGCATTGCCTCCTTTTCAAATTCAGCACAACATGCAAATTAAAGTGTTACAGTTAAATGGAAAAATCTTTACTTAATTAGTAAGATGTAGTCATGTATTAAATATTAAATTTTATTTCTGGAAAGAATAAAGATGTAATAATAATCTATTTGGATTTTCTCATTACCTCCACAGATATCCACATTCATAGACTTAACCTCTGGCAAAAATTTAATATATGAGGTCAAAAATATATTACTATTATCTTACTCTATTAAAATATTTTAATGTTTGGTGATATAATCATTTTGATCTTTAAAACTTTTTTTTACTAGTGTGATTACTTAGGAAGAGAGGAATAAAAATGATATCTTAAAAATAGCCCAATGAATACTGGTAATCATCTATAGAGGTCATTTCCAAGTTCTTAATCTCAGGTCTCAATCCTCATTGTAGTCTTGGAAGCTACAAATTGAAGACTGTCCACCTTAAGTAGGAAATACCAATTGAAAAGATTTATTTTTCCTTATATAAGGCTGCTCAGAACAATTAGAATTTCAATTTTCTTTGCTTTTACTTGAATTCAAGTGCCTTCACTAATACGTAATTATTTTCCATGGCAATTGGAAGCTCTGGTTTATGGCTGTGACTATGTTTTTTTAAAAATAGGATGCTTGTTTATTTTTTATAAAGCACTTTATTCTGTAGGTTGTAACAGTCCACAGAAAGATACAACTCTGGTTTATAGGATTGGCACTTGTACTGCACAATTTTCAGGTGCAATATCCACACCATCCTTTTTCATGATTTTCTGATTTTCTTCTTTGTGTAGATGTTAAAACTGAAAATAAATGGTAACACTGTCAGAGCTGATACTATAACAAGTCATCCCAATTCTCCATACTCTCTTCAGTTTATTGGGCATTGCTGTCATATCTGACTTAGACTTCCTACTATATCAGATAAAGAATATGGTTTCAAGAGATAAAGGAGGATAGCAATTTTCAGATACATTTTTCTCTCCTCACCTTGCTAGAGATTTGGGCATATTATTCACCAGAAGGCAGTTTATACAAAGTGCTTATGTTTATAACGTTGAAAATATTTTAGTTGTCTAAGCTAGTCTATTTCATACAGAAGCATTTTTTTGAAAGAGGAAGAAAGACGAATAAACTTATGAGTTGCTGCTGTGAGATTATAAAATCACGAAGATTATTATTTAGGTCAAGTGTCATTTAAAATGGCTAACGTTTTGTTGCTGCGGAATAATACAATTCATTCTGCATGCTCCTCCAAAACAGCACACTTCGTTGTAGAGTGCATGGCTACACAAGTGCTTCTATTCTTGTATCTATGACTATTCAAGGCCAGAGGTTTTAAGATTACCTCGGAACTTCTCTGACTGTACTTGTGCCGACATTACCAGTAACCGATAGAGTTGTAGCATGTTTCCAGAGCTACAAAGAAGGGGCTGCTTGAGGTATTAATTAAAGGTACTTTCTTTGCTTCTGCCCCTTAAATGTGGGGTTCATACCCCGAACCCCTTCACTCCTCATACACATACAGTTTACATTCACAGATGCAATAAATGATGACTACAATAAAAAGCAATATTAACGCTCATGCCTCTCACACCAAAACAAATTGACTGTAGAATACTGTGGATTTACAAATAATCTAACAGTCTTATTCCTTTTTTTATTTCAAGTATGACAAGTAAATTGAAAAAAATTCTCAAATTTTAATTGGAAACATCTGTGTTCTCATACTAAAGAAACAGGGACATGTGAATAATTTTTCACTTTTATATACACTGTTAATTTTTTAATGAATTTTAAATTTATGATTACCATTATTTTAAATTAGTAGATCATAATTGCATTTCTTTATGGGATACAATGTGATATTTTGATATATTTGTATAATGTTAGATTAAATCGAGCTATTCCACATGTCCATCTCCACACTTACTCATATTTTTATGGTGAGACTTTTGAAATCTACTCTTTGTTATTTTGAAATATATGTTATTATTGGCTATAGTTATCCTGCTGTGCAATAGATCTCAAAACCTAATCTCAAATTCTGTCTGAAACTTTGTTCCCTCTGATCAATAACTCCCCAATCCTTTCTTCACTTCTCCCCACTCCCTAAGCCTCCACTAACCTTCATTCTACTTTCTGCTTCTATGAGTTCAACTTTATTAAATTCCAAATATAAGTGAGATCCTGCAGCAGTTGTCTCTCTGTGCCTTGCTTATTTCACATAGCATAGTGTCCTCCAGATTCATCCATATCGTCAAAAATGACAGAATTTCCCCCCTTTTTAAGGCTGAACAGTATTCCATTGTGTGTATATACATTACATTTTCTTTATCCATTCATCGGTTGATTAATACTTAAGTTGTTTTCATATCTTGTCTATCGTGAAAATTTTGCAATAAACATAGTAGTGCAAACATCTCATCAATATGTTGATTTTAGCTTCTTTGGATCTATACTGAGAAGTAGGGTTGGTGGGTCTTACAAAAGTTATATTTTTACTTTTTAAGGTATATCCATACCATATTCCACAGTGGCGGTACTAATTTACAGACTCAGCAACAATGTACGAGTATCCCCTTGTCCCCACATCCTCTCCAAAACTTCTATTTCATCTTTTTGATAAAAGCCATTTTAACAGATGTAAGGCAATAGCTCATTGTGGTTTTAATTTGCATTTTCCTAAAGATGCTGAGCATTTTTTCATGTACCTGTTGGCTATTTGTACATCTTTTCTGAGGAATATCTGTTTTAGTCATTCGCTCATTTTAAAAAATTGGGCTTTGTGTTTTCTTGCTTGGAAATGTTTGAGTTCCTCATATATTTTGTATATTAACCGCTTATCAGATGTATTATTTGAAAATATTTTTTCCCATTCTGTGAGTTGTCCGTTCACTCTGTTGATTATTTGCTGTGCAGAAGATTTTCAGTTTGATGCAATCCCATTTGTCTATTTTTGTTTTTGTTGCCTATGCTTTGGGATCACATACAAAAATTATTGCCCAGACCCATGTTGTGAGGCTTTTCCCCTATTTTTTCTTGTAGTAATTTTACAGTTTCAGGTCTAAATATTTAAGTATTTCATTCATTTAGAGTTTATTTTTGTATATTTTGGAAGATAAAGCTCTAGTTTCATTCTGCATGTGGATATCCAGTTTTCACAGCACTACTTATTGAAGAAATTGTCCTTTCGCTATTATGTGTTCTTGGCACCTTTGTAAAAAAATCAGTTGACCATAAATGCATAGATTTACTCTAGGTTTTCTATCCTGTTCCATTTGTCAATGTGTTTGGTTTTATGCCAGTAACATGCTGTCTTGATTACAATTGCTTTATTATATATTTTGAAATCAGGATATTAGTGGACCCCTTACTATTATGTAATAACCTCCCTTGTCTTTTTTATAGTTTTTAGCCTAAAGTATATTTTGTGTGATATAAGTATAGCTACACTTTTTAAATAATCCTTATTTCCTTACGTTAATGCCTGGGAAGCGATGTTGTTTGTCTGGGGTAATACCCGAGGTTCGCTGCTTCATGCCAAAAGAATTGCGAATAGGGACATATAAGGAGTGAGTTTAAAAGTGGAGGTTTAGTGGATGCTAGAAAAGAGAAAAGCTCTCTTTCCTCCAGGAAGAGAGGGATTCCCAAGTGGTTCTTCCGGTTTTGTGGTGAAATGCACAGGGATTTTATGGTGAAATGCACAGGGAGGTGGTATCTGATTTACATAGGGTCCAAGAGATTGGTTAGATCAGGTGAGCTATTTGCATAGCATTAGGGTGACCTAATCTTTATGCAGATGGGGTCTCTACCTGGCCTGTGCCAAGTTTCCTGACTTTTTATTGAACATGTGACAACAAAGAAAAGGGAAGAGTAACCCTCCACATTGAACATGTCTGACCCCTGAGTAGCCTTTTCCTATTGGCACAGCTGTCTGCATTTACCTATGCAACCTTCCAGCTTGCTTATTTATGCCTGTGGCTTGATTTTACAGGCTGCTCTTCTTTAGAAAAGAAATTATTTGGGAGCTGCTTTTTGTTAAAAGGGAAGCCTTACAGAGGACTCTCTTACCCTCACTAACTGCCTAAGTAATTTCTTTTTAGCTCCTGTATCACCTGCACATTTAAGGAGATGGCCACTTCTTCCGGCCTTTGTGCATGTTCTTTAGTGGTGGTGGTAGACCACTACGACTTGTTCTAACCTGAGATTTTGGATATGCTGGCTTGTAGCAACACCAGAGAGGCAGACCGTGGTGTCAGCTTCTTAGTTGGGCTGGGCTGCTTCCTGTGCTTTGAAGTTAAATGGTATTGCTAGCTGTGCTCTGTGGTCCAGTGAAACGACTGGCTGTACTCTTCTATAAGGTGGAGCTTCTGGTTGGGCTCTGCAATTGTCTCTAGTTGCGTAGGGTTGTAGCTCTTTATTTATGACTAGGCAGTACTGTTGTCTAAAATTTGTGGTTGAACAGGGCTGTGTAATAGACTCCAAGGCTGAGTGAGGTCTCTGGGGTTGTTGTTCAGCCACAGATAGTAAGTAGGGCCAGAGATTCTGCTCCACAGACATGTGTGGACTTGATATTGCCTCCTGGCGGAGAGTAGCCTTAAGAAAAACACTGAAGTTTGGTGGAGTCACCACTGTACAGCTGTGCCTGGGCAGGGTCATATTCTCCCTCTACAGGTAATCACTGACCTGCAGTTGCTTCTCAATCTGGAAATGAATATAGAATTGGAATTTAGTTGGATCCCTTCTCTGTGAGTAGGGTTAGGTATTGCACTTCTGGGATATATACTTGATCATGTATTATTATTATCTTTTTTTTTTTTTTTTAATGTGCTGTTAGATTTACTTTGCTAGTATTTTGTTTAGAATTTTTGCGTCTATTTTCATCAGAGATATTGGCCGGTAGTTTTCTTTATCATATCCTTTCTTCTACTTATTTAGAGTTTGGATTTTGCTTTTCTAATTCTTTGAGTTGCATTATTAGATTGTTTATTTGAAAATTTTCTACTTTTTTGATTTAGGAATTTATTGTTAAAAACTCCCTCTTAGCACTGCTTTTGATGTGTCCCATAGGTTTTGGTATGTTGTGTTTAGATTTTCCCTTGTTTCAAGAACTTTATTGATTTCCTCCCTAATTTCTTCTTTGACCCAATAGTCATTTTGGAGCATGTTATTTTTTGTGTATTTGTAAATTTTCCAGTGTTTATCTTGTTACTGCTTTATAGCTTTTTTCCATTGTGTTCTGAGAAGATACTTGATGTGATTTTGAGTTTAAATAATTTGGTGAGTTATTTTATGTCCTAACATATGCTCTGTCCTGAAAATGTTCCCTGTGCTGTTGAGAAGAATGTGTATTCTGTAGCTGTTGGTGGAAATCTTCTGTAATTGTCTGTTTTGTTTATTCTGTCTAATGTGAAGTTAAAATTCATTGTCTCTTTGTTAGTTTTCTGGGTAGGTTATCTGTCTAATGCTGAGAATGGGGTGTTGAGGTTCCCAAGTATTATAGTATTGGAATATCTCTCCCCTTTCATATCTGATAATATTTGCTTTATATATCTGGGTATTCCAGTGATAGGTGCACATAGGTTTAGAATTGTAATAACAGCTTGCTGAATTGATTCCTTTACCATTATGTAATGACCTTCTTTTTCTCTTTTAACTGTTTTTGACTTAAAGTGTTTCATCTGATATAAGTATAGCTAATTCACTAGCTTTTGGTTTTCATTTCCATGTAATATCTTTTCCATCCCTTGAGTTTTAGTCTGTATGTGATTTTACAGGTGAGATAAGTCTTTTGTAGACAGCATATAGTTGGGTGAGGTTTTTACACCCATTCTGTCAGTCTATGTCTTTTAAAGGTAAAGTTTAATCTGTTTACCTACAAGGTTATTATTGACATGTGAAGCCTTCTTTCTATAATTTTATTAATTGATTTCTGGTTGTTTTTCACATCTTTTTTTTTTTTTTTTTTTCTTTCTCATATTGTTTATCATTGTGGTTTGGTGGTGTTTTCCAGTGGTAACATTTGATTCTTTACTATTCCTTGTTTGCATGTTTGCTCTATTATTAGTTCTTATATTTTATGTGTTTTTATAATAGTAGATACTGTTCTGTCATTTCTAAGCATAGGAGTTCCTTAAACACTTTTTGTAGGATTGGACTAATGTTGATAAATTCTCTCTGCTTTTGCTTATCTGGGAAAGACTGTTTCTTCTTCATTTATGAAGGATAACTTTGCTAGTATAGTATCCTTGGCTAACATTTTTTTCTTTTTTAGCACTTTGAATGTATCGTCCCATTCTGTCTTGGGCTGTAAGGTTTCTGCTGAGAAATTCATTTAGTTTAATGGGGATTCCTTTATAAGTGACTACACATTTTTCTCTTGCTGGTTTTGGATTTCTCTGTGTTTGACATTAGATAGTTTGACTATAACGAGTCATGGAGAAGATGATTTTGAAATATATCTAGTTGGAAATTTCTTAGCCTCCTTTATCTTGATATTTAAATCTCCTGTTAGACTTGAGAAGTTTGAAAACGTTTTCTAACTGTTTTATTTTCTCTTCACCTTCTGGGTCACTGAACATTTGAATGTTTGGTTGCTTTATGGGATTCTATATGTTATGTCGGTTTTGCTCATTCTTTTTTTATTCTTTTTTTTTTTTTTTTTGTCTGATGGGTTATTTCAAAAAAATTTTCTCTAAGTTTTGAGGCTCTTTGTTCTAGTTGATCTAGCCTATTGCTGAGCTTTCAAGTGTATTTTGTATTTTATTCAATGAATTCTTTATTTCCACAATACCTGTTCTTTTTTAAATAATTTCTATCACTTTGGTAAATTTCTGATCGATATCCTGAATTGTTTTTCTGATTCTTTTGATATTCTTCTTCAGCATCCTCTTGTATGTCACTGAACTTCTTTTAACATCAATATTTTTAATTCTTTTTCTGAGTTTTTTTTTTTTTCTGTAAATTTCTTTTTGATTAGTATTTGTCATTGGAGTGTGATTGTGTTCCTTTGGAAATGTCATATTTCCTTGACCTTTCATGTTTCCTGCGTTCTCACATTACTATCTGAACACCTGTTGTAATAATCACTTCTTCTAATTGTTTACATTTGTTTTCAAAGTGCAGGACATTTTCCTGAATACATATTTATGGTGTACATTGGGTAGTATACTTTGGCTTTGATTCTGGCTTTTTCCAGTAATACAGTCTTCTTATGATTTATTCAGCTATAAACAACATCATTTGTATCTGTGCTTTCCTTGGTGAGTTAGGCTGTGGTTGTCACTGGAGACTGTGAAGTTTTGCTGGGTACTAGGATGCCAGTTGGGCCAGTCTTTGGGTCCCAGTGGTGGCAGTGGTAGACTGAATGTGCCTGTATTTGAAGCCCTGGATGGCATATGCTGGAACTGCTGCTAATGGGTCCAGACAGGCGGATTCTTGAGCCTCCATGTGGCTTGCTTAGATGTCAAAAATGACAGCAATTGCTGAGTGAGTAGCAGGTTCTCAGGTCCGAGGGCAGCAGGTGTGGTGTAGGCAATGACAGCAGTAGTGGTAGTACAACCCTCTGATCCCAAACAGTCCACACTGGTATTGTTGGTGGCTGCAACAGACTGTGCAGGCCAGTCCCCAAGTCCACAGATAATTCATTTGTGTGAGCGCCAGGTATGATGGTAGCAATTGGTTGGGTGGACCCACGCTTAAACCCTGGAAGGAGTGTTCACCTGCCAATGAAAGTGGAATGGTCTGAATGACCTCCCATACTCTGGACATTGTGTTGAGGCACTGGGAGGTCAGACCCAGGCCAGATGAGCCCTCCCTCCACACCCCTCCACTTCAGCCCCCTGTGATACATGCAGATGCTGGCTGCAGTAGGGACAGATGGGGTGATCTCCTGACTGCTATAGGAATGGTCAAGAGGGGGCAAAAACAGGCTGTGGCCTTGCTACTGGGGAATGTGGTGTTGCTTTCATTGGGAGCAGTCATAGGTAGGTGACTAAGAGTCATATGCTTCACTCACACTTCAGCCCCATGGCAGCCTGTTGTAGTGGTAGGTACAGAAAATGGAATTTTTCTTTGGGGGTATGAAAATATGTGGCTGCCTCTCTGCTGGAGTGGGCAGGCTTGCTGACAGTGGCTTCCATCTCAGCCTCAACTGCAGTGACTGCAGACAGGAAATGTCAGTGGGACCTCAGGGATGTGAAGATGCAAGGATTGTTGGGCCCTTAAGCAGGATGCAGTCTGATGGGAACCAGGTTCTCAAAATGGTCCCAGGCTGTAGCTGCTTAGGACTCAGAGTCTTGTGGGACTCAGTGTGCTCTGTCTCTAGAGCAATGTTGTTGCACAGTCTCTAGGCGGCTCCCTATGTTAGTCTGAGAGCCTCTGGTAGTTGAGAGGCTCTACTGTGCAAGGATTGCAGGAGTCTGTAATGGAAATGTGGACCACTGAGGTCTCTCCCTTAACCTTCTCCCATGTTACAGAATCTCAAGAGGCTCCCAGCCAATCCCAGCTAGGCAAGTTGCTTTGCTTTCTTCTTCTTCCTTGCTTTTGGTATTTCCTACCACTTCTCTGTTGTTGCCTCTTAAATAATCTATTTGAAGGGAGATTATCTACCAGGTGTATCTAGTCAACCATCTTGAAGCTCCTCTCTAGTCCTTCATTGGCTTCTTTTTAATTTTGTGTTTGAGCATATATTACCTGTTGTTATAAACTATAGATGTAAATATTTTGACGTGAAGTTTTAGTTTATTGAATACTTTGATAAAGACTTTCAGTAGTATCCACTCTTCTTATGAATATATATTGCTCCTTAAATATTTTGTCATATACTTATAATTATTAGATAGTAATTACAATGTAGCATTTGAGGGGTATTCAGTAAGTTCCAATAGTTTCATATTTTTACTTACCTCAGTAAATTATTTTCATATTCAGGTCATGGTATATTGCAAAGAATGTGTGGCATATCAGCCAAGTATTATACTTTCCAAAATAGTGTGGAAGTAAATTTTAGATATTATTTATTCAAAGGGCTGTGCTAGGAATATTAATATAAGAACTGATTGGAGTTTAAGTGTTTACTGTCTATTTTTAAAAGCTGGGTTAGTATTGAATACACATATTCTCAGATTTCTTCAGTGATTTATTTATGGCCAGACTGTCATTATTGTGTCATTTTGTGGGAGTGAGCAAAAATTCAACAAGGCAAGCACTCTCCAATTTAGAGCCACTTTATGAATGTATTTAAATGACAGGGAAAAATATGTGGTATATTCTGTCAGTTACATCAAACAAACAACAAACAAACTGACAAAATCAGTTGAACAAGTTTTTGGCATTTTATAGATAAATTAATGGTTCATGACCTGAAAAATTAATCCTTTATCAAAAGTCTATATATTACATAGAAACCATTAGAGAACTATCTTTTCTTGATTCCTCCCTTACCTATTTCTTATCTTTAATTGTTTAACTTTCTTTTGTGCATTTTTTATCCTTATCACTTAATAACCCTAGTAAGCATACAATAACAGCTGAATAAAGTATCATTTGTTACTGTGTAAGATTGTACCAGTGAGTTTGAGCAAATTTTATGATGACGATGAAGATGTTGGTTATTGATAATACCTTATATTCCGTATTTATTCTCAATTATTTTGAACTATTTCACTGGCAATCAAGAAATAACAAGCATTGTTACAGCTATTTCCTATCAGTCATTTTTATATATTCTTACATATTTCTGTACTAGTAAATTTTATGAGATTTTTCCACATTAGCTGAAAGGAATTTTGATATTGAGCTGTCTGTGCTTCCTATCTGATTAAATATATGATCACAAATTTCCAGCCATGTTACTTGAAGAGGATATACTTCAGTGTAAATAGGGCATGTGTAGAGTAGAAACTTCCACTGACTTGCATCATACGCTGTGTTCATACCTATCCATCACATTGGTCTTTCTTCTTCCATCTCCAATTACAAAATAAACAATAAAAGCTAAAGAGATGAAAGATAACATCAACCAAAAGATTGCAAAATATGAAGAGATTAACAATCTAATCTGACAATTGTTCAGATTTCCCTTTTATAAATGTGGAATTCACTCAATTCAAAGAGTTTTTTATTTCATTCTGCAGTCTGTTACTATTCTACTCTTACTTCCATGTTGTATGGGGATCTTGATCTATGAATACACAGGTTAGAGCGTGATTCTTCATACCACTCAGCCTTCCTTATTATGCAAACACATTTACAACACTAATAACACTCGCCTAAGAAAGAAAGCTACAAATGAGGTTTTAATATGCTGTGGTAATTTACAGTGTATGAAAAGTTTTATACTCAACAGTTTATTTTTATGTATTTTAAATCTTCTACTTAAAACAGGAGCAGCAACCTATACTCAGAAAAACAAGCAGGCTAAATACAGAGAGCAATAAAAATACCTTTATAGTGTTCAGGTAGAATAAGGGTAACTATAGATAATGTAATATAACAGCAATACATACTTCTCACATGGCCAACTAAAAGGAGTACTAAGCACGATCAAGAGGTTAATGGTAATTAAATTAATATCTACTATAAAAATTGATCTTCTTCATGTTTATATTAAAAAGACAAAACATATAAATAAGGCATGAGTGTTGTATTCTTATAATTATTTGCAGATTAGTAATTGTGGACATTTGGAATTTAAAGAGAAGGAATATTTAACCACATGTTCACTCTAGGTGTTTCTTTGTTTTTTCCTCTTAGTTTGCTTGGTTTCATAAACATACAAAAAGATCAGATATCTTCAGCAGCAGTATCTAGAAAGAAGAAAGTTTTGATATGTTAAAAACTGTCTCCCTAAGTAAGAGAAATTTTAAAAACAGTGTTAGTTCGATTTTCTGTTCTATTTTTGGTATTATGACAAGAAAAGCTCAGTGATATAGAGTCCTAATTTCTAAGTGACTTGAGGAAGGTGTTAATATTTTATGCTGCTACAGAAAATAATCAAGAGGATACTATAAATAGTCTGAATTTTGTACACAGTCTGGAAATAATTTAGTTGGAATTTAATCATGCCATCATGATGATATCCTAAGATGAAACTCTATCCTTCTTTTCACCAGCCTCAGAACATGAGGAACAATGAAAACCTTTATGATGAATCATGCGGACAAAAACAACAACAACAACAAAAACAACAACGACTGTTGTTTTGTCTTAAATAGCTAAATATATGCAAGGTAAGAATATCCATACCAAGGAGTCTTCTATTCTGAGCACTGCATAGAGAATTCTGAGCCCTGCATAGAGAATTGAGCAGTTGGATAATTGTGGCTATTTCTGTTTTTTTGTTTTTGTTTGTGTGTGTATGTGTGTGTGTGTGTGTGTGTGTGTGTGTGTGAAGATATTATACTACCGCTTAAAGTAACTATGGCCAATTAAAAGAGCTTAATTCAAGACAATGGTGATGCTTGGAAAAATTTAAATTGGCTAATAATGATTTAATTTAGTCTCAAACTGTAATTCAACAACATAAAGGAAATAGAAAAGTTATGGCTATGTTTAGTTATCACATGAAACTTGGGATACTATGTCATTTCCTCATCATTCTCCAAAGTAAAGCAGCCAGTGCTTTTGCATGCATGTTTTCATGCTTTTTTGTTGCATGATTTTGTTGCAGTTGCTCTGACAGGAATTGGGACCCTTCCAAAGGCAACCATATATATTCTGAATATTAAGAGCTGTGGTTTCTGCAGTAACCTAATAGGAGAACTCTGCTTGACAAGAAAACTGTATATTGACAGATCAAAAAGTGATTAACTCAATCTATCATATTCTTTTCTGACTATGACAGACATAGAAAGTTGAAAAGGAATAGAAGCAGAAAATCAGTAGAAATTAGTGGATTCATGAGTGTAAGGGATTTTGGAAGGAAGCAAATAGTCCCTGAAATTGTACATATGATTGCCCTGCCATTGGTTCCAAAAGCTGCTGAATTTTCTCAAATATGGCTCCTGATATCCATGATGCTTAAGAGAGGAAATGTGGAAACTGCTCTCTTTCTCCTAATATTTTTAAATATTCTTGCAATAAGGCACCATCATATAAAAGACTATCTGTTCATGCTCCCTACATCCTGAAAGAATTTAATCCATTAGAAAATAAATGTTTCTACAAAATATAGAATATTAGCTTAAGTTTTAATCCATTTCAATGGCCATAGATTGTAATTGTTCTATTATTTATTCTGAATAAGAAAGAATGAATAGAAACTATGAGACAGAAACTATGAGAACCTTACAGAAACTGACCATGCGGAAGACATAGAAGATAGGATTAGTTTCTCTTGGCATGGAGCAAAGAAGGTGAAGTCTTGAGTACATATATGAACCTGGGGGACTTGAAGAATGAGTAAAAGGATTTTATCACAGGTAGGTATGGGTGAAATTTTTCAGTGGGTGGAAAAGAATCCCAGAGACAGAGGAAAATGGGAAGAGTGTGGAAGTGTATGAATGAACCATATATTTAAACAACTAAAAACCACTTCTGAAGAGATTAGAGAACCAATACATGAAAGATATAAAAGAAAAGTTATAAAGAAAAACTTGTTATAAACTCTATAGGTAAAAACACTCAAATAATCATAACTTTCCAAAAGTAATTGCTTCTCCACAACACAGTTATGCCCAATTACTTAGATTTCCTAAGTAAAAGGTGGAAGATCTTCTTCAGGAACATTATGATATTTGGTCATTTTATATCATGCCATATCATGTGTTAAAATAATATTTCACTTTCATTAGATATAGTACTAGACCATTTACATGTTTTCCCCCAAATCTAATATGTTACTCTATTTGGATCTGTGGTTAAGTAATAAATTAAATGTTGCATTTTAATGTAGTATGGTCTTCAAAAAATATCAGACAAAAACAAATATCAAACCTTTATTCAGATCATACCTTATCATGTACTGGTACTGGAAAAGGGATTTTTGTATAATATTTAATCCTATCTTGTATAAATTCTACAGGATACCTTATTTTTCTAAGAAAATGTGTCTTTAGACATTAAGGATATCGTATAAGAAACTAAAGTTATATATGTGTGTATATATATATTTGTTTTTTTCTTTTTTTTAGGTGGAGTCTCACTCTGTCGCCCAGGCTGGAGTACAGTGGAGCAATCTCTGCTCACTGCAACCTCCGCCTCCCAGGTTCAAGCTATTCTCCTGCCTCAGCCTCCCTGGTAGTTGGGATTACAGGTGCCCATCACAGTCTGGCAAATTTTTTGTATTTTTAGTAGAGATGGAGTTTCACCATGTTGGCCAGGCTGGTCTCAAACTCCTGACCTAAAGTGATCCATCTGCCTTGGCCTCCCAAAGTGCTGAGATTACAGGCATGAGCCACCGTGCCCGGACTAGCATAAAATATTTTAACAATTTAATATACATTGTTATTCAGGATTTTTCCCTTTGTGTGTGGGAAAAAACAATTCAAATTAATTTAATGTTTTTTTAAAAAGTGGTAATGGTGGGCCGGGTACGGTGGCTCACACCTGTAATCCCAGCACTTTGGGAGGCCAATGTGGGCGGATCACGAGGTCGGAGATGGAGACCATCTTGGCTAACACGGTGAAACCCGTCTCTACTAAAAATACAAAAAATTAGCCGGGGGTGGCGGGCGCCTGTAGTCCCAGCTACTCGGGAGGCTGAGGCAGGAGAATGGCAGGAACCTGGGAGGCTGAGCTTGCAGTGAGCCGAGATCTGGCCACTATGCTCCAGCCTGGGGGACAGAGGGAGACTCTGTCTCAAAATGAATGAATGAATGAATGAATGAATGAATAAATAAAATAAAAAAGTAGTAACAGGGAATTTTTTGGCTTGTGTAGCTGAGAAATCCAAGACATCATCTACAGGTTAGAGAGGAAGAAGAAATCTGCAAAGTTCCTTCAGTTTCACTAAGCAATTGTGAGAGAGGAATGAATTTGGGAATTTCTTTCAGCCAGGGGATATTGAAATATGAATTTAAGAACTGAAGATGATAATCAGTTCCAAGCATTGCCAACACAGGAACGTTTATGAGTTCTCTGTAGGGACAACGTTATCTGTTGATATTTTATTCAGCTTGAGTGAAAGAAACATATAATTTTGCTTAAAAATAACTACATGTGGGAATTTTATATTTAAAATGTTTGTATCTTTAAGTTTATACTAAGCCATATTGCTTCAGCTTCTTAAGTTGATAACTATTTCAGTTGGAAGTCAACTACTCTGAACATTTAAAGTAAATGTTTACCTTGATTTTATTTTATTCATTTATTTTTAACATTCTACTACCAGAAGCAGCATTAATATATTACTGAGGATTTAGACCAAAGCTTTCTTTGCAACTATCTTGAAGCCATTAAATAACTTACATTGGAAAGATAAATTTTTGAAAAGCAAAAATCTCATTTTTATAAGACGCTCTTTCTTCCTTTTTTACTCTTGGAAAATAGGCAAAAGTTACAGGGCATATTTTAAAGAATGCAGAAGTTATGTATTTTGAAATGCTACATATAAAAATACTTTATGAAAACTATCAGAATGGCTTGAGAAAATTTATTACATTAATGAAGAAAATATATGAATGGTTAATACTAAGATTGAATCATTTTGTTTAAAAAAATGCGTAGGGCTTCAGTTGCAGTGTAAGATTGGATATAACAGGCTAGATTTAGGAGAGGTCTTACGATACATTAGAGCTTTATGACCAGTTGGGCTGATATAGAGGTAGCTGGAATGATGATACACAACTCAGCAGTTCAGGTAGGGACAAATCTAAGAGTAAAGTGTAATTGCATTCACTGGTTAGGCACCAAGCTCTTACTTTTCTGAGAAGAAGAAACTAAGAAAGGCTGTAATTTGAAGACAGAGGCCAACCAGAAAACCCAACATATGTCAGATAAAGATGTGATACTTAGTGTTGCATTCTAAAAAAGGCTGGAGGGTTGATGTCATAGTGTTTTTTTTTTCTATTTTATTTTTTTTCCTTCGTAGATATTAGTAGATGTATTAAAGTTTTAATTAAAATGATGAAACTTAGAATGACTTTTCATAAGACTACAATAGGATGAATGGTTTATGTTTAATTTTTTTAATTTTTTTTTTTTTTTTTATTTTTTTTATTATACTTTAAGTTCTAGGGTACATGGGCATAACGTGCAGGTTTGTTACATATGTATACTTATGCCATGTTGGTGTGCTGCACCCATCAACTCGTCAGCACCCATCAATTCATCATTTATATCATGTATAACTCCCCAATGCAATCCCTCCCTCCTCCCCCCTCCCCCCTCCCCATGATAGACCCCAGTGTGTGATGTTCCCCTTCCCGAGTCCAAGTGATCTCATTGTTCAGTTCCCACCTATGAGTGAGAACATGCGGTGTTTGGTTTTCTCTTCTTGTGATAGTTTGCTAAGAATGATGGTTTCCAGCTGCATCCATGTCCCTAAAAAGGACGCAAACTCATCCTTTTTTATGGCTGCATAGTATTCCATGGTGTATATGTGCCACATTTTCTTAATCCAGTCTGTCACAGATGGACATTTGGGTTGATTCCAAGTCTTTGCTATTGTGAATAGTGCCGCAATAAACATACGTGTACATGTGTCTTTGTAGTAGACTAATTTATAATCCTTTGGGTATATACCCAGTAGTGGGATGGCTGGGTCATATGGTACATCTAGTTCTAGATCCTTGAGGAATTGCCATACTGTTTTCCATAATGGTTGAACTAGTTTACAATCCCACCAACAGTGTAAAAGTGTTCCTATTTCTCCACATCCTCTCCAACACCTGTTGTTTCCTGACTTCTTAATGATTGCCATTCTAACTGGTGTGAGATGGTATCTCATTGTGGTTTTGATTTGCATTTCTCTGATGGCCAGTGATGATGAGCATTTTTTCATGTGTCTGTTGGCTGTATGAATATCTTCTTTTGAGAAATGTCTGTTCAATGTCTGTTCATATCCTTTCCCCACTTTTTGATGGGGTTGTTTGTTTTTTTCTCGTATATTTGTTTGAGTTCTTTGTAGATTCTGGATATTAGCCCTTTGTCAGATGAGTAGGTTGCAAAAATTTTCTCCCATTCTGTAGGTTGCCTGTTCACTCTGATGGTAGTTTCTTTTGCTGTGCAAAAGCTCTTTAGTTTAATTAGATCCCATTTGTCAATTTTGGCTTTTGCTGCCGTTGCTTTTGGTGTTTTAGACATGAAGTCCTTGCCCATGCCTATGTCCTGAATGGTACTACCTAGATTTTCTTCTAGGGTTTTTATGGTATTAGGTCTAACATTTAAGTCTCTAATCCATCTTGAATTAATCTTCGTATAAAGGGTAAGGAAAGGATCCAGTTTCAGCTTTCTACTTATGGCTAGCCAATTTTCCCAGCACCATTTATTAAATAGGGAATCATTTCCCCATTTCTTGTTTCTCTCAGGTTTGTCAAAGATCAGATGGCTGTAGATGTGCGGTATTATTTCTGAGGACTCTGTTCTGTTCCATTGGTCTATATCTCTGTTTTGGTACCAGTACCATGCTGTTTTGGTTACTGTAGCCTTGTAGTATAGTTTGAAGTCAGGTAGCGTGACGCCTCCAGCTTTGTCCTTTTGACTTAGGATTGTCTTGGCAATGCGGGCTCTTTTTTGGTTCCATATGAACTTTAAAGCAGTTTTTTCCAATTCTGTGAAGAAAGTCATTGGTAGCTTGATGGGGATGGCATTGAATCTATAAATAACCTTGGGGAGTATGGCCATTTTCACGATATTGATTCTTCCTATCCATGAGCATGGTATGTTCTTCCATTTATTTGTGTCCTCTTTGATTTCACTGAGCAGTGGTTTGTAGTTCTCCTTGAAGAGGTCCTTTACATCCCTTGTAAGCTGGATTCCTAGGTATTTTATTCTCTTTGAAGCAATTGTGAATGGAAGTTCATTCCTGATTTGGCTCTCTGCTTGTCTGTTACTGGTGTATAAGAATGCTTGTGATTTTTGCACATTAATTTTGTATCCTGAGACTTTGCTGAAGTTGCTTATCAGCTTAAGGAGATTTTGGGCTGAGACGATGGGGTTTTCTAAATATACAATCATGTCATCTGCAAACAGGGACAATTTGACTTCTTCTTTTCCTAACTGGATACCCTTGATTTCTTTCTCTTGCCTGATTGCCCTAGCCAGAACTTCCAACACTATGTTGAATAGGAGTGGTGAGAGAGGGCATCCCTGTCTTGTGCCAGTTTTCAAAGGGAATTTTTCCAGTTTTTGCCCATTCAGTATGATATTAGCTGTGGGTTTGTCATAAATAGCTCTTATTATTTTGAGGTATGTTCCATCAATACCGAATTTATTGAGCGTTTTTAGCATGAAGGGCTGTTGAATTTGTCAAAAGCCTTTTCTGCATCTATTGAGACAATCATGTGGTTCTTGTCTTTGGTTCTGTTTATATGCTGGATTACGTTTATTGATTTGCGAATGTTGAACCAGCCTTGCATCCCAGGGATGAAGCCCACTTGATCATGGTGGATAAGCTTTTTGATGTGCTGCTGAATCCGGTTTGCCAGTATTTTATTGAGGATTTTTGCATCAATGTTCATCAGGGATATTGGTCTAAAATTCTCTTTTTTTGTTGTGTCTCTGCCAGGCTTTGGTATCAGCATGATGTTGGCCTCATAAAATGAGTTAGGGAGGATTCCCTCTTTTTCTATTGATTGGAATAGTTTCAGAAGGAATGGTACCAGCTCCTCCTTGTACCTCTGGTAGAATTCAGCTGTGAATCCATCTGGTCCTGGACTTTTTTTGGTGGGTAGGCTATTAATTATTGCCTCAATTTCAGAGCCTGCTATTGGTCTATTCAGGGATTCAACTTCTTCCTGGTTTAGCCTTGGGAGAGTGTAAGTGTCCAGGAAATTATCCATTTCTTCTAGATTTTCTAGTTGATTTGCGTAGAGGCGTTTATAGTATTCTCTGATGGTAGTTTGTATTTCTGTGGGGTCAGTGGTGATATCCCCTTTATCATTTTTTATTGCATCTATTTGATTCCTCTCTCTTTTTTTCTTTATTAGCCTTGCTAGCGGTCTGTCAATTTTGTTGATCTTTTCAAAAAACCAACTCCTGGATTCATTGATTTTTTGGAGGGTTTTTTGTGTCTCTATCTCCTTCAGTTCTGCTCTGATCTTAGTTACTTCTTGCCTTCTGCTAGCTTTTGAATGTGATTGCTCTTGCCTCTCTAGTTCTTTTAATTGTGATGTTAGAGTGTCAATTTTAGATCTTTCCTGCTTTCTCTTGTGGGCATTTAGTGCTATAAATTTCCCTCTACACACTGCTTTAAATGTGTCCCAGAGATTCTGGTATGTTGTATCTTTGTTCTCATTGGTTTCAAAGAACATCTTTATTTCCGCTTTCATTTCGTTATGTACCCAGTAGTCATTCAGGAGCAGGTTGTTCAGTTTCCATGTAGTTGAGCGGTTTTGATTGAGTTTCTTAGTCCTGAGTTCTAGTTTGATTGCACTGTGGTCTGAGAGACAGTTTGTTATAATTTCTGTTCTTTTACATTTGCTGAGGAGTACTTTACTTCCAATTATGTGGTCAATTTTGGAATAAGTGCGATGCGGTGCTGAGAAGAATGTATATTCTGTTGATTTGGGGTGGAGAGTTCTATAGATGTCTATTAGGTCCGCTTGGTGCAGAGATGAGTTCAATTCCTGGATATCCTTGTTAACTTTCTGTCTCGTTGATCTGTCTAATGTTGACAGCGGAGTGTTGACGTCTCCCATTATTATTGTATGGGAGTCTAAGTCTCTTTGTAAGTCTCTAAGGACTTGCTTTATGAATCTGGGTGCTCCTGTATTGGGTGCATATATATTTAGGAGAGTTAGCTCTTCCTGTTGAATTGATCCCTTTACCATTATGTAATGGCCTTCTTTGTCTCTTTTGATCTTTGATGGTTTAAAGTCTGTTTGATCAGAGACTAGGATTGCAACCCCTGCTTTTTTTTGTTCTCCATTTGCTTGGTAGATCTTCCTCCATCCCTTTATTTTGAGCCTATGTATGTCTCTGCATGTGAGATGGGTCTCCTGAATACAGCAGACTGATGGGTCTTGACTCTTTATCCAGTTTGCCAGTCTGTGTCTTTTAATTGGAGCATTTAGTCCATTAACATTTAAGGTTAATATTGTTATGTGTGAACTTGATCCTGCCATTATGATATTAACTGGTTATTTTGCTCGTTAGTTGATGCAGTTTCTTCCTAGCCTCGATGGTCTTTACATTTTGCCAAGTTTTTGCGATGGCTGGTACCGGTTGTTCCTTTCCATGTTTAGGGCTTCCTTCAGGGTCTCTTGTAAGGCAGGCCTGGTGGTGACAAAATCTCTAAGCATTTGCTTATCTGTAAAGGATTTTATTTCTCCTTCACTTATGAAACTTAGTTTGGCTGGATATGAAATTCTGGGTTTAAAATTCTTTTCTTTAAGAACGTTGAATATTGGCCCCCACTCTCTTCTGGCTTGTAGAGTTTCTGCCGAGAGATCTGCTGTTAGTCTGATGGGCTTCCCTTTGTGGGTGACCCGACCTTTCTCTCTGGCTGCCCTTAAGATTTTTTCCTTCATTTCAACTTTGGTGAATCTGGCAATTATGTGTCTTGGAGTTGCTCTTCTCGAGGAGTATCTTTGTGGCGTTCTCTGTATTTCCTGAATTTGAATTTTGGCCTGCCCTACTAGGTTGGGGAAGTTCTCCTGGATGATATCCTGAAGAGTGTTTTCCAACTTGGTTCCATTCTCCCCCTCACTTTCAGGCACCCCAATCAGACGTAGATTTGATCTTTTTACGTAATCCCATACTTCTTGCAGGCTTTGCTCATTTCTTTTTCTTCTTTTTTCTTTTGGTTTCTCTTCTCACTTCATTTCATTCATTTGATCTTCAATTGCTGATACTCTTTCTTCCAGTTGATCGAGTCGGTTACTGAAGCTTGTGCATTTGTCACGTATTTCTCGTGTCATGGTTTTCATCTCTGTCATTTCGTTTATGATCTTCTCTGCATTAATGAGTCTAGCTGTCAATTCTTTCACTCTTTTTTCAAGATTTTTAGTTTCTTTGCGCTGGGTACGTAATTCCTCCTTTAGCTCTGATAAGTTTGATGGACTGAAGCCTTCTTCTCTCCTCTCGTCCAAGTCATTCTCTGACCAGCTTTGATCCGTTGCTGGTGATGGGCTGCGCTCCTTTGCAGGGGGAGATGCGCTCTTATTTTTTGAATTTCCAGCTTTTCTGCCCTGCTTCTTCCCCATCTTTGTGGTTTTATCTGTCTCTGGTCTTTGATGGTGGTGACGAACTGATGGGGTTTTGGTATAGGTGTCCTTCCTGTTTGATAGTTTTCCTTCTGACAGTCAGAAGGACTCTCTGTTGGTCTGTTGGAGAGTGCTTGAGGTCCACTCCAGACCCTGTTTGCCTGGGTATCAGCAGCAGAGGTTGCCGAAGATAGAATATTGCTGAACAGCGAGTGTACCTGTCTGATTCTTCCTTTGGAAGTTTCCTCTCAGGGGTGTACTCCACCCTGTGAGGTGTGGGGTGTCAGACTGCCCCTAGTGGGGGATTTCTCCCAGCTAGGCTACTCAGGGGTCAGGGACACACCTGAGCAGGCAGTCTGTCCGTTCTCAGATCTCAACCTCCGCGTTGGGAGATCCGCGGCTCTCCCCAAAGCTGTCAGACAGAGTCGTTCGCGTCTGCACCGGCTCCCGCTACTTCCCCTGTTGGTCTTCAGCTGTGCGCTGTCCCCAGAGGTGGAGACTACAGAGACAGGCAGGCTTCCTTGAGCTGCTGTGAGCTCCACCCAGTTCGAGCTTCCCAGAGGCTTTGTTTACCTACTTAAGCCTCAGCAATGGCGGGCACCCCTCCCCCAGCCTCGCTGCTGCCTTGCGCATAGATCGCCGCAGACTGCTGTGTTAGCAGTGAGGGAGGCTTCGTGGGCGTGGGCCCCTCCCGGCCAGGTGTGGGATATATTCTCCTGGAATGCCTGTATGCTCACAGCGCAGTATTGGGGTGGGAGTTACCCGATTTTCCAGGTGTTGTGTGTCTCAGTTCCCCTGGCTAGGAAAACGGATCCCCTTCCCCCTTGCGCTTCCAGGTGAGGCGATGCCTCGCCCTGCTTCAGCTCTCGCTGGTCAGGCTGCAGCAGCTGACCAGCACCGATTGTCCGGCACTCCCTAGTGAGATGACCCCAGTACCTCAGTTGAAAATGCAGAAATCACCGGTCTTCTGTGTCGCTCGCGCTGGGAGTTGGAGACTGGAGTTGTTCCTATTCGGCCATCTTGCTCCGCCCCCCGGTTTATGTTTAAATAATAAATTATATGAAGCAATTAAAATCATAATGTGAGAGAGAAAATGGGGAAAAAAAGGCATTAGTTGATTTGCAGTTAATCTCAGAATTATTTCATGAAAAAGAAAGTGTCCGTGAGTTCAACTAGCATGACATATTCAGTATATTCACAGATCTGAGAAAGACAATTTCCCCAGGGATAATTTTTCTGTCTTATGCCACCATTTTACAGTTTCCCCTAGGCTTGCTGTACAATTTCATGTGACCTTTAGTTTGATCTCATCTTGGCTAGGAAACCACTTTAAAAAAATTTTCTCTTGGGTTGTATCTGAAGGAAGACTTTGCTATAATTAAACAGGAGTTACAGGGGAAAAATAATGTAGACATGCTAATGAGATTTTAAAAGAAATGCTTTGGGATTTATTAATTTACTAGTTAAATTATTGATGAGAAAGATTTTACTAATCAAAAATCAGATTTAAGTGTATTTTCAAAGTTCAATTGTGTTTAGTCAATTTGCCTACTAATTAAAAATAAAGAAATGATCTTAGACTTTCTTGGTCTTATATGAAAATCAATTATTAATAAAATTCACCATGGCTTTCCAAAGATGGTAATCTTTTTGTCATTCTTTGATAAAAAAAAGACAGTAAGCATGACACTAAAGAGGACATGACATTTTTACTTTGAAGTTATTCTCAGTAATGTGTATATACAGGATACTTATCATATTTTAGAAAATATTTGAAAAAATATTTATTAGTACTACCCAAATAAATTACAATAAAATTTTTTAATTATTTAACTGTACCTGCCTTTAATAATTTATCTTTCAATTTCTTTTTCTTTTAATTCCATTTAATAAGCATTATATTTAGTTTTATATCTTAACCTCATTACTTTAACATTTGTTGAGTGCTTACTGGATGATACATTTTGTATACTTCTATTTATTTAGAATGGTTAAAGTCTAAAATCTTTGTAGTTAATTGAGTTTTCTTCTTTAAAGTTTAAGGTTTATTTTTACAGAGAGTCTTGCTGTTTTACCCAGGCTAATCCTGAACTTCTGAGCTCAAGCGATCCTCCCACTTCAGCCTCCCAAGTATTCTCTTAAGAGAAAATGAAAATATAGAAGGTATTGGGTTTTTTTTCTAACAAAGCCTTTTTTTTGGTGACTTTGTATAATTTACCTATGCTCACTCAATCTTTCTATATAAAATAACGATAATGTTATCTAGGTCACATGGCTATTGAGTCATTAGAATTAATTAAAACAATGCTTTGAGTGACATTATTGTGCTTTTTTGGAGCCTTTATTCAATTTCTAGTTCTAACCTGTGAGTTTCACTTATTTTACTTAAATCACAGAACTCTTTGACTCTTCTTTTGTTTCTATCCTACTGAAATTTGTCTTTTTCTTAACCTACCTCTTACTCCCTCTTTCTTTTGAAAGCCCTGGTTAATAATATCACAAACCTGACAAAAACAAGAAATGGGGAAAGGATTCCCTATTTAATAAATGGTGCTGGGAAAATTGGCTAGCCATAAGTAGAAAGCTGAAACTGGATCCTTTCCTTACTCCTTATACGAAAATTAATTCAAGACGGATTAGAGACTTACATGTTAGACCTAAAACCATAAAAAACCTAGAAGAAAACCTAGGTAATACCATTCAGGACATAGGCATGGGCAAGGACTTTACGTCTAAAACACCAAAATCAACGGCAACAAAAGCCAAAATTGACAAATGGGATCTAATTAAACTAAAGAGCTTCTGCACAGCAAAAGAAACTACCATCAGAGTGAACAGGCAACCTACAGAATGGGAGAAAATTTTTGCAATCTACTCATCTGCCTGCTATTTGTTAAATCATCCCATTTTTCTTAGTTGCACAAATTAAATTTATTTTGTTTTTCAAGAGCTGATGGGTGGCATACTGTGGAAAAGATACTATCTTTTTTTTTTTTTTTTTTTTTTTTTGAGACGGAGTCTCTCTCTGTCGCCCAGGCTGGAGTGCAATGGCGGGATCTCACCTCACTGCAAGCCCCTCCTCCTGGATTTATGCCATTCTCCTGCCTCAGCCTCCCGAGTAGCTGGTACTACAGGTGCCCGCCACCTCGCCCAGCTTGTTTTTTTGTATTTTTTAGTAGAGACGGGGTTTCACCATGTTAGCCAGGATGGTCTGGATCTCCTGACCTTGTGATTTGCCCATCTCGGCCTCCCAAAGTGCTGGGATTACAGGCTTGAGTCACCGCGCCCGGCCAGAAAAGATACTATCTTATTTGTATCTATCAGAATACTAACGCCAGACCAACAAATGTGAACCTCTTTTCTTTCATAAAGGAAAAAATTGTAGTCTATCTTTAACGTCTAATACTCATTTACTCTTCTCTCTGGATAACTATAAGCTGTGCAGAAAAAGAAAAGTTTCTTTGTCACTCCTCAAATTTTAACAAATTACTACAAAGACAAATATAGTTTAGAAGTATTGACTTTATACAATTAGACTCATCAATGACATTTACATGTATTTCTTGCAGCAACGTTTTTGGGCAGTAACTGACCTAAGAAAAATGTAGTAAATGAATTTCAATTGTAATATTATCAGTAAATAGTGGATATAAATCTGTATTTCAAATACTGTTCTAAATAAAGTCTTCTGTATTTTTTGGACAACTTCGTTTTATAGCTGATTAAATGAGAATTATTTTCACCTGTCGATGCTTTTCTTTTCATGTTTTGCTTATGCTTGCATATTTGGCATTATCTCAATACTCACTGAAGCTTGAGGGAGAAGAGACTTTCAGGCTGCGTATTAATCTTATGAAGATCAGTTTGGTTAAAGCTAAATAAAATAATTTGTAAACTACTTAATTTAGTACATATAAACTGCAATAAGCTTAAATGCAGTGAAAATGAATGTGGAGGTTCTAAGTGCTTGCCTGCTGTAAAACTAACCTTCCCCCCCTCCAGTATCCATAGCCTGTTTTAAAACAAATGTTCACTTGGACCCATATGGAATTTTTAAAAAATCAGCTACAAACTATATGTTGAATAGCAGCAAACCTCAACTTCCTTCTTTTTTGTAAAACTGATCATAAATAACAGTTTAAACACTTCTCTTACTTCCCACTAGATTAGATACATGTGATTTCTTGTGCTTTGATCCCTCTTTGCAGGTTTTAAACCTAGAAGAGAGATTGAGATGAATTTTGAATTTTTAACTTTTGGCTTTGCTAGGGATATTATTTAGGCATCTTTTGTGTGTATGTGTGTTTGTGTATAATTTGTAAAGTATTATTGACTGCATCTACTTTAGAAAAAACTTGACTAAAAAAGCATATACACAGAGAGCACTTGATGTTAATACAAAGAAAAGCAACACATGAGGTATTGATTGTGTAATTATGTAGCACACAGCATAATTATGGGTCCTTAATAAATGCTGGATGATGATTACAATTATTGTCAACTTAATAAATATTGCCTGAAATAATACCATTTTAGCCCACCTTCTTTTCAGATATTCCCTGAGAGAGAGGAAAAACAAAAAAAAAACAAAAAAAAAAAACCCAAAAACAAACAAACAAACAAACAAAAAACAATCAAATCGGTGGAAGTTTACTTTTATTTTAGTCTGGAGGAAAATGTCAACCAGGAGTTTAAGGTTTTGTTGATGATCTGTCTTTATTGTGGTTGTAATACTGCTTTAGTGATGTTGAGGAAAAAGTAAAATTAAAGGTGATCTTTTATAGTGAGCATGAACTTCTAAGAATTTCTGAAGACCCAAACATTTGCATTATGAGAGAAGAGTATCAAAATTTCCTAAAGAACACTTTAGTAGAAATAATACTGAATGTTTATGGATTTTATGTTTAAATAAGAAAATACTATGTTTATCTACCACGTTCATCTCTTGATGTATTGTTAGCCTCCTGACCTCATATTTTTTTTTACAACTCACTGCATCGACCATCCCTTTTCCTACCTGGGCACCTGAACACAGTATGGTAGAATTATGTAACAGCCCTGTAAATGCACGTTGCTTTAACTTGACAGTGCTACTTCGTTTGAGTCTCCTGGTATAGAACTGATAAAGAGAACTAACATTTTATTATTCTCAGTATTGTATTTGATTGTGTTCTCATTATCTTATCTATACTATGTTATTTTCCTTTGCTGTATGCACAGTATTCCCGCAATGAGATATTGTTCATCTTTATATAACTAGGGCACATGCTAAATCTCTGCAGACATAGTTCTTGGCCAAAGTGTGAGGACAAATTTTATCTAATAATGGGATCATCTCAGAGCTGAAAGTAATTTTGACTGCCTTTGGTCATATTATTGCCTTGAAAAAGCAAGGGTAACTTGAAAAATTACCTGGACAATGAGAATAATTTTACCATCATTTTGTAATGGTGAAAATTTGGTTATCATCAATTTCTTTAAATAATGTAAGGTATAAATTCATTTAGCCAATTTATAAACAGTTTGTATGCATTTATAAAATACATATATATTTATTGGCTTGCTAGAATGATCCAGTAATCATGATAAATAACAAAGTGTAGAAAACTTTATAAGACAATACACATCAAGGAGGTTCAAACAGTTTATGGGACATGGTAATACACAATATGTGTAAGCTATTATTATTTTAATGACCTGCTTATATTCAACGTTTTTAAAAAGCTAACCAACTGTACTTTGAAAAGATCATTGTAACATCACATTTTACTCAATACAATTGAGTTTTAGGTACTAAATGCCCTAATTTATTTCTAAACATTATGCCTATGAGCACTAACGACTATTTTGTATTCCAGTTAACATTGTAAGTTATATTTATGTTAGTTTGCTTTTTAATAAACACAACTTTATTCTAAGATTAAACCACAGAAAGAAGAATTTTATGACTGGCAAATTATAGTTTAACAAATATGTTTATTATTGGCTGTTAGTCAGCAGATTATTTTCATTCTTTGAGCTAATTGTATATACTTGTGTGACTTTCATTCAATGCAAATGTGTTTTGAATTCAGATAGGTAAATTCCATGATTATCCTTTATGATATTTTGCTTTTTTTCACAGAGAAGTGATAGTAAAAATAATATTTTTGTATATATAGTAGAATATTTGAGCTTGTCCTCCTTATGTTGACTCTTCTGTGCTGTTTTTATGATGGGAAATGTAGGCTGTGAATGAGTAAATAAAAGGGAGAATGAATTGAATTTAATAATACTTTGAAGAATTTGGTTTGAGTGTAAAAAAATGGTATCAGTTAATTCCAAAAGGAATATAACTAAGAAAATTTAAGGATAAATCATTGTAATAGAAATGCAAAGATGATGGTATAGAGGAGAGAGGATTGTCATGAGTCTTACTTGGAGTTGAGATGAGGGCTGAGGTTAATATTATATAATTATGTACCAAGAAATGGCATTTTAAGATGTCTTGCAAAGTGGGTTGGAGGAAAGGTTGACTATATGAGAAATAGTGAGAAGCTGACAGAGTTTCCACATTGCACATGTAGAAATATTGACATGTCACATATGTGTAGTGTTTCACACTTCCGCATAACAAACATTTTATTCATGATTTTCAGCTTGTGAGGGAAAATCAGGGGTTATTATTTCCATTGTATAACTGGGTAGAGTGAAGTTTAGTAGATTGAGATGTTTCAGGATACATTGATTGAATTGTCAGAGCTGAAACTAAAACTTTAGACTTGTAAGACTAATTCAGTATTCTTTCTATCACACCCACTGCCTTCCTGAAGAATGAACACTATTGTCTTTGTGTTCAAATTAGAGTGTTAGTGATGAGTTTGGATTCCTAGATCTTTTATAATTTCTGATGTGTATACTATGTCAGGGGCCGACATGAAGAAAATCAAAGAAATAAGTGGTCAAATTTCTCAGTTTGGCATATTGTACACAATTTCTTAAAGTAGATTAATGTATATAATTTATACTTATGCTGAGAACCTTGAAAAAGAAAAAAAAAAACAAGATTTTACAACCACAGCAATTTTTATTCTTTTCTACTTCTCTTCCTTATATATCATCTTACCTTGGAAATCAATAAAAAGGATTCTCTTTTAAATCCATTTATGTTCAGATTCAACTCAGAATTCAACAAGTGCTTTAAAAAGACAAACTAACCTAGTTCTCTAGACCCCAGGAATTTGCTCTGCTGGATATAGATGCCATTTTAGATTCTTGTGTGTCCCAAAGCTTATTTCTGAACATAGTTTCTCTTTTTAATACAATCTCCATCTTTCTTCTCTTATCCTTGCTGACATTTCATTTCAATCAGGGTTGAGACCTTGCCTTCAATCTTTTTGAATCGACTTTTGATGGATACAGGTGGTTTGTTAACAGCGGCAGCACCTATTAGAGCAGTGGTGTCTGTCAGTCTTTGATTTTTCTCCCTACAGGTCATTGTTTATCTTATTCCTGTCTATTTTAGAAACTTCAATGAATTTTAAAAATATATTTAAAAGTCAATTTTGCATTTTGAAAGTGATCGTTTTCTTTTGTTGTTGTTTTCGTTATATCCAAGGACATAGTGTTGTACTTTGATGGAAGTTTTCCTGCTTTGTTATCTACTAACATCATCAGAGAAATAAAGAAGAATGTTCTCAGTGTGTAAGCCATATCCTGAAAATGTGCTAACATTTTTGGAAGTTTCACTATTCTTTAAGTTCAATAATGAAACTTCTGATAAGTAAATGTTTCACTTAACTATTTTTTAAGGAAAGGATTATATTTAAAATGACAGGTTTCAATATGTTGTTTTGTCTGACATTATAGAATAGATGAATCAATGAATTTTAAACTTTTCTCAATTAAGAAACATTGACTGAAGTTCGTATTTCATGAAATAATGCTAATTTTTCATATGTAGACAAAATAAGAAAATCATAAATCTCAGGAATTTAAGAACAAATTCCAGGGCTACTTTGCTACATAAAATTAGTGCACAAGAACAGGATATAATCTCATAATAAAGATTGGACTAGATAAACCTGAATAATTAATCCTAGATTGAATGGCCATGAGATGTGAAAGAGGCCTTGGGCTCACAGGTATTTGCTTGAAAATTGTAATTAAAGAGAGGGCAAGGAAACTAAACAGCCAAAAGCTTAGACAGTTTTTGCTGATAACAGTGGAGGTATAAATTTTTGTGGGTTATAACAGGGCAAGATTGGCTGGATTAAAGCAGGTATCACATCTTGAGTTGTAATTTGAAAGAAAACTCACAGATTGATGAAATCTGATTAATTTAAGAGATAAGCAAGTTCAGCTTGCTTATCAGCCAACAGAGCTCATGAGTTTTTGTTATTTTTGGCCGGGCGCGGTGGCTCAAGCCTGTAATCCCAGCATTTTGGGAGGCCGAGACGGGCGGATCACGAGGTCAGGAGATTGAGACCATCCTGGCTAACAGGGTGAAACCTCGTCTCTACTAAAAAATACAAAAAGCTAGCCGGGCGAGGTGGCGGGCGCCTGTAGTCCCAGCTACTCGGGAGGCTGAGGCAGGAGAATGGCGTGAACCCGGGAGGCGGAGCTTGCAGTGAGCTGAGATCCGGCCACTGCACTCCAGCCCGGGCCACAGAGCTAGACTCCGTCTCAAAAAAAAAAAAAAAAAAAAAAAAAAAAAAAGAACTGTGAACATTTCTTAGAAAATTATATAATGATTATAAAAATAGATCACAAGTACTTTAAAAAAATTATAATCTTGTTGTTTTACTTTCATTTTATACTCCCTCAGTTCTCTATTCTGGATGCTTCAGTATTTTTTGCATTTCAGTGTTTGTTGATTATATTAAAAATAACAAAACTCATGAGCTCTGTTGGCTGATAAGCAAGCTGAACTTGCTTATCTCTTAAATTAATCAGATTTCATCAATCTGTGAGTATTCTTTCAAATTACAACTCAAGATGTGATACCTGCTTTAATCCAGCCAATCTTGCACAGTTCTTAAATAACATCTCAAGGCAAAGTAAAAATATTAACTAATGAGCAAGGAAATAATTACTGATCATATGAAGAAAATTCTCCATATTCCTATATAACATTATTTCATAGAATTTAAGTAAAGCCCACCTTGAAAAAAAGTAGTATATAATAAAAAAGTGATCTATTAGTATTTAATTATGCTAAACCAAATAAATGAAATAAAAATGTGTTAAAAATGCAATTTAAAGTGATAGGAGAAATTTGGAATACTCAAAGGCACACACATACACTTATTACACAATAATGCTGTATAAGTATAAAAACAGGTGTATAAAATAATTGAAAACAGAGTGCGGCATGTATTGATGTACATATGTCTAGAAATGTTCATAGTTTTATAAGTAAAATGACACAAACGACATTGTATATGAGATATATATTGTAGAGTTTCCCAGAATTCAATGACAGTGGAACTTTATTTTGATGAAGCTGCCCATATCTAGTGTTCTATATAATACACTACAGGAAACACTAATTCAGGAATTGTTTAGATGGAAAGCCTACCATTTGCTATGAAATAATTTTGTTTACTAGCTGCAAATTAAGCAAATGCCAAAGGTTATTGAAAAAGACATTAATGTTCAAATTCCTTACTAATATAGCACTTGAAGGAAATACAGTCTTCCTCTAAGGCAGAAAATGGAGCATACAACAAATATTTCCATTTATATAACCGAAAATATATTATTATCTTTGAACACATTATGGCTTATAATTCAATTCGAAAGGTGGCAAAATAAAAATTTCAATAGAATTCAAATCCTTATTTAAAATGTTACTTGTCGTCTAGTATTATTGCAGTAAACTAAGAAAAACTTGAAATTAGAAAATAATTCAAAGTAACCTTTTTATATTAGGAATCATTAGAAAAAACAATAAGAGAATTAACCTCCATTTATCAAGATAAACATATACAGTGGCATTGGAAGTGGAATTAGCAAATGAATTAATGCAGGAAAGACAGTACAGATACTTCTTGAGGTATTAATGGGAATTTTTTAATATTAAAATTGTGACATTTCAAATTGATATACTTAACTAATGTACTGTTATAATTGGCCATTTGAACTTTATACTAAAATATATCAACCCCTCTAATACTACATTAATAACTAAATTCCAGATAATTTAAAATTCTAAATCTTAAAATTGAAACAATGAAGAAACACCAGATAAAACAGAAGATATTTGCATATCCTCAGAGTGGAGATGATATTCCTAAAAATAATAGATCCAAAAAAAGCACTAAAATTATTTGGTTCTTTTATATATTACAACTTTATGATTTGAAACTTTTAATACCCAAAATGTTAAAAAAAATAGGTGATAGATTCAAAAGAAATACAGTATTTACAACACGTATACAAAGATAAATATGCAGAATATATATAACACTTCTACAAACCAATATAATAATAATACCAAAATGGCAGTGGTAATTAAAGAGAAAGAAAAAATATCCTAATAAGTGATTCACAGGAGAATTAAAAATAGTTTAGAGAAGCATGAGAATACAATTAACTTTAAAACAATCTAGGAAAAAGCAAATGAATCACAATAATGGAAATATTAAATTATTTCACTATATAAAAACTATTTGGCAAAGGACACACTCAAATGGTGCTGCTAGGTGTGCAAGTAATTACAGATCTTCAAAGGGCAATTGTGATTGTCCCTTCCACTTCTAGTATTGTATTATACAAAATAGCTTGGACATGATCAAAGTGTATTCATAAAAATATTATAATTATATATGGAGTCATAAATATTATTTATGTTATTGAAGATATTCTATTAAATGTAAAAGCAAGTCACAAGTTTATAGTATGATTTCTTATTTATATGTACATTTTTAAATTAACAACAAAAATAAAAAGTATGAGAATATACATGCATAGCTATAAATACTACTTTCCTTTGCTGATAAGAGTGAGTGTATATAGTGAAGAAAGACTTTCAGTTATCATAGTCTACATTTAGATATTACTTAAAGTTTATATAATGAGTTTTTCTTTATTTCAACACTTTTTAAAGAAATAAAAAAACATTTTGTAATTTACAGTTATAGAGGTATTTGTTTCTTATACCCTTGCCTGTTGCCACTAGCATATTTCAGATAACTTCAATCATATAGGGAAGTAGAGATACTTTTTTCATACCAAATTCTCAATTTCAGCATTATATCTTTTGCTTGTGTGAAATATTTATTTGTTTTACTTCCCCAATTCTCTAATTTTAAATTTTTATAGATGTTTCCAGAATTATAAGATAGGATGATATAAATTACTTAAATACTACTAAAGAGGAACACAGACATAAAATATTATTTTACTATATTATCCAGATTTAGCAAATAATTTCAGGAAGTGTATCCAAGTTAATTATATTAAACTCTCTTGTACTGGTCACATACTGTCCAAAAACATTCCTCATATATATATATATTTTTATGAGGACTGTAGTGAATCATGAAATGAGCAGAGTGCTTTTTCGATGAAGAACTTTGTTTTTTCTCCAACTCTCAGCTACAAAATGGAGGTTTAATTAAGAGGCAGGCTAGAGGGATTGCTGTGAAGAGACAGGAAAGCAGAGAGCTTCCAGAGAATAAAAATCATTTGTGTCCTAAACACGTTTTGTCCTAGAGCAAAATTATATCTTTACTTGTTTTTGGCAGATAATCAACATTATTCCCTAACTTTTGTTGCTATAAGTGCAGCAGGTGTACAGATGGATACTTGGGATGATTTGATAGACTCAGAGTTTAGGAAGAACAGGCAGCTGCTCTGAGCCACACTCACAGCAGGAGAGGAGTTAAGGGGAGACAACAATGACTGCACGTGGTCTTCTTTCTTGGCAAAAACCTGTTATTTGGCATGAAAGAAGCAATTTCAATATGCTGGTTGATGATTCTACAATGGGGACATGTACTTAATTACAGAGGTGGGTTTTATCCAATAGATTCCCAGAGTCCTTGATATTGGTTTTTCAATGGACATACATTTGTTCAAGAAGTTTTAGACCTCTCAGGGTTGCGCTGGAAATCTTCAATTATTTCCATTGAAATCAGAGTGACAATGTGAAGGTCAGTTAAGTAGGAAATGCTATTGTACAAAAAGCAAATAACAATTTAATCACTCTTAATTTTCTGTGTATGGTACTGACTTTGACATAATGAGAATCAAGGTAAGGTTCACCATTGTTCTCATTTTTAATTGTAGCTGCTCTTTAGCACTATTTTTGTAAACACCAGAAACAACATTGGGAAAATTATATTTGAGAAAGAAACAAAATTTACTTAGTTCAGGATATAAAAAGGAAAAGATACAAAAAGATATGTGCTAAAAGCTTTTTATCGTAGTTAAGACTTTCCAAAGTCATAGCGACTTGGTTCACAGTCTCAGAATTTCAAAGTGCACCTAATAATAAAAGTAAGGAATTTGTATATAAATATTAGACTATTTAAGGAAAAATAAAGAAATGCATTATATATTGAAATATGATAAAACTCAAATTATTTTAGTCAAAATAAATATATCTTATAATAAACAATTAAACTGACAGTCTTATCGCCATCACTCCAGTAAAACCACCATTATCAAGATCGCTAAATCTTCAGTCTCTCAGTTCTGTCGGTATATTCTCAGTCCTCTTCTTGACTTCTTATTCCAGGCAATTGACAAAGTTCATTTCTCCTTTCTGAAAAGTTAATAAAAGCAGGTGGAGTGTGAGAATGGAAGAACATGTGTCAAAACGTGGAGGAACAACACAAAAGAAAATTTCTTTATTTCTCTCCTCTCAGTTTCTTATCACTTTGGCCTGAGGGCAGGAACCAGTCAAGAGCTGGATGGCAGAGCATTGATGTAGGTGGCTAAATGTCTGAATGAATCTGATCTTCTTGGCCAGAGGTATCAGGAAATGTACACCTTGAGGCCTAGACATGATGAGGAAAATCTCAAAGAGACAGCTGAAGAAGAATTCCTGGTTTTATGTATGATCCTTGAAACATCTTATGCTCACCTCTGACTACACAAGGGACAGAACCAAAGTAACATAGCAGAATGCTTTAGATCTGAACCAAAGTAACATAGCAGAAGGCTTTATATATATATATAGGAGGGGGGTAGCTATACCATTTTATTTATTTATTTATTTTTCTTCAACATTTATTTTAAGTTCTGAGGTACATGTGCAGGATGTACAGGTTTGTTACATAGGTAAACGTGTGCCCTGGTGGTTTGCTGCACAGATCAACCCACCACCTAGGTATTAAGCCCAGCATCCACTAGCTGTTCTTCCTGATTCTCTCTGTCTCCACTTACACCACAGGCCCTGGTGTGTGTTGTTCCCCCACCCCCAAACAAATTTTAGCCACCACCCAAGTCTGAGAAAATTTTTGGAATGGAGCATGTGTTTTTCAGATGCAAAGCAGCCTAAGGATTGATAGCAATCTTTTCTCACAGAAAGCATGAGAGAATTCGCAGTTTGAAGGTAAATTTGTTGATTCTCTGATAAAACAGGTGAAGAAACATAACCAAAACAAAACCAACATTTTTGTACATGATTGTGATAGGATCCAGATTCTATATAATTTCATATTTGAAATGTCAGTAAACAATCTAAAAGGTTTTTAATACAAAGAACCAGAAAAATGTAGGCATCCATGCACTCATATACTCACCCTTAGCATATGTGTAAAGCAGTTTCAGAATTTTTAGGATGTACTCTCAGGAGAACCTAATTTACCAACTAGAATATAGTGTTTATCTACAGTGTACTTTTATATTTAGCCTTGGAGTTTCTAGTCAAGACACTGTTTTCCAGAGTTATTCAAGTTAGCTCATTTTTTTTCTGCTCTGTTCAGTGTGATTATGTGATGAGTTTGTAATAAAATCAGATTCATTTGTCTCAGTCTACAGAAACAACACAACCAATTCTAGAGAAAAAGTATAATCAACAGATGTCAATCCTCGGATGACTGTTAGAATTACTTGGAAATTATTTAATGGAGCTATCATAACTGAATTAAAGATAATTACAAATAAAATGAACAAAAAGATATATATTCTTGGCAGAGAAATAGAAATTATGGAATTAAATATCTAAAATAAAAATTTTATTTGATGATGAACAGAAATTATGAAGAAAAGAACCAGTGATCTTTCAGATAGATCAACAGAAGACAAACAATCAGATGAATGAACAAAGAGAACCAATGATTGAAAAACTATGAACAGAATCTTGGTACTTATGGGAAATTTTCAAAATTATTGAAGTTTGGGTCATTAGAGTTCTAGGAAGATAGGAGAAAGAGTCTGGGGTGGAAATATACATTTGTGGAAATAATGATGGTAATCTTCCCAAATGCGGTAAAAGGGATAAATTTAGATACCAGTAGTCAAGAAGCAGACATCAAATAAGATGAACTAAAAATAAACCTTGCCTAGACTAATCATAGTCAAACTTCCGAAAACCAAAAGTTATATATATATAATATATATTAATAATATATAATATATAACATATAACATAATAATATATAATATATTTTATACATGCTAGAAAATAATAGACTGCAAATACGGGAATAATGATTTGTGTAACTGTGGATTTCTCATCAGAAACCAAAGACCAGGAGACAGGTGAATGATGATTTCACCTGCTGAAAAGAAAACACCTCCTAAACTAGAATTTGATATTATCTATACCTAGATCATATGTATCTATATCATCTTATATATCATTCATTCAAAAATGAAGTAAAATAAATTCATCACTAAATAAGAGAAAATAAAATAATTTGTTTTTAAAAGCCCTGCTCTAAAAGAAATACTGAAGAAAGTTCTTAAAATTAGAGAGAACAGAGAGAACCTTGGTACAGGAAGAACAACAGAATTGGTAAATCATTACATATAAAAGAGTAGTTTTAATCTTACATTATTTAAAATAAATAAAACTTTATTTGCGGGAGGACATGACTGTTCACATAGAAAATCCCAATAAATTTTCAAAAATACCTACTAAAATTATTAAGTTTAGTAAGAATGGAGAATACAAAGTCAAAGTAAAGTAGTAAGTTGTATTTTTAGATATTTGAGTATTTGGATATTGTGTATTAGGATTTTGCCACCTACTATTTATAATAACAATAAAATACATGAAATATTTAAGTATCACTTTTAAAAATGCATGTAGGAACTGCATACTATAAAGTACAAATCACTAATGAAAACAATTAACTAAAATTGAGTAAATGGAAATATGCACCATGCTTTTCCATTGAAAAATTACATATTGTTAGGATATCAATTTTGCTGAATAGATCTTTAGATATAATGTAATCCCAATCAAAATTCTATTAGGACTTTATATCAAAATGAACAAGCTATTCTAAAATTCATATGGAGGTTTATCAGAACTAGACTAGGCAAAATAAACCAAAAAATAAAGTTGTGGAAAACATAATACCTAATTTCAAGACTTCAGATAAAGTTACAGTAATCAGGACAGCACATATTGATGAAAGACTGCTAAATCCAAGGTATGTAAGAAAGCATCCAGAAACAGAATTGCAGATATATGGGTAATTGATTCTCAAGAAAGGTGCAAATGCAAATTGAATTATCTTCAATTCAATGAAGTTGGGACTGTTTGATCTTTCATGGTAGAAACAATGATTTCTCTTCTCTGAAAAAGACATTTAATCTGGACATGAATTCCTTTTTGCAATCTGTAATACTTTCTTCAGTACACCATCAGTGGATTCATGGGGTGATATCTTTAATATCACAGAACACATATATCTTCTGACCAGGAAATTCACTTAAAATGAGTGGAGTGTGGCAATAGACTTAATTCCACCAAATATATTCATGGTGTTATAACATTCATTATCCTACAGCTGACCTAATGAAAATGGAACAAGGGAATGGCTACTAGAAACTCGGCCGGGCGCGGTGGCTCAAGCCTGTAATCCCAGCACTTTGGGAGGCCGAGACGGGCGGATCACAAGGTCAGGAGATCGAGACCATCCTGGCTAACACGGTGAAACCCCCGTCTCTACTAAAAAGTACAAAAAACTAGCCGGGCGAGGTGGCGGGCGCCTGTAGTCCCAGCTACTCGGGAGGCTGAGGCAGGAGAATGGCGTGAACCCGGGAGGCGGAGCTTGCAGTGAGCTGAGATCCGGTCACTGCACTCCAGCTTGGATGACAGAGCGAGACTCCGTCTCAAAAAAAAAAAAAAAAAAAAAAAAAAAAAGAAACTCAGTTATGCTTGAGCCCAAGAGTTTGAAACAGCCTGGACAACATGGTGAAACCCCCTCTCTGCTAAAACAGTACAAAAATTACCAGGGCCTGGTGGTGCACCTCTGTAGTCCCAGCTGGAGGGAGAAGGCACTGAGGTGGGAGGATAACCTAAGCCTGGGAGGTTGAGACTGCAGCTATGACTCTACAATCAGTTATGATGCTAGCTGGGTGACAACATTTGTTAAGCTGGTGGTTTTCTTTAAATTGTAAGATGTTCTAAATTTGCAATCAGCATGTGACATCATTTCTCCCATAACCAGAATTTATAAGTCAAAGTGTGGAAATACTTGTTTTCCATCTCTGCATATTCAGGCTTTTCTGATTCTCAAAGAAAAATGCTTTCACTAGGCGACTCAATACAAATTACATTGAATTGGAAGGAGAGTGCTCCTTGGCCATTTTAGCACAGACAGGCACATAAGGAATCTAATGTACTAGGTGGTATGACAGATCCTGATTATCCAAGTTATAGAATTACTAATTTAAAATGAGGTTAATACTGAATATGTCTGGAATCAGTGATCAGTGTCATTTCCTAGTACTAACTTTATATATATATGAAACTATAACAATCGCATATGGGCCAGACTGCTAATGACAAGGACTCCTCTGAAACAACAATTTGGGTCACTTCCCTATTCCCCCAGAAAAAAAACCATGACTGACTGTGGTGCAGACTCAGAGCAACAGAGTAAATGGAAAGATAGTGAGTAAGGAAGTTACAGATAATAACTTTGGCCACACAACAAGCTGAAGAAATGAGGACTGTAGTAGTTACATACTTTTCCTTCTTTGCTTTGATTTGTATATATTTTTATACATCAAAGTTATTTTTTTCTTTTTTCCAATCCCCTCTAATTTGACATACGATGTGTTAATAATGGGTAACCCTGTATTTAAGTATTTAAGTTAGAGGACATCAAAAGGAGATTGTGACAGGTGTCACATTTGAAAATCATAAGGAGACAGATACAATGACCTAACTTCTATATGAAACTATTCATTCCCATTTTATATAAACTGGCTTATGTTTTTGTTATTGCTGATACTGTTTTGTTTGTTTGCTTTTTTCTCTGACCAAAATTCTGTGTCCAACGATGCCAGAGCATACCAATTAGCACGAAGCCAGTTATTCCCAAGGTACTGAGCATGCACAGATCTCTACCACTTCAATCAGTAAATTTTAAAGTATTTCAGGTGACCATTGACAATAACTTAAAAAAAAAAAAGAGCTTTCTGATTCCTGTTGCTACAGCATCTGTATATTTTTGGAGACATTGCCTCCAAAAATGCTATTTGGAAATATTTGAACATTGGTGGTTGGGTCAAAGCAAGTGATACGTTTAGATAAGATGGAATGTGATATGTGTTTACACAAGCGCTTCACTTGAATAAGGAACATCTGGCTGATTTTGTTAAATTATGGGGCCTGCTAACTAAAAACATTTTCTCATACCTTGTTAAGAAGCAATCATTTTGAAGATAAAAACAAATAAATGAGTGAATAGGACAAACCCTAAATCTCTTTGCCTCTCCTTTTTTATATTTGTAGCATTACCATAAAAATAACACTTGTGAGAGTCGAATGGTAAAATATTTGTAAATATATACACAATGCTTGTAAATATGCAATGCATAGTTTTCTAGGAGCAGGAGGATTACAGGACTGAGTTCACACTTTTCAATATTTTGTAGGAAATTTAATATTCAGGTCCTTTTTTAAAGTTGTTAAGGTATTCACAAGCTAATACAAGTTTTGTATTGTATTGACTTCACTTATTTCAGAGAGATGAGATGTTTTCAAAATCAGATCTTCTGAATTATTGAAACACTTATTTAAATTTATTTAAATAAAGACTCTGGTTCTCCTAACGCTGTGCTTTGCCTCACTGCTGCCCCCTGCTCGCTGCCCCAAACAAGGGCCAAAGTTCCTGGAATACTACAATTACAGATGATCCTCTGCTAACATAATTGATTTCTATCTCCGCTTGAATTAATTGTTTGCATCGACTGGCAGAAATTCAAAGAACCAAATGATTTGTTCCCTGGGAAATGGCAGAAGATTTGAAGTAATACTCAAAATAAACAACACGATACCTTTGTGTTAATATACAGCTACTTTCCTGTAGTATAAAAATAATTAAAAATATTTTTAAAGATCTATTTATTTCTTGAACTCTTATAAGAAGAAATTACATATATAATTTTTTAGAAATAAAGATGCTGGCCAGGCCCGGTGGCTCACGCCTGTGATCCTAGCACTTTGGGAGGCCAAGGCGGGCAGATTGCCTGAGCTCAGGAATTCGAAATCAGCCTAGGCAACACGGTAAAACCCCATCTCTACTGGAAAAAAGTACAAAAAACTACCTGGGCGTGGCAGTGTGCGCCTATAGTCCCAGCTACTCAGGAGGCTGAGGCAGGAGAATTGCCTGAACCTCAGAGGCGGAGGTTGCAGTGAGCCGAGATCATGCCACTGCTTTCCACACTCGAGCCTGGGTGACAGAGTGAGACTCCATCTCCAAATAAAATAAAATAAAATAAAATAAAATAAAATAAATAAAATAAAATAAAGCTTACTGAATTAAAATTACATTTCAGCATATGCTAATACTAGTGCTACTGCCATATAAATATAGGAAACTGAGACATTCATTTTGATAACCATATTACAGACAACACTCAGAATTCATTGACTGCTGAGCTCTATCCTATGTGGTTTGTTTATGTCAAAAGCTCTCCCAGCCTTGACCAGTATTTAAATACAATATGTGGCATGCATTTTTTTTTCTACTAACTTTTTACAGCTGCAGTGAAGTCAAATAAGACCAGACATTTAAAAATTAAGAAATACAGAACACAGACAATATTGAGAATAATTAAAGATAGATCAGACAATATTTCTGACCTTGAAAATATATTAGACCTGCCAAAATAGTGCTTTTCAAATATCCATCACTGCTACCTTTTTCTTATATTTTATTCCTCACATCCAATCAGCTACTTATTCTATTAATTATTTTGTTAATTTTGTCATAAACTTATTCCCTGTCATTCCTACTTTCATTTGCATTTTCATCGTGTCACGTCTGAAATTCTGTAGTCATTTTCTAGTAGGTGTTTCCTCCTCTAATCTATCACTCTTTTTTAATCTGTTTGCCTATCCAATTAGTTTTCCTAAAACATTAATGCCATTTTTAATTCTCTGCTGTAGGCCTTTAAATAGTTTCATTTTGCTCTTCTTTATTTTTCTTCACTCAAATTTACTTGTTTTATATTTTCCTTTATGGATCAAGCTGCTTACCTTTGACAAACTTTGGGATCAATCAGACCTAAATTGATAGCTTAATTTTTTTCCCCTCTAACTGTGAGATTGGGTCTGGTTCTTCAGAATCTCAAACCATGACATTCCTTATCTGTTAAATGGAGAGAAAACTAATATGGCTGCCTCATAGGATCACTGTGAGAATTAAAGTGAAAAAATGCATATGCTGGGTTCAGTATCTGGCAAATAAATATTAACTATTCAATGTGTCATTTAACCTAGAATAGAAATAAGAAGATTAATGTAATTCATGTTTAAGTGTTGGCCTACTCTCAGTGACCCTTCACATAAAACCTGAGGAGCTCTCCCCCGGTCTTTGCCTCTGGCTTTGTTAGCTAAATTATTTGGCTCCATCCTCTCCTTCCCAAGAACCACCACTGATCATGTTAGAAAAATCCAAAGCTTAGTATTCTCCCAAAGAAAGGGTAGCGAACGGAGACCTTGAGAATCACATGGACGTTTCATTCTTTGGTTTTATAGCCCCTCCAAAATCTGGCCCAACCTGATTGCAACTGAACGTATATTTTTGAACATACATTTTTATTTCAACCACTTTCACCACTTTCCCATCCCTCCACAAAATGGATGTAACATTTTTATTTCTTTTCATTAATCTAAGTCCTAAACCTTGGGAGAATCTGTTCCCTAATAGGGGGAAAAATAAATTCCAACATTCTCTTCCTTAATTCATATTTTTTTTTCAAACTTTAAGCTCTTTTTGCATTTCCCACTGTAATATGAAGGTTTCTGAACTTTTAATGGTATTACCATATTAGAAGTACAATTAATAATTTACAGGAGCATGTACTTACTGTTTCTACATGCCATCAGTATTCACAAGACACAATATGATATCTTACTCTGGTTACTACTTTTGTAGTATTTCTAAATCAATTATGTACATTAATTATGAACAGAGATTTAAACATAAGCTTTAAAATTGTAAATTCTTATATTTCTAATTTAATTTTTAAAAATACATATTTTTTGTCATCCGTAGGATTTACCATTAAGTATAAAGAAGAAAAATGTAATGATGTATCAGTTCACCATTTAAAGCTAATTATAGTAATGATTATTAAGGATTTTTCTTTTGATTTTTCTCCCTCTGGGTAGTTTTGTGTAATTGAGATCATATGGTATATACCATTCCACGTAATACTTTAGCACTTAGATGATATAAACCCTTTCTCACACAATTACAAGAACTTGGCAGATATACTTTAAATGGATGTTGAAATACTTTTGGACATATTACACTTAGACATTCTTTTAAAACCCAAAATTAAAGTTGTTTCTGATTTTTTTATTTTATGTAATGTAGGTAATAAGGTACATTTCTGTGAAGAAAATTTTGTTAAAATTGATTATTTTCCTTGGTTTTCATGTTAAAGAATTCTTATATTTTGGATATGAAATTTTGGGTATGTATTTATAATGAAATTATAAATACAACTGAAGTTGTATTTATAATTACTTTGTTTTACCAAATTGCACTCTAACATTGAGATTGCCATTTTAAAAATTATTGTTAGTTGCATTTTGTTTTTCTTTTTTGAGACAAAGTCTTGCTCTGTCACCATGCTGTAGTGCAGTTGTGCAGTCTTGGCTCACTGCAGCATCAACCTTCTGGGATCAAGTGTTTCTACCACTTCAGCCTCCTAGTAGCTGGGACTACAGGCCTGTGTCACCATGCCCACTAATTTCTGTATTTTTTGTAAAGGGGGGATTTACCATGTTGCCCAAGCTAGTTTTGAACTCCTGAGCTCAACCAATCCGCTCACCTCAGCCTCCCAATGTGTCTGGATTGCAAGCATGAGCCACTGTGCCTGGCCTTTTAGTTGCTATTTGAAACAATTAGTTCACTATTTTTCATTTTAATTTTCTGTAATGACAAATTAGAAATCCTAATGCATATTTATTTTTAGATATATTGTCTAGACAAACTTTATTTGGTCTTTTTGTAAGTCTTCTCACAAAACTCATTAAAATTTTCATTGTAATTACATTAAACTTAAGGATAGGTTTATAAATAATTGACCTATTTATTCACTTTTTATCCATTTATTTAAGTTCTTATATAGCAAGATTTATATGTCTAGAAGAGTCTGCATATTTATTTCTGTTTTCACATAGTGTGTGCATTACATATTTTTATTCATGCATACCATCTCATATTCATGCTAGAAATCCTTTAAGATATTTTGCATAAATGCTTTCAATAAGTATAAAATAAAATTTTTTGATATTACAAATTATAGAAGTTACGTTTCAGCCTAAAGAACCACACTCACAATGCATTATATGTCTTTATGACACTTTGCATTTCTTAATATGAAACAGTATAGTAGAGTTATTAAAGATACAGACCTTGGCTTATTCCAGTGGATTCTAAACCCAGCTCTACTACTCACTGCTCTGTAATGTTTTGTAAAATAATTGAATTCTCTAAGACTTTCCTGACTTACAGTATAGAAATAATAAAAGTTTGTGAGACTACTTTTGAGATGTCTTAAGTCTGAAATGAAGATGAAATGAAATCAGTAGAGCATAATGCTAGATAATAAACAATAGATTTTAGATATTTATATTATTATTAGTTTATTTCTCTAAATATTTATCTTTGTCTCTGCATTTTCTACTGGAACACAAGCCTCCATTTCTTTCCTTTTAAGTACTACCATTTCATCATACTGGATGATTATAAAGCTTTTACCCTTGGGGTGAAGTGAAGATAAATCACAAATGGGCTTTTATTTCCTGACTCAGTCAAGGGGCTATCTTTTCAAAAAAACATAGGCAGTAAGGCCTTGAACATTCACTGGAGAAAGATTACAATTTGGACCTTTTTTTAAAAAAAAAAACTAAAAATGCCTAGCTGAAGTTATATTATAAATAACAGAATTTTAATAGTGAAAAGATTAAAATATGCTCCTTTTCAGGGAAAGGCTAAATATTGCAGGGGCTGAGGACTGGGATTTCTGTGGTTTTTTTTTTTTTTTTTTTTTTTTGGTGTGTGTGAGTAGTCACAATGTAGAAGACAGCATATAACTTGATGAACAATATCCTCAACAACATTTCTTCTGCACCACAGCCACAGGTTTTTTAACGCTGCTTCCTAGAAATTTCATCTCTGTTGATAGACGATAGGATGACAATGGGCAAATCAATAAAAGTAATTCTAAAGGAATCGCAGAAAATGTAGTTTAAGTACTTAGTTCCTTGAGGATATGACTTAATTCGGGGCAGTTTTGTCATCTTTTTCGTGTAGCTTCCAACATTTTTGTTAAAGTTATTTCTAGAGATTTTATGTGCACTTTTAAAGTGCCAGTGAAACTAGAATGTATAAAAGAATATCCTTGACCTTGAGAACCTCACAATGTAGTATGGAAGTCAGATCAGTAAAGAGGTCATCCAAACATACGCCTTAAAAGATGTCCTAGAGTTACTAACATAATACATGGTCACAAAGGAGGGGGCAACTTGTGTTCTGTGTTGGAAGTAGGTAACTTTTGCACAGAAGATGAAAAAATTGAACTAGGTCTTCAAAGATGAGTAAGCGTTGCATAGGCAGAGAAAACAGTAAAGCTCTTGTCAGGTAACGTTGTTTTGTCTGAAAAAATACTTTTTTTTGGCAACATATAAGAACCATATGAAGTGTATGATATAACGTACATAGTAGTTGTAACATTTCACATGAAACTTGATAATAGTGAAATAAAATTATGGTGTTGCATAGTTTTTGTATATGCAATCAAAACAAACCAATGATGAGGTTTCATTGGAATTTAATCTGTAGATGCTGAGTATCGGCATACACTGGTTTATTGCATTTTGTTTTTATTGTACTTCGCAGTTACTGTCTTTTTTACAAATTGAAGGTTTGTGGCAACCTTGTATCCAGCATGGCTAACGGTGTCATTTTTTCAACAGCATTTGTTTATTTTGAATTTGTGTGTTGCATTTTGGCAATTCCCATGGTACTTCACATTTTTAAATTATTATGATGTATGTAATGGATATCTGTGATCAGTGATGTTTGATGTTACTATTGCAATTGTTTTGTGGTGCCACCAACTGAACCCATATAAGACAACAAATTTAACCAATAAATGTTGTATGTGCTCTGATTGCTCCACTAACAAGCTCTTCTTTCATCTCTCTCCCTCTCCTTGGGCCTCCTTATTCTCTAAGATGGAACAATATTGAAATTAAGCTAATTAATTACTTTATACTAGCTTTTAAATGTTCAAGTAAAAGAAAGATCTGCACATTTCTCAATTTAAGACAAAATCTAGGCATGATTAACCTCTAATTTTGAAAAAAGTTTCACTGTGATAAAATGCCTTCAAACAGCATTACATGCTACAGAGAAATCTTTTGTGAAAGGAAGAATACATCAATGCAGCAAACTTCGTTGTTGTCTTATTTTAAGAAATTCTCCAATGGTAACTTTATACATCCTGAACTCTTTATCCTGTTTTAGTCAGGGTCCATTAATCTCAACAATTTTGCATGTTGCATTAATTTTCCCGATTACTTGTAGTTGTAGCCATGCTCACACATTCAAAAAATATTTCTGAAACTTGTTTTTCTGTGCCTCCTTCAATAGGCCTGTGTAATGTCATTTCAATGTCGCTCATTATTAAGTTGAAATAATTAACTTGGTACTCTGCTAGAAAAGTCAATGCCTTTTGTTAAAATTGGACTTTTCTTTTATAGTATAAGGAGGTTTGTAAAGAATTACGAACAAAAGCATTAAATATATAAATGTGTCTATCACACACACACAAAATAAATTGCCACAGCCAGTACAGTCTTCATCAACTACCACCCTGATCTGTCAGTCAGCAGCCATCAAGACAAGACTCTCCACCAGCAAAAAGCTGACAACTTCCTGAAAGCTCAGACTATCATTAGCATTTTTAGCAATATGCATATATGTTATCATTGTGCAACTTGACAATTTTTTCATTGGACATAGTCATTTAAGCCACACTTACATCAAAGAAGAGAATGTTAACAGCATTTCTGAAACATAGATGGAGCCCTACTCATATAGGTATAAGCCCTATACCTTAATGTCTCTATTTAATTTTCCAGTAGTACCCTAATCTAGCCATCTAACATAAATTGGCTTCTTATTTCTTGTTTTAGTTCATATGAGAGTAATCAATCAAGATACACATATTCTTATGTGTGGCTTCTGTCACTCAAAACTAGGTTTTTGAAATTCATTCCTATTTGAATGCAGTAGTAGGTAGTTTGTTATCACTGTATAGTATTTCATTTTACAATATATTCATCATCTTAATGTTTGGAACTATTTTCAACATTGTTGCTGTGAACATTTAATACTCATTTTATTTTGGTTAACATATGTTTGTGTTTCTCTTGAAAATATATTTGAATTAGAATTGCCACATCACAGAGTGTGCATATATTGCCAATAATTTCACTTTTGCTTTATTTTCAAGATAGACATGTGGAAATTCAGGTAGTGTAATTTTGGATGAAAGTTTGCCAGGAGATCAACAGTGACTAACACTTCATTTTCTACCTCTAATTGTACTTACTAACCGAAGTCTAATAATACTCTAATAGTTACTCAGCCAAGTAATTATTTCTTTATATTAAGTTACCTCCCAGGAAACTCAGTCTTCTGACTGGTCCACCCAAGAAGCACAACATATAATAACAGATGGACACCAAATGGTATAAGCTCAGTCTCTCCCTGCCCAGTCTACCACTACACTAATACTGTTTATACAGATATCATAAATGTGAATCCAGATAATGAACTATATTCTAATGGATGTTAGGAAATAAAGTGTGACAGAAAACAAGATTTGCATGAACCTATAGTTGAAGTTAAACTAAGGAAAGAAAGCATTATATTTGTTTCTTGTATTCTACGATAAAGTATTCTCTTTTAAAATGGCATAATTCATTTGTACACAGGAAAAAAGAGTTTTCTATAACTGAATCCCAGAAAACATTTAATTTGTGCTCATTTAAAAAAAGGGAAATAAATGTTTAGAATAAAGTTTATAGCTGTATATTGTTTTATACACACACATTGGTAAATAACTGGCAATATGATACAAGAAACAAATGAGAGGTAAGGAAAGGTTAAGTCCAGAAAAAGCAGAAGGTGGGAAGATGAAGTAAACTGGAAAACTGTAGCAGGGTTTTAGAAAAATAATGTGCTGTTAGAATAATTATTGTTCACCCACTATATTCAAGGTCATACATTAGTATATTTTATTGGTAAATAAAAGCAACATCTGTTCACAAATATAGTTAATCACTTGGGGAACGACATTGCAAGACAAGATGACTTGGACATAAACCAGCATGTGATATGCTTTCTGAAATAGGAATAAAGTGCAATGGGTACACAACAATAGGAAGTACTCACGAAAAGTCCAGAGGTGAGGGCATTATAATCACGTTTATAAACACATTTACAGCCATTTTGTGGAAAAAGATCTAATATCATGATGTGAACCATGTCATGGACAGCTGAGGACTGATAATCTAAAGGACGACGATTTTTATCATTAGTCCACAGGGTAAGAAATCATACGTTTAAAATAAGAACGTTATGAGATTTAAGAATATTTTTAAGAGTGAATCTGGAATTCACTCTCAAAGGCTAAGGCTCCTTGGACGGTAGACTACATTGAAAATCTGAAGCAAGAGGAGCAGAAACAGAAAAGAGCATCATGTTGATCATAAAACAATCATATAAAATGGTACAGATTGATAAATATATGTCTGGCTTTCAAAGAAACATATGAAATCAATATTTCTAGGACATTTTATTTTCAAGGTAAGTTGATTAGAGGATGAATAGGAAGATGATGATGATAAGGAAGCAGCAGGAATTATATGTCACAGTAATGAGGTAAGAAAATGATTTTTTGATCACCAATTATTATGTTAATGAGGAAATTAATCAAACAGGGGTAACATAATTGGAAAACTGATGAGTGAATAGGATTGACTATATTACATTGGGGAATAAGTTAAGGCACACAATAGGAGTGCTTTTTTTTTTTCTTTTTAAATGCATTTTGTACTAGAATTTTCCCCTGAATGTCTGCCTTCAGGAAGATAGGAGGGAGAAATGACAATAGAAAATAATTGAAAATTGATTTTCTGCAATTTCAGGGTTTAATATTGGTGGCCTAAAATATGCTGGTTAGTGCCATTTCTTTCTGTCATGTAAAATGTTAACTTGTAAAAATGTCTTAATCAACTGCAATAGGACATAAGTTATTTGAAGGAAGGGATGGTGAATTATTGTGTCCAGGATCTGGTACAATATGTGATACAAATCTGATAACCTTGCAAGAAACACAAGCCCTTGAAGTTAACTCTAGTAAAGATCTGTCATAAGGCATCTCGAAGAGTCCAAGGAGAATTGTAGCATAGTTAGTACTTCACTGTGTTTTAGTACTATATTAGACCACAAACCTGGCAAAATTTCAAAGTTCTGTCTGCATTCATCAAAACGATTTATCTACATTTATGCCTAATTCTTTCTCACTCTTTGGAGAACAACCTTCTCTATTTCTCTGGACCATGTGGTTAAACCACTAGGTGCCTCTGAGTATCCATGACACAGGAGCATTCAGCACTCAGCATTCCAGGAGAGATGAAGTACATCTTTTATAACACCAATTTGAACTCCCAGGAAGGGGCAACTGTATGAATACATTTGATACAGATGCCCAAGTCTGGACCAATCAGCTGCATCCAGCAGTGCAACAACATATGGTTTCTGTGTGGTGCCTGCCCAGAGGACAAACATTTACAAAAGAAGGGATGATTGCTCTAAGATACCCACACTGACCTACAGTTCTCACTGTGGATGTGTTAAATGAATAAAAAGGAAGTCATACTCAGTTCTCCTGTTGTGACTCTTGTATTCCTCCTGGACAGAGTACTTTTTTCTACCTGAATTATCTTAAGAAAAACATGTAGAATTAACAGAACAACCAAATGTATTTAGGAGTAAGGGAGATTATTAGAATTTTATCTTTCTTTCAACTTACACTATTTGTCATAAGAGTTAGATGTTTATAGGCATAAATTCCACCTCTTCCACTTAGTTTTGCATGATTTACATATGCTATTTCCCTGAATAAAATATACCTTTCTCTTCTGTAAAATGGTGAGAATAATTAATAATAATAAGTCAGTATTATTGTATAGATGAAATGATATATTTAATGAACAGTGCTTAACATATACCTAACATAGCAAGCATGGTATTAGTAGTGTATTATTTCTTTTATTTTTATCAGAAAATTATATTACTTTTATTTTACTGCTATAGGAAATTGTCACAAATTTTGTGTCTTAAAAAGAGCACAAATTCAATATCATCAGAAGGTCAGAAGTCTGAAATTGGTTTCACTGAATTAGAATCAAGCTGTCAGCAGGGCTGCACTGCTTCTGGAGGCTTTAAAGGAGAATCCATTTCCTTGCATTTTACAGCTTCTAGAGGCTAGCCACCTGCATTCCTTGGCTCATGGTTCTTTCTTTTACTGTCAAAGCCAGCAGTATAGCATCTTCAAATTTCTATCTCTGACTCTGATATCATTGCCTTTCTCTTATAAGGATGCTTGTGACTGAACTGAACTCACCTGCATTACCCAGGATGATCTCCCCATCAGAGATTCTTAATCATTTTTGCCCTGTAAGTTAATGTATTGATGGGTATCAGGGACTAATGTGGACATCTTTGAGGAGCTGTTATTCTGCCCACCACACCGATAACATTTCTCCTTCTTCACAATAAGTCTTGAGTTTACAAAACTTACTCTATCAATATGTCATTCACTTCTAAATCAATTTGTGGTCCGCAAACCTATTTCCTAACTGAAGAGAACATACTGACTGAAGCGAAAATATTAATAAAGTCAGACTTATGGAATGAAAAAGAATAGAATTATTGATGCTGGCATTAGACTATTATGAAAATATTTCTCATACATATATTCATGAATATCTTTTGATACTATGTTCATACACTCAAGTCCAGTTATAGATAGTTATAATCATGTTTCAGAAAATACTACGCTAAACAAAGTATTTCTCATTTACAAGTTGTTCTTTGTAATCTACTCATGTGTAGAATTAGATTTCCAATGACCTATATTGCTTAAAGCAGATCAAATTACTTGACTAAATATAAACAATAAAAATGTGTTCTGGGCATATTGCCAACACTTTTTTTCTGTAATTTTACTTAATTATGTGAAACATACATTAAGGTTGGGAAATAAAGAATATTTTGAAACTGTAAGTTACTTATTCCACAGTTGCCTGTACCATATGAACCAATTTGTAACCTTCAGTAATGGTTTTCCTTTCTTGCTGTTTATTGTTGTTGTTTGTTTGCTTGCTTGTTTTCTACATGACAAATAGAATTTTATTCTTGAGTGAAGAAAGCAGAGGCTTTTTTTACTGGCCATTTACTGATGAGGCAATAATTTCTAAATACTATTATATGTAAAGCACAATTTGAGAGCAAGGTTCCTGTTTAAATTCATTAGTAATAATATTTATATTGTACAGTGTTTGAATATGAATTGTTAGCTTGGTCTAGCTTTTTTCAGTGTTTACACTGTGTGAAATAATTCTGAGATCATTCAGACTTTGGATAAACCATTATTACCTAAACGATACCTACTATTGTAACCCAAGTGTTGAGAATTTAGCCTTTATTGGCCTTCTCAAGTGAGACAACTCCTAACTGGCTTTAGAGTTCAAGATTAGAGTTAGTTTGATTTGATTTAATCTTGGATTATTTGAAAGATCATTGATTTTTCTGACTGTGTGACTTTTGTTTTGTTTCCAATTTTGACAGTGCTTTGAGATGGCTTTGCCACAAAAAGAACCACTTCATAAAATAGAGTTGTAGTGAAAAAGCCTTGCTTTAAGGTTACCTGGTGATATCCCCACATGACATTTGCTTTAAAATAACTCTGTGAGAAATAAACAGCCTTGCCACAAAGAAAATTTCTCTTGGAAAAGGAAAAAGGCCTGCTACTGAAGATAAGCAAAAAGGATAATGAATGTCATAATCTCCAAAAATTACCGCTTCATTTATCAAACTTTCTATGTCACAAGAAGGAACAGTAGATTAAAAGAACCTACTTGTTTATATGCACAAAGATGCCAAATTAAGTCCCCATTTTTCTGTTCTTAAACTTGATTAAGTTGTTCTGGACATACTCCTTTCTGAAGGTTGGAGACACAAATAAATAGGAGGTGAAAGGGCTCTGTTGGATGACCTGGACAGCTACAATGAATGAATACATAGTAGCACCTCATTTATTCAATCAACTGATCTAAAATATGAGACCCCATTTTAAGAGGACAAAGGAATGTATTAAATCAATACTTTAATTTCAGAGTGGACAATTTAATCACCCCATTAACAAAATATAATAAATCATAATTTATTACTCATTCAACTTAATTAGCATTTTTTGGGTCCAACACAGTGCTCGGCTCTGAGAATAAGTTGATAAAGGAGATTGATCTGGTTTCTTCCACAGGAACCATAAAATCCCTTGGAGAAGAAGAATAATAAACAATGAATTTCATATGTGAAAATAAACAACGAATTTCATAAAAAACAATGAATTTCATATAGGAAAGCAGTAGAACAGGGTGCCCTGGAAACATATAGCATACCAATCTAAGCTATTGCTTTTACTGAAGTGCCATTTTAAATGAATCTTTCCACCTTCCCTGAAGGTAGTAGAATCATAATTCCTTCCATCCTCCCCCTCCCTTTCTCTTTCCCTTCTTCCTCCCTTCCATCCAGTTACTCCAACTGTTCTTCGTTCCCTTCCATAAACATATCAAAAAGGCTGTGCTCACCTTTATCTCCTAGAAATGGGCACACAACAGTGAAAGTAGAGACAGGACCCTGCCCTCATAGGGTCTAAAATAGACCAGGTTATACAAATTTTGATGAAATAAACATTTGAATGATTAATTAGTTCATTGCTACCAAGGACTGCTTTAGAAAAGACATGCAAATTGCTATGAGAGAGGAGCTTAGTTAGCCTGAGAATAGTATCTGAGAAATTTTTTTGAGAAAGTGACAGTTAAATTGATAATTTTAAAGAATAGAGGGGGCGGAGCAAGATGGCCAAATAGGAACAGCTCCAGTCTCCAACTCCCATCGAGAGCGACACAGAAGACCGGTGATTTCTGCATTTTCAACTGAGGTACTGGGGTCATCTCACTAGGGAGTGCCGGACAATCGGTGCTGGTCAGCTGCTGCAGCCTGACCAGTGAGAGCTGAAGCAGGGTGAGGCATCGCTTCACCTGGAAGCGCAAGGGGGAAGGGAATCCGTTTTCTTAGCCAGGGGAACTGAGACACACAACACCTGGAAAATCGGGTAACTCCCACCCCAATACTGTGGTTTAAGCAAACAGGCACACCAGGAGAATATATGCCACACCTGGCCGGGACGGTCCCACGCCCACTGAGCCTCCCTCACTGCTAACACAGCAGTCTGCGGTGATCTAACGGCAAGGCAGCAGCGAGGCTGGGGGAGGGGCGCCCGCCATGGCTGAGGCTTAAGTAGGTAAACAAAGCCACTGGGAAGCTCGAACTGGGTGGAGCTCACAGCAGCTCAAGGAAGCCTGCCTGTCTCTGTAGACTCCACCTCTGGGGACAGCGCACAGTTGAAGACCAACAGGGGAAGCAACGGGGGCCGGTGCAGATGCGAACGACTCTGTCTGACAGCTTTGGGGAGAGGCGTGGATCTCCCAACGCGGAGGTTGAGATCTGAGAACGGACAGACTGACTGCTCAGGTGGGTCCCTGACCCCTGAGTAGCCTAGCTGGGAGACATCCCCCACTAGGGGCAGTCTGACACCCCACACCTCACAGGGTGGAGTACACCCCTGAGAGGAAACTTCCAAAGGAAGAATCAGACAGGTACACTCGCTGTTCAGCAATATTCTATCTTCGGCAACCTCTGCTGCTGATACCCAGGCAAACAGGGTCTGGAGTGGACCTCAAGCAATCTCCAACAGACCAACAGAGAGTCCTTCTGACTGTCAGAAGGAAAACTATCAAACAGGAAGGACACCTATACCAAAACCCCATCAATACGTCACCATCATCAAAGACGAGAGACAGATAAAACCACAAAGATGGGGAAAAAGCAGGGCAGAAAAGCTGGAAATTCAAAAAATAAGAGCGCATCTCCCCCTGCAAAGGAGTGCAGCCCATTGCCAGCAATGGATCAAAGCTGGCCAGAGAATGACTTTGACGAGATGAGAGAAGAAGGCTTCAGTCCACCAAACTTCTCAGAGCTAAAGGAGGAATTACGTACCCAGCGCAAAGAAACTAAAAATCTTGAAAAAAGAGTGGAAGAATTGACAGCTAGACTCATTAATGAAGAGAAGATCATAAACGAAATGAAAGAGATGAAAACTATGACACGAGAAATACGTGACAAATGCACAAGCTTCAGTAACCGACTCGATCAACTGGAAGAAAGAGTATCAGCGATTGAAGATCAAATGAATGAAATGAAGTGAGAAGAGAAACCAAAAGAAAAACGAAGAAAAAGAAATGAACAAAGCCTGCAAGAAGTATGGGATTATGTAAAAAGACCAAATCTACGTCTGATTGGGGTGCCTGAAAATGAGGGGGAAAATGGAACCAAGTTGGAAAACACTCTTCAGGATATCATCCAGGAGAACTTCCCCAACCTAGTAGGGCAGGCCAACATTCAAATTCAGGAAATACAGAGAACGCCACAAAGATACTCCACGAGAAGAGCAACTCCAAGACACATAATTGCCAGATTCACCAAAGTTGAAATGAAGGAAAAAATCTTAAGGGCAGCCAGAGAGAAAGGTAGGGTTACCCACAAAGGGAAGCCCATCAGACTAACAGCAGATCTCTTGGCAGAAACTCTACAAGTCAGAAGAGAGTGGGGGTCAATATTCAACGTTCTTAAAGAAAAGAATTTTAAATCCAGAATTTCATATCCAGCCAAACTAAGTTTCATCAGTGAAGGAGAAATAAAATCCTTTACAGATAAGCAAATGCTTAGAGATTTTGTCACCACCAGGCCTGCCTTACAAGAGATCCTGAAGGAAGCCCTAAACATGGAAAGGAACAATCGGTACCAGCCATTGCAAAAACATGCCAAAATGTAAAGACCATCGAGGCTAGGAAGAAACTCCATCAACTAACGAGCAAAATAACCAGTTAATATCATAATGGCAGGATCAAGGTCACACATAATAATATTAACCTTACATGTAAATGGACTAAATGCTCCAATTAAAAGACACAGACTGGCAAACTGGATAAAGAGTCAAGACCCATCAGTCTGCTGTGTTCAGGAGACCCATCTCACATGCAGAGACATATATATAGGCTCAAAATAAGGGATGGAGGAAGATCTACCAAGCAAATGGAGAACAAAAAAAACCCAGGGGTTGCGATCCTAGTCTCTGATTAAACAGAATTTAAACCATCAAAGATCAAAAGAGACAAAAAGGACTTTACATAATGGTAAAGGGATCAATTCAACAGGAAGAGCTAACTATCCTAAATATATATGCACCCAATACAGGAGCACCCAGATTCATAAAGCAAGACCTTAGAGACTTACAAAGAGACTTAGACTCCCATACAATAATAATGGGAGACTTCAACACTCCACTGTCAACATTAGACAGATCAACGAGACAGAAAGTTAACAAGGATATTCAGGAACTGAACTCATCTCTGCACCAAGCGGACCTAATAGACATCTATAGAACTCTACACCCCAAATCAACAGAATATACATTCTTCTCAGCACCACATCGCACTTATTCCAAAATTGACCACATAATTGGAAGTAAAGCACTCCTCAGCAAATGTACAAGAACAGAAATTATAACAAACTGTCTCTCAGACCACAGTGCAATCAAACTAGAACTCAGGACTAAGAAACTCAATCAAAACCGCTCAACTACATGGAAACTGAACAACCTGTTCCTGAATGACTACTGGGTACATAACGAAATGAAAACGGACATAAAGATGTTCTTTGAAACCAATGAGAACAAAGATACAACATACCAGAATCTCTGGGACACATTTAAAGCAGTGTGTAGAGGGAAATTTATAGCACTAAATGCCCACAAGAGAAAGCAGGAAAGATCTAAAATTGACACTCTAACATCACAATTAAAAGAACTAGAGAGGCAAGAGCAAACACATTCAAAAGCTAGCAGAAGGAAAGAAATAACTAAGATCAGAGCAGAACTGAAGGAGATAGAGACACAAAAAAACCCTCCAAAAAATCAATGAATCCAGGAGTTGGTTTTTTGAAAAGATCAACAAAATTGACAGACCGCTAGCAAGGCTAATAAAGAAGAAAAGAGAGAGGAATCAAATAGATGCAATAAAAAATGATAAAGGGGATATCACCACTGACCCCACAGAAATACAAACTACCATCAGAGAATACTATAAACGCCTCTATGCAAATCAACTAGAAAATCTAGAAGAAATGGAAAATTTCCTGGACACTTACACTCTCCCAAGACTAAACCAGGAAGAAGTTGAATCCCTGAATAGACCAATAGCAGGCTCTGAGATTGAGGCAATAATTAATAGCCTACCCACCAATAAAAGTCCAGGACCAGATGGATTCACAGCTGAATTCTACCAGAGGTACAAGGAGGAGCTGGTACCATTCCTTCTGAAACTATTCCAATCCATAGAAAAAGAGGGAATCCTCCCTAACTCATTTTATGAGGCCAACATCATGCTGATACCAAAGCCTGGCAGAGACACAACAAAAAAAGAGAATTTAAGACCAATATCCCTGATGAACATTGATGCAAAAATTCTCAATAAAATACTGGCAAACCGGATTCAGCAGCACATCAAAAAGCTTATCCACCATGATCAAGTGGGCTTCATCCCTGGGATGCAAGGCTGGTTCAACATTCGCAAATCAATAAACGTAATCCAGCATATAAACAGAACCAAAGACAAGAACCACATGATTATCTCAATAGATGCAGAAAAGGCTTTTGACAAAATTCAACAGCCCTTCATGCTAAAAACGCTCAATAAATTCGGTATTGATGGAACGTACCTCAAAATAATAAGAGCTATTTATGACAAACCCACAGCTAATATCATACTGAATGGGCAAAAACTGGAAATATTCCCTTTGAAAACTGGCACAAGACAGGGATGCCCTCTCTCACCACTCCTATTCAACATAGTGTTGGAAGTTCTGGCTAGGGCAATCAGGCAAGAGAAAGAAATCAAGGGTATCCAGTTAGGAGAAGAAGAAGTCAAATTGTCCCTGTGTGCAGATGACATGATTGTATATTTAGAAAACCCCATCGTCTCAGCCCAAAATCTCCTTAAGCTGATAAGCAACTTCAGCAAAGTCTCAGGATACAAAATTAATGTGCAAAAATCACAAGCATTCTTATACACCAGTAACAGACAAGCAGAGAGCCAAATCAGGAATGAACTTCCATTCTCAATTGCTTCAAAGAGAATAAAATACCTAGGAATCCAGTTTACAAGGGATGTAAAGGACCTCTTCAAGGAGAACTACAAACCACTCCTCAGTGAAATCAAAGAGGACACAAACAAATGGAAGAACATACCATGCTCCTGGATAGGAAGAATCAATATCGTGAAAATGGCCGTACTGCCCAAGGTTATTTATAGATTCAATGCCATCCCCATCAAGCTACCAATGAGTTTCTTCACAGAATTGGAAAAAACTGCTTTAAAGTTCATATGGAACCAAAAAAGAGCCTGCATTCCCAAGACAATCCTAACTCAAAAGGACAAAGCTGGAGGCGTCACGCTACCTGACTTCAAACTATACTACAAGGCTACAGTAACCAAAATAGCATGGTACTGCTACCAAAACAGAGATGTAGACCAATGGAACAGAACAGAGTCCTCAGAAATAATACCACACATCTACAGCCATCTGATCTTTGACAAACCTGAGAGAAACAAGAAATGGGGAAAGGATTCCCTATTTAATAAATGGTGCTGGGAAAATTGGCTATCCATAAGTAGAAAGCTGAAACTGGATCCTTTCCTTACCCCTTATATGAAGATTAATTCAAGATGGATTAGAGACTTAAATGTTAGACCTAATACCATAAAAACCCTAGAAGAAAATCTAGGTAGTACCATTCAGGACATAGGCATGGGCAAGGACTTCATGTCTAAAACACCAAAAGCAATGGCAGCAAAAGCCAAAATTGACAAATGGGATCTAATTAAACTAAAGAGCTTCTGCACAGCAAAAGAAACTACCATCAGAGTGAACAGGCAACCTACAGAATGGGAGAAAATTTTTGCAATCTACTCATCTGACAAAGGGCTAATATCCAGAATCTACAAAGAACTCAAACTAATATACAAGAAAAAAACAACCCCATCAAAAAGTGGGCAAAGGATATGAACAGACATTTCTCAAAAGAAGACATTCATACAGCCAACAGACATATTAAAGAATGCTCATCATCACTCGCCATTAGAGAAATGCAAATCAAAACCACAATGAGATACCATCTCACACCAGTTAGAATGGCAATCATTAAAAAATCAGGAAACAACAGGTGTTGGAGAGGATGTGGAGAAATAGGAACACTTTTACACTGTTGGTGGGATTGTAAACTAGTTCAGCCATTATGGAAAACAGTATGGCAATTCCTCAAGGATCTAGAACTCGATGTACCATATGACCCAGCCATCCCATTACTGGGTATATACCCAAAGGATTACAAATTATTCTACTACAAAGACACATGCACACGTATGTTTATTGCGGCACTATTGACAATAGCAAAGACTTGGAATCAACCCAAATGTCCATCTGTGACAGACTGGATTAAGAAAATGTGGCACATATACACCATGGAATACCATGCAGCCATAAAAAAGGATGAGTTTGTGTCCTTTGTAGGGACATGAATGCAGCTGGAAACCATCATTCTTAGCAAACTATCACAAGAAGAGAAAACCTAATACCGCATGTTCTCACTCATAGGTGGGAACTGAACAATGAGATCACTTGGACTCAGGAAGGGGAATATCACACACTGGGGCCTATCATGCGGAGGGGGGAGGAGGGAGGGATTGCATTGGGGAGTTATACATGATATAAATGATGATTTGATGGGTGCTGACGAGTTGATGGGTGCAGCACGCCAACATGGCATAAGTATACATACGTAACAAACCTGCACGTTATGCATATGTACCCTAGAACTTAAAGTATAATAAAAAAAAAAAAAAAAAAGAATAGAAAAGGTAGAAAAGGCTTTTTTTTCCCCCCAGGCAAATGGAAAAATAGCATTTGTGAAGGCCTGTATGTAAGAAGCTGGAAGAAATAAAGGAATCTATTGTGAATGGAGCTAAGAAGAGTTTAGAGCAAGAAGAGACTAGAGTAGTGCTTTAGAAATACACAATTATTGTGTAAATGAGAACACAAAGCACCAAAGAGACAATTTTTTATATCATTTCATCATGCGGTAGAAGGAGCCAAAAGTTTGATTATAGAGAACGGGGTGGATATGACTGATTTAACCTGAATTTCACCTCTCTTCCATGGTGAGGTAGCCATGTATTTGGGGTCATAGCTCTCCTCTATAGGTCTTCTTTTTTTTTTTTTTTTGAGACGGAGTCTCGCTCTGTCACCCGGGCTGGAGTGCAGTGGCCACATCTCAGCTCACTGCAAGCTCCGCCTGCTGGGTTTACGCCATTCTCCTGCCTCAGCCTCCCGTGTAGCTGGGACTACAGGCGCCCGCCACCTCGCCCGGCTAGTTTTTTGTATTTTTAGTAGAGACGGGGTTTCACCATGTTAGCCAGGATGGTCTCGATCTCCTGACCTCGTGATCCGCCCGTCTCGGCCTCCCCAAGTGCTGGGATTACAGACTTGAGCCACCGCGCCTTAAATACAAATCCCATCACCCTTGCTAGTGAATGACACAGGATCCCTGACTAGAGTCAGTTACCTCACAGTTTTCCTTTGATGATAATGCACAAGGACCCAAACTGACCCAGCAGGACATAAGACAGAAAGTTTTAAGACTTTCTGTTTCTCTGGACTTCTCAAGTGCAGAATAGAGCCTAGCTTGCAGATGCCAAACCAAGAAAAGTTCAAAGCAATTGAACTGGCAGAATAGAATTAAGTTAGCCTTGAAGCCTATGATATCTGTGCTTCCCAATATGAGGGCTAATTGATTTTTTTTTTTTTTTTTTTTTAGTTATTAGAAGTTTGGAAATTCAACATAGAATAAATAAAACAATGCTTTAGGAGGTAAACCAGGCATCATTATGATGTGCAATACAAAATTACAAGCTCTTTTGGAGTGTGTATATTCATATGTAATATGGTTTGGCTCTGTATCTCTACCCAAATCTCATCTTGAATTGTACTCCCATAATTTCCACATGTTGTGGGAGGGACCCAATGGGAGGTAACTGAATCTTGGGGGCAGTTTCCCCCATGCCGTTCTCATGGTAGTGAATAAGTCTCATGAGATCTGATGGTTTTAGCGGGGGTTTCTGCTTTTGTGTCTTCCTCATTCTCTCTTTGCCTACTGACTGTAAATTGCCCAGTCCCTGGTATATCTTTATCAGCAGTGTGAAAACAGACTAATTCAGTAAATTAGTACCAGTAGAGCGGGGCATTGCTGAAAAGATACCCGAAAATGTGGAAGCAAGTTTGGAACTGGGTAACCGGCAGAGACCGGAATAGTGTGAAGGGCTGAGAAGAAAACAGGTAAATGTGGCAAAGTTTGAACCTTCCTAGAGACTTGTTGAATGGCTTTGCCCAAAATGCTGATAGCAATATGGACAATAAGGTCCAGGCTGAGGTGGTCTCAGATGGAGATGAAGAACTTTTTGGGAACTGGAGCAAAGGTGACTCTTATCATGTTTTAGCAAAGAGACTGGCAGCATTTTGCCCCTGCCCTAGAGATTTGTGGAACGTTGAACTTGAGAGAGATGATTTAGGGTATCTGGCGGAAGAAGTTTCTAAGCAGCAAAGCATTCAAGAGGTGACCTCGGTGTTGTTAAAAGCTGTTTTGTTTTTCTAAGACCACCAGAGCGGGTACAAAAGAACCAGCGACTAGGCAAGGGGTAGGAGCAAAACTGCAAGTTTATTTTGGTCACCTAGCTTCAAGGGAAGAAGGTGGGTAGGGAGAGGTCTGTTGGCCCCCCAACAAAAGGGGCCCCCAGAGTCACCCGTACAGCTCTCGGACGGAGTTCCCGCAGTCCTAACATCCCGACAGGAGTGGAGAACTGAGGAAGGCCGCGCGTGGCGTGCCTCTGGAGCGGCTTTTCTAGGAGTGGGAGGGCAATAGGCGGGGCACGGGCGTGTCAGGGGGCGTTCCACAGGTGCGACCAGGTAAATCTTGGTCTCTTCAGATTGACGTCACCTGGCGCATGCCTAGTTGGTCTGCACCTTCCCGGGTCGCCGGCTGGATTTTCGCGCGCACGGGAAAAGTTGGGGGGGATGAAGAACCCGGAAGTGCGCCATCTTGCCTCCGTTCATCCAAACAAAAGCATTCCATTTTAAAAGGAAAACAGAGCATAAAAGTTTGAAAAATTTGCAGCCTGACTATGCGATAGAAAAGAAAATCCCATTTACTGGGGAGAAATTCAAGCTGGTTGCAGAAATTTGCATAAGTTACCAGGAGCCAAATGTTAATTTCTAAGACAATGGGGAAAATATCTCCAGGGCATTTCAGAGGTCTTCACCACAGACCCTTCCATCACAGGTCAGGGGGCCTATGAGGAGAAAGTAGTTTTCTGGGCCAGTCCCAGGGTCCCTGAGTTGTGTGCAGCCTAGGGACTTGGTGCCCTGTGTCCTGGCCGCTCCAGCTGTAGTTGAAAGGGACCAATATAGAGCTTGGGCTGTGGCTTCAGAGAATACAAGCCCCAAGCCTTGGCAGCTTCCACATGGTGTTGAGCCTGGGGGTGCACAAAAGTAAAGAACTGAGGTTTAGGAATCTCCGCCTAGATTTCAGAAGATGTATGGAAACACCTGGATGCCCAAGCAGAAGTTTGGGGCAGGGGCAGGGCGCTCATGAGAGAACCTCTGCTAGGGCAGTGTGGAAGGAAAATGTGGGGTTGGAGCTCCCACACAGAGTCCCTACTGGATCACTACCCCCACACAGAATCCCTACTGGAGCTTTGAGAAGTGGGCCACCATCCTCCAGACGCCAGAATGATAGATCCACCAACGGCTTACACTGTGCACCTCAAAAAGCTCCAGGCCTTCAATGCCAGCCCATGAAAGCTGTCAGGAGGGAGGTTGTACCCTGCAAAGCCATGGGGGTGGAGCTGCCCAAGACCATGAGAATCCACCTGTTGGATCAGCATGACCTGGATGTGAGACATGCAGTCAAAGGAGATCATTTTGGAGCTTTAAGATTTGACTGCCTCACTGGATTTCAGACTTGTATGGGGCCTGTAGCCCCTTTGTTTTGGCCAGTTTCTCCCATTTGAAATGGTGTTTACCCAATGTCTGTATTCCCATTTTATCCAGGAAGTAACTAGTTTACTTTTGATTTTGTAGGCTCATAGAGAGAAGGGAGTTTGGGGGGCTGCTGGGAAGGCATGACTGGTTTTGAAATGTGAGGACATGAGATTTGACAGGGGCTAGGGAGGAATAAAGTGGTTTGGCTCTGTGTCCGCAACCAAATCTCATCTTGAATTGTACTCCCATAATTCCCACATGTTGTGGGAGGGACCTGGGGGCAGATAATTGAATCATGGGGGCAGTTTCCCCCATACTGTTCTCATGGTAGTGAATAAGTCTTATGAGATCTGATGGTTTTAGCAGGGGTTTCTGCTTTTGTGTCTTCCTCATTCTCTCTTTGCCTGCTGCCGGAACTTGCTCTTCCTCGCCTTCTGCCCTGATTGTGAGGCTTCCCCAGCCACGTGGAACTGTAAGTTCAATTAAACCTCTCTCTTTAAAATTGCCCAGTCTCGGGTATATCTTTATCAGTAGTGTGAAAAGAGACCAATACAATATGGCTTTATAGGCCTTCATTGCTTTTTTGAATTGTGAAACAATATAAAATTATGATATATGTTCATAGACTTCTCTGTTTTCAAAGTGTTTCCAGTCTTCATATATCTTTATAGATAAACTTCGGTTTCTCTAGGCAGTGCCTCACAGGAGAGCATAGCTTTGGTGGAAATATCAAGGATCAATAACTGGTGATCCTTGAATCAATGTACAGAAATTCCATTATGCTAATTTAGTATGGGTTGATAGCTAGAATATTATCATGTTACCAAAAATCACAAGAGATTGTTTCATGTGAGTGTCTGTGTGTGTGCTTGTCATCCCCACTAAAGTACCTGAAGAGAAAGAACTCTGCTTCATTTATTTTTGTGACTTGTTAAAATATTCTTTCCCATGTTTATTTCTCTGACTTCCTGACTAATACCTGCAGCTTCTTTGCTAGCTTTAGCTCCTTGAATAAAATTCTGACATTTTCAGTTTCTCGGACTCATTTCTGTGAATATTTTCTGTTTCCACTCTCTTCTCAGGAAATTTCATTTAAATTGTATCAGTATTAATTTAGATTATTCAGACTTCACATCTTCACAGACATCCAGAATTCTGTTATGATCACTTACTATCTTTTGTCTTAGGTTTCATAGGTATCTATGCTTTCACAAGCCCAAAAGAGTTTGTGATATTTTAAACTAAAATTCATCCAGGATTTTCTAATTTAGTTACTTTGCTGGTTTTAACAACAACAATAAAATGTACACGAAACACACACACACACACACACACACACACACACGTACACACACACACACATTCAGGCATTCCCTAAATTTTATAATTCTAATATGCATGAATTTCAGCTATCATGGCATATTAACTTTGAGTAATGGCATAAAGTACAGATTCTGCTGCTAGTTTTTTAGTCTACAAATTGCTGCATACATAACAAATATGCATCATGATCATGTCTAACCATGCAACTTTTTACAAAGTGTGTCAGTGAGCAGTCCCTACACACTTGTTATTCAGTTCAGATGCAGACAGCAAAGCATGTAGTTGTGTTGCTTCCTTGTCTCCTATTGATAAAGCCCTGTGATTTTTTTTTTCTTCAAAATTAGGTAAGGAAAGAGGAAATTGCCAACAAATAGTAAAACACAGCAAATAAAATAAAAGTGGTAGCAGTAAAAGTGAAATTAAAATATAATGTAACTGGAATTATAGAAGAGATAGCTAATGGTAGAAGAGCAGATACTCCACTATTTGACAGGTCCTAGATGTGCAGCCAGAGGAACTTGGTGCAGGTGAGCTCATGAACATGAATGAAGAAAGTGGTTGTGATGAAAAGGATTAAGATATCCCAGAGGACATGGTAACAGAAAAAAACACTTCACATTAGAGGAACTCTTAAAGATGATTTCTGACAACAATGTGCAAAAGATGAACTGTTGCATGTTGATCCAAACTTAGAAGGAAGTATAATAAACTTTACAAAACAGAAAAAATATTGTCTCAGTATCATAAGTTATAATATGCAAAGAAGACAAACACTATTCAAACTACTATTGTTTAAAAATATATGTATATTTTTCAATGCTTTAACATTTTAAATTACTAAATGTATATTAGCTTTGTGATTTTTCTTTCCCTATACATATATAACTGACAGTATTGGAGTGTTTATGCTTTAACAACCATTTTTAAAGGTCACAGAACAATAATAATTTTCCCATTGATTTTGACATCGCTTTATACAGCTTCAGCTTGCATGGTCATTGTTAGAGTCCTGTATTACTATGCATAACAAATAATGCCTGTATGCATAACCAATGCATTATTTTCCATTTTCATTTTATCAGCCATAATCTAAGCATCATCATCTCTCATTTGAACAAATGCAATAATTTCCCCAGTTTCCCCCTTCCATTCTTGGTTCTAGCCCATCCCCTATCAGGTAATCAGATTGAGCTTTGACAAAAATAAATCAGTTCATACTAAATCCACATCCATAACACAGGGACTAAAACCACAGCCCTCCACTTCATAATTCTATTTGCAAGATCAGTAGGATGCCCCTTAGGCTTGGTGTAACACCTCTTTCTCACTAACAGGGATCAATGTGTCCATAGGCAGCATTAGGTTAAATCCACTCCTCTTGCCATATGCATTTAAAGAGAAACCTAAACACTGAGACTAAGACCATGTATCCTCAGGATTCCTACCCTCCATTTACAGAAGTCAGGAGAAAGCTGCAGGCCTTCTGCATGCTCTGTCATGCGTAGCCTTGATATTTTTGCCTTTTGTCCATCAGAACTTATTTTGTAATCAGTCCACAATTGAAGGTGCTCACTTCTGAGTCACCTCACAGCTCCTGCATTGTAATCCCTCCTGTAGCCCTCCTTGCCACTCTTCTATCATTGTCACATGCCTTTCACTAGGTCATCTGAGGGAAAATTCCCTAGATCTTCAAGCTTTTCTCTGAAGCCTTCATAGTCTTGCTCCATTTTGCGATGCTCTTCCCCTGCGTCTTTCTCAATTGATGAAGGCATTGTTGTTGTTGTTGTTGTTGTTACTGTTTTCCTTCCACAGCCTGAATCCACCACATTGGTGTCCTCCTCACTCTTCATTGTCATTTCCAGATAATTCTTCCCCTTTTCTCTTTAAAAATTGCTTTGAATCCCATGTTTTCTGAATTAACTAGTTATACCTCTAATTCTCATCTACTGCCATTCCTTTAGCAGACTCTCCCAGATTTTAACATTTTAACTTCTGCTTCAGAGGCTCTTCAACACTGCTTCGATGACTTTTCTCAATAATTTCACAGTAGTTTCTCTTTGTGACACCTGAATATTTAGTTTCTTAATTTCTCTCCTCTATTTATCTTACCTTTCACTCTGTCTCAGTCACTCCCAGAAGCGTATTCTGGAACTTGTCATCACCTATGATATCAAACCCTTCTTAATCTGAATTTGATGGATCTTGTTCTCTCATGACTACACTATGTCTTTCTAGTTCATTCCATCTGAATATTTCAAAAGTCTTTTTAACTGTATTGAACTTTTTTTCAGTTTCCTTCATTCCCTCAGGTTCTCTCTTTTCTGATTACCTGTTTTAAGTTCATAAACAATCATTAGAATAAAACTTTCATATACACTCTAATTTTTTATATCTTCTTTGGAAAACTGCTAACCAACTAAATTCAGCTTTCCACTCACTCCATGCTTGTACCAATACAGCTGAATGTGAATGTAGAAAAACATACACTAGTATTGACTGGTGTAATTTTATAGTCATGATGATAAACATGAAGCCAACTTGTAAGGCTGTTCACAGTCATGCTGTCATTCCTTATGCCATCACTCTCCTTTTCTCTAGAATGTCAATTTCACATCTTCTCTTTCCTCCTTAAGTCTTAAATACCTTTCCTAGAAACTCATTCTTATGTGACCTTGCTTCTCTGAAAACTGTAGATAGCCAAGCCAAATTTACTGTAAACCCCATAATTATATCTACCCATTTATCAGAATCTGTACCCCTACCCTCTATTACTTTCTCTAAAGCTAATCAGTTCCCTAATATTTGTACCACATTCCACTTCTCTCTTTACACTAAAATATTTCCCCAGAAATTTGCGCCCCCATTCTCATCATTAATTTTTTAATTAGATCTTTCCTATCATTGTGCAAACTTCTTGTTAGCTACTCAATTTTACAAAATAAACAAACAAACAAAAAACAGACGTTTTTATTTTTTGCTTTTTTCTTGATACAACTTTTCCCATCTGCTACCTCTGCATTTGTTTTTGTTTCTGCTTGAAACAAAACTCCCTGAAAATATTATGCTCGCTCACTGGGTTATTTCAAATTTCTCTCTTCCAATTATTAAAATAAACTTCAATCTGACTTTCACTTCAATCACTCTGTCAAAGTGGTTTTTGTCATATTCATCAAGGCCTCCATGCTAACAAGCCTTATGGTCAATTCGCAGTCTCCAGTTTGTGTAACCTTTTATTCTGCTCTTTATATCCTTGGTAACAAATTTTCTTCATTGTTTTTCTATGATCCTAATTACTTTTGGCTTTCTTTTTACCCCACTTTCTCTCTCTTCCCAATCTACTTCACAGTTTTCTCCTCTTTCCTGCTGGAGTACACAGGATCTTCTTTTCTTTACTGAAAAATCACTCTCTTAAATATATATCTCATTTATTGTGTAGCTTTCAATGATATCAATATGCCACCAACTCTCAGATTTATGTATCTACTTGTGAGTGCTCCCCTAAGTTCATACATCCACCTGCTTATTTAACGTTAGCCTGAGATATTGGTAGATACAGTTAACATTTCCGTGGAATATCTAATAAATATTTCAGAATTAACATGCCAGAACCTGAACTCTTGCAGCAGAAGTGAAGCTAAACCTGCTATACACACAGTGTTCTGCAACTAAGTTAATGAAAATGCTATTCTTGTAATTTCTAAATGAATAATCTGGACTTTGTCCTTTCTTTCATACTCCACATCTAATTCATAACAAAATACTCCTGAGTCAATCTCCAAGTCCCATGAAAAATTGCATTTCTCCTAGCCCCCTTTGCTAAAACCACATTCTCAAGTGGAGTGCTACAATAGCTTCCTGACTGGGCTTCCTGCCTCCACCTGTTCTTTTCCCCAGAAGTAAGGGTAACCTTTTAAATATGTACATCAGCTAAATTCAAGTCTCTCTTCTAACCTTGCTAATAGATCTCCATGTCAATCAAAGGAAAACCCTAAGCCTTACTAATTGCATACAAAACTCTACATGATCTACTCTTCATCCTTCTTTCATCGTTCTCTGACCTCTTATTCTGTTTCTGCCCCTCCCACTCTGCTCCAGAAATTCAGGCTTCTCTGCGTGTTCAAGAACACAGCATATAACCTCCCATTTGAAAACTTTTACACTGGTCTTTTGCGCTGCTCATTATCCCTCCTCCATTGCCCTTTCCCAATATACATATGGCTCACTGCTACCCCACTTTCAAGTACTTACCCACATCTCCTTCCTGAATGCTCTATTAAAACATTTTACTCTCATCCCTTACCAGCACTTTTTTCCTTTTTTGAGACGGAGTCTCGCTCTGTTGCCCAGGCTGGAGTGCAGTGACGCGATCTCGGCTCACTGCGAGTTCTGCCTCCCGAGTTCACGCCATTCTCCTGCCTCAGCCTCCCGAGTAGCTGGAACTACAGGCACCCGCCACTACACCCGGCTAATTGTTTTTGTATTTTTAGTAGAGACGGGGTTTCACCGTGTTAGCCAGGATAGTCTCGATCTCCTGACCTCGTGATCCACCTGCCTCTGCCTCCCGAAGTGCTGGGATTACAGGCGTGAGCCACCACACCTGGCCCTTCACCAGCATTTTTAACCCTTCATGTAACTTAAGCACAGTGTCTGACACACAGTAAATATTCAATAAGTATTTTTAATGAAAGAATTAAAGCCTTTCAAAGAGTTTTGAAAGCCCATTAGGGTAAATTCAAATGCCTTGCCCTGTTTGTAAAATATCTGCCTGTGTTTCCAACCTCAATTCATTCTCTATTCTCCTAACTTGCTTCTTACAGTCACACTACCTTTCAGTTATTTGAACATTTTGAATTCTTTCTCACCTCAGGGCCTTTGAGCCTACTTTTTATTCTCTCCTGATCAATCTTTCCTTGACCTATTTCATAATGTACTTTCCATTTTTCTGATCTTAGCTTAAATTTCACATTTTGAGTTGTTTTTCCTCACTATTCTATGTTACTGTTAAACCTCCCTGTTATTCTACATCATATTATTATATTCTGTATTTCTTGATTGGCTCATTTATATTTTTCTTTTCCATTGTCTCTTCTGTCTAAAAGAATGTAAATTCAATTGTAGCAAGACTTACTCAGCTTGTTCAAAAATACAACCCCAACACGAAAACCATATGCTCTCAATAAATATTGGGTTTTGGGTTAAAACAAAACAGAACAAAACAGAAAGTGTGACTCATAAGTTAATGACACCAGTTTGGAGGCAGTGTAGAATAGAGCTTAAGAATACAGTCTATGGTTTCAGAATGTTTAAGTTTCAGTTCCAGTTTCACCAGGTACCCATTATAATGCGAACATAAATCTGGGTTTCCTAGAACAGTTTCTGCTTATGCTTGCTGAACTCATTTTTATTACAAGCCCACTTTCACTCTCAAAAGTGTCCTGAGTTGCAAGGAAAATTACGTCTCCCGAACCTCAAGTTAGGATTTTTCCTTGGTACAAGCCTTTCTTGCCCGTTTCTTTGTAAAGATAAAACGTATACCTAAGTCCTCTAGAGGTTGAGAGAATTAGATAAACATACATAGTGTGTATGAAGAACATATGATATGTGTGTGCCTGTGTACTATATATATGTATACACGTGTGCATATTTGTGTGTATGTATGTATCTATATATGTATATGTCTGACAAAGAGCTCATATCAATATTTGACTTCTCTTATTAGCAAATTTTACCATTTAAAAAAGACCCTGATCTTCCCATTTAATATATAGTTTGTAGAAATACAGAAATGTATGCAGTGAATATCAAAGCTTCATCTGACAACGTGCATAAATTAGGGGTTAACCATTTTCTTTATAAAGTAATGAAACACATGTTCATTTACACAAGAAATTTAATAGTATACTTCTTAATAACTATCTACCTTTTTGTGAGTTGAGGCACCAAAATATAAACTACTAAAATATTCCCAACAATATCGTCAATTAGATGGGGAAATAATTTTCTCTGAATATAGAGTACATATCAATAGAAATAAAAAGTAAGCTTAATGTATTAGTCCATTTTCACACTGTTAATAATGACATACCCAAGACTGGGAAGAAAAAGAGGTTTAATGGACTTGCACTTCCACGTGGCTGGAGAGCACTCTCAGTCATGGTGGAAGGCAAGGAAGAACAAGTCACATCTTACAACAAAAAGAGAAGAGCTTGTGTAGGGCAACTCTTGTTTTTAAAACCATGAAATCTCATGAGACCCACTCACTATCACGAGAACAGCATGGAAGACCCACTCCCATGATTCAATCACCTCCCACCAGGTTCCTCCCACAACACAGGAGTTACAATTCAAGATGAAATTTGGGTGGGGACATAGCCAAACCTTATCATTCAAATACACAAAAATGTATTTAAATGCCCATTGTAGGAAATATATTTCTGGTACAGCACCTGGTTTATTTTATTCTCTTTTTATTGCTCCAAAATTTGTTCCTTATTGGAACTTGTGACTTTTTCAAATATCTTTAAATTTATTTTTATTTTTTGACAAAAACTTACAAGACCTCTTTTACTTATTCTATTCATTTAAATCACAAAATGGGAATTATTATCATCATACATCAAGTGTGATAGAAAAAAAGAGTGTTACTGTTCATTCAACAGAGAAGGTTATGAGCCAAAAATGCTTAATATCTAAAATAGAACACAATTAATTTTAATAAGCTAAAGTGTAACAGTAAAAGCAAAAAGACAGAATATGTGGTAAGCAGCTGTGGGACCTAAAGGTCATCACTAAACATGATTCTCATTTACCCTTTTACTTTTAGTGTCAGGGTCTTGTTCTGGCAACATAAGCCCTTGAGATTTCTCAAGCTGTCCTTCGGTATTGAGCTACCTTGATCATTTAAAAGCTTAGTGATTATACTCTGTTATGATATTAATGAAAAGGTCAATGAATTCATGAAAATACTTTTTTTTCACTTTTATGACATTCTGAACCTTTTCTTCTTTTACCATTTTCAATAAGAAACTGAACAGCTCGGTCATTTTACATAATAAATGAATATAAGCAGTCCCCGTTTGTGATGATATCACTTTTCCTTGTCATTTACTGAATGCACAGAGTGAGAATCTCTGAATTGTTTGGTATGGTACATTTTTCTTGTTTTAAATAACAACAAAGGCTTTAATGGGGAAAGGAGGAAGAGAGAAAGTATTTTTAATAGGACAAGCTAGAATTTAGAAGAGGAAAAGGTTAAAAATTACCTTCAAAATCTCATACTAGGTGCTGACATAGTGACTGTTAATGTACTTCTAGAGTGCTTTTAAACATTGTTTTACATTGAAATTGTCTCTGTTTATGCTGTCCAAAGGATAATAGTCAGGGAACGCTGTGAAACATCAGGTGATGAGTAAAGGAACAAAGGCATTATATATGACATATGCATATATATATGCAATTTGGTAAGTCATAATAATGCTCATATTTTCTCATACATTGCATTTATATTAAAAGAAAGATTTCAATATTTATCTCATTATGTGACCAGAAAGATGTCTTTCACTTTGAGCCAGGACAAACTTTCTTTCATACATGGATCACATAAAATATATTTGGCCCATATGAAGACAAAATGTCTTTTGGAGAAGGTATTGGTGTGGAAATCTTGTGATTTCTGTGTGGATATTAATTGTAATTTAAAATAAAATGTATGAGTGAAAGCAATTTTGAGGACTTCATCCGCACTTTGATTATAGGTTTTGCATTTCACTTTGCATAGATACAAGAGCTAATTAGTTATTTTGTAGCCAGGTCCAGTAATATCTATGAACAAGTTTTAGCTAAGTACTTTAATGGCTACTATTTGTAGAGTCGAAGACTCTTTAGACACATTTTTAATATTTAATCAGCAAATGATTACATATATAGTTTTCCAATATGTAACTCCATAATTCTAGATACAGGTAATCATATCAGTATTCACAGGTAATCATATCAGCATTCGTAGCCTGAATTCAAACAATTTGGGTGCTCTGAAATCCCTCCAGCAGGTTGGTGGTTGTTATCTTTTGAATGTTTGGCCCTCCAAATCTCATGTTGAAATTTTATCCCCAGTGTTGGAGGTGGGGCCTGATGGGAAGTGTTTGAATATCTCATGAATAGATTAATCCTCTCCTGGGGAGAACGCTGGGAGAGTTCTCACTCTATTAGCTTCCATGAGAGCTGGTTGTTTAAAAGAGCCTGGCAGCTCCATTCTCTCTCTTGAATTCTCTCTTTCCATGTGATTTCTGTACATGCTGGCAGAAATCATCTTCTTTCATGAGTGGAATCAGCCTGAGGCTTTTACCAGATGCCCAATTTTCTAACCAGCAGAATCATGAGAAAAATAAATGTTTTTTCTTTAAAAATTACCCAGCCTCAAGTATTTCTTTATAGACACACTAAAAAGACTAAGACATAAAATTTTAAAGAGGAGTATGGTGTTGCTATAAAAATACCAGAAAATTAGGAAGCAACTTTGGAATTGGGTAATAGCAGAAGTAGAAAGAGTTTGGAGGGCTCAGAAGAAGAAAACAAGATTTGGAAAAGTTTTGAACTTCTTAGACACTGGTCAAGTTGTGACCAAAATGCAGATAGAAACAAATAGTAAAGCCTGTGCTGATGAGGTTCCAGGTGAAAATGAGGAAGTTGGGAACTGTAGCAAATGTCACCCTTACTAAGCCATAGGAAAGAACTTAGCTGCATTATGTCCATGTCATAGAAATTTGTAAAATGCTGAACTGAAGAGGGGTCATGTAGGCTCTCTGGTCTAAGAAATTTCTAGGCACAAAGTGTTTGAGAAGTAGCAGGGCTACTTTCAACACCTTATGATCAGATATGGCAGCAAAGGAATGATCTAAAGGTAAAAATTATAATTAAATGAGAAGCAGAGCATCAAATTTGGAAAATCTTGGAAATGTGTTTAAGAAGGAAAGAGGATTTTCAGGTGAGTAACTGAAGGGTACTGTGGAACAATCACTTGCTAGAGAGATTAGCATGACTGAAAGGGAGCCAGGTGCTCATAGTCAAAACAATAACAGAAAGGCCCTGAAGGCATTTTAGGAATCATCATGGCCTCCTCTCCCCTCCCATCACAGGCCCAGAGGCATAGGATAACAGAATGGTTTTAGGGGACAGGCCTGGGATGCTGCTATGCTGACTACCTCAGGATGCTGCTTCCCACATCCCAGCTGCTCTGGCTCTAGCCACAGTTCAAATGGCCTCAGGTACTGCTCTCACTGCTGTTTCTGTAAGACAAGCCATGAGACTTGGCAGCATCCATGTGGTGTTAAGTCTGTAGGCACACAGAATGCAAGAGCCATGAAGACTTGGAAGTTTCCATTTAGATTTCAGAGGATATGTCAAAAAACCTGGGTGTCCAATCACAAGCCTGCCACAGGAGTGGAGCCATTACAGAGAGCCTCATCTAAGGCAATGCTCCACAGAAATGTGGGTTTTGAGTCCCCTGCAGAAAGTCTTCACTAGGGCAATGCCTAGTGGAGCCATGGGATCAGAGCTGCCATGGTGACCACAGAATTTAGAGCCACCAACAGTATGTCACCTCAGCCTGGAAAAGGCACAAACATTTGAATTCAACTGTTGAGAGAAGCCAGTAGGGCTGCACGCAGAAAAGTCATGAAAGTGGGACTGTTTAAGATATTGGGAGCCCACCCCTGGCCCCAGGGTGCCCTGGAAGAGGGGCATGCCATCATGGGATATTTTGGAGCTTTAAGATTTAACATCTGCCTGCTGGGTTTTGAATTTTGTTTTGGTCCATTTCTCCTTTTTGGAATGAGACTTTTTACGCAATGCCTGCATACCAGTTGTGTCTTGGAAGTAAATAACTTGTTTTTTATTTTACAGGTCCACATCTTTAAGGAACTTGCCTCAAGTCTCAAATGAGACTTTTGACTTTGCACTTTTGAGTTAGTCCTGGAACATGTTAAGAGTTTTGGGGACGATTGGGAGGAGATGACTGTATTTTTCTACATGAGAAATACATTATGGGGGGACCAGGGACAGAATGCTATAGTTTGGATGTTTGTCCCCTCTAAATCTCATGATAAAATTTGTTTCCCAGTGTTGGGGATGGGGCCTAGTGAGAGGTATTTGTGTCATGAGGGCAGTTGCTCATGAATAGATTAATGACCTTCCTGAGGTGGGGGTGAGTGAGCTCTTGCTCTTTTAGCTCACGTGAAAGATCGTTGCTAAAAAGAGCCAGGCACTTCCTCTCTTTCTCTCTCTCTCTTGCTTCCTTTTTTACTACGTGATCTCTGCATTTGTCTTCTACCATGAGAAATGTCCTATAAGATATATGTAGGCAATATACTCTAAATATATAGTAATTTTCAAAATGTTAAATTATAAATATATGGTGAGTGGATTAAGTGATTATGACATGCAAGTTATCTTTACACCAGGATGCACTTACATATTTAATTAATTTTAAAATAACAATGGTACAAATATTTGAGGAGTACTAAATGTTTTGTTTAATTTTTGTTGGTCTTCAGATTATACTTTGATAAGGGGACAATATGATTTTTAAGAATAAGTTAAAAATTATATCCTTTGCTTCTGAATTTAAAAATAGGGGTATTTAAAAAGTCCTTCAGAATTAGACTTATAAATAGATAGACAAATGTAAAAGGAACTCATTGTAATTTTTTTATTATCTACATTTTCAATTATTTCATTTCTTAGCAAATGATAAGCTTTGAATCACATGTGATTACTGTAATACCAAAAATGATTTTGAATACAGTCATCAGTAACATCTTTTTAAAAATTCTGCATGATTTTCTGTGTAAGTTTTAACCAAAAATGACATAGAAATTGTTCAAATATAATGGAAGATGGGCACATGGAAAATATTTGACTTTTTTCCAGGCCAACTTGTATTTCAGAGGGAAAATAACTTAAACTTAAAATCACATCAAAGCTATACCTGAGAAGAAAGAAATCTTGAAGTGCAATAGTATAATTGTGCTGTAAGATAATATCAACATGATATTCAAGATCTTCCTGAATTTATAATAAATACTAAATTTTATATGTGATACCCTATCTATTTTATTTCATCTGTCACATCTTTCAACACAAAATCAATATGAGTTATGATATGCAAAAATTTATAGCAAATAAATAGAGAATATTAGTACTGGCAGCTTACCTAATGAGATGCTGCTTCAAATATGCAAGCTTGGCAAATGACTTGTAAAGTGTCATTGGAAATTAAAAGTAGCCACATTTCATGAAAATTTGCAACAACCAGAGACTGCAATGTCTTTTTTTTACTCAGTTCAAATTCCTAAACCTCTGCCTATTTGACAAGATGATATAAATTCATAGCGCAAAAATAGGCACAAATAACATCTGATTACATATAACATATGTACATGTATGTGCACACATATGATTCCTTTCAAGAGAAAATTTGGAAGAACAATAAGATGGAATACTTTTATGTGATTCTGAGTTTGCTCTGTAAATTGTTATGTTTTATTTTTCATAGACAGCACCAATTCAACCTTTATTTTATACCTCTGTAAGTCTACTTGGGTAGTGATACCACAAAAGAATCCTTGATAAATATTTGCATATAATAGATTTTAGAAATCATAAACCATATGTCAACATAAACAATTTTACAAATGAGATACTATTTTAGCAAGTTTAAGGCCTGGGGCAATATTGGTTATTTACATTACATTTGTATATCACACTATTTTTACCTATCCCAGCTCTCATTTCATTAGATAGAAAGCACAAAGATGTCTTTTTTTACTTTTTTGCCTGTCATGACTGTAAAGATTTTTTTTTCATGTTTAAGTTTTTAGAAAATTTTATTTAAGCTGCAATATATCATTTTGTATTTCTTGTCAGAATTTTATTTCCTGCAGGAATTTTATATGTTCCCTCAAACATAACAGAGTTTCTGCTATTCAACCATTAGACAATTGTTCCAGTAGATCTTGAGGCTTTGCAGACTTCACGTGACTACTGAAGCTGGAGACTTGAGTAAATCTGCTCCCTAAAGATTTTATGGCAGGGTGCAGTGGCTCACATAGGTAATCCCAGCACTTTTGGAGGCCAAGGTGGGCAGATCACTTGAGTCCAGGAGTTCAAGACCAGCCTGGACAACATGACAAAACCCATCTCTACCAAAAAAAAAAAAAAAAAAAAAAAAAAACCCAAAACAGCGGGACACACACATATACACAAAAACCTTTACAACAACTTATTCAAGTCTATAAGGTTTTAAAATTTTAATAACAAAGTATTTTTCTTTGCCCTTTTCAATTTTTGTATGATTACTTATAATACAAATATTTATTCTATGAATTTTGCAATAATTTTTAAAGTATATATATTCCAATTCATAAAACCTTAGTACAGAAACATATTACATAAATAAATGTTTTTTTTTTAAATTTATTCCTCCTTTCTTCAACTCCTACTATCATCCCTTTCTTCACAGGTATTCAGATTTTTGAATCTGGTATTTATTATTCCAAAACTTTTCACTACACATATGTGTCTTCTCCTTTATAAATTTTAATTTAAGTAAACCAAGATATTTATTGAATTATTTTTTTCCATATCTCCCACCATTTTCATTCCCTTTGGAAAACATTGGTGATCTAGTGTGTTTGACTTTATACATTTTCCATTTTATAAAAATACAATTATATATGTATTTGGAACTTACTTGCTTTTTAAAAATGTTAACTATAAGGGGGGAGGGATAGCATTAGGAGATATACCTAATGTAAATGACGAGTTAATGGGTGCAGCACACCAACATGGCACATGTACACATATGTAACAAACCTGCACGTTGTGCACATGTGCCCTAGATCATAAAGTATAATAAAAGAAAATGAACAGTTATTAGATGTATTGGAAATGGCATACAACAAACTGAATATAAATAAATCATAAAAAGTCAACTATAAATAATACTTTAAATGACATTTCTCATTGAAAATGCATATTGTACACTAACTCTTAGATAAGTCTCTAATTCATTCATTTAGAAGACAAAATGTACCTCCTGTGGGTATTCTATTTATCCACTCATTCATCCACTACAGATATTCATATTGCTTTCAAACTTTTTTCTTAAAATGTATTAATTGCTATATACCCTTGACCATATGCCTGCTATTTTATTCTTATATAATAAAACACTAAATGAGGAATTATGTTACTTGTACTTTAATTGTAATAGATTTAGTCAAATTGTGAGATTTTTTTTCTTTTTTTTCTTTTTTAACTTTATTATACTTTAAGTTCTAGGGTACATGTGCATAACGTGCAGGTTTGTTACATATGTATACTTGTGCCATGTTGGTGTGCTGCACCCATCAACTCGTCAGCACTCATCAATTCGTCATTTATATCAGGTATAACTTCCAATGCAATCCCGCCCCCCTCCCTCCTCCCCATGATAGGCCCCAAATGTGATGTTCTCCTTCCCGAGTCCAAGTGATCTCATTGTTCAGTTCCCACCTATGAGTGAGAACATGCGGTGTTTGGTTTTCTCTTCTTGTGATAGTTTGCTAAGAATGATGGTTTCCAGCTGCATCCATGTCCCTACAAAGGAAGCAAACTCATCCTTTTTTATGGCTGCATAGTATTCCATGGTGTATATGTGCCACATTTTCTTAATCCAGTCTGTCACAGATGGACATTTGGGTTGATTCCAAGTCTTTGCCATTGTGAATAGTGCTGCAATAAACATACGTGTGCATGTGTCTTGTAGTAGAATAATTTATAATCCTTTGGGTATATACCCAGTAGTGGGATGGCTGGGTCATATGGAACATCGAGTTCTAGATCCTTGAGGAATTGCCATACTGTTTTCCATAATGGTTGAACTAGTTTACAATCCCGCCAATAGTGTAAAAGTGTTCCTATTTCTCCACATCCTCTCCAGCACCTGTTGTTTCCTGACTTTTGAATGATTGCCATTCTAACTGGTGTGAGATGGTATCTCATTGTGGTTTTGATTTGCATTTCTCTGATGGCGAGTGAAGATGAGAATTTTTTCATGTGTCTGTTGACTGTATGAATGTCTTCTTCTGAGAAATGTCTGTTCATATCCTTTGCCCACTTTTTGATGGAGTTGTTTGTTCTTTTCTTGTAAATTTGTTTGAGTTCTTTGTAGGTTCTGGATATTAGCCCTTTGTCTAATGAGTAGATTGCAAAAATTATCTCCCATTCTGTAGGTTGCCTGTTCACTCTGATGGTAGTTTCTTTTGCTGTGCAGAAGCTCTTTAGTTTAATTAGATCCCATTTGTCAATTTTGGCTTTTGCTGCCATTGCTTTTGGTGTTTTAGACATGAAGTCCTTGCCCATGCCTATGTCCTGAATGGTATTACCTAGGTTTTCTTCTAGGGTTTTTATGGTATTAGGTCTAACATTTAAGTCTCTAATCCATCTTGAATTAATGTTCATATAAGGAGTAAGGAAAGGATCCAGTTTCAGCTTTCTACTTATGGCTAGCCAATTTTCCCAGCACCATTTATTAAATAGGGAATCCTTTCCCCATTTCTTGTTTCTCTCAGGTTTGTCAAAGATCAGATAGCTGTAGATGTGTGGTATTATTTCTGAGGACTCTGTTCTGTTCCATTGGTCTGTATCTCTGTTTTGGTACCAGTACCATGCTGTTTTGGTTACTGTAGCCTTGTAGTATAGTTTGAAGTCAGGTAGCGTGATGCCTCCAGCTTTGTTCTTTTGACTTAGGATTGTCTTGGCAATGCGGGCTCTTTTTTGGTTCCATATGAACTTTAAAGCAGTTTTTTCCAATTCTGTGAAGAAACTCATTGGTAGCTTGATGGGGATGGCATTGAATCTATAAATAACCTTGGGCAGTACGGCCATTTTCATGATATTGATTCTTCCTATCCATGAGCATGGTATGTTCTTCCATTTGTTTGTGTCCTCTTTGATTTCACTGAGCAGTGGTTTGTAGTTCTCCTTGAAGAGGTCCTTGACATCCCTTGTAAGCTGGATTCCTAGGTATTTTATTCTCTTTGAAGCAATTGTGAATGGAAGTTCATTCCTGATTTGGCTCTCTGTTTGTCTGTTACTGGTGTATAAGAATGCTTGTGATTGTTGCACATTAATTTTGTATCCTGAGAGTTTGCTGAAGTTGCTTATCAGCTTAAGGAGATTCTGGGCTGAGACAATGGGGTTTTCTAAATATACAATCATGTCATCTGCAAACAGGGACAATTTGACTTCTTCTTTTCCTAACTGGATACCCTTGATTTCTTTCTCTTGCCTGATTGCCCTAGCCAGAACTTCCAACACTATGTTGAATAGGAGTGGTGAGAGAGGGCATCCCTGTCTTGTGCCAGATTTCAATGGGAATTTTGCCAGTTTTTGCCCATTCAGTATGATATTGGCTGTAGGTTTGTCATAAATAGCTCTTATTATTTTGAGGTACATTCCATCAATACCGAATTTATTGAGCGTTTTTAGCATGAAGGGCTGTTGAATTTTGTCAAAAGCCTTTTCTGCATCTATTGAGATAATCATGTGGTTCTTGTCTTTGGTTCTGTTTATATGCTGGATTACGTTTATTGATTTGCGAATGTTGAACCAGCCTTGCATCCCAGGGATGAAGCCCACTTGATCACGGTGGATAAGCTTTTTGATGTGCTGCTGAATCCGTTTTGCCAGTATTTTATTGAGGATTTTAGCATCGATGTTCATCAGGGATATTGGTCTAAAATTCTCTTTTTTTGTTGTGTCTCTGCCAGGCTTTGGTATCAGGATGATGTTGACCTCATAAAATGAGTTGGGAGGACTCCCTCTTTTTCTATTGATTGGAATAGTTTCAGAAGGAATGGTACCAGCTCCCCCTTGTACCTCTGGTAGAATTCAGCTGTGAATCCATCTGGTCCTGGACTTTTGTTGGTTGGTAGGCTATTAATTATTGCCTCAATCTCAGAGCCTGCTATTGGTGTATGTAGGGATTCAACTTCTTCCTGGTTTAGTCTTGGAAGAGTGTAAGTGTCCAGGAAATTATCCATTTCTGCTATATTTTCTAGTTTATTTGCATAGACGTGTTTATAGTATTCTCTGATGGTAGTTTGTATTTCTGTGGGGTCGGTGGTGATATCCCCTTTATCATTTTTTACTGTTTCTATTTGATTCTTCTCTCTTTTCTTCTTTATTAGTCTTGCTAGCGGTCTGTCAATTTTGTTGATTTTTTCAAAAAACCAACTCCTGGATTCATTGATTTTTTGGAGGGTTTTTTGTGTCTCTATCTCCTTCAGTTCTTCCCTGATCTTAGTTATTTCTTGCCTTCTGCTAGCTTTTGAATGTGTTTGCTCTTGCTTCTCCAGTTCTTTTAATTGTGATGTTAGAGTTTCAATTTTAGATCTTTCCTGCTTTCTCTTGTGGGCATTTAGTGCTATAAATTTCCCTCTACACACTGCTTTAAATGTGTCCCAGAGATTCTGGTATGTTGTATCTTCGTTCTCATTGGTTTCAAAGAACATCTTTATTTCTGCCTTCATTTTGTTATGTACCCAGTAGTCATTTAGGAGCAGGTTGTTCGGTTTCCATGTAGTTGAGCGGTTTTGATTGAGTTTCTTAGTCCTGAGTTCTAGTTTGATTGCACTGTGGTCTGAGAGACAGTTTGTTATAATTTCTGTTCTTGTACATTTGCCGAGGAGTGCTTTACTTCCAATTTTGTGGTCAATTTTGGAATAAGTGCGATGTGGTGCTGAGAACAATGTATATTCTGTTGATTTGTGGTGTAGAGTTCTATAGATGTCTATTAGGTCCGCTTGGTGCAGAGATGAGTTCAATTCCTGGATATCCTTGTTAATTTTCTGTCTCATTGATCTGTCTAATGTTGACAGTGGAGTGTTGAAGTCTCCCATTATTATTGTATGGGAGTCTAAGTCTCTTTGTAAGTCTCTAAGGACTTGCTTTATGAATCTGAGTGTTCCTGAATTGGGTGCATATATATTTAGGAGAGTTAGCTCTTCCTGTTGAATTGATCCCTTTACCATTATGTAATGTCCTTCTTTGTCTCTTTTGATCTTTGATGGTTTAAAGTCTGTTTGATCAGAGACTAGGATTGCAACCCCTGCTTTTTTTTGTTCTCCATTTGCTTGGTAGATCTTCCTCCATCCCTTTATTTTGAGCCTATGTATGTCTCTGCATGTGAGATGGGTCTCCTGAATACAGGAGACTGATGGGTCTTGACTCTTTATCCAGTTTGCCAGTCTGGGTCTTTTTTTTTTTTTTATTTTTTTTTATTTTTTTTTATTTTTTATTTTTTTTTTTTGCAAGTGATTTAACACAGAAACTTTATTATTGAAATTATTCTCATTACAGCATATAAAATAGCCAATGCCTAATCATGCCTAAAGGAGAAAAAAATAATCCTGTAAAACATGATTATAGGAGTATTTCCTTTATTTTACAAAGGCACTCTTTTTTTTTTTCTTTTATTTTTTTATTTATTTATTTTTTTATTTTATTATACTTTAAGTTCTAGGGTACATGTGCATAACGTGCAGGTTTGTTACATATTATACTTATGCCATGTTGGTGTGCTGCACCTATCAACTCGTCAGCACCCATCAATTCATCATTTATATCATGTATAATTCCCCAGTGCAATCCCTCCCTCCTCCTCCCTCCCCCCTCCCCATGATAGGCCCCAGTGCGTGATGTTCCCCTTCCCGAGTCCAAGTGATCTCATTGTTCAGTTCCCACCTATGAGTGAGAACATGCGGTGTTTGGTTTTCTGTTCTTGTGATAGTTTGCTAAGAATGATGGTTTCCAGCTGCATCCATGTCCCTACAAAGGACGCAAACTCATCCTTTTTTATGGCTGCATAGTATTCCATGGTGTATATGTGCCACATTTTCTTAATCCAGTCTGTCACAGATGGACATTTGGGTTGATTCCAAGTCTTGGCTATTGTGAATAGTGCCGCAATAAACATACGTGTACATGTGTCTTTGTAGTAGAATAATTTATAATCCTTTGGGTATGTACCCAGTAGTGGGATGGCTGGGTCATATGGTACATCTAGTTCTAGATCCTTGAGGAATTGCCATACTGTTTTCCATAATGGTTGAACTAGTTTACAATCCCACCAACAGTGTAAAAGTGTTCCTATTTCTCCACATCCTCTCCAACACCTGTTGTTTCCTGACTTCTTAATGATTGCCATTCTAACTGGTGTGAGATGGTATCTCATTGTGGTTTTGATTTGCATTTCTCTGATGGCGAGTGATGATGAGCATTTTTTCATGTGTCTGTTGGCTGTATGAATGTCTTCTTTTGAGAAATGTCTGTTCATATCCTTTCCCCACTTTTTGATGGGGTTGTTTGTTTTTTTCTCGTATATTTGTTTGAGTTCTTTGTAGATTCTGGATATTAGCCCTTTGTCAGATGAGTAGGTTGCAAAAATTTTCTCCCATTCTGTAGGTTGCCTGTTCACTCTGATGGTAGTTTCTTTTGCTGTGCAAAAGCTCTTTAGTTTAATGAGATCCCATTTGTCAATTTTTGCTTTTGCTGCCGTTGCTTTTGGTGTTTTAGACATGAAGTCCTTGCCCATGCCTATGTCCTGAATGGTACTACCTAGATTTTCTTCTAGGGTTTTTATGGTATTAGGTCTAATATTTAAGTCTCTAATCCATCTTGAATTAATCTTCGTATAAGGGGTAAGGAAAGGATACAGTTTCAGCTTTCTACTTATGGCTAGCCAATTTTCCCAGCACCATTTATTAAATAGGGAATCCTTTCCCCATTTCTTGTTTCTCTCAGGTTTGTCAAAGATCAGATGGCTGTAGATGTGCGGTATTATTTCTGAGGACTCTGTTCTGTTCCATTGGTCTATATCTCTGTTTTGGTACCAGTACCATGCTGTTTTGGTTACTGTAGCCTTGTAGTACAGTTTGAAGTCAGGTAGCGTGACGCCTCCAGCTTTATCCTTTTGACTTAGGATTGTCTTGGCAATGCGGGCTCTTTTTTGGTTCCATATGAACTTTAAAGCAGTTTTTTCCAATTCTGTGAAGAAACTCATTGGTAGCTTGATGGGGATGGCATTGAATCTATAAATAACCTTGGGGAGTATGGCCATTTTCACGATATTGATTCTTCCTATCCATGAGCATGGTATGTTCTTCCATTTGTTTGTGTCCTCTTTGATTTCACTGAGCAGTGGTTTGTAGTTCTCCTTGAAGTGGTCCTTTACATCCCTTGTAAGTTGGATTCCTAGGTATTTTATTCTCTTTGAAGCAATTGTGAATGGAAGTTCATTCCTGATTTGGCTCTCTGTTTGTCTGTTACTGGTGTATAAGAATGCTTGTGATTTTTGCACATTAATTTTGTATCCTGAGAGTTTGCTGAAGTTGCTTATCAGCTTAAGGAGATTTTGGGCTGAGACAATGGGGTTTTCTAAATATACAATCATGTCATCTGCAAACAGGGACAATTTGACTTCTTCTTTTCCCAACTGGATACCCTTGATTTCTTTCTCTTGCCTGATTGCCCTAGCCAGAACTTCCAACACTATGTTGAATAGGAGTGGTGAGAGAGGACATCCCTGTCTTGTGCCAGTTTTCAAAGGGAATTTTTCCAGGTTTTGCCCATTCAGTATGATATTAGCTGTGGGTTTGTCATAAATAGCTCTTATTATTTTGAGGTACGTTCCATCAATACCGAATTTTTTGAGCGTTTTTAGCATGAAGGGCTGTTGTATTTTGTCAAAAGCCTTTTCTGCATCTATTGAGACAATCATGTGGTTCTTGTCTTTGGTTCTGTTTATATGCTGGATTATGTTTATTGATTTGCGAATGTTGAACCAGCCTTGCATCCCAGGGATGAAGCCCACTTGATCATGGTGGATAAGTTTTTTGATGTGCTGCTGAATCCGGTTTGCCAGTATTTTATTGAGAATTTTTGCATCAATGTTCATCAGGGATATTGGTCTAAAATTCTCTTTTTTTGTTGTGTCTCTGCCAGGCTTTGGTATCAGGATGATGTTGGCCTCATAAAATGTGTTAGGGAGGATTCCCTCTTTTTCTATTGATTGGAATAGTTTCAGAAGGAATGGTACCAGCTCCTCCTTGTACCTCTGGTAGAATTCAGCTGTGAATCCATCTGGTCCTGGCCTTTTTTTGGTGGGTAGGCTATTAATTGTTGCCTCAATTTCAGAGCCTGCTATTGGTCTATTCAGGGATTCAACTTCTTCCTGGTTTAGCCTTGGGAGAGTGTAAGTGTCCAGGAAATTATCCATTTCTTATAGATTTTCTAGTTGATTTTCGTAGAGGCGTTTATAGTATTCTCTGATGGTAGTTTGTATTTCTGTGGGGTCAGTGGTGATATCCCCTTTATCATTTTTTATTGCATCTATTTGATTCCTCTCTATTTTCTTTTTTATTAGCCTTGCTAGCTTTCGGTCAATTTTGTTGATCTTTTCAAAAAACCAACTCCTGGATTCATTGATTTTTTGGAGGGTTTTTTGTGCCTCTATCTCCTTCAGTTCGGCTCTGATCTTAGTTATTTCTTGCCTTCTGCTAGCTTTTGAATGTGTTTGCTCTTGCCTCTCTAGTTCTTTTAATTGTGATGTTAGAGTGTCCATTTTAGATCTTTCCTGCTTTCTCTTGTGGGCATTTAGTGCTATAAATTTCCCTCTACACACTGCTTTAATGTGTCCCAGAGATTCTGGTATGTTGTATCTTTGTTCTCATTGGTTTCAAAGAACATCTTTATTTCCGCTTTCATTTCGTTATGTACCCAGTAGTCATTCAGGAGCAGGTTGTTCAGTTTCCATGTAGTTGAGCGGTTTTGATTGAGTTTCTTAGTCCTGAGTTCTAGTTTGATTGCACTGTGGTCTGAGAGACAGTTTGTTATAATTTCTGTTCTTCTACATTTGCTGAGGAGTGCTTTACTTCCAATTATGTGGTCAATTTTGGAATAAGTGCGATGTGGTGCTGAGAAGAATGTATATTCTGTTGAGTTGGGGTGTAGAGTTCTATAGATGTCTATTAGGTCCGCTTGGTGCAGAGATGAGTTCAATTCCTGGATATCCTTGTTAACTTTCTGTCTCGTTGATCTGTCTAATGTTGACAGCGGAGTGTTGAAGTCTCCCATTATTATTGTATGGGAGTCTAAGTCTCTTTGTAAGTCTCTAAGGACTTGCTTTATGAATCTGGGTGCTCCTGTATTGGGTGCATATATATTTAGGAGAGTTAGCTCTTCTTGTTGAATTGATCCCTTTACCATTATGTAATGGCCTTCTTTGTCTCTTTTGATCTTTGATGGTTTAAAGTCTGTTTTATCAGAGACAAGGATTGCAACCCCTGCTTTTTTTTGTTCTCCATTTGCTTGGTAGATCTTCCTCCATCCCTTTATTTTGAGCCTATGTATGTCTCTGCATGTGAGTTGGGTCTCCTGAATACAGCAGACTGATGGGTTTTGCCTCTTTATCCAGTTTGCCAGTCTGTGACTTTTAATTGGAGCATTTAGTCCATTAACATTTAAGGTTAATATTGTTATGTGTGAACTTGATCCTGCCATTATGATATTAACTGGTTATTTTGCTCGTTAGTTGATGCAGTTTCTTCCTAGCCTCGATGGTCTTTACATTTTGGCATGTTTTTGCAATGGCTGGTACCAGTTGTTCCTTTCCATGTTTAGGGCTTCCTTCAGGGTCTCTTGTAAGGCAGGCCTGGTGGTGACAAAATCTTTAAGCATTTGCTTATCTGTAAAGGATTTTATTTCTCCTTCACTGATGAAACTTAGTTTGGCTGGATATGAAATTCTGGGTTTAAAATTCTTTTCTTTAAGAACGTTGAATATTGGCCCCCACTCTCTTCTGGCTTGTAGAGTTTCTGCCGAGAGATCTGCTGTTAGTCTGATGGGCTTCCCTTTGTGGGTAACCCGACCTTTCTCTCTGGCTGCCCTTAAGATTTTTTCCTTCATTTCAACTTTGGTGAATCTGGCAATTATGTGTCTTGGAGTTGCTCTTCTCGAGGAGTATCTTTGTGGCGTTCTCTGTATTTCCTGAATTTGAATGTTGGCCTGCCCTACTAGGTTGGGGAAGTTCTCCTGGATGATATCCTGAAGAGTGTTTTCCAACTTGTTTCCACTTTCCCCCTCACTTTCAGGCACCCCAATCAGACGTAGATTTGGTCTTTTTACGTAATCCCATACTTCTTTCAGGCTTTGTTCATTTCTTTTTCTTCTTTTATCTTTTGGTTTCTCTTCTCACTTCATTTCATTCATTTGATCTTCAATCGCTGATACTCTTTCTTCCAGTTGATCGAGTCGGTTACTGAAGCTTGTGCATTTGTCACGTATTTCTCGTGTCATGGTTTTCATCTCTGTCATTTCGTTTATGATCTTCTCTGCATTAATTAGTCTAGCTGTCAATTCTTCCACTCTTTTTTCAAAATTTTTAGTTTCTTTGCGCTGGGTACGTAATTCCTCCTTTAGCTCTGATAAGTTTGATGGACTGAAGCCTTCTTCTCTCCTCTCGTCCAAGTCATTCTCTGACCAGCTTTGATCCGTTGCTGGCGATGGGCTGCGCTCCTTTGCAGGGGGAGATGCGCTCTTATTTTTTGAATTTCCAGCTTTTCTGCCCTGCTTCTTCCCCATCTTTGTGGTTTTATCTGTCTCTGGTCTTTGATGGTGGTGACGTACTGATGGGGTTTTGGTATAGGTGTCCTTCCTGTTTGATAGTTTTCCTTCTGACAGTCAGAAGGACTGTCTGTTGGTCTGTTGGAGATTGCTTGAGGTCCACTCCAGACCCTGTTTGCCTGGGTATCAGCAGCAGAGGTTGCCGAAGATAGAATATTGCTGAACAGTGAGTGTACCTGTCTGATTCTTCCTTTGGAAGTGTCCTCTCAGGGCTGTACTCCACCCTGTGAGGTGTGGGGTGTCAGACTGCCCCTAGTGGGGGATTTCTCCCAGCTAGGCTACTCAGGGGTCAGGGACACACCTGAGCAGGCAGTCTGTCCGTTCTCAGATCTCAACCTCCGAGTTGAGAGATCCACAGCTCTCCCCAAAGCTGTCAGAGAGAGTCGTTCGCGTCTGCACCGGCCCCCGCTGTTTCCCCTGTTGGTCTTCAGCTGTGCGCTGTCCCCAGAGGTGGAGTCTACAGAGACAGGCAGGCTTCCTTGAGCTGCTGTGAGCTCCACCCAGTTCGAGCTTCCCAGCGGCTTTGTTTACCTACTTAAGCCTCAGCAGTGGCGGGCGCTCCTCCCCTAGCCTCGCTGCTGCCTTGCAGATAGATCGCCGCAGACTGCTGTGTTAGCAGTGAGGGAGGCTCTGTGGGCGTGGGACCCTCCCAGCCAGGCGTGGGATATATTCTCCTGGTGTGCCTCTTTGCTTAAAGCGCCGTATTGGGGTGGGAGTTACCCAATTTTCCAGGTGTTGTGTGTCTCAGTTCCCCTGGCTAGGAAAACGGATTCCCTTCCCCCTTGCGCTTCCAGGTGAGGCGATGCCTCGCCCTGCTTCAGCTCTCGCTGGTCAGGCTGCAGCAGCTGACCAGCACCGATTGTCCGGCACTCCCTAGTGAGATGACCCCAGTACCTCAGTTGAAAATGCAGAAATCACCGGTCTTCTGTGTCGCTCGCGCTGGGAGTTGGAGACTGGAGCTGTTCCTATTCGGCCATCTTGCTCCGCCCCCCCCCCCCAGTCTGGGTCTTTTAATTGGAGCATTTAGTCCATTTACATTTAAGGTTAGTGTTGTTATGTGTGAACTTGATCCTGCCAGTATGATATTAACTGGTTATTTTGCTTGTTAGTTGATGCAGTTTCTTCCTAGCCTCGATGGTCTTTACATTTTGGCATGTTTTTGCAATGGCTGGTACCGGTTGTTCCTTTCCATATTTAGGGCTTCCTTCAGGGTCTCTTGTAAGGCAGGCCTGGTGGAGACAAAATCTCTAAGCGTTTGCTTATCTGTAAAGGATTTTATTTCTCCTTCACTTATGAAACTTAGTTTGGCTGGATATGAAATTCTGGGTTTAAAATTCTTTTCTTTAAAAATGTTGAATATTGGCCCCCACTCTCTTCTGGCTTGTAGAGTTTCTGCCGAGAGGTCTGCTGTTAGTCTGATGGGCTTCCCTTTGTGGGTAACCCGACCTTTCTCTCTGGCTGCCCTTAAGATTTTTTCCTTCATTTCAACTTTGGCGAATCTGGCAATTATGTGTCTTGGAGTTGCCCTTCTCGAAGATTATCTTTGTGGTGTTCTCTGTATTTCTTGAATTTGAATGTTGGCCTGCCCTAGTAGGTTGGGGAAGTTCTCCTGGATGATATCCTGAAGAGTGTTTTCCAACTTGGTTCCATTTTCCCCCTCACTTTCAGGCACTCCAATCAGACGTAGATTTGGTCTTTTTACATAATCCCATACTTCTTGCAGGCTTTGTTCATTTCTTTTTCTTCTTTTTTCTTTTGGTTTCTCTTCTCACTTCATTTCATTCATTTGATCCTCAATCGCTGATACTCTTTCTTCCAGTTGATTGAGTTGGTTACTGAAGCTTGTGCATTTGTCACGTATTTCTCGTGTCATGGTTTTCATCTCTGTCATTTCGTTTATGACCTTCTCTGCATTAATTATTCTAGCTATCAATTCTTCTACTCTTTTTTCAAGATTTTTAGTTTCTTTGCGCTGGGTACGTAATTCCTCCTTTAGCTCTGAGAAGCTTGATGTACTGAAATCTTCTTCTCTCATCTCGTCAAAGTCATTCTCTGACCAGCTTTGATCCGTTGCTGGGGATGAGCTGAGCTCCTTTGCAGGGGGAGATGAGCTCTTATTTTTTGAATTTCCAGTTTTTCTGTACTGCTTTTTCCCCATCTTTGTGGTTTTATCTGCCTTTGGTCTTTGATGATGGTGACATACTGATAGGGTTTTGGTATAGGTGTTCTTCCTGTTTGATAGTTTTCCTTCTAATAGTCAGGACCCTCAGCTGTAGATCTGTTGGAGATTGCTTGAGGTCCACTCCAGACCCTGTTTGCCTTGGTATCAGCAGCAGAGGTTGCAGAAGATAGAATATTGCTGAACAGTGAGTGTACCTGTCTGATTCTTACTTTGGAAGCTTCCTCTCAGGGGTGTACTCCACCCTGTGAGGTGGGGGGTGTGAGACTGCCCCTAGTGGGGGATGTCTCCCAGTTAGGCTACTCAAGGGTCAGGGACCCACTTGAGCAGGCAGTCTGTCCATTCTCAGATCTCAACCTCCGTGTTGGGAAATCCACTGCTCTCTTCAAAGCTGTCAGACAAAGTCGTTTGCATCCGCACAGGTTTCTGCTGCTTTTTTTGTTGTTGTTGTTTACCTGTGCCCTGTCCCCAGAGGTGGATTCTACAGAGACAGGCAGGTTTTCTTGAGCTGCTGTGAGCCCCACCCAGTTCAAGCTTCCCAGTGGCTTTGTTTACCTACTTAAACCTCAGCAATGGTGGGCGCCCCTCCCCCAGCCTTGCTGCTGCCTTGCAGTTAGATCGCAGACTGCTGTGCTAGCAATGAGGGAGGCTCCGTGGCTGTGGGACCCTCCCGGCCAGGTGTGGGTATAATCTCCTGGTATGCCCGTTTGCTTAAAGTGCAGTATTGGGTTGGGAGTTACCCGATTTTCCAGGTGTTGTGTGTCTCAGTTCCCCTGGCTAGGAAAAGGGATTCCCTTCCCCCTTGCACTTCCCAGGTGAGGCGATGCCTCGCCCTGCTTCAGCTCTTGCTGGTCGGGCTGCAGCAGCTGACCAGCACCAATTATCCGGCCCTCCCTAGTGAGATGACCCCAGTACCTCAGTTGAAAATGCAGGAATCACCAGTCTTCTGTGTCACTTGCGCTGGGAGTTGGAGACTGAAGCTGTTCCTATTTGGACATCTTGCTTCGCCCCTCAAATTGTGAGATATTTTAACAGTGCGCGTCGATTTTGATTAAGACATACTTATACTGTATGTTTGTGTTAATTCTGAGATAATCTCTCTTTTGATGACATGAAATCATCTATTGAAGTATATGGCAAGTCTCTCTATTTGTGTGGAAGTTTTGTATATCCTCCACCCACCCCTGTATGTTACTATGACTTTATATTTAATTTCAATGCAATATACACCTTTTGTTAAATTTATATTTCAGTTCATGCTGCTATTTTTCATAGGCTTTTATGTTTTTCTTTTCAATTTCTAACATGTTACTATGATTGCAGAGAAAAGCAATATTTTCATTCATTCATCAAATCTTTACCTCACTACTACCAACACAGAATCTTAGAGTTTTATTCATTTAATTAACTGTTCCTTGCCAATCAGTTAGGTGGAAAATACCTCATCAATTCCATTTTTTAACTAATCTTAAGGATAGCCACATCTTTGTTTATTACAGAGCCACTTTCTGAAGAATCGTTCTACATTCTCTATGACATTAATATTTGCCCCCTTTCACTATTTATTGTTGGCTAATACTCATTCAATTTGTTATTTTCCTTTTCTAAATAGAATTAAAAACATTCTTGGTGTAAGTTCGTAATAAAGAATGAGACTTCATTTTCAATGTTTGACTGCTGAACACTTTCAGGCCCCAGCCCTACCATTTTCCCTTTTCCCTTATATCTGGGAGAGCAGCACTATTCACAGTAGCAAAGATATGGAATCAATCTCAGTGTTCACCAATGGAAGAATATTTCATAAAGAAATATGGTGTGTGTATATATAGATAGATAGATAGATAGATAGATAGATAGATAGATAGATACACAAAGGAATAATATTCAACCATAAAAAGAATAAAGTCATGTCTTTTGCAGCAACATAGATGGAACTGGAGGCCATTATCTTAAGTGAAACAACTCAGAAACAGAAAGTCTAGTACTGCATGTTCTTGCTTATAAGTGGAAGCTAAATAATATGTACCCATGGGAATAGAGTGTATAATGATGGACATTGCCGACTATGAAGGGTAGTTGGGGGGGGGCAGAAGAGAATGGGGGCTGAGAAATTACTTAATGAGTATAATGTACATTATTCAGGTCATGTGAGATGGTTTGTTTGTGACTCCATCCAAACCTCATTTTGAATTGTAAATTGCACAATTCCCACGTGTCATGGGAAGAACCCAGTGGGAGGTGGTTGAATTATGGGCAGGGGGGTCTTTCCTGCATTGTTCTCATGATGATGAGTCTCAGAAGATCTGATGGTTTTAAAAAAAATGGAAGTTTCCCTGAACAAGCTCTCTTTTTGCCTGCTGCCATCCACATAAGAGGTGACTTGTTCCTCTTTGTATTCTGTGATGATTGCGAGGCCTCCCCAGTCATGTAGAACTGTAAGTCTAATTAAACTTCTTTCTTTTGTAAATTGCCCAGTCTTGGGTATGTCTTTATCAGCAGCCTGAAAACGGACCAATATCGTAAATTGGTACTGGGAATGGGACCTTGCTGAAAAGATACCTGAAAATGTGGAAGTGACTTTGGAACTGGGTAACAGACAGAGGTTAGGACAGTTTGGAGGGCTCAGAAGAAGACAGGAAAATATACGGTTGTTTAGAACTTCCTACAGACTTGTTGAATGGCTTTGCCCAAAATCCTCACAGAGATATGGACTGAGGTGGTCTCAGATGGAAATGAGGAACTGTTTGGGAACTGCAGCAAAGATGACTCTTGTTATGTTTTAGCAAAGAGACTGGCAGCATTTTGCCCCTGCCCTAGAGATTTGTGGAACTTTGAATTTGAGAGAGATGATTTAGGGAATCTGGTGGTAGAGATTTCTAAGCAGCAAAGCATTCAGGGGGTGGCTTTGGTGCTATTAAGAGCATTCAGTTTTAAAAGGGAAACAGAGCGTGGAAGTTTGGAAAATGTGCAGCCTGACAATGCCATAGAAAGGAAAACCTCATTTTCTGTGGAGAAATTCAAGCCAGCTCCAGAAATTTACATAACTAACAGGAAGCCTTATATTAATCCCCAAAACAATGGGGAAAATATCTCTAGCGTATATCAGAGGTCTTCACATCATGCCTGGAGGCCTAGGAGAAAATGGTTATGTGGGCCAGTCTCAAGTTCCCTGTGCTGTGTGCAGCCTAGGCACTTGGTACCCTGTGTCCCAATCACTTCAGCTATGGCTGAAAGGGGCCATCGTAGAGCTCAAGCCATGGCTAGGCAATCTAAAATCCACATTCGTAACCACTACTGGATGAAAAAAAAAATGATAAGATTCCCATGTTTGGCATTAATATATACCATGTCACCAACTTTTGATAGCGTCTTAAAAATATTATCAAACCAAAGAAAGATAAAAGCATTAAAAAATTTTAAAGTTCACTTTCTCTCCTATCTTAATGAGATTTTACTTTATACTATTTTTTGAGAGTGCAGTCCATTTACTTTATTAATTTTGAGGCACTAAATCACACAACTGATTATAATAAATGCATCATGGCCAAATTTAAGTGATTAGGATATAGAAAAGTATATATTCCTTCTCTTTTTAGGTGTCTATGATTAAATTTCTTGGATTTTCATAAGCGATATTTATAGTTGTCAAAAACTCAGCTCAAATTTTAATAAGCTCCTATTTCTCAGAGTTAAAAAATAAAATATTCCTACATTATTTGGCTTTATATAACTTCTGCAACACTTGATGTGTAGTTAATGCCCTTTCATCTCTATAAATAACGACAATATTTGGTAGTTTCATTTATCAAAGACAGAATCTTGACCACAAATTTTAAAAATGTCTAGTAGCAAGTGGCATGTAGTTTTGATGATGAATGGAATAATTTCTCCATGGCTACAAATTGAAATAAAAGTTGATAGAATAGTAAAGCATTAGGCTTTACATATATTTGAGAGATTGGTTTATAGATAATAAAGTTGAAATTCAAATAATTTAAGTGATTCATGTTAAATCATACAGATGGTGATTGTCAGACTAAGTACTATAACATGAGTCTCTACACTAGGTATTAAGACAGCTATCGAATATTGACGGAGCACAGGCTAAGTGTCAGGGTCTGCCCACAATTGTGAGTATGAAGTAATGAGACAATTTATCTTTTTCTGTACTATACAATGTTTTGGGCAGATATAGGTGGTTCACTGTAGAAATAATTATTAGTTGATTGACTCTCTATCCTATGAAAACAAAGTAAGAAAATGACTCGTTTAAAAAATATATAGTAGTTAAGATGCAGCACTAGTCTACACACTTAGATTCTGTCTCCATTTTTTGCTAAAATAGCTTGATCCTCTACTGATTGCTGCTGATATTCTTGTACCACTTGTAACATTTTAACCAGGGAAGGGCTAAGTTAGTGCAACTGAAAAAGAGAAAATATGTGAAGTTGTATTCCACATCATCACCTCTTCAAACTCTGAACTTTTATCCTTCAACCAGGTCGGACAAAGTCTCAGTATGTGAGATTGTCTGTGTTTCGAAGGGTAGGAGGCAACCACTTTTTTTTTTTCTTTCTTGAGAAATGTTAAAATTTCATTCAATCTCAAATCACTGTGTGTAAATGTGCATGTGTAATTTTCATGATAAAAATTACTTAGAAAAATGCTTAGTATTAAAGACAGGGTAAACCAAAAGAAGTTAATAAACTTTTGTTTATTGTTGGAGAGACCTGTATTTACTACTTTCAGAATAGTTCTTTATATTTGTAACCGGAAACATTTAATGTAAACATTGAGCAGTTAACAAGTTTTTAAGTTATTCTGTGCACAAGGTAAAATTGACTTAAAATTTGTTTTTATATGAGGAAGTGTTGAGAGGATGAATGTGGTGGCTCACACCTGTAATCTCAGCACTTTGGGAGGCTGAGACAGGTGAATTGCTTAAAAGGAGTTTGAGTCCAGACTAGGTAACATGGCAAAACCCCATCTTTATAAAAAATACAAAAAATTAGCTGGGCGTAGTGGTGCACATACCTAGTCCCAGCTTCTAGAGAGGCTTAGGTGAGAGGATCACTGAAGCCAGGGAGGTTGAGTCTGCAGTGAGCTGTGAGTGTGCCACTGCACTCCAGCCTGAACCAGAGTGAGACCCTGTTTCAAAACAAAAGGAGGTGATGAGGTATAGGGAGCAAAACATATAAGAATTCAGGACAGTTGAATGGTCATATTTAATTGAGGAAATGTGGGGCAATGATTATCACTTCTTCATTCTTATGCTCTCTCTGCTTTAAAAACAAAGGTATTTGAACACCCACACAATCCTTATTTCAACTCAAGTTTCTTCTTTCAATGCTTCATCAGAAAATAACAGCTATCATTTTTTTCCAGAACATTATTTTATCATGTGTACTTAAATTCTAAATTATGCTACTGTATATTTTTTAAAATTAAGTTGTAAATTTATTTTGCATGACTACCAATGGGAGGAGCAGAAGTTCTGCTCTTTCTTTTAGTTGTAGCAGAACACACAGGTAAGACTATAAATTAACAACCATTTGATGTTTAAACACAAGTTGGACTTAACATTCTTGAGATGATTTAGTTGCTAATAACCCAACACTAGAGTGACTTACTGGGTTCCAGAGCTCAAAATGTTTCCATAGGCTGCCCATCTGTTTCTTAATTTTAATTATGTCTATGTATTTAAATAGATGATAATCAGCTCTTGTACTAAAAGTGAGAGCAAGTTTTATACTTTGAGTTTTATCAAAGTAAGTATAAGAAACTATGATGTTATCTGATGGTCCTCAATCATTCATTGTCATGGAACAACTTTTATTAAAATCAATTGAATAAAATAGCAGTGTACATTTATTTTAAAATCAGAAATTCACTAACAATTTGAAGGTAATTTTTTTTTTAAATTTTGAGCAGAAAATTAACAGTCGCACTGTATATCCCAGAGGTCACACATTTATAAAGCCTGCGTACACCAGCAGTAAACCATAGCAATGACATACATCTGAAATACTAAAATAGTTATGAAATGAAATGCCAATTATCCTCAATGTTTGAAAGAAAGAAATAACTGTGTTCTAATTTTTCTCACACAAAAATTTAATTTTGACTAGCTCATTGATTTGCATTTTAGATAGATTTGTTGAGCATGGACTGAGGCAAGGCCAGTCAATTGGGCAGCTGCTTGGGATATCCAAACTAAAGAGCAATTGAGATATATATGTCGCTTAACTCAACTTTCCATGCAGGTTGTTTTCCATGCACTGTGACATGGAAGTTGTTCCTACTCCCAAGTATTATACAACCATATCTGGTGAGACAAAAGAGTATGAAAGCACCCTTCACGGGCACAGAAGTCATCTACACTAAGAAAAATGTTGAAAGTCATTGAAGAATATGGAATATAAAGGATAAGCAAATTTTATTACCAGCCGTGTTCTTGCCTAGTATATGGATTAGGGTCTGAAAAATTTATTCTATTTTTTATATACAAATCAAATAGGAAATAAACAATGTCTTTTGGATTTTAAATAACTCTATGATGTTTTTTAAATTATATGTAGAAAATTGTCTCAAATAGTATCCTTAATATGCAAGATGTTCAAGGAGACAAAATTTCACTCTTCTTTTTTTAGTCAAATTATGCAATTTCTTATTATGTTTTTGCTTATATTTTCTGGATTTTAGAGACTAGAATTCATGTAATAAAAGAATAAAATTTGGCCAGGTGTGGTAGCTCATACCTGTAATCCCAGCACTGTGGGAGGCTGAGGTGGGTGGGTCACTTGAGGTCAGAAGTTTGCGACTAGCCTGGCCAACATGGTAAAACCGCATCTCTACTAAAAATACAAATACTAGCCAGGTTTGGTGGCAGGTGCCTGTAATCCCAGCTACTCAGGAGGCTGAGGCAGGAGAATCACTTGAACCCAGCAGGCGGAGGTTGCAGTGAGCTTAGATCACGCTACTGCACTCCAGCCTTGGTGACAGAGTGAGACTCCATCTCAAAAAAAGAATAAAATTTGAATACTCATCATTACGTTGTTCAAATGCCATTATATGTGTATACACACACACACACACACACACACACACCTGAAAACTTACTGAACCAATTGAGTTCAGATTTAGTAAGTGATGGCTTGAACAATTTGGGTGCTTGCTTAGGTTACTGGTATGGTTAGATTTCTAGGCAGTGGGGCACGAAGCAGAACAAATATGAAATTTGAACAGAAACAGGAATTTAGGAAATAGGGCTGATTTCTCAGCATATCTTGGTTGGAATAAAAAAAAAATGGATACTAAGTTTTAGAGAGAGTGCATGCTTTGGAAAACAGAGGCAATGTTCAGGAATACCTTATAAAGAATGTAAAAGCACTTAACAGATAGGTGTGGAACTACAAAGCCTAGAGTTAGGATTAGGGTCTGAAAAATTTAGTTTCAGCTCTAAATGACAATATTGAAAGGGACAACTTCAGGAAAATGCTTAATCGGACTGGGGGAGGTAAAAACTGAATGAAATGGATTACAGATTTCAGCTTCAACATGTCAAGAGCTTGAAACGCATCACTTCTGTACTTATAATAAAGAGTTGGACAAACTGAAAGCACAATTACTTATTAAGACCTTTTAGAAAACTGAGTCACAGGGAAATGGCTATGTTGAAATCTAGAGAGGCAGGATCATCCAGAGAGACATAGACAAGATCTGCTTAACTGCAGCAGAAGTCACTGGAGCCATCAACTGACAGGAACATATACAAGGTACATTTGATAAAGTTGAAGGTTGAATTTTGGTTAGCATAGATTGAGAAACTACTTGGAGGTTGCAATCTTAGTGGAACCCCCAGACGTTCACATACTTCTCTCAGAATCCCATCAGATATTAATGGAGAATAAATGCAAAAGATCTCTTCATAACTCTGGTAGGATGAGATAAAGTATAATCATTGTGAAATGCAACCAGAGGCTTCTCCATTAAAAGATATACTCTGCACTTGAGAAGACTGTAAGACCCTTATCCTACCTGGGAGAATTATATTTCTCCCATTCCAGCTCCTCTATCTTGGCTGTCTCATATGAAGACAAAACAGAAAAAATCCAAACTCAACTGGGGTCATGGTTTCAAGGAAATAGCTGGGAAGGTAACAACTGAGTGGAGTAGAGCTTGGAGCAAGGCAGCTATACCACTGAAGAAATGGTAAAATTACTGCCAAGGGAAGAATCAGTGAGCCTAGAAATAGATCAAGAAACTTGGCAATCTGAAATATAAAGAGAAAAAAAAGATGAAAAATGAAAGAAAAATAAAGAAAAGAATATATATAATGGGGGGGAGGGGAAGATGTAGCACACACACATTTAGAATGCCAGAAGGAGAAGAAAGAAAAAAAAAAGAACAGAAGAAGTCATTTAAATAATAATGGTTGAGACTTTTCCAAAATTAATGACATACTCAGAACCACAGATCCAGGATGTTCAGGAAACATTGATAATTACCTAAATACTTCCCCTCTAAAGACTCCAATACAAATACCTTATTCCTATTATATTCAAACTGAAAAAAATGCAATGAGGGAGAAATCTGGAAAAAGCCAGAGACAAAAATGTCTATAAAGCAACAAGGATAAGAATCAAAACAAACTTTCTGTTACAAAATATGTAAGCAAAAAATGTGAAGTGAAACATTTAAAGTGTTGAAACAAAACAAAAATGAAAAACATGAAACGCCAATGTGGAATTCTGTATCAAGAAAAAAATAAAATATTCTTAAAAAAAAAAAAAGAAAAAAAAAAAAAAAACCAGAGAATTCATCATCAGCAAAATATTCTAAAAGAAATGTTAAAAATAGTTCTTCAGGCAGAAGAAAAATGTTAGAAACTTTTATGTGCATAAAGAAAGGAAGAATTTTAGAGAAAGAATAAATGGTGATAAAATAAAATCTTATATTTCTTATTCTTATTTGATCTAAAGGATAGGTGTTTGTTCAAAATAATAATAATGGCAATGTATGGGATAAATATAACCTATTGATAAGTGGTATTAATGACAATCAGTTAATGATAATATCACTAGGGGTGGGAGAAAGCAATTGCGAATATTTCATTATTTAAAGGGGAATTTTGATTAGTTAAAAAGTGTATTATATGCTGTAGGTATATCTCTATTTTTTAAATAAAAACAAGTATAAATGAGAAAATGTAAAATGGAATCATATAAAATATTCAGTGAAAACAAGATAAGGCAGAAACAGAAGGCAAAAATAAGTAAGAAAAATGCATTGAAATCAAACAATTACAAATATAGTAGATATTAATCCGACTATATCAACAATTACTTTAAACATGAATTGTCCAAATATGCCAATTAAAAACATAGATGATGGGAATGGTTAAAAACCAAAACAAGACTCACCTATATGTTGTCTATGAGAAACCCTATTTAACGAAAAACACTGATTGTTTGGTTCAAAAAAAAGGGATGGAAAAAAATATACCATGCAAGCATCAGTCTAAAGAAAGCTGCAAACATTATTAACTTCAGACAAAGCAGATTTCAGAATCAGGGAACTGCTCAAGAATAAAGAGAGACACAGTTACAAGGAAGTCAATTTCCCAGTAAGAAATAACAATATCATATATGGATACACTTAACTAGAGAGACAAAATAAGGACAAAATGGGCAGACTGAAAGGTAAGTAGGCAAATGCACTATTATAGTTGAAGACTTCATTATTTCTTGGTTAGTAATTTAGAGATCAGACAAGAAAAAATTCAGTGAGGATATAGATGACCTGAACAACACACCAACCAACCTGATCTGTTTGTTAATTATACAATACACCAACCAACCACAACACCATACACATTTTTTCTCAAGCTCAGATGAAGAACTCAGAAAAATAAACCACACTCTGAGTTATAAAACACACCTCAAAACATTTAAATAATAGTAATCACATAAAGCATGTTCTTAGACAAAAATGAAACTAAATTAGAAATCAGTAATATCAAATATATTTAGAAATCAAACAGCACACTTCTAAATGGCACATGATTCAAATGAAAAGTCTCAGGAAACATTTTAGAATATTTTGAAATAAATAATATCGAAAATATATCATAAAAAATGAGTGGGATTAAATGAAAGTAGTGTTTGGAGGAAGAGTTTTAGTATTTAATATATGTATCAGAGAAGAAGAAAGAACTAAAACGAATAATATAAACGCCACTTTAGGAAACTAAAGAAAAACAATGTAAGCCTAAAGCAAACAGAAGAAAATAAATAATGAAATCAAATAAACAAAATTGAAAACAATAGGAAAATCAAAGAAACTAAATGTTAGTTATTTGAAAAAAATCAATGAAAATATAAAGCTCTATCCAATCTAACAACAACAAAAAGACAGAAATCACATAGCGGGGTTATCACTACTGATTCCATGGATATAAAAATGTTAAGAAAATAATACTATAAACAACTCTATGCCCATAAATTAGATAACTTGGATAAAATGGACAAACTCTTTGAAAGACACAAACTAGAAAAATTATAAAATTATATGTAGATAACTTACATATCCCTAAACCTATTAAAATGAAACAATAATTTAAAACCTTCCAATAAACAAAGCGCCAGGTTCAGAGATTTTCACTTAGCCTTTCATAAGCATTTCACGAAGTCTAGAAAATAGACATAGTGGGAACATTTCATAACACCTTCTATGAGTCCTGCATTATCCTAAAATCAAAATCAGATGAAGGCATTACAAGAAAGGAAATCTACAGACTAATACCTTTCATGAACATCAATGTAAAAATCTTCTACAAAACATCAGGAAATTATATGCAGCAATGTATAAAAAGAATTATACGCACAACCAATTTAAATTTACTCTGGTCGGCCGGGCACGGTGGCTCAAGCCTGTAATCCCAGCACTTTGGGAGGCCGAGACGGGTGGATCACGAGGTCAGGAGATTGAGACCATCCTGGTCTACACGGTGAAACCCCGTCTCTACTAAAAAATACAAAAAACTAGCCGGGCGAGATGGCGGGCGCCTGTAGTCCCAGCTACTCGGGAGGCTGAGGCAGGAGAATGGCGTAAACCCAGGAGGCGGAGCTTGCAGTGAGCTGAGATCCGGCCACTGCACTCCAGCCTGGGCGACAGAGCTAGACTCCGTCTCAAAAAAAAAAAAAAAAAAAAAAAAAAAAAAAAAAAAAAAAAAAAAAAAAAAATTTACTCTGGTCATGCCAGGCTGATTAAACATTCAAAAATCAACCAGTGAAATTTATAATACCAGCATGCTGAAGAAAAATCATATGATCATGTAAATTTATTCAGAAAAATCCTGAAACAAAATCCATCACCCATTCATAACAAAAACTATCAGCAAATTGAGAATAGAGGGACCTTCCTCAACTTCAAAAACATCTGTAAGCCTTTCAGCTAATATAATACTTGATGTGGAGAGACTTGATGCTTTCTCCCTAAAATCACCACAAAGACAAATATATTGTGACAATAATACCTATTTAATATTGTATTAGAAGTCCTAGCTAGTGAAATAAGATAAGAAAGAGAGGGGAGGGGGGGGGAGAGAGAGAGAGAGAGAGAGAGAGAGAGAGAAGAGAGAGAGAGAAAGTATAAGTGAGAAAGAGAGAAAAAAAGAAAAAAGGGAAGAACAGAAAGAAGAAAGAAGAAAGAAAAAGAAAAGAAGAAAGAAAGAAAAGAAAAAAAGAAACACCCCCCTCCCTCCCCCCGAAAGAAAGAAAAGAAGAGCTCCGAAGAAGAAGAAAGAAGTCCCTTCCCGGCCGGGGAAAGAAGAAAATGCATAAATATTGGGAAAAAAAGAGAAAAAATGTGCTTTTTTTTCTTTGGAGATAACATGAATATGTGTAAAATCCAAAAGAATCTATAAAAGTACTCTAGAAACTGATAATTGAATGTAGCAATGCTGCAGGATTCAAGGTTAATATAGTAAAGTCAGTTGCTTTCCTTTACACCAGCAATGAAATATTGGAATTTAAAATTTAAAAAAATTGTAATAGCACAAAAAATACCTACATATAAATCTAGCAAAATATGTTCAGGATTCATTTGTGAAAATATACAAAACAGTGATGAAAGAAATCAAAGACATTCTACATAAATGGATAGATATTCCATATTCATGGATTGGAAGAATAAATAGTGGTAAGAGCTAAGTTTTTCCCAACTGGTTCTATAAATTCAACACAATTTCAATCAAATCCTATCAAGATATTTTGTAGATATTGACAGACTGATTCTAAAATTTATGTGGAAAGGAAAAAGACCTAGGACAGGCAACATAATACCGAATAAGAAGAACAAATTTAGAAGAGTTACATTACCCCATTTTTAACACATTTTAAAAGTAATCAAGACAGTGAGATATTGACAAAATAATATATATATGGATCAATAGATATTGTCAATGGGTTTTTGGCAAAGAAAAAGCTGATTAAATGGAGAAATTAAATCTAGACACAGACCTATGCTTTTCACATATATTCATTCAAAATAGATCATATATCTCAATGTAAAATGGAAAACTATATAACTTCCAAAAGAAAGCATAGGAAAAAATCTAAGTCATTTTGAGTTTGGCAATGAGTTTTTAGAGACAACACCAAAAGTATGATGCGTGAAAGCAAACAACAAAGTCAAGTTGAATTCTTACAAATTAAGTCTTCTACTCTGTGAAAGACCCAACAGCATCTTTATATTCTCTTTAAAAAATCTAACTAATGTAAGATGCTACATACATTTTTACATATGGGAACTCTCTATTATCTTTGATTATTTTTCTTTAAATCTAAAATGGAAACATCTATTAAAAACACCTAACTGACAAAAGCTATGAAATGAACTTTAATGTCATAGTATATTCTCTTAACAAAGAGAATATAAATTGAGCTACTGATTTGGAGAAAATATTTGCAAAACAGATCTCTGATAAAGAGTTGTATCCAAAATGTAAAAAGGGACATGTAAAACTGAACAAAGGGTAAATAACTTCACACAAAAAATGGCAAATGTACTGATCAAACTAAGGAGACATACAGGTGGCAAATATACATATGAAATGATATCATCACTTGTCATTAGAGAACTGAAAATTAAAAAAACAATTAGAAACTACTACATACCTGCTAGAAAGGCTAACATCCAAATCTTAACATCATCACATGCTAGTGAGGATGTAGAGCAATAAAAATTCTCGTTCATTGCTGATGGAAATGTAAAATGCTAAGCCACATTGGAAGACAAGGTAACAACTTATTACAATGTTAATCATAGTCTTCTCATACAATCCGCAAATATGCTCTTATTTACCAAACTCACTTGAAAACTCACATCCCACATCCACACAAAAAATCTGAATGGGAACATTTATTACAGCTCTATTCATAATTGCCCAATGTGTAAGCAATTTAGACATCCTTCAATAGGTGAATGAATAAACAAACGGAAGTATATCCACACAGTGGAATATTAATAAATATTACCCAGTGATAAAAGGTACAAATATATGATTTAATTCATACAAAGGTATAAATTAGTTTATGGTATATTAAACCACCCAAAGACATAAATGAATCTTAAAAGCATATTGCTAAGTACAACAAACAAAAAAAAAGAGCCAGTCTGGAAAAGATGTATTTAGTATCATTCCATTTGTGTGACATTTGGAAAGAGGCAAAACTATATAACCAGTAAACAGTTCAGTAACTGATAGGGGTTTGTGTGGAAGGAAGTTAAATAGTTAAAGCCCAGGAAATTTCTAAGAGCCTGGAAACTCTTCTATGTGATACTACAATGGTGAATAAATGACCCCATGACTTTGTCAAAGCCCATAAAATTTTGGAGCACAAAGAGTGAACTTTGCCGAACGCAAATTTTGGAAATTTATTTAGAAATTCAGTGGATCTCTATATGGAACAGTGAATAAGACAAGAACATGTATGTAAAATGAAACTATATTGCAAATGTATGGAATAGCTTTACTAAAGAAGGTGGGTGAAAAGTTGCTGACCTAAGTAATTTTGGAAATTGCTAAACTTGTTTCCCATGGGAATAAAGGTTAATAATTCTGAAGCCACTATAACTCTATAATGGAATTCAAAAGTTGCTGGGCATTTGGCTCACGCCTATAATCCCAGAACTTTGGGAGGCCAAGGCAGGCAGATCACCTGAGGTCAGGAATATGAGACCACACTGGCCAACATGGTGAAACCCCATGGCTACTAAAATACAAATAGCCGATCACAGTGGCAGGTGTCTGTAATCCCAGCTACTCAGGAGGCTGATGCAGGAGAATCACTTGAACCGGGGAGGCGGAGGTTGCAGAGAGCCTAGAGCATGCCACTGCACTCCAGCCTGGGTGACAGGTGGGACTCCATCTCAAAAAAAGAAAATCAATAAATGTATACACATATAATAAATTATCCTGCTCTATCAGCTGAGAGGGCTTAGAGGTGTGATAAATCAGTAGTATCAAGCATATCTAGCACCCAGATGTTGCTTTTTAATGCCATTCTCTAATGAAAGAACCAGAGCTCCTTGGAGAAAGGACAAATTCTAGGTCTGGGGCAGAAAATACACAAGAAGAGACTGAAGCATTTTCTTGCACCAGAAAATAATATCCATGAGACTATACTAGTAATTAATTAGTTATTGAATAAATAAATGGGAGAGAATACACAAATCTCCTATGTAGAAGAATGTGAAAATTTGTATAGATACTCTTTCCTAAGATGGTAGAGGATAACTTCCCACTTGTAACGTGTGGCCTTTGGGTTGTGACTTCTTTCCAAAGATTACAGTATGGAAAGAGCAATAAAATGTAACTTTATGGTAGAGAAATCTCACAAGCACAACCTCAGCCAAGTGATTAAGGTCAGCATTAACAGTATATGCACCCTCGATTGCTGTGATAAAAAGGGCACTTTACCTCTGTGATCTTCTTCCTCAAAACACATAATTCAAGTCTAATCATGAGAACCATATCAGAAAAATTCAAATTGAGGAACATTCTACAAAATATCAAAACTGTCAGTCATCTAAAAGAAGTTTGAGAAATTGTCATAGGTCAAGAGTAGCCTAAGGAAACAAGGTGACTAAATGAACATGAAGTAAAAACTACAGAATTATGAAGAAAGTATGCACTTTAACAGTAACAATGTACTAATATTGGTTCATTAATTGTGACATATATGCCATACTAATAATGTAAGATAAAATTTATATTAATGTGTATGGAAACTCTGTATTACCTTTGAATTTTTTCTGTAAAACTATTCAAAATGAAACGCCTATTGAGAAAACCCAACCAACCAACCAATAAAATAATATAAAATAAACTAACTTTAATGTCATATAGACCTGGGTTCTATCTCTTAATCCAGGCTATATTTTCTTGTTCTGGAAATAGAAATCATAATATATCATATGCTTCAAGGATTTACTAGTACATCCTTTTAAAAGTTTCTTGCACATATAATTATTAATAAATATTAATTACCTTTGCCTTTTTAATTTTCATGATTAAATGTAATTGAAATTAATGAAATCTAAACCACTCGTAAAAATTGATACATGAACTGCTTAACCTACATTGCTTTACTCTTCCTACAAATTATCATTTCTGCAGTGCATTCATTTTGTTAGGTCTACCCTTAAAAGTAGGGTGAACACCTCTGAATTATTTATGAAAGACACAACATATCCATAACTGCATTAAGATGTGTTTGTTCTCTGAATCCCTTTAATGACAGAATCATAGCCTCTTATTCTTAAGAAATAAAGTTCTATGGAAAGCAACTGGTAGGAAATATTCCAGAATGAGGAACAATGAAGACTAATGATTTGGCAGATGGGAAGTCAACAAAAGAAAAAGTCACCAACTTAACCTTTTTTCAAATAGAGTAGTGTAGGGGACTAGTCTTAGAATGGAGAAATGCAATGAAAACTGTGGGCTTGAATTCCCTAATAATGTATTGAATAACCACCAAGTTTTCAGAAATGTGCTAGAAAGTTTGCACGCACTCTACTACAATTTGAGTTGAAATTTATGTTCAAGACACTTCTCAAAAGAAGACACACATGCAGCCAACAAGCATATGATAAAAAGCCCAATATTGCTGACCATTAGAGGAATGCAAATCAAAACCACAATGAGATACCATCTGACACCAGTCAGAATGATTGTTTTTAAAAAGTCAAAAAATAATAGATGCTAGTGAGGTTGTGGAGAAAAAGAAACACTTATACATACTCTTGATTGTAGTGTAAATAAGTTTAATTATTGTGAAAAGCAGAATGGTGATACCTCAAAGAGCTAAAAATAGAACTACCATTCGACCCTGCAATCCCATTACTGGGTATATAGCCAGAAGAATATAGAAAATTCTTCCATAAAGGCACAGACACACGAACGTTTATTGCAGCACTATTCACAATAACAAAGACACAGAATTGTCCTAAGTGCCCATCAATGACAGATTAGATAAAGAAAATGTGGTACATATACAAGCACAGAATACCATTCAGTCATAAAAAGAAACGAGATGTCTTTTGTGAGAACATGGATGGAACTGAAGGCTATTCTTCTTAGCAAATTAACACAGGAACAGAAAACCAAATACTGCATGGTCTCACTTATAAGTGGGAGCTCCATAATAAGAACTTATGAATGCAAAGAAGAAAACGACAGACACTGGGATCTACTTAGAGGAGAAGGATGGGAGGAGGAAGAGGAGCAGAAGGGATGATTGTTTGGTGCTGGGCTTGATACCCAGGTGGTGAGATAGTCTGTGCAGCAAACCTCCGTGACATGAGTTTACCTATGTAACAAACCTTCACATGTACCCTTGGACTTAAAGTAAAAGTTAAAATAAAAAAAAAAAAAAAGGCCGGGCGCGGTGGCTCAAGCCTGTAATCCCAGCACTTTGGGAGGCCGAGACGGGCGGATCACGAGGTCAGGAGATCGAGACCATCCTGGTCTACACGGTGAAACCCCGTCTCTACTAAAAAAATACAAAAAACTAGCCGGGCGAGATGGCGGGCGCCTGTAGTCCCAGCTACTCGGGAGGCTGAGGCAGGAGAATGGCGTGAACCCGGGAGGCGGAGGTTGCAGTGAGCTGAGATCTGGCCACTCCACTCCAGCCTGGGCGACAGAGCGAGACTCCGTCTCAAAAAAATAAATAAATAAATAAATAATAAAAAAAAATATATAAGAAAAGAAATCTACAGTCACAACTTGAGTTATTAACATTCTGGTCTCCCTTATTCTCACCCAAATGCTCCTCCTTCTGCATTTTCTATCTCTCTGAAGATTCCACTACCCAATAAATTGCCTAAACTGGAAAACCTAGTTTCACACTTCCCCATTTCATCTCCCTCATCCACCATATCAAATGTCACAACAAATATTCTTGGTTCTTTTTAAAATATATCTTGCAAATCTGCATTATACTAAAGGACAGACAATACTCCATGTGGTTATTGAGTAATCAAAATGTGACCAGTGCAACTGAAAACTGAATTTTAAATTTTGCAGATTTTTTTCTTAATAATTTAAATTGAAATGTTTGAACTGACATTCATTTTGGTTATTGGAAATCACTGAAGTACATTTGGAACAACTAGATATGTAAGTATATTTGTTAAACGGTAAGTTTTATGAAGCCTAACTGTTGGTGAAATTTTTCTGATGAAACTTTAGTATTTGAATTGAGATGTAATTTTTTTTTTTTTTTGCAAGTCACAAGGCAAAATATATTTCATTTCCAATAGTTTTTGATGAGGTATTTGGCAGAGTTGCAGAGTTTCATAATTACTCTATTTTAAACTTCAGCTAAAGATGCTCAATATAGCTTTTAGTTTTTATTGAAAGGTTAATTTTATACTTATAGAACAATAAGCTTCCTATTATACTTACTCAGGTGTTAAATGTGAAAATGACACCATCTTTGCAACTGTCTGATAAAGATGGCAGTATTACATGTAATCTATTTTATGTGGTCTTGTATCCATTGTGACACTTTTAATACTCATTATTTCATTTTATTTTATTGTATATATTTTTATTTTTATTTTTTTTTATTATACTTTAAGTTCTAGGGTACATGTGCATAACGTGCAGGTTTGTTACATATGTATACTTGTGCCATGTTGGTGTGCTGCAACCATCAACTCATCAGCACCCATCAATTCATCACCTATATCAGGTATAATTCCCAATGCAATCCCTCCCCCCTTCCCCCTCCCGATGATAGGCCCTGGTGTGTGATGTTCCCCTTCCCGAGTCCAAGTGATCTCATTGTTCAGTTCCCACCTATGAGTGAGAACATGCAGTGTTTGGTTTTCTGTTCTTGAGATAGTTTGCTGAGAATGACGGTTTCCAGCTGCATCCATGTCCCTACAAAGGATACAACCTCATCCTTTTTTATGGCTGCATAGTATTCCATGGTGTATATGTGCCACATTTTCTTAATCCAGTCTGTCACAGATGGACATTTGGGTTGATTCCAAGTCTTTGCTATTGTCAATAGTGCCGCAATAAATATACGTGTGCATGTGTCTTTATAGCAGCATGATTTATAATCCTTTGGGTATATACCCAGTAGTGGGATGGCTGGGTCATATGGTTCATCTAGTTCTAGATACTTGAGGAATCGCCATACTGTTTTCCATAATGGTTGAACTAGCTTACAATCCCACCAACAGTGTAAAAGTGTTCCTATTTCTCCACATCCTCTACAACACCTGTTGTTTCCTGACTTTTTAATGATTGCCATTCTAACTGGTGTGAGATGGTATCTCATTGTAGTTTTGATTTGCATTTCTCTGATGGCCAGTGATGACAAGCATTTTTTCATGTGTCTGTTGGCTGTATGAATGTCTTCTTTTGAGAAATGTCTGTTCATAAACTTTGCCCAATTTTTGATGGGGTTGTTTGTTTTCTTCTTGTATATTAGTTTGAGTTCTTTGTAGATTCTGGATATTAGCCCTTTGTCGGATGAGTAGATTGCAAAAGTTTTCTCCCATTCTATAGGTTGCCTGTCCACTCTGATGGTAGTTTCTTTTGCTGTGCAGAAGCTCTTTAGTTTAATCATATCCCATTTGTCAATTTTGGCTTTTGCTGCCATTGCTTTTGGTGTTTTAGACATGAAGTCCTTGCCCATGCCTATGTCCTGAATGGTACTACCTAGGTTTTCTTCTAGGGTTTTTATGGTATTAGGTCTAACATTTAAGTCTCTAATCCATCTTGAATTAATTTTCGTATAGGAGTAAGGAAAGGATCCAGTTTCAGCTTTCTACTTATGGCTAGCCAATTTTCCCAGCACCATTTATTAAATAGGGAATCCTTTCCCTATCTCTTGTTTCTCTCAGGTTTGTCAAAGATCAGATGGCTGTAGATGTCTGGTATTATTTCTGAGGACTCTGTTCTGTTCCATTGGTCTATATGTCTGTTTTGGTACCAGTACCATGCTGTTTTGGTTACTGTAGCCTTGTAGTATAGTTTGAAGTCAGGTAGTGTGATGCCTCCAGCTTTGTCCTTTTGACTTAGGATTGTCTTGGCAATGCAGGCTCTTTTTTGGTTCCATATGAACTTTAAAGCAGTTTTTTCCAATTCTAGTGAAGAAACTCATTGGTAGCTTGATGGGGATGGCATTGAATCTATAAATAACCTTGGGCAGTACGGCCATTTTCACGATATTGATTCTTCCTATCCAGGAGCATGGTATGTTCTTCCATTTGTTTGTGTCCTCTTTGATTTCATTGAGCAGTGGTTTGTAGTTCTCCTTGAAGAGGTCCTTTGCATCCCTTGTAAGTTGGATTCCTAGGTATTTTATTCTCTTTGAAGCAATTGTGAATGGAAATTCATTCCTGATTTGGCTCTCTGTTTGTCTGTTACTGGTGTATAAGAATGCTTGTGATTTTTGCACATTAATTTTGTATCCTGAGACTTTGCTGAAGTTTCTTATCAGCTTAAGGAGATTTTGGGCTGAGACAATGGGGTTTTCTAAATATACAATCATGTCATCTGCAAACAGGGACAATTTGACTTCTTCTTTTCCTAACTGAATACCCTTGATTTCTATCTCTTGCCTGATTGACCTAGCCGGAACTTCCAACACTATGTTGAATAGGGGTGGTGAGAGAGGGCATCCCTGTCTTGTGCCAGTTTTCAAAGGGAATTTTTCCAGTTTTTGCCCATTCAGTATGATATTAGCTGTGGGTTTGTCATAAATAGCTCTTATTATTTTGAGGTACGTTCCATCAATACCGAATTTATTGAGCGTTTTTAGCGTGAAGGGCTGTTGAATTTTGTCAAAAGCCTTTTCTGCATCTATTGAGATAATCATGTGGTTTTTGTCTTTGGTTCTGTTTATATGCTGGATTACGTTTATTGATTTGCGAATGTTGAACCAGCCTTGCATCCCAGGGATGAAGCCCACTTGATCATGGTGGATAAGCTTTTTGATGTGCTGCTGAATCCGGTTTGCCAGTATTTTATTGAGAATTTTTGCATCGATGTTCATCAGGGATATTGGTCTAAAATTCTCTTTTTTTGTTGTGTCTCTGCCAGGCTTTGGTATCAGCATGATGTTGGCCACATAAAATGAGTTAGGGAGGATTCCCTCTTTTTCTATTCATTGGAACAGTTTCAGAAGGAATGGTACCAGCTCCTCCTTGTACCTCTGGTAGAATTCAGCTGTGAATCCATCTGGTTCTGGACTTTTTTTGGTTGGTAGGCTATTAATTATTGCCTCAATTTCAGAGCCTGCTATTGGTCTATTCAGGGATTCAACTTCTTCCTGGTTTAGTCTTGGGAGAGTGTAAATGTCCAGGAAATTATCCATTTCTTCTAGATTTTCTAGCTGATTTGCGTAGAGGTGTTTATTGTATTCTCTGATGGTAGTTTGTATTTTTGTGGGGTCGGTGGTAATATCCCCTTTATAAGTTTTTATTGCGTCTATTTGATTCCTCTCTCTTTTCTTCTTTATTAGTCTTGCTAGCAGTCTGTCAATTTTGTTGATCTTTTCAAAAAAACAACTCCCGGATTCATTGATTTTTTGGAGGGATTGTTGTGTCTCTATCTCCTTCAGTTCTGCTCTGATCTTAGTTATTTCTTGCCTTCTGCTAGCTTTTGAATGTGTTTGCTCTTGCCTCTCTAGTTCTTTTAATTGTGATGTTAGAGTGTCCATTTTAGATCTTTCCTGCTTTCTCTTGTGGGCATTTAGTGCTATAAATTTCCCTCTACACACTGCTTTCAATGTGTCCCAGAGATTCTGGTATGTTGTATCTTTTTTCTCATTGGTTTCAAAAAACATCTTTATTTCTGCCTTCATTTTGTTATGTACCCAGTAGTCATTCAGGAGCAGGTTGTTCAGTTTCCATGTAGTTGAGCAGTTTTGATTGAGTTTCTTAGTCCTGAGTTCTAGTTTGATTGCACTGTGGTCTGAGAGACAGTTTGTTATAATTTCCGTTCTTTTACATTTGCTGAGGAGTGCTTTACTTCCAATGATGTGGTCAATTTTGGAATAAGTGCGATGTGGTGCTGAGAAGAATGTATATTCTGTTGATTTGTGGTGGAGAGTTCTATAGATGTCTATTAGGTCCACTTGGTGCAGAGATGAGTTCAATTCCTGGATATCCTTGTTAACTTTCTGTCTCGTTGATCTGTCTAATGTTGACAGCGGAGTGTTGAAGTCTACCCATTATTATTGTATGGGAGTCTAAGTCTCTTTGTAAGTCTCTAAGGACTTGCTTTATGAATCTGGGTGCTCCTGTATTGGGTGCATATATATTTAGGAGAGTTAGCTCTTCCTGTTGAATTGATCCCTTTACCATTATGTAAAGTCCTTTTTGTCTCTTTTGATCTTTGATGGTTTAAAGTCTGTTTTATCAGAGACTAGGATTGCAACCCCTGGTTTTTTTTTTGTTCTCCATTTACTTGGTAGATCTTCCTCCATCCCTTATTTTGAGCCTATATATGTCTCTGCATGTGAGATGGGTCTCCTGAATACAGCAGACTGATGGGTCTTGACTCTTTATCCAGTTTGCCAGTCTGTGTCTTTTAATTGGAGCATATTGTCCATTTACTTTTAAAGTTAATATTGTTATGTGTGAACTTGATCCAGCCATTATGATATTAACTGGTTGTTTTGCTCGTTAGTTGATGCAGTTTCTTCCTAGGCTTGATGGTCTTTGCATTTTTGCATGTTTTTGCCATGGCTGATACTGGTTGTTCCTTTCCATGTTTAGGGCTTCCTTCAGGGTCTCTTGTAAGGCAGGCCTGGTGGTGACAAAATCTCTAAGCATTCGCTTGTCTCTAAAGGATTTTATTTCTCCTTCACTGATGAAACTTAGTTTGGCTGGATATGAAATTCTGGGTTTAATATTCTTTTCTTTAAAAATGTTGAATATTGGCCCCCAGTCTCTTCTGGCTTGCAGAGTTTCTGCCGAGAGATCTGCTGTTAGTCTGATGGGCTTCCCTTTGTGGGTAACCCGACCTTTCTCTCTGGCTGCCCTTAAGATTCTTTCCTTCATTTCAACTTTGGTGAATATGGCGACTATGTGTCTTGGAGTTGCTCTTCTGGAGGAGTATCTTTGTGGCGTTCTCTGTATTTCCTGAATTTGAATGTTGGCCTGCCCTACTAGGTTGGGGAAGTTCTCCTGGATGATATCCTGAAGAGTGTTTTCCAACTTGGTTCCATTTTCCCCCTCACTTTCAGGCACCCCAATCAGACGTAGATTTGGTCTTTTTACATAATCCCATACTTCTTGCAGGCTTTGTTCATTTATTTTTCTTCTTTTTTCTTTTGGTTTCTTTTCTCACTTCATTTCATTCATTTGATCCTCAATCGCTGATAGTCTTTCTTCCAGTTGATCGAGTCAGTTACTGGAGCTTGTGCATTTGTCACGTATTTCTCGTGTCATGGTTTTCATCTCTGTCATTTCGTTTATGACCTTCTCTGCATTAATTAGTCTAGCTGTCAATTCTTCCACTCTTTTTTCAAGATTTTTAGTTTCTTTTCACTGGGTACGTAATTCCTTCTTTAGCTCTGAGAAGTTTGTTGGACTGAAGCCTTCTTCTCTCATTTCGTCAAAGTCATTCTCTGACCAGCTTTGATCCATTGCTGGCGATGGGCTGCGCTCCTTTGCAGAGGGAGATGCACTCTTATTTTTTGATTTTCCAGCTTTTCTGCCCTGCTTTTTCCCCATCTTTGTGGTTTTATCTGCCTCTGGTCTTTGATGATGGTGACGTACTGATGGGGTTTTGGTATAGGTGTTTTTCCTGTTTGACAGTTTTCCTTCTAGCAGTCAGGAACCTCAGCTGTAGGTCTGTTGGAGATTGCTTGAGTTCCACTCCAGACCCTGTTTGCCTTGGTATCAGCAGCAGACGTTGCAGAAGATAGAATATTGCTGAACAGAGAGTGTACCTGTCTGATTCTTACTTTGGAAGCTTCCTTTCAGGGGTGTACTCCACCCTGTGATGTGTGGGTTGTCAGACTGCCCCTAGAGGGGGATGTCTCCCAGTTAGGCTACTTAAGGGTCAGGGACCCACTTGAGCAGGCAGTCTTTCCATTCTCAGATCTCAATCTCTGTGCTGGGAGATCCACTGTTCTGTTCAAAGCTGTCAGACACAGTAGTTTGCATCTGCAAAGGTTTCTGCTGCTTTTTTTGTTGTTGTTGTTAACTGTGCCCTGTCCCCAGAGGTGGAGTCTACAGAGACAGGCAGGTTTCCTTGAACTGCTGTGAGCTCCACCCAGTTCGAGCTTCCCAGCAGCTTTGTTTACCTACTTAAGCCTCAGCAATGGCGGGCGCCCCTCCCCTGGCCTCGCTTCTGCCTTTCGGTTAGATCACAGACTGCTGTGTTAGCAATGAGGGAGGCTCCGTGGGCGTGGGACCCTCCCGGCCAGGTGTGGGATATATTATCCTGGTGTGCTCGTTTGCTTAAAGCGCAGTATTGGGGTGGGAGTTACCCGACCTTCCAGGTGTTGTGTGTCTCAGTTACCCTGGCTAGGAAAAGGGATTCCCTTCCCCCTTGCGCTTCCCAGGTGAGGCGATGCCTCGCCCCACTTCAGCTCTTGCTGGTTGGGCTGCAGCAACTGACCAGCACCGATTGTCCGGCACTCCCCAGTGAGATGACCCCAGTACCTCAGTTGAAAATGCAGAAATCACCCATCTTCTGTGTCGCTGGTACTGGGAGCTGGAGACTGGAGCTCTTCCTATTCAGGCCATCTTGCTCCACTCCCCGAGATGTAAATTTTGAATAATTTGTTTTAAAATTGTACATAAGGCTGGGTGCTTTGGCTCATGCCTGTAATCCTAGCACTTTGGGAGACCAAGCAGGTGGATCATGAGGTCAAGAGTTCGATACCAGCCTGGTCAATATGGTGAAACCCTGTCTCTACTAAAAATACAAAAATTAGCCAGGGGTGGTGGCACACCTGTAGTCCCAGTTATTCAGGAGGCTGAGGCAGAAGAATCGCTTGAATCTGGGAGTTGAAGGTTGCAGTGAGCCGAGATCATGCCACTGCACTCCAGCCTGGGCAACAATTAAAAAAAAGAAAAAAGAAAAAAGAAAAAAAAATGCATGTAAAACATCTCTGTGAGAATTGTTTTACACTGATTTCATGGGAAATGATTATATTTCGATTTAAATATAATATTATTAAGTTAATTTCACTTATTTCTTTATCCTTTTTTAGTGTAGCTACCAGAAAATTATCTAAACACCTCATGTCATACTTCTGTGAAATAGGGCTATTCTAAATTATTCTTATTTCCAATATACTTCCAGTTCTCTAATCCAGAACATCATTATCTTTACCTTGGGTCCGTGGTTTTCCACTCTGGCCTCATACATTTTCTCTGCCTCCAGTGTTTTCCATGCTTTCTGAACATCAATGCATTCTCACTCCAACATCTCTATACTTTTGCCTTCATAAAGTTGAGATAATCAAACTTTTTATCTCATGGAACATGAACACTTATTCTGTGGAAGTTTCCAATATAGGCTTATTTTTTGCAGCACTCTTTTCAACATAAAAATCACATCACATTATTGATTAAAGTATTTTTTATCTGAATTCTGTGACCTGATATGTTTCCCATAAGCTGATCTCTGTTTACCTCACCAATTTCATTTCTAATCTCTGCCTCCAAAACACATCCTATGCTCCAGTCAAATTCATCTTCTGAGTTGCATCAAATGTCCTGTGCTTTATTCTGCATATGGATCTTTCTACTTTCTGTTATTCCTTTATATATTGTTCATAATGCAACCCCCAATACTAAAGCAATGACTAACATAGGGTTGATATGCAAAAGACATTGAGTGAACAAATTAACGAATACATAGCTAGACTTTACTAGAAGCAAACTATTTAAGAAACTTAGAATATAAACATTTCCTGTAATAAATGATAGGTAACTTTTAAACCATTATTATTTTCAAAGATCAACAATTGTATTAAACATCTTTAAAATTACCAATTGTGATTCTAAGCAATTTCACCAAATTCAAACTGATGAACTTTTCTCTCCTAAGATACCTTAATTTTAAACTTTTGATTGTTACTTTGAAAACTATTCATAGTATAACCTGGAATATATTCCAAATATGTTAACAGTTTGTTTTCAGATCCAAGGGTAAAACAAAAATTAACTTCCGAGCAAATTAGCAGCTTTTCTCATCCATTCTCATCAAAGAAAGTGTGGGAGGATTGCAGGCCCCCTGAGAGCATATATTATAGCTCATTATGCAAAGAAAAAAAGGTAAAAATGAGTGCAGGAACAATTAATATTTAAAGTTAGTATTCTACAATACAGTATTACCACTACCATATGTGGATTTTTTTTTTTTTAAAGCAGAGGCATATTTAAAAATCAAAATGTGCTTCACATACATTATTAGTAGAATTTTTTTTTTTTTTTTGAGACAGAGTCTCGCTCTGTCGCCCGGGCTGGAGTGCAATGGCCGGATCTCAGCTCACTGCAATCTCCGCCTCCTGGGTTTAGGCCATTCTCCTGCCTCAGCCTCCCGAGTAGCTGGGACTACAGGTGCCCACCACCTCGCCCAGCTAGTTTTTTGTATTCTTTAGTAGAGACGGGGTTTCACCATGTTAGCCAGGATGGTCTCGATCTCCTGACCTTGTGATTCGCCCGTCTCGGCCTCCCAAAGTGCTGGGATTACAGGCTTGAGCCACCGCACCCAGCCGTAGAATTTTTATTGTTATATCATTGACATGAGTCAAGTTTCTATAACCAGTTCCTAAGAATATGAGTGGAGATTTTTTTTCCCCACTTTTCTAGGTTCCTCAGGGTCTAAAAGGTAATAAAAGATAAGAGGTAGCCTTAAAGAGGTTAATTATGTTACAGGTGAGAATACCAAGATTAAAAGTCAATGAATGTAGAAGCTGAAAGATAAAAATAGCTTCAAGATCCCTTTCTTCAGTATTTTAGCACTCCAGTTGCTCAACAATGTAGAATAATCTAATTATAAAATAATAGAATAAAAATAATATTTCAGGCCACCTAGTACAATTTCCAACCTAATGAAATAGCCTCTCTACAATGGCAGAAAATGTTTTTTCCTCTGCTTTTGAGTTTTTTTCAGTAATACGGCACTTAATAAAAAGCACGCAGTTTTGTTTAGGGCAATTCTAATGGTCAGGAGTTAGACATGGTTCCAATACAAGTGAACCTAACACATCTAATCTCTTCTATGTGACAGTTTTTAAAAAACAATTTGAAAATGCTTATACCACTCCATCTACAAAATCTGTATCCAGTCAAGTTTCCTACTTCTTTCTAGGATTTTCCAAAATACATACTTTTCAGAATTTTTATAATGTTGGCAGTTGTTTTCTGCAAACCCTTCAGTTTTGGTATAATTATTATACGTAGTATCCAAGCATCTACTCATCTTGTATATTAGTGGACACTTGCATTCTTTGATCTAAGTGTTATAAATCTGTTAATATAACATTTGCTTTTAATTTAGTACAACTAATATTTAATGAATACCTGTTCTGAACAAATATTAGCCTATATTTCAAAAGGAATATAAGGAGTCAAAAAAAAAAAAAAGACTAAGATACTTTGAATCTTTAGTTACTCTTTATCTAGTAGAATCCTAAAATATGCTGGACCTTGGCAACTGAAGAGCAATTCAAATATGTGATTCTATGCCATATTCCATATTTTGTATAAAATTTGTCATTAAATAAATGTGCAAGTCATTAAACAAACTTTCAGACCATGTCTCGTGTACTGATGTACACACAAACCTTGAACCTATCTTATATTAAGTATTTGGTAACTCTATGCTATCAGTCTGTTGCCTAAGTGTACCTTGCACATTAATTTTAGCTATGTTTTCACTGTTTTGAAGCTATAATTGACATTATATTTTTGATAAAGGTATTAAATAGAAAATAGATAAACATAAAACCTAGTGGTATATTTTGTAAGACTAACTCATACTGATATTGAATCAATATCCTTTACATATAAAGCCCACCTGCTATCCTCCTCAAATGCAGATATATTATTTTTTATCATTAACATGACTCAGATTTCTGTGATTTGATCTAGTGAACACGAGGGGAAATAATTCTTCCTGGTTTTCTAGGTTACTTAGGGTCTAAAACGAAATAAGATGCAAGAGGACTATTAAAGAGGTTAATTATAATAAGAGACAAAGGGAGAGCGAGTGTGTGTGTGTGTGTGTGTGTGTGTGTGTGTGTGTGTGTGTGTTTGCGTGCGCGCACGCGCAGCAGTACTCCAGCCTTCCAATCTAACTACAAAGAAAAGTGGTTTATAGAAACAGTTACTCATTTTTTCTTTTTTTTTTTTTTTTTTTTTTTTCTGAGATGGAGTCTCGCTCTGTCACCCAGGCTGGAATGCAGTGGTGTGATGGCTCACTGCAGCCACCGCCTCCCTGGTTCAAGCAATTCTCTGCCTCTGGCTCCCAAGTAGGTGGGATTACAGGTGCATGCCACCACGCCTGGCTAATTTTTGTGTTTTTAGTACAGACAGGGTTCCACCATGTTGGTCAGGCTGGTCTCGAACTCCTGATCTCAGGTGTTCTGCCCTCCTCAGTCTCCCAAAGTACTGGGATTACCTTCGTGAGACACCGCCTGGCCAGGCACAGTTATTCTAAATGAAAATCTGCTCATTCCTATTCCTAGTAATATTGATAATCTTTCTATTTAGTAATACAGTTTCGAGTTTTGCGTCTCTCAACAAATCTTACATCGTGTATGCTTCCTTAAAGAAGATTAAAAGCTGTGATAAAATTTATCAGTATTTAATAAATTACGCCCCTGCTATGTATAAAACATCATACCATATATACACTTTCTGTATCTTGGCATGCAATTTATTACAACTTGGAAACTTCAGTCAGTTAATTAAGCGGGTCTCTTTGTTGTCTTTTTATATACCATGGATTTAAAAGTGTAGTTAAGACACTCAAAAAAAAAAAAAAAAAAAGAGTTTTCTTATTATTCTTTGTGTCTTCCAAACCCAGTGGGCTTTCATCTCTTTGCGGGAAGGAACTAGTATATAATAGGTTCTTAACAATGATTTTTCATACTGTTATTGACACTAAATAATTCTTACTCTTTTTTTCCATGTGTATGTGTTTATGTATTTTTTTTATCCTTTTGCTTCTCATTATTTCTTTTCAGTGCTACCTAAATTTGCTTTATTGTATATAAATCAAGAGCCCCGGAATATGGAGAGCTAGTGTTAAATATATAGACTAAAGCTAAATTATTGTTTTTTAAAGATTCAAGTATGTTTTTAATTACATGTGGTCCATTTATTTGTGTATAGATATTTGTGAGCAAGGAATTTCTCTTAAATTTTCCCTATTTCCACACAGATATACTGAAGGTTTGCTAGGTACATTCAACAGAGTTTTTACTTTTCTGTCTCAGCATGATTTACTCGGGAATTTGAACTATTTGTACTTCATTAAATTAATTTAATAATCAATATTACCCCTACTATGTGTTCAGTACCAGGATATGCTAGGAACTGTTTGGGAGGATGAAAGAAAAGAGTTCAGGAATTTTGAATGCATTAGTTTTGAGGTGCTTGTAAGTCATGCTAATTATAGTTTTAATTTGGCGGTATTCTAATCTGAAGACCTCAAGAGAGAGCATGGGGCTGAAGATATTAATTATCGGGATCACCAGCCTGAAAAGGTTTGGAACTATAGGTTCTGAATGCTGTGAACTCAGTCATGGCTTTTCAAATTTCAGTATGTATTTGAATCACCTGGAGAGATTGTTAAATACAGACTCCTGGGCCCCACCCTCAGATTCTGGGTAATAAATCATGGGTGGACCTAAGAAATTTGCATTTCTAACAAGTTTCAAGTGATGTTGATGCTGGGAATATGAGGACTATATTTAGAAAATGAGTTTACCTTGGAATGTAAGAGGTACTAAGGTTTAACGCTGTGGCATATCAATGTTTACAGGTTAAGAGGATAAGGAAAACTAGCAAAAGAAGGGCCTGGAAAGAAGCATCCAGTGACTTAATAGAGAACCAGGAGAGACTTGTGTCATAAAATTCAAATTGGAAACTCAGGAAGAAAGAAGGACTGGGCTATGTAAAAGGTGCTGATAGGTTGAGTAAAATGAGGACAGATCATTTCCAATTAGATTTGGCAAAGAAATCCTCTAGTCATATTGTTTATGTTTGATATTATTATCATAGTACATTCATCCTTAATGATCTGTTCTGTTTTTATCATCGAATGTGTTATTTCTAGGCTCACCTATAAATTTCCTCTTTTACCATAAATGGATATATATGACAATATAGCACACATATGTCTCACATATAAAACATATAAATTATAAAATATCTGCATACAATGTTTTCACAATAGTAACACTGTATGCAAGTTTTATCCTATAATAATAAAATTTAAGTAATTTAAAATACACACACCACATATATAAAGTCATGTGCTTCATAATGATGCTTTGGTCAACAATAGACCACATATATGATGGTGGTCAGTTGAGATTATAGTATTGTATTTTTACTGTATGTTTCTATATTTAGATACATTTAGATACACAAATACTATTTTGTTACAATTGCCTATAGTATTCAGTATGGTAACATGCTATATAGGTTTGTAGCCTAGGAGCAATAGGATATACCATCCAGGTTTGTGTAAGTACACTCTATGATGTTTATACAACAACAAAGTTGCCTAACAATGCATTTGTTAGAACATAGTCCCATCAATAAGCAACTCATGCCTGCATGAGTTGCAGGTATGGCTTTAATGTTATTTATGTATTTTGTAGAGTACCTTCCACAAATGAAAACATTGAGAAATGCTTTTCTCTATGTCATTTTGATCTTTTAATTTCTGGAGTGTAATAATACTTTATTAAACTTTAAATGAGATTGTATCTTAGTTTAAACCTAACAAAAAAAAATGTATAATAAATATGACCCAATGTTTACTTTTTGTCTACATTCTATAATATTTCTTCCAACATGAAGAAGATATGATATTAAATGACAGGATTTTTTAAAAATCTTTATAAAATTTCTTAAAGACTTAAGGCTTTAGAATCTATGAATTCACTGCAATTATATGCATGCTGTTTTCATTATGGATGTATGTACTTTTCCAGAGAAAGGTAAATAGTTTTTACTGGACTGACAAAGCAATTTCAAAACTGTGAAGAATTGTCCTAGATGAGCCTAGGCAGCATAGGGAGACCCCGTCTCTATAAAAAAAATTAAACAAATAGCATGGTGCCATGTTTCTGTAGTCTCAGGTACTTGGGAGACTGACATGGAGGTTGAGGCTCCAGGGAGCTGTTTGTGCCTGGGTGACAAAGAGAGACCTTGATTTAAAAAAAAAAAAAAAAAAAAAAAAAGGATTGTCCTAGATAGAAAGTTCTCATTTCCTGCATTTTTTTTTATTTTTCCCTCTGACCTGGTATATTGTCTTGCTATATACTTTATTATGCAAAACAAACTCTATTATCTGATGACCCATTTCCTTGTTTAAGAAAACTCACAAATTAAAATGCTCATTGAAGAAGGGAGGCAAAGAACATATGACCTCAAAACGCAGGTCTTAGGCAAATAATGATTTTTCTAAACAAAACATGTCCCATTATGATCGTGTGTGTTGTTTAATCTCATTCTCACAGAAAATTGTTTTAAAGTAACAAGTAACTATAAATAATGCTCAGAAAAAAATACTCTTTAATTCAATACTACTACTATTCATTTAAAATTGTGTGAAGCAATGCCTTCTGTCTGTAAGAAAAGATTATATTAATCAATAAGATAAAAGGAAAATGGAAAATAAAAATAGTATTAATATGATAAATATAATGTTTTTAAAAATTCTTTTTTCCTTAGTCACAATATAAAAATCAATAAATAAAGAGAATTCCTGGGGATACCAAAGCATAGCAAGAATGTAGGGAGGGGTGTTTTTAGCCTTTCTCAATGATTCCCATTAGATTTCCCTAAAACCACTCCATATAATAAATTAAGTCAACCCAGATACTTGCTCTGTATAAGCAACTTTACTATAATTCTTATCTCTGCCATTTTAATCAGGATGAAACTTTTACTCCCCCTTCATATAAAAAGTATAGCGCCTCCACTGAATGGAGTAAAACTGAAGAGATAGCAACATTATTGTTTGCAAAAACTTTCAGGTGAACGTCCTGAGCACTGCCATGGAGGGGACTCTCCTGTTACCATATCATATCAAAGCAGCTGTGGTATAATAATGGGAGATCTATATTAAGAAAGAAAAAATGATGTTTAAATAATTCAGCAATTAATTGCAAAGGTAATGTGACAAAATGGAATTTCATGGACATTAGTATCAAACAGATCAGGGCATGACATCTGGTCCCCGCCATGTACTAGATGGTGATATGGAACAATATCTTTACATTCTTGGAACTTCAATTTTTCCTATCTATTTTAGTCTGCTAGGGCTGCCATGACAAAATGCCACAAACTGGGTGGCTTGAAAGGCAGATTTCTTTTTCCCCAACAGTTCTAGAGGCTTGAAGTTCATAATCAAGGCCCTGGCTCTTCCTACTCCTGATGAGGGCCTTTTCCTGACTTACTTACAGATGTATGCTTTCTTGCTGCGTCCTTGTTCGGCCTTTTCTCTGTGAAGCTCAGAGAGGAAAAGAACTTCGGTTTCTTTTTCTCTTCTTACAGGAAGACCAATCCTACCAGATTAGGGCCCCACACTTATGACCTCACTTAACCTTAATTACCTCCTTATAAGCCCTGTCTCTACAAACAATTACCTTGGCAGTTAAAGCTTCAATCTATGAATTTGTGCATGGGTGGTGAGGAGGCAAAATTCAGTCTTTACAATGTCTCCAAATATATAGAAGTGACAAAGTGTTCCCAGTTGCCTGCTGCTTATCCATTGCTTTGTCTTGATCAAACCTTCATCAGGCTTCTCTCTTTCTACAGGCCCCTGAACTCTACTTGTCCTCAGGCCTGATCAAGCACAAAACAAGCAAATTATGCCTTCTTATCAGTTTCTCCTGGGAATCAGCTGACCACAGCAGGACCCTTTTCCTATCAGAAACTGCTGGTTATTTCCAGCTTCCCCAGCAAAGATTCCACTTATCTCTGCTTGCCTCTCTTTTACCTTATGAAAGAAAAACATTTTTCTGTTTGAATTGGAGATACTCACAGATTTCTAGAATTGGAGCCATCTCCCTATTGCAATTGCAATAGCCTATCTTTCTAATTAAACTCTTCCTGAGTCTGGATTTGTTTTACTTTGTCAAAAGTTAAAAATGTCTATATCACTGACTTATTTTGAAGGTTTTCAAAGTATCCAGTACAGTCCATATTGTGTAGAAGGTGAATAATTATGTGTTCTTGGGCATTTGACTTGCTTATTGAAGCCAAAGTACTTTGTCAATTAAATCATGACATAAAATAAATGGATAAAGTTGCTCCATCTCTAAAGTTTTCTGCAATAATAGGCAGATCTTGGAATTTTGTATCTTGAGAGTTCACATTCCAAGGACTTCATGAAAAATTATCATACTTAAATTTGTAGATACATTTCAATGCACTGAGTCAAGTAACATTAAAACTTATGACAAGTATACTTACAGAATGTGAATGCATGATTGCATTACATGACTTCTAAGGCATGTCAAAAGAGTTTTTACCATATGCACAGTGATGAATATGAAATAAATGAGTAATATGTTCCCAAAGTGTCACTACACTGATTTTCTTGGAACTGGCATAGCTCCTGCTTTATCTTAGGAAAACTTGCTGTACATCAGTAGGAGGAGGAGGTAATAAACTCATTTAAGAAATGCTCACTACCGACGTGCTCTCTGTTGGATGGTTTAATTATGCCACATAATTTACCTTGGAAACAACCCTTTTGGAATAGGTGTTATTATTTCCATTTACATATGCAGAAATTAAAGATCAGAGAAGTCCACATCCTGGTCTGGGATCCTCAGTTGTTAAAAGGAAGAGTCAGGATTTAATCAGAGTTCTATTTATACACCCCATAAAATGTTGTCTTTTAGTATAATATCCTGTCCTTCTATGAGGCAGAATTCATATAAACTCAAAACAAACACGCAAATGAACAGGTTTGTGCTTTAGGAAATAAGAAAGTAAGACAGAAAAACAGAGATTTCAGGAATTAGAGAACTTTAACATTGTATCATGATCATAATGATAAAAAAGGTAGTTTTGCATAGCTCAAAACAATTCTATTGCATTTTAATAGTACAAATAATTATAAATGAAAGTTAAAAAACTGAAAGCCTTTTTAAAAATATTCATGATGTTGGTTCTAGGACTAAACCCACACAGAAACCACTGTGTTAGTTTTTAAAGTTAAGATATGTACAATTGAAATCTAGAGTTTAACGTAATCAAAACTATTTTGAGTAATTAGAACAAAATTTTTATGTTGTTAGTTTAGGTACTAAATTTTTAATACTTAAAAAACATATTTAAGCTTCATTCAAATAAGAACACGAAAACCTTTAGCAAGGAAACAGTCACAAATACTGAAGATAAAATACGCAGTAACTTAACTGAAGATAAAATACGAAGTAAAAAAACTTCCCCTTTTTATAAGGGGAAATGATATTTAGAATATTTAAATATAAACCTGGTATTTTATATAATGATTTGTTTAATGCTATCAAATAGAACAGTATTGTTGTTTTGTTTACTAACAGATTAATTTTCAATATGTAGCCCTTTATAATAATATGTTGTCCTTGACACATAAGTTTTATTATATATATATATATGCACAACTTCTCCTTATTTACAGAGAAGTAACCAAATGAAATTCTTATTTTCAATTTATTCTGGTCCTGCATATAATTACATCTTTATGGGTGTGCCTCTAAGACTCATTAACACAAGCTAACTAACAACAACAATAAAAAAAAATTATTTTAATTTTTCAAAAAATATAAAAATATTATTATTTTATCCCTGTAAAAACTGTCAGATTCAAAATGATGTCACTTTTTTGAAACTTTCACAAAAATGGAACTAGGGAAAGCCATGGTGGGAAGGCTATCTTTCGTGACTGCCCTAATAACCACAAGAAAATCTTCCAAGTTGCAGCTTACTACGTGAGTCACACAAGGAGAACTAACCACACAAGGACAGCTGGCTATTTAGATAATAACACTGACCTGATGTACTGTCTCCACGTCCAACTAATCCAATGAAAAACAGCCTGCAATTTCATTAAGATTACAAGTTTTAAGTAACAACTTTTGTTAACACACCAATCACAGCTTGCAAGCTCCTGAAAGATACCACAGCCACCAATCAGTGTTCTCTCAAAACAACTTACATAACTTTTCTCTTTCCCAAGAAAGCCCCAACCTTTTCCTTTGTTCTTTAGATATACCAGGGGCCATTCTGACCTGTGAGTGGTTCCTAAATTGCATTCTAATAATTATATATTGCTTCTAAATACATCCTTTGCCTAGATGTTATTTTCTATGTTTATTTAATATTGACATCCCTGAGAAACCAACATTTAAAAATATTCACTTTATTTAATAAGTACATTATTAAATATTCTGTGAAAATGTGTTGAACTGGAGATATTTACCTTTATGGTATATGTGACTACATTTACCTGAGTAGAATAAATGGCAACAGGGATGCTCTCATAGTTTGGATATCATTTAAAAATCGAAGTATTTTCTCAATGTCTAGTAAATAATTAATAATCATAATCATTACCATAATTCCAATGGTCTTGCTTCTGACTCATATCGATATTTTATAATTTTGTATTGTATTTGCCTCTTAAGCTGAGGAAAATAATAAGAATGTTACGGATGTAGAAATCCCTTCCCCTATATTTCTTGTCCTTTTCCTTTTACCCTCTTCCCACAGTAATTTTCTCCTTTTTGCTTTCTTGTTGTCTGTCTTCAATGGTATGCTATCAATAGATTCTTTTGAATGTGATAGCAACTAAACCATTTTCAGTATGTTACATCTCAAGCATCCCTATTCCTTTTGTGTGCCATCTCTGTGTAGATCCTTGCAGGCTCATTTAAAGCACATTATTATTGGAGCACAGTAAGGATATTAACTGAAAGTCGAAGTGCATCAACTTCAACTCTAATGAGTTAAAAGGATTTCAACTTTCCTTCCTTGCACAATATCTTAGTAGTCTAATGTCAATGATTATACGTTTAAATAACATTCTCATGTAGCAAGCTACTTGACAACAGAAAGGAACAACACATAAATATTTCAGGACCTTGGAATAAATCCAATTTACATTGAATTGTGCATGTTTAAAATATTTTCCAAAATGTATCATTTTCAATTCTTTATTCAAGGCTGACTGATGTCTATTGTAGCTTAACGAAGTAGAGAGTTACTCATTGAATTTCATCCATGTCAAGGGAATCCAAGCATTTCAATTATAATAGGATGCTTCTCCTACTGATATATGCATTTTATTTCTTAAAAAAGACACTTACCACTACCTCTTTGTTTGCAAAGAAACACAAGAATGCTTAACTGTACACATGAAGCATGTTAGTTTTAAAGAAAATCTGGAGAAGACTTATTCGTGATAACTAACTTTATATTGCAAGGAAAAACATTTTGAAACTTTAAAAGTTTAGTTGACTATTAATATGTTCAATGAAGAATAAGTCATGCTTTTTGCATTTTTGAACATCACTTTAAACCTATGAACGCATTTTAAAATCTCTCTTTTAAAATATAACCACTATTTAGAAATAGAGGAAACTTGACTATGCTTGCTTCAAATTTTAATAAACTAGTAAGAACTGAGGTATTTTGTTTACTGTCCCAGAAAAGTCACAAAATGAGAAGGAAATCAGGGCACATAAGAACTACTTTTGTGGCCACAACAGTAAACTGTTTCACCTGCGGTAGATTTGTGGCTCTGTTAAAATAGACTTGGTAGAGCGAGTTGATAATATCAAACTCCAATCATTGTGCTGGTAAGACAGAAAAAAATTTTTTATAAAGATATTTTAAATATAAGGAAGAGCCTCCTAAGGAGGGGGCCAAAAAGTGTTAGATGCTGACCCATAAGAGGAGAAACATGAATGCTGTAGATTGTATTTGTAAGATGAAACTTCAAAGCCATTATCCTTTGATGAATATTCAGGGTTACCATCCTCCAGGCTGAGGAAAGTCTTGCCCAGTGGTTCCTGGCTTGATGAAAAGAGAGTAGGCAAAATTATAGGAGCAACTTGCTCTTTGGACAGTGAACCCTCTGTATAACCCTCTATATAAATGGTGGCATTTAAATTCATGAAACTGTGGTACATATCACCATGGAATACCACATAGCCTTAAGAAGAATGTGAGTATGTCCTTCAGAGCAACATGGATGGGGCTAGAGGCCATTATGCTAAGCAAACTAATAGAGGGACAGAAAACCAAATACTGTGTGTTCTCATTTATAAGTGACAGCTAAACATTGGATGTATAGGGACATAAAGAAGGGAACAACAGACACCTGGGCTTCCTTGAGGGTGAAGGGTGGAAGGAGGGTGAAGACTGAAAAACTACCTATCAGGCACTCTGATTATTTCCTGGGTAACAAAATAATGTACACATCAAACCCCGGTGGCACACAATCCTGCACATGTACCACTGAACTTAAAATAAAAGTTTTAAAAAAACTAATTCATGTACTCCAGTGCTAGAACGCTAACATTCAAATTCTGACTCCACCTTTTTTATCTGCAATTTAACTTTGGGGAAGTTACCTAAAACCTCACTTAGCATCAATTTTCTCAGACATAATTAGGGAACCTAAGAACACCTTCCACATATTGTTGTGTGATAACAAAAATAATATGTATGTGTTTATATATACATATATATACACACACATATCTGATAAATATCTAACACATAATAGTGTTAATGTTAATCATTACTTTTATTCTTTACAGTAATATCAAGTTTGTGATCATGTTTGCAGGGACTCATGAAAGAAAATGCAATTATAATACCCTGCAGTATATTCTCTAGCAATAGATAATATTTTGCAAGCACTTTTCACTAGTTGGCAGATGTGGAAAGATACAGAATAAAAATTCTAAAGTTTAAAAAGAGGGCTTAAGTCCCTTTAGTTCTCACAACTATAGGGAGGATTGGAATATGTACTCTACTCTCCTAATAAAAAGAGTCAATGATCTCAAGCATCCAGGCAATAAAACCTTATTTACATGCACTGTATCATGAGAGTGAGGAAAATACAGCACTGCAAACTAAATCAATGCGTATTGGGGGACATTTAGTAAGAAGGGAGATTATAACGTTTCAAGAATTTAAACTTAGTAATCCTGGCAGTTGATCAATACAGCATCGTTGTCAGAACCACAGGATTCCTCTGGATGATCAAATAGAATAAAGACATAGACAAAATATATATAGACACACACACACACACAAATATATATACACATATATATGTACCCTTACATATATAAAACTTTATATATGTAAGGTTTTATATATATATGTAAATACCTTTATATAAATCCATTATTTTTAAATTCAGCTGAACTGAGAAAATAAGCTTCTATTAAATATATATAGATATATTGGTAAGCTTAAGAAAACAATCAAGAGGTTAGAATGTTTCAGTGTTTAAGAGTTTTGCTTAATGAGCTTTGTAATGTATGGGTGGAAAATAGGTTATGCTCCAGATGGAACAAAGTTAAGTTTCTAGAATGTGTTACAATCATGCTGACATTACTGACAAGAAGCTACAATGACTTGTAAGGCAAATGTAACATTATCAGGATTTTCATGATCTCAAGTGAATAACTAGTGGAAATATTAACTTTTTATGAAAAAGTATGGAGCTTGATTATTATGTTCTAATAAAATTTAAGGAGATATTTGCTTACATGACAATGGTTGTCTGATTATAAAGCAAATTGTTCTAAGTTTGAGAAATAGCATATGCCACTATTGTAATTTATTCTTCCTCAGATAATCAATTTACAAACTTAAACAAAAATTATAAAAAGAATGAAACATTACACATTTTCTAAATTTCAGAGAACCAAGAACTTATATTTTCCTTTAAAGAAAATATAGCCTTCTTAATGATCTTAATGATCATTTCTACTGTGTATTCACTAAAAATAAGTTTCTCCTCAAAGTTTTTGCAAATATAATAAAATCAATAGAAAAAAAGGATTAATTATTCAGATATTTACTCGTACACATTTTTTATGAATGATTATGAGGATTAGTTATAATTTTTTCTTTAGCCCCCCAAAATTAGTTGAATTCAAGTTTTTTTTTGCAACTTGCAACTTGTTATGGTACATGACTACACTGATTAGAAAATTAACTTGGCTGACTTTTAAAAAAATCAGTTGTAAGAGCTTTAAAAAACAAACATAAGTAAATTCATCTATTAATTCTATCTTCTGGGTCTTAAGTTTTGCCATTTGAGATTGCTTCTCAAGTTTCTGCCCACATGGCCAATTTCATTCATTTTTTACACAATCATACAATTAACAGTATTTACTGTGCGTCAAGTAGTTGTCAGTCATTGTGCCAGAATAAACATCGTGCATTTTTCCTGTAAACTTGTAATCATGAACATATTAAATGAAAGTTGCTAGCTCTAATATGCTAACCATATAAATAAAAGTTGCTAATGTGAATTCTCTGGTAAGAAGATGTAAGATGACATAAAACTTCAATTACAAAGAAATAAAGATCGATATCAATTATACATTATTTAGTCATTTGAAAACGGCATAACTAATTATCAGAAAAAATTTGAAGAATTTCTCTGATTCTTCATAAAAGTAATTTTGTATGACTTGTGAAACAGAAGCAGATAACAAATCAGATTGTCATTGCTATAAACACTGCTCTGGGCTAAATGTATCCTAAATCATGGCAACACACAACTGCAAAAACTTTCACAGATTATAAAGCCATCAACACTGAATAGAACAGCACCTAGCATACATAAAAGATTTATTTCTAAGTATTAAAAATTGCATTTTGCTTCAATTATTTCATCTTGCTGTGTTGGTTGGCTTTGATAAATTGAAAAATGGTCTTTCTGACAGCTAGACTGTCAGGGCAACTGAGACATGTAACAGAAACCACAACTTTCAAAATGGACTGCATTATCATTTACGAAACAGATGAACAGTTTTAAACCAAACCATGATGTTCATCATAGCCCAAGCTTATACTCTTTATATTGGATACATATATTCCAAGAAAACGCTATATTAACCTTGCGTGTATCCATGTGTTTTAATGATAGGATCACTGACTGTTCCAAAAATGCTTTATTTCATAAATTTTTATAATCTCCAAGAAAGATCATTCCATGACCAATTTTGTCTCTGAAATCTTATCAGTACCCCTTTCCTAAGGCCCCCCTTTTTTTTGAGATGCCCTAGAGTTTCCCATGGTGTGGGATCTCTCTTGCTGTAGCTTTTAATAAACTTAATTTTGTTGACCACATTTATATATCTACTGGTCTCTGACTCATAAATATATACAGTGTATTGAACTGTAAATGTTTTGGGTTTTCAACTACACATGGTAATAATTAAATTTGACATCATAGAAGTATACAACAGGGCATATTCTAGGCCCTACCCCATGTAATCTAAAATTAGAGGTTTGAGTTGGATTAAAATTAGGTCTAAAATTCAAAAGCAGAGTTTTATAGAACTCTCTGGTGCTTGAACACTAATATGTCCCATCATCAGTCTGCTTCTTTTGGTTTCTGGGGACTTGTACTTTCAAATTGTCTTCCTTATCCTTTATATCTTTCCTTTATGGTAATAGTTCTCCTGAATTATAGTGTGTACCACAGGCTGCTCATGGCCATTACTCTAAATAGATGTCAGGAATCTATGACTTGTAGGCCAAATAGTGCTTTTTGCCCATTTTTGTAAGGAAATCTTTATTGAAACATAGCCATACCTATTTGTTTTGTATTGTCTATGGGTGTTTTCATATTATGTTGGCAGAGCTGAATAATTGTGGCAGAAATCTACTGTAGAAATATCAAATAATAAGTGATTTTTAGACATATTCTACCTTTGACACCACTGAAATTTTCAAGTCAAATGTCCTCAGTGGGAAATTTGGCTTTGAAGATGCTTAAAAATTAAGGAATTCATATACTCAAAAATTGAAAATGAAATTTTCACTTTTCCAAAATGATGGTATAAAGAGCTCTAGAGATCTCTCTCCAAAACTGGTCAAAATTTGCAAAGACAAATGTTTAAAATCTCTAAAGATAGACCAACTGCTTAAAAAAAAAGAGAATCATTTTTCACAAAATAGATGAATATACATTTAGATCTTGAACTCCTGCGCTCAAGTGATCCTCCAGATGTGGCCTCCCATAGTGCTAAGATTAAGCATGAGTCACCATGCCTGACCAGAATATACATTAGAAAAAAACAGTAGTCTGTGACATTTGAGCTGAGAACTGTACCCTACCTTCACAGCTCTGTATTGAGGCTAACCCATACCAATAGGCTCCATGGTAAGTGGCAGCTTCTATCTTGCCCACATTCTAGGATGAAAAAGTTAGTCTATGTACACTTGGCAGCTGTGAACACTGGTAGATACCATTTCTTATAGGTCTTTACTGTGTAAGACCTATGCTGGGTGTATAGAACAAGCCAAGTGGTGTTTGCCTTTTCCTCAACTACTGCAGTGTAGGGAGAAGCCAGGTGGAACAGTAGGAAAAGTGTGCAGTATCCCATTCTCACAGAGCTCTGTGTTGCAAAATAAACTCTTCTGAGTAACAACTACCATTTCCTTTAGTTTCCAGAAGTGCAATATTCATTACCTCTGAGAATTATGACCACAGATTTTAAGTTAGTAAACCTCAATGTTTCACAATATCCATGCCTCTGATCTACAATGGGTGTTGGTGGCAGCCAAGAGGCATCAGCAATTCCTCCTAACCCTCAAGGATGCAGTTCCTGCTCCATGGTAATAATCCCTTTTCCCCAGCTCCTGCTTCATATTACAGAGATTCCTCCCAGGGAAGGTCCAGACCAAGTTTCAAAGTTGGCAATGTCCTGCCTCTGCCAAGTGGTCCTACTTCTTTGAATTAGACTGAGGAACAATTTATGTGACAAGGCATTGTCAAAACAGTGAAGTCATCATCTCCAGCTGTTAGATTTCACTACTTACCAGATGACTTCACTGTTTTGAAGTATAATTAGGGGATGAATAAAATAGACGGTCAAATGTGGCCAGGTAAAATAATAGGCATCACTGCTTGTACATGCTCAAGACTATTATCTGAGGAGAAACTGCAGAGATAACTACTAGTTACTGATAACTGGATGAACACAGGGCTATCTGGTAAACTCCTGAACAGTAAATTAAGAGCAATCTCCAAGCCACACAACACATATCTAATGAGAGAAAATGAAATCCTTCTTGTAACAGGGCTTAGTTACAATCTCTCCCCAGTCAGTGACTAACCACTAAACATTGCTAAACCAGGAGCAATCCATAGAAAGCCTGGTTTAGTGATAAAAATTAGGAAAAAAAATATTGAACAGGATATCAAAAAAATAGGAAAAAAATGTTAAAAAGGATATCAAAGCATGCCCACAGCTAAGAAAATAGCCTTTACTGAAGTTGTTCCGACATGTCCATATACAAATAGACAAGCAAACAACAATAAGTTTCGATGGGTGTCAGTATCTAGAGATGCAGCTACATATTATTTAAAACCTCTAGTTTGGAACAAAATACTATGAGACATGCAAATAAACAGGAATATATGACCTACACACAAGAAAAGAAGCAAACACAAACAATTGCTTTGTTGGAGCCAATATAAAGAACTTATTAGGAAAAAGTATAAAGCAATTATCATAAATATATTCCAATAACAAAATAAAAACACATTTAAAACATTAAAAGAAGGAATGATAGCAATATCTCATTAGATAGAGAATATCAATAAGCAAGTACATTGTAACATAAGCAACTAGAAAAGTACAACAAACAAAATAACAGAATCATTAGAGGGGTTTGATAGCAGATTTGAGGTAACAGAAGAGTCAGTGACTTGAAAATAGATTTAAAAAATTACACAGTATGAAGAACAGGAAGTAAAAGGAATAAAAATGAACAGAGGCACAGAAAAAAATGTGTGACACCAGTAAGTACATCAACATATCTGATATAGAAGTTCTAGAAGGAGAAAAGAGAAAAAAGAAAGTAGAAAATACAGGCAAAGGAAACATGGTTCAAACTTCTCCAAATTAATGGAAAATATTAATATAAACATATAAGAAGTTCAATAAACTTCCAAGTAGGATAAACTAGAGATCCTCAAGCAGGAAACATCTAGTCAAAACTGAAAGCCAAAAGTAAAGAGAAAGTCTTAGAATCAGAAAGAAAAAAAGAGTCATCACATATAAGAAAAACTAAATAGGATTGACAACTGACTTGTCATCAGAAGCCATGGAGGCCAGAAGGTAGTGGGATGACATATTCAAAGTACTGAAAGAAAATAAAAATTGCCAACCAAAAATCCCATATCCAGAAAATATAATTTAAAAAATGAAGTTAAAATAAAGACAGACCTGCTTTTTGAGAAATACTAAAAGAGGTAGTTCAGGCTAAAAGCAAGTTACAGTAGGCAGTAATTTGACATTTCGTAAAAAGAATAAAGATCACTGATAAAGGTAATTAATTTGTGTAATCATAAGAGATATAATAATTGCACATTTCTTCTTGCTTTCTCCCCTGATTTTTTTAAATGCATAAAACAGTATACATCCAATTGTAGTTATGGGCTTACAACATATAAAAATGTAATATATTTGTCCTTAATATCACACAGGAGATAGGTGAAAACAATAGTGTATTAGAGTAAGACAATGACACTAAATGCTAACTCTAATTCAAAGAAAAAGATTAAGAGAATCAGGATTGGTTAAAAATAAGGTAATGTAGCAAAGTTTATCTATCTGTACATGTCTCCTTTCTTCCCTCAGCTTCTTTAAAATAAATAGATTATATAAATTAATAATCATATTGATCTCTTTTTGGCTATATATATAATATATATAAAAGTTTTATGTATAACAATAGTAGCACAAAAGGGGAAATGGAGCCATATATGAACACACTTCCTACATCTCACTGAAAGTAACTTATGATGAATCTGAAGTAGAGTCTTATAGGTTAAGGATGTGTAGTTTAAGCCTTAGAGAAAATATTAAGATTATAATTTTTAAAAAATGTACTTAATCATGAAAGAGAGTAAAATGTGGCCATAGAAAATTTCCAATTTATTTGAAAGTAAGTAAGAAAGGAGGAAAGGAAGAACAAAGCAAACTGGCAGATATAAGCCCAACACTACCAATAACTAATTATATATGAATTAAACAATTACTTGTTTAATGCCTTAAACAAGGCAGAGATTGTCACATTGGATGTAAAAGTCAAACCAAACAAAACCAAAATTATCTATGTGCTGACTACAAGAGAAAGTAGTTAACATTCAAAGATACAAACAGTTGAAAATAAAAGGATAAGAAAAGATATATCATGCAAAAAGCAACCACAATAGCTGGAGTAGTTTTTCTATAACAGAGAAAATAAATTTTCAGAAACAGAAGACAAAAAATAAACTTCCCAACTGATTCCATGAGGACAATATTACTTTGATACCAAAATCAGAAAAGCCACAGCACAAAAAAATAATATTATATGCCAATATTTCTTATGAATATAAATGCAAATATCTTCAAGGAAATACTAGCAAACTCATTCCAGCAGCATATTAAAAGGATTATACATCATGACAAAGTAGAATGTATCTCAGGAATGAGAGCTTGGTTTAACATTCAAAAATCAATATATATATAATAACTCATTAATAGTTAAAAGGATGAAAAGCAAATGATCACCTCAATAGACATGGAAATGCATTGGCAGAATAACATGCCCCCTCTTTATAATAGTACTTAACAAAATAAGTACAGAAAGGAACTTCCTAACCTTTTTGTAGATAAAGAGGGCATCTTCAAAAGGAATTTCCTTTTCCTTTTGTAGATAAAGGCATCTACAAAAATCCCACTTAACAGTTAAAAACTAGAGGCTTTCTTCCAATGTTGGGAACAAGACAAGGAAGTCAAATTTTGCCAATTTTATTCAACATTACATTAGAGGCTCTATACAGAGAGGTTAGGCAAATGAAAATACAAAGACAAAGACTGTAAAAAAAAAAAGTAAAACTCTTTTTAACTGCCCATGACAAAATGTTGTATGTAAAACCCTTAGAAAATTACTTGAAAAGCTTTAGAGCTAATAAGTGAGTTTAGCAATATACAGGATACAAGGTCAATATACAAAAATCAATTATGTTTTCATAGAATGACAATTTAAAAATTAAAACAAAACAATTTACAATTATAATGACAACAAAAAGATTACAAGATTTGGAAATAAATTTAACTAAGAAACGTGTAAAAATGTACATTGATAAATAAAAAACATCAGTGAAGAAATTTGCAGAAGATTTGAATAAGTGGGAGACATTTACATAAATGAAACATTCCATGCTCATGCATTGGAAGACTAACATTGTTAAAATGGTGATACTCCCTAAATTAATCTATAGGTTCAATCCTCAGTCAAAATTACAGCTGTTTCTTTTTTGTTAAATATTGACAAGCCAATCTTCAAATTGATATGGAAATTGTTAAAATAGGCAATACTCCCTAAGTTAATCTATAGTTTCAATCCTTATAAACATTTCAGCTCTTTCTTTTTTAAAAAATTGACAAGCCGAGGGTGCTGGAGCAAGATGGCCAAATAGGAACAGCTCCAGTCTCCAACTCCCAGCACTGAGCGACACAGAAGACCGGTGATTTCTGCATTTTCAACTGGGGTACTGGGGTCATCTCACTGGGGAGTTCTGGACAATTCGTGCTGGTCAGCTGCTGCAGCCGGACCAGCGAGAGCTGAAGCAGGGCGAGGCAACGCCTCACCTGGGAAGTGCAAGGGGGAAGGGAATCCCTTTTCCTAGCCAGGGGAACTGAAACACACAACACCTGGAAAATCGGATAACTCCCACCCCAATACTGCGCTTTAAGCAAATGGGCACACCAGGAGAATATATCCCACACCTGGCCGGGAGGGTCCCATGCCCACAGAGCCTCCCTCATTGCTAACACAGCAGTCTGCGGCGATCTAACTGCAAGACAGCAGCGAGGCTGGTGAGAGTGGCGCCCACCAGTGCTGAGGCTTAAGTAGGTAAACAAAGCCACTGGGAAGCTCAAACTGGGTGGAGGTCACAGCAGCTCAAGGAAACCTGCCTGTCTCTGTAGACTCCACCTCTGGGGACAGGGCTCAGCTAAAAAACAGCAGGGGAAGCAGCAGAGGCCTGAGCAGACGCGAACGACTCTCTCTGACAGCTTTGAAGAGAGCAGTGGATCTCCAACACGGAGGTTGAGATCTGAGAAGGGACAGACTGCATGCTCAAGTGGGTCCCTGACCCCTGAGTAGCCTAACAGGGAGACATCCCCCACTAGGGGCAGTCTGACACCCCACACCTCACAGGGTGGAGTACACCCCTGAGAGGAAGCTTCCAAAGTAAGAATCAGACAGGTACACTCGCTGTTCAGCAATATTCTATCTTCTGCAACCTCTGCTACTGATACCCTGGCAAACAGGGTCTGCAGCGGACCTCAAGCAATCTCCAACAGACCTATAGCTGAGGGTCCTGACTGTCAGAAGGAAAACTATCAAACAGGAAGGACACCTATACCAAAGCCCCATCAGTACGTCACCATCATCAAAGACCAGAGACAGATAAAACCACAAAGATGGGGAAAAAGCAGGGTAGAAAAGCTGGAAATTCAAAAAATAAGAGCGCATCTCCCTGTGCAAAGGAGCGCAGCCCATCACCAGCAACGGATCAAAGCTGGTCAGAGAATGACTTTGACGAGATGAGAGAAGAAGGCTTCAGTCCATCAAACTTCTCAGAGCTAAAGGAGGAATTACGTACACTGCACAAAGAAACTAAAAATCTTGAAAAAAGAGTGGAAGAATTGACAGCTAGACTAATTATTGCAGAGAAGGTCATAAACTGAAATGACAGAGATGAAAACCATGACACGAGAAATACATGACAAATGCACAAGCTTCAGTAACTGACTCGATCAACTGGAAGAAAGAGTATCAGCGATTGAGATCAAATGAATGAAATGAAGCCGAGAAGAGAAACCAAAAGAAAAACGAAGAAAAAGAAATGAACAAAGCCTGCAAGAAGTATGGGATTATGTAAAAAGACCAAATCTACGTCTGATTGGGGTGCCTGAAAGTGAGGGGGAAAATGGAACCAAGTTGGAAAACACTCTTCAGGATATCATCCAGGAGACTTCCCCAACCTAGTAGGGCAGGCCAACATTCAAATTCAGGAAATACAGAGAATGCCACAAAGATACTCCTCGAGAAGAGCAACTCCAAGACACATAATTGCCAGATTCACCAAAGTTGAAATGAAGGAAAGAATCTTAAGGGCAGCCAGAGAGAAAGGTCGGGTTACCCACAAAGGGAAGCCCATCAGACTAACAGCAGATCTCTTGGCAGAAACTCTACAAGCCAGAAGAGAGTGGGGGCCAATATTCAACATTTTTAAAGAAAAGAATTATAAACCCAGAATTTCATATCCAGCCAAACTAAGTTTCATCAGTGAAGGAGAAATAAAATCCTTTACAGATAAGCAAATGCTTAGAGATTTTGTCACCACCAGGCCTGCCTTACAAGAGACCCTGAAGGAAGCCCTAAACATGGAAAGGAACAACCAGTACCAGCCATGGCAAAAACATGCCAAAATGTAAAGACCATTGAGGCTAGGAAGAAACTGCATCAACTAATGAGCAAAATAACCAGTTAATATCATAATGGCAGGATCAAGTTCACACATAACAATATTAACCTTCAATGTTAATGGACTAAATACTCCAATTAAAAGACACAAACTGGCAAACTGGATAAAGAGGCAAGACCCATCAGTCTGCTGTATTCAGGAGACCCATGTCACATGCAGAGACATACATAGGCTCAAAATAAAGGGATGGAGGAAGATCTACCAAGCAAATGGAGAACAAAAAAAAGCAGGGGTTGCAATCCTAGTCTCTGATCAAACAGACTTTAAACCATCAAAGATCAAAAGAGACAAAGAAGGACATTACATAACGGTAAAGGGATCAATTCAACAGGAAGAGCTAACTATCCTAAATATATATGCACCCAATTCAGGAACACTCAGATTCATAAAGCAAGTCCTTAGAGACTTACAAAGAGACTTAGACTCCCATACAATAATAATGGGAGACTTCAACACTCCACTGTCAACATTAGACAGATCAACGAGACAGAAAATTAACAAGGATATCCAGGAATTGAACTCATCTCTGCACCAAGCGGACCTAATAGACATCTATAGAACTCTCCACCACAAATCAACAGAATATATATTCTTCTCAACACCACATCACACTTATTCCAAAATTGACCACAAAATTGGAAGTAAAGCACTCCTCGGCAAATGTAAAAGAACAGAAATTATAACAAACTGTCTCTCAGACCACAGTGCAATCAAACTAGAACTCAGGACTAAGAAACTCAATCAAAACCGCTCAACTACATGGAAACTGAACAACCTGCTCCTGAATGACTACTGGGTACATAACAAAATGAAAGCACAAATAAAGATGTTCTTTGAAATCAATGAGAGCAAAGATACAACATACCAGAATCTCTGGGACACATTTAAAGCAGTGTGTAGAGGGAAATTTATAGCACTAAATGCCCACAAGAGAAAGCAGGAAAGATCTAAAATGGACACTCTAACATCACAATGAAAAGAACTTTAGAAGCAAAAGCAAACACATTCAAAAGCTAGCAGAAGGCAAGAAATAACTAAGATCAGAGCAGAATTGAAGGAGATAGAGACACAAAAAACCCTCCAAAAAATCAATGAATCCGGGAGTTGGGTTTTGAAAAGATCAACAAAATTGACAGACCACTAGCAAGGCTAAAAAAGAAGAAAAGAGAGAGGAATCATATAGATGCAATAAAAAATGATAAAGAAGATATCACCACTGACCCCACAGAAATACAAACTACCATTAGAGAATACTATAAACACCTCTACGCAAATCTACTAGAAAATCTAGAAGAAATGGATAATTTCCTGGACACTTACACTTTCCCAAGACCAAACCAGGAAGAAGTTGAATCCCTGAATAGACCAATAGCAGGCTCTGAAATTGAGGCAACAATTAATAGCCTACCCACCAAAAAAAGTCCAGGACCAGATGGATTCACAGCTGAATTCTACCAGAGGTATAAGGAGGAGCTGCTACCATTCCTTCTGAAACTATTCCAATCAATAGAAAAAGAGGGAATCCTCCCTAACTCATTTTATGAGGCGAACATCATCCTGATACCAAAGCCTGGTAGAAACACAACAAAAAAAGAGTAATTTTAGACCAATATCCTTGATGAACATCGATGCAAAAATCCTCAATAAAATAATGGCAAACGGGATTCAGCAGCACATTAAAAAAACTTATCCACCAGTGATCAAGTGGGCTTCATCCCTGGGATGCAAGACTGGTTCAACATTCGCAAATCAATAAACGTAATCCAGCATATAAAGAGAACCAAAGACAAGAACCACATGATTATCTCAATACATGCAGAAAAGGCTTTTGACAAAATTCAACAGCCCTTCATGCAAAAACGCTCAATAAATTCGGTATTGATGGAACGTACCTCAAAATAATAAGAGCTATTTATCACAAACCCACAGCTAATATCATACTGAATGGGCAAAAACTGGAAAAATTCCCTTTGAAAATTGGCACAAGACAGGGATGCCCTCTCTCACCACTCCTATTCAACATAGTGTTGGAAGTTCTGGCTAGGGCAATCAGGCAAGAGAAAGAAATCAAGGGTATTCAGTTAGGAATAGAAGAAGTCAAATTGTCCCTGTTTGCAGATGACATGATTGTATATTTAGAAAACCCCATTGTCTCAGCCCAGAATCTCCTTAAGCTGATAAGAAACTTCAGCAAAGTCACTAAATTAATGTGCCAAAATCACAAGCATTCTTATACACCAGTAACAGACAAACAGAGAGCCAAATCATGAATAAACTTCCATTCACAATTGCTTCAAAGAGAATAAAATACCTAGGAATCCAGTTTACAAGGGATGTAAAGGACCTCTTCAAGGAGAACTACAAACCACTGCTCAGTGAAATAAAGAGGACACAAACAAATGGAAGAACATACCATGCTCATGGATAGGAAGAATCAATATCGTGAAAATGGCCATACTGCCCAAGGTTATTTATAGATTCAATGCCATCCCCATCAAGCTACCAATGAGTTTCTTCACAGAATTGGAAAAAACTGCTTTAAAGTTCATATGGAACCAAAAAAGAGCCCGCATTGCCAAGACAATCCTACATCAAAAGTAGAAAGCTGGAGGCGTCACGCTACCTGACTTCAAACTATACTACAAGGCTACAGTAACCAAAACAGCATGGTACTGGTACCAAAACAGAGATATAGACCAATGGAACAGAACAGAGTCCTCAGAAATAATACCACACAACTACAGCCATCTGATCTTTGACAAACCTGAGAGAAACAAGAAATGGGGAAAGGATTCCCTATTTAATAAATGGTGCTGGGAAAATTGGCTAGCCATAAGTAGAAAGCTGAAACTGGATCCTTTCCTTACTCCTTATATGAAGATTAATTCAAGATGGATTAGAGACTTAAATGTTAGACCTAACACCATAGAAACCCTAGAAGAAAATCTAGGTAGTACCATTCAGGACATAGGCATGGGCAAGGACTTCATGTCTAAAACACCAAAAGCAACGGCAGCAAAAGCAAAAATTGACAAATGGGATCTAATTAAACTAAAGAGCTTCTGCACAGCAAAATAAACTATTAGCAGAGTGCACAGTCAACCTACAGAATGGGAGAAAATTTTTGCAATCTACTCATCTGACAAAGGGCTAATATCCAGAATCTACAAAGAACTCAAACAAATATACAAGAAAAAAACAAACAACCCCATCAAAAAGTGGGCAAAGGATATGAACAGACATTTCTCAAAAGAAGACATTCATACAGTCAACAGACACATGAAAAAATGCTCATCATCACTCGCCATTAGAGAAATGCAAATCAAAACCACAATGAGATACCATCTCACACCAGTTAGAATGGCAATCATTAAAAAATCAGGAAACAACAGGTGTTGGAGAGGATGTGGAGAAACAGGAACACTTTTACACTGTTGGTGGGATTGTAAACTAGTTCAACCATTATGGAAAACAGTATGGCAATTCCTCAAGGATCTAGAACTAGATGTACCATATGACCCAGCCATCCCACTACTGGGTATATACCCAAAGGATTATAAATTATTCTACTACAAAGACACATGCACACGTATGTTTATTGCGGCACTATTCACAATAGCAAAGACTTGGAATCAACCCAAATGTCCATCTGTGACAGACTGGATTAAGAAAATGTGGCTCATATACACCGTGGAATACTATGCAGCCATAAAAAAGGATGAGTTTGCGTCCTTTGTAGGGACATAGATGCAGCTGGAAACCATCATTCTTAGCAAACTATCACAAGAAGAGAAAACCAAACACCGCATGTTCTCACTCATAGGTGGGAACTGAACAATGATATCACTTGGACTCGGGAAGGGGAACATCACACACTGGGGCCTATTATGGGGAGTGGGGAACACACACTGGGGCCTATTATGGGGAGTGGGGAGGAGGGAGGGATTGCACTGGGAGTTATACATGATATAAATGATGAATTGATGGGTGCTGATGAGTTGGTGGGTGCAGCACACCAACATGGCACAAGTATACATATGTAACAAACCTGCACGTTATGCACATGTACCCTTGAACTTGAAATATAATAAAAAAAAAACAAAAATTGACAAGCCGACCTTCAAATTGATATAGAAATGTAAAGGACTTAAATAGCTAAAACAATCTAGGAAAAATATAGATTATTTACACATCTTGATATTACAATTTACTTACAAAGCCACAACAATCAAGATATGTGTTCATGGCATAAGGACAAACATATAGATCAACAAAATAGAAGTGAACATCCATAAATAAAGCTTCACTTTTCGTGTTCAGGTCATTTTTAATATGAGTGCTGAGACAATTTAATGGAGAAAGAATAGATTTTTCACTAAATGATAATGTAACTACTGTATATGAACATGTAAAACAATAAAGCCAGACTGACCCCTACCTCATACTACTCACAAAAATTAATCCAAAGTGAATCATACACGTAAATGTATGAGCTAAACCTATAAAACTGTTAGAAATAAATAGGCATGAATCTTTGTGACCTTGAATCAAACAATGAGTGTTTAAAAATAAATACATTCGGTTTTTATCAAAATTGAACAAAAGACACCATGCAGGAAGGAAAAGACAGCATACAGAATGAGAGGAAATATTTGCACATAATGTATCTGATAAGGGCCTTGTATTCAGAATGTATAAAGAATGCTTGCCAACTCAATAAAAGTGTTAATAACTAAACTAAAAAATGAGAAAAATATACAAACAGATCTTTCTCTAAATAAGATATACAAGTGGTCAATAAGCACATGAAAAGCTAATCAATATTATTAGTCATTTGGGATATACAAATCCAACCACAATATTTCACTCTATATGCAGTGTGATGGCTACACAAAAAAAGATATTTGGGAAATGCAACTCAAAATACAATATTTCACATTATACACAGTATGCTCATTATACTAAAAAAGACAGACAATTAAAAATGTTGAAAAAAATATGAACAAATTTGAATCCTCACACATTGCTAGCAGAAACATAAAATAAGGAAGCCACTTCAGAAAACAATTTGTCAGTTGCTCAAAATGATCAACATAGTTACCATATGAACAAGTATTTCTACTCATATATATATATACATGAAATAAAAATACATTATCTTCATATCAATTAGTAAATACATATTTATAGTTACATTATCATAAGAGCGAAATGATACAATATTTTAAGAAAGAAAAGGGAAAAAATTTCACAAACTGATGGAGAAATGAAATATGGTATATCCCAACAATAAAATATTATTTCTTAATAACAAATGAATGTGATGCTGATACTTTGTATGATATGATAAACAGAGAAAACATCATGCTTTAGGAAGGGAAGCCAATAACAAAGGATACCAGGTTGTATGATTCTAATAATAAGCAAATATTTGAGACAGGAAGATTAGATGTTTCCTATGGCTGGTGAGGAGGGATAATGGGAAATAACTGCTTATTGGTACAGGATTTATTTGGGGGGCTAGAAAATATTCTAAAATTTAGATTGTAGTGTTTGTAGCACAACTCTGTGAATATGCTTAACACTATTGAATTGCATACTTAATGTGTAGATTTTGTGATATATGAAGTGTACCTTAAAAAACCTTTTTTAAAGAAACCAATGAGAACAATTTCCATAAGATGTCAATTTATCTTGGACTTATATTCTTCATCAGCATTTAAGCAAACTACAGAATGCTAAGTAGTGTGTGTGTGTGTGTGTGTGTGTGTGTGTGTGTGTGTGTGTGTGTGTGAATACCACTTAAATTATAAATTAATTCTACCTTCTGTGTGCTAGGGTACATTAAGGAAGTAATTTGGTTTATAGAGGTAAACACTCCATTATTTGATACTTCAGAGGTTTCAAATATAGAATATAGTGAGCCCATTAACTTTTTAAAGAAAATTCTTCCAAGTGGTAAAATTAAGAAATATATATAGTCAAATAAGGTTGACGGAAGGCCAAATTGTGAAGACAAAACAATTTCCTATTGCTATTATCTGAAATATTCCATCCAACCCAAATCGATATGTTGAAATTGAATCCTCAATGTCTTGCTATTAAGAGGTGGGGCCTTAGGGAGGTAACTAGGTCACGAGGTTAAAACCCTTGTCAATGGGATTTGTGTCCTTACGAAAGAGGCCTGAGGGAGTTTGTTTGCCCTTTCTGCCATGCAAAGACACATAGAAGACTCTTTTCATGTGCAACAGGCCCTTACCAGACACTGAATCTGTTGGCATCTTGGGCTTCAACTTCCCAGCTTCCAGAATTGTGAGCAATACATTTCTGTTGTTTATAAACTACCCAATTTTTGGTATTTTGTTATAACAGCTCAAATGGACTAAGACAAAATCAATTTTTGAAAAACATCGTTGCTGAAAATATTGATTACAGTAGTGTGCATAGAAATTTCATAGAAATCCTACATCATTTGAATAAATATAAATTTATTATTTATATTAAAGTTTATTTTAAAATAAACACTTATAAAGAAAAATTATGCGGAGAGATTTTGTGTATTTGTATTACACACTTCAGTCAATTTTAAGCCTAATTCAACCTACCTTGCTCTTTTTATTATTTTTCAATTTGATTAGTGAAAGCAAACTATTTTAAAAATGCAGAACTAGATATAGTTAATAAATCACATTAGTTGAAGTATTTAACAATTCCAAAGATAATTAGAATTATATTTGAATCTTGCTAGGTTTGGATGACTACACCATTCCTTTGATATTGCTGCTATAATTGAATTAAACATAGATTGCTAGTGTGTTTGTATAGTTAATAAAAAGCACAAAAGGTGATCATGTACCATGTGTTAGAATCTTTATTGCCTGGTAAAGTTTTTGGTATTCATATGGAACTCTTAGGTATGCTCTGCTAAGTCTGAGCACATATCATCCTGAACTTTAATCTTGGTTATAGCTGACTGTACCATCATTTAAAGAAAGTACATTTTGGCTCTTTGATCCATGATGTATGGAGAATGTAACCTTGATGTTAAACTTTTCTAAGATAAATTTTTCAAGCTAATTCTTTAAATATGGGATCAACTGATGTGAGTACTCCTGAAATATCATTTCCTTTCTCTTATTGTGAGACGATTCAAAGTAAACTCATATTAGAATAAAAAAGATCCACATTTCCAATTAAATTATCTCTGATTCTTTCCCTCTTATAACTAAATGTCTGTCTATTTGTATGCTGCCATTTTCAAAATTCTATTTTGCTAGTATATTTTTAATGTGCTTATACGAAGTTATAGTGTGCTTCCTTTTAAATTACAGCACTACATAAAATTATACCCGTTTGCTTGCCTTTAAAACTTAGCCAATCTTTTATTTTAATTTTAATAAAACATATAGAGATTGATTCTATAAGTATAAAATCTAATGAGAAAATTAGCAATAGGTTAAATTGATAGAGTGTTCAAATATTTATAGCCCAAAAGGACATTTGGATCAGAACATCTTATAGGCAAATATTCTTAGATTTTCAGGGAATAAAAAATTTCTTTGCATAGAAAACAAAGGAAACATCCTGTTTCTTTCTTTGAGAGTTTTATAACCTGCTATGACAATCAGGCAAAGCACACACCCATATAGACACACATGCACAAAGGGAAAATTATAGATAAGTATCACTTATTTATATATATATTAGTATTAGTGAATCAGTAATATTAATAGTATAGTATTAGCAATCAGTATTAACATTATCCATTAATAAACCTGTTATTAAAAAGGCTTTTTTTACTAGTTTGAATAAAATTAGGCTTTCTTAAGTAATGAATGAATGAATGGGAGGAATATTTGTACAATTATTTGAATTAAGATGGTGATGTTCAAGCTTCTTGAAGAGAGATATCTATATCTAAATCAACCTGTAATATCTTATATTTAAGAAGTGTATGAGCAGCACAAAATTTTTGAAGACTTCTGTATTTTTAAATAAATATTTTGTTTTGAAATAGTTTTGGTTTTATTTTAAAAAGTTGAAAGTGTACAGTTACCATAGAACTTGGAATCAGTTTCTCCTAATGTTATCCTAAAATGTTACAGATAATATCATATATATAAAACATATATATCATATATATAGTGTGCATATATATATATAATATTAACCATGGAACATTTGTCAAAACTAAGAAATTATCATAACTTACAACTAGCAACTAAACTATACACTTTATTAAAATTTAGCCAGTTTTCCACTAATGTTCCTTTTTGGTTTGATATAATTCAAGATACCACAGTGCACAATTGATAAAATTCAAAATACCACACTTAGGCATGGCTTCTTTGTAGTCTCCCCTTGCCTGTCACAATTCTTCAGTCTTTACTTATATATTGCGACCTTGACAGTTTTGAAAAATAGTGATCAAATATTTTGCAGAAGGTCTTCAAATGTTGTTTGTCTGCTGTTTTTCTCATATACCTCATGTTATCAATATAACTCATTATTGGTTATGCCTGCCTTGATCCCTTGGTTTCGATAGCATTTGCCAGGTTTCTCCACTGTAAAATTAGTATTTCTTTCATTTCATTCTGTGTGTGTGTATTTTTTTTTTTTTTTTTTTTTTTGGAAACAAGCCATTAAATTCAATCTACACTCAGAGGGAGGGGTATTTAGCTTCACCTCCTAAAAGTGGAAGCATCTATATCTAACATTTGAATTTTTCTGTAAGAAAGATTTTTCCCTTTTCTCTATTTATTTATTTATTTATTTAAATAATCATTGTTACTATGGACTCATGTAATGCATTTTATATTTTGAGTTATAATCCAATACTACATTATTTAAATTGTTGGCATTGAAAATTCTTTTATGGAATCTATCTTTGTCTTCATCCTTCCTCCAGGGATGTACTTCCTTATTTCCTGGCACTACCCAGATGCTGCAAGGTCCTATATATTTTCCTACCCCAGGCCTAGAAACTGCTTTCTTCAAGGAGCCTTGGTTTCTTTATTTGGAGAATGATTTCTGGAAATCAAGACCTGGACATTGGGTTCCTACATTTTCACTATAATGATAATAAAGTAAGTAATAAAAAATTCTACGCTTCAAATGCAGAACGAAAATAATAATAAAGTTAAATTCCCAAGCCTCTGTTGCCACTAGGAATACCGTGATGTGGAACTTAATTACACGAAAAAAATTTAGGACACATTAAGTCAATGTAGCTGTTAAGGGTGATAGCAGGGGTATGTAGATCTGGTGGCAACAGTGGGAGTTAATGACGTTTCAGTTGTGTGTGCGGTGTTTTTCGGAGAGTTGTTCATGGAAGGATCTAGTTTCTCCAGCTTTTCAATTACTTTGTAAATTGACTCTTAATCCATTATAATCTCTATCCTTAAAATAGCTGCAGTATATTATTTTCTAAAATTAAGAGTGCTGACCTAGGCATTAAGAGTGGGACAGAAAATACCAAATACATGTCATCAAGAGCATATGCCAAATCTTAGAGTGATCTAATCAATCTGTAAGACCCTGACTTTAAGGGAAAGCAAACAAAATCCAAAATAATTATCCAATATGTTCATCTAATCATAATTAAAAAGACCTTTCAATTTTATCATCCTTAAACGTGGATGTTGAGCCATCGATGTAAATTTGCCATGAAGAAACCACCTTTCAGGGGTGTGCATATCAGAAAGTAAGCTTACACATATTAAATGCATCAGTACGGTCAGACCTTATACAAGCTATGACCTTTTTATAATGATTATTATAGGAATTACCTAACATTATGACAATATCTGTTAGATAATATTATTTTGGTATGAGCAGCTTAAAGAGCCTGATCACATAATTTCCAAATGGTTTGATATTCAGTTTCCACTAAAGTTGAAAGATAATTCCAGAGCTATTTTCAATATTGGAAAAATTATTGCTAATATATGTATGACCTTCATCAAAACTCTTCGGTTTTTCTTTTACAAGTCTCCTGTTTGAGACTTCCCAACCTGGTAATCTGCCAGTGTTTGAACTTTGCACAATTTACCAGTTGACGAAGCTGCAATTTCAGAGTTGTACTCCGAAACATGGAATGGTGTAAGGCCTTTCTCTTATATAGGACTGTATTTGAAAGTAGGATATTTGAGTTATAAAGAAAATGATTTTCATCAGGAAATATTTTAGAGCCTACCTCTAATGTCCTTAGCACTGAGCTTCTTCCTTCAGAGAACTGATAAGCAGTTCTTTGTATACCCTGTTTTATTGTCATTTTTCCACCAATAATTTTACTGATGCAGCAGGTCCCTTTTTCATGGGATATATTTTCCATTCTCTGACAAACATGGGTCTTAAAAATATCCTTTTTCTTGTTTTGTTTTGTTTTGTTCTGTTTTTGTTTTCCTTATTGCTCTCTAGGTCCCACGAGCATGATAGCATTAGGAAGATGGATCAGAATGATGTACTGTGTGATGATGAAGGTGTTGCGGACCGTGTGGACCACAAGGAGGCATGAAATGCAAGGACTAACATGTCACTGAGGCAGTAGAGTAAAATCTCATCTTACTTTACTGCAAAAAAATCAAATGCGGATTTTAACTTTTACCATATAGAATGTGTTATCCTCAAGAGCAGCATTTCAGATATCAGAGGCTATGTTTATATTAGCCAAATATGGCACTTTCTCATTTGCTGGTATAACAAACTTAGCGATGTAAAGCAACACAAAGTTATCATATTATATTTCCATAGGTCTGAAGTTCAAAATTAGTCTCACTGGGCCAAAATCAAAGTGCCCGCAGGGCTATGTTGGTTTCTGAAAGCTCTAGAGGAGAATTCACTTCTTCGCCTTTTCTACCTTCTAGAGATGGAAAAGTTCACAGTCCCCTTCCACATTTACAAGGCCAGCAACATAGTGTTTCTCTAATCCTGCTTCCATCTTTTCATCTCCTTTCTTTCCACAACTGGGAAAATTCTCTACTTTTAAGGATCTTTGTTATGTTGTTATAGTGGACCTACGTAGATAATCCAGGATGCCCTTCCATACCACGGTCATTAACTTAATTACATCTGCAAAGTTCTGTTTGCCATATAATCAAATACTTTCACAAATTCTGGGGATTGGAGCATGGACAACTTTGGGAGACCATTATTTTGTTTACCATACCATTTTATCAGTTATATTTGTAACAAAAGTCAAATTTGTGTCATCATTTTAGATTATTTTCTAGGAATATTCAACTTTTTTGTGTAAAGTAACTAGAGAATTAAGTTGGACTATAATAGATATTATTGTACCTGTGACTTTCTAGCCTCTGATGACTAAAATATCCTTTTATATTTAACTCAGTAATGACAATGTAAAAATGACACTAATAACGATAACGGTGATTTGACTGGGATGGGTTCCACTGACATCCAGCCGTTTCTTTATGTCACAATATCCTGTATAGGCTAAGAAAGTATTGTTAGAAAATACGTTTTTTGTTATATTTTTAGGACCTGGAAAAATGATCAGCGATTATGAGGATCAAGAGTCAAAGGTTTTACTCTAAAAATCTCTACTCTAATTGACATTCACAATAATATTGTGAGTTCCTAGTAATTATAATTAGCTTGGAGTCAAGCCAGTTTTCTCAAAATCTTGATTTTTTTTTTTTTTTTTTTTAGTTTCCCAACACTTTTATCTGTGGGAAATGTGATAAATGTTAGTAGGCACATATCATTTTATTTAAAAACATTCCTGAAAATAACCCTGTGTATCAAGGTAGACAGTAGGTAGACTCCGGGACTGATAAATATTGACAATTATGTGATTTTCGAGGGTTTTGACTTTTTATGCTTACGAATCAAGTTGAAACAGGACTCTTTGCGAATCCTGTATTTTTTATTTTACAAATCAAGTAGTTTAGCTTCCTTTCAACTTAATCTTTGGAAGTTCACTGAGTTTCAGGAAGTTCTACATGTCATACCATTCGCCATTCCCTGACCCTTTATTGCTGCAGATAGACTGAAGACTGTCATATCGTGATGATCACACCAACTTCATTTTTGAGAAAATTGAACTCATCTCGATAAGGTTCCTCCAATCACAATTGATATCAGAAATCCTCATTGGATCATAGACTCTCCCACCATCATTTTTAGAACATCAAAGCAAAGTTTCAAATATTCTTATGCTCCCATTTTCAAAATATGCCATATGCAAATTCTGAGAGAGAGAAAGACAGAGAGAGAGAGAGAAAAAAAACTTTCAGAGCCTGAAAGAGAACAAAAGATTGGACTCGGTGTAAAGAGAACACACAACAAAAGAAATCAAATATTCTAATCTGAAGACTTGCTAGTCATTATTCTATATTACATCAAATTATTTATAATTTTCCAATATCACATCGCATGAGCCAGACTTTGGTTAAGAGTTACATTACCTAATTCAGGCAATGGAAATAACTATAGCTGACTTTCTAAATATGCTATTAAATACAGAATCATTTTGCATGTGTGTGCATGAATATGTACATATGTATAAGCATGCACATCTATAGCAATGAAATAAGCCCTCCAAAATTTAATCTTCTTTAATCAAGAACTGTCAATATTGTGCTGGCAAAATTTATCATTTTTTAACATGTAAATTAGGGAAGTTTAATAAATCCTTTTGAAATGTGACCTTTTTTCTTCCTTCTGGATATTTTGCTTCACTCCAAGGACAATATTGAATTACAATTCTAGTTAAAGTTCAGTAAAAAAAAGATTGAAGAATGGAGAAAATTGTTTCTGTCTTCCAGTATAGGAGGAGTTACAGTGATAATTTCAGGAGTTAGGATAAAAAAGGGGATGAGGGACAGTAAATTTCTGATGCTATACACTCTCTGACATATCATCATTCAATTTTCCAGTTTTTCCAAAACAATGTTCTAGCATGCATCAGAGGAAAATAAAGCATTTGTGAATTTTAGCTAAGGATATAATTTGCTGCCATTTCATGTTCTAAAATGACTTTTGCCAGTCTCAGCCGCATGACTATAAGCTGCAATCCCTTCAAGAGGAGCACATGGAAGTGTAAGATTTATTCTTTCATGAGGTAAAACTTTTGAGAGTGGAAATAGTCATCCTATTATTTTGAGTTGTTTAGAAATATCAGAAGCAGCAATCTGACCCTGCAGTCTGATATTCTCATGTCTTTCACAGATCTTTGGCACCAGATTCCTTTGTTTGCTAACAACAACTTATCTCAGTTTACTTGAGTAAAAAAGAAAAAAAAAATGTTTTATTGGAATGTTATTGGAGTTGCTGAGAACTTAAAAGCATTGAAAAAACATAAAACAAAAACGAAAAAACCCAAGACCTTAGCCACAGGAGCTCCGAGAGATTTTTTTTTTTTTTTTTTTTTTTTAGGATCTGTTCTAATGCAACTCAGTGCAAAACATCTTCCATATACCTCTCAACTGAAGAATCAATTTCCTAAGAAAAAACATCTGGTTACCCTGTATTAAAATGTTGCTCTTATGTCCATCATCCCAGACTAGAAATACTAGAAACAAGTGAGGAGCCTACAATTAACTATCAGGTGTGTCATGAGCATGACTGCCCTCTAAGTTGGAAGATTTTTCAAAACTGAGAAGAACTCACAAATTATGTTTCAAATTTGGCCAGTTTCCTGATCACTGCATGTATTGATATATAATATTATAATACAACTTTTCATATCCAAAATTTTTCTACCTCCCACTTCCTAAAGAAACTTACTTTTTCTATTTTTTCTTGATTTGAATCACCAAATATCTTCTACCCTGACATTTTAAAAGATCCAGGTTTTTATTTAGTAATTTAAAAGTTCTGCCTTTAAACTTTTCTATATTATTGATTTATTATATTATAATTATTTTATCCCTTATTTTATTTCCTTTATGTAAATATACTTGTGTTTTTCAATATTTTTATATTTCAAATTAGTTCTTATTTTTAATGAGAACTAATTTAATTTGATGCTAGCTACATTTTTTTTCTTGGAGTGTAGCGTGGTATTTTGTTGGAATTTTGTGGGAGTCTTATCAGTTTCAATTCTGATATCTTTTTTTCCCCATGGATTTTAAGAAATTTTCAAGCTAGTTTGAGTTGGAAAGTGGAGACTAGAAAGACTATTCTTTAATACCAATTTTTAGTTACAATGCTTTGTTGTGAGAGGAAAAGATCTATTATATTTTTTGTGTGTATATATTTTCCATATGCAAAATTTCTTTTTGTCTTAATAAGTAGAAAGAAGTTATAAATTACATGAAGCCTTCCTAAGAATGTTCTTTATTATTGAAATATTTATATAATCATTTCTTACCATCAATATGTACATTTTAATGCTTACAAAGTCTAGTTAGTTTCATGTATTTTTAAAATATATTTACTGAGAAAAAAATGATTTCACTCATATACTTGTTTTTGGTTGCTTTTAGTTTGATCAGGCCCAAGATCCCATCCTGAAACAGCTTTCTAAATTTGGTGTTTTGGGGTGTGTCAGTGGGCTATCAGTACATTCTGTATGTTTCCTTGGAGAGCCATTTCAACTATTTGAAAACATTTGGAAAACTCCCCAGCCAGTCTCTCAACTAATTCTGAATGCTGTCTACATCACACACTCACACACACACACACACACACACACACACACACACACACACAACTAGTCATCAACGCTAAAGTTTAGGATGCCTCCTTGCCTGACCAACCAACTGGGAATTCATGACCCCGTTTATTGAGGGTAAGAGTGGATGTGTGGGCAGGAGGCACAACTGACTAATAGCTAATCAGAGAATAGTGTAGTAGCCCATTTGTCCTTGGCATTTCCTTCGGAAACCCATGAGGGATAAGGAGGATTCTCCTTAAATCTAATCACCTTTGCTGCTGCTTTTCTCCACTATCCCTAGCCCATAACCAATGATTTTTTTTTATCTTTTACTTGTCTGTATCATGTTCTTTTGGGTTCTTGGTTTTAGTTTAGTCTTGTTAATGGGTTAGAGTGAGATATGGGATTATCAAAACATTTTTTGTTCCCCATAAAGGTATATACCTACTATGTACCCATAAGAATTAAAGGTAGACAATTTTTAAAATAAATGAATAAAATAAAATTCAATATGAGATTAATTTATGAAGTTCCTCTCCAAGGTCAGTAGTTGATGGGTTAAAGAAGAATACTGGGAAATTGAAAAAAGACAATGCTCATTTTACTATGCATTGAATGGAATACTATTCAGATGTAGAAAAGAATAATCATCAATATTGCATCTCTTTGGTAGTTCGTACTAGTAAGGCTGCTATCCTGGTGCCTAATCATATTATTTAATGACAGAAGATTTTCTCCTATTTATTACTTTTCATAAAAATCTAATATTTCTCTAGGCATTACTAGCATGTATTCAGTAATAAAATATAGAAAATACATTAAATATTTAAAATATTTACTTTTAAACTAGTAAAAATATTTGATTTTAATATTCTCTTCTGTTCATTGCACTTTCTCAGGAGCTAGTTCTTCTAACGTTGCATTTGTATTTTATTTCTTCCTCAAAGATGTGATGATTCTTATTTATCTAATCACATTTATAGATGAGTTTCTACATTGGTTAGTGTCTGTGGTGAGAAAGCATTTTCTGAGCTCAGACAAGTCTGTTTATAAACAAGGTTACCACTTTGGATAGTAGTTCTGCTTTAGATAATACTTTTAACCTTGTAAAGAAAGAGTTAATATGGCAGGCCTAAAATATTATATTAATATGTGGCTTACATCTAGGAACTTGAATTTCAGGAAGTTTCTGCCATTAACTGATGAGTGCCTCGTCATGTCTGTACTGTTTGTGGAAACAATGTGGTTTATGCTAAACAACTTCTTTACTTCCAGGCATCTGGAATTTGGTTATGTTCCAGGCATGATGTGCTAGTATGATCAGGTTCCAGGAAATAATCTCTGAACACCGACTCTCTAATGAGCTTCCCAGGTTGACAACATTTCACAAGTGTCACAATTCATCGCTGGGGAATTTAAGATTATCCTGTTGTAATTTCATGGGGAGAAGACTCTTGGAAATGTGTGCCTGGTTTTCTCCGAAATTTATACCTTGCTGCTTTTCTATTTGCTGATTGTGCTTTGTATCTTTTTGTTGTAAGAAATCATAGTCATGGGTACAACTGTATGCTGAGTCCTGTGAGTCCTCCTTGTGAATCTTTGAATCTGGAGACAGTCTTAGGGATCCTGACACAGAACACTAGTTCATTTTTGTTTTCATTTATTGATTCATTCAACAAAAGATTAGATAATATGAGCATGTGCCCCAGGAAAGCTGCTGCATTTAACATTAATAAACAAATAAAAATAATTAAAGTCTGGTGGAAGATTCATATATTAAAAATAATTATCTTAGAGTGCTAAGATAAGCTCATGGGAAAATGGCAGTGCATAGGTAGACATCTAAAATATACCAGAGTATCAGTGAATGTTTGTGAAAAAATGATTCTTAAGCTTTGTTTTGAATGTTCAGATGAAGGTAAATAGAGAGGAAATGTCATTCCAGATATATGCAAGGGGACAGACTCTTGAAGCAGCATAATTTGTTTAGGTGGGTCAGATATTCCCATGGGGAAACAGGTAAGTTCTGGATCATGAAGAGTGTTGCTAAGCTAAGTACTAGATTTCACTCCCATAATTTTAGAGAGTCAGTGGATTCATTTTAAATTGAAACTATGAAAAATTATCTCAAACTTAGTTGTTTAAAACAACACAAATTCATTACATTGTAGTTTGGAGGCCAAGAGTCTGATACAGGTCTCACCTGGCTAAAATCAAGGTACTGCCAGGGCTGTGCTCCTCTCTTGACACTTTAGGGAAGATCTGTTTGTCTTTTCCATCTTCTTGAGGTCACTCAATTCCTTGGCCTCTGACCTCATTCGTCTATTTTTAGTAGTCAGTATTGAATCTTTCTGGCTGTTCTTCCATAGTAATCTTTCCCTTTGACTATAATCATCACATTTAGGAACCCATGTGATTGGACTGGGCCCACCTGCATCATACAGGATAATCTTACCTCAATTTCTATAAAGTGATTTTGCCTACAAAGTAATTTTTGCTCTAAATTAATATATTAACAGAGTTCAGTGATTAACATGTGGACATCTTTGAGAGATAATTATTCTATTTACCATAGTCATTCAATAATTTTCGTTAAAGGAGTAAAATGTGTGGTTTAGCAAAGTTACGCTTGTCCTTCTCCAGTTTAATTTTAGAGACTACTGATGTCTCACTTACCTTTCTTTGATCAAAATATCACAGAGGCAATTGATAACTCAATCAATTCAGAGTAACATTTGCAATTTGTTTTAGTTAATTCACCTTCCCAGTGTTTTGGAAGAGCAATGGTAAATGTCCGAAATAAATCTGACGACATATTTTTCCACATAATTTGATACAAACTGGCTTTTAAAAAAGGGAATTTAATGGTGCACAAAACTAAAGATAATGACATGACTTCAGGCACAAATTGGCCCAGGAATTAAATTACGTCAAAAGAGTTGTTTTAGATATCTCTTTGATGTAATGATTTTTTGATATATGTATTCCTATGTTTATCGCAATACTAGTCACAGTAGACAAGATATGGAATCAGCCTAAGTATCCATCAACAAATGAATGAATAAAGAACATGTGGCACACAATGGAGTACTATTCAGACATAAAAAAAGAATCAAATATTGTTATTTGAGGCAACATGGATGACCCTCGAGGACATGATGTTAAATGAAATAAACCAGGCACAGAAAGATAAATACTACATGTTCTCACTCATATGTGGAAACTAAAATGCTTGATCTTTTAGTAGTAGAGAGTAAAATAGTGGTCACTAGAGGCTGGACAGGGTAAGGGACTGGGGGCAACAGAGAGAAGATGGTTAATATACAACATTACAGCTAAACAAGAGGAATACTTCCTAGTGTTCTACAGTGTTAATACCATGAGGTTACTAAGTAAATGATAATTTATTGTATTTTTTCAAGTATCTTGAAGATAGAGTTTTGAATGTTAAGAACACAAAGAAAAAAAGATTTAAGGTGGTGGATATACTAATTATCTGATTTGATCATTATGCATTGTGTACATGTAACAAAATATCACACTGTACCTCATAAATATATACAATTCTTAGGTCTCTCTGTGTGTGTGTCTTTGTGTGTGTATACACAGACACAGACACAAACATATATATAACTTTATAGCAAGAAAAAAGAAATATGTGTTGTTTTTTTCCCAAAACTTGGCCTCCTTTGTGCTAGATCATTTATCACACAGGGCCTTTCCCTGGTGGCTTCAAGAAAGCCATAATTGGCTTAAATAATTATAAATTTTGAAGGTAAGATGACCCCTTTGAAATAGAAACAGTTTATTTGCACCAAAGTCTAAGAAAATGAAATTCATTTTGACCCACTGTCTCTACTTGAGTCAAATGATTATATTTGAACCAATTGCTGTGCTCAGGAGTATGTGGTCAAAATCACATGATACAGGCATACATTGAATATGTTATGGATGCTATTTCAGACCACTGCAAAAAAGCAATTATCACAAGAATGTGAGCCATATGAATTTTTTGTTTTCCCAGTGTGCATAAAAGTTTTGTTTACATTACAGTGTAGTTAATTAAGTATGCAATAGCATTATGTCTAAAAAGGCAACTTATATATCTTCATTAAAAGGCACTTTATTGCTAAAAAATACTAACAATCATCTGAGTTTTCAGAGAGCTGCGGGCAAACTGTCTTTTCTCAATGTTAGTGGCTGCTGACTGATTAAGGTGGTGGTTGCTAAAGGCTGGGGTGGCTGAGACAATTTACTAAAATAAGACAACTATAAAGTTTGCAGAAGAATTCACTCTTCCTGTCATGAAAGAGTTCTTTGTAGCATGCTATGCTGTTTGCTAGCATTTTAGCCACAGAACTTTCTGCAAAATTAAAGTCAATCCTCTCAAACACTGCCACTGCTTTATCAACTAACTTTATGGAATATTCTAAATTCTTTATTTTCATTTCAACAATGTTCACAGCATCTTCACTAGGACTAGATCCCATCTCATATAATCATTTTCTTTGTTTATCTATAAGAAGCAACTCTTCATCTGTTCAAGTTTTACCATGAGATTGCAAAAGTTCAGTCACATCTTCACCCTCCATCTCTAATTCTAGTCCTCTTGCTATTTCTAACACATCTGCTGCTACTTTCTTCACTTGAATCTTGAAAGCCCCAAAGTTATCACTCGCATGGGAATCAACATCTTCCAAACTCCTCTGAATGTTGGTATTTTGATCTCCTATGACATGTACATGTTCTTAATAGCATCTGAAAGGGTGAATCTTTTCCGGAAGGTTTTCAGTGTTTTTCCCCCTAGATTTATCAAAGAAGTCACTATCTATGGTAACTACAGGCTTATGAAATATATTTCTTAAATAATAAGACTTGGAAGTCAAAATCGCTCTTTGAACCACAGGCTGCAGCGTGGATATTGTGTTAGCAGGCATGAAAACAATATTAATCTAAAGAGATGTAAAGACATCTTCATCAGGGTTCTTGAATGACCAGGTGCCATTGTCAATGGGCATTTAGAAACTAATCTTTTATTTATTTATTTATTTAATTATTTATTTATTTATTTATTTATATTATACTTCAAGTTCTAGGGTACATGTGCATAACGTGCAGGTTTGTTACATATGTATACTTGTGCCAGGTTGGTGTGCTGCACCCATCAACTCGTCAGCACCCATCAATTCATCATTTATATCATGTATAACTCCCCAATGCAATCCCTCCCCCCTCCCCCCTCCCCATGATAGGCCCCAGTGTGTGATGTTCCCCTTCCCGAGTCCAAGTGATCTCATTGTTCAGTTCCCACCTATGAGTGAGAACATGCGGTGTTTGGTTTTCTCTTCTTGTGATAGTTTGCTAAGAAACAGTATGGCAATTCCTCAAGGATCTAGAACTAGATGTACCATATGACCCAGCCATCCCACTACTGGGTATATACCCAAAGGATTATAAATTATTCTACTACAAAGACACATGCACACGTATGTTTATTGCGGCACTACTCACAATAGCAAAGACTTGGAATCAACCCAAATGTCTATCTGTGACAGACTGGATTAAGAAAACGTGGCACATACACACCATGGAATACTATGCAGCCATAAAAAAGGATGAGTTTGTGTCCTTTGTAGGGACATGGATGCAGCTGGAAACTAATCTTTTTTTGTTTGTTTGTTTTTCCCTGAGCAGTAGGTCTCAACAATAGGCTTAAAATATTTAATAAACCATGATCTAAACAGTTGTGCTGCCATCCAGGCTTTGTTTATCCATTGATAGAGCACAGGCAGAATAGATGTAGCATAATGCTTCAGCACCCTAGAATGTTTAGATGGTTTCAACTTAAAATCACCAGTTGCATTAGTTACTGTCAGGAGAGTCAGCCTGTCCTTTGCAGCTTTGAAGCCAGGCATTGACTTCTCTTCTTTAGCTATAAAAGTCATAAATGGCATCTTCTTCCAAGAGAAGGCTGTTTCATCTAGGCTGAAAATCTGTTGTTTAGTGAAAGCACCTTCATGAATTTTCTTAGCTAGAGCTTCTGGATAATTTGCTGCAGCTTCTAAACCAGCACTTACTGGTTTTACTTGTACATCTATGTTAGGGAAACAGCGTCCTTCCTTAAACCTCATAAACTAACTTATTCTAGCTTCCAACTTTTCTTCTGCAGCTTCTTTACCTCTCTCAGCGTTCATAGAATGGATGAGTGTTAGGGCCATGCTTCAAACTAAGCTTTGGCTTAAAGACATGTCATGCCTGTTTTGCTCTTCTAGCTAGACCACTAAGACTTTCTTTATATCATTAAAAAGATTGTTTCACATTCTTATCACTTAGTTGTTTTCTGGAATAACACTTTTAATTTTCTGCAAGAATTTTATTTTGCATTCAGAACCCAGCAAATGTTTACACAAGAGTCTTAGCTTCCAGCTTGTTTTGATTTTTGACATGCCATCCTCCCTAAACTTAATCATTTCTAATTTTTGATTTATAGTGAGAGACATGTAATTCTCCCTTTTACTCGGACACTTAGGGCCCATTGTAGAGTCATCGATTTGCCTAATTTCCATATTGCTCTGTCTCAGAGCATAGGGAGGCCTAAGGTGAGAGCAAAAGAAAGAGGGAGAAAGAGAGAGAGAGAAACATACAGTCAGTGAAGCAGTCAGAATGAATACAACATTTATCAATTAAGTTTGCCATCTTATATAGACATGGTCTGTGGCACCCCAAAACAATTGCAATAGTAATCAAAGACCACTGATCACAGATCATAATAACAGATATATTATAATGAAAAAGTTTGAAATATTGCAGAAATTATCAAAGCGTAGCATGGTCGCATGAAGGTTGCACATGTTGTTGAACAAATGGTACCCGCAGACTTACTGGACTCAGGGCTGCCACAAACATTCAGTTTGTAAATAATGCAATATCTATGAAGTACAATAAAGCAAATAACAATAAAACAAGGTATGTCTTTATATTCTGAAATAGAAATGAATGTCCTCAACACAAATAATGAAAAATATTTGAGATGAAAGAAATAATGTTAATTATCCTGACTGATCATTACACATTGTAAACATATACAGAAACATCATACTGGCCTCTTTAAATATGTACAATTACTATGTGCCAATTAAAAATTCTTAAAAATTCAAATATTTTTAGTACTCTATTTCAATTCTTCTTTTTTTAGCTATTTTTATTGTGCATTGTATTTTGATATGTTGTGATTCTATTTTTATTGTGCATTCTATTTGACCAATCAAATAGACACACATATTTCTTTAGTGTGTACAATATGCAACCTTAAGTTATCATACTTGGCTTAGTGTTAATATTTTGTGCATTACATTACTTCCTAAGAAATATCAGAACTTGAAACATGATAATTTTGTTTAAAAACCACAGGTTTTTTGGCATATATATATGCCAAGTCCACTTTATTTATAAACCCTGAAATACAGAGTAACATTTTTCTTTAATATAGTCACTTTCTAAATAAAGAAAAAATAAATATGTAGTTTTCATAGTAATATACATACTTATCAATTTCAGTGTTCTTCCATCATCTATGCAGACTCATGGTTTCAGTATTGTTTAATCTGATTTAATTTCTCAGCTTGCAATATTTCTTTTGTATTTCCTCTAGTGCATTTGTGCAATTTATTTGCTCAGTTGTTATTAAACTTAAAACGTGTACATTTTGACATTATGTTGAAGGATAGTGATAGAAATAATATTTTCCCAACCCATTAAAATTCATTGTCATATGTGTCTCAAGTCTTGGCTCATACAAAACATTTACAAGACAGAAAGGAAAATTTTTAAAGCAAAACAAAACAAAAGAGTCAAGAGAAAATATTTTCGTGTTGAAAGAATAATTCAAAGCCTACTTTATTCTTATTATTTGTGACACAGAATGATTTCAGAAACACTTTACCTAGTTTGAGATCACTAGAGCTCACATTTAATATAACGAAGAATCACAATATCATTTAGAATCAATAAAAATATGTTTGAAAATGAAGTTATCAAAGACATTCATTACATATGACTAAAGAATGGTCAGCTCAAAACCATTCTTAAATTGAATGTACTAAAATTAGAACAATTTTCTTTGAACTATTTGGAATTATATAGAAAATAGCTAATTTTCATAAGAATTGTTTTTAATTTCATTTCAGATTCAGGGAGTACAGGTGCAGGTTTGTTATAAAGGTATATTATATGATACTAAGGCTTGGGTTATGATTGAACCATCAACCATTTAGTGAGCATAGTATCCAATAGGTAGTTTTTCAGCCCTTGCCCTCCCACCTTCCTCTATCTTGTAGTTCCCAGTGTCCGTTCTTTCCATTTTAATGTTCATTTGTACTCAGTGTTCAGCTCCCACTTACAAGTAAGAACACGCGGTATTTGGTTTTCTATTTCTCCATTAGTTCACTTCGGATAATGGCATCTAGCTGCATTCATGTTGCTGCAAATAATATAACTTCATTATTTTTTATGGCTGCATAATATTCTACTTTTCTTTATCCCATCCACTGCTGATGGACACCTAGGTTGATTCCATGTCTTTGCTATTGTGAATAGTGCTGCAATGAACATACAGGTGTGTGTGTTTTTTTGGTAGAACAATTCATTTCCTAAATACCCAGTGATGGGATTGTTAGGTTAAATGGTAGTTCTGTTTTTAGTTCTCATAAGGAGAAATTTTTAAAACTCCCATCAGATATACTCTAACTCTGAGGGTCTCAGTAAATTGCACCTGTCTGCAACTGCACAATCCATTTCCTGTGACATACATCTAAGGTTACAATAACAAGTTTGTTAAAATAGTAATTGAAGATCCAAGAACAGTTACAATTTGAGAAAAAACAAAAAACAACAACAACACAAAAACCCTGCCATTGCTTAACTCAAAGCTTACTTTAAAGATTAAACTTTTTATTACAATACAAATCTTCAATGAAGGACAAAAACAGTACAATATAAAAATGTTGTCTAATCATTAAATTTGTCAAAGAAGAAAGTTCTGAGTCATGAGTGAGGGAAAACTCTGAACTTCAGTATACAAATGTATATAAAATTGTGACTTTGTGATATATCCTGGGATTATTAACTGTTAGTATTCTCATCTGTAAGCTAGGCATGATAATAATAGTACATGTTTCCTTATAGCACTGGAGTAAAAGAAATATAATTTATGTAAAGTATTTGACTAAATACCTAGGATATAAGATTTCACAAAAGTCAGTTTTTTAAATTTTTGTTGTTATTATATTAGAAATAAGTTGGAAATTCTCAACTACTAAACAACATCTTGATGCACTGAAGACTGAAATTAGAAAAAAGTTGCTACATTAAAATTTAACTAATTTCCTCTTTCCCTGTCTTTAAATTACAGACAATATGTTATTTATGTTGATGGGAAAGATCAATCGACACTAAGTGTTTTTCCTTTAAGGAAGTTTTATTTTTTCCCTTTGGCTTAAAAGGATCCATGAAGTAGAGAAGTATGTAAGTGGTTGGTTTCGGGAAGGCTCCAACTTGAAACTGTATGCAGCTTTCAGAACTAGGAACAATTGAGAGCTAAAGGGCTCTTTCATCAGAGATTTAGCTGCTTATCTGTGTAATCAAGATAGCAAGAACTTAAAAACCTTTTTTTTTTTTTTTTTTCTGGGGCGGGGGAGAGGGGAGTTGTAGTAATAGCCTAAGACAAATCTCAGAGTTTCAAGACAGAGGCTGTTTCACCTTGAGATTAAGTAAGTGCTTTGAGTTTACAAATTTTATGTAAATAATGAGTACACGTTTTTAATTGGATTCTCACTTTGAGGTAAGATAACTCGTAATAATATTCCAATCCTGCATGTGACAAAACTGGTGTCTGACCTACTAAAGGCCTGGCAGTTAAAAGTGACAAAGGCACTACAACCATTTCTGCTTCATGACATTGGAAAACTTATGGAAATGGAAATATCTATAAATTACAATTAGAAGTTACAATTTATTGGATTTTAGATAATGTATCAATAATTTTGCTGTATATATACATTGAAATCTACATTAGATGGCTTGAGCTATAATGGAGTTTACGTCACTTTATCACCTAGGAAAGCATCTCAAACTTTGAGAACATTTGTTTTTCATCTTTTAAATTATATAACTGAAAGTGATGTCCAATTGAAGATGATTTCCCAGTAGAAGCAAGTAGAAAACCTGTAATAGCATGGTGATTTCATTACCTGTGCTGAGTGTATAGCAGATTCATGATGATGGCTGCAAATGAGATTGATTCTTTGCCCTCACTCCAAGCAGATGACTTATGGTAATCAGACCATATTTAGGCTTTGTATATTAATAGAATAAAAAAACTAAAAGAAAAAAAGTTTGCACATATTTTAAGGCAAAATTTGCCTATTGTATTCTTTAGAAATTTGGTCATACAGCTTGATGACTTATTAGCATTCGTATTATGCAAACAGAGCTGCTATTAAAGGATTGGATTCTATATTTCGATAGACAATTGTTTAAAATCTCATCTTATAACTTATCATCTAAACTTTACAAGATTTTAAACTCCTGTATACTGAGACTAGGCATGGTGGCTCACACTTGTAATCCCAGCACTTTGGGAGGCCGAGGTGAGTGGATCACCTAAGGTCAGGAGTTCCAGACCAGCCTGGCCAACATGGTGAAACCGCGTCTCTACAAAAATACAAAAATTAGCCAAACATGATGGCAGGTGCTGGTAATCCCAGCTACTTGGGAGGCTGAGGTGGGAGAATCGCTTGAACCTGGGAGGCAGAGGTTTCAGTGAGCTGAGATCATGCCTTTGCATTCCAGTTTGGATAACAGAGCAAGATTCCATCTCAAAAAACAAAAGAAAGCAAACAAACAAACAAACAAAAAACACTGTATACTTCAGTTTCCACATTTGAAATATGCTGAAAATATTACTGATAAAATTAGTCCCAACACTTTATTTTGTGAAATGAGATTGTGTGTATTAAAAATAATTTCTCCCTAGTATAGAGTAAGGACTCAATAAATTGTAGCCATTACTATTGTTATCATCACCACTACCATCATCATAATCATTATAATTATCACAATTATTTGATAATTATTTCAAATAATAAATAGATTATAAAGATAATATTTATTTTAGCCTGTCTTCTTAACAATCAACAGAACAGAAGGATTTCTGCAGTTATAATATCAGCTATTGCTTAGGAAACTGTAATAAACTGATAAAGTTTGAAAATATTTTACAAAGTTGGTCTTAACACTACCTATATATTTGGAAATGAATATATCTGTTGGTCAAATTCACTTATTTTATAAAGTCAGTAACATTTTCTCTCTTTGGAATATCTGATGATAATTATTTTTGCAACTATCCAAGATACTTACCATGATTTGCACCTATACTATATCCATGCCCATATTTATATTTTAGGTTTTTATTTCTACACATATCTCTATCCCTATTTTTAAAAGAGTATAATATTCTCCTTTCAGATTGTAAGCTTTTTGATAATGGGAGCTCACTAATGTATGTATCTATGTATCTTTGTTGATACATAATAATTATACATGTGCATGGGGTACATGTGGTATTTTGATACATGCATGCAACAAATGACTATCAAATCAGGGTATTTAGGATGTCTATCACCACAAACATTTATTATTTCTTTGTTTTAGAACATTTCAAATCTTTTAGCTATCTTGAAATATACAATAAATTATTCTTAACTATAGTCACCCTACTGCACTATCAAACACTAGAACTTATTTCTTCTATCTGTAAGTTTGTACCCATTATCCAGCCTCTCCTTATCCTCCCTCTCACCCTTCCCAGCATATGGTTACTATCATTCTACTCTCTATCTGCATGAAGTAATTTTTTTCAGCTTCCACATTTGAGGGAGAAGATGTGATTTGTCTTTCTGTGCCTGACTTATTTCAACTAACATAATGACCTCCACTTTCATCCATGTGCTGCAAGTTACAAGATTTCATTCTTTTTTTACAACTGAGTGGTATTCCATTGTGTACATAGACCACAATTTCTTTATCTGTTCATCTGGTGATAGACACTTAGATTGAACCATACCTTGACTATTGTAAATAATTCTGCAATAAACATAGTGGTGCACATAACCCTTTCATATATTGGTTTCCTTTCCTTTGGATAAATACTCAGTAATGGTACTGCTAGAATGTATGGTAGTTCTATTTTTAGTTCTGTGAGAAAACTCTATAATGACTGTATTAATTTACATTCCCACCAAAAGTGTATTAGAGTTACCTTTCCTCTGCATCCTCACCAGCATTTTTTTTTTCTGTCTTTTTGATAATAGTCATTATAACTAGAGTGAAATGCTATCTGACTATTATTTTGATCTACATTTCCCTGATTAGTGATGTTGAGCTTTTTTTTCCCCATAGTCTTTTGGCCATTTCTCTGTCTTCTTCTAATAAGTATGTATTCAGATCCTTTGCTCACTTTTTTAATGGAATTATTTAACTTTTTGTTATTTGAGTTCCTTGTAGATTGTGGATGTTAATCCCTTATTATTATAGACGGATAGATGCAAATGTCTATTTCAACTTAATAGACTGTCTCCTCACTCTGTCAGTTGTTCCCTCTGTGTAGAAGCTTTTGAGTTTAATATAATCTCATTTTTTTTTGTTTTTGTTGCCTATGCTTTTGAAATTTAAGTCATAAAATATTTCCTTAGACTAATGTTCTGAAGCATTTCCCCTATGTTTTCTTCTAGTACTTCTGTAGCTTTAAGTCTTCCATTTATGTCTTTAATCCATTTTGAATTGATTTTTGTATATGGTGAGAGCTAGTCTACTATTATTTTTCTGTATAAGGATATCCAGTTTTCCTGGCAACATTTTTTGAAGAGGGTATCCTTTTCCTCTAGGTATGTTCTTGGCATTTTCATTGAAAATCAGTTGACTGTAAATATGTGGACTTATGAATGGGTTCTCTGTTCTGTTCCATTGGTCTGCGTGTCTGTTTTATACCAAAACCATGTTGTTTTGGTAACTATAGCTTGGTAGTATACCTTGAAGTCAGGTAGTGTAATGCCTCCAGCTTTGTTCCTGTTGCTCAAGATTGCTTTGGCTACTTGGACTCTGGCAATTCCATATACATTTGGGGAATTTTTTTTTCTATGAAGAACATCATTGACATTTTTATAGAATTGCATTGAGTCCCAAGGTTGCTTTCGGTAGTGTTGCCATTTTAATGATATTTAGTTATTTCAGTCCATGAGTGTAAAGTATCTTTCCATTTATTTGTATTCTCTTCCATTTCTTTCACTAGTGTTTTATAGTTTTCATTATAGTGGTCTTTTACTTCTTTGGTTAAATATATTTCCAGGTATTTTTCTGTAGCTATTGTAAGTGGAATTAATGTCTTGATTTCTCTTTCAGCTAGCTCATTACTGATATGTAGAAATTCTACTGATTTTTGTATGTTGATTTTTTATTTTGCAACTTTACTAAATTTGTTTATCAGTTCTAACAGATTTTTTGGTTTTTTGTTTGTTTTTGACAGGGTCTCACTCTGTCACCCAGACTGGAGTACAGTGGTGTGATCTTGGTGTGCTGCAACCTCTGCCTCCTGGGCTCAAATGACCCTCTCACCTCAGCCACCTAAGTAGCTGGGACTACAGGCACCCCCTGCCATGCCAAGCAGCTAATTTTCATATTTTTAGTAGAGACAGGGTTTCACCATGTCGCCCCGACTGGTCTTGAACTCCTGGACTCAAGTGATCCATGTGCCTTGGCCTCCCAAAGTGCTGGGATTACAGGCCTGAGCCACTCTGCCCAGCCTCTGAAAGATTTTGGTGGACTCTTTAGGTTTTCCTGTATATAAGATCGTGGCATCTGCAAAGAAGGACAATCTGACTTTCTCTTAGTCAATTTAGATACATTGTATTTCTTTCTCTTGCCTGATTGCTTTGCCTAGGACTTCCAATACTACCTTAAATAAGAGTGATGAAAGTGGACATCGTTGTAATGTTCCAACAAAGAAGGACACAACCAAAAAGTAAACTACAGAGCAGTAGACCTGATGAATATGGATGCAAAACTCCTTCACAAAATATTGGCAAACAAAATTCAACAAATAAAAAAGATAATAAATCATGATTAATTGGGGTTTACCCTATGGAAGCAAGGATGGTTCAATATATACAAATCAATAGATGTAATACAACATGAAAACAGAATAAATATGAATATCTCAATAGATGTAGAAAAAATTGAGAAATCTCAGCATGCTTCATGATAAAAACTCAACAAATTGAGCATAAAAGGAATGTACTTCAACATAATAAAGGTCACATATGATGAACTCACAGCTACTATTACACTAAATAGCTAAAAGCCTTTCCTCTAAAAACTGTAAAAAGATGAAGAAATTAATATTTATAAAACCACAGTTTCTAGTACAAAGGTCTTGTGGACAGAAAGTATTCAGTGTTTTCTGAGTAACGGTAATAAAATAACTATTTCCTGAATTGTAGAAAATTACCAAAGAATGTGCTGAAATGTAAAGAACACTTTGCAATAGACTTTTGGAAAAAGAAAACCAAAATATGTAGGTTGGGATTAAAAAGCAGATGTTTTACATCAAATGGCGTATTTGTAAACTGGAAAATTAAACTATTCATAATCGACTTTTTATGGTAATATATTATAAAAATGTAATTCTTATAAAATGTTGACAAATAATATTTAAAATTTCTTTATTATCTGGTATTTATATCAGATATTCTTTGAGTGAAGGCAAACTAGAAGCAAAGCAAGTTTGTAACAGCTTAGTAACAGTATAAAGGTCATGAGACACAGCACAATAATTTATTGATACTTAGTGGGACAAAAAATATGCTTCACAAGATTCACTGATATTATTTTCATTGTCTGACTGCTATTTTCATCACTCTCCTTCTTATTAAAGTTCTTCAGACTGAACACATGAAGAAACAGAAATCACTAACAAGACCACTATGTCTTGAGAAGAGAGGAGAAATTCCCTCAGGAAATACTTGGATTTTATGTTACACTATATTATTTCTGATTTAGTTTTATATAAATAGCCCAATGATGCAATAGATAAATACTTGAAGCTTTGGTTTTTCTTTGAACTTAAATCGTAATAACAATCATATATAAGACATGTAATAACTTTTTTATAAATAAAATGTGCATATAAGATTTTTTCCCTGACTTTAACAGCCCTATAAAAGTGTTAAAAAGAACACTTTTTGAAAAAGAGTTGAGTAATTGTTTAAATCCTTTTCTTCTTTTAATATCGAGATTTGATGAGTTCCATTCCAAGATGACCGAATAGGAAAAGCTCTAGTTTGCAGCTCCCAGTGTAATCTACACAGAAGACAGGTGATTTCTGCATTTCCAACTAAGGTACCTGGTTTATCTCATTGGGACTGGGTGGACACTGGGTGCAGCCCACAGAGGGTGAGCTGAAGCAGGGCAGGGTGTTGCCTCAACTGGCAAGCACAAGGGGTCAGGGGATTTCCCTTTCCTAGCCAAGGAAAGCCATGACAGATTGTGCCTGGAAAATTGGGACACTGTTGACCAAATACTGCACTTTTCCCACAGTCTTAGGAAGCAGGCAGAACAGGAGATTCTGTCCCGTGCCTGGCTCGGCAGTTCCCACACCCATGGAGTCTTGCACTGTTAGTGCAGCAATCTGACATTGACCTGTGAGGCTGCAGCCTGGTGGGGGTAGGGGCGTCCGCTATTACTGAGGCTTCAGTAGGTAAACAAAATGGCCAGGAAGCTCTAACTGGGTGGAGCCCACCACAGCTCAGCAAAGCCTACTGCCTCCACAGCCTCCACTTCTATGGGCAGGGAATAGCTGAACAAAAGGCAGCAGAAACTTCCGCAGACTTAAACGTCCCTGACTGACAGCTCTGAAGAGAGCAGTGGTTCTCCCAGCACAGCGTTCAAACTCTGAGAATGGACAGATTGCCTCTTCAAGTTGGTCCCTGACCTCCAGGTAGCCTAACTGGGAGACACTTCCCAGTAGGGGCAGACAGACACCTCATACAGGTGAGTGCCACTCTGGGATGAAGCTTCCAGAGGAGGGATCAGGCAGAAATATTTGCTGTTCTGTAATATTTGCTGTTCTGCAGGCTCCGCTGGTGATACCCAGGCAAACAGGGTCTGGATTGGGCCTCCAGCAAGCTCCAACAGACCTTCACCTAAGGGACCTGACTATTAGAAGGAAAACTAACAAACAGAAAGGAATACTATCAACATCAACAAAAGGGGCATCCACACCAAAACCCCATCTCTAGGTCACCAACATTAAAGACCAAAGGTAGATAAAACCACAAAGATGGGGAGAAACCAGAGCAGAAAAGCTGAAAATTCTAAAAACCAAAGTGCCTTTTTCCTCCAAAGGATTTTCAGCTCCTTGCCAGCAAAGGAACAAAGATGGATGGAGAATGACTTTGATGAGTTGACAGAAGTAGACTTCAGAAGGTTGGCATAACAAACCTCCAAGCTAAAGGAAGATGTTCAAACCCATCGCGAGGAAGTTAAAAACCTTGTAAAAAGATTAGACAAATGGTTAACTAGAATAAACAGTGTAAACAAGACCTTAAATGACCTGATTGAGCTGAAAACCATGGCATGAGAACATGCACAAGCATCAGTAACTGATTTGATAAAGTGGAAGGAAGGGTATCAGTGATTGAAGATCAAATTAATGAAATGAAGTGAGAAGTTTAGAGAAAAAAACAATAAAAAGAAATGAACAAAGCCTCCAAGAAATATGGGACTATATGAAAAGACCAAATCTACGTCTGAATGGTGTACCTGAAAGAGACAGGAAGAATGGAATCAAACTGGAAAACATTGTCAGGATATTATCCAGGAGAACTTCCCCAACCTAGCAAGGCAGGCCAACATTCAAATTCAGGAAATACAGAGAACACCACAAAGATACACCTCGAGGAGAGCAACTCCAAGACACATAATTGTCCGATTCACCAAGGTTGAAATGAAGGGGAAAATGTTAAGGGCAGCCAGAGAGAAAGATCAGGCTACCCAGAAAGGGAAGCTCATCAGGCTAATGTGGATCTCTCGGCAGAAACTCTACAAGCCAGAAGAGAGTGGCGACCAATATTCAACATTCTCAAACAAAATAATTTTCAACCCAGAATTTCATATCCAGCCAAACTAAGTTTCATAAGTGAAGGAGAAATAAAATCCTTTACAGACACGCAAATGCTGAGAGATTTTTGTCACCACTAGGCCTGCCTTACAAGAGATCCTGAAGGAAGCACTAAACATGGAAAGGAACAACCGGTAACAGCCACTGCAAAAACATGCCAAATTGTAAAGACCATCGATGCTAGGAAGAAACTGCATCAACGAACAGGCAAAATAACCAGTTAATATCATAATGATAGGATCAAATTCACACATAACAGTATTAACTTTAAAAGTAATTGGGCTAAGTGCCCCAATTAAAAGGCACAGACTGGCAAATTGGATAAAGAGTCAAGATCCATCAGTGTGTGCTGTATTCAGGAGACCCATCTCATGTACAGAAACACACATAGGCTCAAAATAAAGGGATGGAGGAAGATCTACCAAGAAAATGGAAAGCAAAAAAAAAAAGCAGGGGTTGCAATCCTAGTCTCTGATAAACCAGACTTTAAACCAACAAAGATCAAAAGAGACAAAGAAGGTCATTACATAATGATAAAGGGTTCAATTCAACAAGAAGAGTTAACTATCTTAAATATATATGCACCCAATACAGAAGCACCCAGAGCAATTCCTTAGAGACCTACAAAGAGATCTAGACTACCAAACAATAATAATGGGGATACTTTAATAACTCACTGTCAATATTAGACAGATCAATGAGACAGAAGGTTAACAAGGATATCCAGGACTTGAACTCACCTCTGCACCAAGTGGACCTAATAGACATCTACAGAACTCTCTACCCCAAATCAAGAGAGTATACATTATTCTCAGTACCACAGTGTACTTATTCCAAAATTAATCACATAATTGGAAGTAAAGCACTCCTCAGCACATGTAAATGAACAGAAATCACAACAAACTCTCTCTCAGACCACAGTGCAATCAAATTAGAACTCAGGATTAAGAAACTCACTCAAAATCACACAACTACATGAAAACTGACAACTGTCTCCTGAATGACTACTGGATAAATAACAAAATTAAGATGGAAATAAAGATGTTCTTTGAAACAAATGAGAACAAAGACACAACATACCAGAATCTCTGAGACACATTTAAAGCAGTGTGTAGAAGGAAATTTATAGCACTAAATGCCCACAAAAGAAAGCAGGAAAGATCTAAAATCGACACCCTAAAATCACAATTAAAAGAACTAGAGAAGCAAGAGCAAAGAAATTCAAAAGCTAGCAGAAGGCGAGAAATAACTAAGAACAGAGCAGAAATAAAGGAGATAGAGACACAAAAATACCCTTCAAAATCAATGAATCCAGGAGCTGGTTTTTTGAGAAGATCAACAAAATTGATAGACTGCTAGCAAGACTAATAAAGAAGAAAAGAGAGAATAATCAAATAGATGCAATAAAAGTGATAAAGGGGATATCACCCCCAATCCCACAGAAATGCAAACTACCATCGAAGAATACTATAAACAACTCTAAGTGAAAAAACTAGAAAATCTAGAAGAAAGGGATAAATTCCTGTGCACATATACCCTACCAAGACTAAACCAGGAAGAAGGTGAATCTCTGAATAGACCAATAATAGGCTCTGAAATTGTGGCAATAATTAATAGCCTACCAACCAACAAAAGTCTAGAACCAGAAAGATTCACAGCCGAATTCTAGCAGAGGTACAAAGAGGAGCTGGTACCATTCCAGCTTCTGAAACTATTAGTTTCAGAATAGTACCTTCTGAAATTATTCCAATCAACAGAAAAAGAGGGCATCCTTCCTAACAAATTTTATGAGGCCAGCATCATCCTGATACCAAAGACTGGCAGAGACACAACAGAGAGAATTTTAAACTAGTATCCCTGGTGAACATCAATGTGAAAATGCTCAATAAAATACTGGCAAACCGAATCAAACAGCACATCAAAAAGCTTATCCATCAAGATCAAGTCAGCTTCATTCTTGGGATCCAAGACTGTTCAACATATGCAAATCAATAAATATAATCCATCACATAAACAGAACCAATGATGAAAACCACATGATTATCCTAGTAGATGCAGAAAAGGCCTTTGGCAAAATTCAACAGCCTTCATGCTAAAATCTCTCAGTAAACTAGGTATTGATGGAACATATCTCAAACTAATAACAGCTATTTATGACAAAACCACAGCCAATATCATACTGAATGGGCAAAAACGGGAAGCATTCCCTTTGAAAACTGGCACAAGACAGGGATGCCCTCTCTCACCACTCCCATTCAACGTAGTGTTGGAAGTTCTGGTCAGGGCAATAAGGCAAGAGAAAGAAATAAAGGTCTTCAGTTAGGAAAAGAGGAAGTCAAATTGTCCATATTTGCAGATGACATGATTGTATAATTTAGAAACCCCATTGTCTCAGCCCCAAATCTCCTTAAGCTGATAAGCAATGTCAGCAAAGTCTCAGGATACAAAATCAACATGCAAAAATCACAAGCATTCCTATATACCAATAACAGTCAAACAGAGAGCCAAATCATGAGTGAACTCCCATTCACAATTGCCGCAAAGAGAATAAAATACCTAGGAATCCAACTTACAAGGGATGTGAAGCATCTCTTCAAGGAGAACTACAAGCCACTGCTCAACAAAATACAAGGGGACACAAACAAATGGAAGAATGTTCCATGCTCATGGATAGGCAGAATCAACATCATGAAAATGGCCATACTGCCCAAGATAATTTCTAGATTCTATGCCATCCCCATCAAGCACCAATAAGTTTTTCACAGAATTGGAAAAAACTACTTTAAAGTTCATATAGAACCGAAACAGAGCCCGGATTGTCAAGATAATCCTAAGCAAAAAGAACAAAGCTGGAGGCATCACACTATCTGACTTCAAACTCTACTACAAGGCTGCAGTAACCAAAACAGCATGGTACTGGTACCAAAACAGAGATATAGACCAATGGAATATAACAGAGCCCTCAGAAATAATACCACATATCTACAACAATCTGATCTTTGACAAACCTGACAAAAACAAGAAATGGAGAAAGGATTCCCTATTTAATAAATGGTGCTGGGAAAACTGGCTAGCCATATGTAGAAAGCTGAAACTGGATCCCTTCCTTACACCTTATACAAAAATTAATTGAAGATGGCTTAAAGACTTAAATGTTAGACCTAAAACTATACAAACCCTAGAAGAAAACCTAGGCAATACCATCTGGGACATAGGCATGGACAAGAACTTTATGACTAAAACACCAAAAGCAATGGCAACAAAAGCCAAAATTGACAAATGGGATCTAATTAAACTAAAGAGCTTCTGCATGGCAAAAGAAACTACCATCGGAGTGAACAGGCAACCTACTGAATGGGAGAAAAATTTTGCAATCTACGCACCTGACAAAGGGCTAATATCCAGAATCTACAAAGAACTCAAACAAATTTATAAGAAAAATCAAACAACCCCATCAAAAAGTGGGCAAAGGGTATGAACAGACACTTCTCAAAAGAAGACATGCATGTATCCAACAGACACATAAAAATATGCTCATCATCACTGGTCGTCAGAAAAATACAAATCAAAACCACAATGAGATATCATCTTATGCCGGTTAAAATGGCAATCATTAAAATGTCAGGAAGCAACAGATTCTGGAGAGGATGTGGAGAAATAGGAATGCTTTTACACTGTTGGTGGGAGTGTAATTAGTTCAACCATTCTGGAAGACAGTGTGGCGATCCCTCAAGGATCTAGAACTAGAAATACCATTTGACCCAGCGATCCCATTACTTGGAATGTACCCAAGGGATTGTAAATCATACTACTATAAAGACACATGCACACGTATGTTCACTGCGGCACTATTCACAATAGCAAAGATTTGGAAGCAACCCAAGCATCCATCAATGATAGACTAGATTAAGAAAATGTGGCACATATACACCATGGAATACTATGCAGCCATAAAAAAGGATGAGTTCATGTCCTTTGCAGGGACATGGATGAAACTGGAAACCATCATTCTCAGCAAACTATCACAAGGACAGAAAACCAAACACCGCATGTTCTCACTCATAGGTGGGAACTGAACAATGAGAATACTTGGACACAGGGAAGTGAAGATCACACACCAGGGCCTGTCAGGGAGTGGTGGCCTGTGGAGGGATAGCATTAGGAGAAATACCTAATGTAAATGATGAGCTGATGGGTGCAGCAAACCAACATGGCACATGTATAGTTATGTAACAAACCTGCATATTGTGCATACGTGCCCCAGAACTTAAAGTATGATAAAAAAAAAATAAGATTTGGTAATAGTGTACAGGACACATACAAATAAATTCTCATTTTAAAGAGCTCTTCTTCCCATGTCAATATAGATTATTCTTTGTGGGATAGATTTTTAAGCATTTTTATATTCAAATTCTTTTCCTTTCATCTTTTTAGCTAATTTAAACCTTACTGACTGTAATAGGGACTAATTATAAGTAAATATCAGAATGTTTAGTCTAAATATGTCTCTGAATGTTATAGATTAAAATTACAGTTAATTTATAAAGTCATCTATAATCTGTCATAAAATCACATGTTAAAAACTCCTAGAGGCATTATTTGGAGTTATAACATTTTTCTTAATAAAAATTTGAAGGAATCATAAATATAATTTATAGCAAAAGATTCTGTTCACATATTGAATACATTATAAAAACCTTAAAGAATCAATTTAAAATTCTTCCTCTTCCTAGTTAAATAAAATACCATGCTTCAATACTCAAAAAAGAATGTTCACAAGGCCAGTAACTCAACATGACATTTTATCTGTACCTGGCTGCACCTCACATTTGCCTCCTCTAAACCATGTTTAGTGTTGACTCAATTGAAAAGAACAAATCATGGAGGTAGAGATTATATTCAATATCTCAGAATTTAGGTTAGAAGATGAAATTTCAAGTTACCTGAATGTGAACAGCTCTGGAGTGTCAAAGGTATCCAATGGGCCGGGCGCGGTGGCTCACGCCTGTAATCCCAGCACTTTGGGAAGCCGAGACGGGCGGATCACGAGGTCAGGAGATCGAGACCATCCTGGCTAACACAGTGAAACCCCGTCTCTACTAAAAAATAAAAAAAACTAGCCGGGCGAGGTGGCGGGCGCCTGTAGTCCCAGCTACTTGGGAGGCTGAGGCAGGAGAATGGCGTAAACCCAGGAGGCGGGGCTTGCAGTGAGCTGATATCCGGCCATTGCACTCCAGCCTGGGCGGCAGAGCGAGACTCCATCTCAAAAAAAAAAAAAAAAGTATCCAATGAAGGCAAACTTATATATTGTATAAGAGCATAGTGACCTATAGAGGGGAAAAGGTAAACTGTTAATGAGAAGAAACAACCTTCCATATATACAGATTACACACCAAATATGAAGTACTACACATAAAAATGGAAGAAGGAGCATTTCGGTGGTTTTCCTCAAAGCACAGTGATTACAATGTTAACTTGTCAAATAAGAGAAAAAATAGGATTAGATAATAAAAACAGTATACTCCTTAATAAGGAATGTGATAATGCACAAATAACCTGAATGAAAAAGTAAGCCCTGGTAGATAGACAGTTTAAAAGAGAGCATAGCATAGTCTTGAGAAAGTTAAATTTGGAGCTTGTACTGATTCATACTAAATTTTCTTTAAAGTATCAGACTACAGTTACTACATGAATAGCTGTTAAAAAAATTGTAGATTTTAGTGATGATATAGATTCTAAATGAGCCTGTTGCTATGAATATAATAAACGTAGCAAAGTTGATTTAGTGACTGAATGACAGTAATGCTTCTTTATCACAGTGCTGTTTGTTGACGCAAATTAGAGAAAATGTATTTAGAGTGCTTTCAGTGGTTAGCATTTATTTAAAGATTATTACTTTAATCTATAAATGAAAGATGGGTGATACCTGAAACAGACTTAAAATATACCTACATATTATATTTCTTTAAGAAAGAAAGTTCAAATGTAATTTTATGCATAGTTGACTATTAATAAGCGTGTTAATAATTTTCTACATTTTTTTTTATTATACTTTAAGTTCTAGGGTACATGTGCATAACGTGCAGGTTTGTTACATATGTATACTTATGCCATGTTGGTGTGCTGCACCCATCAACTCGTCAGCACCCATCAATTCATCATTTATATCCCATATTTGTCAAGATAAAATAAATTATGATTCAGTAACAAATAAACCTCCATCCGTCAGCAATTTCATACAACAGGGTTTATACTGACTTATTAAAAGTCCAATGGGGTAGGTTTGGCGCGATGGCTCACTGCCTGTAATCCCAGCACTTCGGGAGGCCCAGGCAGGTGGATCACGAGGTCAGGAGATCGAGACCATCCTGGCTAGCACAGTCAAACCCCGTCTCTACTAAAAGTACAAAAAAATTAGCCGGGCATGATGGCGGGCGCCTGTACTCCCAGCTACTCAGGAGGCTGAAGCAGGAGAATGGCATAAACCCGAGAAGTGGAACTTGCAGTGAGCAGAGATCGTGCCACTGCACTCCAACCTGGGTGACACAGCAAGACTCCGTCACACAACAAAACAAAACATAAGTCCAATGGGACATCCAGGGCTATTTTCTTTCATCCAGTGATTCAGGGAACTGGGCTGGGAGGTATGGAGAGTATATGGATATTCTGTGAATCCTAAATATCTCTAGAACATAATCATATTTTGAAAGCCCAAGTTTCAAAGAGAATTTTTTTGATTACTAATCTGGAAGCCTAAGTATAGATGCATTGATTTATGTATCTTGTCAGTGAGTGTTATTGAGTGTTTACTGTGTTTTAGACATGACAAGACACATAAAAGCTCAGCAAAAAGGACATTTTACTTGTTCTAAGAAAGCTTACAGTATTGGGTATTCTTTTGGGGGAGAGAATATGAGTGAATAATCAAAGAATCCCACAAAAAATACAATTCCAAATTGCAATAAATGTTATTTAATAGCAATGAGGATCTGTGTAAACATGCAGTAGTGCTTCTATTCTGACATGTAAAAACAACTACAAAAATGTGCATTTGTATAAAAGCTCAAGAATGAGTGGGAGATGTATGTTATCATGAAGGACCAGAAAGTCTTGAGAAAAGTGTGAATAGAACCCTTTAAAGGTTAACTGAATAAGGGGCAGAGCAAGATGGCCGAATAGGAACAGCTCCAGTCTCCAACTCCCAGCGCGAGTGACACAGAAGACCGGTGATTTCTGCATTTTCAACTGAGGTACTGGGGTCATCTCACTAGGGAGTGCCGGACAATCGGTGCTGGTCAGCTGCTGCAGCCTGACCAGCGAGAGCTGAAGCAGGGCGAGGCATCGCCTCACCTGGAAGTGCAAGGGGGAAGGGAATCCGTTTTCCTAGCCAGGGGAATTGAGACACACAACACCTGGAAAATCGGGTAACTCCCACCCCAATACTGAGCTTTAAGCAGACAGGCACACCAGGAGAATATATCCCACACCTGGCCGGGAGGGTCCCACGCCCACTGGAGCCTCCCTCACTCTAACACAGCAGTCTGCGGCCATCTATCCGCAAGGCAGCAGCGAGGCTGGGGGAGGGGTGCCCGCCATTGCTGAGGCTTAAGTAGGTAAACAAAGCTGCTGGGAAGCTTGAACTGGGTGGAGCTCACAGCAGCTCAAGGAAGACTGCCTGTCTCTGTAGTCTCCACCTCTGGGGACAACGCACAGCTGAAGACCAACAGGGGAAGCAGCGGGGGCCGGTGCAGACGCGAATAACTCTGTCTGTCAGCTTTGGGGAGAGCCGTGGATCTCCCAACGCGGAGGTTGAGATCTGATAACAGACAGACTGCCTGCTCAGGTCGGTCCCTGACCCCTGAGTAGCCTCACTGGGAGACATCCCCCACTAGGGGCAGTCTGACACCCAACATCTCACAGGGTGGAGTACACCCCTGAGAGGAAACTTCCAAAGGAAGAATCAGACAGGTACACTCGCTGTTCAGCAATATTCTATCTTCGGCAACCTCTGCTGCTGATACCCAGGCAAACAAGGTCTGGAGTGGACCTCAAGCAGTCTCCAACAGACCAACAGACAGTCCTTCTGACTGTCAGAAGGAAAACTATCAAACAGGAAGGACACCTATACCAAAACTCCATCAGTACGTCACCATCATCAAAGACAAGAGACAGATAAAACCACAAAGATGGGGAAGAAGCAAGGCAGAAAAGCTGGAAATTTAAAAAATAAGAGCGCATCTCCCCCTGCAAAGGAGTGCAGCCCATTGCCAGCAACGGATCAAAACTGGTCAGAGAATGACTTGGACGAGATGAGAGAAGAAGGCTTCAGTCCATCAAACTTATCAGAGCTAAAGGAGGAATTACGTACCCAGCGCAAAGAAACTAAAAATCTTGAAAAAAGAGTGCAAGAATTGACAGCTAGACTAATTAATGCAGAGAAGATCATAAACGAAATGACAGAGATGAAAACCATGACACGAGAAATACGTGACAAGTGCACAAGCTTCAGTAAACGACTCGATCAACTGGAAGAAAGAGTATCAGCGATTGAGGATCAAATGAATGAAATGAAGCGAGAAGAGAAACCAAAAGAAAAAAGAAGAAAAAGAAATGAACAAAGCCTGCAAGAAGTATGGAATTATGCAAAAAGACCAAATCTACATCTGATTGGGGTGCCTGAAAGTGAGGGGGAAAATGGAACCAAGTTGGAAAACACTCTTCAGGATATCATCCAGGAGAACTTCCCCAACCTAGTAGGGCAGGCCAACATTCAAATTCAGGAAATACAGAGAATGCCACAAAGATACTCCTCGAGAAGAGCAACTCCAAGACACATAATTGCCAGATTCACCAAAGTTGAAATGAAGGAAAAAATCTTAAGGGCAGCCAGAGAGAAAGGTCGGGTTACCCACAAAGGGAAGCCCATCAGACTAACAGCAGATCTCTCGGCAGAAACTCTACAAGCCAGAAGAGAGTGGGGGCCAATATTCAACGTTCTTAAAGAAAAGAATTTTCAACGCAGAATTTCATATCCAGCCAAACTAAGTTTCATCAGTGAAGAAGAAATAAAATCCTTTACAGATAAGCAAATGCTTAGAGATTTTGTCACCACCAGGCCTGCCTTACAAGAGACCCTGAAGGAAGCCCTAAACATGGAAAGGATCAACAAGTACCAGCCATTGCAAAAACATTCCAAAATGTAAAGACCATCGAGGCTAGGAAGAAACTGGATCAACTAACGAGCAAAATAACCAGTTAATATCATAATGACAGGATCAAGTTCACACATAACAATATTAACCTTCAATGTAAATGGACTAAATGCTCCAATTAAAAGACACAGACTGGCAAACTGGATAAAGAGTCAAGACCCATCAGTCTGCTGTATTCAGGAGACCCATCTCACATGCAGAGACATACATAGGCTCAAAATAAAGGGATGGAGGAAGATCTACCAAGCAAATGGAGAATAAAAAAAAAGCAGGGGTTGCAATCCTAGTCTCTGATAAAACAGACTTTAAACCATCAAAGATCAAAAGAGACAAAGAAGGGCATTACATAATGGTAAAGGGATCAATTCAACAGGAAGAGCTAACTCTCCTAAATATATATGCACCCAATACAGGAGCACCCAGTTTGATCAAGCAAGTCCTTAGAGACTTACAAAGAGACTTAGACTCCCATACAATAATAATGGGAGACTTCAACACTCCACTGTCAACATTAGACAGATCAACGAGACAGAAAGTTAACAAGGATATCCAGGAATTGAACTCATCTCTGCACCAAGCGGACCTAATAGACATCTACAGAACTCTCCACCCCAAATCAACAGAATATACATTCTTCTCAGTGCCACATCGCACTTATTCCAAAATTGACCACATAATTGGAAGTAAAGCACTCCTCAGCAAATGTAAAAGAACAGAAATTATAACAAACTGTCTCTCAGACCACAGTGCAATCAAACTAGAACTCAGGACTAAGAAACTCAATCAAAACCGCTCAACTACATGGAAACTGAACAACCTGCTCCTGAATGACTACTGGGTACATAACAAAATGAAAGCACAAATAAAGATGTTCTTTGAAACCAATGAGAACGAAGATACAACATACCAGAATCTCTGGGACACATTGAAAGCAGTGTGTAGAGGGAAATTTATAGCACTAAATGCCCACAAGAGAAAGCAGGAAAGATCTAAAATGGACACTCTAACATCACAATTAAAGAACTAGAGAGGCAAGAGCAAACACATTCAAAAGCTAGCAGAAGGCAAGAAATAACTAAGATCAGAGCAGAACTGAAGGAGATAGAGACACAAAAAACCCTCCAAAAAATCAATGAATCCAGGAGTTGGTTTTTGAAAAGATCAACAAAATTGACAGACCGCTAGCAAGACTAATAAGGAAGAAAAGAGAGAGGAATCAAATAGAGGCAATAAAAAATGATAAAGGGGATATCACCACCGACCCCACAGAAATACAAACAACCATCAGAGAATACTATAAACGCCTCTATGCAAATCAACTAGAAAATCTAGAAGAAATGGATAATTTCCTGGACACTTACTATCTCCCAAGACTAAACCAGGAAGAAGTTGAATCCCTGAATAGACCAATAGCGGGCTATGAAATTGAGGCAACAATTAATTGCCTACCCACCAAAAAAAGTCCAGGACCAGATGGATTCACAGCTGAATTCTACCAGAGGTACAAGGAGGAGCTGGTACCATTCCTTCTGAAACTATTGCAATCAATAGAAAAAGAGGGAATCCTCCCTAACTCATTTTATGAGGCCAACATCATCCTGATACCAAAGCCTGGCAGAGACACAACAAAAAAAGAGAATTTTAGACCAATATCCCTGATGAACATCGATGCAAAAATTCTCAATAAAATACTGGCAAACCGGATTCAGCAGCACATCAAAAAGCTTATCCACCATGATCAAGTGGGCTTCATCCCTGGGATGCAAGGCTGGTTCAACATTCGCAAATCAATAAACGTAATCCAGCATATAAACAGAACCAAAGACAAGAACCACATGATTATCTCAATAGATGCAGAAAAGGCTTTTGACAAAATTCAACAGCCCTTCATGCTAAAAACGCTCAATAAATTCGGTATTGATGGAACGTACCTCAAAATATTAAGAGCTATTTATGACAAACCCACAGCTAATATCATTCTGAATGGGCAAAAACTTGAAAAATTCCCTTTGAAATCTGGCACAAGACAGGGATGCCCTCTCTCACCACTCCTATTCAACATAGTCTTGGAAGTTCTGGCTAGGGCAATCAGGCAAGAGAAAGAAATCAAGGGTATCCAGTTAGGAAAAGAAGAAGTCAAATTGTCCCTGTTTGCAGATGACATGATTGTATATTTAGAAAACCCCATTGTCTCAGCCCAAAATCTCCTTAAGCTGATAAGCAACTTCAGCAAAGTCTCAGGATACAAAATTAATGTGCAAAAATCACAAGCATTCTTATACACCAGTAACAGACAAGCAGAGAGCCAAATCAGGAATGAACTTCCATTCACAATTGCTTCAAAGAGAATAAAATACCTAGGAATCCAGCTTACAAGGGATGTAAAGGACCTCTTCAAGGAGAACTACAAGCCACTGCTCAGTGAAATCAAAGAGGACACAAACAAATGGAAGAACATACCATGCTCATGGATAGGAAGAATCAATATTGTGAAAATGGCCATACTGCCCAAGGTTATTTATAGATTCAATGCCATCCCCATCAAGCTACCAATGAGTTTCTTCACAGAATTGGAAAAAACTGCTTTAAAGTTCATATGGAACCAAAAAAGAGCCCACATTGCCAAGACAATCCCAAGTCAAAAGGACAAAGCTGGAGGCGTCACACTACCTGACTTCAAACTATACTAAAAGGCTACAGTAACCAAAACAGCATGGTACTGGTACCAAAACAGAGATATAGACCAATGGAACAGAACAGAGTCCTCAGAAATAATACCACACATCTACAGCCATCTGATCTTTGACAAACCTGAGAGAAACAAGAAATGGGGAAAGGATTCCCTATTTAATACATGGTGCTGGGAAAATTGGCTATACATAAGTAGAAAACTGAAACTGGATCCTTTCCTTACCCCTTATACGAAGATTAATTCAAGATGGATTAGAGACTTAAATGTTAGACCTAATACCATAAAAACCCTAGAAGAAAATCTAGGTAGTACCATTCAGGACATAGGCATGGGCAAGGACTTCATGTCTAAAACACCAAAAGCAACAGCAGCAAAAGCCAAAATTGACAAATGGGATCTAATTAAACTAAAGAGCTTTTGCACAGCAAAAGAAACTACCATCAGAGTGAACAGGCAACCTACAGAATGGGAGAAAATTTTTGCAACCTACTCATCTGACAAAGGGCTAATATCCAGAATCTACAAAGAACTCAAACAAATATACAAGAAAAAAACAAACAACCCCATCAAAAAGTGGGGAAAGGATTTGAACAGACATTTCTCAAAAGAAGACATTCATACAGCCAACAGACACATGAAAAAATGCTCATCATCACTCGCCATCAGAGAAATGCAAATCAAAACCACAATGAGATACCATCTCACACCAGTTAGAATGGCAATCATTAAGAAGTCAGGAAACAACAGGTTTTGGAGATGATGTGGAGAAATAGGAACGCTTTTACACTGTTGGTGGGATTGTAAACTAGTTCAACCATTATGGAAAACAGTATGGCAATTCCTCAGGGGTCTAGAACTAGATGTACCGTATGACCCAGCCATCCCACTGCTGGGTATATACCCAAAGGATTATAAATTATTCTACTACAAAGACACATGCACACGTATGTTTATTGCGGCACTATTCACAATAGCAAAGACTTGGAATCAACCCAAATGTCCATCTGTGACAGACTGGATTAAGAAAATGTGGCACATATACACCATGGAATACTATGGAGCCATAAAAAAGGATGAGTTTGCATCCTTTGTAGGTACATGGATGCAGGTGGAAACCATCATTCTTAGCAAACTATCACAAGAAGAGAAAACCAAACACCGCATGTTCTCACTCATAGGTGGGAACTGAACAATGAGATCACTTGGACTCTGGAAGGGGATCATCACACACTGGGGCCTATCATGGGGAGGAGGGAGGAGGGAGGGATTGCATTGGGGAGTTATACATGATATAAATGATGAATTGATGGGTGCTGACGAGTTGGTGGGTGCAGCACACCAATATGGCATAAGTATACATATGTAACAAACCTGCACATTATGCACATGTACCCTAGAACTTAAAGTATAATAAAAAATAAAAATAAAAATAAAAAAAATAAAGGTTAACTGAATAAATCTCATCTTATTAAGTGCATTTTAGTCCATCTGAAAGATGGTATATTTGAAAAGCAATAGACATTCAATTTTTTTGTGTGTATATATATACATAATATAGGTATATATGTGTGTGTGTGTGTATATATATACACACACACGCACACACACACACGTGTGTTTGGTTTTGATCGCTCTGCCTACAGTGAAATATACTGTGCTTAAAGTTAAGAGGCAAGTGTTTAGTTCAGGCAAGAAACTGACAATAGATTGGATGAGGCTGTTGGCAGTAGGAGATGGAGTTTTGGTTTCAATCGAAAAGAGGAAAAATAAAAACAGAAAGACTACATCTAGTTGTAGATATTTCATTTGTCATCTATTTTAGTAGGATACCTGGAAATAAAGGAATGCATGGAGTTACTAAGAAACAGGGAAGTGTGTATGTATTTGGAGGGGGCAATATATAATCTGAAATTAATTCTCTCTGTTCCTGACAATAGGACAATGAAAGTAGTAAATAGCTCTCAACTTTGTTTTTTTAAGCATCTGTGACCCACTAACTTAGGCAGCTTTATGGCTTCATTTAGTAATTTCTCTTGGTTTTCTACTAAAATAATTATCACTTTAAGTTTACATTTTTCTGCATTTTTTATCTGTGCTAATGTAGGAGACTGCAGAAATGGCCTCCATCTTCACTCACCTAGTAACCAGCTCCAATATCCATATCCTTTGCAATGAGTCTTTATAGCTATTCACATCACATGATGCATTCTCTTTCTTACCAGTTGAATCTGGTGAGGGCTTTTAACTTGTTTTACATAATAGGCAATTAGGAAATTGTGTATCAGTTCTGAGACTCCTGATTAGAAGGTGATGCATGATTCCATTCTCTCTCTCTTCCTCTTCTGCTCTCATTCTGAGATCAAAGCCTGGAGGTCATGCCCAAGGAGATACATTAAGAAGAACCAAGTCAGTCTAGTGTTTATTTCTAGCTGGGGCTCCAGACATGTGAAGGAGCCCACTGAAGATCAGTGAAGCTGAGTAACTGTTGAGAAGCAGACCACAGCTGCATGGATGGGCTCCAGTCAGCCAAGTTCAGTCAGCAGAATCACCCACCAAATACACAGACTTTTGAATAAAAATAGCTGTCTGTCATTACATCCCATGAAAGTGTTGTGATTGTTTAACATGCAACATTATTGTGATTATAGATAACTGAGAAAGTAATGATTCTTGCATGAGACAGCGTTCTCCAGAGAAACAGAACAGTTATCTATTGCTTTTAAATAAGTAACTGAATAGGTAAATGAATGTATGGATAAAGATGGATAGCTAGATAGATGACAGATAATACATAGATAGAAAGATAGATGATAGATAACACATAGATGATACATAGATGATAGATAGATGATACATAGACAGAAGATAGAAAGATAGATAGATAGACAGACAGACAGACAGATAGATAAAAAGACAGATAGATAAAGGGAGATTCAATAGGAGAATCAGCTCACATGATTTTGGAGGCTGAGAAATCCCACAATATGTTTTCTGAAAACTGGAGAAATAGTAAAGTCAGTGGTGTAATTCAATCTTAGTCCAAAGTTTTGAGAAGCAGGTGAGCTGATAATATAACTGAGGCTGAAGGTCTGACAATCAGGCTGGGAGTGCAGGGGGCATAGGGATAAGTCCCATGGTCTGAAGGTATGAGAATGTGGAGCTCTTGTATCCAAGAGCAGGAGAAGATGTATGTTTCAGCTCCAGAAGAGAGAGCAAATTCACCTTTCCTTCATCTTTCTATTCTGTTCAGGTCCTCAGAAAATTGGACGATGACTGCCTGCATTGGTGAGCAATCTTACTTTCTGTTATTGACTTAAATTCTAATCTTCTGGAAATGCCCTCACAGACAGAAGTCATGTTTTACCAACTATCTAGGTATGCTTTAATACAGTTACACTGACATAAAATTAACCATAACAATTCCTTAAAATTAAGGTATTTATGAACATGTCAGACTTTTAATGGCAAGGTCTGTGTTATACACTGCCATTTTTATGCCCCCAAAATATTAGAATGCTGGATAGAGAACAGAGTATCAAACCACGTGATTGATTATCTCATATGACAACAGAATTGTCTAAATTTTCCCTAATATTTTTTTTGTTTGTTTTTTGTTTTTGAGACAGAGTCTCGCCCTGTCACCCAGGCTGGAGTGCAAAGGCATGATCTCGGCTCACTGTAACCTCCACCTCCTGGGTCCAAACGATTCTCCTGCCTCAGCCTCCCAAGAGCTGGGACTACAGGTGAACACCACCATGCCCAGGTAATTTTTGTATTTTTGGTAGAGATGGGGTTTCACCATGTTGGCCAGACTGGTCTCAAACTCCTGATCATCATGATCCACCCACCTTGGTCCTCCCAAAGTGTTAGGATTACAGGCGTGAGCCACGACTCACAGCCCAAATTTCCCCTAAATTTTAAGGATTACAATTATTTACTCAATATTCTAGGCTTTCTGTTATAGTCGCTAGAATCGGCCTCTGAAAATGTTTACTGGAAGAATAAACGAATGAATGCAGACTTACTTATAGTGCCTGCTTTATATAGTTAATTGTGTGTCAGTGTGTTCTCCAATTTCCCAATTGAAATGAATAATGAAAATGATGTGTTGATATGTATTATTGACTGAATTGTGCCCTCTTCCGAAATTCAAATGTTCATGTGTTAATCCTCATGTGACAGCATTTATATATAGGGCTTTCAGGAGGTAATTAAGGTTAAATGAAGTCAAAAGGGTGGGATCCTAATATGAAAGGATTGGTGCCTCATAAGAAGAGGGTGAAAGAGTTTTCTCACTCTCTCTTCCCATGTTCAGGAACCAAAGAAAGTCCATATAAGAACGCAGCTAGAAGGAAGCTGTCTGCAAGCCAGGAAGAGAGCCCTCACCAGAAACCAAACCGTGTCAGAACTTTGATCTTGGACTTTTCAGCCTCTTTAAAAAAGAAAAAAAAAACTATGAGAAAATAAATTTACGCCGTTTAAACCACTCAATCTATACGATTTCATTATGACAATGAAAACAACTGAGAAGACTAAGGCATTGTGAAGAGAACAAAAAAAGGAAAACATACATCATTCTGAAAGAATTATATTGATGATAATATGATGTAAAAAGCTGAAGTTTAGTGGCAAGAAATGTATGAATGAGAGAAAAACATTTTTTTCTATTCTTTTTTTTTTTTTTTTTTAAACTGATGTTGAAAACAGAAACCTAAAAATGTAGAGCTTTATTTATGCGTTTTCTCTAAGTGACTGTCCTGGACACTGTCTTCAGAATTGTAATGGCCTCATGATCAGATCTTATTTAGGCCTACTTGAAAGAGTAGAATAGACACAGCCTGCTAGAGAGAAAATGAACTGTTTAAAACTTGGAAGAATAAGCACCAACATTTTGGTCTCTTCATGCTGCTGCTGGCTTTCTCTCTTAACTATATTTTGAGTCAAATTTACTTACTCTGTTCTTTTCATCTTCATTTATATTATTCTTTTTTCTTGCATGTGTATGAGTCCTTCTATTCAGAATTCTGCTCATTGCTCTACAAATAAGATTTTACAAATAAGACTAACGTTTATGGACACTGAAAACAACTAGGAAGTTGTGGGCACAAGATAATTGTTCAACATATAATGCTCTCATCTCTCTTCTCAAATATTTGTGGTTTATATCTTTAAAAAAGTAGTATTCTATGACATAGTCAATATGTACTTAACAGGAAAAAATGAACAAAGAGAATTAACATATGGAGTTGGAAATATAGAAATGTTCTTAGATATTGACTTAGAACCAACAGCATTGTGGTCAGACAGCTATGTGGGCAGAAGACAAAAACTAAATACTACATCAATTAGAGCTCCAAGAGTAAGGAGAGAACTAATATGAAACATGTTCCCAGGTTAAGGTCATATCAGCTTACTAATATGTAAAATTTAGATGGTAGTAATATTGTCCTGAAAAACATTAATATAAATTAATTTGATTGAATATAGAGTATTAGAACTAAAAATTATTAATTTTTTGATATATAGTATATGTTCCCAAAATAGTGCTTGGATTCAATACAAATACATTAATTTTTTTGTTGGGATTTGTTTTATTTTCAAAAATATGGGTTTATATTTAAAGATTTTAATGTAAGTTTTTCCACTTAAAATACACCAGAGATACACTCTCAATCAACATATATTAGATATAAATTTAATCTATCATCTTTTAATAGTTTTTAGTTCTATAAAAATGAATTTAATGTATATGCAACCTTTTTTACTTGAATGTCAATATAGTTACTAGATTTTTTTTTCTATTAACTGTAGGTCATGCCTATATCTCTCAATTGTTGGTATGATTATATTAGTAAAATATTTCACAGAAGAAAAGTCTTCATTCCCAAAGCACATATATTTTAAATTTTAATAAATTCTACCAGATTACTTTCTAAAGTGTTCTAATTTACATTCTTGCCAACAGTGTGTAAGAATATCTATTCCTGTATACTTTTCAGTGCAAAGATGACAAATGATATTTCATTGTGGGTTTAATTTGCATTTTCCTGACTTCTAGTAATGCTAAATGTCTTACAATATGTTTATTGCCCTTTTGCATTTTCTATCCTGTAAATTATTCGTTCGTATTATTTACTGTTTTACTATTAAGTTGTTTTACTTATAAATTTATAGGAGCTATTTGCATTAAGTTAAAATGGTACTTTGTATTGCTCTGTCATATACATTAATGATATTTTCTTCCTGTGACCTATCATTTGTATTTTGAAATTATGTTCAGTGTTTTTTGTTTATTTGTTTACCATATGAACACTTACATTTTAATTTAATTGTTTATTTTATTTCTTTATATATATTTGGTTATATGTCCTCCTTACCAGGAAAGGTAATCTAGTGTTCATTAATTTTGACTGTGTATTAGTCTATTTTTCACACTACTATAAAGAACTACCCGAGACTGGGCAATTTATAAATAAAAGAGTTTTAATTGACTTACAGTTTCGCATGGCGGGGGAAGTCTCAGCAAACTTACAGTCATGGAGGAAGGCGAAGGAGAAGCAAACACCTTCTTCACAAGGTGGCAGGAGAGAAAAAGTGAAGGGGGAACTGCCACACACTTTTAAACTATCAGATATTGTGAGAACTCACTCACTATCAGGAGAACAGCATGGGGGAGACTGCCCCCCATGATCCATTCACCTCCCACCAGGTTCCTCTACTGACACTTGGGGATTACAATTCGACATGAGATTTGGGTGGGGACACAGAGTCAAACCATATCAGATTGTTTATATTTCTGTCACAAACTAGATAGACTAAGAGATATTAACCCTTTTCCATCCCAAGATGGTGGCTAAATCTTTACATTTTCTTCCTTCTTATGTTGCAAATGAGTTTTGCATTATAGTACCAAGAGATGAAATTGCATAGAAATAGAACTCATTCAGATTTTGCTGTGGACCAGTCTAAAGGAAAATGTCATAGGATAATATTATGTCAATAAGACACCATCTAATTAGACTATTAAAGATTTTCCTCTGTGTGTCAAAGAAGTAAGCTACAATGTTTTGAGAGGGCCACATGAATAGGACAAGAGGGTGGCCTCTAGGAATTGATGGTGACTCCAGTTGACAGTCAGCAAGAAAATAGGGACCTCAGTTATTTAGCCTCAATCAACTGAATACTGCCAATAACCCGAATGTACTTGGAAGAAAATCCCAAACTGCAGATGAGAATTCAGCTTGGCCAACATTATCTTAGTGAGACCCCATGCAGAGGACCAGTTTAGCCATGCGTGAACACTTGACGCTGGAAACTGAGATGAGAAATTTGTAGATTTGTGCTAAATTGTTATATAGTAAGAGAAACTAATGTATAGGTTCTCACTTTTTAAGACCCTAGGAAAGAAGCAGTTCTTTTCTTCTTCCAGTTACTGACTTTACATTTTCTACCACTTTGAGTAGGATTACCAAGAAATTATTTGATTTATAGAAATAAGGAAACTTAGCATTTCTTAAATGTGAATATTTATAATAATACCTGTTCTCATCCTAAATATAATAAAATATTTTTATCTTTTAAAATTTTTATAGATTTACAATAAAATAATTATAAAATGCAAAGTATCTGCTTTGTTCAAAATTCTAAATGCATACCTAGCAGCAAATGATTGCGCTTCTCCATACTGTAGTTCCTTTATTGATAAAAGCAAACTGGTTGGAAGAATAACTGACTTACCTGTAACAATGCTTACAACAGTTCCAGGTATAATATGAACTTTCAATAATTATTAGCTATAATGGCAATATTCTTATTGTTATTCTCTTGTTAAAATATCTAATCTGTATTGAACTTGTTTGGAATACTTTGCAAAATATGGATATAATGGATATAAATTGTTGTCTTACAGATGAATAATCTGCTGGCTCATTTAAATTTCCTGTGTATTTAAGTTCTTGCTTTAACTGTATTGCTGCATTTTCATTTATATCTTAATTGGACCTAGTTCTAGACTCTCTTCCACATACCTATTTGCCTACCTCTCCACAGATACTATGCAGGTTTTTATTTTGTTGACTTATACTTAACTCTTAATTTCGAATATGAAAAATTTGGACTTGCTATTTCACTTTTCCTTTTCTTTTTCTTTCTTTCTTTCTTTCTTTCTTTCTTTCTTTCTTTCTTTTTTTTTTTTTTTTTGAGACAGAGTCTTGCTCTGTCACACAGACTGGAATGCAATGCAGTGGTACAATCTCTGCTCACTGCATCTTGCCTCAGCCTCCCAAGTAGCTGGGATTACAGGCATGCACCACCAGGCCCCGTTAATTTTTGTATTTTTAGTAGAGATGGAGTTCCACCATGTTGTCCAGGTTCGTCATGAATTCCTGACCTCAAGTAATCCATCCACCTCAGGCCTCCCAAAGTGTTGGGATTACAGGTGTGAGCCACTGCACCTGGCCCACTTTTTCAAGATTTTTTTTTTTTTTTTTTTGGTCTACATTTATTTTCCCCATAAATTTTAGAAACATTTAATCAAGCTTAAAAATAAAATTTTGAGTAATTTATCACTATTTTTTTCTATTTTCTTTTGGTATTTTAATGGTAATAAGTCTTCCCTTCCTGGAAAAAGGTTTATCTGCCATTTGTTCAGAACTAAAAAAAATAAAAAATAAAAAATAAATAAAGGATGTTCCTCTATGGGACTCTGCACCCTACTGCTTTCTCAGTGTCTAGGTTTCTGATAAATTTGACTCCACCCCAGGATCTAGGAATGCAGTATGTTACCTAGACTTTACTTTGGCCACAATGACTGCCTAGTGATGGACACTTCACCTGAAGTGGGCCTATCAGGTTTCATTGAACTTCAAAACTGAAGATGTGCTTTTTTTCTTGTTGAGTTGTTTGATGTCCTTGCAGATTCTGGATATTAGCCCTTTGTTAGATGGATTGTTTGCAAATATTTTCTCTCATTCTGTAGATTGTTTGTTTACTCAGCTGATTGTTTCTTTTGCTGTGCAGAAGCCTTTTAGTTTAATTAAGTACCATTTGTCTACTTTTGTTTTTGTTGCATTTCCTTTTGAGGACTTAGTCATAATTTTTTTGTCTAGACCAATGTTCACAAGAGTTTTTTTCTAAGTTTTCTTACAGAATGTTTATACTTTCAGACCTTACATTTAAGTCTTTACACTATCTGAGTTAACTTTTGAACATAGTGAGAGAGAGGGGTCCAGTTTTGTTTTTTCCGCATGTGGATATCCAATTTTCCCAGCACCATTTACTAAAGAGGGTGTCCTTTCCCTATTGTATGTTCTTGGTACCTTTGTCAAATATCATTTGACTGTAGGAATGTGGCTTTATTTCTGGGTTCTCTATTCTTCTCTGTTGATCCATGTGTCTATTACCAACACCATGTTGTTTTGGGTACTATAGCCTTGTAGTATGTTTGAAGTTAGGTAATATGATATCTCCAACTGTATTCTTTTTGCTTAGAACAGCTTTGGATATTTGGGTGCTTTCTGGTTCCATATGAATTTTGGGATTGTTATTTCTAAATCTGTGAAGAATGATGTTGGTAATATGATAGGAATTGCATTGAATCTATAGATCGTTTCAGGCAGTATGATCATTTTATTGATATTAATTTTTCAAATGCATAAACATAGGCTGCTTTTCCATTTGTTTGTGAAATCTATGATTTTTTTTTTTTACCTCCTTGGTTAAATACAGTTATAAGTATTTCTGTAGGTATTGTAATGGGATTGGATTATTAATTTGGTTCTCAACTTGACTGTAATTGATATATAGAAATGCTACTGAATTTTGTATGTTAATTTTGTATCCTGAATCTTTACTGAAGTAATTTATCAAATCTAGGAGTCTTTTGGGAGACTCTTTAGTGCTCTCCATTTATAAGATTATATCAGTAAACAGAGAAAATTTGACTTTCTCTTTTCCAATTTGGATGCCTTTTATTTCTTTCTCTTGCTTGATTGCTATGACTAGGACTTCTTGTACTATGTTAAGTGGAAGTGGTTAAAGTAGGCATGCTTGCCTTGTTCCAGTTCTAAGGTGAAACGGTGACAACTTTGCCCTATTTAGTATACTCTTGGCTATGGGTTTGTCATATATGCCTTTTATTATTCTGAGGTATGTTCCTTCTATAGCTAGTTTGCTAAAAGTATGTATCATGAAGGGATGCTGGATTTTATTGAATACTTTTTCTTTATCTACTGATAAAATCATATCGTTTTTGCTTTTGATTCTGTGTAGGTGGTGCATCACACTTATTGATTTGCATATGTTGAATCAACCTTGCTTCCCTGGAATAAAATCCACTCAATTATCGCATGTTATCTCTTTGATGTGCTGTTAAATTTGTTTTGCTAGTGTTTGTTGAAGATTTTTACATCTGTGTTCATCAAAGATATTCATTTGTAGTTTTCTTATTTTGCTGTGTCCTTGCCTAGCGTTAGTACCAGGGGGATGCTGTCTTTGTAGAATGAATTAGGGAGGATTCTTCCTCCTGGGTTGTGGAGAACAGTTTAAGTGGGATTGGTATCAGTTCTTTCTTACACATCTGGTAGAATTCAGCTGTGAATACAACTATTTATTACTGATGCAATTTCACCAATAGCTATTTGTCTGTTCAGGTTTTCAATTTCTTCCTGGTTTAAACTTGAGAGTTTGTATGTTTCCAGAAATATTTTCCATATCTTCTAAGTTTTCCAGTTTCTGCACATAGAGATGCTCAGTTTCTGATGCTCTTTTGTATTTCTGTTGTGTCAGTTGTAATGACGCCTTTAAAAAGTTGCAAAGGATATGAACAGACATTTTTCAGAAAGAGACATAAAAGTTTCCAAAAACATATGGATAAAATGCTCCACATCACTAATTACCAGATAAATGCAAATTAAAACCACAATGAGATACCATTTTACACCAGTAAAAATGGCTATTATTAAAAGTCAAAAAAAAAATGTTGATGAGGATGTGGAAAAAGAAATGCTTATATACTGTTTGTGGGAATGTAAATTAGTACAGCCTAAACAGTATGAAAGTTTCTCAAATAAATAAAAATTGAACTACAGTTTGATTCAGCAATTTCATTACTGAGTATTTATCCAAAAGAAAATAATTCATTTCATCAAAAGACACTTTCACTCATATGTTTATTACAGCACTATTAATAATAGCAAAGTCATGAAATGAATGTATTTATCATAATTGGATAGAAAATGTGGTTTAAAGAGAAAAACAACCCCATTAAAATGTGGGCAAAGGACATAAATTGACACTTTTCAAAAGGAGACATACATGCAGCCAACAAGCATATAAAAAAATTCACCATCACTGATCATTAGAGAAATGTAAATCAAAACTACGATGAGATACCATCTCACACCAGTCAGAATGGCTATTACAACAGTCAGAAACAAAACAAAACAGATGCTGGCAAAGTTGCAGAGAAAAAGGAACATTTATATTCAGTTGGTGGGAGTGTAAATTAGTTCAACCGTTGTGGAAAGAAGGATGGCGATTCCTCAAATACTGAAAGGAGAACTACCATCTGACTCAGCAATCCCATTATCAGGTATATATCCAGAGGAATATAAATCATTTTACCATAAAGACACATGCACATGAATGTTCTCTGCAGCACTTTTCACAGTATTGCAGACAAAGAATCAATCTAAATGCCCATCAATGACAGATTGGATAAAGAAAATGTCATACAACACGGAATATTATGCAGTTATAAAAAAGAATGCAATCATATCTGTTGTGAGAACATGGATAGAACTGGAGGTTATTATGCTTAGTAAAGTAATGCAGGAAGAGGAAACCAAATACCACACATTCTTACTTAGAACTAAAAGCTAAATAATGAGAACTCATGAACACAAGGAAACAATGGACACTGGGGTCTCATTGAGGGTGGAGGGTGGGAGGAAGGAGAAGAGCAGAAAAAATAACTACTGGGTACTGGGCTTAATAGCCGGGTAACGAAATAATCTTTACCACGAACCCCCATGGCACAAGTTTACCTATATAACAAACCTTCAACAGTACCCTGGAACCTAAAATTATATATATATATTCTCACAGAATACTACTTAGCCATGAAAAAGAATGAAATCATGACTTTTAAACCAATATGGATGAAACTGGAGGCCATTATCCTTAATGAAATGACTCAGAAACAGAAAGTCAAAAGCCATATGTTCTCACTTATATGTGGGAGCTGAACAATAAGTAAACACATACAGAGTAGAATAAGAGGCATTGGAGTTTCCCAGATACAAGAGTATGGAATGAGAGTAAGGGATGAAATACTACCATTTGGGTACAATTACACTATTTGGGTAATGACTACACTGAAAGCCCAGACTGTACCAGTGTGCAATATATCTATGTAGTACAATTGTCCTTATGGACCTAAATCCATTAAAACACACACACACACACAAAACCCTGAGGATGTGTAATGCTGGAGCTGATGTTACCAGTGTCACTCTGTAGAATTATTTTACAGCCAAGTTTGGAAAACCTAATGAACTCAAATGAATATTGTTTATAACTCAAATTAGATTGGCAAAATGGATGGATGCTTTACAATTGCTTTTTATTTGTTTTTAAGTGATAATATAATAGGATATTCTTTACTCTGCTCTTTTCATCATACCTCAAAATTCAAGCTTTGGTTCTTGTTCAGTTCTATCCCACTAATTACACAGAATTCTACCTCCCCCTGAAGTCTTATGCTGTCTAGATATTAGAAGGAGAGAGTCCACATTTGGTTATAAAAATGAGACAGAGAAGAATTTAAGTTTGGCATGGGTGGGCTTCATTTCTGATGGACAGGAAATAGGCAAGTTAAGATTGCAGGGGCATCTTCTTTGGGCATATATGGGGAGTCACATGGCAAATGTTCTGGGAGCAAATAATGGGAAATTCGCAGTCAAGTGAAGACTGGTGCATTTGTGAATGCTCACATGAACCATTTTAATTCTGGGAAAAGTTCTCTGGATTTATTCACATGATAGCTGGCCCTCTCTACTCTTAGGCTAATTTTGTATTAACAGTTATGTTTCCCAGTTGAGAACTACTGATATTAATGTAGATCACTTCTTCTTCTCAGTAATCTGTTCCTCTCTCATATTTATTTCTCCATGCTTTACTCACGAAATATCTATTCTTTATTTTTTCTTCTGTTAAAATAGACTATTACTATGTTGTGCTTTGTTTTTTATAGACCTGGATAGCTTATTAAAACAATGGCTTCAAATCATTAATGAGTAAAAAAATAGTTTGTCTTTCCTTGAAGATATAAATAGTGTTTGCAGTCTGTTAAGAGGTGAGAAGAAAATGCCATCTTTTTAATTTAAATATAAATGGGAATAATAGTACTATACTTTGCTTTACACAAAACCAAAAACGCTGAATACTCTTTGTCAGCTAAATTAGCAATAGTCAACTAAAAGCAAAATAAAGTGTAGCCACAAATTTGTCGTGACAAAAAAATTATGTGATTCTCAAAAAACAGAGAATTTAGCAAGAAAGGTCCAAGGAATATGTAAAGAGGGATATATATTTTTATCCATTTTCAAAAAATAGTAACGTAGAGTCCAGAAAGTCAGCTACCTAGAAGCTATTGCTCTTATTATTATAAACTCTGTAAAGCAGGAAAAGATATGAAATTAAACAGATTGCTGTAGATTATACAGAGCTGGTCAGAATTGAACATATATTACTGTTATCTTAAAATCTCTTGTTGTTTGCAGCTTCATAATGCCTTTTCTACTATGTTGACTTTTCTCTAAATGGTGATATCCATCCCATGTTCTCTCCATGTTCTGAAAAATTTTAGGGATCTCTGATGCTGAACATTTCCACTGTATATGTATGTCTTTGTTGTTCAATTTATTATCTTTTTAAAATTTTTTTATTGTGCTTTAAGTTCTAGGGTATATGTGCATAATGTGCAGGTTTGTTACATATGTATACTTGTGCCATGTTGGTGTGCTGCAACCATCAACTCGTCAGCACCCATCAACTTGTCATTTACATCAGGTATAACTCCCAGTACAGTCCCTCCCTTCTCCCCCCTCCCCATAATAGGCCCTGGTGTGTAATGTTCCCCTTCCTGAGTCCAAGTGATCTCATTGTTCAGTTCCCACCTATGAGTGAGAACATGTGGTGTTTGGTTTTCTATTCTTGCAATAGTTTGCTGAAAATGATGGTTTCCAACTGTATTCATGTCCCCACAAAGGACATAAACTCATCCTTTTTATGGCTGCATAGTATTCCATGGTGTATATGTGCCACATTTTCTTAATCCAGTCTGTCACAGATGGACATTTGGGTTGATTCCAAGTCTTTGCTATTGTGAATAGTGCCGCAATAAACATACGTGTGCATGTGTCTTTATAGCAGCATGATTTATAATCCTTTGGGTATATACTCAGTAATGGGATGGCTGGGTCATATGGTACTTCTAGTTCTAGATCCTTGAGGAATCGCCATACTGTTTTCCATAATGGTTGAACTAGTTTACAATCCCACCAACAGTATAAAAGTGTTCCTATTTCTCCACATCCTCTCCAGCACCTGTTGTTTCCTGACTTTTTAATGATTGCCATTCTAACTGGTGTGAGGTGGTATTTCCTTGTGGTTTTGATTTGCATTTCTCTGATGGCCAGTGATGACAAGCATTTTTTCATGTGTCTGTTGGCTGTATGAATGTCTTCTTTTGAGAAATGTCTGTTCATATCCTTTGCCCACTTTTTGATGGGGTTGTTTTTTTCTTGTAAATTTGTTTGAGTTCTTTGTAGATTCTGCATATTAGTCCTTTGTCAGATGAGTAGATTGCAAACATTTTCTCCCATTCTGTAGGTTGCCTGTTAACTCTGATGGTAGTTTCTTTTGCTGTGCAGAAGCTCTTCAGTTTAATTAGATCCCATTTGTCAATTTTGGCTTTTGTTGCCATTGCTTTTGGTGTTTTAGACATGAATTCCTTGCCATGCCTATGTCCTCAATGGTATTGCCTAGGTTTTCTTCTAGCGTTTTTATGGTATTAGGTCTAACATTTAAGTCTCTAATCCATCTTGAATTAATTTTTGTATGAGGAGTAAGAAAAAGTTCCAGTTTCAGCTTTCTACTTATGGCTAGCCAATTTTCCCAGCACCATTTACTAAATAGGGAATCCTTTCCCCATTTCTTGTTTTTCTCAGATTTGTCAAAGATCAGATGGCTTAGATGTGTGGTATTATTTCTGAGGACTCTGTTCCATTCCATTGGTCTATATCTCTGTTTTGGTACCAGTACCATGCTGTTTTGGTAACTGTAGCCTTGTAGTATATTTTGAAGTCAGGTAGCATGATTCCTCCAGCTTTGTTCTTTTGACTTAGGATTGTCTTGGCAATGCGGGCTCTTTTTTGGTTTCACATGAACTTTAAAGCAGTTTTTTCCAATTCTGTGAAGAAACTCATTGGTAGCTTGATGGGGATGGCATTGAATCTATAAATTATCTTGGGCAGTATGGCCATTTTCATGATATTGATTCTTCCTATCCATGAGCATGGTATGTTCTTCCATTTGTTTCTGTCCTCTTTATTTCACTGAGCAGTGGTTTGTAGTTCTCCTTGAAGAGGTCCTTTACATCCCTTGTAAGTGGGATTCCTAGTTATTTTATTCTCTTTGAAGCAATTGTGAATGGAAGTTCATTTATGATTTGGTTCTCTGTTTGTCTGTTACTGGTGTATAAGAATGCTTGTGATTTTTGCACGTTAATTTTGTATCCTGAGACTTTGCTGAAGTTGCTTATCAGCTTAAAGAGATTTTGGGCTGAGATGATGGGGTTTTCCAAATATACAATCATGTCATCTGCAAATAGGGACAATTTGACTTCTTCTCTTCCTAACGGAACACACTTTATTTCTTTCTCTTGCCTGATTGACCTAGTCAGAACTTCCAACACTATGTTGAATAGGAGTGGTGAGAGAGGGTATCCCTGTCTTGTGCCAGTTTTCAAAGGGAATGCTTCCAGTTTTTGCCCATTCAATATGATATTGGCTGTGAGTTTGTCATAAATAGCTCTTATTATTTGGAGATACGTTCCATCAATACCGAATTTATTGAGTTTTTAGCATGAAGGGCTGTTGAGTTTTGTCAAAGGCCTTTTCTGCATCTATTGAGATAATCATGTGGTTTTTGTCTTTGGTTCTGTTTATATGCCGGATTACGTTTATTGATTTGCATATGTTGAACCAGCCTTGCATCCTAGGGATGAAGCTCACTTGATCATGGTGGATAAGCTTTTTGATGTGCTGCTGGATTTGGTTTGCCAGTATTTTATTGAGGATTTTTGCATTGATTTTCATCAGGGATATTGGTCTAAAATTCTCTTTTTTTGTTGTGTCTCTGCCAGACTTTGGTATCAGGATGATGTTGGCCTCATAAAATGAGTTAGGGAGGATTCCCTCTTTTCCTATTGATTGGAATATTTTCAGAAGGAATGATACCAGCTCCTCCTTGTACCTCTGGTAGAATTCAGCTGTGAATCCATCTGGTCCTGGACTTTTTTTGGTTGCCTCAATTTCAGAGCCTGCTATTGGTCTATTCAGGGATTCAACTTCCTGGTTTAGTCTTGGGATAGTATAAGTGTCCAGGAAATTATCCATTTCTTCTGGATTTTCTAGTTTACTTGTGTAGAGTTGTTTATAGTATTCTCCGATGGTAGTTTGTATTTCTGTGGGGTCGGTGATGATATCCCCTTTATCATTTTTTATTGCATCTATTTGATTATTCTCTCTTTTCTGCTTTATTAGTCTTGCTAGCGATCTATCAATTTTGTTGATCTTTTCAAAAAACCAACTCCTGGATTCATTGATTTTTTGAAGGGTTTTTTGTGTCTCTATCTCCTTCAGTTCTGCTCTGATCTTAGTTATTTCTTGCCTTCTGCTAGCTTTTGAATGTGTTTGCTCTTGCTTCTCTAGTTCTTTTAATTGTAATGTTAGAGTGTCAATTTTAGACCTTTCCAGTTTTCTCTTGTGGGCATTTAGTGCTATAAATTTCCCTCTACACACTGCTTTCAATGTGTCCCAGAGATTCTGGTATGCTGTATCTTTATTCTCATTGGTTTCAAAGAACATCTTTATTTCTGCTTTCATTTCGTTATGTACCCAGTAGTCACTCAGGAGCAGGTTGTTCAGTTTCCATGTAGTTGAGCGGTTTTGGTTGAGTTTCTTAGTCCTGAGTTCTAGTTTAATTGCACTGTGGTCGGAGAGACAGTATGTTATAATTTCTGTCCTTGTACATTTGCTGAGGAGTGCTTTACTTCCAAGTATGTGGTCAGTTTTGGAATAAGTGCGATGTGGCACTGAGAAGAATGTATATTCTGTTGATTTGGGGTGGAGAGTTCTGTAGATGTCTATTAGATCTGCTTGGTGCAGAGATGAGTTCAATTCCTGGATATTCTTGTTAACTTTCTGTCTCGTTGATCTGTCTAATACTGACAGTGGGGTGTTGAAGTCTCCCATTATCATTGTATGGGAGTCTAACTCTCCTTGTAAGTCTCTAAGGGACTTGCTTTATGAATGTGGGTGCTCCTGTATTTGGTGCGTTTATATTTAGGAGAGTTAGCTCTTCCTGTTGAATTGATCCCTTTACCATTATGTAATGGCCTTGTCTCTTTTGAACATTGATGATTCAAAGTCTGTTTTATCAGAGGCTAGGATTGCAATTCCCGCTTTTTTTAATTCTCCATTTGCTTGACAGATCTTCCTCCATCCCTTTATTTTGAGTCTCTGTGTGTCTCTGCATATGAGATGGATCTCCTGAATACAGCAAACTGATGGGTCTTGACTCTTTATCCAGTTTGCCAGTCTGTGTCTTTTAATTCAACCATTTAGTCCATTTACATTTAAGGTTAATATTGTTATGTGTGAACTTAATCCTGTCATTATGATATTAACTGGTATTTTGCTCATTAGTTGATGCAGTTTCTTCCTAGCACTGATGGTCTTTACATTTTGGCATATTTGTGCAATGGCTGGTACCGGTTGTTCCTTTCCATGTTTAGTGCTTCCTTCAGGATCTCTTGTAAGGCAGGCCTGGTGGTGACAAAATCTCTAAGCATACGCTTCTCTCTAAAGGATTTTATTTCTCCTTCACTTATGAAACTTAGTTTGGCTGGATATGAAATTCTGGGTTGAAAATTATTTTCTTTAAGAACGTTGAATATTGGCCCCCACTCTCTTCTGGCTTGTAGAGTTTCTGCCAAGAGATCCACTGTTAGTCTGATGAGCTTCCCTTTGTGGGTAGCCTGACCTTTCTCTCTGGCTGCCCTTAACATTTTCCCCTTCATTTCAACCTTGGTGAATTGGACAATTATGTGTCTTGGAGTTACTCTTCTTGAGGAGTATCTTTGTGGCATTCTCTGTATTTTCTGAATTTGAATGTTGGCCTGCCTTGCTAGGTTGGGGAAGTTCTTCTGGATGATATCCTGAAGAGTGTTTTCCAACTTGGTTCCATTTCCCCCCTCACTTTCAGGCACACCAATCAGACATAGATTTGGTCTTTTCACATAATCCCATACTTCTTGAAGGCTTTGTTCAGTTTCTTTTTCCTCTTTTTCCTTTAGACTTCTCTTCTCAGCTCATTTCATTCATTTGATCCTCAGTCACTATATTCTTTCTTCCAGTTGATCAAGTCAGTTACTGAAGCTTGTGCATTTGTCACGTATTTCTCGTGTCATGGTTTTTATCTCTGTCAGTTCGTTTCTGGCCTTCTCTGCATTGGTTATTCTAGTTATCCATTCTTCCATTGTTTTTTCAAGATTTTTAGTTTCTTTGCACTGGATACATAATTCCTCCTTTAGCTCTGAGAAGTTTGATGGACTGAAGTCCTTCTTCTCTCAACTAGTCAAAGTCATTCTCCTGTCCGGCTTTGATTCATTGCTGGCGACGAGCTGTGTTCCTTTGGAGGGGGAGATGTGCTCTTATTTTTTGAATTTCCAGCTCTTCTGCCCTGCTTTTACCCCATCTTTGTGGTTTTATCTGCCTTTGGTCTTTTTGATGGTGACATACTGATGGGGTTTTGGTGTGGGTGTCCTTCCTGTTTGTTATTTTTCAGGACCTTCAGCTGTAGGTCTGTTGGAGATTGCTTGAGGTCCACTCCAGACCCCGTTTGCCTGGGTATCAGCAGCAGAGTCTGCAGATGATAGAATATTGCTGAACAGTGAGTGTACCTGTCTGATTCTTGCTTTGGAAACTTCATCTCAAGGGTGTACCCCGCCGTGTGAGGTGTGGGCTGTCGGTCTGCCCCTAGTGGGGATGTCTCCCAGTTAGGCTACTCAGGGGTCAGGGACCCACCTGAGTAGGCAGTCTGTCTATTCTTAGATCTCAACTTCCGTGTCGGGAGATTCACTGCTCTCTTCAAAGCTGTCAGACAGGGTCGTTTGCATCTGCAGAGGTTTCTGCTGTTTTTTTTTTATTTGTTTGTTTAAATGTGCCCTGTCCCTAGAGGTGGAGTCTACAGAGACAGGCAGGCCTCCTTGAGCTGCTGTGGGCTCCACCCAGTTCGAGCTTCCCAGGGGCTTTGTTTACCTACTTAAGCCTCAGCAATGGTGGGTGCCCCTCCCACAGCCTTGCTGCTGCCTTGCCATTAGATCACAGACTGCTGTGCTACCAATGAGGGAGGCTCCCTGGGGTATGACCCTCCCGGACAGGTGTGGTATATAATCTCCTGGTGTGCCTGTTGCTAAGACCCTTGGTAAAGCACAGTATTGGGATGGGGCTTACCTGATTTTCCATGTGTTTTGTGTCTCAGTTCCCCTAGCTAGGAAAAGGGATTCCCTTCCCCTTGCACTTCCCAGGTGAGACGATGCCTCGCTGGTTGGGCTGCAGCAGCTGACCAGCAGGGATTGTCTGGCAGTCCCTAGTAAGATGAACCTGGTACCTCAGTTGAAAATGCAGAAATCACCCGTTTTCTGTGTCACTGGCGTGGGGAGCTGGAGACTGGAGCTGTTCCTATTTGGCCATCTTGCTCCACCCTCCCTCAATTTATTATCTTGATCTCATTTCACTTTTGTGAATTTTACTTCTCTAGGTGATGGAGAGCTTTCACTCCTACTATCTTCATGAGGTCAAATTACAACACAGATTTTTAAATCTGATGCTTAGTCAGGCCTTTAAACTCTCAAGTTTTTCAACAACTACCTACCTTTGACCAAAAGCAAATAAGCACAGTTTTAGTTTCATGATAACTTTACTGTTAAGATATTATGTTTTTGTGTGTGTGCATGTTTTGTCTTCCCAGTATACATATTTTAGGAAAAGAAATCAACCATTAATATAAAATTATCACAAAGTAATCTTGGCCTATGTGATAAATGGAATAAGAACTTTGTCTGTTTACATTCCATTTACATTATGATAGCTAACAATTAAATCTGTGTATTGACATCTGATTCTTCTACGACTTGGATGTTTTAATGTTGATTTCACTGATGTACCTCCGATGCCTTCAACAGATCTGGTGCATGATAGTTAATCTAAGAATATATGAGACTTTTTTCTGAACAGGCAAATGACCACTGACAATTGACTGTACAAACAGACTTCCAAAAGTGAACATTTTCTCATGAAAATAATTGCTACCATTTAATGAGTATAGGTCATGATCTAACTTTAATAATTTTCATTGTTCACATGGATTTTTGTTATTAAAAGTCTCATCTTTATAAATGAAAAAAAAAAAATTAAAGTTCTCCAAGTTGCTCATAGTCCAATAGCTAATAAAGAGAAAATCCAAAACTGAAAAATCACTTTTATCCAAAAACAATTTTCCCTTCAAGGCTATACTGCCTGTTCAAAGGTAATCATTACTTTCTAGGTAACATTTGCATGCTAATTGTTTGATACCAAGTAGATTATTTAGTTCTCACAACCACACTACAATGTAGGACCTTTTTTTTTCTTCTTCTTCTTTTTATTGTTGAGGAAAGTATTACATTTGAATTACACAGCCTTGAAGTCTCTGAATCTTGTCTTCCTTTTGCAGCCTCATGGAAGCTCAAGCAATTGTGTGTTGAGGTACTTCAGACATTACTCTAAAAAGAAGTGTGAATACTCATTTGTCATATTTCTTCATAAGATAAGAAACTTCCATTCCACCATAAGAAAAGTATTCAAAAATCCTCCAGCTCTTTTCTTCTGTACATGTTTCACATACCTATCCATTTGAGGGGCAACTCGACTAATTGATGAGCCTAGGAGAAGGAAATGGTGATAAAGAGATTAAGGTTTTATGGGTCCCAACTCTTTGAAGTGACCTCTTCTTTGAATGTATGTGGTCTGTCTTCTATAATGGGGCTCATGGCCCATAATTGCATAGAGGTCTGCAACCCTTGCTATGCCAGTGGCTTGGTAAACAATCTGGATACCAAACAGCAATAAAGTGTCAGAAAACCCTGTTGTGTCTAGATAATCTAAGACAAATTTTCCAGTTTGACTTTTCTCAAATATATAACTGATATTTTGATCTCCATCTGTGTGATACTTCTGAATGTTAGTTTAGAAATTTGGGGAGAAAAAGTGAGCTTCCTACATTTCTCAAAATTTTCATATCCTTTTTTTAATCAAGGACTTCTAAACTTAGAAGGTCTTCGTTAATTCTTTGAGTATTGTGGATCTCCATTATATACAGATAAATAGATTAAATGTTTGTGAGAGCACTTTATAACTAGTAGTGGCTATAAAATGTTTATTGACTATTTTACATTGGGTTTGAGTGAAGACAGGCACTTACCAATAATAACATGTTGTCTTCATTTGTACATTAAAAAGAAAGAAAATTCAATTTAAAATGAAATATAAGAAAAATAGATGCTGAACAATGTTAAAACTTGCTGAAGAAAGAATATGGAAGACTCCGTTGTAGACCACAACACTTACAATAATATTATTTTGTCAATAAAGTTATAATATGAGTAAATAAATTACTGTTATTTCTATACAGTGATATAAATTTAAATCTGGAAATTACAACATAGGTAATTTAGTTGAAGCCCTTAGTTTTAAAGGAAATAGCTTTGAACCATAGCAATTAACTGGTGTCCAAGATTATATTGACACTTGTATCCAGAAGCAAGAATAGAACCAAGGGCTTCCTACATGAGAATCTGTATATATCACACCTATTGTAGGACATAGCACAAATGCTAGATCTCAATCAATGTCAGTATGCTCTTTTCCCCTCTTTGATTCTAGGATTAGGATACCCGTACTCCAGTTGCTTCTATTTCTCGTATCTGAGACTTAACTACTTTTCATACGGGCAAAGAGAGTGTATCAGGTGAAGTAATTTTCAAAGAGGGGGGAATGAACAAAAAAGTTTTTATTTATCAAAATTGATACTGTCTCAGAGGGGAAAATAAATATACAAACATTGTATTTTGCTCAATCATAAAGCTACCTCATTTAGATGAATAATTGTGTTCCTAAAATTGTTGAGTTTGGCCACATTTGTAAAATAAAATTGTATTCCAAATAGATGGGAATGGCCCAATGTGGATTAAAAATAGCTGCCAGATTTTATGGAATTAAAAACCTCTCAAAATATGAACATTAAGTCCGTTATCCACTTACTGGCAATTGAAAAAACACATTTTTTTCTTAATGGGAACATTTTAAGCAACTATTGTTAATTTCTATAGAATTTAGATTAGTGTCTACCGGTGTAGGATTGGGAGTGTTATTGAACATGGTTGTGAGTGTGAAGGACAGTGTTAGAATGTGAGTGGGGGGGGCGGAGCAAGATGGCCGACTAGGAACAGCTCCAGTCTCCAACCCCCAGCGCGAGCGACACAGAAAACCGGTGATTTCTGCATTTTCAACTGAGGTACTGGGGTCATCTCACTAGGGAGTGCCGGACAATCGTTGCTGGTCAGCTACTGCAGCCTGACCAGCGAGAGCTGAAGCAGGGCAAGGCATCACCTCACCTGGAATCCAAGGGGGAAGGGAATCCGTTTTCCTAGCCAGGGGAACTGAGACACACAACACCTGGAAAATTAGGTAACTCCCACCCCAATACTGCGCTTTAAGCAGACAGGCACACCAGGAGAATATATCCCACACCTGGCCGGGAGGGTCCCATGCCCACGGAGCCTCCTTCACTGCTAACACAGCAGTCTGCGGCCATCTATCCGCAAGGCAGCAGCGAGGCTGGAGGAGGGGCGCCCGCCATTGCTGAGGCTTAAGGAGGTAAACAAAGCTGCTGGGAAGCTCGAACTGGGTGGAGCTCACAGCAGCTCAAGGAAGACTGCCTGTCTCTGTAGTCTCCACCTCTGCGGACAGCGCACAGCTGAAGACCAACAGGGGAAGCAGCGGGGGCCGGTGCAGACGTGAACGACTCTGTCTGACAGCTTTGGGGAGAGCCGTGGATCTCCCAACGCGGAGGTTGAGATCTGAGAATGGACAGACTGCCTGCTCAGGTGGGTCCCTGACCCCTGAGTAGCCTAGCTGGGAGACATCCCCCACTAGGGGCAGTCTGACACCCCACACCTCACAGGGTGGAGGACACCTCTGAGAGGAAACTTCCAAAGGAAGAATCAGACAGGTACACTCGCTGTTCAGCAATATTCTATCTTCGGCAACCTCTGCTGCTGATACCCAGGCAAACAGGGTCTGGACTGGACCTCAAGCCATCTCCAACAGACCAACAGACAGTCCTTCTGACTGTCAGAAGGAAAACTATCAAACAGGAATGACACCTATACCAAAACCCCATCAGTACGTCACCATCATCAAAGACCAGAGACAGATAAAACCACAAAGATGGGGAAGAAGCAGGGCAGAAAAGCTGGAAATTCAAAAAATAAGAGCGCATCTCCCCCTGCAAAGGAGCGCAGCCCATCACCAGCAATGGATCAAAGCTGGTCAGAGAATGACTTTGATGAGATGAGAGAAGAAGGCTTCAGTCCATCAAACTTCTCAGAGCTAAAGGAGGAATTACGTACCCAGCGCAAAGAAACTAAAAATCTTGAAAAAAGAGTGGAAGAATTGACAGCTAGACTAATTAATGCAGAGAAGATCATAAATGAAATGACAGAGATGAAAACCGTGACACGAGAAATACGTGACAAATGCACAAACTTCAGTAACCGACTCGATCAACTGGAAGAAAGAGTATCAGCGATTGAGGATCAAATGAATGAAATGAAGTGAGAAGAGAAACCAAAAGAAAAAAGAAGAAAAAGAAATGAACAAAGCCTGCAAGAAGTATGGGATTATGTAAAAAGACCAAATCTACGTCTGATTGGGGTGCCTGAAAGTGAGGGGGAAAATGGAACCAAGTTGGAAAACACTCTTCAGGATATCATCCAGGAGAACTTCCCCAACCTAGTAGGGTAGGCAAACATTCAAATTCAGGAAATACAGAGAACGCCACAAAGATACTCCTCCAGAAGAGCAACTCCAAGACACATAATTGCCAGATTCACCAAAGTTGAAATGAAGGAAAAAACCTTAAGGGCAGCCAGAGAGAAAGGTCGGGTTACCCACAAAGGGAAGCCCATCCGACTAACAGCAGATCTCTCGGCAGAAACTCTACAAGCCAGAAGAGAGTGGGGGCCAATATTCAACGTTCTTAAAGAAAAGAATTTTCAACCCAGAATTTCATATCAAGCCAAACTAAGTTTCATCAGTGAAGGAGAAATAAAATCCTTTACAGATAAGCAAATGCTTAGAGATTTTGTCAGCACCAGGCCTGCCTTAACAAGAGACCCTGAAGGAAGCCCTAAACATGGAAAGGAACAACCGGTACCAGCCATTGCAAAAACATGCCAAAATGTAAAGACCATCGAGGCTAGGAAGAAACTGCATCAACTGACGAGCAAAATAACCAGGTAATATCATAATGACAGGATCAAGTTCACACATAACAATATTAACCTTAAATGTAAATGGACTAAATGCTCCAATTAAAAGACACAGACTGGCAAACTGGATAAAGAGTCAAGACCCATCAGTCTGCTCTATTCAGGAGACCCATCTCACATGCAGAGACATACATAGGCTCAAAATAAAGGGATGGAGGAAGATCTACCAAGCAAATGGAGAACAAAAAAAAGCAGGGGTTGCAATCCTAGTCTCTGATAAAATAGACTTTAAACCATCAAAGATCAAAAGAGACAAAGAAGGCCATTACATAATGGTAAAGGGATCAATTCAACAGGAAGAGCTAACCCTCCTAAATATATATGCACCTAATACAGGAGCACCCACATTCATAAAGCAAGTCCTTAGAGACTTACAGAGGGACTTAGACTCCCATACAATAATAATGGGAGACTTCAACACTCCACTGTCAACATTAGACAGATCAACGAGACAGAAAGTTAACAAGGATATCCAGGAATTGAACTCATCTCTGCACCAAGCGGACCTAATAGACATCTATAGAACTCTCCACCCCAAATCAACAGAATATACATTCTTCTCAGCACCACATCGCACTTATTCCAAAATTGACCACATAATTGGAAGTAAAGCACTCCTCAGCAAATGTAAAAGACAGAAATTATAACAAACTGTCTCTCAGACCACAGTGCAATCAAACTAGAACTCAGGACTAGGAAACTCAATCAAAACCGCTCATCTACATGGAAACGGAACAACCTGCTCCTGAATGACTACTGGGTACATAACGAAATGAAGGCAGAAATAAAGATGTTCTTTGAAACCAGTGAGAACAAAGATACAACATACCAGAATCTCTGGGGCACATTGAAAGCAGTGTGTAGAGGGAAATTTATAGCACTAAATGCCCACAAGAGAAAGCAGGAAAGATCTAAAATGGACACTCTAACATCACAATTAAAAGAACTAGAGAGGCAAGAGCAAACACATTCAAAAGCTAGCAGAAGGCAAGAAATAACTAAGATCAGAGCAGAACTGAAAAAGATAGAGACACAAAAAACTCTCCAAAAAGCAATGAATCCAGGAGTTGGTTTTTTGAAAAGATCAACAAAATTGACAGACCGCTAGCAAGACTAATAAAGAAGAAAAGAGAGAGGAATCAAATAGACGCAATAAAAAATGATAAAGGGGATATCACCACCGACCCCACAGAAATACAAACAACCATCAGAGAATACTATAAACGCCTTTACGCAAATCAACTAGAAAATCTAGAAGAAATGGATAATTTCCTGGACACTTACACTCTCCCAAGACTAAACCAGGAAGAAGTTGAATCCCTGAATAGACCAATAGCGGGCTATGAAATTGAGGCAACAATTAATAGCCTACCCACCAAAAAAAGTACAGGACCAGATGGATTCACAGCTGAATTCTACCAGAGGTACAAGGAGGAGCTGGTACCATTCCTTCTGAAACTATTCCAATCAATAGAAAAAGAGGGAATCCTCCCTAACTCATTTTATGAGGCCAACATCATGCTGATACCAAAGTCTGGCAGAGACACAACAAAAAAAGAGAATTTTAGACCAATATCCCTGATGAAAATCGATGCAAAAATCCTCAATAAAATACTGGCAAACCAGATTCAGCAGCACATCAAAAAGCTTATCCACCATGATCAAGTGGGCTTCAACCCTGGGATGCAAGTCTGGTCAACATACGCAAATCAATAAATGTAATCCAGCATATAAACAGAACCAAAGACAAGAACCACATGATTATCTCAATAGATGCAGAAAAGGCTTTTGACAAAATTCAACAGCCCTTCATGCTAAAAACGCTCAATAAATTCGATATTGATGGAACGTACCTCAAAATAATAAGAGCTATTTATGACAAACCCACAGCTAATATCATTCTGAATGGGCAAAAACTGGAAAAATTCCCTTTGAAATCTGGCACAAGACAGGGATGCCCTCTATCACCACTCCTATTCAACATAGTCTTGGAAGTTCTGGCTAGGGCAATCAGGCAAGAGAAAGAAATAAAGGGTATCCAGTTAGGAAAAGAAGAAGTCAAATTGTCCCTGTTTGCAGATGACATGATTGTATATTTAGAATACCCCATTGTCTCAGCCCAAAATCTCCTTAAGCTGATAAGCAACTTCAGCAAAGTCTCAGGATACAAAATTAATGTGCAAAAATCACAAGCATTCTTATACACCAGCAAGAGACAAGCAGAGAGCCAAATCAGGAATGAACTTCCATTCACAATTGCTTCAAAGAGAATAAAATACCTAGGAATCCAGCTTACAAGGGATGTAAAGGACCTCTTCAAGGAGAACTACAAACCACTGCTCAGTGAAATCAAAGAGGACACAAACAAATGGAAGAACATACCATGCTCATGGATAGGAAGAATCAATATTGTGAAAATGGCCATACTGCCCAAGATAATTTATAGATTCAATGCCATCCCCATCAAGCTACCAATGAGTTTCTTCACAGAATTGGAAAAAACTGCTTTAAAGTTCATATGGAACCAAAAAAGAGCCCGCATGGCCAAGACAATCCTAAGTCAAAAGGACAAAGCTGGAGGCGTCACGCTACCTGACTTCAAACTATACTACAAGGCTACAATAACCAAAACAGCATGGTACTGGTACCAAAACAGAGATATAGACCAATGGAGCAGAACAGAGTCCTCAGAAATAATACCACACATCTACAACCATCTGATCTTTGACAAACCTGAGAGAAACAAGAGATGGGGAAAGGATTCCCTATTTAATAAATGGTGCTGGGAAAATTGGCTAGCCATAAGTAGAAAGCTGAAACTGGATCCTTTCCTTACCCCTTATACGAAGATTAATGCAAGATGGATTAGAGACTTAAATGTTAGACCTAATACCATAAAAACCCTAGAAGAAAATCTAGGTAGTACCATTCAGGACATAGGCATGGGCAAGGACTTCATGTCTAAAACACCAAAAGCAACAGCAGCAAAAGCCAAAATTGACAATTGGGATCTAATTAAACTAAAGAGCTTCTGCACAGCAAAAGAAACTACCATCAGAGTGAACAGGCAACCTACAGAATGGGAGAAAATTTTTGCAATCTACTCATCTGACAAAGGGCTAATATCCAGAATCTACAAAGAACTCAAACAAATATACAAGAAAAAAAACAAACAACCCCATCAAAAAGTGGGGAAAGGATATGAACAGACATTTCTCAAAAGAAGACATTCATACAGCCAACAGACACATGAAAAAATGCTCATCATCACTCGCCATCAGAGAAATGCAAATCAAAACCACAATGAGATACCATCTCACACCAGTTAGAACGGCAATCATTAAAAAATCAGGAAACAACAGGTGTTGTAGAGGATGTGGAGAAACAGGAACACTTTTACACTGTTGGTGGGATTGTAAACTTGTTCAACCATTATGGAAAACAGTATGGCAATTCCTCAAGGATCTAGAACTAGATGTACCATATGACCCAGCCATCCCACTACTGGGTATATACCCAAAGGATTATAAATTAGTCTACTACAAAGACACATGTACACATATGTTTATTGCGGCACTATTCACAATAGCAAAGACTTGGAATCAACCCAAATGTCCATCTGTGACAGACTGGATTAAGAAAATGTGGCACATATACACCATGGAATACTATGCAGCCATAAAAAAGGATGAGTTTGCGTCCTTTGTAGGGACATGGATGCAGCTGGAAACCATCATTCTTAGCTAACTATCACAAGAACAGAAAACCAAACACCGCATGTTCTCACTCATAGGTGGGAACTGAACAATGAGATCACTTGGACTCGGGAAGGGGAACATCACACACTGGGGCCTATCATGGGGAGGGGGGAGGAGGGAGAGATTGCACTGGGGAGTTATACATGTTATAAATGATGACCTGATGGGTGCTGACGAGTTGATGGGTGCAGCACACCAACATGGCATAAGTATACATATGTAACAAACCTGCACGTTATGCACATGTACCCTAGAACTTAAAGTATAATAAAAAAATAAATAAATAAAAATTAAAAAAAATAAAAAAATAAAAAATTTAAAAAAAAAAGAATGTGAGTGGGAAGGTGCCTGTGTAACAATAAGAGCAAGTGTGAGCATAAATATGAGGCTATGTGTGAGTATATGCAACTAGACCCTCATGAAATTAGGATAAAATTTTCTATATATTTAGGGATGATATTCAACATATCACTAGTGAACAGAATCTCTGTTCTTCCTTTTTTGCACATGCCTTTTGGCTAAATGTTGCTTCTGCTTATACAGTTTGAGAAACCCCTCTTGTATTTCTAACACTCTTCCTTTCTCCCTGAGAAGCCCTCCTTTAGATTATGATCTTAATAAGAAACCACTGGTTTGTCTTACTTTTTTTTGTTTTCTTTCTTATTGGCAGATAGGACCGTTAATGGTATCTTCTCAGTTGTGCAAATGTTGTCTAAAAGACAAATCTGACTCACAGGTGATGTTATGCATATGCAAAAGTCTCAGCTTTAGGCTTTTAATATGTAGCACTTAATTTTGTGCAAAAGAGATCCACTGTTATTTATTTATTTATTTATTTAGAGACGGGGTCTTGCTCAGTCGCCCAAGCTGGAGTGCAATGGTGCAATGTCAGCTTACTCCAACCTTCTCCTCCCGAGATCAAGTGATTCTCCAGCCTCAGCCTCCTGAGCAGCTGGGATTACTGGTACCCACCATCATACCTGGAAACTTTTTGTATTTTTGTAGAGACGAGGTTTCACCATGTTGACCAGGTTGGTCGAGATACACTATTTTTTATTACAACTACTTGGTTAGTCAGGGTTCTGTCCTTTTTCACAGTACTTTGCTCAGTCTCAATAAAAATATTTTGTAGGTTTGAAGCTAGTATTTGATTATTTAGTAAAAAAATACTTTTTTTCATTTAAGTTTTTCTCACTTAATGTATTCTAAAAAAATAGGATTTTCCCCCATTTTCTATCATGCAAATGAATCCAGAATCTATAACTTAATAGTTATTTTTTTACAGTTTGAACTATATGTAATCTCACGGCACAATTTGAATTTTAACATCAATGCAAAAATCCTTAGCATAACATATGATAATTTTTAACTGAAGCTTTAATTAGCTGAGGTAAGCAAACTTGTGTTTGATATCTACTTTTAATTGCATATGAGTCTATTGGTTCCACTACAAATTAGTTTATACATGGGTTATGCAACTGGTAATGGTACCTCATGTTTGATTTGACAAGTTTAATGATTTTTTTAGAAATTTGTATTTGAATAATTTTAAGGAAAAGCATCAAGTTCTAATTTTCTAGGTGTCTCATCACTTTCTGTTTTATGAGCATATGTATGTATCATTTTACCCACTTGGCAGCTCAAAACTTTTAAGACTGAGATGCTCAAATTAGAGGAATGCTAATGACAAATACAAAATAATGCAAAGAATGCAGAATTAGCTGCATTAGTGCAATTACAACAACTTGAAAAGCTAAAATCTTGCTAATAATAATAAAAATGTAACTACAATTCCTGACTAACTTTTTCTAGGATGCCATTTGGAAGAACTGGGAATTTAAAATCTATGGTCACAGAGGAGAGTAAAGAGAAAAGATATACTGCCCTCCAAAATTGCATAACTTTTTAAAAGAAGACAGAAAATAATAGATGAAACAAAAATAGGATGTTGGGAGAAATGTCGAAAGAAGACACAAAGTAAGAAGACAAAAGTCAAGTAATCTTCTGAGGACAAAGAAGCAATTCTTCGGTTTCATATATATTTTCAAATTTATATTTAGTTTATTCACTTCTATAATCCTTATACATTTCTCTTTCATTTTTCCATAGTGTCTATTAATTTTATCTTTACTTGAATGGAAATTACCTCTTACCAGAGTGATTAGCATATGTCAGGGCGGAACTTTCCCACTAATGTCATGTAATGTGAGGACACAGTACTGTAAAAGGTTTACTAAGTATTTTGATACAAGAAAATATCAAGCACACTTTATGATCTGTGCATATTTTGGTGCAGGGCACAGGAATACATGTCCATGAATTTCTTTGAAGGTAAACAGACCAATAGATACACAATCACAGCATAAAGTTAATAATCGACATTCTTTTTTGTTTTCGTTTAGGTCAAATTACATATTTTGAGTTCCCAGAGATTTAACGGTGTTTACAGATGAGGTTATAATGATGTTTTTTGGCTATATCCCAGTGGTATATCAATTGTTGAATTAAAAAATATATATATTTGATGTGATTTAAATCTGATTCTGAATATACTTTAAGTAAGTTAGCAGAAACAAATAAAACAAAATCTAGTAAACTCATCAGTTGGTAAAAGGACATGGGATATTGAAGTTTTTCTTTAAATTGCACTATTTTGCCTTTTATTCTGAATTATGATATATATAACACAGAGGTTTTCTATCTTGTTAAACCCTTTTGGGTAGTGATCTAACCTTTAATAAGCTAAACTTCTGAGTTCAAATTCAGTTTATAAAATGGCATTTTCCAAAGAGCAGGAAGACTCATATTTAGAAAATATAAATGCATCATCGATGTGTGTATTTACTATTCACTTTTCTCAATGTTCTTATATCATCCAAAAATATCTTCTTAGCCAGCCTTTTTTTTCCCTTCATATATTAGCAACATATCCCTGTTGGATAAGAATATTCAGTGTTTCTTTCTTCAAAGCACCTTAAAATTCAGCTAGCATTTCATACTTTTTTTATATACTTGTAAAAAAAAATCCACAGGAAAGTTTTATTTTGTTGATAAAATCTGATTATTAAACTTTTGGAACAACACCACAGAAAACAAAGTCAAATATTAGAGGATGCTGGAAATGTGTAAAGAGAGATCCATAAAACTATTCAAATTCTAAATTAGATTAAGTTTCTAGTGCAAGTTAAAGAGACTTAATAATGCTCAACATTTTGATGTGCTTAAAGAGCTGGACAGGCTCTGTTACTTCAGCAAAACAGAAATGCAGGTACATTCAGTCTTTCATACCCATGGGTTCTGCAAAATGCACATCCAAATAATATAAATCTGCATTTTGCAGAACCCATGGGTATGAACCACAGATCCAAATAATGTAAATCTGCATTTTGAAGTAAGTAATATAAATCTGCATTTTGCAGAATCCATGCATATGAACTGTAGATCCAAAATATTTTTTAAAAGGATGGATTGTGTCTTTGCTAAACATGTACAGACTTTTTTTGTTATTATTCCCTAAGCAATACAATATAATAATTATTTATATAATATTTGGTATCACAGGTAACCTAGAGATGATTTAAAGAACACAGGATGATATGCTTAGGTCATATGAAACAATATGCCATTTAACATAAGGGACTTGAACATCCATGGTTTTTGGTATCTGCAGGGGCTTCTGGAATCATTTCCCCTTGGATCCCAAAGGATGATCTTATTTCACTTCTAAGAGATGGTGCTCCTGAGTAGGCGGCCTTTGGGCAAAGGAAGTCAACAGAAGGTTTAGCAAATGCATTTCAATTGAAACATAGTCTATTTATAATAAACAATTTACCTAATCCTATGCCAAGCATCTGTGGGCTGGGCTTGAAAGAAAAACAAAAACAAATAAAACACCACAATCAATTACCTAGAGCCACAAAGCCATAAACTGCTAGAAAATAAGAGCAGTTGGTGGTCTTCACCTGATTAGTGGCCATCAAAGATAGGCTTGGGGTTCTGTCAATCAGGAAAACAGCCAACAGCACAAACCTCTGTATGATTGTTAGTATTATCACTCAGTAGAAACATATATCCCCCAAAGCAAATGTAATTACAACAGCCTGCTTTATATATGGATTTCATCTCTCCCTTATTCATAGCTTTAGCATATTATGCAAATCTCTTTTATTTAAAGCTTCAATAATGAATCATTTTAGTACTGGTTTGAACAAAATTTAAGGAAGCCTGCTTTCTATGGAAATTGACACATTTTATCTGTGCAGCTTTTCCTTCCTTCTTTTATATTTTTACCATGATTTATGATATTTTCTCTTCTCCTACATTTTTTTTCTGTAAATATATTTGAAAACGAATCAAATAGTGTCCTTATATACATGGAAGGGGTTGACAGGGTTTACCAAGTTGCTGGTGGATCAGGTCATACCAGCAATATTGAGTGATCCCTTATCTAGTAAACCTCACCATGTGCAGAGCTATGAGCTAGATATCAGAGAAACAAGAATAAAGCAACCCTTCTGCTTTGTAGATTTGGTTTTTTTTTTTTTTTTTTTTTTTTTTTTTGGCATGTCTAAATATATAAGACAGCAATATATATATATATATATACATATATATATGTACATGTGTATAATGTGCGTATATGTATTTTTTCTTAAACACCGTATGTGTGTGCATGAGTAAGAACAGAGATATCCTAAATAGAAGATTATTTTGTTGCCGAGGGCTATACTAGGTTTGAGTGCACACATAATCAAGTTAGGCAGAGAGTTGGAACTGAACATTTCTTCATGATCAAGGAGTGAAAAATTTGGAGACCCTGAAGAAAGAGATTGGGATCAGGAAGGCTGCATAAGCAAAAAAGGAAAGAAAAAGAATAAAGGTAGCTCGTTATGGTTAACCACAGAACAGATTGTAGGTAATAATACAGAGGACTAGAAGCTGTTTGCCATGAATATTTAATTTAGAGCTTCCCTTTCCTAACTATGTAATCCTCAGTATATTTGATATTTCTCATGATTGTGTTTACGCATGAAATATATGTTATAAAAACATGTAACAATTGATACTTCAACATACATGGAGACAACGCCCCGCTTAAGAATTTAGTATTTGCAGCTATAATTGAAGCATTTTATATATTCTTTCATATTCTTTCTTCCCCAGAGATTGCCATTATCCCAATTCCTATTTTTAATACATCTGCATGCTTATACATACATACATTACAAGTTATTTAAATGAATATAGTAGGCATTTTAGTGTACTTATTCTTCAACCTGTAATATGCTCTATATTATTTTTGGAGAGGTAGTTTTGGAGAGTCAGTTTATTTACTAAATACAAACAAATTCTATAAATTCATTTGTTATATTGATTTAAAGATTTGTTAATTCCTCATTTTTTGATTACTGGTTTGAGAATTATGAAATTATATTTCTATTCCTTTAGGGGTTATCCTTTGAAATTTAGTATGAAGATGTGAGTCAGTAAAGGCTAAAGTTATTTAACATTTATATTTTCTGCCTGAAAAATAAAATAATCATGGAAGTGAGACTGCTCTGCTCTTCTCACTCACTACTTTTCCCATCCCCAACCACGTACACACAGCAAAGATATATTTTCTGGTTTTCTCTCTCTCTCTCTCTCTCTCTCTCTCTCTCTCTCTCTCTCTCTCTCTCTCTCTTTCTTCCATATCCCATCAGATTGCTGAAGTATACAGGCCACTGAACATCCCAATACTGTGTAAGGGTCTTAGTGAAAGCTCTCTATCTCCTTTAGGACCTGTCCAAGCCTTGTCATTTCACCCTCTTCATTCCTGAGAGCTGTGATTCTTTTCCCTCTTCAGTCAACACTACCAGAAGGTCTGACTCACTAGATCTGAAATGAGGCTTAAAAAATCCAGTCTTGTCAAAGCCTCATGGATTATTCTATAATTGTCTGAGACTTTAGAGCAACCATTTAGATATTTACATATTCCAATTTATTGGGTGTCTAATAGTTGCACTACAGATGATCCATTTTTGTAGGTAGATTACGTGAGTATTCCTTTTTCAGAATATGTTGCTCATGCATAATACTTGTGTTGCTTAGCACAGAATATGGCATAATACAGGCCATCAAAATTTATGTGTGGACTCAGCAGATGCATTAAAAAATGATAGAAGACCGTTATGAAAAACCTCTAAGGGACAAAGATTTATTTCTAAAATGTGGCATAATGAAATAAGTTCTATTATTCTGTAATTTTCTTTCTTTCTTTTTTTTTTTTTTTTTTTTTTTTTTTTTGAGATGGAGTCTCGCTCTGTCGCCCCGGGCTGGAGTGCAGTGGCACGATCTCTGCTCACTGCAAGCTCCGCCTCCCGGGTTCACGCCATTCTCCTGCCTCAGCCTCCTGAGTAGCTGGGACTACAGGCGCCCGCCACTACGCCAGGCTAATTTTTTTTTTTTTTTTTTTTTTTTGTATTTTTAGTAGAGACGGGGTTTCACTGTGTTAGCCAGGATGGTCTCGATCTCCTCACCTCGTGATCCACCCGCCTCGGCCTCCCAAAGTGCTGGGATTACAGGCGTGAGCCACCGCGCCCGGCCTATTCTGTAATTTTCATAGATATTTTGAGAGAGGAAAATATAGATAAAGGGAATATCTATAATTGAGAGGGGGAAAATATTATATTTAAGAGCCCTGAAAACCTGAATTGAAAATTGGAATAATAACTTAATAGAAGAAGGTTGACTGTGTCTGGAGTAGATGCTTTATTGTCCTTTTGCATGAGTCACTCCTTGTTGGTTTATTTATAACTCTTCTACCATGTTCTGCAGTGATGTAAATCCTATGGTAAAATAGAGCAGGGGTACACCCAGCAGGTTGCCTCTACTTTTCCACACATTTTCTTTAATAAGACCTGGGGCTTGCAGAGGCTGACTGCTCTTATAGCAGGTACTGTTGACAAGGCATAGCACAGCATTACTCTTTAAACTACTTTTCAAATGCTGCGATTCCTGACATCAGCAGAATAGTCATTCTTATTGCAGAAAAGGAAGTGGCGTTAGTGATTAGGCATTTTAACTCTGTAAGAAGAAAAAGAATTCAAAAACTTTTGAGTTTTGTGAAGACAAAGAAATGAAAAAAAGAAAATCTCAGTATCTCCGTTATACTAAGAGCAATTTCAGTGCTGTGGAGAAGGAAGTGCATTCTCAAAAAGACCAACACATTGAGATTGATACTTAGAACATAATTGGTTCTGTAAAGAGGTTTTCTGCTTGGCTAAACTATATTTTCACACGTAAAAGTCACAGTAGAAAAACTATGTACCAGACATTAGAAAACTTTGTTTTCTTTTTTAATTTAAGGGTCAATGTTTGTCTTTAATCAGGAACAAATGACCTTTTTGAATCTAAAATGGGGAAATGAATAAGTCTAGCTTTCTCAGGAGATCAGTAATAGGATACAAAGATGTTAACTTCTAGCTCACAGATGCATTAAATTCCAATCAAACAACTGGTGACTAAACATTGTAATATCCAATAGCTTTTTCAATGGCCGAAGTAAAATTACTTGATAGTCCCAGTTCAATTTCCAAACATAGACATCACATAAATACAAAACATGACTCAATTAGTGATTCCATCTTTAGTTACAGCCACACATTAAAAAAACACTTTCCTCATCTGTAAAAGAGACATGCAATGCAGTTGGGGACCATTTCTTTCTGATTCAACTAGAGATCTCAGGGCAAGGACATTTAAATCAGAAAACAAAAGTTGTTAGCAATTAAGAATGCAAACTTTTTGTAAATCTGTATTTGGCTCCTCCAGTTTTGAGCACTCTAGATGATTCTTTTAGAGATGCCTTTCATAGGAGTGTGTGGAACTTCTCTCTGAGTAAAGTGCTTTACTTCTTGGGAAATTATTAATAAATTTCTGAGCAGAAGCATATGATTACCAAGTGACTTTCACTGAGCATGAAACAGGATCATGCTAAACTGGACAAGTTAATTGCTTTATCCTGGAAAGTGACCCATTTACTTCAAAATATTTTGAATATATATCACAGATATTACATAAATTCCAATATATAATTGTTAACTTTTGTTGCTTATTTACTTGTCCTACTTATATACTACTTACGTACACAATAATTCAAACACCCTCCATTTGATAAAATATAAGATGTAAATTTATTGCATACTGAATGGCTCAAACATATCCGTAGTCTTAAACACTATTACAGTTATATTAGAATCGGTGGCATACAATTATTTTCTAATAATTGTATATTTTCTAATAATTGTAATATTTTTATACAATTATTTTCTAATAATTGTAATAATCTTTTTAACATTTTCCGTTTCAGTCAACTAAGAAATACTCTTTAACTAGCGCATTCATTCATTTGGATAGACTAATTAATTCAAAATTTTATTATAAAATATTTCCTCTTCATATTTATGAACTTTTTCTCACCAGATTTGTTATTTCCTCTATATCTGCACAGTCCAACACAGTGGGCATTAGCCCCGTGTTGCTGTAAAATTAAAAATTCAGTTTCACAGTCTCACTCCTCATTCCCCTTTGTGCACTCAAAGCCACACATGGCCAGTGGTTACCTAATTACAGCAAAAATAGAGCATTTGCATCATTTCAGTGAGTTTTATTTGACAGCACAGCTTTGGATTATATCATATTGATTCATGAGATATACTACTGTCTATATGTATATATATGTCTATGTACATATACACACACTAAATTGATCCAGTGTGCATGTGTGATTAAATTTAGTACATATATTCTATTTTCCTACTACTCATGCAGAATTTATATCGGTCTCAGTATGTCAAAATTGCTTTCATTTTAGTATGCTTGTTCAATGTAAATCTTTTTACTTTTTTGGCTGATGCTATAAAATGTGAACTAAGGAAGTATTAGCGTTCGTATTTCGCATATATTACATTGTAATAATGGAGAAAGCCAGGTGAGATAGATACAAGGAGAGAGAACTCCATTTTTATATATCAATTTTGGCAAAAATGAAGCTCGACTATAAGAGAGTAATGAAAAATAGCAAAAAAAAAAAAAAATTCTATTATTATTCCATGCATCTAAGTTTCTTAAATTCCTTTGTAACAACATTACATGGACATAATAAATCCCACTCTTTTAAATAAATAAATAATAAATTAAGACATGTATCACCACCTTATGATTTTTTATTTACATCCTATTTTTATTTATTTCTCATTTGCTGTAAAGGCAAATAGGAAAACCTGCACAGGAATATAAGCATGGTCTCCAAATAATAAAAGCAAAATAATTCACAAGTTGTTCTTCATCACATTTATTTCCACAGGCAATCATCAATCCCCCCAACCAGCGGATTCATTTACTAACATCAAGGGTAATATGTCAGCTACATAAATTTTAAATAATCTCGTTAAAGATGTTTGGAAAGCTGAAGCACTGGTTCATTAAAGTTTTCTTTTTCTTCAAAGTTTCACTCAGAGAACAGTGAGTGAATATAGTTGCTATGGTTTGAATGTTTGTCCTCTCCAAAACTATGTAGAAACCTGATCCCCAGTGTGGCAATACCAAGAGGTGGGGTCTTTAAGAGGTGATTGGTAATGATTGGTAATGAGGGCTCTAGCTACATAAATTTGTGGGTTAATTCAGGGGTCCCCGATCCCTCGGCCATGAACCAGTACCATGGCCCCTGGTCCGTGTCCCATTAGGAACTGGGCTGCACAGCAGGTGAACAGTGAGTTATTGAGCAAAGATTCATCTGTATTTATAGCCACTCCCCATCGCTTGCATCACCTCCGGAGCTCTGCCTCCTGTCAGATGGGCTGCGGCATTAGATTGTCACATGTAATGGACCTAGGTTGTGCTCTCTTTATAATAATCTGATGATGAATGCCTGATGATCTGTCACTGTCTCCCATCATCCCCAGATGAGACTGCCTAGTTGCAGGAAAACAAGCTCAGGGCTCCACTACGATATGGTGAGTTGTATAATTATTTCAAAATATATTTCAATGTAATAAGGAGTGATGACTTATGTCTGTAATGCCAGCACTTTGGGAGGCCGAGGTGGGTGGATCACTTGAGATCAGGAGTGTGAAACCAGCCTGACCAACATAGTGAAACCCCATCTCTACTAAAATACAAAAAATTAGCCAGGCATGTGGCACATGCTTGTAACCTCAGCTACTTGGGAGGCTGAGGCAGGAGAATAGCTTGAACTGGGAGGCAGAGGTTGCAGTGAGCCGAGATTGTGCCATTGCACTCCAGTCTGGGCGACAAAAGTGAAACTCTGTCTCAAAAAAGAAAAAAAAATTAAATTAATACAATTAAAAAATGGAAATAAAGTGCACAACAAATGTAATGCACTGGAATCATCCTGAAACCACTTCCACCCCCCAGTCTGTGGGAAAATTGTCTTACATGAAACCAGTCCCTGGTGCCAAAAACGTTGAGGACTGCTGGGTTAATGGAGTAGAGAGTTATTTTGGGAATCACACTGGTGGTTTTACTAGAATAGAAAGAAAGGGCAGAGTTAACCTACTCAGCCCCCTAGCCATGCAATGCCCTCTACCGACTTGGAATTCTGCAGAGAGAGTCCCCATCCCCATTGGCAAGAAGGCCCTCTGATATGACCAGAGGATTCCATCAACCTTGGACTTCACCTAACTGTAAGAAATAATTTTTTATTTCTAAATAAATTACCCACTTTCAGGTATTCTGTTAATAGCAGCAGAAACTAAAGCAATAATGTAATGGTTAAGAACTTGGCTTTGGTGCAATAGAATCATAGATTGAATTTGCACAATTCCTTCAGCTTTTCTGAGACCATTTTTCTTCTCTACAGTGGTAATAACAATACTTCATTGGGTTTCTCTAAATATGAAAATACAGTAAAATGTATCTTCTTTCTTACAGTCAAGAATTTATATTTTAGCACTTTCCTCTTTGCCTCTCTCTTTCTAATTTAGGCTTTATTTTTTCTAAAGTTGATTAGGTTTCTCCTTGTAGTGAAAGACATGGGCACGAGTAACTACCAGAGACACAAAACCTCACAGCTGAACCTCATGTGAAAAGCTTCTACTAGCTTCAGATGAAAATAATGGAGAAATCTCACATCTAGCTGCTCCATTTACATGTCTATGCTGTGACCTAATCATCATGAAGAGATTTTTATAGTTTTTGTCAGAGGTCCGTTTATTCGACAGTCACTCTGTGTAGAGGAATGGGTAATGTCTGCTTACATTAGGACTTATGCTATGGGTGGAGAGGAAGAACAAAGAAGAGAGAGTTGTTTTTAGAAGAAAGGAGGAATACTAGCAATTAAAAACTAAATAATATCTACAGTTAGATTCACTCTCTTCGTGTTATAATTAAATATTTAGTTTTAGTATGTATTGTAAATAGATTGTGCAATTGCTAATATGGAAAGCTGATTACTCTGGAATCAGGTAGAATGAATAAATACCATTAACTGGTTTTCAAATGGGACATACAATCCCCATCAATTAATACAGAAACTAACAAGCTTTTCATTTTTAACAGCAGTCTCTCGTTGTTGAAACTTGGTGGAACACAGTTTTGTGGCTTCAAGAGGGGATTTCTTTAAAGTTTACAATATTGAAATTTCAAAAAAGTGGGAAGTATTTTGAGTACAAGATGTGCCATTCTCACCGATGAAATTGTAGAACAGTACAATGCAGTATATACATGAAACATTAGGTTACAGTATTTTCAGTAAGGAGGTAGTAACATAAAAACTGCTCAAATTAGTGACATATGCCTTATTCTTTGGGCAAGATTGCACATTAAGTCTTTTAATTGTAATGAATTGGAATTTGAAGACAGGAAGTTTTCACTCACTGTATCTAGCCTAGACCTTACTAGTCTAGTCTTCTGTCTAGTCCTCTGACTGCCTAAAGCTGTAACTTTTCAATGATTGAAACAGTTATTTCTTCTTTTGTTAGTGGTCTGCACTTTGACAAAGGAATATGTTCTTGTAATTTAGTTATATGTGTATCAAAAAATTTATTTTGGAGTGTAGCTTATTTTCACTCTTCTTAATAATTTATTCAGGGCAGAATTTAAAGGTGTTTAGTTATATCCAATTATATTATTATTTTACGATATATGAGACATTAATTTCTTATTCAAAGAAGCAAGCATATTTTATAAACAGGAAATAATCTTTTTCCTGGGGTACATGAAGACATCGTCTGTACTCATCATTTATTGAATAAGGGAAGATTACATCTTAAGAAAATATATAGGGTTGATATAGCTTGATTAAGTCAAGAGTCTATAGATGCAGCCTCTTAATTACAAGTGTTTCTCATAAACATCAGTTCACGGACTTGTTACTTGTGCCCTGGGTTCTTGCAACCTCCCAGGATAGAAAACAAGAGAGACTACCAGGTATAGCTGCAAGGAAAAGGTTTATTTAGCTTGTTCACACGGTAAGCAGCACCATAAAAAGAAATAATGGGCTGCTGCCCAAAAGCAGTGTGGAAGTTAATTTTATACACCTTTCCTATGGGAAGGAGTGATGTCAATGCATGTATGGGAGGGCCCTTTATCATACTTGTGCAGTGCTTTAACATGTTTCTTTATACATCGCATGTAGGACTGGCATTTTAAATCTCCACCTAGGTGTGATTGATAGTATTATAATGAAGATGGGGTAACTGTAGGTTTAGGTTAAGTCCTAACTGTGCATGTGGTGCTTCAGAGAAGTCCCTAACCCCATGAACTTGTGGTTAACAGTATCTAGGGTCTGCTGTTGCTGATTGGCTGAAAGTTAGGTAAGCTACAGCTTGAGTAAGGGCTTTTGTTCTCCTCCAGACCAGATCACACTAGAAAGCCAGCCTTCCTGTTTCAGACTCATATAACAAAATTGTGTAGGGTTTTTTGTTTGTTTATTTTTGTTTTCCTTTGTTTTCTTCTCCAATGGTATACTATACAAGTTTGTATTCCTTAGTACTGGAATAGTCATGGACAAAGTGGTGTCTTGAGTTAGATTTGAAAGATTAATGGATTTGGGCAGAAAACATGAGTGTGTTGCATGTATTGCAGAGGTTGAGTTGAATGATAAGAAATGCAAAGCAGTAAAAATTTTTATAAAGTTCTTAAAACCTTCTGGTGGCATGAAAAAAAGATTTTTTTTTTAAATGAAGCACATTTAAGTTGGGTAACTGGGTGTCAATGGTGGTATATGTCATACTTATGGAATGTCTTGAAATTAAGCAGAATAATAAGGTGAAAATAAGAGAAAAATGAGTGATTTTATGTTGTTGGTAAGATAAAATGATGAAAATAGTTTTGAGAGAAGTGAGGAGTGTATGTGTGTGTGTGTGCGCGCGCGTTACAAAATTGTGATTAACTTTTTGTCATATTGGTTTTCCTTTTTTACAATTTATCATTTACATTTTAAATATAAAATATCAAGAGTAACAGTACTTTGTCCCATCTCGTGACTGTCACATTCTACTATGTAAAGCTTTTGTTTGATGTTTGAACATATACCTTGGTACTCTTTTCTCCTCCATTTTACATAACATTCAAAGAGACTCTTTTTTTTTTTTTTTTTTGTATGTGTAAAACACTGACCCTCTGTAATATGTATTTCTGAAATATCTTAATGTTTTGTCATTTCAACCATATATGTACAGTAAATATTATGTGGCTGTCTTCCACTTGTATTTAGTGTTCTTCAGTTTGGTCATGATATATGTAAGCATGAAGTTCTTTTTGAAGATATAACTGAATGCTTTTCAAGAAAATTGCATCTTTCATCAATTCTAGACATTTTCCAGATTAAGTTTTTTCCAGTATTTTCCTTCTCCAATCACTTTACACTCAGATACGTATTGTTTTCTTATCCAAAGGTCCCATATCTCTTAAACCTCTTTTTATATTTATCTTTCTGATGTTCTGTACTGAATTCTGTATGTTTTCTTCAGATGAATCATCAATCTAATCATTTCTTCTGCTGTGCTGATTCTACTACTTAATTCTTATGTAGAAATTCAATTTGAGATATTACATTTGTTAACATCTCTACCAATAAGTTGGTTAATTAGTCCCCCTCTCACAGGTCTGTATCTATTTCTAGTTTTCTCTCTTCAAGAAAATTTTAAATTTCTTTTGTAATACTTTAAGCACATTAAGCAGTTTTTATTTCACTCTTTAAAGTGTATTAGTTTCCTATTATTGCAGTAACAAATGACCACAACTCACAACTTCGTGGCAAATGTGTTCTCTTAAAGTTGTGGAGAACAGAGGTCTGAAATGAGTCTTAAGGAGATCAAGCGAAAATGTTGGCAGGTCTGGTTCCTTCAGGCAGCCCCAGAGAGGAATGTGTTCCTTTATTTCTCCAGCCACTATGGCGTCTGGAATTCCCCGCTCTTTGGCTCTTTGGCTCATGGCTGCATCACTCCAGTCTCTGCTTCCTTCAACAGATCTCTTTCTCTCTGACTCTAATTCTACTGCTTCTGTCTTATAAAGATAATCCAGCATTACAGGATAATCTCAGAAAATGTTTCCATCTTAAAATCTTTAACTTAATCACATCTGCGAAGACTCTTTTACCATATAAGGTAACATATTCACAAGTTCTAGAAATTCAGATGTCAACATATTTGAGGTCTAATATTCAGTCTACCAAATATGTAATAATTCTAATATATAATATTTTAATATCTAGTATTTTTAATTTTTTCCTGCTGCATATCACTCGTGGAGACTCATTTCTTGTATTATTTTGTGATTTTTAATTGGGTTTCATATTTTTTATAACTCTTTATGGCATTCCTACGAGGTTTGTTTCTGGGGTCAGCTGCCTGGAGAGAATAAGTGCCTTTGTTTAGTTTTCTTTTTTCTGCCTGAAATTTGGAGGAAATACAAAGCCAGTCTACTCTAAATTAAATTTTCTTTTGTATTTCTGAACCAAATAGTGTAAAATTCAGTTTTCCTACTAGTCAGTTGCCATAAAATCTCATAAGAAGCTATTTTTATTTTTCTTCTACCAAGAGGCGAAACATGAGAGACAAAATTCCCTTACTGTCAGACTGTCTTCAAATTGTCTTCTAGTTAACTATCTTTTTTTTTTAACGCTATAGAACTTTCTTTATTCTATACTTCATGTGTGGTGAATTCCTATCTAGTTCCCCAGCCAGCACAACTACAAGTCAACAGATTCTCAGCATCTCCCTCCCTTCACAAGGTACATGAATTCATGATACACAGCAGCTTCAACAACTGCTTACTGTCCAAGCTTTGTCTTTCCAATTTATTCTGACCTCACAGAAATTCTGTTTTTCTATGGCATATACATCCACTCTTTTAAAGAATATGATTTACATTTTGTCTAATAATTTTTGATATTTTATAGTCATTGGTTCATAATCTCTAGGAACCACTTTGAAGTGAACATGTCCATGTCAGTTTTTGCAAATATTGACTTGTTTAGCTCATTAAAAAGTGGGTTCCATTTTGGAAAGGGCAATTTTATCCTACTTTCAAGCTAATTAATGTAAATAAAGCTTAAAAATAAGTTTTAGAAATTTACTTCTATATCCAGTCATATGGCAGTAATCACTGCTTATTGAGAGGTTGCCAAAATGTGTTTGATAGTATTTTTAATAATTATCTCCTTTGAAGTAGCATACTATAAGTTTTCAAAAATGTAGTTATCTCTTTGGTATTCTGGGGTTGACAATCACTCAGGATAGCTTTTAGATTACATATTTTGGACTACAATACTTTGTAGCATAGTGCTCTGCATGGTGTTGATAAAGAAAATGAGCTATAAATTCCTTTCTCAAACCTACATGCTAATCCCTGTCACAGATTCTGTAAAGCACAATCCTGTACATATGCCAGTGCTTACTAACATCTTTTATCCAACTTCACTGAGGCTAATCATGAAGAATGAGCATCCTATCTATTTTTTTCTAACTATAAATATAAAGAAGACAGAAATATACAAAGCAAAAAATATACTAATTGTATTTTAAGTGAACTATTAAAAATATTTTTAAATGAATTGACTGAAATGTAACTATAAAGTTAAATATAATAATATTTACAAATATTCTATTTCCTTGTATTTGGAAATACATTTTCCAGATAATATAGACAAATACTGATTTAATATATTTTCACTTTTGCCCACTAAAGACTAGTATTTTATTTACTAGTGCTTTCACTTGTGGAAACTCTATTGTAATCCACACATGATATTCTAGTCATGTCACTGACATTGGAGTAAGTGAAATTTTGGTGTTAATATATCCATAACCTGAAGAAGAACCCATATAAACTATTATCTGTGACAGAAACACATGGCCCCTCTTGGACATCAAATCTCTGGTGTGTGTTGCAAATTTTCCTACATCATATTTATCACATTTTTAATAAAAATTGGAGGGATTACTTAATTCATGACAACTTTTGTTTACTTATAAGGGAAACATTTTTCTCAGTTATTTATGTTAGTAAAAGGTTGTTCATTTTGTTGTTTTCATGAGAAATTTTGTGTTTATCCATAATCAATTTATCTGTAAATTTGAGCAAAGTTACTCCTTTCAGCATTGACAATATATGAAGTCCATAAAAATTTGTGGTGAGAATGGGAGCACTTATCTGGTAGATCTTCAAGTGTTTCTTGTAGTACATGGCTTAAAGTAAAATTACAGAGCCAGATAATCCTGAGAACAACTCATATTGTTTAGCATTTATTGTTTTTTTTTCTACATTTGGTTTCCCACATTACTAACCAAAATACCTTTGTTACTATACTTTTTGCTAGTAATTTAGTATGGCATTATTTTTGTAACACATAGTATAACCTTGTTGATGTAGTCTTAACAAAAGTTTTAAACAGTTTATATACATACGATTGTTAACACATTACTTTCACACATACACACACAGTACTATTCTGAGGCTGTATGTGTTTGCGTTCATACAAGCCTGTGTTTATGTGTCCCATGGAAAGAAAATAGTCTCTTTATTGCCTAATTTTCTAAAATTCCTTGTTGAAGTTGTTGAAAGTGATGTCACATAGGTATGTAAGTGTACGTATATACATTGGTTTTGTACATACATGTAGATATTCACACAGGTACATAAGATATATGATGGTGCTAACTAGCATCACCTAAAGAGATTTTAACTTATAATACTAAAACAATAAGAATTGTAAAGAACTGCTTACTTTTTAGCTTAGTCAGTGTCATTTAACCAGTCTTTCATGTTCTCAAAGCTCAATACATTTTTGTCCAGTTGACACGAGAAACTCTAATTTCCCCGTTAGGTGTCCTAAATAGCCACAAGTTTGCAATATGAGAAGAAATCAAGAGGGGAAACAAAATTTCTATGGCTTTAAATCAATGATCCTTCTCAAGAAATACCTTCAAAACTTGCCATAAAGCTGTTTTAGGGTTGCGTCTCTCAGATTCTGCTTCATTGCTCATTTGTAAAAACAAACATTTGCCATGAAGACATAACTGCCAATTCAGCTTAAATAAGACAAATGAGATAATGAGACCAGTGGCAGATTTGAGTTGACAAATCCTAGAGAATGCCCAGCTCTAAGTAAAAAGCTTTCCTTTCCTGCCAAAAGGTCTATATGCTAATACTAACTAATTTGCCAGCGGGGGCCCTACATTGTTTGACAATAGCTGAGCATCCCAATTTGTTACAGTTGTGACATTAATTTGGATGTAAAGTGTGGTTCGATCTAGTAATCTATGCAACCTCTTAACCCAGCAACCAATCACACAGATGCATACTTTGTACTGAAAGGGTTTAGAGAGAGGTTGTTTTGTTTGTTTGTTTGTTTGTTTGTTTTATGTGTGTGTGTGTGTGTGTGTTTAAGGCTCAGGATATATTAATATTGAGAGAGTAATAGTATGGACACTATACCTGTGACTCTCACCTGCTCATATCCTGGTTACGATAATAGAGGTGAAATAAAATATATTATTTACTTTAACGTAATGGGATCATTCAGGATATTTGCTCTGGCTCAGTTATTCAAATATCTATAACTTAACCACCAATTGATGGATTTTGAAAGATCAATTTAGAATATCACAAAAAGGTTTTTTTTTAAAAAAAAAATATTCATAGAGTTCTGAAATAACCATGGGTATTGATAAATTCATATACATTTTAATCAGTTTTCTTAACTATTTAAAATAGAAATGTGTCTATCTTTTATCTTCTTACTCCTCACAATCTTTGCTATAGTATACTTTTTTTTTTTTTTTTTTTTTTTGGAGACAGCATCTTGCTCTGTCGCCCAGGCTGGAGTGCAGTGGCACCATCTCCGCTCACTGCAAGCTCCGCCTCCCAGGTTCTCGCCATTCTGCCCCAGCCTCCCGAGTAGCTGGTACTACAGGCGCCCGCCATGAAGCCCGGTTAATTTTTTGTATTTTTAGTAGAGACGGGCTTTCACTGTGTTAGCCAGGATGGCCTTGATCTCCTGACGTCGTGATCCACCCACCTCGGTCTCCCAAAGTGCTGGGATTACAAGAATGAGCCACCACGCCCGGCCTGCTATAGTATATTATAGTAGAAATAAATTAATATTTCAGTTTGAAGAAATATTGTATTTAAAAAGTAACAAAATGGGTGCTTGGAGTTTGGAATGCTTGCTTCATTACTTTAAAAATTGTGCTAAATAAAGCAATAAAAATATCATAGTTTCATTCGGGGAGGAAAATTATCATTAAGAAAATGTTTATTTTAAATAAATACAAATTGATGTGGCTCATTCATTTAAGAAGTAGACTGGAAATTCAAGGCCTTAATTCAGACTTTGTAAACTGCACTAAGAGATTTAGTTAGTGACAGATAGCTAAAAATGAATGCACAACACTTTGTAATTGACAAAATTATACTAATCGTACCATTATGAAATTAGTTTTTAAAAATAGTTTGGTTTGCCTGCCCTGAGAAAACCACATTTAAAAAACAACTATGAAACGGAGAAGATTTTGGTACATTTTTTGACAATTTATGATAATATTTGAAAATTTCTTTAAATAGAAAACCTTACTTTAAATTTAAAATAAGTTTGTAGAAGATAGAAGAGCTTAAAATACTTTAAAATTTCAAAAATATTCAGAATTTTGACAAAAAAATAATTCTTATCTATTGAGTCTTTATTATTGAAGGAAAAAATAAGCTAAAAATATCAAAATCCATTCAATTTTTAATAATCAAAAATAATTCTATACTCTGACTGGAAATGATAACATTCATAGAAACATAGAATTGCAATAAACTTGGCAGTCATATGAATTCACTGTCAGACAAATGTGAAAAATGTGAATTCAATACTTGAATGTTTTATATCACAAGTATGGTAGACAGCCTCTAAAGCTGCCCCTAATAATTTCACATCCCATATGTATGCTCTTATACAATTTCCTTTTTGATTATGGGCTAGACTAAGTGACTCACTTCTAATGAATAGAATATGGCAAAGTTGTGGATGCCCTTTCTAAAATTAGGTTACAAAAAGATGACTTTTATCTTGCTTGTCCTCCATTGCTCTCTCATTCACTTGCTCTGGGGAAAGTAAATTGCCATGTTAAGAGCTAACCTATTGAAAAACCATAGGGTAAATAATGCTGTCTACAAATAACATGTGTCACAGAACTCTGAGGCCTGCAAAAAGTCACAAGAATGAGGTTGAAAGTATTTTATTCCCAGTGGAGCCTTGATCGCAGCATTTGAAATACTCTGAATCAAAGGTGCCTAGGTAAGCCATCCCTAGATTCCAAACCCAGGGAAACAATAAGATGACAAACGGTTGTTGTTTTAAGCTGCTAAATGCTGCGGTTGTTTATTTTATAATATTAGATACCAATTCAAGTTTTGCTGCCCAGAAGTGTTGTGCTGCTGTAATAAATATCTAAAACCATGAGAGTCGTTTTAGAATCAGGAAGTGGGTTAAGACTCGAAAGATTTTGAGGTCTCTTTAGAAAAGCCAAGCTTCTTTGATGAGACTCTCAGTAGAAATCTGGACTTTGAGGAGATTGTTGATGACATCTAAAAAGGAAATGATTAACATTATTGAAAACTGGAGAAAGTGGAATCCCTGTTACATAGTGGACAGAAAAGTTGACAACATTGTCATCTGTAGTTATGCGGAAAGAAGATATGCCTAATAAACTGTGAACTAAGGATCTACCTAAGCAAGTTCTCAAGCAAAGCACTGAAGTTGCCATCTGGGTTTTCCTTACTGCTAATAGTAAAATGTGATAGAAAAGAGATAAATTGATGGAAAAAATGTTACATAGAAATGAATCCTATCTTTGTTATTTTGAAGAAAAAAAAATCCTTATCGTCTTCTGATGATAAAAGATGCCAAAGTTAAATGTTTTATTAAAAAGTTCAAATCCAGTAGCCTGTCAGGAAAATATGAACTAGAGATGGACTCAAGGATGCATCTGAAAAACTTTTTCTTAAGTTCTCAGAAGTTCGAAGGTGGTGCCTCAAAATACTCATAATTTCTACAAAGGGCTCTTAAAAAGATTGAGAGTGTACCTCACAGTTCCTCCCAATCAACAGCAGATCCTCTAAGAAAGTTAAAGTGTTTGTCTTCAGCTCTCCTAGCAGAAGCCCAGGGTACTAAAAGTCTATCTCAAAGGCATTTATGGATGCAGATTTGTCTAATGGAGTTTAACCCAATGATATTCAATAGCGGTTGAAAAAGTTATTGAAAAATTTATAGCGGAAACACTGCTAGCTTGGACTGGGAAAAAAAAAAAAAAAAAAAAAAACAGAGAGTACAAAATGAAAAGAGTTTGTTGTATCTCCAAAATTCTAGTATCAACAGGCAGAGAGAGAAAACTACTCATCTGCAAACAAATGCTATTTTTTATGAGAATCGAGAATGACTCAGAGGGTAGAACCAAGATCTCAGGAAGCAGAATTGACAGGCATGATGATTTATTCCCAGGCCTTGATATCTAATCAGAGAACTTTCAGTATTTCTCTGGTTGGATTTCAGAATTGCTATGGCCCAGAGATTCATTTGTGTCTTCCTTATTCACTCCTTTTGAATAGGAATGTTTATAGAAGTTGTCCTCTGTTTGTCTCACTATTTTATGTTAGATGTATGGGGCATAAGATTATTTGTTTCCTTGGTTTCACAAATTAAGAGGAACCACAGACAGACGTGTTTAGATGACAATGAAACGGAGCTTCAATATATGAAATTATGACTTAAACCAAAATAAGAATTCCTCCCAGGCAGAATGATAGCTATAACTATGGTAATCCTGCTCAGTATGAGAGAAACTATACTCAAAGTGCTGTAGTTAGGGAACTATCTTAAGAGTCTTGTGCATAATTGGACCTGATTTAGATGGCAAGATTCTGGACTTTGAGCTGGTGGTATAATGGTATGTCACTTTTGGTGACCATGAAGGAGTAGAGTACATTTAACATGTGAAAACAAACAAATAAACAGACAAAAAACCATGAATTATTGGGATCCAGACATTCAACTGTGAAGGCAGTTTACAAGATTCCATCTCTTGGTATTCATACACTTGTGTAATCTCTTACATTTAATTGCAGGCGGTAGTCTAGTGATTTACCTGTAACAAATAGAATATGGCAAAAGTGATTAAATGTCACTTCTATGATTAGGTTATAAAGATACTATTACCTCTGACTTGCTGGAGTTCCTTCCCTTAGAGAAAAGCCAGATGCCATATTTTAAGCTGCCTAATAGAGAGGCCCACATGGTAAGAAACTAATATTTCCATTTCACTGCCCGGTTTCCATCCAACCTAAGGCCTGCCAAAGTTCACATGACTTTACTTGGGACTCTCTCACTTCAGCATTAAAGATGACCACGGCACTAATCAACCTCCTGAATGTAGTTTGGTAAGGGATCCTGAATGAGAAGCTCTAAGCTAAAGTGTGCTGATCTACGATCCACAGAAACCATGAAATACCAAATATTTATTGTTTAAGCTACTAAGTTTGAGGGTAATTTGTTATGCAACAACAGATCACAAGTAAAACTAAAAAAAAATTTGACAGAGTAATTATTATGCAATTCATATATTTTACAATCTTTTAATAAAACTAAACTGGAATGTATTTCTCAAAATATTATCAACCAGACAAAATTTAAAAGAAAGACGGGCTATACTCATATTTTCTGAGTACCCACTTTGTTGGTAGAGTTTTATATATCATTTTTTCTACTAAGCACATCTACCTTCTGTAGAATGCACACCAAATTCATTTTATTATTGTGTAAATGGATTCAAAGCAGTTAAATAAATTACCCAAGATCAAATAATTATCATGTATTGATACTTATTTTCAAACAGAAATGTCTAATTTAAAAGCCCTTTTATTTGCTGCCACATTATATTGCATCTATTAGTCTTTTCTATTTTATGCATAGAAGCTATTATTGAACTTTTTAGACCATATTTAATTTTCCTCCTTTCTACGATAACTTCAATTGATTTAATTCTTTAAAAATATGATGTTTTATACAAACTGATCACTGACTCAGTATCATTTGTTCTTAAACTCACATTTATTTGAATGACTCACAAGAAAATATATTTCTAATACAAGTTTAGTTAGCTTTCAAGGGAACAAAGCAGTGCATACGACCCACAAAAAAGTATCAGTTTCACCCATAGATTTCATAATATTCATGGTTCTCCAGGATCTCCTCTGTATAGGCAATGTTTGATTGCAAAAGTAGAGGCTGAACTCACAGACTACTAGAACTTAGGGAAGCAACCACTTTCCTTCTTCACCTAGCTTTTATACTGCTTTTCCTAAAGCTCTTCTAGCAATATGTGTCAAGTCATATCCTTTCCAGGGCAACCACAACTCATTAATGGAGTTTAACAATAAAGAATTCTGATAATCAAGTATAATTTGCCTGGTATGTCATTGAGCTGATTGTCAGAAGTTTGCAGGGGACAAAGTTGCAAGACGGCAAATCCAGAGTCATATTTTCTGCTGCTTCTGGATATCGTGTAAAAATTCATTCCCCCTGTGCACCCTTTAACACCAATCTAACTTTGAATTTTGGATAAACAGAGTCAAGTCATATATCATTTTAATACATTTTTATATCTCTTTTCAAAAATGTATATTTTTGATGTTGTAAACAAAAAAGATTTTTATGTCTATAGCTGATGAGGTATGTAAAATTCAAATAATATTAATATGAGTGACAGAATATTTTGGTCTTGACCACAGTTTTCACAAGTTTTAAGTAACTTTTAACCAATTTTATTTTATTTTTTATCCTTCCATTTGTTAGCCATTATACTTTTCAAAAGATAAAGATGGAAGATGCATATCAAGTTATTCTGAAACAAAATACATTTCCCCTTTTTTTGGGGGGGTGATGGAGTCTTGCTCTATCACCCTGCAGAGCGCGCTGCAAGCTCCGCCTCCTGGGTTAACTCTATTCTCCTGCCTCCACCTCCCGAGTAGCTGGGACTACAGCCACACGCCACCACGCCCGGCTAATTTCTCGTATTTTTAGTAGAGACAGGGTTTCACCATGTTAGCCAGGATGGTCTCAATCTCCTGACCTCGTGATCGGCCCACCTCGGCCTCCCAAAGTGCTGGGATTACAAGGCATGACCCACGGCACCCGGTCAATTCATTTCCTCTTAAGTCAGTTTTCATGAGAGCTACAACAATTAGGAATTGCAAATCGGTTTTTCCAACTAACTTTTCATTCTGTGGTTTCTCATTAGAGCATTTCCTTTTCTCCCTACTTTTTTCAAACAACCACAAATCCTTTATTTCACCAATTAATCAGTAGATGTGTTATTAAAACAATGATTGATATACAATATTAACAATATGCCAATGTTGTCTAATTTATATTATGTTAAGACAGACAAGTAGTTATTACAAGTCACTGCCCATTAATTGGGGGCCTGTGAAGTTTATAGCTCAGTCATATCCAGCTACAAAACAAATCAGCTTTGAGAAATATTGTATTTTAAACATCATTGTGTTCCGTGGTACATCTACTTCCCACTGGGATGAGATGTTGCTTATTATATTTTGCCCGGTTCCCACCCAACAATTGTCTTAACAGAAAGTCTTTCTTAATTAATTCTTCTCTGATGAATTCTTCACAACTTGAACTGGTGTGAGCCCCTCTAGCATGGATTCCAGTTAATGACTTCACAACGTACTTGATTCCATGGTTGTCAACATATAAGATGACAGCTCATCCTGGGTACTATAGTTTGGATGGTTGTCCCTTCCAAATCTCATGCTGAAATTTAATCCCCAATGTTGGGGGTCAGGCATAATGGGAGGTGTTTGGGTCACAGGGGTAGGTGACTCACGAATAGGGTAATTCCCTCCCTGGAGGGGCAGGATGACTGACTAATTTATCTGAGTAAATTATCTTGTGGAAACTCTATTAGTTCCCACAAGAGCTGGTTGTTAAAAGGATCCTGGCACATTCAGGCTTGCTCTCTTTTGCTTCCTTATTCACCATGTGAAATCTGCTCATTCCAGATCCCTGCCACGTTCCACTTGAGTGGAGGTAGCCCAAGGCCCTCAACAGAGGCAGATCTTCATGCTATGTTTTTTTTTTTTTTTTTTTTTTTTTTTTTTTTTTTTTTTTTTTTTGTACAGCCTAAAGGACCATAAGCCAAATAAACTTAAAAAAAAAAAAAAAATTGTAAGTAATTAGCAATACAAATAGTGGACTAGTATGGAAAACTGATACTGAGAAATGAGGTGTTCATATAAGGATACCTGAAAATGTTAAAATCATTTTGAAACTGGATAGTGAACAGAGGTTAGAAGACTTTGGAGGCTCAGAGGAAGACAGGAAATTGAAAGAAAGATTGGAACTTCTTAGAGATTGATTAAGTGGGTGTGACCAAAATGTTGACAGACAGTAAGGCCCATGCTAATGATTTTTCAGATAAAAATGAAGGACTTACTCAGAAATGGAGTAAAGGCTACCCATATTATGCCATAGCAAATAACTTGGCTGCATTTTGTTCATACCTTAAGGCTTTGTTAAATGCCAGCCTTAAGAGTGATGACCTAGGGTATCTGGCAGAACAAATTTCTAAGCAGCAAAGCATTTAAAATGTGGTATGGTTGCTTCTAACAACCCAACTCAGATGTGGGAGCAAAGGAATAATCTAAATGTGGAATGTATTATTAGAAAAAAAGCAGAGCATAAAAATTTCTCATGTTGAAATTTGACCCCAATGTTGAAGGTGGGTTCTAATGGGAGGTGTTTGAATCATGAGGAAGTTTCCTATTGAATAGATTAATGACCTTGTAGAGGGTGAGTGTGAGTGAGTTCTCACTCTAGTAGTCATTACTTCCTGCCAGAACTGGTTGTTTAAGAGTCTAGCACCTTCCTTGTCTCTGTCTCTTGCTTTCTTACTCACCATGTGATCTCTGCACATGATAGCTTTCCTTTGCTTTCCACCATGAGGGAAAGCAGCCTGAGACTCTCACTAGAAGCCAATGAGAGTAGTGCCATTCTTCTTGGAAATCCTGCAGAATTATCAGCCGAATAATCCTCTTTTCTTTATAAATTGTCAAACTCAAATATTTACTTATAGCAACACAAAAGGCTAAGTATCACTCAGTAAAATTGCCTTATTATTTTATGGATAGATTTTCTCTAAACACTTATCGTTTATCATCTTTCCAAGTATTGCCGGATTTGACTAGTTTCTTGCCAAAGTAATCCTTCTAAAATTTCTGTATTGTAATATATTATGTACTTTTCAACATTGTGTAATACTTCTAAAAATGTTTTTTTTTCTACTTGGCTCAAACACATAACTACAGATCAATGGTTCCTGAACCCCTACAAGATCACTGGGGTCGGTGTCGACTTTGCCACTACACTTGCCATTCCTACTATTGAGTATAAGTATAGTCTAGAAAAATTGTATTTGCATCCCCCATTGTTATTTATTAGTAAATCATTAATTGTGTACATTCCACTCCTAAAATCTACTCAGTCTATGTGTGCCATAAGAACTGCATAATTACAGTTTTTTTGGAGTTCTATAAGAGAACATCAGTAAGAGTGTACTCTGTATTATCCCTATATTAGTCCCTCTCATTATAATCAACCCATTATCTTCCCTATTATGTTTCAAATCCTGTTATTAAGTTCATGCACGTTCACATTTATTATATTTGAAACAGCAAAGCAGTCTCTGGCAGTATCAGGCAAGCTGCACAATTCAAAATCCCTCATATGCAGGCAACTGCTTCAAAATTGTGTTATGCTGGTGCACAGATCATATGTGTACATGAGATCAATTATTGTGTAATCATAAACCTGTGCAGTTCAAAGATAATGTATTCAGATTTAAGCATGAAAAATGGATTAGTGAACATAATCTATAAACATTTAACCAAAAGAAGGTTCCAGTGACCAAAATTCAGTAAGGCCATTAGAGAGTGCTACATCACATCCAGAATAACCAGAAATAATTTTTGGTAAAGTTCCTACATCATCTTCAGTCCAGATGACATTTCTCAAAAAGAAATAAGATTGCTGACTTTCCCCAGGGAACACAGACAAACTTTGATCATTCTCTTGTATTGATACAATCTTGAGGGAACAAAAAATTAGCAACTTTCCTGGTATTATCACTCATTTCCAGGTTCCTTTCTTTTAAACTACAATGTTCTCTATTTTTAGTCATCTCTTGACTCTTTCTACCTAGATTGCACTGAGGGGTTCAAGTACAGTGCTCAATCATAAAACTAGCCAAAAGAATATCTACACTGACGTCTTCTCTTGCATTCATCCTCATTCTTGGATTTCTGAGCAACAGCTATTCTTCTGACCAAGCAATGCAGTTAACAGAAAGTCTTTTCAACCCATGAATTCCTTTGGAATAAGTACTACAAGGTTTAAAGGCTTAGAGAAAATGACCTGTGCCAAAACGTCTTTCTTGATAGTAGCCAACCAATTGAGGCAAGGTGCTGGTACTATGGGATCCTACAATAAAACAGAAACAACTTGCCAAATGATAAAGACAAGGTGTTTTATTATGACATAATGCCCTACACATTCATTCTCACTTCTGCACTGCCAAAGATTCTAATTTATATCCTCTCAAGTCTTAAACCCAGTTGTCTAATCATGCAGGCAAGTTCTCTATTCCTTTTTTATATTTTTTAGCAAATGTTTTTATTGCTCCTTCCAAGTTCCTCTCAAACCACTACTTTGAGAGTGAGAATGAAACATAGCCAAACAATATGGTACTTTTAGCCCATAACCATAGCTCAGTCACTGGGAAGTAGGTCTGCTAAGCTGATAAAATATATATAGGTGTTCTAAATTGAAATAGTCCACATTATCCTTATTCTTCTAAAACTTTCTCAACCATTGCTTCAGTAATGAGAATTATAATAGAAAAGTGGAGAATGTACCAATGTCTATCAAATCCTTAAAAATCCTCTTGAGGCTATAGGTAATGGTCTAATTGATCCACCTAATAATCATGGGCTGGGCTCTATCCCTGTGAAATTAATTCCATAACAAGTGCCCCCCCCCCCCCCCTTAAGTCTTGTATTTCTCTGAAGAGTCGTAGGCAACTATTGGCACAATAGAAATAAGGAAATATGTCTTCATTCAGCCCAGTGCTATAGTCTGGTAGCCCCTATGACAACCCATTTCTTATACTCACTTTGCAAATTCAAATATTGTTTAAAATGTCACATTGCATTCTCTTTAGAAATTCCTGCTTAGATTTTTTAGGGAACATGCAACACATCCTATCCTGTCTTTACTCTCTGAGGCTCCAGACGTCCTTCCAAAATTAGGGAACTCCACATTCAGGCATTTTTAATTTTCCAATTGTCTATCACCTTGTTAATTAATCATACAGGTGGCTATCACTACTGTCCAAGAAGCTGTAAAAGCCCACACACCACTCAGAATAGTTTTGCCATAAAACAAAATGTACTACTGCAAGAAATTCAGCCTCTTGTACTACTTTTTCTGCTTTTTCCATGACGTTTTTCCTTCACTAGATGAATTGCTAAAATCCCAAATTTTCTGAGAAGTGCTACACACCCTGCCATACGCCATGCTTCCAGAATTGTTTGATCAAGATGAGAGTTATATGAACAGGTTATTCTGCAATAGGATATGGGAGTTTGAAGGTCCTTGGTTTGGTTGATTATTAGGTAAATGGTAGTCAAATCATGTGATTTCCCTCTTGAGGTACCACTTCAGTATGTCTGTGTGTATACAGTAGACATGCACACACACAAACACACACACACACCAACACACACACTTTTATTTGATACATTGACTATTGGGAAGCCTTTTCTTTAGACTAGCCATTGTTTTCATCATAGGCTCATAGTGTCCTTGTCTTCATATGTCCTTTTTCTGAGATTTTCTAACCTTTTCCCATCTTCAAATCCCATGCAACATAATTTAAAAAGCAAATTCACTACTGTATCCTGTATTCCATTAGTGATGATTGCTGTTTCCACTAGAGCCTAACATCAAATCAATTGTTTTTATAGAAAGGAGAAGCAGCATTTGGTAGCTCCCAGATGTATATTCTTAGTAACCTGTAGCAGAGGATTGTGGAGGCAAGATCTGACTTCTATTAAAAAGCCCGAGGAGTATGGTGGGCAAATTTATAGAATGTCTAATATCATATGCTCATTTGGATCTTATGGGCTCAGTGGTGCAGCACTGTTTATATCTCATGTTGTGAAACTCTACTTAGTTCTTCATTTGAATTGTCTTCTTCCTAGTCACTTAGTCCTCCTTTCACTGTACCTATTTTAAGTGGGCAACGAGATTGCAAAAATTAGGAAGTTGTATAATCTAGAGTGAAAAACAACCACTAGACGTTGAACTGTCTTCTTCATATTCAGATTCTTCAGAAACAGTAGTTTATCTCTATTTTTGGAAAGAGTTTTTGAGGTACCAGGCAAATGATTCTCAAAATTTCATAGGATTCTTGGCAAATTCCTGAATTTTTGAAATGTTTACCTATAAAGTATTCTCTATAAGACTCAGAAGTAGCTTTTTTGTCAAGTTTTCTTTTGCTTCCTTTTCTAATTCTTCTACTGTTTAATGCCAACTACACAATGATTCAGCCTGTTCTTCACCAGTATCATGCTCTAAACTCTCCTCATAAAATTACAGCAGCCCATGGTGCAATTTAAATACCTTTGACATTTTGTTACTGGGAAGTGTGGAAGTCCTTGTTTCTTGTCTTACTTGGGAGAGGGAATTCGGTCAAGAGACAAATTTAGCAAAGAGAGCAGATAATTTATGGAAGAAAAGTCAATCTTACGGAGTTTACTGAAGGAAAATAAAGAGCAGAGATTTGATTGAAGGACATATACTCTGTGAGAGGAACAGGCTGGTCCAGCTGGTAAATAGCAGCAGTAGCAGCAAGGGTTGCATAGCAAAAGAGACAGAACATTCTGAAAGACAAGGCAGAGCAGGCAGCTTAAAAGAGGAGTCAGCAGTCCCAAGAGTTCTCCATTGTGATTTTTTACTATGTGAGACTCTTGCTTTAAGCTCCTGCCTCTGTCTCAAGTCTCTGCCTTTGTCTTTGTCTAATTTCCCACTTGTGCCTTAAATCCCCACCTTTTTCCCCAGCTAGTTCCCACCCATAGGTTTGTGGGATTCTCCCTTACTGTCAGTGGGTGCACAAGTATGGGCCCAGGGTTGGCTACAAATTCTACCTACCGGCAGCTGTGCTCATTACTGCCACCCCAGGAAGGATGTATTGTGCTTAAATCTGTACTTACTGTGCCTATGTTTCTCTTAGGAATTGCTCCTTGGTCCTCCTTTCTCTCTTATCAGCATGTAGCTAGATGCATTCTGACAGGTTAACTGTGAAGTGAGGAGTTACTGGATTTCTTAAGGGGTGTTTTGGGTCAGTTCTTTTCTGCATAGGTATTTATCTTCCTCTCTGCTTATATCTAGAATGAATGTTTTGGGTGGTCTCTGGGGTGTGAAATTTTCCAGACCTCCTTTTCTCAGGGACTCCCTTTCCTGTTCATGTCTAGCTATCTGCCTACTCTAGCAATTATAGTAAAAATACGTTGACTTTTGTACCCACCTAAAGATGAACTGAGCTTTACTTTCTTATGCTGTAGGTACAAAAACAAGGCATTAGCCCAAACAGCCACCTTTTCACTATTCTTTGTCTGCTGCATCTTTTGGATAGTGTATCAGGTACTACAGTCCTTATAAAGTGTACTATATCATTCATTCACCATTAATCTCCCATCCGACTCCAAAATTTGCTTAACAATTTCAGGCTGTTATAAAATAGGTGCATTGATATTATTATCCCTACTTCTATCACTTTAAGTCAAAGTCGAAATTTTCTGCTGCCCTCTGGGAATCCTATATATCATTAAATAAGGCTGAGGAAGTTTCACTTTGTATGTTCGATTTATTCTGTCAGAGGACAGACTTGGCTGAAATTTGACCTGAAGGAGATAACAGCAATGTTTACCACTTATGTCACAATCATTGCTAATATGGATTGAGGTGAATACCTTGTAGTTTCTAGCATTTCAATCTGTAACTTCATTTTTAACTGAATGCCTTTCAAGAAAGCATCTCTCTAACCATCCAGTTCTTCTGAAATCCCTGCAGTTTCTTTTCACTGTCACTGGCAGAGATGCTATGGTATTGGGGACCTTTATCCAATAAGCCAAAGAAGAATTGCTCCATATTCCCTTATATTTTACCTAAAAGTTTCACAGAGACTTGATATTCATGCTGGAAGTTTCAATTAGGAATTCCTGGACTAAATTATACATCATAGATTAGATGAAATTCTGCAACATGTTTCAGCTTTCACATTTAGTTCTTCTTTCAGTTTATCTACTTTAAATTCATCCCAGAAAAGACAGACTGAATGTGTCAAAAATCCTTTAAGAGAGATGATTTGTAAAGTAGATGCTTTGTGGGCACTCATCTATATTTTCCACTTTAATCCCTCCACACCCTATTTAATATATAACAGAACAATCCCAACTGACTTAATCTTTTTATCCCCAACATTGCCCTTAGGCTCCGAGTTTCCCTTTTTCTTTGTTGTTTTTCAAATTGCTCTAACTTTTTGTACTTACTTAAACTCCATCACAGATAATTGAGGATGCTATTCTACTACTGAATTATAATGTTCCTTTGTCCCCTGAAATGAAAGATTGAAGTTTCCTTGAATTATTGTTTCCATCATTGTTTGAAGAAGCAGCACATTATTGGGGATAGCTCTATTCCGATTATTATATAACCAACCCAATGGGGTTGCTCCCTTTAGCACTTGAATTGTTCAATGGGCTTGTTCCATTTTAACATAAAAAGGGAAGAAGACAATTATCATTTTTCCCCTAACTCTGGCTTTTACCACCTTAAAGGGGGGCAGATGTGCTACATTATTGCCATTAATGAATCGAATGCCAAAACCACAGCTAATTTTAAGTAGATACTCATTCCAAATGGATTTTTTATTCTTTAATACCTAAGCATCAAACTAGCAGATTAACCTTACTTTTCTTTGAAATTATTCCAAAGAGTACTGAAATATTGATATGAAAACCTTTTCAGCTGTATTGTAATATAATTGACATAAAATTATATATATTCAAAGACATATACATTATGAAATTATTACCACAACTAAACAATATATCCATCACCAGATGTTGGTAAAAATGAATTTTTTTTTTTCAAATACTAATCTTAAATTAATTACGTAGTCTCTAGCTAATGGTTTCACTTTTCCAATGCAGTCAACAGCAATCACTGTATTTTGGGGGAGCGGGGATTTTCACTTTATGATTTCTACTCAATTGCAGTCAAATTTATATTATATAACTTGCATTAAAAAGACAAATTCCTGATCACATGTGGGCAATATTTTCACCATCTCAGACCACAAATGGATTGGCAATCACCTAGGGATCAAATACTTATCAGTTCCTTTCTCCCTATGTTGTCTCTCACCTCGTAAATCTTTTGCTATATCGAATAGAGGTCATTTTGTCAATTCCACTTCTGCCATTAATCTGCCTGCTACACAATCATTAATCCAACATTCACAAGAAATGTTATGTCTTCAACCTATTTTACTTCCATTGAATGACTCATAATAGGCAATACAGTACACTGACCTGGAGTTGCTTTGGGAGGTAAAGTTCCATCTCAAGCACAATTTGCTGGCTTCACTGCACAGTTCCACCTCACTATAAAAGACAAAGTTGATGATGGGTTTGTCCATTTTAATTCATTAAATGTATCCCTGCCCTTTGTTTCCTGTCTTAAACCCTGCTTGTCAAGCAGCTCATCAAGCAATATATGTCAAGGCACATGCTTTCCATTGCAGCTGCAATCTACCAGTCAAAATTTCATAATAAATAATTCTGACAATGACATGCAATCCTAACCTTGGTAGAACATAAATGAAGCATCATTCCACATTTATCTTTGAAGGCAGTAGTCTTGGATCATATTTACAGTACTTTCTGAGTCTAGCATAATAGTTTTCAGCATCAGTTGTCTTTTTATTTGCATGTAGTATCTGAATATGTCATTGTAAACCAAAAAGTATCTGTGACAGGTCTCGATGAATGTGGAGATTTATCTGGCCAAGGTTGAGGATAGACACAGGTAAAAGAAACACAAAACCACAGGAATATCTGTGATCTACGTTTTTTCCAAAGAGGGTGTTGGGACTTAAATATTTTCAATATTTAAGGGAAAAAGAGCAGGTAGCAGAGGAAAGAGGGAAAAAAACAAAGCAGGGAGAGTACATAAAAAGGGGCAAGGGTTTTCATTCTTTTGAAGCTTTGATCAGCGTTTACGAATTCACATGTTTTACATGTGAAATGATGGGGTAGAGGAATAGTCTATTATGTGTTTGTCTGGTTAGCTCAGTGAATCTACATTAATATACACTTGTCTCAGCGGGGTAGAGGGATGACTTCTGGGCCTGTCTTGTCTTGTACCTGTAAAGATAAGCTGTTGATTCACATTGCAAGGGTGAAATTCGACAGAACTGTTTTATAGTAAAGATCTTGGGGTCTACAAGACATTTCCTCATGAGCAAGTTGTGAGAGTGGATTCCTAGGGTAGTATGTGGTCTTTATCTTTGTAGGAACCTAAATCAGAGGCTCTTTAGCCTGATTCACTTCCCAAATTTGACTCTTCCTTTTGGCTTAGTGAGTTTGGGGTCCAGAGATTTTATTTTCCTCTACCATCATTATTATGGTTATTTATCTTAACATATATTTTGTCGGCCGGGTGCAGGGGCTCATGCCTCTAATCCCAGCACTTTGGGAGGCCAAGGCAGGCGGATCCTGAGGTCGGGAGATCGAGATCATCCTGGCTAACACGGTGAAACCCTGTCTCCACTAAAAATACAAAAAAAACAAAAAACAAAAAACCAAAAAACAAAAACAAAAACAAAAAAATTAGCTGGGCGTGGTTACACTCGCCTGTTGTCCCAGCTACTTGCAAGGCTGAGGTAGGAGAATCGCTTGAACCTGGGAGGCGGAGCTTGCAGTGAGAGGAAATGGCGCCACTGCACTGTAACCTGGGCGAGAGAGCAAGACTCTGTCTCAAAAAAAGAAAAAAAAGAGATGTATTTTGTCAAAGATGTTTTGAAGTTAGGGAGTTCAGAAATAGACTCAATATTCAAAATGTGTCTGACTAGTCTAAAAACAGAAGGCTTATTAACCCCAGTTTCAGGGACAATTTTCTACTTATCAAGCCACTCCAAAACTTACTGGCTTCAAACGACCACCATTTATTTGCTCATATTTCTAACAGTTGTCAGTTTGGACTCTCAATCGTGTAGCTATTTTGCAGGACTTGCCTGTAGTACCTTAGGCAGCTATGTGAGACAGAATGATCCTAGATGGCCTCAATTACATGTCTGGGCCTTTGCTGGAGTGTCTGGACATTCTTTGTGCAGTGTCTCTCTCCATGTGATTTATCATCTTCAAGGAGGCTAAGCTGTGCTTATTTGCAGAATAATGGTATCAAGATTCTAAAAGGGCATATCCTATTGGTTAAAGAATGCCATCCAAGATTCAAAAGGAAAGGGAATAGATTTATTGTATAGCACGGTGACTATAGTCAATGACAACATATTGCAATTTTGAAAAATGTTGAGTATACCTATTAAGTGCTCTCACCACAAAATGATAATGATGTGAATTGATGCATTTGTTAATTAGCTAGATTGAACTTATCCACAGGTATATCCAATTTACAACATTATGTTGTTTGTGACAAATCCATGCAATTTTGTATGTCAATTTAAAATAAATAAACACATTAATAAATTTGGAAAAAAAAAAAAAGAAAGGGAAAGGAAATAGGTGTCACCTACTGTGGCAGGGAAGCCAAAAAAAGTGACAAATCAATCCACCACAACCTCTTTGATCAGCACACTTTATAAAGCAAAATGACATCATACAATAAAGGACAGAAAAGTGATTGAGAGTGAAGGCATGAAAATACTAGAGCCTGACAACTAATGAGAGAATAATATTTAAAGTAGTGGAGCGTTGTGGTCGAGATTGCAAAGTTTAGAATGAATCTGCCTAGGTATGATTCTTGGTTTCTTCATTTAACAGTTGTATACCTTGTTGGGTCGCTGTGAGGATTAAATTAGCTCATGTATAATATATGAAGTGCTTGGTCTAGCTCTTGAGGGATTATAAGGGCTAACTACATGTTATAAATCATCTTTGAACATAACTTATATTGCAAATTGCTTATCACAAAAGTATTTGCAACTTAAAGTTAGGAGTTTAAACTTCATCATTTTCCCTTAATAAATTATTAATTTTAATGCTCACTTTAGCTTATGAATATGTTTTTGATTTCAGATTGTCATGCTATTAGAAATTTCTCCAATATGTCTTTCATAACTGATGGAGTGACACCCTTAAGGATTTGATAAAAATGTTACTCAGTTTTTAATTCAGTTTCCAAAACAGCAAAATACTACCAATGACTTTTTTTCTTTTGCCTTCTCTTGAATTAAACATTTTTTTTTCTCCTTTTATTTTTGCTATGTTGGAAAGTTATGTACTCTAGGTATATTCTCTAAGTAAGTTTTCCTACAATTTTAACAAGTTTACTTACTCTTTTATGTATTTCTAACCCATCCAAGTTACTGAGGTAAACACATTATGAAATTTGTCTAAATATTCTCCAACTATCTGTGAAGTTTTGATTTTCCAAAAATTCTACCTTGTGTTAAAATAAGCAAAAATGCTTACTTTATAATCTTTTCATACTTGATGATTTATTGACATGTTTTATTTATGTTTTTCCTCATTATTGTTTTTTTCTCTTCACTTTTTGTGTTTACATATCTTATGGTTCAAGTTTGTCGTTCAATGTTTCTAGCAAACATCTGGAGCCATAAACTACTGGTGAAACTGTTTCGATTTTCTTTTCTTTTTTTTTCTTTTTTTTAAACTCAGTAATGGTAGTTTAGCTAGATGTAGAAGAAAAGATGCATTTATTTTCTGTCACTATAGTGACTTATAGCACCTATTACTCCTGATAGGAAGTCCTATGTCAGATTATAATCTTTTCAATTTTGTACTTTTTAATATTTTTCTATTTTCCTTAATTTTTTAATAATTGATTTTTTCTAAGCATTTTTCAAAAATTATATATATATATATTTATAGTCTGCAATGTAATTTTTCAAAGTATATATATACAGTCATCCCTCAGTATCTGCTATCTGCAGGCGATTTGTTCTAGGACCTCATGTATACCAAAACTTGCAAATGTTCAAGTCCCTTATTTAAAATGGTTTAGTATTTGCATGTATCCTATACACATTCTCCCTCAGACTTTAAATCATTTTGAGATTACTTATAACACTCAATTCAAATAAATGCTATGTAGATAGTTGCTATACTGTCTCATTTTTTATTTATATTAGTTTTATTGTATAGTTATTTTTAATTATTTTCAAATATTTTCCATCTGAAATTAGTTGAACCTGTGTACCTGGAAGCTGTGGATGTGGAGGGCTGACTGTACATAGTGAAATCGTTACTATAGTCAAGTAAAACTAATGTGTGCATCATCTCACATAGTTACTTTTGTGTGTGGCAAGAACACTTAAAGTTAACTCTCTTAGCAACTTCCAGTATACAATACTATATTATTAACTGTAATCCTCATGCTGTGCTTAGATCTCTAGACTTACTCAACCTATATAACTGCAACTGTGTTCTCTTTGATTTACATTACCCAGTACTCCTTGGCCCATCCCCCAGCCCAATCACAGTTCTACTTTCTAAGTATTTCACTTTTTTAAAAAAAAAAAGTTCAAATTCAAGGGGGATTATGCAGTAGTTTTCTTTCTATGTTTGGTTTACATCACTTAGCATAACCTCTTCCTGATTCATCAATGTCACAAAAGGTAGGATTTTCTTATTTTTCAAGGTTGAATAATATTTCACTGTGTATGTATATCACAATTTCTTTTTTCAAATTTCTGTCAATAGGCACTTAGGTTGTATTCATATCTGACTATTGTGATTAATGCTACAGTGAACATGGCAAGTGCAGATACTTGAAGAACTGCCGATTTCATCTTTTTGGAGTATGTATATACCTAGAAGAGGAATCTATGTATCATATGGAACTTCTATTTTTAATTTTTTAAGGAACCTCCATACTGTTTTCCATAATGGTTGCATCAATTTAGATTTCCACCACCAGCGTATGAAAGTTTTCTTTTCTCCATATCCTCATCTATAATTGTTATCTCATCTTTTTCATAGTAGCCATACCACTAGATGTGAGATAATATTTCATAGTGGTTTCCATTCACATTTTCATAATTATTCAACTCTCAGGCAATTTTACATGCATCTCACACCTCACTTCCTTCCTAAGGATCACAACTCAGAGGCAGTATTGCTTGTGGACACCCTACAAGAAGACTGCATGATAATCTTCAACAGTGCAGAATATGCACCAGGCTTCGGCATGAGAAACTAGTTTTCTTCTCTTTCATTCCCAAAGGCAAATCCTGACTTACCGTCCCCCAAATGAAGATACTCGGAATGTCTGTTGCCTGCTTTCACATGAGGCCAGAGATAATACAAGTCCTAGACTTCCCCTAGGGGGCTTTTGCCTCCATTCTCTCACTATATGAGGGGCCTGTTTCATCCTGTTTTCCTACCAGGATTGAAGTTCCAGTCCGTTTTATCTTCTTCTCATAGTATTCATAGATTTCTGCCTTCAGCTCCCACTCACTTATGTGAGTTTGTCCTCTGACCCGTAATCATCAGTTCTACGAGGTGTAGAAGACGCTGGAACCCTTGAAAGTCACATGTTGCAGATGCCAGAGCTATAGCAGTGAGATTCTCTGAATTCCTCTGTAAAGACCTGCCTTGTGGACCTGTTCATTGGCTCACTGTTGTTACATCCGCAAGAGGCAGACTGCTGTCAGGTTGAACCTTTACATTTTTGAGATATTGTTATCAGATGCTAGCTTATCTTCATAAATGAACTGTTTAACCTGAGAGTTGTGTGTCTTTTGACAGCTTCAACCTTTTATTAGGTACTAAATTTTTTGTTGCATTATGGTATTTAAAAGATGATTTTTAAAAATGTTTTTGGAGAATTCTCAGTAGTCATTTCTCTGTTGAAGCCTACCCCAAACAAAATCCATCTGTGTATGAAAATGTACAAATAAGCATATCTCCTGTATAATACTATTAAACAGCCCCCAAATTAATTTAAAGTTAGATCAGTATCATTAATGTTAATTACTTTTACTCTCCAAATAGAATAGGCTTGTCTTTGCCCCCACACAATCTGAAAATAATTTATCCACTGTAGGAACTGTGAAAGACCTTTCACTATTGTTGTCATCCACAGGGAGGTCACAAATTATTGTCATTCATCTCTAAATAGAAGCATTCCTAAATTAGATGACATTTAGTAACATGTTATAAAAGCCTTAGAAGGTTTTTTCTAGTACTATTCTAGGTGACCTTATATGTCTGTTTTGTTTTTGTTTTAAGTTGCTCATTTGCCCTACATATAGTCTTTGAAGATTTTGTCTTAAAAGTTGTTGCCTTAATAGTGATATGGGTGTGTTATTTGAAGCATGTCATCCATGCCATATTTCACATTTATTTGTGAACATTTGTAATTTATTGCTGGAGATTAGTTTTTTTGTTTGTTTGTTTGTTTTGTTTTGTTTAAACACACTGTATTCCTTTTGAAACTTAAAAAAATCAGAACTTAAAACACAACTTCTTTTATCTGAACCTTTGGAAAACTCTATTACTCAATTACAAGGGATATTTTGTCTGTTGGACATTGCTCTTTTTTACTTTATTATTATAAATTCTAAGATAATATAAGTGTTACTTGTTGCATTCATTTTACTTTATTACCACTATTTTTTTGTCTTTTTGTTCAGAATTAAGTCCAATTTATGATTGTTCATTTTTGCTTCTTCTAAATTTTGAGTTACCAACTACCATTTATTCAATTTTGTAGTGTAGGCAAATCTTGTTTTTAGCCTGTTGAAACTACCACAGAACATGTAGATATTTAAAACCTCTCATTTTGTTCAAATAACATATAATCACATATATATTTTTAAACTGTGGTAGAAAAGCATGCACTTTTCTAGCTAAGCAGTCAGTACATAATGATGTTCTATAGCTCACATCTTTTTCCTTTTGTCCTTTTTAATAACTTACAGAATGCTTTCTGCTTGTGAATTTTCATATTAATACTCTTTGTGCAGGTTTGTGTGTGCTTATGCTCTTACCCAAATGCTGGATGAATTATTCTTTAGAGAACATTCACATGTCCGTATCTTTCTGTTATGAATTCCGTATACTAGAACCATTTGCAAGACACCAGGGTGGATTGACCCATGAGCTTTGGCATCAATCCTTGACTAACTATAAGCCTTCAATAAGTTACTGATCCTCTCTAAGTCACTATGTGGGTAAATATATATATATTATATATATATATGTATATATCATATATGTGATATATGCACATAGTCACATATTAAATGTGTATATACACATACCCCCATATATAGTGAATATGTTTATATCAATAAATTATAGAAATGTGTAAAGTGTGTAGGATGTCATATTACTTTTTATGATATAAAATATTAATATTTTGATTTTCTATGATGCTTTTAAAATTCCTATACACAGAAATATAGATATCTGAACTATAGAATATTTTATTTTTTCTGTTATTTTCACCCAAAATCACTGTGCAAAATCATCTCTCCTCACTTGCATTTCTGATTTTATCTGGGTACACTTTTATCTGAATACATTTTTCTACCTTCCTCAGCTTAAAATACTGTTGATTAGAAACCAACTTGTAGCCAACAATTTCTCTTTCTGATTTTTTATAAACGCTCTAGTTTTTACCTAGGATTAATTGCTTTCAGAGTATTACACTCTATCTTTTTTATTCTCACCTAAATACTTTTGTGTACACTTTAACCTATTTTCTCTATATTTTTCAGTACTAGAGATGGTGTATGAGTAGTAACAAAGTGATCTGTAATCAGTTCATATAGACTTATTCAACTTCTCCTAAGATTGTTTTCTTTGCACCACAAAAGCAAATAAATAAATAAAATGACAACAAATTCATGCACTTTGATTTTTTAAAATATAGAACTTACTGTTTTTTTTTTTTGCTTTGTTTTGTTTTTTTATTATACTTTAAGTTCTAGGGTACATGTGCATAACAGTGCAGGTTTGTTACATATGTATACTTATGCCATGTTGGTGTGCTGCACCCATCAACTCGTCAGCACCCATCAATTCATCATTTATATCATGTATAACTCCCCAATGCAATCCCTCCCTCCTCCCCCCTCCCCATGATAGGCCCCAGTGTGTGATGTTCCCCTTCCCGAGTCCAAGTGATCTCATTGTTCAGTTCCCACCTATGAGTGAGAACATGCGGTGTTTGGTTTTCTCTTCTTGTGATAGTTTGCTAAGAATGATGGTTTCCAGCTGCATCCATGTCCCTACAAAGGACACAAACTCATCCTTTTTTATGGCTGCATAGTATTCCATGGTGTATATGTGCCACATTTTCTTAATCCAGTCTGTCACAGATGGACATTTGGGTTGATTCCAAGTCTTTGCTATTGTGAATAGTGCCGCAATAAACATATGTGTGCATGTGTCTTTGTAGTACACTAATTTATAATCCTTTGGGTATATACCCAGTAGTGGGATGGCTGGGTCATATAGTACATCTAGTTCTAGATCCTTGAGGAATTGCCATACTGTTTTCCATAATGGCTGAACTAGTCTACAATCCCACCAACAGTGTAAAAGTGTTCCTATTTCTCCACATCCTCTCCAACACCTGTTGTTTCCTGACTTCTTAATGATTGCCATTCTAACTGGTGTGAGATGGTATCTCATTGTGGTTTTGATTTGCATTTCTCTGATGGCGAGTGATGATGAGCATTTTTTCATGTGTCTGTTGGCTATATGAATGTCTTCTTTTGAGAAGTATCTGTTCGTATCCTTTGCCCACTTTTTGATGGGGTTGTTTGTTTTCTTCTTGTATATTTGTTTGAGTTCTTTGTAGATTCTGGATATTAGCCCTTTGTCAGATGAGTAGGTTGCAAAAATTTTCTCCCATTCTGTAGGTTGCCTGTTCACTCTGATGGTAGTTTCTTTTGCTGTGCAAAAGCTCTTTAGTTTAATTAGATCCCATTTGTCAATTATGGCTTTTGCTGCCGTTGCTTTTGGTGTTTTGACATGAAGTCCTTGCCCATGTCTATGTCCTGAATGGTACTACCTAGATTTTCTTCCAGGGTTTTTATGGTATTAGGTCTAACATTTAAGTCTCTAATCCATCTTGAATTAATCTTCGCATAAGGGGTAAGGAAAGGATCCAGTTTCAGCTTTCTACTTATGGATAGCCAATTTTCCCAGCATCATTTATTAAATAGGGAATCCTTTCCCCATTTCTTGTTTCTCTCAGGTTTGTCAAAGATCAGATGGCTGTAGATGTGTGGTATTATTTCTGAGGACTCTGTTCTGTTCCATTGGTCTATATCTCTGTTTTGGTACCAGTACCATGCTGTTTTGGTTACTGTAGCCTTGTAGTATAGTTTGAAGTCAGGTAGCGAGATGCCTCCAGCTATTGTATATTTAGAAAACCCCATTGTCTCAGCCCAAAATCTCCTTAAGCTGATAAGCAACTTCAGCAAAGTCTCAGGATACAAAATAATGTGCCAAAATCACAAACATTCTTATACACCAGTAACAGACAAGCAGAGAGCCAAATCAGGAATGAACTTCCATTCACAATTGCTTCAAAGAGAATAAAATACCTAGGAATCCAGCTTACAAGGGATGTAAAGGACCTCTTCAAGGAGAACTACAAACCACTGCTCAGTGAAATCAAAGAGGACACAAACAAATGGAAGAACATACCATGCTCATGGATAGGAAGAATCAATATCGTGAAAATGGCCATACTGCCCAAGGTTATTTATAGATTCAATGCCATCCCCATCAAGCTACCAATGAGTTTCTTCACAGAATTGGAAAAAACTGCTTTAAAGTTCATATGGAACCAAAAAAGAGCCCACATTGCCAAGACAATCCTAAGTCAAAAGAACTTACTGTTTTTTATTACATTTCCAGCGTTTTAAATATTCTTTAAAATTAAAAAAAAAAGAAAGAAAAAACAACAACAACAAAAAAACAACCCTTTCGTAGTATGGACCCTAGGCCTGAATAATATGCTTATAAATGTCCATCAATTTTAACCATAGATGGTAGATTACTTTATATTATTTGTATTTTGCACTCTTACTCACACAATACAGAGCCCAGTTTCTTCCTAACTATGAAGAAATCATTCATCGAAGACAAAGCAAGAAGAATTTGTTATTGGACCCTCAGTGAAAATGTACAATGACAAGTTTTATAGTCACTGAAAGAGGTAATATATTATTATGAATCATATATATTTAAATACAAGTAAAATATATTGTACAATTTAAAGTTTTACAATAAATTGTGATTGGGAATAACCATTCTCTCCCTAAAAACCTTTACCCACATCTACCCATTGTGAGCTAAAACAGGGGATAGACTCCAACTTCATACTGGAGGTATTTTTTTTTTTTTTTTAATAAATGAAGTTTTCAAGTCAGGAAATTGCGATGTTTTTGCAATATCAACACAGACTCAGAATCTATTAAGGACATATTACAGGGGATTTTTTTTATTGGTTAAGAGAAAGGTGGGTCAGAATCTCCAAAATATCTTTTCTCTTTAGTTTTATGGTAATTGTAGTATTCTAATCTGTATTCCTGTAGTTTTTTGTACTTGTCTCATCATTTCTCCCATAGACTGCATGTATTTACTCAGAAAAAAGGTAAGGGAGTGGGAATCCAAATATCTTTAAATTATTCCTGACATCTAGCAGGATAGCTTACAGATACTGACCTTTTAATGTATTTTTCTCAAATGCTTTATCTATATAATTAAGGATAAGATAAGTTAAAAGCAGTATTTAAAAAATTTAAAATAATCTAATGAGAGTATAAAAGATTGGAAAGTATAAGTTAAAAATTGACTAAAGAATAATAAAACCAAACATATACACATATGTATATAATTAAAATAAGGCATCTACTACACAGAGAAAATATTATTGGACAGATATTAGTCCCCAAGCATAGTGGCCAAACCTACCAGTATATTTCAGAATAAATTAAAATTGTGGATCATAATTCTTTGAAATTATTGAGAAATCTATATTTACCTGTTTGCAGTGCTTTCTGATATTAAACATTTCATAAATTTTGGATGCCAATACATTTCTCAGTTTTTCAGAGAATTATGCAGATTATTTTTCTCAAAATTGTAGATGTTTTTATGAAAGCAGAGCTGTCTACTGACCTTAAAAGTGTTTTGACCTCTAAACACTGTCAGCAATGACATTTAAAGAATAAAATATCTTACATGATAGAAAAAAATTGACGTTGTGATTAATTTCTTCTATTATTTCTACTTCAAAAGCAATTACTTTTGCATGATTTTATACAATTTTTTCTTGCTCGTGCTATGTGAGTGTATGTGTTTTTTAAAGTTTTCTCCAGAAGCAATGTTTCTCCTCTACATGAAGAAAATTAAAATGTTTCAATTATTTCATCTACCTTATGTTTCAAAATAGTAATTCATTTTAATATTCTAAAGAATTCAGATATTTCTAGTACTGTGCTATATACAGTTGTACAACATAGCTTTTCTATTCTGCTTAACAGTTTGCAAAATATCTTCACATATAAAATTTCTACAGAGGCATCATTTTCAAATACAGAAAATGTTCAGAAAATATCATCTTTGATGATGATATGGGGGTGATCATTCTGGCATCACTTGAAGAAGCAATATTTTGTGAAAAAGAAAGTAACTGATTATAGCAGGTCAAAATGCCCTGATGCTCATATCTATGGAAATCATGATTTCTTCTCTGAATTTATGACAAAGTTTATGACAATTATTTTCCCCTTCCTTATAAACCCTCAGATTGATCTTTGTAATTGCTTTTCAAATTTTAATTTACATTATTAAACTTTACTTCACTTATTTAAAAAATAGATATATTTAAATCTCTCATTTGTTTACAAATTCTGAAATATATTGTAAACAAAATATGTACAGAAAATATGCTACCATTGGGAGGCACAAGTGAGAGTTTGGGAAAACATAAGGTCATTTTTCTGCCTCTGGGGATGTGCTTGACAATAACAACAGTTGAGTAGGGTAACAAAAGTTGATTGCAGGTGGCTGCAGACTCCAACTATATTAGCAGCAGCAGCAGCAGCAGCAGCAGCAGCAGCAGCAGCAAAACAGGATCCTGGATTCCCACTCAGTAGCTATGGTGTGAAACAACTGCAGCCATGACAGCCTTATACAATCTCCAGCAACTCAAGCAGGACATGTGGGCTCCTGTTTGAGGTATATAGCAGCTTCCTGAGTTTGATGTAACTGCTTCTTTTCCCTTTTCCACCTTTGGTTTGTCCCTGCAGATAACACAAATATGGTCAATTATCTTCCTGCACGGCATATCCAAAGTGGTGTCTCATACTGACCTGAGCAAACATCAACTGATACATGTGCTAATAGAAGTGGCACCAGGAAACGGGCCTTTCAATTGTTAATCTGAGAATGGTTATCTCACCTGATTATAAATGTTGATCTCATCGCATTTGGAAAATGAGACTCGTAATCCATGGCATGCAAAGGCAAATGGTTACTTAAACTACTATCTGTTGCCTAGGATGAAGTTATTAGAAAGGGTGCAGTTCACTTGACTGTTACGGTGGTAATGGCTATAAGGATTATGGAATGTGTTGACTACTGACCTATAATGGAGAGTTCACTAAAAAATAATACCATGAGGTCAGGTTGTTACACTCTCAGATTAAAGCCTGATCAGAGAACAAATTAGTTAAATAAGATAAAAATGCAATCCTGCAACACAGGTAGAATACAGGGCCTCATTTATTGACTTATGTGAAATACTATTTGGTAAGAACTGGAATCTTGAATATGGCAGCTTCCTGAATTTGATGTAACTGCCTCTTTTCTCTTTTCCACCTTTGGTTGGGTTATTTCCACCTGCAGATAACACCATTATGACCAATTATCTTTCTACTTGAAACACCAAAAGTGATGTCTCATATTGCCAAATTGAAGACACTTGAATAGATTTCAATGAGTCTAAGAACCTTTCAAACTTCAAGCTACTTTTTGTTTGTTTATCAAGAGAAGATCCTCTACCCTTTAGAACATGCTAGCTATCTATTGTTAAGATTTCTATAATAATCTTATACTAAGTAGTTGCCTTATAAGATTCATTCATTCTCCAGTTTCCACATCCTACTTACCTTTATTTTTCAGAACCATAACTATAGTAACTCTACAAATACTATGGGAACAAACACAAAGAATGAGTTGAGAGAAAAAAAGCTTACTGCACTAAAGGATTTGCAAACCTTTGCTAGTTTCTATGAAAAGAAATCTAGATATTATTTGTGGGGATGGATTTTTTTTTTTTTTAAGAGTGCTAGGTCAAGAAGGATAGAACATAATATTGAATCAAGCAAAATTATTCTCTACAGGTGCATGGAACAATTTCTGATTCAATGAGTTTCTGATTCAAAATGCTAACTCAAGGAGCCTGGCTTTAAACTTTTCTGGGTTTGACGGCTGGTCTCCACATTAAATGGATTTGATTGACAAAATTCCCCTGCTATACTGCAGAAGAAGAAATCCAGATCTTTAGAGATAGCTGTTTGGTGTATTTTCAGTTATGAATGGTATGTCACATGTGAAGATTTAAAGAATGCTACCTTTAAATGTCCTTTTAAATGCCTAGAAAATGTGCTGATAAGGAGAGCTTCAACATCCTTACAAGGTTCTTTGGTGTCTGTTCTTCACAGGCCTGGGATGATGGTGGCAGTGGCTGTCATTGAACTTCAGCTTTCTTATCTCAATGGGTTTAATTTTAATCCTGAAGTGGCAGATGCAGTGACTGAGTGGACACGGGACCAGACTGACAATTACAATATTTTTATCTGCAGCAATAATTATTAACTGGTAATTAACTATGGTGTTCTCAATGGATAGTCTGTTATTGTATTTTTTGCATATATAATCAGAAAAACTGTAGATCTGGTAAGCAGAATACAACTAAGTTAACTCATTGGAAAATTAGCTAGAACTGAGCCAGTTAATGATTTAATGATGACCATATAATGGGGAGATCTTGTAATGATGTTAAAATATGGTATTTGATCTTTATAGCATAGTAAAGCAGGACTACAATTATTATAGAAAAAGAAATCACTTCATTTGGAGGAGAATATAGTAACTGATATGACCTCATGTATCTCTTTCTGGGAAAATGTGTACATCTTCATTTTTATGTGTTAAAATTGCATAGCTTGAGGTCTAAGCACGGTATTGTTGAGACAATTGTTGTAGGAAAGTTTCAACATGGATAGAAGGATTTACATGGCTATCGAGTAGCCAGAGGAAGGTTTCTACAGAAAGTTTCTATTGCCTCTCACCTCCGTATTCACCCACCTATATTTTTTCTGTAGTGTTTATTAACACAAAGGTGAGTGTGTATGTGTATGTGTGTATGTGCATGCCTACTACTAGACAATTTAATAATGAAAATAAATCATTAGTAGCACTTATGCCAAGGAATGGAGTCAATAATTTTTTTGGACTCCCTGTTTATTTACTGATGAACAGTTTCTACATTTTAGTTTTAAAATATGAGCATTATATGAATATTCCTGAAAACTTCTTGTATTATTTGATACAATAATATTCAAAACAGAATTTAAATCTTCTTGGGAGCATCTGGAAATGTTTTGATAACAAAATATTTAACTGGAAAGGATTGTAAGCTGTTTACCAGGTAGACATGTGGAGAGGGAACAGAGGATTCACTACAGGCAAATGCAGAGACAATCTAAGTTACTAGGCATGAGGAAATCACTGTATTCACATTATACTTAGGATTTGCACAATTGTATGACCCGTACACCTTTATATCAGTGAGCACCCATGCCAAAGAATAGAGTCGATATTTTTTTCTGCTTTCCCTGTTCATTTACTGATGAACACAGTTTCTACACTTTATTTTTAAGATATGTACATCATTTGGATACTCCTGAAAACTTCTTATTGATGAAACAAGAACTAAGATGATTTTGGTATGCAATAATAAACCTTTCTAATAAGCTTTGTTTCCTTTCTGATTTCAGCTTTTAAAATACACCATTTCTCTGCATCTGAAAATCAGAGTACTTTTTCTGTTACATTTTAATCTGACATGAATGAGCAATTTCCTGCTGTTTTAGGCCAGGTCCTCAATAGTACTTTTAAAGCCTTAGGAGCTTTCAATATTATCAGGCAATTAGTTAGGCATTCACAAAACTTTTGCTATATATGACAAGTTTTAGAAATATTCATGTTTTCAAAGTTGTCTAGAGATGTAGAGACCTTTCTGACTTTCTAATTGCATGACCATAGACTATGACTCTTTCCATAATATGTAATGCATCCTGCAGTGCTTGTTGTAAACTATACCTCAATAGCTATTAGTGATGATAACCAGAAAGATTGACAGTTATTTATTGTTTCTTACCATTATACTCCCCATGGAAGGAGAGAGATTTCATATGTACTATTCAGACATTGTTTAATAAGAGACTTATAAGTCAAAGAAATTTAATTTCACATTGTCACTGTCAGTCTTCCTACAAATAAAATGCTGCATTGAGTTCACTAATATATAAATGGTGGTGGTAGTGGTGGTAGGATAATCTCAAGCAGCCTGATTTCTCATTTGCATTTCTGCATAAGCAAAAAAAAAAAAAAAAAAAAAAAACAGTTAATTTAAATAATTAAAATTTAGCATGGGATATTTATTACAACTTTTTTGCATTCATAATCTATGTAAACATGTGAATGAAAATATCTATGTGTAATGGAAAAGAATTTTCAATTGTCAAATGCTTACCAAATACCCAGGAGCCAACGAACACTTCCTAAAGTCTAACTGAGGGTGTCCAAATGCAATTGCATTAAAGATTGCTTCAGTCATCATTCTCCCAAGCCAGGTTCAAAAGGCCAAAGTCAGTTTTTTAAGAAAGAATTTTTGAATTATTGCATATGCCCTTCAAGTCGGTGAAAAACAATCACCTTGTCCACTCATCGGGTAATTGCGATCAATGTCTATGGAGGACACTGAGCACCAGTAGTGCCAATTGATACATAGACAAGTCGTGCTGCTGTTGAATAACGTTCTTATTTTGTGTGTGTTAAGATCAAAATAGCATGCTTAATTTAAATATCTAGCAAGGCTACAGTTTGTTTTCATTTTAAAGAAGGGTTACCAAATTGAAGTCCTTCTCTATAATAAAATTGTTAAAACAAATTGACAGTCAATATTCCCAAACTGTAACTTGATTAATCCTGCTCTTAGCAATTGCACTATTGCATTATGTATTATATCTTTGATTATGCAATGAAAGAATAAGAGTAGATTATTTCCTTAAGGGAATTTCTGTTTTATATGGAACGTTGCAAAATATTGGTGTTATTTAGAGATTACATATCCAACATACAATATATTTGTCATGCTTAAAAAAATATATAAATATCCTCATGTTTATATATCTCTAATTTTAGAAGGTATAAATGACTTAATTGTGTCATGAAGAATTAGAAAATCTTTAATTTTAAAAATCACTAATGAAACTAATTACACTGCAGATAATAGTAAGTAATTTTTAATTATAATAGCAAGAAGGATGACTTAAAAGATCCAATTGTCTTAAGTGATCAGAATAACTAATTTTTTTAAATGATCATCTCATGAACAAAGTCATACTACCATTAATTAATAACAATTTATGATGATAGAGAGGAGATAATAACATAAGTAATCTCAAGATGCTTCTTTCTACATTGACATATTTACCATAACTGTGTTCATAAAAATTAACAATAATATATAATGCCTTGTGAATTAAGTACCCTGTTGTAATGTTATATGATTAAGTATATATGCCATTTCCTACTTTGATAAATATAGCATTTATTCAACTCAATAAATTACTACCAATACAGAAAAACTAAATGTTATACAAAGCCTGAGGCTATTGTATCAATATAAATATATTCAACTTTAAGGCAATGATTCTGACAGATTAGAGGAGTAAATTCATATAATAGAATGTCATTATTTAAACAAAATCTAATCCACCTGAGGTAAAATTATAACCTACCTATTACTACTAGAAGTTTAAAGCAATTTGTTTTGAGAGTTAAATTATTTTCAGGGTGATTTTTATATACATATTTTTATTATAATATTAACCTAATGGGAAACAAAACTGGTTTTCACTAGCAAGGCCAGATGTGTCGGATGATTAGTTATACTCACACTCCATTTGCTTTCAAATTATGTATCTTTGAAAAATTTTTGTTATTCTTTATTTAATAATTTGTATCCTCTGTTCATATATGATCGTATTACTTAAATCCTCTAAAATGGTTTTAAACTAATTAGAGTATATTCAAAAAGGAGAAGAAAATGAACTTTAAGTACTTGAATTAAGCAGCAGCATCGTGTCTATTTATTTTTTTATGTCACCTGGGCTCCTCCTTGTTGAACAAGGTTATACAATGGTGCATACAAAGATAGCCACAAAGTAGCTTACTTTAGATATGCTTCTTGATTGACTATTAAGATATTCAAAGAAAGCAGCAACATCTTACAATTATATATCTATAAATGCATTAAGTCTGTGTATAGAGGACTAATATATATCATGCATGTACATAATTGTATATCATCGTCAGTGTGTGTTTGTACACAGACAATTTGTAGTACCTCAAATTATTTTTAACATATGCTGTTGTATACAAATTTACATCTAGTAAAGGGAGAATTTTAGGTTAAAGGGGAAAGATGAGGCTAAATCAAAAGGTAAACAAAGATTTAAAAATGCTAAGCCAGTGGTACTCTATTCTGAAAATACGGACACGGTGATTGTGAAACCAGGTCAAGGTATTCATCCCAGTTTTTCTTGGGTAGAATTAAGCTGTGTATATGGGAAATGGAAATGAAGAATAGGATTTGTGTGCATAGATCATTTTTCCTCCTAGTAGAGCCAACTAATGAATATTAAGAAAAGATTATGCAGTATTTTTCTTTTAAAAGTGTGTGTTTCTCTGTCTTTGGGAAGTCGGTCACACTAGGGGTGAGAGTTCACAGTGAAAGCCTAATCCAGACTTTGGCTAATTATTAGATGATTCCATAGTTGTAATCATCTCCAAAAAATTTAGACATGTTCTGTGCTGACCTTTGGGCTTCAATTATATAAATATGTCCCATTCTGCATACATATGCACATCTAAATATCAATTGCATAGTAATGGAGTGTAAAAAAATCTCAAACCATGTTTATGCTGGGTCTGGTTACAGCAGTTCCATAATGAGCACCTTTGAGCACTTTTATTCCACTTCACAGTGTGTAAATTCATAAATGCTTGGCCTTGTATCTTTTCTATGTTGTCAGCATTCTCATCATTTTGGGAGACAAATTGATATCTCCCTTAGAAATGACCAAATTGAGTGCCATCTGTTACAATGAAGGGCTACTTCAAGGAGAACTTTTATTGAATGTGAGTTGGAATTTTCATTGTAGCAGCAAAATTGAGAATCATTTCTAGTGGGCCCAAGGGATGGTGTTTTTCTTTCTAAACTCATTGTTCTCCATTTTTATAGGCTCTACCCTCAAAAACCATCATTGACATGCAGCAGAATTTTTTTTTTTTTTTCCAAATTATGTAAGGAGAAAGTGATTGTAAATCAAACTAGAAGAAAGTAGAACAGATATTCCTGGAAATCAAAGAATATTGTAATCATCAAATAATGAAACAGAGGCATCTAGAGTAAATCCCTCCAGGAAATAATTAATAGCACTTGGGCAATGATTTTTTAAATGCTTTTTCATTTATTTCATTGACATTAGTTCTACATTTGACATCTTCTGTGTGACTAATTCTACAGTAGATTATCATCCTTTAAAATGCAAATAATTTTTAAGTAAGCTAACAGTATAATAAGATGTACACTAACAATCCTTAATTAATAAACACAATCTTGAAAGTTTCATTTAAACTTGTTAAACATTTAAAATAAACACTGTCTAGCACCTTTTCCTGCTATATATGGAGAATCCTATATGTAACTTTACTTTTAAAAAAGTATTTATATCTGAAAGAGAAAAGTAGTATACTAATCAGTTTTTCTAGTAAGTATATATGAACTACTTTCGAAGAAATAAACAAGAACAGAGTTCAATAAGCACACTGTAGATCTTGCTTCTTCAAGACTTACTCTGTAGAATCTTACATTAATAGTATTTGACTAGCTATGATGTATGGGCACATACCCAATGTTATCCTAGCAAATACATATATTTGGAAATAAATAAATATGTTTATTGCAAATAAATAAGTAATATTTTCTAGGATAACATTAGACTTTCAGAGGGCATAAGGAACAAGTATTCAGGGAGGGCCAGAAAAACTGAAGAAAATTGGAGGCAGTAATATGTTTGCTACAGAACGTTTGAGGTTTTCCAGATGGAAGGCTGAGGTGCTCAAAGACAAAACATGTCAGAAGGAAACATTCCTGCTGGCCTATTGCTGCACATCCCAGAAGGTGCATTAACATAGGAAGAAGGAAAGCCCCACATTATTAATAAGCTTAGCGACAGATTTAAATTGATCTCCTTTAGGTTATCTGGCTTCTTTTGTATTCCATTCTCTCCCTTGTGTTTAGTTTCACTGGATTTTAATCAGATTACTTTAAAATGTTCTGAACCCAGGTTAGAATGTAGCATGCTAACAATCAAAGAAAAGAGAAGGAGAGTTTTCTGAGTAGGGTAAGTCAAATAACTCACCACAATTAAGATGATGAGGACTCCTGAAGGGCAGAGAGAAGAGGGGAGACTCATGCACTTGACACAAAAAAAGCTGAATAGCCAGAAGAGTTCGTCAGAGGGAGGGCTCTGGGGATGAAAGGTTGGCAATGACTCCCTTAGGAATTGCACTCTGAAAACTCAAAGTTCAATACAAGCTACTTTCATTAGTATAAGTGTTTCTGCACAAATAACCTGTCGTTACAATTCAGTTCAATCTTAGAAATTGGAGGGGCAAAAGACGTGTTAGGTCATAGTGCTTGTCACTCCAGTGCAAAGTATAAACAATGTCTCTCACAGATAAGAATGCATAACTTAACACAGAAGTGGAAAATATGGAACTATTTTTTTCTTTAACAATCTTTAAAAAGTAAAATGTTCTGTTTGGATTTTTAAAAAATTGAGTTACTTGGGCATAGAACTCTTGGACAAAGTCTGAGGCTGCGCAAGTGTCTGAGTGCTTTAGGATCAGATAACAGGACTGGTAAATGGAAGGATAGGGCAAGGTCTCACAAAAAAGAGACTTACTTACTTTTTAACTTTGATAAAGATATGTAAGCCTTTTCTTCCAGGGTTGTCACTAAAAATAGCAGTAAGAGTCAGGTGCAGTGGTTCATCCTTGTCATGCCAGCACTTTGGGAGGCCGAGGGGGAGGATTGCTTGAGCCCATGAATTCAGGAACAGCCTAAGCAACATGGCAAGATCATGTCTCTACAAAAAAAAAAATAAATAAATAAATAAAAAATTAGCAGGGCATGATGGCACAAACCCTGTCCAAGCTACTCAGAAGGCTTAGGCAGGAGGTTTACTTGAGCCCAGGAGACAGAGGCTGCAGTGAGTCATGTCTGTCCCACTGCACTCTAACCTGGGCAACAAAATGAGACCCTGTCTCAAAAACAACAACAACAACAACAAAATAGTAGGATGCTATCTCAGATCATTGCCATGATCCATAATGAATAAAAGGTAGAGCATTAAACTATAAACTTAAATTTAAGCTATGCTTTAAGTTCTTACTGCTCAAAGATATCCAGATGGTGTAATTTAATTTTCTTCATATACAGTGGGAAGTAATTGGTGTAACTGTTAAGAAAACATGATTGATTGATAGCCATATACTGATCCAAAATGCTCTAATCTTATGGTAGCTTTTGTGTGTTGCTTTACAGAGAAAAAAAAAAAAAAAAAATCAAGAGTTGTTAAATCATTAACAACATCTATTCAGCTTCCGAACTGCATAACTATGGCAGAAGAACAAATACATGCATTGTCTGCAAATTGTTTCTATGCTTTAGACTGTAAAACAATGTGGCATTCATAAATAATTTTACCTTCAGAATTACTCAGTCTTTCAAAATTTAAGTTGAAAAATCTCTTTTCTTCTTTAATTTCAGGCTGCATTTATTTCACTTACCTATTCGTTTATCTGACAGTGATAATATGCCTGTAAAATATTGCTTTTTGGTTGCGTATCTTTGACAGACAGTTTTATTTCTGTTTCTGTTCCTCCTGGCTTGCTTTCTATCTAGTGATGTGCCTTTGCTGATGATGTCAGTCATCAGATGCTCCAGCAGTGATGAGAGATCAAAGGAAGCAAGGGATAAGTTAGATTATCAATCAACTTTTTATTGTTTTATTGTTGTTGTTGTTGTTGTGTGTGTGTGTGTGTGTGTGTGTGTGTGTGTGTGTGTGTGTGTTTAGACAGGGTCTCACTTTATCACCCAGGCTGGAGTGGAATGGTGCCATCTCTGCTCTCTGCAGCCTTGACCTCCAGAGTTCAAGCAATCCTGCCTCAGCCCCCCAAGTATCTGGACTACAAGTACATGCCATCATACCTGGCTAATTTTTGTATTTCTAGTAGAGAAGGGGTTCCGCCATGTCATCCAGGCTGTTCTCAAACTCCTGAGCTCAAGCGATTCACCCGCCTTGGCTGCCCAAAGTGCTAGGATTACAGGAGTGAGCCACTGCACCTAGCCTCAACTTTATATAACGCTTTGTTGAGGCATGAGTCAAAATGTTCCAACCAACTGTAGCATCCCTGGCCAGATGTGGAGATATGTTATTTTTATGTATATATGTATACACACATATTCCATATTTCTTAGTTAAGCTTATTAAATTATATACATATTGCATATGTAATGAGCTTAACTAAGAAATACGATGTGATGACATAGACTTTTTTATTCTTTTTATGGCAGTTTAATTAAACTACTACATTTCTGAAATTCCTTAAGATTGTCCCTTGGGAAATATAGTGATGGAGCCGCAATTTCCCCTTCATTGGGTCAATTGAAGAGAATAAGCAAACCCATAGTTTGTATTTGCCAGTACAGAAAATGTTGCATGTTGACAATAATTTCTTTTTTAAATATAAGGCATGCACGCAAACCTTGAAAGCGTCACCGTTCCGTTTTCTAACTGAATTATAAGAACTTAGGAAGCAAAACTACAGAGAAGACTGTACAAGAAAACTGTTCACAAGCCCCTATGCTTTTTATTCATAAGACAGGTGCATGCATAGGAAATTTTGATTTTAGAGAAATAATGCCAATTGCTAAGATCAGTGAGGTAAGGCTTTACAATTACAAATGAAGTGTTATTTGTTATTGAGCAAAGTCTTGAGAATAATTGTGAGTTTAAGTGATCAGAGTCTGTGAAGAGCAGCAGCTCCAGTTGCATATCAAAGAACAAGCATAAATTGTGCTCAGCTTGGGATGGGCAGTTAGTTAGGTATTCATTGGTCTTTTCATCCTCACAGAGATAATGATCCTCATCTTAAGTATTCTTGTTGTATTAGAATGACTGCAATGTACCAAACAGATATGGACATTTTAAGTTATTTTGTTAAATCTGCTTAATTTCAATGACTTTTTTTTTGGTAAAGTTCAAGTTCCACTCCTACACTACTAACATGTTTATCAAACAAAGATTATTTATGTTTATTTATTATTTGATGAGGCTCTTGTGTGGAATGTCTTACAGCCACACCCAGGTCTAGCTGCCTTTACTTGCCTTCTCCTCTTATGAATTCATGTGGATCAGAGCTCTCACAAAAGAAGCATATGTGGCAAAGCAGAGCCTGGGTGCTTACCATCTAATCTCCAAAACCTTCTGGATGACTATGGGATCTTTTGCTGTAATGCCCAGACCCTCGATGACCCAAAAGCAACCACCAGAGTCCAGAGACAAAGCCAAGTGGCAGGGATCACTTTATTTCGAGTTCGAACTCGGTTCCCTCCAGCTAGGCATCAGATCCTAGGGAGAGACCCCGAGCTCGGTGTTCAGCCATCTTTTATAGTCAGACACAAACAAGTTACAGCAAGTTACAGAGTCACTGGGGATTTTTACAGTTGTAGGTTTACAATTGGCTGGCATTTAAAGTTAAACATTAGTCAGTTGTTCATTGGTTCCCACCCTTTGACCAAACCACAAATGGCCGCCTGCCCTGCTAGGGACTTTCCAGATAACCTTGTTGTTTTAGCATTAAGGGGAGTTTCCTGACTTTTCTGACCTCTGATATTCAGTATTTTTCCACTCCTCATTTCCCCCTCTCTCTAGTACCTTGAGAGCCAATCTTGGGTCTTATATGTCTGACTCGGAAGTCTCGGTGAGTACAGGTTGGTACTGGGCTCTCAGGACCATAAGCTGGACAGTATTGAGTCTTTCTTTTACAAAGTTTGTTAATCTGTTTATTATACATGGTCCTATAGTGAGTAAGAGAAGTATACTTATGAATGGTCCTATGAGGGGCACTAGAAGGGAGTACATGGAGGAATTCCACCAGCTGTAGGCCGCAGAGGTGAATTGTTGTTTCTGCAATTCTAGGCTGAGTTTATGTAGCTGTTGAACTCGCGTTTCTATGAGTCCAGATTCATTTATGTAGAAACAACAATCTTCTCTGAGGAAGAGACAGGTCCCTCCTTTTTCGGCCGTTAACAGGTCTAGTGCACGGCGGTTTTGTTAAGTAACTTGGGCAAGGGAGGTCAATTGTCTCTGTAATGAGGCAAGGGATTCGGCAGAAGCTTCCATAGCTATGGAGAATTGATGAGAGAGTTTTGCAGTGCTGATAAGGGAGTGACCTAAAGCTCCCCCTGCTAGTCCTGCAGCAACTAAGGATGTGGTGAGTGAGACTCCGGCTACTAGGGGGAGGAATATAGCTCGTTTTGGTCTAGGGAAAGGGGCGGAGTCCCACCTGGAAAATTCTGCAGGGGTGCGCAAGGTTAGTTGGGGGACTAGCGTGACAGGGAGACACAGTAGGGTTATAGTGGCCTGAGTGGAAAGGTTCTTATATAGGGTCCCATTGCACCAGAAGAAAGAACCGGGAGGGGCAAAGAGGGTTGAGTTGGAAGTGGAAGTTGTATTACAGAGGGTAGTGCCGGCATTTGAATAACAAAAGGAAACTTGTGTCTGTCCAGGGTTTAGGAACAAGGGGATGTCAGGGATTGGGGGTGGTATGTGGCTATTGTTAGGGTTTAGGCTGAGAGAAGGGTTACAAGGGCCTGGAAGTGGAACTGTGGTTAACAGCGGTCGTCCTAGAGCCGCGCGGAAGAAGCATGCAGAGAGATTGCCTAGGCCAGTGGCGTTTGCGATTTCTAACCCTTCTCTTAATAGGGATAACCAGGAAAAGGGGCGGGTAGGAGTTAAAGTTGAAAGCTGGACATTTAATTCCCTTTCCTGGTTCTGTATACCTGCGTGTGGGGTGGTCTGGATCTGAACAAGGGAACGCCAGAGAAAGAGACGGCTACTAGGCCAGGTAGTTCCTGAAGTCAAGTACATAGCCCTTTTTTGCTGGGAAGTCCAGCAGGAGTCCCAGGGGTCCCAGATAACCCAGGTGTAGCCTGATGTGGTTTTAAAGAAATTGTGTGACTGCCATGTTTGACTGGATAGGGACTCAGAAGTTTTTAGGATTTTAACAGTGTGGATTCTGCAGGACCTATATGGACAGCCGACACTTTGTTCTACCCATGAGTTATTACAATAAAAGAGTGTTTGGTCAAAGAGAAAACAAATTGCGGGTGCTGCTTTTCCTGGCTGGTGTTTAAAATCAGTGAAATTTACATGGATGGGAGTGCTACAACCCCCAGGGGGACAGTCAGCAATGCCTAATGCATAGCCCTTTTGTTCTGTCTGAGCATAATTGGTCCAGTTCTCAGTCAGGAAGAAACGCCAAGTGAAAGGGGATGTTGCCAGGTTTGCCTGGGTCTCCCCACAAGGGATCCATAAGAGTAGAAGAGTTATAAAGGAGGTAGGTGTCATAGTTACAGTTTAGGTTGCTGACGGCGTAGAACAAGTTTTAGAGGGTTTTCTTTGGTCCGGTCAACTGTCCAGATTGCTGCCTCTCCCGTCGAGGATGTAACAAGGTCCGAGAGAGGGTCTATAGGCTTGGTGTGGGTGTGATGAATCCAGGCAGCGATGCCTTCCATTTTGAGGGCCGTAGGCGTAGTCAGGATCACCTGGAATGGTCCTTTCCACCGGGGTTCTAGGGTTTCTTGTTGGTGACCCTTGACGAGGACCCAGTCTCCCAGTTTGTATTGATGTGGAATGGGTGGAGGCCCAACTTCATATAGTTCTTTTAGCTTGGGCCAGACTTCCTCATGAACTCTCTGTAGGGGTTGTAAGGAGAACAAAATTTCAAGACCATTATCTGTGTCAGCTTTGAGGAGATTGTCTTTAAGGTTAGGGAGGATAGGGGGTGGTTTGCCATACATTATTTCATAAGGGGTAAGTCCTAGTTTATAAGGAGAGTTACATGCCCGGAACAGAGCATAGGGGAGGAGGACTACCCAGTTAGTGCCAGTCTCCATTGTCAATTTAGTTAGGGTCTCTTTTAATGTTCTATTCATTCTTTCTACCTGACCTGAGCTTTGGGGTCGATAAGCACAATGTAGTTTCCAATTAGCCCCAAGGATGGAAGCCAGTCCCTGACTTACCTTTGCGGTGAAGGCCAGCCCATTATATGACCCTATCATGACTGGAAAGCCGTACCTGCGCAGTATTTCTTCTAGGATCTTTTTGGCCACAATCTGTGCAGTTTCTTTCTTTGTTGGAAAAGCTTCTGCCCATCCTGAGAATTTATCTATAAAAACTAGTAAATATTTGTATCCATATTTTCCTGGCTTTATTTCAGTAAAGTCAATTTCCCAATATATACCAGGTCTATCTCCCCTGTGTCTTTTTCCCGTGGTCTGGGTCCCGTGACTGGTGTTATTGAGTTGACATACTACACAGTTTTTAACCGTGGCGTCTACTTTTTCAGGGGCGTTTTTAATTTTTAGTCCAGCATGTTGAATCAAATCTAACATCCGCCGCAGGCCCAGATGAGTGCTTCGGTGGATTTGTGCTGTTATTCGCTGCCCCAACCTGTCTGGGAGAATGGTATTGTTGTTAGAATCTTTCCACCACTGATTACTGACCTGTGTTCCGGGGAGTTTGAGTTTACTTATCCACTGGAGGTCTTCTTCTGAGTATTCTGGGTGAAAGGGCAATTCTCTGGGCCTGGGATCAGGCAGCTGGAGGGCCAGCAGGTGAGGAGTGGTTTTAGCCACGTCTTTTGCAGTCTGGTCAGCCAGGTTGTTTCCTCGAGTGACTGGGTTAGTGGCCTTTTGATGTCCCGGACAGTGGACGATAGCCAGCTTTTTGGGTTCCCTAAGGGCAGCCAGAAGATTTAAGATTTCTTCTTTATTTTTAATGTCTTTTCCTTCAGCTGTGTGAAGCCCCCTCTCTCTGTATATAGCCCCATGTATGTGGGCAGTGGCAAATGCATACTGGCTGTCAGTATATACTGTCAGTTTACGGTCTTTGCCTAGTTTCAGGGCTTGTGTCAAGGCTATTAACTCAGCTTTTTGAGCCGATGTTCCTGGAGGTAAAGGCTCAGCCCAAATTATCTCCGTCTCTGAGGTTACCGCCGCCCCCGCATACCTCTGTCCTTGGTGAATGAAGCTGCTTCCATCAGTGAACCAAGTGAGGTCTGCATCTGGTAGCGGTCAGTCCTGGAGGTCTTCTCTGACTCCATGTACCTAGGCTAGTATTTCAGCACAGTTGTGGAGCGGCTTACTTAAGTCTGGGTCTGGCAGCAATGATGCTGGGTTTAGGGTTGTCGGGGGCTTAAATGTTATTCTGAGGGGGTTTAGCAACAGCCCTTGATAATGGGTAAGCCGAGCATTGCTGAGCCATTGGTCAGGGGGGTGTCGGAGGATGCCTTCAACAGCATGGGGGGTGGTGACTTGTAATTTTTGGCCCATGGCCAGTTTGTTAGCGTCTTTGACCATCAGGGCGTTGCAGCAATCATCCAGAGGCAAGGAGGCCATCCTGCAGCTACCGGGTCCAGTCTCTTTGAGAGGTATGCAACCGGTCTGTGCCAGGGACCTAAATTTTGAGTTAATACTGCTTTCGCTATGCCCCGGCTTTCATCCACGTATAAGTGGAAAGGCTTAGAGACATCCGGAAGACCCAGCACGGGGGCCGAGAGCAGAGCAGTTTTGATTTGCTGGAAAGCTTGCTCAGCCTCTTCAGTCCAATTGAAGGGCTGCTGCTCTTTGGTAGCCTGATAGAGGGGTTTTGCCAGTTCAGCGAAGCCAGGTATCCAGAGTCTGCAGAACCCTGCAGATCCCAGGAACTCTCTTACCTGTCGTGTTGACTGCGGTCTGGGGATCTGTAGGACAGTTTCTTTTTGAGCATTTGTTAGCCAGCGCTGTCCCCCTCTAAGTAGATACCCCAAGTAGGTTACCTCTGGCCTGCAGATCTGGGCCTTTTTAGCTGAGGCTCGATAACCCAGGTTTCCCAAGGTTTTCAGGAGGTCTTTGGTTCCTTGGATGCAGGCCTCTGGGGACGTTGCTGCTATTAAGAGATCATCAACATACTGCAAGAGAGTTATACTGGGGTGTTGGCATCGTTACTCACCCAAGTCTTCGTTTAGGGCTTCATCAAACAGAGTTGGGAGTTTTTGAATCCTTGTGGCAGTCTGGTCCATGTCAGTTGGCCACTTATGCCTCTCTCAGAGTCTGTCAACTCAAAGGCAAAAATTTCCTGGCTTTTAGGGGCTAAAGGCAGGCTTAAAAAAGCATCTTTTAGGTCTAGAACAGTATACCATTGATTTTCAGTACTCAAGGTACTCAGGAGGGTGTATGGACTTGGCACCATTGGGTGTATGTCCATTACCCTTTTATTGACTTCTCTTAAGTCTTGTACCGGCTATATTCTTTACTGTTGGGTTTTTGTATTGGTAGCAGTGGAGTGTTCCATGGTGAGTGGCAGGGGCGTAGGACTCCATGATCTAGGAGTCGGCGGATGTGTGGTATAATTCCCTCTTTGGCTTCCAGGGCCATTGGGTATTGGCGCACGTGAACAGGGTCCATCCTGGGCTTAAGCTCAACAAAAATGGCGGGACGGTGCTTTGCTAGCCCTAGCCCTCCTGTTTCTGCCCAAGCCTCCGGGAAGTTCTGGAGCCAGGAGTCTATATTTTGGTTAGGAGGCGTTAACTCCTGGTGAAGCCGGTACTCATCCTCTAGAGTTACGGTAAGAACAGATAGTGGCCTGTTTTGGGAATCAGTCACTTTGGGCCCTTCTGGTTGAAAACGGATTTGGGCCTCCATTTTTGTCAACAGATCTCTCCCCAACAGGGGACAAGGCCTGTCAGGGATGACCAGGAAGCTATGGGACACTTTCCCGGTTCCCAAGTTTACTGCTCTCTGCATTGTACATGGATATTTCTTGGTTCCTGTGGCCCCTTGAACCCAGGAGGAGTTGGAAGATAACATTCCATAGGGCTTGACTAAGACCGAATGTTGTGCCCCGGTATCTACCAGGAACTGGACCGGGGACCCCTCCACTTATAAAGTTACCCTAGGTTCGGGGAGGGGATCCGAACCCCGTCTCCCCTAGTCTGTATCTTGGGTAACTAGTATCTGCATAGATTTGGGCTGCCATTGTCCTTGGCCTGGCTGGCACTGTTTCTTTTTGGGGCAGTCTTTTATCCAGTGACCAATTTCTTTACAGTATGCACATTGGTCTTTACTCAGATTGTGCCTAGGGGCACGTGTGGATTGGGTGCTCCCTGGCGGTGGTTGTTCTTTTTAGACGACCGCCACCAGGACTTTGGTCATTTTCTCAGTGGCCCTAATTTGTCTTTCCTCTGGAGCATCTCTGTTGTTGTAAACTCTCTGTGCTATGCGAAGGAGGTCCTGGACCTGTTTTCCCTCCAAATATTCTAATTTTTGTAGCTTTTTTTAAATATCTGGGGCTGCCTGGTTGACAAAGGGCATAACGACTGCTGCCTGATTTTCAGGTGCCTCTGGATCTATAGGTGTATACTGTCTAAAGGCTTCCATTAGTCTTTCTAGATAAACAGCGGGGCTTTCTGTCTTTCCCTGTAAAACAGAATATACCTTAGCCAAATTAGTGGGCTTGTGAGCTGCAGCCCGGAGACCCGCCATTAGAGTCTGGCGATAAACGAGTAGCTTTCCCCTACTTTCTGCTGTATTGTAGTCCCACGTTGGCCTGGTCAAGGGAAATGCTGCATTAATGAGGTTGGGGTTTGCAGTCGGTTGACCGTCATCTCCAGGAACCAACTTTCTAGCCTCTATCTGGATTCTCTCCCGTTCTCCGTTGTGAACAGAATGAGGAGGAGCTGTTGGCAGTCATCCCAGGTGGGCTGATGAGTGAACATGACACTGTCTAGAAGGGCTGTTAGGTCCTTGGGGTTATCAGAGAACCAGGCATTCTGAGTTTTCCAGTTATACAGGTCACTGGTAGAGAATGGCTAATACTGGAGTCTAGGGTTGCCTGTGTCATCAGGTGGTCCTATTTCCCTTAAGGGGAGCGCTACAGTGGAATCGGGAACTCGTGGAGTTGCCTCACGCTGGACACGCCCGCGTGTTCATCCCACGGGTCCTCCCGAGCCATGTTCACTTTCAGTTTCTCCTGATACCGCGGCCGCTTCTCGGCCCTCATGGCTTCCTGGGAGTGCGGCCGGTTGGGCTTGGGCATGGGGTCCGGGAGGGGGAGGATAAGGCAGGGGTTCCAAGGATGCGAGGTCCTCGCTGTCAGGCAACACAGGGGGCAAGGGGGCAGTTGGAGTTTTTGGTCTTTTGGTGGTCCCAGTTGGTTGCGCGACTAGGGTTTTACAGGGTTCAGAGGTCAGCAGAAAGGGAGCTAGCCACGGGGGTGGATTTTCCACCAGATCTTGCCAGACTAAAATGTAGGGGATCTGATCTGGGTGTCCTGAACGACCTGGCAGGAAAACCCTTGATTTTACCTGGAGGATAATGGGGAGGCAAAAAGTTCCCTCGGCTGGCCAGCCTACGCCGAATGTGGGCCACTCAGAGCGGCAGAGGGTTATTAATTTTCCCTTTTTGAGTTCTATACTGAGATCATGTCCTCTTGCTCTCACATCTTTAAAATTATTGACAAGGAGAGAAAGTGGTGTGGTCTGGGAGTTGCCCATTCCGAGGAAGTCCTGTTGATAGAAGATGGGTGGTAAGGGATATTAGTGCCTGGTACAGGACTGGCTCCGAAGCTCCTGTAAATCAAGGTAAATTAGTAAGGGGCGTGCAACAGATAACTTCCAACAACCAAGATATATTGATCGCTGGCGCATCTCAGGCTTAGGACTCGACCAGAAGCAGATGGGCCGCAGAATACAGAGCCCCAGATGAGTACCAGAGGACGTCTCCCACTGGCCTCCACTGACTGTCCTATAGCGCATCTGCCAGGACTAGATCAGTCTCATATACAGACCCCGCAGGATTATTCAGAGGCAGACAGACAACATATAAACAGAGCCGGCTTACTCACTTTTGCAATGACCCGTTGGCCTGGGGTCTGGTGGGCTTAGGGGCAATCCTGGACGAGCCCCCAAGATGTAATGCCCAGACCAGCGATGACACGAAAGCAACCACCAGAGTCCAGAGACAAAGCCAAGCGGCAGGGATCACTCTATTTCGAGTTCGAACTCAGTTCCCTCCAGCTAGGCATCAGATCCTAGGGACAGGCCCCAAGCTCGGTGTTCAGCCATCTTTTATAGTCAGACACAAACAAGTTACAGCAAGTTACAGAGTCACTGGGGATTTTTACAGTTGTAGGTTTACAATTGGCTGACATTTAAAGTTAAACATTAGTCAGTTGTTCATTGGTTCTTGCCCTTTGACCAAACCACAAACGGCCGCCTGCCCTGCTAGGGACTTTCCAGATAACCTTGTTGTTTTAGCATTAAGGGGAGTTTCCTGACTTTTCTGACCTCTGATATTCAGTATTTTTCCACTCCTCACTGCCTGATACAGCTGAGTGAGCATGGAACACTGCTCTGTTAGGAGTTTTCTCCTAGATATCATATTGATAATTAACCTGATCTGAAACAAAGGCTGCTAGATTTCCCAAATTTGTCTCAAATATCACAAGGGTTAGGCATCCTGTATTCTATCTGATGTATGTTTAAAAAAAAAACAAAAAAAAAAAAACAAAAAAAAAAAACTACAAATGCAAAATAAGAGGCTTAATGGGTCTTTTTTAGCTAGCCTTTTGTGACTTTTATGGCCCAGCAATGTCTTCCTAAAGAACTTGGGAGTCACCTCTCTGGAATACAAACAACAGGAGAGATAGCAGTGATAGCAATAGGAGGCAGACAGATTCTTAGATAGGCAGGGACAGGTCCCCAGTGAAACTCATCTTTAAGCCAAGGACAGTCTAAAGTCTGGAAACCAAGCTACAATTTCTGGATAAAATCCACAGGCTGGATTGAGAGCTCCCATTCCTATTTGGTGTGCTGTCTCCCAATTGGTCCTCATTCTTCACCTATTTTACATATACCTACCCTCCCCAGATTATCTTTTATGCTATCATGCCTCTTTCTGAATGGTGCTTTTTCCTAGCCTACCCATAAACCAAGCAGCATGCACTTCCTCATTCCAAGCCCATAAAAACCTCTGGTCTCAGCCTCATGGTCAGCAACTCACTTTTGGGTCCCCTCTTACTGCCAAGAGTTTTTCTGTCACTCAGTAAATTCTACTCTGCCTTACTCTCCAGTGTCCACATACATCATTCTTCTCAGTGGTGGGACAAGAACTCAGAACTCACCAAACAACAAGAGTAAAAAGAACTATAACAGCACACATATCTCTCAGTTTCTGTGGGAGGATAGGAGTCTAAGTTTTGCGCACATTTTGCTCCAAGTTGCAAAGCGACCTCCTAGTATAAAGATGTAACAATTTTTTTTTTTTTATTTCTGGAAAAAGCCAGTTAACTAATACAGATGGTCACCTCAATTACTAGGCAACTCTAGGATGAACTATTTGTTATAAATGGTATTATCAAGTCCTCTTATTTGAGGTCTAATTATCATTTTTCTTGAAAAAATGCACATAATGGGATATTTTTGCTTAGCTATATAAAAGGGGGAGATTTCTTTCTGTCTTTTCAATCTGTTAATGGATGGCCTGAAATGCACATCACATTCTGGTTTAATGTTTATTTAATAACTAAAGCTTCTTTTTTCTCTACTACCATTGTGGAGGGGCTTTTCTAGATTAGAAAAAGATTCAGGTTTTAATTATACTTCCCCAACATAGTCATACCTGAAATACTAAATTCAGATGAGTTTTCATTTTAGACTTTGAATACAATGGTTGCATAGGTGAAATTGTCTCTAATTGGAGGCTTATCATAATACAATACCACTAATTTTCTTGTACTTTTTTATTTATCATAATATTTGTTATGCTGAATAAAGAACAGAATTTATGAATAAAAAGTTCCTCAATAAAGAGCTAATGATCAACTCAAAAGGGGTTTGATGCCTTTGTTCTCAAACTTTTTTAAGGATCTTTTCACCTATTCAGAACTAATTTGACCTGACTATGGTTCTATAGTTAAAGAGGACATTTTTTAATTGTATAATACTATCTCAAAAGAAGCCATTTAAGTCAAAGTCCCCTCTAAGTTATCTGACCTAAAATAGTAACTGCTTAGAAAATTTTACTTAAATTGGAACACTTCCTTCTATCCAGAATGAGCTAGTTTATATCTCAAGGACAACACAATCTAAAAGCTGTATATATAGTTGGCAACCTTTCAATTTTTTTTTTAATTTATTCATTTATTCTTTTCGAGACAGAGTCTCGTTCTGTCGCCCAGGCTGGAGTGCAGTGGCACGATCTCAGCTCACTGCAAGCTCCGCCTCCCATGTTCACGCCATTCTACTTCCTCAGCCTCTCGAGTAGCTGGGACTACAGGTGCCCACCACCACACCTGGCTAATTTTTTGCATTTTTAGTAGAGATGGGGTTTCACCATGTTAGCCAGGATGGTGTCAATCTCCCAACCTCGTGATCTGCTCACGTCAGCCTCCCAAAATTTTAAATTTTTAATTGGAGAACAAACATGTCAGAGTTTCAAAATATTACAGGCATAGCTTCATTTTATGGTGATGTCTTTTATATGCTTCACAGATACTGCAATTTTTGCAAATTGGTTTGTGACAACCTTGCACTGAGTATATCTATAGGTGCCATTTTCCCAACTGTATGCACTCACTTCATGTCTCAGTGTCCCATTTTGTTCATTCTCAAAGTATTTCAACTTTTTAAATTATTATGATATCTGTTATGGTGATCTGTGTTTGGTGACCTTTAATATTACTATTGCAATTATTTTCAACCCTGTGAATGGCAAAGTTAATCAATAATTGTTTTGTATACTATACCTTCTCCACCAGCAATTTAATTCCTTATCTTTTTCCCTCTCTTTAGGCCTGCCATTAAAATAAAATAACATTCGGCCAGTTAATAACTTAACACACACCACTAATTGCTCAGTTGAAAGGAAGGGTTACATGTCTCTCACGTTAAGTAAAAAGCTAATAATGATTAAACTGAGGAAGGCATGTTGAAACCTTAGACGGGTTAACAGTTAGGCTTCTTGTGCCAAACAGTTAGCCAAGTTGTGACTGCAAATAAAAACTTCTTGAAAGAAATTAAAAATGCTACTCCAGTGAACATACAAATGATAAAGAAGCAAATCAGCCTCATTGCTGATATGAAGAAGGTTTTATTTGTCTAGATAGAAGATCAAACCAACCACAACATTCCCTTAACCCAAAGCCTAATGCAGAGCAAATTGAACACTCTTCAATTCTATGAAGGCCGAGAAAGGTGAAGAAGTTGCAGAATAAAAGTTTGAAGCTAGCAGAGTTTGATTCATGAGGTTTAAGGAAAGAAGCCATCTCCATAACATAAAAGTGCAAGTTTAAGCAGCAAGTGCTGGTGTAGAAGTGCAGCAAGTTATCCAGAAAATCTAGTCAACATCAGAAATATAGGTGGCTATACTAAACAAGAGAATTTAGACAAAACAGCCATTTTTTTTGACGAAGATGCCATCTAAGACTTTCATAGCTAGAAAAGAAAAGTCAATGCCTGGCTTCAAAGGACAGACTGACTCTTTTGTTAGGAGCTAACACAACTAGTGACTAAGCTGAAGCTGCTGCACAATTATACCATTCTGAAAATCCCAGGACCCTTAAGAATTATGCTGAATCTACTCTCTGTTCTATCAATGAAACAACAAAACCTAGATGACAACCCATCTGTTTACAGCATGGTTTACTGGATATTTTAAGCCCAATGTTGTTACCTGATGCTCAGAGAAAGGTTCCTTTCAAAATATTACTGTCCATTGGCAATATGCCTGGTCAGCTACAAGCACTGATGGAGATGTGCAAGGAGATTAATGTTTCCCTGTCTGCTAGCACAACACCTATTCTGCAGCCTGAAGGTTATGGAGTAATTTTGACTTTAAAGTCTTATTATTTAAAAAGTACATTTCATAAGACTGTAGCTGCCATAGATAGTGATTCCACTGATAAATCTGGGTGAAGAAAATTGAAAACCTTTTGGAAAGTTTTCACTATTGTAGATGTCATTAAGAACATTTGGGATTCATGGGAGGAGGTCAACTTATCAGCATTAACAGGAGTTGGAAGAGGTTAATCCCAATCCTCATGGATGACTTTAAAGGTTTCAAGAGTTAAGACTTAAATGAAGGAAGTAACTGCAGATGTGTTAGAAATAGCAGGAGACCTAGAATTCTCTTGTTCTAGAGCCTGAAGATTTGACTAAATTACTGCAATCTCATGATAAATCTTGAAGGGATGAGAAGTTGCTTCTTATGGATGAACAAAGAATGTAGTTTATTGAGATGGAATATACCTCTGGTGAAGATGCCATGAACACTCTTGGAATAACAACAAAAGATTTAGAATATTAGATATACATAGATAATAAAGAAGTGGTGGGCTTTGACAGAATTGACTCCAATTTTTAAAGCTTTGCTGTAGCTAAAATGTTATTAAACAGCATTGCATGCTACATATAAGTCTTTCATGAAAGGCAGAATCTGTAAATGGGGCCAACTTCATTGTCTTTTTATAAGAAATTGGCACAGCAAACTCACCCTTCAGTAACCAGCACCAGGATCAGTAATTAGCTATCAACAAGGAGATCCAACTGTACATCAGCAAAATGATTATGACTTACTGCAGGCTAAGATTATCATTAGCATTTTTAGCAATAAAGTATTTTTAATTAAGGTGTGTGCACTTGTTTTTAGACATAATGCTATTCCACAATGAATAGACTGCAATATAGAATAAATATAACTTCATATACACTGGGAAACCAACAATGTCATGTGACTTGCCTTATTGTAATCTTTACTATATTGTGGTGGTCAAGCCTAGTACTGAATTTGGTACTACACATTCTCTTTAAAAAAAAAAAAAAAATGTATAGATTTACTCCATGTATCTCTAATATTATATTGCCTAGTTCTATTCATTTTTGTATTTTGTATAAATGACTTTTATGTATATAGTTACATATTAAGGGAGATACCATATCAACACATAATCTGGAAAAAAGACTGCCAGATTTACCAAATTTGTCCCAAATATAGCGTAAAATATACTTATGTTAAAAATTGTATATATATATATTTTTTCCTCTGGAATTGTTTTTATATCTTAATATATTTTTTCTGAGATTAATCTGTGCTCAGAAATGTGAATGTAGCTTTTTTCCACTCTTAGATGGAGTTTGTTTGGCTAGGTTAGCCTTTTTTTTAATACCCTCTGCTTGTGATAGTCTAACATGTCAATTAATTTATCTATGGTTTGAATGTTTTAATATTAAATAAAAAAGTAAAAGTTTAAAGATACATGATACTTACATATGTAATTACTGGATATTATAAGGCATCAATTCTACAAAATTTGATTCCTAAGGTCAATTCAATTTCAGTAAAATTTCAAAAAGTTTATTCGTGGTACGTGACCAACTGATTCTAAACTTCTTTTAGAAGTGTAAATGGTGAAAAGTAATCCAGAGAATACTAAAGAAAAAGAAGCAGAGCAATTTTTCTAGCACACAATATGACTTGTCAAAAATATTATAACATGTTGCAGGATTAATGTGAATAACATGAAATTAAGATATTAATATAAAATAGAAATAAAGCATTTAAAGAGAACTGGGAACCATGACTATATGAAAACATGTTACACGAGCAAGTTGCTTTGCAGTTCACTGGGGAGAGGATATCTATTCACTAAATGATATTGTGAAAAATTACTTTTAGGAAACAATGCTCCGTGATTATTTTCACATTCATGCACAGATCAGACTTACTATTGAATAGGATACATGCCTTAGAATTTAGAGACAATGCATTGCCCAGGAGAGGTTAAAGGCTCATCTCCTCCATTTGTTCAAGTTCCAAAGGTAATAGACTTACAAGTAGAATAATATATCACACTTTTCACAGTTTCAGGCTTAATTGTTATCCTTTAATAAATGAAAGAGTAGAACTCTACCTCATTGTGTACACAAAAAATCATTTCAAGTAAATTGCAACTTAAATGTAAAAATCAAACCTCTAGAACTTTAGAATATATGAATTTCATCATGTCAGATAATGAAGGAATTTTCTTAATTTGGGTTGGCATGGAGTCTAATTCCTGAAAGTAATAGTGTCATTAAGACATAGTGCATGGTGTTTTGCTTGGGAAATGCCCTGTGGTTCAAATTTTTTTGGCTTTATGGTTTGTACATGAGAATACTGGTAGATTAAATTAGGAAAATAGTTTAGTCACACATGACTTTCTATTCACTGGACTATTTTACAGCTTTTCAGTGACAGAGTTCATCTTGACCATTTTGTTCTGATAGAGGCCCAACTGTTATGGTTTCTATTCTTATAGAATATTAACTAGTTTTGTATCCAACCCAGTACTCTTATTTCTTTATAAATAATGTAGCTTCTCAAATGCTCTTTGAAAGAGTCACATTAATATACCTGTTAACTTATTAATTCATGAATCAAATGTAATTTTTGGCACAAGTTCATTTTATATGGGTGGCAGAGGCAAGTTTTTAAATTTTTGTAACTTATGCTTTAACAGTTTTGGAAATCATACACGAACATGCCCAGGTAGTCTTACCTAAAAGACATAAGGAAATTACATGGTTAAAGAACTGTACTCTCAGGAACTGTGAAGGATGTGAGATTTTACCATACAAGTTAATTTGTTAGCTGGTCACTGTTTCATTGATGCTAGCAGAACATATGAGATTTCTGGGTCAGAGCAAAGGACTTCATTGCAGCATAGCAGACAGCATAAATGTAAGGTTTGCATGGGTTCTTGCATCCTCCAAGTCCATGGAACAATGCATAGAGAAGCCTGGGTGGATTTTGCACATATAGCAAGTGTGTGTCACAGATGAGGGGCTATAATTTTAGGTAATTCTAATCTTTTAACTAGGCTCCTAGAAAAGCTGTCCACACTTTGCACTAAAGAGAGGCATTATCTTCATTATCCTCCACAACAAATAAGTCTGTTTCCTGGCTGGGAGTGAGGGAGATACTGTATCTGCCAAAACTATTGACTATACAAACACCCTGAAGTGTTAGTCTAGACAAAAAGCTGTTGCCTTTGCTGAAGGACTTTGGGATATCCATGGAGTATTTTTCCCAACATACTCCTAATAGACTGTTTAGCACAAGCAGATTTTCATCTCCAGAAGTAATAACACCTGAACTTTGTCTCTCTGCCCACCCTCTTTTCCCTCCCCCATTCTTACTTTTCTGCTTTGCTTTTCTTTTGGACTCACACACTGTTGGTAACTTATTTCATACTGATGAGAGCAACAATTGGGGTTTGGTTTTATGATCTGAATATTAGTCCTCTCGGTAGGACAAATGATTGAGAACAATTCTGTTAGGTGAGAGATGACAGAGAACCTGTTTTGTGAGTTTTTGTGTTTTTTTGTCTGGTTTATGAGCTCAAATCAATTAGTAGTTTCTTGTACACTGGGGCAGGAGAGGAGGACAACACTTGAGATATGGAGTGAGCCGTTATTATGTTTCTATGTTTACTCTTCACCTCTGGATAATATACAACTACATAAATATATCATTGTTATATAAAAGTATATATTTAGTGCAAATATAAACTTTGCATGTCTATTGGTCTGTGTATTTGTACATGAGAAGGACTTTCCTTTTAATATAAGTGTAACATACATTTCTACTTCTGAAAAATATTGCTAAATTAATTGTAACATCTCTTAAACCAGCTCTGTTGCCATTGATTTATAAAGATAACACAATGCTTAAGTAAATAAAATATTCCTAAAGTTTCCAAAGAATAAAGAAACTAATTTTAATACATTAAATGCACAGGATTTAAAAAAATAATTCTATTTTGAGGAACTCCTGGCTCAGGAAAATTTTCAGAATGTACATTTGCATAATGAAAGTAAGTCTTACATCTTAGGGCAGTGTAATAATTGGATGTGTGTTTAAACTAAATGGTTATGTGCCCTTTCCCAGAGCTTATAATTTGGGAAGATAATACAAGTGTACATATTATTTATTAATCTTTAACAAACTTGTGCTTGTTACCAGTGAAGGAACCAGTCAGTATTAACTATCTAATCCTATATTGGTTATCTGATCTGGTAAGCTACATAAATCATCACATAACATGGAAGATTATGATAAACATTCTAAATTTATACTGGTTATCTGATCAAGTGGACTACATAAGCTATCACATACCATCAAATGTTATGACAACCTTAAATTTGTTATGTTTATTAGAATAATGATTACAACTAAATTTTTATTTTTTATTTTTATTTTATTTTTTTATTTTTTGAGACGGAGTCTTGCTCTGTCACCCAGGCTGGAGTGCAGTGGCATGATCTCGGCTCACTGCAAGCTCCGCCTCCTGGGTTTACGCCATTCTCCTGCCTCAGCCTCCTGAGTAGCTGGGATTACAGGCGCCCGCCACCTCGCCCGGCTAGTTTTTTGTATTTTTAGTAGAGACGGGGTTTCACCGTGTTAGCCAGGATGGTCTCGATTTCCTGACCTCGTGATCCACCCGCCTCGGCCTCCCAAAGTGCTGGGATTACAGGCTTGAGCCACCGCGCCCGGCCCCAACAAAAATTTTTGTAGCAACAGATTGTTTTTCTCTGTTAGCTTAGATTGTTTTTGTCTTTGTAAGTTTAAACAATTTCCAAGAGCTTTAGGTAACTTAAAAACTTTGCATTATTAAATTGTTAATTAATAAATAATGTTGCATATCTGCATACATTCTTAGTAAGACTGAATAATGATATTTAAATTTTTATACTTTTGCTTCATTTTATATGGTACAGAATGGTGGTTTTATGTTTGAGTCACATTAATGAATCACTTAAAAACATTTGTAGATGGCCGAATAGGAACAGCTCCAGGCTCCAACTCCCAGCGCGAGTGACACAGAAGACCAGTGATTTCTGCATTTTCAACTGAGGTACTGGGGTCATCTCACTAGGGAGTGCCGGACAATCGGTGCTGGTCAGCTGCTGCAGCCTGACCAGCGAGAGCTGAAGCAGGGCGAGGCATCGCCTCACCTGGAAGCGCAAGGGGGAAGGGGATCCGTTTTCCTAGCCAGGGGAACTGAGACACACAACACCTGGAAAATCGGGTAACTCCCACCCCAATACTGCGCTGTAAGCATACAGGCACACCAGGAGAACATATCCCACACCTGGCCGGGAGGGTCCCACGCCCACGAAGCCTCCCTCACTGCTAACACAGCAGTCTGCCGCGATCTATCCGCAAGGCAGCAGCGAGGCTGGGGGAGGGGCGCCCGCCATTGCTGAGGCTTAAGTAGGTAAACAAAGCCGCTGGGAAGCTCGAACTGGGTGGAGCTCACAGCAGCTCAAGGAAGCCTGCCTGTCTCTGTAGTCTCCACCTCTGGGGACAGCTCACAGCTGAAGACCAACAGGGGAAGTAGCGGGAGCCGGGCAGACGTGAACGACTCTGTCTGACAGCTTTGGGGAGAGCCGTGGATCTCCCAACGCGGAGGTTAAGATCTGAGAACGGACAGACTGCCTGCTCAGGTGTGTCCCTGACACCTGAGTAGCCTAGCTGGGAGAAATCCCCCACTAGGGGCAGTCAGACACCCAACACCTCACAGGGTGGAGTACACCTCTGAGAGGAAACTTCCAAAGGAAGAATCAGACAGGTACACTCGCTGTTCAGCAATAGTCTATCTTTGGCAAACTCTGCTGCTGATACCCAGGCAAACAGGGTCTGGAGTGGACCTCAAGCAATCTCCAACAGACCAACAGACAGTCCTTCTGACTGTCAGAAGGAAAACTATCAAACAGCAAGGACACCTATACCAAAACCCCATCAGTACGTCACCACCATCAAAGACCAGAGACAGATAAAACCACAAAGATGGGGAAGAAGCAGGGCAGAAAAGCTGGAAATTCAAAAAATAAGAGCGCATCTCCCCCTGCAAAGGAGTGCAGCCCATCGCCAGCAACGGATCAAAGCTGGTCAGAGAATGACTTTGACGAGATGAGAGAAGAAGGCTTCAGTCCATCAAACTTATCAGAGCTAAAGGAGGAATTACGTACCCAGTGCAAAGAAACTAAAAATCTTGAAAAAAGAGTGGAAGAATTGACAGCTAGACTAATTAATGCAGAGAAGATCATAAACGAAATGACAAAGATGAAAACCATGACACGAGAAATATGTGACAAATGCACAAGCTTCAGTAACCGACTCGATCAACTGGAAGAAAGAGTATCAGCGATTGAGGATCAAATGAATGAAATGAAGCGAGAAGAGAAACCAAAAGAAAAAAGAAGAAAAAGAAATGAGCAAAGCCTGCAAGAAGTATGGGATTACGTAAAAAGACCAAATCTATGTCTGATTGGGGTGCCTGAAAGTGAGGGGGAAAATGGAACCAAGTTGGAAAACACTCTTCAGGATATCATCCAGGAGAACTTCCCCAACCTAGTAGGGCAGGACAACATTCAAATTCAGGAAATACAGAGAACGCCACAAAGATACTCCTCCAGAAGAGCAACTCCAAGACACATAATTGCCAGATTCACCAAAGTTGAAATGAAGGAAAAAATCTTAAGGGAAGCCAGAGAGAAAGGTCGGGTTACCCACAAAGGGAAGCCCATCAGACTAACAGCAGATCTCTCGGCAGAAACTCTACAAGCCAGAAGAGAGTGGGGGCCAATATTCAACGTTCTTAAAGAAAAGAATTTTCAACCCAGAATTTCATATCCAGCCAAACTAAGTTTCATCAGTGAAGGAAAAATAAAATCCTTTACAGATAAGCAAATGCTTAGAGATTTTGTCACCAAAGGCCTGCCTTACAAGAGACCCTGAAGGAAGCCCTAAACATGGAAAGGAACAACCGGTACCAGCCATCGCAAAAACATGCCAAAATGTAAAGACCATCGAGGCTAGGAAGAAACTGCATCAACTAACGAGCAAAATAACCAGTTAATATCATAATGGCAGGATCAAGTTCACACATAACAGTATTAACCTTAAATGTTAATGGACTAAATGCTCCAATTAAAAGACACAGACTGGCATACTGGACAAAGAGTCAAGACCCATCAGTCTGCTGTATTCAGGAGACCCATCTCACATGCAGAGACATACATAGGCTCAAAACAAAGGGATAGAGGAAGATCTACCAAGCAAATGGAGAACAAAAAAAAGCAGGGGTTGCAATCCTTGTCTCTGACAAAACAGACTTTAAACCATCAAAGATCAAAAGAGACAAAGAAGGACATTACATAATGGTAAAGGGATCAATTCAACAGGAAGAGCTAACTCTCCTAAATATATATGCACCCAATACAGGAGCACCCACATTCATAAAGCAAGTCCTTAGAGACTTACAAAGAGACTTAGACTCCCATACAATAATAATGGGAGACTTCAACACTCCACTGTCAACATTAGACAGATCAACGAGACAGAAAGTTAACAAGGATATCCAGGAATTGAACTCATCTCTGCACCAAGTGGTCCTAATAGACATCTATAGAACTCTCCACCCCAAATCAACAGAATATACATTCTTCTCAGCACCACATCGCACTTATTCCAAAATTGACCACATCATTGAAAGTAAAGCACTCCTCAGCAAATGTACAAGAACAGAAATTATAACAAACTGTCTCTCAGACCACAGTGCAATCAAACTAGAACTCAGGACTAAGAAACTCAATCAAAACCGCTCAACTACATGGAAACTGAACAACCTGTTCCTGAATGAATACTGGGTACATAACGAAATGAAAGCGGAAATAAAGATGTTCTTTGAAACCAATGAGAACAAAGATACAACATACCAGAATCTCTGGGACACATTGAAAGCAGTGTGTAGAGGGAAATTTATAGCACTAAATGCCCACAAGAGAAAGCAGGAAAGATCTAAAATTGACACTCTAACATCACAATTAAAAGAACTAGAGAGGCAAGAGCAAACACATTCAAAAGCTAGCAGAAGGCAAGAAATAACTAAGATCAGAGCAGAACTGAAGGAGATAGAGACACAAAAAACCCTCCAAAAAATCAATGAATCCAGGAGTTGGTTTTTTGAAAAGATCAACAAAATTGACAGACCGCTAGCAAGGCTAATAAAGAAGAAAAGAGAGAAGAATCAAATAGATGCAATAAAAAATGATAAAGGGGATATCACCACTGACCCCACAGAAATACAAACTACCATCACAGAATACTATAAATGCCTCTACGCAAATCAACTAGAAAATCTAGAAGAAATGGATAAATTCCTGGACACTTACACTCTCCCAAGGCTAAACCAGGAAGAAGTTAAATCCCTGAATAGACCAATAGCAGGCTCTGAAATTGAGGCAACAATTAATAGCCTACCCACCAAAAAAAGTCCAGGACCAGATGGATTCACAGCTGAATTCTACCAGAAGTACAAGGAGGAGCTGGTACCATTCCTTCTGAAACTATTCCAATCAATAGAAAAAGAGGGAATCCTCCCTAACTCATTTTATGAGGCCAACATCATCCTGATACCAAAGCCTGGCAGAGACACAACAAAAAAAGAGAATTTTAGACCAATATCCCTGATGAACATCGATGCAAAAATTCTCAATAAAATACTGGCAAACCGGATTCAGCAGCACATCAAAAAGCTTATCCACCATGATCAAGTGGGCTTCATCCCTGGGATGCAAGGCTGGTTCAACATTCGCAAATCAATAAATGTAATCCAGCATATAAACAGAACCAAAGACAAGAACCACATGATTGTCTCAATAGATGCAGAAAAGGCTTTTGACAAAATTCAACAGCCCTTCATGCTAAAAATGCTCAATAAATTCGGTATTGATGGAACTCACCTCAAAATAATAAGAGCTATTTATGACAAACCCACAGCTAATATCATACTGAATGGGCAAAAACTGGAATAATTCCCTTTGAAAACTGGCACAAGACAGGGATGCCCTCTCTCACCACTCCTATTCAACATAGTGTTGGAAGTTCTGGCTAGGGCAATCAGGCAAGAGAAAGAAATCAAGGGTATCCAGTTAGGAAAAGAAGAAGTCAAATTGTCCCTGTTTGCAGATGACAGGATTGTATATTTAGAAAACCCCATCGTCTCAGCCCAAAATGTCCTTAAGCTGATAAGCAACTTCAGCAAAGTCTCAGGATACAAAATTAATGTGCAACAATCACAAGCATTCTTATACACCAGTAACAGAAAAGCAGAGAGCCAAATTAGGAATGAACTTCCATTCACAATTGCTTCAAAGAGAAGAAAATACCTAGGAATCCAGCTTACAAGGGATGTCAAGGACCTCTTCAAGGAGAACTACAAACCACTGCTCAGTGAAATCAAAGAGGACACAAACAAATGGAAGAACATACCATGCTCATGGATAGGAAGAATCAATATCGTGAAAATGGCCATACTCCCCAAGGTTATTTATAGATTCAATGCCATCCCCATCAAGCTACCAATGAGTTTCTTCACAGAATTGGAAAAAACTGCTTTAAAGTTCATATGGAACCAAAAAAGAGCCCGCATTGCCAAGACAATCCTAAGTCAAAAGGACAAAGCTGGAGGCGTCACGCTACCTGACTTCAAACTATACTACAAGGCTACAGTCACCAAAACAGCATGGTACTGGTACCAAAACAGAGATATAGACCAATGCAACAGAACAGAGTCCTCAGAAATAATACCGCAATTCTACAGCCATCTGATCTTTGACAAACCTGAGAGAAACAAGAAATGGGGAAAGGATTCCCTATTTAATAAATGGTGCTGGGAAAATTGGCTATCCATAAGTAGAAAGCTGAAACTGGATCCTTTCCTTACCCCTTATACGAAGATTAATTCAAGATGGATTAGAGACTTAAATGTTAGACCTAATACCATAAAAACCCTAGAAGAAAATCTAGGTAGTACCATTCAGGACATAGGCATGGGCAAGGACTTCATGTCTAAAACACCAAAAGCAACGGCAGCAAAAGCAAAAATTGACAAATGGGATCTAATTAAACTAAAGAGCTTTTGCACAGCAAAAGAAACTACCATCAGAGTGAACAGGCAACCTACAGAATGGGAGAAAATTTTTGCAACCTACTCATCTGACAAAGGGCTAATATCCAGAATCTACAAAGAACTCAAACAAATATACAAGAAAAAAACAAACAACCCCATCAAAAAGTGGGCAAAGGATATGAACAGACATTTCTCAAAAGAAGATATTCATACAGCCAACAGACACATGAAAAAATGTTCATCATCACTCGCCATCAGAGAAATGCAAATCAAATCCACAATGAGATATCATCTCACACCAGTTAGAATGGCAATCATTAAGAAGTCAGGAAACAACAGGTGTTGGAGAGGATGTGGAGAAATAGGAACACTTTTACACTGTTGGTGGGATTGTAAACTAGTTCAACCATTATGGAAAACAGTATGGCAATTCCTCAAGGATCTAGAACTAGATGTACCATATGACCCAGCCATCCCACCACTGGGTATATACCCAAAGGATTATAAATTATTCTACTACAAAGACACATGTACATGTATGTTTATTGCGGCACTATTCACAATAGCAAAGACTTGGAATCAACCCAAATGTCCATCTGTGACAGAGTGGATTAAGAAAATGTGGCACATATACACCATGGAATACTATGCAGCCATAAAAAAGGATGAGTTTGCGTCCTTTGTAGGGACATGGATGCAGCTGGAAACCATCATTCTTAGCAAACTATCACAAGAAGAGAAAATCAAACACCGCATGTTCTCACTCATAGGTGGGAACTGAACAATGAGATCACTTGGACTCAGGAAGGGGAACATTACGCACTGGGGCCTATCATGGGGAGGGGGGAGGGGGGAGGAGGGAGGGATTGCATTGGGGAGTTATACATGATATAATTGATGAATTGATGGGTGCTGACGAGTTGATGGGTGCAGCACACCAACATGGCATAAGTATACATATGTAACAAACCTGCACGTTATGCACATGTACCCTAGAACTTAAAGTATAATAAAAAAAAAAAATGTGTAAAAGATGTGTGGCTATAGACAGTTATGTTAAGTGTATTTTTATACTTTGCTAATCTTCTAAAATATTTGGTTAAGACACACTTCCCAGCTTTCTCTTTCCCATTTCTTCTTGAGAAATAAAAGTTAGTGACTTGGATGAAAGGTTATTCATTTGAGTGGCTTAGAGTATACCCAGAGTACTAGTGACAAGAAATAGAACCACACGATAGATAATTAAAAAAAAAAAATTTTTTTCCAAGTGTAGAGTGAATAATTTTGTGGAAAAGTATATTTAGGTTGTCTCAGAATATATGAGTATAACGAAAGACAAAACTTGAGGAAGAATAACAGATTATAAAAGATATTAGAAGAGTGGATATTATTTGCCTTAATTTATATGATTTGTTTTAGTTTTCTATTGGTGCTGTAACTAATTACTATAAACTTTGTGACTTAAAGAATCCCAAACTTATTATCTTACAATTCTGTAATCAGAGTTCCAAACTGGGTCTCACTGGGCTAAAACAAAGGAGCCAGCAAGGAAATATGCCTTTAGAAGGTTCTAGAAAAAACTTCATTCCTTTAACTTGTATTTCTCAGCTTATAGAATCTACCCCCCCATCCCTTCACTCATGCACCCGTTGCAAGCACCAACCACCTCACTCTGACCTATGCTTCCATATTCACATCTTCTTCTTTGACTTGCTTTTTTCCTTGTAAAGACCCTTGGGATTGCATTGGGCCTAACTGGATAATCCAGGATGCTCTCCGCATCTGAAATTTCATAATTAAACTGAAAAGTCTCTATTACCATGTATCGTAACATATTCACGGGTTTAGGGATTATAATGTAGAAATTCTTCTATTACAAAACCTAGGTCTGAAAATAAACTATGAAATGTGTTACAATTGTGCAAATTTCTAATTATATCAAGTTTCTAGTTATGTTAGTTACCATTGGTGCATAATAAATTATCACAAACTAGCAGTTAAAAATAAACTGCATTTTTTATTTCATATGTTCTGTGGTTAGGAGCCGTGGGCATGGAATAAACGGGTCTGTTGCTTTATGGTCTCTCCCAAGCCTGAAATCCAGATGTTCACAAGGTCAGTGGTCTCACATGAAGGCTTAATGTGGGAAGGATCTGCTTTCAATCTCACATAGTTGTGGGTGGAGTTAAGTTCCTAGAGGTCTGTTAGTTATCAGCCTCAGTCTCCAACTGGCTGTTCACCAGAGACTGCATTCAGCTTCTTGCCATGTGGGCCTGTGCACCACAACTGCTTGCTTTATCAATGCATGGAAAGCAGAGAAGGCAATGGAGAATAATCTAGCTTGAAGAAAGTCACAGTCTTCTAACACACAAATGATAGCCTTTCAACATTGCTGTATCTTGTCTTAAAAGTAAGTTACTTAAGGATAAGACTTTCCACGTTGTTATGAATGCCAAGAGGCAGGAATTAATGGTAATAATTTTAAAAGCAGCTTGCAACAATAACATTTCCTTCTACTGTTAGCCCCTTCAGTGTATTTTTCATCTCAGATCTTGAGTTTTTAATTTCTATGAGTTTGATTTGGGTATTTTTATATGTTCCCATATCTTTCTTAACATGCTCATGCTTCCTGCTAACTTATTGAGCATATGAAGTAGACATTTATTAGCTAATCAATACCTATGTCTATTAGTGTATCATAAGTACCATATCTGAGTCTCTTTCTTTTGACTAATTTTTTTTTATTATTATTGGTCATGTTTTTCCACCTGGGCAATAGATGATGGGCATTCTGAACTCTCTATTGTTGAGTGAAGATTTGTGTTGTTGTATTTCTTCAAATAATTTCGAACTTTGTGCTTAGATACAGTTATTTTTCTTGGAAATAGTTTTGTACTTTCAAGGGAAGCTTTTAAGCTTTAAAGTGGAACCAGAGCAAACTTTAAATTAGGGCTAATTTGTCCCTACTATTGAGTATTCTTCTCAAGTGCTGTATGTTATGAAGTTTAACAATAGAGCAGTTGGGAAAATGAATATCCCTACCTCTTTAGGGGCTCCAGAAATTGTTTTATCTTCTCCCTTTCTGTGTGTTTTTCCCCATCCTTATACTCACAGGCTAATGATCACTGAGAAAACTTCAGGAACATCCTCTGCATGTCTTCAGAGCTCTCACTCTGTGCAACTCTCCTCTGTTCAATACTTGGCATTGAGATATTGGTTGGCTTCATCCATTTGAACATGCAACTTCATCCCTCCAAGACAGGGAGGCCACAAGGCTCAACCTGAATTCTATTTTGCTGAGCCTGGAAACTCATTGGTGGAACATGCAGGAGTTACTTTGTTTTTCTTTTACTCAGAGATCAATGTCCTTAGCTGCCATTAGTTTATGTCCTAAAAGCTTTTGTAAAACTTTTTGTTTGGACTTATAATTACTTAATATGGGAAGGTGAGTTCTGTACCTTAATTTGTGAGACTTATATTAGTTTTCTATTGTTGGTGTAACAAATTACCACAAAGATTTTCCATCTTGGCTAGAGGTGAAATTTTGGAATATTGTTTTAATAATTTTTAATGTTTTATTTAAGTTAGTATACAAAATTCTTTATCTCTTTTCAACTACTTTCTAACACACAGTTTAGCAGATTATTCTTTTTTAAGCTGAAATAAATTATTTTAAATTAATATCTAATTTTTAGTATCTCCTCAAAGATAAAAACAAAATTTTGTTTAGGTTTTTTATTTGTAATCCCTTATTTGCATATATGAAATATGACTTTCTTTTCATCTTATTAGGATATAATTGAACAAACCAATAGTTCATCCAAGGTCATAATTGGAGTTTTAAGTTTGAGAAAAATATTGTTTAATCAGATATTCAAGCTCATATTAAGAGATAGAGATCAAGTTTATATATTTGGAGACAAACTCCATAAATCTAAAATTAACTTGTTACCTGAATTACAAAGTGAGTCTCACAGGAGGTAAGAAATTCACTATCTAATAAGTTGAGGACCTTAAAAAAATGGGAAGATTCTCAATTTGAGACAAATTTATACAAATATGCAATTTGGAAATCTGAAAGATAGTGTATCATGGGCTTTGCTTCCCAGTCCCAGAAATCTTAGAATAAGTCAGTGTTTGGGAGACAATCTGTGATTTCCTTTGAACTTATACACAGAGAGTAAACATTTGGCAGTATTAGTTGTCAAAACTGTTTGAGTCTAATTTGCAGAACAAATTCAAGAAGGCATATTAAGTTCAGTGACACTGTTGCTTTCTCTATCATAATAATCAAGCCAAATCTAGTAAGACCAGCTTTTTATGTGGTGAAGAATAATCTTTGGAGACTGTGACCATAAGAAGGAAAACTGTCAAAACAAAAATGTTCACAGCTTGGATATAGGGAAATGAGTTTACTGTGTAGTTTTCAGTGCAGTGCTGGCTTTACTTACTGAGTGATTTTCAATCTTCTGCAGGTAGTGTTTAACCTGTAGAATTCTGTCTGGTTGAGATGTAATACCTATCTGTCCAGTGAAAGAGATAACCTGAAGTATTATGTTTTATTTTTAATTTTTATGTATTTATTTATTTAACTTTTTATTTCCATAGGTTTTAGGGGAACAGCTGGTATTTGTTTACATGAGTAAGTTCTTTAGTGGTGATTTGTGAGATTTTGGTGCACCCGTCTCCTGAGCAGTATATTATGGTTTATAGCCTTGGACATTAACCAGTTTCACATTTAATTCAGTAACTCATCAAATGCTGTGTTTATCTCTAGATATGTGTGTGTGTGTGTGTGTGTGTGTGTGTGTGTGTGTGTGTGTGTGTGTGTATATATATATGTATATGTATTCTCAAATGTTCTTTAAGCTACTCATAACATGCTACTGGGTCCATCATTAAGTAATAAGTCACGTATAAACTTTGACAAGTGTTAATTTTATATTGGAATGAGAGTCATAATTTTTAACCTTTTGAAAATCATACTTTAAGAAATCTTATTAGAAATTTTTTAGTATTATCCTGGTTTCAAAGATAAATATGTTGATGTATTGTCGGGCTTTGCAACTAGCTCAGGCTCACATATTTCTGATTAGGCTGGGGAGGGTTCTAATAAATATATCCAGTTCTATAGGATGTAACCTTAGCATTCTATATGTATATTTTTCTGTTTTCATGCTGCCAATAAAGACATACCTAAGACTGGGGAGAAAAAGAGGTTTAATTAGACTTACAATACTACATGGCTGGGGAGGCCTCAGAATCATGGTGGGAAGCAAAAAGCCCTTCTTATATGGTGGTGGCAAGAGAAAATGAGGAAGAAGCAAAAAAAGGAATCCCTGATAAACCCATCAGATCTTGTGAGACTTATTTATTAACACAAGAATGACACAGGTAAGACCAGATCCCATGATTCAACTACCTCCCACTGGGTCTCTCCCACAACACGTGGGAATTCTGGAAGATACAATTCAAGTTGAGATTTAGGTGAGGACACAGTCAAACCATATCATTCTGCCCCTGGCCCCTCCAAATTCCATGTCCTCACATTTCAAAACCAATTGAATCTTGTCAACATTCCCCCAGACTTTTAACTCATTTCAGCACTAACCCAGAAGTCCATAGTCCAAAGTCTCATCTGAGACAAGGCAACTCCCTTTCACCTATGAGCCTGTAAAATCAAAAGCAAGCTAGTTACTTCCTAGATACAATGGGGATACAGGTATTGGGTAAATACAGCCATTCCAAATGGAAGAAATTGGTCAAAACAAAGGGGTTACAGGACCATGCAAGTCTGAAATCCATCAGGACAGTTAAATTTTAAAGCTCTAAAATGATCTCCCTTGACACCAGGTCTCACATCCAGATCATGCTAATGCAAGAGGTGGGTTCCCATGGTCTTGGGCACCTCTGCCTCTCTGGCTTTGCAGGGTACAGCCTCCCTCCTGGCTGCTTTTATGGACTGGCATTGAGTGTCTGCAGCTTTTTCAGGAGCACAGTGCAAGCTGTCAATGAATCTACCATTCTGGGGTGTGCAGGATGGTGGCCCTCTTCTTGCAGCTCCACTAGGCAGTGCCCCAGTAGAGACTCTCTCTGGGGGCTCTGACCCCACATTTCTCTTCCACATGGCCCCAGCAGAAGTTCTCCATAAGGTCCTTCTCCCTGCAGCAAACTTTTGCCTGGGATTCCTGGTATTTCCATACATCTTCTGAAATCTCGGCTGAGGTTCCCAAGCCTTAGTCCTCGACCTCAGTGCACCACAGGCTGAACACCACATGGAAGCTGCCAAGGCTTGGGGCTTTCACCCTCGGAAACGACAGACTGAGCTGTATGTTTGCCCCTTTCAGCCATGGCTGGAGTGGCTGGGACACAGGGCACCAAGTACCTAGGCTGCACACAGCATGGAGACCCTGGGCCCAGCCCACAAATCCATTTTTCCCGGCCCTGGGCCTCTGGACCTGCACTGGGAGGGGCTGCCATGAAGGTCTCTGACATTGCCTGGAGATATTTTTCCTATGGTCTTAAGGATTAACCTCTGCCTATTACCCAATTCCAAAGTCACTTCCACATTTTTGGGTATCTTTTCATCAATGCCTCACTCTACTGGTACCAATGTACTGTATTGGTGCCTTTTCATGCTGCTGATAAAGACATACCCGAGACTGGGAAGAAAAAGATATTTAATTGGACTTACATTTCCACATGGCTGAGGAGGCCTCAGAATCATGGAGGGAGGCAAAATGCACTTCTTACATGGTGGCAGCAAGAGAAAATGAGGAAGAAGCGAGAGCAGAAATACCTGATAAAACCATCAGATCTCATGAGAATTATTCACTGTCATGCGAATAGCATGGGAAAGACTGGCCCTCATGATTCAATTACCTCCCACTGGGTCTCTCCCACAACACATGGGAATTCTGAGAGATACAATTCAAGTTGAGATTTGAGTGGGGATGCAGCCAAACCATGTCAATATGAATAAACAGTCACCTCAAAACATAGAACACATTTTATGATACTATCCTAATGAAAAAAATGGGATTAAAAAAAGGCATATCTGCCAAATTTTCACCTTACACATGGTTATCATATGTTAGACTCTCAAGGAAATTTTTAAGCTTAGTTTCTAATGTGATTCTGAGAGCATTTGGCAAGCGAAATTATAAAAGCACAGGTCACATTTGATGATTGAGTCTGGTTCTTGACTTTACCCGATTCTTTAAATATTTTTGACTCCAAAGTCCTCTTCAAATCACATAATGTTTTTTTAAATAACTTAATAAAAATTATCAACTGAATTGAACATGCCTTTCTGCTACAATCAATAAGACTTGAGTATTTTTGCTATCTGAATAAACATGAATTTTGTACAGACAATATTAATTATATCAAACAAAAAATATCATAATTGCATGCATTTGAATGCAGAACCTTTTCAATTATTAAATAAAATGTTCACAGAAGACACAGAAAGAAATAAACTCACTATGGTGTTTCCACAGAAATATAAAGGTAATATATTTAAAATCAAGCACTGTAAGTTTCTTCAGAGGAATATCTCACTAAGTAATAATACATTTCTTTTAACAAAATTAATATTGTCAAGCTACTTATACGAGTTATTTTCCATTAGGAGGGCATATAACACTAATATTTAAAATTAAATTTTGTAACAAGAGGTATAAAAATTTGAATAAAAGTGTCTTTTTGTTTTATTTAAGTATACTCCTCTGTTTACTATCCTATAGATGAGGTCACAATTATAAGTCCCCAATTTTACATTTTTTTAAAAATCAAATTGCTTTTTCCAAAAATACTGATAGAGTTTTGGAACTCTGACAGCACCCATACAACCCTTATTGCAAAAGAAAAAAAAAAAAAACATTAGTGAATGCATATAACATTGACTTGCTGAATGCACCCTGAAGTAATAGTAACTTTTGAATAGCCTCTGCAGTATATTTCTTATGTAAAGTGAATGAGATATAGACTTTTCTTGTACTACATCACAAGAATTAGTTTCTTGGGATTAGCATAATGCAATTTTCTCAATTCTCCTTTCCTCTTTACTGTTTCTATGTGCCTGTTTGTTTATAAGAAAGCACTATCATTCACTCCAATTCATTAAGGAAATGCCTAAGCAGCATAGTTCTGTATAATTTTGAACATCGTTTTAAAAATTGTGCATGAGAAAACTGGATCTGTGCAATTTTTTATTCAGCTTTAACACTTTCCATTGAGACATATACTAGATTTACTTCAGTGCTGATTATGCCAAAATATGATCAAACTGCTATAAAAGTGTGTAAAAGCGGCTCCACTTTTCATTAAATAGGTTCATTTTGATGTGAATATTGTTTGTTATGGGCTAACAGGGAAGATGTTTTGCTATTTCTGTTATGGAAAAATTATATCCAACTGCTATCTAGCATTTCATTGCAAAATATAGCTAAAAGTGAGAATATATGTCACCAACTGGAGTGCAAACCAAGCCTGGATATTTTTATCAATTGTAGAACATAAAGCACCAAAGTGCAATGTATTCTTTTGACTTTTCAGAATATCACTCTGCATTAATCACTTATCTGGACCACCTCTGAACATTCACTTTTTTACACAGCACTTATCTTTGATTATGTGTCTGTCATTTAATTAGCTTTATTTTCTATTGGGTTTTATATAGCCAATCTAATCTTGCATAAAACTATCTCAGTTAGATCTTAAGACAATCCAAATATCTGTACATTCTGTGTCTGAGACTACACACATTTTCAGACAAATTATCATTTAAATTCAGTTATTGGATTGTCAGTATATTCATGCTAGCTATTCCAAAAAGTGGTGGAAAATCAGAAAAAAATTTCAATTAAGTTCAAATTATATTAACATTACTTGCTATACTTTTACTCTGCTGTTTCTGAAGATTGCTAATCAATATCCAACTATAAATTCAGCTTTAATAAAACTAAAGAACAACTCGTTTTTTCCTCTACTTGCCTCTGGTTTTAAATATTCTATCGGAATTTGCTACCTCTGTAATGATCTTCTGCTGACCTTGAATGACCAACTCTGTATTTGTTCACTCATGTTACCAGTTAATTGTACATGTTTCGGTATATGTGTGTGTTGCATGTGCTCGAGTCATTTATTCAAAAACATTTATTGTATTCATTCTATGAAAAATACCTGGTCCTTATCTCTAATGAATGTACCATCAAGAATAAAAAGTTTATGTATATGTGATACGAATGTACACATAAAAATACAAAGAACACAACTATAGAAGATTATATTATACATGATATAAATTCATTTACTTAAAAGTTTTTAGCATCTATTTTTTAAGAGACTTTCTTGTAAACTTGGGGGTTAGAAAGACAAACAATTCTCAAAGTACATGGGAGTCAATGACTCTGGATTGACAGAAACATTTAGAGATGTTAATGGCATTTTAATTAATTCCAGAAGATAAAGTAAGATTTTTCAGGAAAATAAAATGATGAGACAATAATTCAGGCAAATGGAAAGGTATAAGCAGCACAAAAAATGGGAAAGGTATAGTAACCTGAATTTTGATAGATTACAGATATGATAATAGGTAAAAGTTGCAAATGAATTGTGTGAGATTCACAGTCAAACCATTATTGCCAGAATAACATTTTCAAAGGAGCACAAGAAAGCAAGGACATTTTAAATTATTAGCCCATGAAGCACAGAATGGAGGTGGAGAAAAGAGAAAGTTACATTTTGCTAAAGAGTAAAGACAGCAGGCTTATTCCAAGGTATATAAATGGGTATAGGAAGGGCTAAGTCTTGAAAAAGAAATAGAACTAAATAGTGAAACAAGTTATGGAAAGCTCATGTACATTTATAAGATATATGGTCATATTCCTCACATAAAAGGAGGCCTGACAATTCAAAGAGAAAAAAAAAAAAACAAATGTTGAAACATAATCAGTAAAATAAAATAAATAATAAAATATTACTATGCTGAACATTATCAGTAAATGCAAGTTAAATAATAAAATATAAATACAAAATATAAAATTTCTATTTTTTAAGAGACTTTCTTGTAAACTTGGGGGTTAGAAAGACAAACAATTCTCAAAGAACATGGGAGTCATTTACTCTGGATTGAAAAAAAACATATAGAGATGTTAATGGCATTTTAATTAAAAAAGTTGAATACAAGGCCACACCATTCGCCCCCTGTAGGAACACCAAATTTAACAACTATCTACAAACAAATAAAGCACCTTCATAAGAACCAAAAATCCATGGTGTGTATGTGTCACATTTTCTTAATCCAGTCTGTCACTGACGGACATTTGGGTTGAATCCAAGTCTTTGCTATTGTGAATAGTGCCGCGATGAACATATGTGGGCATGTGTCTTTATAGCAGCATGATTTATAATCCTTTGGGTATATACCCAGTAATGGGATGGCTGGGTCATATGGTACTTCTAGTTCTAGATCCTTGAGGAATCACCATACTGTTTTCCATAATTGTTGAACTAGTTTGCAATCCCACCACCAGTGTAAAAGTGTTCCTATTTCTCCACATCCTCTCCAACACCTGTTATTTCCTGACTTTTTAATGATTGCCATTCTAACTGGTGTGAGATGGTATCTCATTGTGGTTTTGATTTGCATTTCTCTGGTGGCCAGTAATGATGAGCATGTTTTCATGTGTCTGTTGACTGTATGCATGTCTTCTTTTGAGAAATGTCTGTTCATATCCTTTGCCCACTTTTTGATGGGGTTGTTTGTTTTTTTCTTGTAAATTTGTTTGAGTTCTTTGTAGGTTCTGGTATGCAGCCATAAAAAAGATGAGTTTGTGTCCTTTGTAGGGACATGGATGCAGCTGGAAACCATCATTCTCAGCAAACTATCGCAAGAATGGAAAACCAAACACCGCATGTTCTCACTTATATGTGGGAACTGAACAATGAGATTACTTGGACTCGGGAAGGGGAACATCACACACCAGGACCTATTATGGGGAGCGGGGATGGGGGAGGGATTCACTGAGAGTTATACCTGATGTAAATGATGAGTTGATGGGTGCTCACGAGTTGATGGGTGCAGCACACCAACATGGCACAAGTATACATATGTAACAAAGCTGCATGTTGTGCACATGTACCCTAGAACTTAAAGTATAATTAAAAAAAAAAAAATCAGGTGAGCACTTAAGAGTACCTGGTTTAAACTGCATATTGTTGAAAGAGGCACTAACGAGGGTAGAAAAGACAGTCTTAAATTGCTGATGTCACCCCCCAATTGCCTGGCAGCAGCTCAAGAAAGAATCTATGCACTTGGAAGAGGGAAAGCACAGCAACTGTGAGACATTGCATTGAACTCAGCGATGCCCTGTCACAGCAGAAAGCAAAACTGTGCTGAACTCAGTTAAAGTCAGTCCATGGAGTATTTAAATCAGCCATAGTCAGAGGGGAATGGTCCATACCAGCAGTTGTAATTTGAGTTCTGGTAAGCCTCACCAACACAGCTAGAGTGATTGGGGGCCCCACATAAATTTGAAAAGCAGTTTAGGCCATAAGGATAGCAGCTTGTAGGTGAGTCCTTGTGCTGAATTGGGCTCAGAGTCAGTGGACTTGAAGAGCATGGGACCTACTGAGACACCAGCTGAGGCAGCTAAGGCAGTGCTTGTGTCACCCGTTTCCCAAACCCAGGATCCAATAAAATACCCCTTCCTTCCACATGAGAAGAGGAGAGGGAAAGCACATTGTCTTGTCACTTGGATACCAGCTCAGCCAAAGTAGGTCAGGGCACCAGTCAAAGTCATGAGGCCCCCTTCCCAGGCCCATGCTCCTGGAAGACATTTCTAGAAACACCCTGGACTGGAAGGGAATCTTCTGCCTTGAATGGAAGGATAAAGTCCTAAAAAGACCCATTACATGCTGACAAAAGAGCCCTTGGTCCCTGAATAAACAACAGCAATATACAAGTAGTACCTCATGAGCCTTGGGTAAGAATCTGAGGCTTGCTGCCTTCAGGTGAGACTCAGCACATTCCCAGCTATAATGGATACTGGGAGACACTACCTTCTGCCTGAGAAAAGTGGAGGGAAAAGTAAAGAGGACTTTGTCTTGCACCTTAGGTACTAGCTCAGACACAGGAGTATAGAGCAGCAAGCGGGCACTTGGGGTCCTCAGTTTTAGGCCTTGGTTCATGAAATGCATTTCTGGATGAATGCTGGGGGCACAAAGAGGAGCCCACTGTCCTGAAGGGTGAGTCCCAGGCAAGGCAATATTCACAAGCTGACTGAAGAGCCCTTGGGCCTTAAGAAAACATTGAGAATAACCTTGCAGTATTCCCCATGGGCCTGTGGTGATAGTGACCACTAGGTAAGGCTCCTCTGCTTGTGGAAAAAGAAAGGAAGAGTGGGAAGGACTGTATCTCATGGTTTCAGTCCCAGCTAAGTTACAGTGCAATAGTATACCAGATAGACTCCTAAGGTTTTTGACTCCAGGCTTTGGCTCAGGAATGGCACCTATGGACTCTCTTGGGATCTGAAAGAACTCACTACCTTGAAGTGAAGGACACAAGCCTTGCTGGCTTCAACACCTGCTGATTACAGATCCTCAGGGTCTTGAGTATTGCTGGGCTTGGGATACCTCCTAATGCAGATGTAGTTTAGATCACAACACCCAAGTCCTTTTGCATATCTGGAAAGTCCTCCCAAGAAGGATGGGTGCAAACAAGACCAGGTTATGAAGACTACAATAAATACCTAACTCTTCAATGCCTAGACACAGACAAACACCTACAAGCATCAAGACCATCCAAAACAAAACAAAACAAAACAAAACAAAACAAAACAAAAAACATGACTCACCAAATGAACTAAATAAGGCACCAGGGATCAATTCTGGAGAAACAGATATATGACCTTACAGACAGAGAATTCAAAATAGCTGTTTTAAGAAAACTCCAAAGCATTGAAGGTAATACAGAGAAGGGATTCACAATTTTATCAGATAAATATAACAAAAAGATTGAAATAATTAAAAAGAATCAAGTAGAAAGTCTGGAGTTGAAAAATGCAACTGATATACTGAAGAATGTGTCAGAGTCCTTTAATAGCAGAATTGATCAAGCTGAAGAAAGTATTAGTGAGTTTGAAGACAAGCTATTTGAAAATACACAGAGGTGACAAAAGAAAAAAATAAAAAAAAGGATGAAGCATGCCTACAGGATCTAGAAAAATAGTCTCAAAAAGGCAAATCTAAGAGTTATTGGCCTTAAATAGGAAGTAGAGAAAGAGCTAAGGCTAGAAAGTTTATTCAAAGGAAAAATAACAGAGAACTTCCTAAGCCTAGGAAAACATACCAATATTCAAGTAAAAGAAGGCTATAGAATACCAAGCAAATTTAATCCAAACAAGATTACCTCAGGGCATTTAATAATCAAACTTTCAAAGATCAAAACACAAACAAAAACAAAACAAAACAAAACAAAAAAAATGGAGCTTAAAAACAGCAAGAGAAAAGAAACAAATAATATACTATGGAGCTCCAATTTGTCCTGCAGCAGACTTTTCAGTTCAAAGCTTACAGATCAGTAGAAAGTGGCATGACATATTTAAAATGCTGATGGAAAAAACTTTTATCCTAAAATAGTATATTCAGGACCCTTCCCCATGGCACCATTAAATCAAAACACATGCAACAGACACATAAAAAAATAAAAATTAAAAGCAAGACATTGAATCATGCCAGCAGTGAAAATCACCTTCACTAAAAGAAAGACAGAAAGGAAGGAAACAAGAAAAAGAAGACCACAAGACAACTAGACAACAAATAACAAAATGGTAGAAATAGATTCTTACTTATCAGTAATAATAATTAATGTAAATGAACTAAAACTGTCCAATAAAAGACATAGACTGGACAAATAGATTTAAAACAAAACAAAACTAAAACCCCAAAAGACTCCATGATTTGTTGTCTACAAAAAACACACTTCACCTATAAGGACAGGCATAAACTGAAAAGAAAGGGATAGAAAACAATATTCCACGCCCATTGAAACCAAAAGGGAGAAGAAGTCACATATATGAGACAAAATACATTACAAGACAAAAAGTTTAAGAAGAGACAAGGTCACCAAATAATGATCAAATGACCAATTCAGCAAGAGGATACAATAATTTTTAAAATATATGCATCCAACACTGGAGCACTTAGCTACAAATGTAAGAGCTAGAGAGAGACAGATCCCAATAAAATAAAGGCTGGAGACTTCAACACTCCACTTTCAGCACTGAACAGGTTTTTCAGGGAGAAAATTAACAAAGAACTTAATCTGCCATATAAAACAAATGAACCTAAGAGATATTTACAGAACACCTTATACAGTTGCTACAGAACACAAATTCTTTTCCTAAGCAAATGACTCATTCTTGAAGGTAGTCTGTATGGTAGGTCACAAAACAAGTTTTAAAACAGTAAAAAAAAAAAAAAAAAAATTAAATAATAATAAAAGTATTCTCTGAACACAATTGAATAAAACTAGAAATTAATACTGAGGAATTTGGGAAATTATATAAATACAGGAGAATTAAAACATGTGCTCCTGAATAACCAGTGGGTCAATGAATAAATTATGAGGAAAATTGCAAATTTTCTTGAAGCAAATGATAATGGAAATACAACATACCAAAACCTATGGGATATAGCAAGTAATACAAAGAGAAAAGTTTATAGCTATAAGTGTCTTTATTAAAAAAGAAAAAAAAACATTCAAATAAAAAACCTAGGGACACATCTTAAATAAGTAGAAAAGCAAAAAGCAAACCAAACTCACAATTAGTAGAAGAAAATAAATAATAAAAATCAGAGTAGAAATAAATTGGAAATGAAGAAAACAATACAAAAGATCAATGAAATACAAAATTGGTTTTTGAAAAGATAAACAAATTTGACAAATGTTTAGCCAGACTAAGAAGAAAAAAGAGAAAAGATTCAAATAAACAAAATCCAAGATGAAAAAGGTGACACTACAACTAATACTACAGAAATTCAAATGATCATTAGTGGCTACTGTGGGTAATTATATGCCAAGAAATTGGAAAATCTAGAAGAAACAAATACATTCCTAGACACATACAACCTACCAGGATAGAACAAAAAAAATATCTAAAATCTGAGCAGACCGATAACAAGTACAAGATCAAAATGGTAATAAAAAGTCTCTCAGCAGAGTAAGGGGGGCAATGGCAGATAAGAGGAAGGAATAACTTGAAGCTCCGACTCAGATGGACAGAGCAGCATGTGGAAACTCATATGAGCTTTTGCTCTAAGACATACTTCAGGAATATACCAGTAAAGCTGAGAGAATCCACAAATCCTTTGAAGCAAGTGGATAGTTGCTGCAGGCTCCAGGAGATAGCCAAAAAACTGAGTAGCAAATGTATGAATTTGTGCAAAGGGGATCATTTGCCCCTTAAACACACATCCTCACTAGGGAAACTGAAGGTCTAGATAATAGAAGAAGGATTTGACCTTACCTGGAGCTGAAACAAACTTAGACAGCTAAGCAAAATGCAGGGTGGAGGAAGTAACAGGAAGAACCCTATGGGCACTCTCCATCCCAAGGGAAGCCATTTCAACTTTGTCTCACAGGGGTCACTGGGGAGAGGTGCCAGTGAAACTGGGGAAAAACCTCAGGGATAAGAAAAAGTCCAGTTAAACTTTGCAACAATTTTGGCAGTGTGAATTTTCCTGGACAGAACCTGAGGAAGGGGAAAAACCAGGAGTGCAGACACAGGACAGAAATTGTAGCAGATAAGGAGGTGTGAAACCTGAAAGCCCTGCTTGCTTTCTCAGCTGGCTGGTCTGTAGCCTGGGCCAAGTTCTCAGCCCTGCTCACCTGCTGCCTGGAAATAAACTCAGTACTATTGAAGGGGCAGAATGGCAGTGAGAATGGCCTTTAGGGATGCGTGTGAGCTAGGTGAGGCCTGTAACTGTTGACTTTTCCCCACTTCCCTGACAAACTGCATGATGCAGCAGATGCAACCATAATCACCCTGAAAACACAACTCTGTTGGCCTGAAACCAGACCTTCATCTCCCACAGCAGCTGAAGTAAGCCCCACCTAAGGACACCCTGAGCTCAGACATGCCTAACCCTAATCCCACCTGATGGTTTTCTCTACCCACGCTGGTAGCCGAAGACAAAGAACATAATGTCTTGGGAGATCCATGGCCCTGCCCACCCCATGAGAAACTTATCCAAAATTGAGCAGAAGTAGCTATTCTTTTATCACACAAAACAAACTTTAAAGCAACAGCAGTTAAAAAAGACTAAGAGGGACATTATGTAATGATAAAAAGACTTGTCCAACAGGAAAATATCAAAATCCTGAATATATATGCATCTAACACTGGAACTCCCAAACATATAAAACAATTATTACTAGATCTTGGGCAAGCTTCTATCCCTCCTTCACTACTGCAACTGATGCTCTCTTAAAAGTGCCACCTCCTGGCTGGAGGCCAAACAACAAAAACTGGTGCAATAAACAAAAATACAACCAAGGATGCTCACAGAATCCATTTCACTCCTCTGCTACCTACACTGGAGTAGTTATTGGTTTCCATGCCTGGGAGACCTGAAGACAGATCACATCACAAGTATTTTTGGAGACACTCCCCAGTACCAGCCCAGAGTCCACTAACTCTGCAGGGTGGCTAGATTCAGAAGAGAAATAACAATCACTGCAGTTTGACCCCCCCATGAAGCCACATCCCTGAGCATCCACATCGAGAAGGCCTCACGTGGGATGAAATAATCTAAACAGCAGCCATTGAGTTCAAGGTCTTTCCTCTGACATAGTCCACTCAAATGAGAAGGAACCAGAAAAACAATTCTGGTAATATGACAAAATGGTTTTTTAACACCCCCAAAATATTACAGTAGCTCACCAGCAATGTATCCAAATCAATAATAAATCTCTGAATTGCCAGAAAAAAGAATTCTGAAGGTCAATTATTAAGTTACTCAAGGATGCACCAGAGAAAGGTGGACACCAACTCGAAGAAATTTTTTAAATGTTACAGGATATGGATGAAAAACTCTCCAGAGAAATAGACAGCATAAATATAAAACTAACACAACTTCTGAAAATGAAGGACATGCTTAAAAAAATGCAAAATACAATGGAAAATCTCAGCAATAGAATTGAACAAGTAGAATAAAGAACTTTAGAGCTCTAAGACAAGGATTTCAAATTAACCAAATTCAACAAACACAAAGAAAAAAGAATTAAAAAAAAAAAACAAAGCCTCCAAGAAGTTTGGGATTATGTTAAACAACCAAATAGAAAAATAATTGGTATTCCCAAGGAAGAAGAGAAATCTAAAAGTTTGGAAAACATATTTGAGGGAATAATTGAGGAAAGCTTCCCTGGCCTTGCTAGAGATCTAGACATCCACATACAAGAACTCAAAGAACACCTGGAAAATTTATTGCAAAAAGATCATCACCTAGGCACATAGTCATCATATTATCTAAAGTCAAGACAAAAAAGAATTTTAAGAGCTGTGAGGCAAAAGCATCAGGTAATCTAGAAAGGAAAACAGCAGATTTCTTAGGAGAAACCCAACAAGCTATACGGGATTGGGGTCCTAGCTTTAGCCTCCTTAAGCAAAACAATTATCAACCAAGAATTTTCTATCCAGTAAAACTAAGCTTTTTCATAAATGCCGAAAAGATACAGTATTTTTCATACAAGCAAATACTTAGAGAATTTGCCCCTAACAAGCCAACACTACAAGAACTGCTAAAAGGAGCTCGAAATCTTGAAACAAATCCTCAAAATACACCAAAATAGAACCTCCTTAAAGCATAAATCTCAAAGGACCTCTAAAACAATAACATGATGAAAAAAAAAAACAACAAAAAAAGGTAGCCTGATGAATAAAACACTACTTCACATCGCTGAATGTAAATGGCCTAAATGCTCCACTTAAAAGATACAGAATGGAAGAATGGATAAAAATTCACCAAACAAGTACCTGCTGTCTTCAAGACATGCACCTAAAAGATAAGGACTCTCATAAACTTAAGGTAAAGGGATGGAAAAAGATGTTTTATGCAAATGAATACCAAAATCGAGCAGAAGTAGCTATTCTTATATCAGACAAAACAAACTTTAGAGCAACAGCAGTTAAAAAAGACTAAAAGGGACATTATATAATGATAAAAAGACGTCCAACAGGAAAATATCAAAATCCTGAGTATATATGCATCTAACACTGGAACTCCCAAATATACAAAACAATTACGACTAGACCTAAGAAATGAGACAGACAGCAACACAATGGACTTCAATACTCCACTGACAGCAATAGACAGGTCATCAAGAGAGAAAATCAACAAAGAAACAATAGACTTAAACTATACCATAAAACAATTGCCCTTAAAAGATATTTACAGAACATTCTAACCAACAACTTCAGAATATATGTTCTATTCACCAAAACAGAACATTATCCAAGATAGACTATATGATAGGCTACATAACAAGCCTCAATAAATTTTTTTAAAAATTAAAATGTATCATGTATCCTCTCAGGCTACAGTGGAATAAAATTGGAAATCAATTCTCCATAATCATGCAAATACATGAAAATTAAATAACCTGCTCATGAACAATTATTGAGTCAACAATAAAATCAAGATGGAAATTAAATCTTCTTTGAACTGAATAATAAAAGTGATACAACCTATCAAAACCTCTGGGACACAGCAAAGACAATGCGAAGAGGAAAGTTCATAGCATTAAATGCCTACATCAAAAAGCCTGAAAGGGCACAGAAAGAAAATCTAAGGTCACACCTCATGGAACTAGAGAAACAAGAACAAACTAAACCCAAATCCAGCAGAAGAAAATAAATAACAAAGATCAGAGCAGAACTAAATGAAATTGAAACAGAAAACATTTTGAAAGAGAAATTAAACAAAGAGGTGGTTTTTTGAAAAGGTAAACAAAATCAATAGACCATTAGTGAGATTAATCAAGAAAAGAAGAGAGAAGATTCAAATAAGTTCAACTAGAAACAAAACAGGAGATACTACAACTGATTCCACAAAAATGTCAAATATCATTCAAGCCCACTACAAATACCTTTGTACACATAAACAAGAAAACCTAGAAAAGATGCATAAATTTCTGCAAATATACAACCCTCCTAGTAAAACCGGGAATAAATAGAAACTCTGAACAGACCAATAGCAAGTAGAAAAATTGAAATGGTAATTAAAAAAAAAAAAATGCCAACAACAAAAAAAAGTTCAGGACCAGATGGATTCACAGCTGAATTCTGTCAGACATTCAAAGAATAATTTGTACTAATCCTATTGACACTAATCCAAAAGAGAGAAAAGGAGGGAATCTCCCTAAGTCATTCTATAAAGCCAGTATCACCCTAATACCCAAACCAGGAAAGGACATAACAACAACATCAACAAAATCTACAAACTAATATCCCTGATGAACATAGGTGCAAAAATCCTGAATAGAACACTAGCGAACTGAATTCAGCAATGTATCACAAAGATAATTTATCATGATCAAGTCGATTTCATACCAGGGATGCAGAGATGACTTAAAATACGTAAGTCAATAAATGTGATACATCACATAAACAGAATTGTAAACAAAAATCTCATGATCATCTCAATAGATTCAGAGAAAGCATTTGATACAATCCAGCAACAATTTATGATTAAAATAATCAGCAAAATCAGCACAAAAGGGACATAACTTAAGCTAATAAAAGCCATCTATGACAAACCCACAGCCAACATTATACTGAATTGGGAAATTTTGAAAGCATTTCCCATGAGAATTGGATCAAGAAAAGGATGTCCACTTTCACTACTTCTGTTCAACATAGCACTGGAAGTCATAGCCAGAGCAGACAAGAGAAAGAAATAAATGGAATCCAAATCGGTAAAGAGAAAGCCAGACTGTCGCTGTTTACTGACAATATGATCTTATACCAAGAAAACCATGAAGACTCTTCCATAAAGCTCCTAGAACTGATAAATGAATTCAGCAAAGCTTTAGAATACAAAATTCATGAACACAAATCAACAACGCTGCTATATACCAAAAGCAACCAAACTGAGAATCAAATCAAGAATGCAACCCCTTTTATGATAGCTGTAAAAATAAAATAAAATAAAATACTTAGAAATATACCTAACCAAGAAGGTGAAAGGCTTCCAGAATTAAAACTGCAAAACACTGCTGAAATAAATTATAGATGACACAAACAAATGGCAACACATTCATATTCATGGATGGATAGAAACTATTGTGAAAATAATCATCCTGCCAAAAGCAATCTATAAATTAAATGTAATTCCCATCAAAATACTACCATCATTTTGACAGGACTAGTTAAAACAATCCTAAAATTTATATGGAAACAAAAAAGAGCCTGTATATCCAAAGTAAGACTAAACAAAAAGAACAAACCTGGAGGCATTACATTACCAGACTTCAAACTACGCTATAAGGCCATAGTCACCAAATTTGGTACTGGCATAAAAATAGGCACATAGACCAATGGAAGAGAATAGAGAACCCAGAAATAAAACCAAATACTTACAACCAACTGATCTTTAACAAAGAAAACCCAGCAATCCCATTACTAGGTGTATACCCAAAGGATTATAAATCATTCTATTATAAAGACACATGCACATGTGTGTTTATTGAGCACTGTTCACAATAGTAAAGACTTGGAACCAACCCAAATGCCTACCAATGATAGATTGGATAAAGAAAATGTGGCACGTGTACACCATGGAACACCATGCAGCTGTAAAACAAAGCAAACTAAAATGTAAAGTGGAGAAATGACACTTTACTCAACAAATGGTGCTGAGATAATTTGCAAGCCTTCTTCTACAATTGACATGTAGAAGAAGGAAACTGGACTCTCACCTTATACAAAAATCAACTCGAGATGAATCAAATACTTAAATCCAAGACCTGAAACTATAAAAATTCTAGAAGATAACACCAGAAAAACCTTCTAGATACTGGCTTAGGCAAAGACTTCATTACCAAGAACCCAAAAGCAAATGCAACAGAAACAAAGATAAATAGGTGGGACTTAATTAAACTAAAAATCTTCTGCACAGCAAAAGAAACAATCAGTAGAGTAAACAGACAACCCAAAGAATGAGAGAAAATCTTCCTAATCTATACACCTGACAAAGAACTAATATCCAGAACCTACAAAGAACTCAAACAAATCAGCAAGAAAATAAACAATCTCATCAAAAAGTGGACTAATGACATGAATAAAGAATTCTCATAAGAAGATATACAAATGGTCATAAAACATATGAAAAAATGCTCAACATCACTAATGATCAGAAAAATGCAAATCAAAACCACAATGCAATACCACCTTACTCCTGCAAGAAAGACCATAATCAGAAAATAGTGGATGTTGGCATGGATCTGGTGAAAAGGAAACATTTTTACACTGCTGGTGTGAATGTTAGCTAGTACAACCACTATGACAAACAGTGTGGAGATTCCTTAAAAGACTAAAAGCAGATCTACCATTTGATCTAGCAATCCTACTACTGGGTGTCTACTCAGAGGAAAAGAAGTCATTATATGAAAAAGATACTTGCACATGCATGTTTATAGCAGCACAACTTGAAACTGCAAAATTATGGAACCAGTCCAAATGCACATCAACCTACAAGTGGATAAAGGAAATGTGAGATATGTATATATATGTGAAAATGTGAGATATGTGTGTGTGTGTATATATATCATGGAGTGCTACTCAGACACACACACACACACACACACAATAATGGCATTTGCAGAAATCCGGATGGATTTTGAGACCATTATTCTAAGTGAAGTAACTTGGAACTGGAAAACCAAACATCATATGTTTTCTCTCATAGTAGAAGGTAAGCTATGTAGATGAAAAGGCATACGAATAATGCAATGGACTTTGGGGACTCAGGGGAAAGGGTGGGAGGGGGATGAGGGATAAAAGACTCTACATTGGGTACAGTGTACACTGCTCAGGTGTTAGGTGCAACAGAATCCCAGAAATCACCACTAAAGTAGTTATTCGAGTAACCAAACACCACCTGTTCTCCCAAAACCTATTAAAATAAAAAAATTAAAAAATAAAGACAAGAAAACAAATAGAAAGAAATAGAATTGATGTTGAATTTTATCTCATTCTAATAGTAAGTTATACTTATTTAAAAATACATAATCTAATCGGAACCAAAGCCTACTTATTTTATTAATAAATACATTTGCCACAACATTTTGTTTTAAAATTAATAAATATAATTATTTGGAATTTACAAACAAACAAACAAAAAGACTCCCAGAAACAAGCCTGGGACCCGATGGCTTCACAGCTGAATTCCACCAAACGTTTAAAAACAAACTAATATCAACCCTACTCAAGTCATTCTGAAAAATAAAGGACATACTTCCAAACACATTCTACAAAGTAAGTATTACCCTGATACCAAAACCAGAGGAAGATATGAAAAATTATAAGCCAATATTACTGATGAATATTGATACAAAAATCCTAAACAAAACATTAGCAAACTTAATTCAACAATACATTAAAAAGATAATTTATCATGGCCAACTATCATTTACCTCAGGCATGCTAAGATGGTTCAAATCAATCAATGTGATGCTTCATATCAACAGTATGAAAGATAAAAAACGTATGATCATTTCAATTGATGCTGAAAAGGCATTTAGTAAAATTCTACATCTCTTCATGATAAAAACTCTCAAAAACTGAGTATAGAAGGAATATACCAAAACAAAATAGAAGCTATACATGACAGACTCATAGCTAACTTTACACACAATGGGGAAATATGGAAGGGCTTTCCTCTACAATCTGGAAAGTGATAAGGATTCCCACGGTCACCACTGTTATTCAACATAGAAGTGGAAGTCCTAGCAACAACAATCACACAAAAGAAAAATAATAAAAGGGATCCTAACTGAAGAGAAGAAAGTCAAATTATTTTTATTTGCAGATAATATTATCTTATATTTGGAGAAACCTAAAGATTCCACCAAAAAGTGATGAGAATTGATAAGCAAAGTCAGTAAAGTTGTAGGATACAAAATCAACATATGAAAGTCAGTAGCATCTCTATATGCTAGCAGAAAACAATCTGAAAAAGAAAGCAAGAAAGTAATTCCATTTACAATAGGCAATAGGCACAAATAAAAAAAATACATAGGAATTAACTGAAGGTAAGAAGCGAATGATCTCTACAATAAAAACTGTAAAACATCAGTACAAAAAGTTGAAGTGGTCACCAAAAAAAAAAAAAAAAAAAAAAAAAAAAAAAAGAAAGAAAGAAAGAAATTATTCCATGTTCATGAATTCAAAGAATCAGTATATTGTTAAAATATCCCTACTACCTGAAAAAATCTACAGATTTAATGTAATTTCTGTTAAAATACCAGTGATATCACTTACATAACTAGAAAAAACAATTCTAAAGTTTATAAGGAACCAGAAAAGGCCTAGAATAACAAAAGCTATCCTAAACAAAAAGCACAAAACTGGAAGATTCACATTACCTGACTTAGTAATCAAAACAGCAAGGTACTGGGATTTAAAAAAGTCACATAGATCAGTGGAACAGCATACAGAACACAAAGATAAATCCATACATGCACAGTGACCTAGTGACCTCATTTTTGACAAAGGTGCTAAGAATATACACTGGGGAAAGACAGTCTGTTCAAGAAATATTTCTGGGTAAACTGGATATCCATAAGCCAATGAATAAAACTGGACTCCTATTTCTTGCCATATAAAAAAATCATATTCACATGTATTAAAGACTTAAATTGAAGACCTCAAACTATAAAACTACTACAAGAAAACATTGGGAAAATGCTCCAGGACATCAGTCTGGGCAAACATTTTATTCAGCAATACCCCACAAGCACAGACAATCAAAGCATAAATGAACAAATGGAATCACATCAAGTTAAAAAGCTTCTGCACAGCAGAGGAAACAATCAACAAAGTCAAGAGACAACTCATAGAATGAGAGAAAAATATTGGCAAATTACCCATCTGAGAAGAGATTAATATCCAGAATATATAAGGAGCTCAAACAACTCTATAGGAAAGCATTTAATAATCTGATCAAAAATTGGGCCAAATATCTCAATAGTCATTTCTCAAAAGAAGATATTCAAAATGGCAAACACGCATAAGCAAAGATGCTCAACATCACTGATCATCAGAGGAATGAAAATCAAATAAAAACCACAATGAGGTATTAAAATGGCTTATACTCAAAAGACAGACAATAACAAATGCTGGCAAGGATATGGAGAAAAGGGAACTTCTGTACAATGTTGGTGGGAATGTAAATTAGTACAACTACTATGGAGAGCAGTTTGAAGATTCCTCAAAAAACTAAAAATAGAGCTACAGTATCATCCAGCAATCCCACTGCTGGGTATATACCCAAAAGAAAGAAAATCAGTATATTAAAGAGATATCTGCGGTTGCAGCACAGTTCATAATAAGCAAGATTTGAAAGCAATCTAAATGTCCATCAACAGACGAATGGATAAAGAAAAATGTGGTACACATATGCAATGGAATACTCTTCAGCCACAAGAAAGAATGAGTTCTAGTCATTTGCAGCAACATGAGTGGAATTGGAGATCACTATGTTAAGTGCAAAAAGCCAGGAACAGAAAGACAAACTTTGCATGTTCTCACTTATTTTGGGGAGCTAAAAGTCAAAACAATTGAATTCATAGGGATAGAGAGGAGAAGGATGGTTACCATAGGCTGGGAAGGGTAGTGGAAGTTGGGGGAAAAGTGGGGATGGTGAAGGAGTACAAAAAATATTAGGAGATAATAAATAAGACCTAGTATTTACTAGCACAAGAGGGTGACTATAGTAAAAAATAATTTAATTATATATTACAATGAAAAGGGTATAATTGGATTGTTTGTAACACAAAGAATACATGCTTGAAGTGATGAATACCCCTTTTACACTGTAGTGATTATTTCACATTGCATGCCTGTATCAAAATATCTCATGTAAGCTGTAAATATATACATCTAATATGTTACCAGAAATTTTTTAAAGAAATAAAAAATTATCATTTAATTTATATATTTGAGAATATTTGAATACATATATCTGCTAAAAATATGCTACAATAATATAATTTAATTTTTTTGGAAGGCAACTCAGAATTAAATATTTTTTACCTTAAAATGTTCCTGCCTTTTATGTTAGTAATTATGTTTACGTGACAATAACTTTAAGAAGCAATCAGATTCACTTATACACTTAAGTCAAACACTTGTACACTATGATATTTATTAAGCATCATTTATTTTTACAGGGGAATTGGAAAAAAAATAAGTATCTTAAGGACATGTTAGCAATTAGTTAAACATGGTATACCTATTTATGGGACTATTATATAGAATAAACTATTGTATCAAATTTGAAATATTTTATAACTTTTTTATTGATGTGACCATATGTGAAATACAAAAAAAGCAAGGTACAAAAATGTAAACACAGCATTATTTTAAACTAAGTGTATATGTATTATATTAGTTTATACCACATTATATATTTATTCCAAGTTGCCCCTGCTGAGGACAATGGTTTATAGAAGCCATGATCCAACATAAGCCCAGCTCTTGCAGACACCACAGTCCTATGCTATACACTTATGCTAAAAGTGGTTATTTATAATTAAGAACATGCCATGTTTGGTGTTCTGTTCCTGTGTTAGTTTCCTGAGGATAATGGTTTCCAGCTCTATTTGTGTCCTTGCAAAGGACATGATCTTGTTCCTTTTTACGGCTGCACAGTATTTCGTGGGGAGCTGAACCACACGAACACACAGACACAAGTAGTGAAACAACACACTGGGGCCTGTCATGCAGGGGTGACGGGAGGGAAAGCATCAGGAAGAGTAGCTGGGCTTAATACCTAGGTAATGGGTTGAATTGGTGGGTGCAGCAAATCACTATGGCGCATGTTTACCTATGTAACAAACCTACACATCCTACACATGTACTCTGGAAATTAAATTTTTTAAATTTATAAAAATTTTTAAAAAAATTAATAAATAAATAAAACTGAATATTAAAAGGAGGTTCATTGATGATAGAAATATGTGTCTTCTATATTGATGGACTTTCTTAATTTTACAAATGTATTATATACTATTTCTAAAGAAACAATCGCTTTTGAGACAAATATAGAAAACATGTCAGAGAGCACTGTTGCAGTTGGATTTTTGCTTCAGTAATAAGTAATGCAGGATACTGGAAAGCAGACAGGGAGAAACCAATGGAAATAGCCTTGGGTTTGTTGATGAAACTTCACCATGGAACACCATTTCATGTTACCTCTCTAAAGTTGTCCTTCCAATTGATTAGTAGCATGTAGCTTGGGCTATTTTGTATTAGAGAGGTGGGTTTATGATGGACTCTAGCTTCTTTAAATCATCATCCCCAGTCAGGGCAGCTGGGAATTAATACATAATAAACATAAACTGATATGAAAGAATACTGTCAATGTAGAATTTTACTTGAGCCTTATGATTCTGGAAAACAGCAAAGGTTAAGAATGTTTTCCCTATTTCACTACTCCTCATCCCTCTATTGAAATAGTTATTTGCCCACTCTTGGAATAATCCTTTCAGATAATGTCTTTACCAAGTTTTAGTTGGGTTTGTTTTCTGTGTGACGACAGGATTGAAAAATAATTGTTACTCAAGGAGTTAACTACAAATTGTTATATTTATTCTTTTCAGCTATTTAATTTCAACATTTGTTCCAAAATATTAATTTCTCCTTAAATATATTTTACTTAAAGCTTTTGAAATTTGGTTAAAACAATAACTGACAATCAGTACTTTATGTTTTCAAATTTACTCTAATACATACATTGTTTTAAAAATTAATTAGCGAAAGTAAAAAAAATAGCAAATTGATTTACCATTTAAATTTCCATCATAAAATTAAAATACAAGTTAGTATTTCACATAGTTTGGCTGTGTCCTCACCCAAATCTCATACTGATTTTTAGTTACCATAATCCCCATATGTCAGGGGAGGGACCCAGTGGAGATCATTGAATCATGGGGGCGATTTCCCCCATCTGTTCTCATGATAGCGAGTTAGTTCTCACTAGACTTGATAATTCTATAAAGGACAGTTCCCCTGCACACAGTCTTTTGCTTGCCACCATGTAAGCTGTGCCTTTGCTTCTCTTTTGCCTTCTGAAATGATTGTGAGGCCTCCCTGGCCATGTGGAACTGTAAGTCCATTAAACTTTTACTTAGAACTGTAAGTCCATTAAACTTCTTCCATGTGAAACAGTAAGTCCATTAAACTTCTTTTACTTTATAAATTACCTAGTATCAGGCATGTCTTTATTAGCAGCATGAGAACGAACTAATACAGTATTTTACAAAGTTTGCTTTGTATTCCATGGATATATGAGAAAGTAAGGAAAAAACTTAACTCTATATGGGCAAATTTTTTGATGTAAATTTTTTATTTCTTAAGATATTTGGAAATATTTAAAATTTAGAAGTTGTGTGACATTCATTTGACTTTTGCCCAGATTATATACATACATACATACATATACACACACACACATACACACACACACACACACACACATAGGTATATCTACATGGAAGGGAATGTGCTATAGGTAATTTTAAAAGTGAATTACACATGACTCCTGTCTTGGAGGAGCTGATACAATGTTGGGAGACATAAACATAAGCCTCTCATTATAATGGAAAGAAGAACAAGTAAACATACTACTAAATAATAGGTGTTTTGAGGCCAGTAAAAAGGAGAACAAATTTATTTATAAGAAAACTAAATGTTAAAGCTAGCTCGCAAAATGTTATCTCTCTAAGACTAAGTCTCCTCATCTGTACAATGGGTAAAATAAGATAATGAAAGTGAGGTATGAGGCACCTAATAGAGTGTGGTCCCACATTGTTACAATGTGATAGCTATACTATTGGAATACGAAGATAAAGTGCTATAGGGCACAGTGGAAAATGCAATTAATTTTGTCTCAGAAAGCTTAATAAAGAGATTATATTAGATCTGAACCATGAAGGTTCAGATGAATGTAAAGTCACCAGACAAGAAAAGTGAGGAAGAGCAACACAAAAATAGTGCTGTAAAAGCACTTGTCAAACTTAAGAATACAGATATGGCAGAGAAAGGTGGGAGGCTGTGGGAAGGTGAAGCCAGTGGAAAGGTGTACTGAACCCGGAGGTGAAGTGTCTATTATAACATGTTTGGGCTTTCTTGTGTGTTGAAAATGGAAATTCACCTTATGTTAGAAAACAATTCTGTGCTTTAGAGATGTTACCCTACCAACTTGGCAGTAGGTAGACTGAAGGAGAGAAAGGATAGAATCAGATATCAGGGGTGTATTACAATTACCTGGGCAAGAGATATTTAAAGCCTAGGGCAAGTCAATACTAGTAAAACACAAGGAAAAAGGAGATCAATAGGTATTTAGCAATTAAATGTAAGTAAAAAATGCTTTCTAGGTATAGGTGAAAAGAGTTTAACTATTTTGTTTTGAGATGCTTTTGAAACATTCAGATGGAGATATCTTATTTGTAGTTTGTGATAAGTGAAAATATGACCTTCTGACTGCTTAGCTGTTCGGGGATAACTGAAAATTCAAAAATAAACCATGACCTGTACAATGCACCCTGACTTTCAAAGTAAATTAACCAAATGAAACCAAAATGTAATAGCTTTCATAAAACATTTATTTATTTTTTTAATTTTTTTCTTTTTTATTATACTTTATGTTCTAGGGTACATGTGCACAATGTGCAGGTTTGTTATATATGTATACATGTGCCATGTTGGTGTGCTGCACACATTAACTCATAATTTACATTAGGTATATCTCTTAATGCTATCCCTCCCCCAACCCCACAACAGGCTCTGGTGTGTGATATTCCCCTTCCTGTGTCCAAGTGTTCTCATTGTTCAATTCCCTCCTATGAGTGAGAACATGCGGTGTCTGGTTTTCTGTTCTTGCGATAGTTTGCTGAGAATGATGGTTTCCAGCGGCATCCATGTCCCTAAAAAGGACGCAAACTCATCTTTTTTTATGGCTACATAGTATTCCATGGTATAAATGGGCCACATTTTCTTAATCCAGTCTGTCACTGATGGACATTTGGGTTGATTCCAAGCCTTTGCTATTGTGACTAGTGTGGCAATAAACATACATATGCATGTGTCTTTATAGCAGCATGATTTATAATCCTTTGGGTATATACCCAGTAATGGGATGGCTGGGTCAAATGGTATTTCTAGTTCTAGATCCTTGAGGAATTGCCACACTGTCTTCCACAATGGTTGAACTAGTTTACAGTCCCACCAACAGTGTAAAAGTGTTCCTATTTCTCCACATCCTCTCCAGCACCTGTTGTTTCCTGACTTTTTAATGATCGTCATTCTAACAGGTGTGAGATGGCATCTTCTTGTGGTTTTGATTTGCATTTCTCTGATGGCCAGTGATGATGAGCATGTTTTCATGTGGCTGTTGGCTGCCTAAATGTCTTCTTTTGAGAAGTGTCTGTTCATATCCTTTGCCCACTTTTTCATGGGGTTGTTTGTTTTTTTCTTGTATATTTGTTTAAATTCTTTGTAGGTTCTGGATATTAGCCCTTTGTCTGATGAGTAGATTGCAAAAATTTTCTCCCATTCTGTAGGTTGCCTGTTCACTCTGATGGTAGTTTCTTTTGCTGTGCAGAAGTTCTTTAGTTTAATTAGAACCCATTTGTCAATTTTGGCTTTTGTTGCCATTTCTTTTGGTGTTTTAGACATTAAGTCCTTGCTGATGCCTATGTCCTGAATGGTATTGCCTAGGTTTTCTCTAGTGTTTTGATGGTTTTAGGTCTAATATTTAAGTCTCTAATCCATTTTGAATTAATTTTTGTATAAGGTGTAAGGAAGGGATCCAGTTTCAGCTTTCTACTTATGGCTAGCCAGTTTTCCCAGCACAATTTATTAAATAGGGAATCCTTTCCTCATTTCTTGTTTTTGTCAGGTTTGTCAAAGATCAGATGGTTGTAGATGTGTGGTATTATTTCTGAGGGCTCTGTTCTGTTCCATTGGTGTATATCTGTTTTGTTACCAGTACCATGCTGTTTTGGTTACTGTAGCCTTGTAGTATAGTTTGAAGTCAGGTAGTGTGATGCCTCCAGCTTTGTTCTTTTGGCATAGGACTGTCTTGGCAATGCAGGCTCTTTTTTGGTTACATATGAACTTTAAAGTAGTTTTTGCCAATTCTGTGAAGAAAGTCATTGGTAGCTCAATGGGGATGGCATTGAATCTACAAATTACCTTAGGCAGGATGGCCATTTTCGTGATACTGATGCTTCCTATCCATGAGCATGAAATGTTCTTCCATTTGTTTGTGTCCTCTTTTATTTCATTGAGCAGTGGTTTGTAGTTCCCCTTGAAGAGGTCCTTCACATCCCTTGTAAGTTGGATTCCTAGGTATTTTATTTCCTTGCTTTCATAAAATATTTAAACTGCTTCTTAAAAAATACCAATTCATTCAGAGCCAGATGGTCCAAAATATTCACAGACAAATTAGTCTAAAATGACTCTGTACAAATGCATGAATTCTGACAAACTGAATATAAAAATGGACAGTGGTCAAGTCATGAATGACAATAGAATGTTAACTCACAAATTCTGCAGCAATCAGCAGAAATTGGTCACTGACTGCCAGCTTCCAAAATTTTTGTCTGTATCTCCAAGCAGAGAAATACAACTATGTTTTCCGAACCAATCATGAAGAATGCCTCACTTCCAGTTACACTGTCTCTAGCTTTCCTCTGAAAACAATATCCAATCTCAGAACATCTTAAGCCTCCCCCTTCCTATTTTCAAAAGTTTTAAAAAATTCCTTCCCATTTCCCTGTCTGTCTCTGAGTCTCCGCAAAACTCAAGTGGTGGTGACTGACTCCCTTGTTATAACAGGATCTGAAAAAAACAATTTTTGTTGTTCTCATTTGAGTTGTCTTTTTTTATGAGCACAGGTTTAAAGGAAAGAACACTGACTTCTGTTCTTGGACATTCTAAAGCATACATTTCAGTAGTCTCCTATAACCCTCTAGCACAAAAATAAAGTATTCTTTCCTAACTTTCCTCCTAGTAAGAGGCCCCACAGGTACTACATTATGGGTTTTCGCTTGTTAAAGCGATGAATATATCTAACTTTATTGACAATACCTGTGTTCCTGATAGTATTTGTCTGATGGGCATCAAGTCAAATTAGTCCTATGGAAGAAAATAGAGATATTGGGTGAGAAGGTAAATAGCATAAAGAAGTCAAATGTAGAGATTATTTTAGAAAGCTTAAATTTCTTGAGTGTTTAGTATGTATCAGGTGGTATAAAATATCCTTTGTATATATTATCTCATTTAATCACCAAAACCACCCAGTGATTGTGGTTGACTACTCTCATTTTACATACAAAGAAAATGAGGATCCAAAAAGTTTAAGGTACCTAGAAGTTATGAACAAATAGCAATACAAGTACCTTTTGCACAAGGATTATCAGACTCCATAGAATTTAGCCTAAAGCCCAAAATGCTTCAGAAAGTCAAAATAGAATGAAATCTGAAAAAGAACACCTTCTAGTCAACTGTAGGTCATCAATAAATTTGGTGAGAGTAGTTTCAGAAGTATGATAGTGGCTGAGACCAGGCTCCTGTGGGGGACCCAAGGGAAATGAGAAAGGGAAAGTTAGGGATTCTAACTAATCCCTCAAGATATCTGGTGAGATAGTAAAAGAAAATGGTATCTTGGTGAGAGATATGACTGTAGTTAGTAAGTACTGGGTGAGAGGTAACTGAAGATGATTATAAGTAGAAAAATAATGGAACCAGTCAAAATGGATTAACTGAAGATAACCCTTAACAAAAATGAAAGTGTTACATTATTAGAGAGATGGTTTGAAAAAGCCTGTGGAGCAAGGAGGAGTCAACAATTAATGACAGAGTTTTAGTATTTACTCTTGTTAAACAGAGACTAAACTTATTCCTTTGAGTGGAAATTTAATTTTTGGAAATATCAAAATACCAGTAGTCAATTTTGGTAAATATGTTTGATGATTTTTATAAATATTATCATTTGAAGTTCAAATCCAGATATAATAATATTATGATATATGTTACCTTAAGTGATTTTTAACCTTCAGAAGTCCTATATATTTTTACTATTTTTACCATTATAGGAGCACTATATACAGTTTCCTAACAAGTGAACAATTAATGTTGATATATAAATTCAAATATATCCACATGCATATATTTAGGAGAAGACTTCAGGAATATTGATGTCACAAGATGCTATGTAATATAAAATTATATTTAGGAACATAAATATATACTGTACATATAAAATATATCTTACTTATATATATCATGTGTGTATCTCCCAAGACGAAGAATATTGCATTTTATTTATCTTTGTGTAAAGTTGTAACCATTGAAAAGCCATATCTTGAGCCTTGAAATCTTGATATTTAACTTACTTGTGTTTTCTAAAATAAGCAAATACAAATTCTAACAGTATTAATATCATTATTTCAACATACAAATCTATATTGTATAAAGGCTGATGGGATACGACAAACTGAGATCCAGGTTTTTTCTATAAGATCTAGGTGGTTATTTTCTTTTTGAAATAGAAACATCAGCATAGTGATGTCTGCTTCAAGTTTTCTTGGTTAGGAGGGAATTTGAGTTTCAATCTTTTTGACATTCTTTAAAAAATTTCTTGGACTCATCAAATAGCAGCATTTGTAGGATGTCTAGAATGTGTAAAATTTGAGCAATGATAATTAGAATCTGAAAGGGAAAGTCATCTTTAAAAAAAAGCAAAAATAATGAGAAAACGTTTTTCATTTTTATGGCCCAGACCTGATTCTGTTTATACATTCATTGTGAGTATTTATTGTTGTTGAACTAAAAAACCTTACTGGTGATTGAGTTTTTCCTCTCATCTTATTGATTGCAAGGAAAACTTAAAATGACTACTGAGCTGCCTACAAGTCTTTATTGTTAACTATAATTTGTCAGCATAATAAACTGTGAATATTGCAAGCTCCAATTTCCAAAATAAGCATAAAAGACAACTGAATAGGCAACTAAATAGAATGATACACTGCACTGATAATTGGAGAAAGCACTCTTTTTGAAATGTATTCACTTCACAATGAGAATAAAATTTTACAAAGGTAGACTGCTTCAGTTTCAAAGGAAATGATTTCAATGAAGCAATTCATGTCATAAAATAACCTTGGGATGTACTCCTTATGTCATTCTAAAGTGTCTGATGCATGCTCCAGTCAAAACAACAACTATTTACAGATGCTGCCATAGGCCATTTACCCTAATAAAGAGTTTGATCTCCTTCAAGAGTTTTACATGTCACTCTTATTCGCACTTATTTTTTTTAAATCAATCTCTTTGTGCCTATTAGTCAGAGGTGTGATGTGGTGAAAAAAAAAAATGCAGCCATAAGCAACAACAATAAGACTTGCTTTGTATGTTGTCATGCTGAAACAACAACCAAAGGAAATCCACTATATAAATGTTTTTGCCAAGATAAAAAAGCAACCCAATTGTTGCACAATTTATTTTGTTTTTACAAAATATATTCTTTACTTTGTTAGATCTTATTTTTCAAATGCTATCACATGATTTTCAAGTAATTTCAGATTTGTAGATGATGATGATGATGATGAGATGATGATTTGAGATTTAGCATTATATTTAGAGGAGGAACAGAAACCACATTGACTTTGGTGACAGCTCCCACATGTGAGCTCTAAAAATTCTTGGAGAGCTAATAAATTGTTTTTGAATGTTAAATATGAGGATCTCAGTGTGCCACAATTCTCTACACCCCCCATCTTTTAGTGGTAATGTTCCAGGGATGATTATCCCTGAACCCCAAACTTTTCTGTTATGATAGAAAACATTTTTTGTTTTAATGGATATTGTATCTCTACTAAATAATGCACCATGCTTACTAGAAGAGAATGTCCCTAAATTGTGAAAATCGGTTAGTGAATTCCTTTAATTACATGTTTCCACATAATTGATTTTATTACAATTTTCATTTATGAAGGGAAGACTTATAGCAGAAGATGCAGATATAAAAACTTCAGGGAAGTACATCAAGATGCATTAATAATTTTAAAAATAATCAATGTAGTAATAATAAACCTATTTTTATAAATCAGACCAGAAAAATTTGGCTAATTTTCTAAAACTCACACAGCTAACAGGTAAAAGACAGGATTTAAGACAATGACAAATGTAGGAAATTTTAAAATTTATCTTTGGCTATTTTCTTTCCTTCACTTTTTACCTCCTTTCGCAAATTATTCTGATCACAGTAATGAAAATGTGGGTTACTATAATTGTATTATTATTTTAGCCACTTTATAGTTCAAATATGATTTTGTGTGCCCAACATCCTGGAACCAAGATACTGTTTCATGAGAAAATGTGTCTTGAATTCTGAACAATCAATATGCAAACACTTATAGAGCACAATTCATAGATATGACATGCTATATGCTCTGATTAAAAGATAGACCCAATATAAAATGTTCAATATGGGAAATGAAATAACCCTGAAAATTACATCATATAAGAGTGAGTCATCAGCAGGTGTGTTTCACAGGGAATGGATTTTAAGTCTTTCAACTATAACTTGCTTTACGGCAAGTTGTTAATACTATAAGCACATCAGAGACAATATGATGTTGTTATGAATAAAATCTTGGCAGAATCTTAGCATTCAAATTTCCTGTTCTAAACCCAGTAAGGAAGATATTTTTCTTTAAAGTATACTAAAGAAAAAGGAGACAGCAAAAGTACTTAAGCAGGGAGTAAAAGAATGTTGAAATAAAAGAATGCAGATAATGCTTGTTGACATAGGGTGGGTATAATCTATTCTAATTTCAAACAATACTTTTAACTACAATTTATAATTTCACCTAAGATGAATTAAATTTATCCTTACATATATTTAGTTTGGCTACAGAATTATGTCTGGAGTTACTCAAATTTCACACAAAAGCCACACAATAAGTCTGATACAAATAATTAAGTTTTTAAACATATAATATTTGATATTTTTTCTGAGAATAAAATGTGTCACATGTAAATTTCTTCAAGTTAAACTATTTCAGATTTTATTTGGATAAATTTCTCTAAATGTTTCTGTATGTGTATCTGCTAATTTCAGGAAACAAAATAAAAAATAAAGAAACATGATTTATTAAGAGTTGATAATACAATATAAATTATAATTTGGATTATATAAAGCTATTGATTATCAAAATGACTAACATTTGAAAATAATATACTCTTTCATTTATAGATACCCACGGACTATGCTCTCATATATTCATACTTTAAACTCTTGACATATTATTTATTTTAATAAATTAATAATTAATAATCAATTGTATTTACTATGAGATACATATATAGTAAAACGGTTGCTATAGTAAACAAATTTACATATTTATCATCTCATGTAGCTACCTATTTCCCCGTGTCAAGAGCAGCTATAATCAACTCATTTAGCAGAAATACTGAATACAATACACTGTTATTAAATATAGTCCTTATGTTTTGGATTACATCTCTTGGATATAATCCCCAAAAGGAATTAAATCACCACCTCATGAATATAACTGTATACCCACCCACGTTCATTGCAGAGTTATTCACAATAGCCAAGATATGGAATCAACCTAGATGTCCATCAGTGAATAAATGGATAAAGAAACTTCTGTACATTATGAAATATTATGCACATATGTAAATATGTATGTGTGTCAATATAATGACAACATATAATGCATATATATGTATCTCAATGTAATATTATTCAGACTTAAGAAGAAAATAAGATTCTGCTACAAGTCAAAATATGAATAGACTAGGAAGACATTATGCTAAGAGAAATAAGGGAGACTCAGAAAATATTACAAGACCCCATGTATATGCAGAATCTAAAGGAAAAAATAAGTTAAATATGTAGAAATAGAGAGCACAGTGGTTGTGTACCATGGTTGAGGTGGTGGACAGGAAGGCAATGGGATGGAGGTCAAAGGATGCAAAGTAGTAGATATGAAGAATGAACAATTCCAAATATCTATTGTACGATATATTTATTTTATACTTTTATCCCTTAGAATTAGGGACTCTCATAACAAATTTAATTAATATCAAAACAATGAAGTAATCTATATATATTTAGGTCACAGACTGCCATAAATTATTGACAAAATGATTGCTAACTATCTAACTATCAGAGTCAATTTTTAAAATTACATATTGAACAACAGGTAGGTTTTGATAACATAAGCAGTCAGGAATCAAATGAAATAGAACTGTGGAACTGGTAATTGCAATTTTACCTAAAATAATTAAAGTTAATGTTACTTAAAAAAGGAACTGTTTCTTAAACTGCTATGAAGAAATTCCACCCCCGCCACACTTTTTACTAATGACTTGTTGAATATATTCTCATTAATGCTATCTTCAGCCTAGATGTTGTAAATATTTAGGCTTTAGCCATAAGTATTCCATTCAATAGGCCTCCAAAATTCAGCAAGAATATGGTATTGATTAATTAAAAATGCAGTAGTTTTCTTATATGTAAAAACCTGGTATATATTTTAATTTCATTATTCAAAAAATACATTTATGATTATAATTATCATATATTGATTCCTGGTAAATATCAAATCATCTGTAAATGCAGAAATATGAAAATAAAAATATGGTTACCCTTCATTTTCCAGCATCAAACTCTTCATTCCATTAGTAATAATTTAAATAAATTGATATATATCCCTCTGAACATTTTTCAATACGTTTAGTTTTGTATGTGGTTGCGTTCATAAGTTTAGAAAATATAAATGAAATTATACATGCTGTTAGGCAATTGGCTTTTTTAAAAACAATTTCTTGTGGGTATTTTTCCTGTCATTGATACACACCTTCTTCATTTTAACCCTATTATAGCATTTTATGCCATAATCATAACATTTTCTTCATATTTCTGTATTACAATGAATGCTGCAACTAGCATCTTTAAATATATATGCAGGTTTGTCTATGGGATAGATTTGTAGATGGATAATTTCTAGAGAGACAGGATGTGCATTTAAATTCTCATGTATTAAAGTTTTCATGCATGTACGTAGGTTTGTCTAGCTTTAAAAAAAAACTTTGTCTTTTTTTCTTTTCTGAGCCAATCTATTCCCATCTGCCTTCTATTTCCAGGAAAATTCATTAAAAATTCTCGGCAAATGATGATCCAACTTTGTGATCTTGTTCCCAAAACACAAGGGATTTGGTCTAGGTCCTGCTGCTCACTGCACAAAAGCCAATCACTGAGAGGATAAGTATTGCAAAGGAAGAAGGCTTTAATCAGGTGCTGCAGCCTAGGAGATAGGAGCTCAGTCTCAAAGGCATCTCCCTGACCAATAAAACCTAGAGCCTTATATAGAAGGTGATATGGTTTGGCTCTGTGTCCCTACCCAAACCTCATCTGGAATTGTAATCCCCACATGTCAGAGGAGGCACCTGGTGGGAGGTGATTGGATCATTGGAGTGGTTTTTCCCATGCTATTCTCATAATGGATTTCTTTTGAGATCCAGTTGTTTGATAAGTGTGTGGTTTTTACCCTTCTATTCCTCTCTCTAGTGCTGCCTTGTGAAGAAGGTACTTGCTTCTCCTTTGCCTTCTACCATGATTGTAAGTTTCCTGCAGCTTCCCCAGTCATGGGGAACTGTAAGTAAATTAAATCTCTTTTATTTATAAATTATCAAGACCCAGGTAGTTCTTTACCGCAATGTAAAAGCAGACTAATACAGCAAGGAAGAAATATAACAATGTATAAGTAAACAGGGACTAGGGAGGGTCAAGGAAGCAATCACAATGAATGAGAGGTCCTGCATCTCATTGTCTGGATGTGGTGATCTAGTGAATTTCAGTTCTTTGATACTCTTTTTGAGAGGTCCAAAGGTCCTTCTGATAGCAGGAGGAAGCAGACAAATTCCTAGGTAGATAGGGATGGATCCCTGTTGAAATCCAACCTTCAGGCCAGAGACAGCCTGAAGCCTGAAAACCAGGCTGTTAATTCCAGGTAAAATTCACAATTGGGAGCGAGAACTTCCTTGATTCCTTTCAGCCAATCAGATGATGTTCTTTCCAGGCCCAACTATGGACCAATCAGCATGCACTTCCTCCATTCTGAGCCCATAAAAACCCCAGGCTCAGCCAGCCTCAGCCACACATCAGGACTAAATGCCTGTGAGAAGGATCTACTCACTTTGGGTGTCTTCTCTGCTGAGAGTAGTTCTATTGCTAAATAAAACTCTTCTCTGCCTTGCTCATCCTCCAGTTGTCCATGTAACGTCATTCTTCCTGGATTTGGGACAAGAACAAATTAGGGCCTGCTGAATCGTGGGCACTAAAAGGGCTGTAACACTTTCCTGGCCAGCTGTCTGAGCTGCAGGCAGTGACACACTCCCATTTGTCATACTGCAGAAGTGAAGAGCAAGGACTCTTCTGGCAACCCAGACCTCAGGATTCCCAGAGTCAGAGCTATAACTCTATAGCTCTCCTGCCTTCCACTGGCATCAGGAGACCACCTCATTCGATAGAAAGCAGCAGCAGGGCCAGACCAGCCCAGGAGTCATGGGTTGGAACAAGGCAGCAGCACTGAATGAGCTAAAACATGTCCCCCACCTCAGTCTGCTAAACTGGCAGGCATGGGATCCAGGTTGGTAGCACAAGCCAAGCGCAGCCTGCCAGGTCAGGTCGGTAGAATGAGCCCAGCAGGCATGAGCGAAACATGCAGAGGTACTGCTGACCACAGCGGTTTCCACCTGGTGGAATGACAACTGAAGGATCCTGTGACAATTTTCTGAGGAAGGAACTCAGGTGAAACAAATATAAATTTTAAGCCTTAAAACCAGAAGGGTCAATTGCTATGTTACTAAAAAAAAATATATATATATATAAATATATAATATATTATATATATATGGGATTATTAGGTTGTTTTCAATTTTCCATGACAATTATTTATGTTTATTTTGAAATAAACACACATATATTTGACATTTCACTAGGATTTGATGAGGGGAAGGAATTACAGGCATGTATTCAAATAAACATTTAGGCCAGATCTGACATTAATAATTTATATAGAGTGACATAATTTTCTGTTGAATTGAAAGACATTTTTCATGGCTTTTGAATCAGTCAAATCAGTTTCTTCACTTAATATTATGTGTCCAAATTAAACTCTCTAGGACTTAATTTTTGTATGTATAAAATGTAGTAGTTCTAATAATTATACATTATAGGGTTGTGAAGATTAAATACATAAAGTTACGAAGTTCCAGAAATATGGTAATGGCTCAAAATATTAATTTTTATGCATTGTTATAGGTACAATCTTTACTATTTAGTGTTTACCTAGTATATGTTTGGTGGCATGTATATAATAAGAGTGTCTTCGTCCATGTTGCTTGTTTTTTTAAGCACCAGCTGTAAGTATTATATATGTATTCAATCCATATTTTGAAGACATTTAAATGATATTTGATTTTTGATTATATATGTTTCAGTTAATAAAATAGTAATTATTCAAGAAAAACTCATCCATTATAGTATTTTAAATTATACCATGTCTTCTCTTTTTACCTAAAAATTATATCTTAAACCACTGACTGTGAACCAAGGTGAATGTATGCTGTAAAGAGACTTGCAGAGGGGTGGACATAAGAAAATTCCCATGTGTATGTATCACTGGTATCTGAGAACTAAAACAGGAGCTCTTTATTTTGATTGTAAGAAGTTGATTCTGTAGGAGACAGACATCATATCTTTAATGATAGCTTATTTGAAAAATACAAAAAACATTATTTGTGTATTACTTTCTAACTCATTTTTGAAGCTTTCTCTCTCATTAATGTATATATATCCATGTAAAATATTAATGCTTTAGAAATGATGAATTAATATGTATTTGTATTGAACTTTACACATTTTGATGCAGAAATAAGAATATTTTTACATTCACAAAATGAGCTTATGAGAAAAGAATTCCACTAGTTGTGCATGGATAGAAGAAAAACCAATAATTTTCTGTCTTTTTTCATGGAATCTTGACTTTGATGTGCTCATGTTTCTATGAATTCTTATCTTCCCATAGTAACACTGATAGATTCCAATAAACAACAGTAGTATTAATAGACATTACTCTCATCTCATGTTGGAGAACTGGGGAAAATGCCAATCTTATAACAAATACGTAAACATATTTAATTATGAATATTTGGACTGTGCTGGATTAACTCCTGAGTGCTTGACTAGACTACAATTAACTACAATTATGAATATCAGAAAAATATTTACAAAATGATTCAAATAAATTTTTCTGTATTTCTGTATTTTTAAAACTGATTTCTATAGCACATGCATTCTTTTTTGTTTGTTTTTTGAGATGGAATCTCACTCTGTTGCCCAGGCTGTAGTGCACTGGTGTTACCTCACCTCCCTACAACTGCCACCTCCAGGGTTGAAGCTATTCTCCTGCCTCAGGTTCCAGAGTACCTGGGATTATGGGTGTGCACCACCACACCCAGCTATTTTTTTTATTTTTATGAGAAACAGGGTTTCACCATGTTGGCCAGGCTGCTCTCAAACTCCTGACATCAAGTGATCCACCCACCTTGTCCTCCAAAGTGCTGGGATTACAGGTGTGAGCTACCGCACCTGGCCTTCGCATGCATTCTTGACTGAGACAATATTGCCCCACAGGAAAGAAAATTATTTTCGTGGGGAGCTGAGAGAGACATTTGTTTATGAGGATGGGGGTCTTGTGGTCCTCCAGAGAGCCATAGTACATAAACAGATATACAGCGTATCTATGATATTAAAATGTAATGGGAAGGGCAATTGGCATGAAATATTTTGTAAAGCTCCTAAGGGGAGCAAAAAATTTTTTAAACATAAAAATAAACACATAAAAAGCTTGGAAAACACTCCAATACCAAAATGTACACAACAATCTATGGATAGCTGTTTTGCAAAAAGCCATATATTATGCTCTATTACACATATTAAAGTTTTTTTCATGTTTTAAGTTGAGATCTGTTCAAATAACTTGTATTTAATGTGCTGATAATAGATCTGTCCATAAGTCTTTGGTTTCAAGTTTTAATGTGTTCTGAAAATGTGAAAAATATCTGGATAGGAGAAATAATTAATATAATGAATTTTAATGAATGAAATAAAATTTCTCATTTTTAGAGCAATTCGAATAGAACAGAAATTATCTAATATATTTTTCTGCCATCATATATATTGAGTCAAACATAATTATTTGTTTGTCTTTTTGGTTTGCTAATTTTATTCTAACTAATATTGTGTAAAACAACACTTTCATTCCTCCATAAACACTTTTACCTTTTAATAAATATGAACATTTTCCTACTTCATAATTCTACTGTGTTCTCCTCAGGTCCAATCTTACTAATGAGAATTGTTGATAGAGAATTTGTCTTCAGCAGGTGCTTACTCAGTGCTATCTTGTGTTGAGCTTGTGCTAGAGAAATCTTTCTTCATTTATACAGCTACATAAATTTCATTGTACGATTGAACATGCCTTCTTATCCAAATTATGAAGCCCTTCTTGAAGACTGTATTCTTTCCTTTTCTCATCTTGTTAGAAAATCACTGTGGGGGGCAGGAAATCTGGCACATTTGTTAGGATTCTGTCATTAACTGATAATGGTTTGGAATAAGCTACTTAATCTTCACAGATCTCAATCATATCAATAATGGAATAAAAAGGAATTATTAATCTGTTTTGTATCTTATAGGTTTTTTGTAAGGAACAATTACATTTATGAATGTTCTTTGAAACAATTTTAAGTGTAAAATTCAACTTTTCCAAATATTAGACTGGCCTTTTATTTTCTACTTACATAGCAATAATTGACAATCTATACTTTCTCCCTTATCCTATGAATGCTTTGTTAATAATATATAGAGTCTGTACTAAAGATGTGTTTTCTAATATTAAGTATGTATTTTAAAATATAAATAGTACTATTTTCATTTTATCTCCTTAAGGGCAGGAAGCTTGTCCTATTCAAATATATTCCTCACAGTCTGTCATTATAGAAAGGATTTAGCAAATGTTTGCTGAACCTAAAAAACTAGTTAATTTCAATTTTACAAAATTTTTGAACATCTGCTATATGTGATATACTATATAAAATACTTGAAATGTTTTTGAAGTTTAAGGATGTGAAAATTCAACATTAATATATTCTCCTATGATTATCCTGATAGCTGAAATTTTAGTGATAAAAATTGAACAATTATTTGATACCTTCCAAAATGTATGTTTTACATAAATCTAGCCTAATGAATTATTCAATACCATGTATCCTTTTAAAATGGAGAATCTGACTTCTATGTTGGATTCGAAAAGTTAAATTATACCATAAGAAAAATGATTTATCAGTAATGTTGCTAAAATACTCAAGAAATTACTGTTTTTATGGCATCTTGCAGGTAGCAAACAAACTCAAGTTTTGAATCCCCACTTCACTCAAATAGTTGTCTAAAGTTCATTGGTTATTCATTGGTCTATCGAGTGGTCATTGGGAAGCTTGGCTATTTGGGAAAACAATAAAGTATTTAAACAATTTTATTCACTGATGTTTTAAAATTTGCAACTTAAGATAACATACGACTCCTAAAGATCTGGATTTACTGTAGTAATTAGAAATATTCTTAAAGATTGTATGTGAGATAAAAAGACTGTATTAGTTAATATGAACATGATGCAGTTCACTTTGTTTCTTAACTTTGTATGGTATTTGCACATTATGAAATATTTTTCATAAGTTTATTTTGGTAGCTTTCTCTAATGTTGCCTTACATTCCCAAGTTATAGAAATGTATCAACAGCTAAAATTTAGTTTAGAAAAGAATAAAAATATGTATGTAAATAGCAAAATAAATAGTACAATTTATAAATAACAATCAGGAGTCTTCTCTGAATTTCCATTTGTGGAGACAAACAAATCTGCAGGAGTATTTATTTTACACAAGCATTTTAAGTAGCCCTGACAAAAAAAAATGAAGAAAGGTAAAGTAAAATTAGAATGTATGATTTTTAAAAATGCTACATATTTACATTCTACTCCCAAATGCATGTTAAGAAACTATGCCACATAGTGTCATGAAACCGTCGAAGACTTCACAACACTTTGGAATTAAACAGATTACATTATGGTAAAAACAATCTTTTTTTTTACCAGAATAAATTTAAAATAATATTTTCCAATATAATATTAATTAAGTTGATCTCTGAACATGGTGATAAGATTAAAGCTACTGTAGTATATTTCACATTGCAGTAATTCATGCTGTTACTGAAATTCCGTGACTAGAATGCTGGTGAAAGTCACATATATGGAGAATGGCAGGACATCAATGCAGTTTCAAAGAAATCTTTCAACTAATTATTTCTGGAAGACTCAAGAGAATGCCCCAGAAAACAGTCTATTTAGCTACTATGTGATACATAGTGTTTTTCTCCTGTCTGGTTCTATCTTTTTGTTTTGATATCTGATTCTGAAACTTTAGATACATACAAAGTCAGTTATTATGTCATGTTTATGAATTGTCTGCAGTTTTGTCTCCTGATAATACTACCAAAATGTCACTGTGCTGAAGTAACAGGAATAGGATGACTCTGTGATCAGGCTTCTGATGCCAACTAGTGTCATTCGTGCAGCTAGTCAATTGACATCCTCACTGGGATCATACTATTTTTTTCCGCACAAGTACAGAGGCATTTTTGCCTTACTTCTAATTCACATTCTTGATTCTCAAGGGTGTTTTAGAATCTTGCAGAATGGTTGATGAAACAGTTCTTTCAATTTCGTTTGCAGTTCCTTCTCTTTAGGACTCAAACAAGAGGCAGCAGGGCCTGAGTCTGAGGTCAGTCCAAAAGGAACCATCATGGATTCCAAATGGTCCCAGCCCCCAACAATACGAATGAAGTGGTGTCATTGTCTGGGTTAAATACCCAAGGTTTGTTGTCTCATGCCAAGGAAATCAAGAATGGGGACACACAAGTAGTAAGTTTAAGAGCAAAGTCTTAGTAGGCAAAGAAAAAGAATAGAGAATAACTGTTTCTCCTGCAGAGAGAGAGGAGCACCAGAGTGGGTCTTTCAGTTTTACGATGAAATGCACAAGGTTTTATAGACAAACTTGAGGAGGTTGTGTCTGATTTACATAGGGCCTGAGAGATTGATCAGACCAGGTATGATGTTCCCATAACCCGTAAAGAGGCCAGCCATCTGCCCTATCTTTTATTATGCAGATGGGGTCTCTACTTGGTTGGTGCCATGTTATCTTTTCTTACTATACATGTGGTTAGTAAAGAAAAGAGAAGATGGAGCTGCCATGTTGAACATCCCTGGCCTCCAGGTGTCTGTCCCCTATTGCCACAGCTGTCAGCATTACCTATGCAAGTTTCTAGCTTGCTTATCTATGTCTGCAACTCAATTTTATAGGGTGCTCTCTGCTAGAAAAGAAATCAATTGGGGACTTCTTTTCAATAAAAGGAAAACCTTACCAAGGATTTCCTCACCTTCACTACCTGTCTAAATAATTTCTTTTGAACTCGTATATCACTAAGGTGTAGTTACGACATTCAGCTTCTGAGCCTTTCCTCCCTCTTTACTTAGTAAAACCTTTCCTAAGAAGCAGCTTAGTCTACAAAGGAAATAGTTTCCAAATAGACATACCCAGTTAGTCTTTTAGACATCTTCAGGCATGTTGGAATCCTAGGAAAAGCCCTAGTTATGCTCAAATTTGAACTCTACTTTAATGGTTTTATTCAGAGAATGTGATTTTATTTGTGAGCCATCAAAGAAAATTTGCATTAGACCATGTTAAATAGCCAAGGAACACTTTAATCAAGACTATTGGTACAAGGGAGAAAGATTGAACTCAACTCTGCTGAAACAATAGTAGGAGGGTTTTTAAGTGTTGGGGTGAACAAGTGGAAATGTACTGGGAATATTACAAAGAAGTTGGTCAATGTGATTACATCATCTGTGTTTGCTAATTGTCCCTTATGGAAGTTAGGCTCCGGCCAGTCATGGCAGCTCACGTCTGTAATCCCAGCACTTTGGGAGGCCGAGGCAGGAGGATCACAAGGTCAGGAGATCTAGACCATCCTGGCTAACATGGTGAAACCCCGTCTCTACTAAAAATACAAAAAAATTAGCCAGGTGTGGTTCTGACGCCTGTAGTCCCAGCTATTCAGGAGGCTGAAGCAGGAGAATGGGGTGAACCCAGGAGGCGGAGCTTTCAGTGAGCCGAGATCGTGCCACTGCACTCCAGCCTGGGCAACAGGGCGAGACTCCATCTCAAAAAAAAAAAAAAAAAAAAAAAGAAACTTAGGCTCCTACATTCTTACAGAGACTGAGAGGGCACTGTCTTTATTGATAGTTGCCTCTCAAAAACATGGGCATCAAGGCCCTTGACAAAGACATTTCTGGGTTATAAAACTGATGAATTTGGGAAAAGTTTTACATCTCAAAGGGGCAGAAAAATATTTGCAATTGTTAAATTTTCTGTAGTAAATGCTCTAAGAAAATAGAAGTCTGGGTCTGTAGTAAAGAGGAAGCCAGTCTAAAGTTTAGTGAAGCTGAGAATATTGAGGCCGTATTGATCAAAGCTAGTATCTGGACTCTCCAAATTTGTTTGCCACAGCAACCTACATAGAAATTTTAAGATTAAAGCAAAAGTAATGGCAATGATAATAATAGAAAGCCTGATTTATTGATTTGTTTGTATTAAGCATTGCACTAAGCTGTTTACATGGATTATTTAACATATTATTTAAAATAAAGCATTGAGGTAGTGACTATTTTAATTCCCATTTTCCAATAGAAATACTGAATTTAAAAAATTCATCCACATTCACCAAAACAGTAGGTGTCAGAGCCAAGGTTCAAACCCAGGTATTTGATACCAGAGCTAATGGAACATGTATTATCAGTTGTACATTAGCCGTATACACCTAGTTCTGGTAAATTAGTCTAGGTCAAATGAAGCTGGAAATATTCAGTTAAAGTTTACTTAATATAAGACATTTCTATTATGCCTTTACACTTTTTGCCATATCAATTTTTCAGTTGGTAATTGTATTATTATTAACTTATTCGGACAATCTATTCATCTCTCTCTCTTTCTGTCAACTTAAACTCAGGATTCTATTCATCAAAGAAGAGCATTTTTGCCTAATTTGTTTCCTGTTTGAACTGATATTATAGGTACATAAATAAACATATAATAGGATCAGTTAATGACCTACTAGAGGTAAGTTTACAAGACTTAAAGAAATAATGGTCCGGGATATGTTTACCTGATTCTTATAACTCTAAAAGTAGATCTAACAGTGTTCCGCGTCAGTCTTCTCAAATCCTCATCCTACTCTTAAATGCCTTGATCTCAATAATATGAAACTGAGAAAACATAAAAATGTAGAAAAGAGCATGAATGAAAAAGAGTGCTATCTATAGCAACAGCAATAATATTATTAGACCATAAGCTAAATGTAGGTGTAATTCAGTACCAAAAATCTTTCTAAAATTTAAGTTGTGTACAGTGTAGTATTTAGAATAAGAAAAAAATAAATGCATACTTGAAAGACGGGAGTGGAAGACAATTTATGATTATCTTTAAATGTTTAAATATTTGTTATGTGAAAGCGATTACATTAATAATATAGATCTAAAAATATCAGAAGCAAAAATAAATATGCTAACTACAGAATCTTTGATGTCTACTAAAACCAAAGGCCTAAAAATTGATTCATTGTCTAAAAATAGAAATAGTTATCTTTGGGAGATAGACATGACTCTATTATTAGAGGTATTCATACTTAATTTTGACCACAGATTATAGGATGTGTGGAAAATAGACTGGAGAATTACCTAAATGTGCTCTTTTAGGTTTGTGATTTGTTGGTTCTGTGATTCACACTGTCTTGCTCAACTATTCAAGTTACTTCTATTATATTTTGTTCTTTCTGGGAAAGTATCAATCAAATAAACTTTGAACAATTCTACGGGACAAGAATTAGAATAACATTGGGATTGGGAACAGGGGCAAAAAGTAAATTATAGTAGAATCTAGAATCATTTATATTGAATTAGAAGAGATCGGCCGGGCGCGGTGGCTCAAGCCTGAAATCCCAGCACTTTGGGAGGCCGAGGCGGGCGGATCACGAGGTCAGGAGATCGAGACCATCCTGGCTAACATGGTGAAACCCCGTCTCTACTAAAAAATACACAAAACCAGCCGGGCAACGTGGCGGGCGCCTGTAGTCCCAGCTACTCGGGAGGCTGAGGCAGGAGAATGGCGTGAACCCGGGAGGCGGAGCTTGCAGTGAGCTGAGATCCGGCCACTGCACTCCAGCCTGGGCGGCAGAGCGAGACTCTGTCTCAAAAAAAAAAAAAAAGAAGAGATTAGAGTATGATATCCATTATTAAAGCAAAAAAGGACTGCTCTGTGGAACAGGAGGCTTATCAGTCATTCTAGGGGTAAGAACTAGAAGGAACATTTAATTCAACTTGTAATAATGTTTCATTATTGGAGGGTTTTTTGTATGTTTCATTTTGTTTTAAAGAATGAAATGACATGTGAAAGACCACATTACTTATTACTAGGTTTTAAGGAAAGGATGAGTGAGAAACTTTACGAATTTTGTGTCAGAATTTTGCAATCTGGTGGAATATTGAACTGGATGATGACTAAGTTTCCTCCAAAATTAGAGTTCAAATTTCATTATCTTTTAGTTTATAGCAATGGATATATTCCAGATATTATATATACCACTGGATGGGAGACTTTACATGTGTAATCATATTTCAAAACACCATCTGCCTTAAGATTCTATTACTATGTAGCCAATGATATACTGACATGAAAATCAGTATGCCACCTGGCTTACATAGTTTTTGAATGAACTCTTCAATACTTTGTCATAAGGCAAACGCAATGACTCAGTTGTGTTAGACAACCACAGTCCATTATGTAAGTAACTGTGTCAAGTTTAACTACTGCTTTTATTAAACAGAAAAACAACCATGTATGATTCTCATTAGTTCCCTGACCAATAAAGAGTAAAAACCACTTGAAAGCCCAAGTATTAGTACTCTGTTATTTGTTTATCACTTTAAATATATTAAATAATACAGTTATGTGAATTGGCTCTAATATTCCTTTGGAGTTTGTATAGTTTCAGTTAATGACTATAAAGTCCTACTGTTAGGTTTAGTCATTATAATGTATTAAGTAATATTTATTTGTTTATGTTATTAAATCAAAATTTTAAAATTATTTAAAGTAGTCAAATTTTTAATATGAGTTGGATGGTAGTGACATACTATATAATAAATTTTAAGAATAAGTCATATTTCAGTGTTCTATACATATATACGTTTCTTGAGATTACATAGTCAAATAGCTTCATAGTGGCAAGAAAATGTAAGTAAACATATTGTAAAGTTGAATGCAATTTGGCTTGAAATGTGCCGGGGAAAGAAAGAGAGATCAGACTGTTACTGTATCTATGTAGAAAGAAGAAGACATAAGAAACTCCATTTTGTTCTGTACTAAGAAAAATTCTTCGGCCTTGAGATGCTGTTTATCTGTAACCCTAGCCCCAACCCTGTGCTCGCAGAAACATGTGCTGTGTTGACTCAAGGTTTAATGGATTTAGGGCTGTGCAGGATGTGCTTTGTTAAAAATGTGTTTGCAGGCAGTATGCTTGGCAAAGGTCATCACCATTCTCCAGTCTCGAGTATCCAGGGACACAATACACTGCGGAAGGTCGCAGGGACCTCTGCACAAGAAAACCTGGGTATTGTCCAAGATTTCTCCCCACTGAGACAGCCTGAGATATGGCCTCATGGAAAGGGAAAGACCTGACCATCCCCCAGCCCGACACCGGTAAAGGGTCTGTGCTGAGGAGGATTAGTGAAAGAGGAAGGCCTCTTTGCAGTTGAGATAAGAGGAAAGCATCTGTCTCCTGCTCGTCCCTGGGAATGGAATGCCTTGGTGTAAAACATGATCTATTTACTAAGATACGAGAAAACCACCTTATGGCTGGAGGTGAGACATGCTGGCAACAATACTGCTCTTTACTGCACTGAGATGCTTGTGTAAAGTCAAACATAAATCTGTCCTACGTGCACGTCGAGGCACAGCACCTTTCCTTAAACTTATTTATGACACAGAGACCTTTGCTCACATTTTTTCCTGCTGACCCTCTCCCCACAATTACCCTATACTCCTGCCACATCCCCTTCACTGAGATAGTAAAGATAGTGATCAATGATTACTGAGGGAACTCAGAGACCAGTGCCGGCGCGAGTCCTCCATATGCTGAGTGCCGGTCCCCTGGGTCCACTGTTCTTTCTCTATACTTTGTCTTTGTGTCATTTCTTTTCTCAGTCTCTCATCCCACCTCACGAGAAACACCCACAGGTGTGGAGGGGCTGGTCTCCTTCAGAAATGTTATATTTTAATAGAAATATCATGTTTGTCACATTTTCAACTTAAGCTTTTGACAGTTTGTCACTATGAAGCAGATATGCAAATATAATAAAGTTGAGAAAATTTTAATGGAGGGTGCTAACAATGACAAATTGCACTTTTTGAGGTGATAAACTATTTGAAAGTTACAATCTCCAGATTAGTCATGTAAATTTTATCTCTAACAGCATTTCACAGGAAAGAAGTAGTCACAATAATCATAGCTAGCTTTTATTGAATGTTTATTATGTAACAGTCACTATATATAGCACTATACACATATTATCACATTCCCCAAGCAAACTTATAAGGAAATTATTTCTTTCATTTTTTGTTACCTCCCCCCACTGCTTTATGTATGAGAATATTGAGAATATTGATGTTAACTCAGGTTAACAGAATTATTGTTTTATGGGGCAAGCAGGGAAGTTGATTTTTAATAATTGTATTATAAAGTGAAAGAGTTTGCGATAAGGAAGGATGGCGATTAACTAAAGTTAGACAGAAAGGTAGGTAGGGCCAGACAATAATGGGCTCATATGCCAGGGTAAAAATGTCAGCTATCATTCTGCAGATGATCAAAACCTATTTTAGGAGTGTGAAAAAAATGGAGTTGTGGGATTAGATTTTAATGAACACGACAAATTGAGTCCATAATATTAAGAAAATGATAAGTTCCATGAGGAAAATAAAGCAGGCAATAGTAGAGAGAATGACAAATGGTGATGACATCGGGAAACATAATTTGGATATTGTAGTGAAGAAGGAATCCTTTGAAGAGGTGACATTTTAGCAGAGACTTTAATGGTGGGAAACATTTGAGCTGAGAACTGAATATTGGGAAGGAATAAGTCACCTAAAATTTTTGTTCAATAAAGTTGTAAGTAGAGGTCAAGGTCAAGATCAAATGTGCCAAAATTAAGAAAAGGTTAGTGTACTTTAATAAAAAGCAGATGCCCAGTACACACGAAAGACAATGAAAGAGAGGACATATAACATGATACAATGTCTGAGAGGAAGGAGAAGGTAGGTCATGTATATGTTCTTGTAGACACCCTAGCAGCATGGAGTTTGGAGTGAAAAATGCTGGTGATGATGGTTTCTCAATGACTCCCCTTTCCTCAGCCATTAGTTGTATGATAAAACTCATTAATCAGAAGAAGTAACACAGGGAAAAGAGCAGACTGGATCCATGATGAAATTTGCAGGTTAACAACAAAGAAAATGTGTTGTTTTGAATATAATGAGTTTTAAGTGCCGTTGAGGCAATTATCTGGAGATCGCTTAAGGAGAAATTACACACTTTGTAGGTCTGTATCACAAGGAATGAAGTTTGAAATTTTGGAATTATGAGCAAATACCCAAGGAAAGAGGTTTGAGGATGACACTTTCAGGGATCCAATTGTAAGGAGCATCAAAAGAAATGACAAGTTAACTGTCAAGGAGGTAAAAAAATAAATAACTAGAGTGTGTAGCGTGAAGAAATACTGAAAACAAATACATTTTTTAAAATATAAAAGGTGTTAAAAGCTAAATAAATTTTAAATCAGATAAGGCAAATATCATCTACCAATTTTGGTAATGGAAAGAAGATCAGGAGTGAGCTTAGGTACTTTATGAAGGTACAGACATTAATAATAAACTAAAATATCACTTCTTCAGAAAAGTTTCAGAATTTTTTAAAATTCATAGGGAAATCCAGAAGATTTATGGGTCAGTTTCATCTAAGATAGAGAACATGGGATAGGTATGGAGAGAGCTGCTTCCTGGCCTTGAGAATATAGCAAGCCTGCTTCTGCATATGCTATTAGAGATTATGAAAACTAAAAGGATGTCAATATATGTCTTAAGTATAATTAGTAGTCTCACTCTGCTTGCTTGCAGACACACACACACACACACACACACACACATATATATATTTTTCCACCCTACCTTCTACTCCTACTTCTTCTATTTCAGTAATTCTCCAGCTTTATGTTTTGTTGTCAACCTAAATACCTGTTATGGACTGAGTGTGTCCCTTCATAATTCGTATATTATAGGCTTAAACCCTAATACTGCACAATGTGACCCAATTTGGAGCTAGGGCCCTTCGGGAGGTGATTCCGTTAAAATAAAGCCATTAGGGTGGAACCCAAACGTTTCTTACTTATATCCTAAGAAGAAGAGACAACAGAGAGACATCAGGGATGCATGCACAGGGGGAAAGACCATGTGAAGAGGCAGCGAGAGGGCAGCCATCTGCAAGCCAAAGAGAGAGATCTCAGAGGAAACCAATTCTGCTGGCTCCTTGGAATTCAAGGCAAAGACATTTCTTTTTCTTTTTCATAGAGATGCAGGTTTTGACATGTTGTCTAGGCTGGTCTTCAACTCCTGGCCTCAAGTGATCCACCCACTTGGGCCTCCCAGAACTGTAAGAAAATAAATTTTTGTTGTTTCAGTCACTCAGCTTGCAGCATTCTGTTATGTCAGCCCTGGAAAACTAGTACAGTGTCCTTCGTTGTTTGTGTGATTTTTTGTATTATTGTCTCTGGTTTCAGCCCATGTTTTTCCCCACTTGCCTCCCTCTTTTGTGTTTTCTATTTTGCATGTTAGTTAATTCTGATAATCCTAAATATTTGCAGTAATTTTTATATATTTTCTAAATTTTTAATTTTTATTTTTGGTTATATAGTAGATATATATCTCTATATTTATAGGGTACATGAGACATTTTGATAAAGGCAGGCAATGGGAAATAAGCACATCCTGAAGAATGGGGTATCCATTCCCTTAATCATTTTGTGCCCATTAACCATCCCAACCTTCTTATCCAATTCCCTACTACCCTTCCCAGCTTTTGGTAACCATCTTTCTACTCTATCTCCATGAGTTCAATTGTTTTGGTTTTTAGACCCCACAGGTAAGTGAGAATGTGCAATGTTTGTCTTTCTATGCCTGGCTTATTTCACTTAACATGATAATCTCCAGTTCCATTCAAGTTGTTGCAAATCACTAGAACTCATTCTTTTTTTTATGGCTGAATAGTACTCCATTCTGTATATGTACTCCATTTTCTTTATCCATTTATCTGTTGATGGAAACTTCAGTTGCTTACAAATCTTGGCTAACGTGAATAGTGCTGCCACAAACATGGGAGTGCAGATTTCTCTTCAATATGCTGATTTTCTTTCTTTCTTTTTCTTTTCCTTCCTTCCTTCCTTCCCTCCTTCCTTCCTTCCTCTCTCTTTTCTATCCTTGCCTTGCCTTGCCTTGCCTTGCCTTGCCTTGCCTTGCCTTGCCTTGCCTTTCACTTTTCCTTTTCATTTTTCCTTTTCATTTTTCCTTTCCTTTTTCTTTTTCTGTTTCTTTTTTGTATAGATGCGGTTTTGACATGTTGGCCAGGCTGGTCTTCAACTCCTGGCCTCAAGTGATCCACCCACTTGGGACTCCCAAAGTGCTAGGATTACAGGCGTGAGCCACCAAACCTGGTGATTTTATTTCTTTAAGTTATATATCCAGCAATGGGATTGCTGGATCATATAGTAGCTCTATTATCAGTTTATTGTGGAACCCCCAAACTGTTCTCCATAGTGGTTGTACTAATTTACATTCCCATCAATGGCACACCAGGGTTCCCCTTTCTCCACATCCTTCCCAGGATTTATTATTGCCAATCTTTTGTATATAAGCCATTTTATCTGGAGTGAGAAGATATCTCATTGTAGTTCTGATTTGCATTTCTCTGGTGATCAATGATGGTGATAACCTTTACATACGCCTGTTTGCTATTTGTCTTCTTTTGATAAATGTATATTCAAATCTTTTGGCCGTCTTTTGACCAGATTATTAGTTTTTTTTTTTTTTTTTTTTTCTATAGAATAGTTTGAGCTCCTTATATATTCTGGTTATTAATTGCTTGTCAGATGTGTAGTTTGCAAATATTTTCTCCCATTCTGTGGGTTGTCTCTTGACTTTATTGATTGCTTCCTTTGCTGTGCAGAAGTTTTTTAACTTGATGTGATCCCATTTGTCAATGTTTACTTTGGTTGCCTATGCTTGTGGGGTATTGTTCAAGAAATGTTTGCCCAGAACAATGTCTGGAGACTTTCCCCACTGTTTTGTAGTGTGTTCATGGTTTGGGGTCTTAGATTTAAATCTTTAATCCATTTTTATTTTATTTTTGTATATGGTGAGAAATAGGCATCTAGTTTTACTCTTCTGCATATGGATATCCAATTTTCCCAGAAATATTTCTTGAAAAGACTATCTTTCCCCAATGTATGTTCTTGGCACCTTTGTCAAAAATGAGTTCACCTTAGGTGTATGGATTTGTCTCTGACTTCTCTGGTCTGTTCCATCGTCTATCTGTCTGTTTTTATGCCAGTACCATGCTGTTTTGATTACTATACCTCTGTAGTATAATTTAAAGTTAGGTAATGTGATTCTTTCAGTTTTGTTCCTTTTTACTTTGAATAGCTTTGGTTATTCTGAGTCTTTGGTGTTTTCATATAAATTTTATGTTCCCCCCCCCCCATTTCTGTGAAGAACATCATGGTATTTTGATAGAGATTGCATTGAATCTGTAGATTGCTGTGGGTAGATGGACATTTTAACAATATCTCTTCTTTCAATCCATGAATGTGGAATATTTTTCCTTTTCTTGTCCTCTTACATTTCTTTCATCAGTGTTTTATAGCTTAAGTCATGAAGATCTCTTACTTGGTTAAGTTAATTACTAGGTATTTAATTTTATGTATGGCTATTGTAAATGGGATTTTAAAATTTCCTTTTCACATTGTGCACCGTTGGCATATAGAAATGCTATTGATTTTTGTATTTTGATTTTGTATCCTGCAACTTTACTGAATTTGTTTAGCAATTCTAATAGCTTTCTTGTGGAGTCTTTAGGATTTTTCAAATATAAGACTGTATCACCTGCAGACAAGGATGCTGTGACATTTTCGTTTCCAGTTTGGATGTCCTTTATATTTTTCTCTTGTCTGATTTCTCTAGCTAAGATTTCCAGTACTATGTTGAGTAACGGTGGTGACAGTGAGCATCCTTGTCATGTTCCAGATATTAGAGGAAAGACTTTCAGTTTTTCTTCATTTAGTATAATACTAGATGTGTATCTGTCATATATGGCTTTTATTATTTTAAAATATGTTTCCTGTATACCTAGTTTTCTGAGGGTTTTCAACATTAAGAGATGTTGAATTTTATCAAATTCTTTTCAGCATCAATTAAAATGGTCATATGGTTTTTATTCTTTATTCTGATAATGTATCACATGTATTGATTTACATACATTGAACCATCCTTGCATCTCAGGGATAAACCCCACTTGATCATGATAAATGATCTTTCTAATGCATTGTTGAATTCAGTTTTCTAATGCATTGTTGAATTCAGTTTGCTAGCATTTTGTTGAAGATTTTTGCATCAGTATTCATCAGCAATACTGGCCTGTAGTTTTCTTTTCTTTTCTTTTCTTTTCTTTTCTTTCTTTTCTTTTCTTTTCTTTTCTTTTGACATGTTTTTGGTTTTGTTATCAGGGTAATACTTGCCTCATAGAATGTTCTTGGGAGCGTGCCCTTTTTGTCTGTTTTTTTTTTTTTTTTTTTTTTTTTTAATATTTTGAGTAGGATTGGTATTATTAGTTCTTCTTTAAATGTTTGGTAGAATTCAGCAGTGAAGCCATGGGGTCCAAGGCTTTTTTTTTTTTTTTTTTTTTTTTTTTTTTTTTTTTTTTTTTTTTTTTGAGATGGAGTCTTGCTCTATTGCCCAGGCAGGAGTGCAATGGGGTGATCTCAGCTCACTGCAATCTCCATCTCCCAGGTTCAAGCAATTCTCTCTTTGGTTGGCTCTAATAATATTTCTTTTATATTATGCTCCAGTTTGGGGTACATATATATTTAAAATTTTTATATCCTCTTGCTGAATTGACCCTTTCATCATTATATGGTAATCTTCTTTGTCTTTTCTTATAGTTTCTGTCTTGAAATTTATCTTATCTAAGTATAGTGACTCCTGCTCTTTTTTGATTTCTGGTATCATGGTGTATCTTATGCCATCCCTTTATTTTCAGTCTATTTGTGTCTTTGTAGATGAAGTGTTTTCCTTGTAGATAACGGATCAGTGGGCCTGGTATTTTCATACATTCAGCCAGTCTATGTCTTTTTATTAGTCAGTTTAGTCCATTTCCAATCAATGTTATTATTAGTAAATAATGACTTAAACCTGCCATTTTTTGTGATTTGTTTTCACGTTATTTTGTAGTTTTCTCTTCCTTATTTCTTTCTTCTCTTCCTTCAGTGGAGGTGATTTTCTCTGGTGATATGATTTAGTTTCTTGCTTTGAATTTTTTGTGTATTCATTGTATGTTTTTTGGTTTGAGGTTACCGTAAGGCTTGTAAATACTGTCTTTTAAGCTATTATTTTAACCTGATAATAACAACACTATTTGCCTAAACAAATAAGCAAAAGGAAAACTAATAAAAGCTTGCCTTAACATTGTCCCTCTGCTTCTTAACTTTATGTTGTTTCTATTTATATCTTATTATACCATGTCTTGAAACGTTTTAGTTGTTATTTTTGATTGGTTCATTGTTTCATCTTTCTACTTAGGATAAGAATCATCCTAAGTAGAAAGTAGCACCACAGTTACAGTGTTATAATGTTATGTGTTTTTCTGTGCACTATTACCAGTAAGTTTTATACTTTCCGGGTATTATTTATTGCTCATTAATATCTTTTTCTTTCTCATTGAAGTACTCCATTTAGCATTTCTTTAGGATGAGTCTAGTATTCATAAAATCCTTCAGCTTTTGTCTGGGAAAGTCTTTATTTCTCCTTCATGTTTGAAGGATACTTCTGCCAAATATGGTACTCTAGGGTAATTTTTTTTTCCTTCAGTACTTCAAACATGTTACGTCACTCTCTCCTGACCTGTAAGGTTTTCATTAAAAAGTCTGCTGCCAGACATATTGAAGCTCCTTTTCACCACTGTGACTGTGCTGGATCAGACCTGAAGCCAGCACAGTTCTGGGTCTTACACAAGGCCTGCTGTAACCACTCCCTGGCTACTGCCTGTGTTTACTCAAGCTCCTAATGTTATACAATCAGCAGGTGGCAAAGCAAGCCAGGCCTGTGTCTTTTCCTTGAGGGCAGCAAGATTGTCAAGGCCCCAGGTAGGTCCAGAGTGCCTTTCAGGAATCAGCAAATAGAACCATAAACCTTACACATCTACCTGATTGTGTCAGTCCATTTTCATACAGCTATGAAGAACGTTTTGGAACTGAGTCATTTATAAAGAAAAGAGCATTAAGTGACTTGCAGTTCTACATGGCTGGGGAGGCTTCAGGAAACTTACAATCATGGTGGAAGGTGAAGGGGAAACAAGGCACATCTTACATGGTGGCAAGGGAAAGAGCGAGAGAGTGAGGGGATAATTTCCAAACACTTTTAAACCATCAGATCTCGTGAGAAATCACTCACGTCATGAGAAAAGCATGGGGGAAACCGTCCCCATAAACCAATCACCTCCCAACGGGATCCTCCCTCAACATATGGGGAATATAATTCAAGATGACATTTGGGTGGGGACACAGAGTCAAACCATTTCACTGGTATTCTGTTGTATTTATTCTGTTGTATTGTGACTGAGCTGCACTCAAACCACACACACACACACACACACACACACACACACACACAAGCCTCTTCCCTCCCTTATCCAAAGGCAAGGGAGCCTCATGCCATAGCCACTGACACTCATGGCCATGAGGACTACGGCCAGACTACCACCATTGTTTCTTTAAGGTCCAAGCTCTCTTATGTCAGCATGTGGTAAATGCTGCCTGGCCTGGGACTCACCCTTTAGGCCTGTGGGCTTTCTTCTGGCCCAGGGCAGGTCCAGAAATGTCATCCAAGAGTTGAGTCCTGGAGTCAGGCACCCCAAGAGCCTGGTGGGTGCTCTACCTTCTTATGCTGGTGTTGGTACCTAAGGTGTAAGACAAAGTCTCCTTTACTTTTCCCTCTGCTTTTCTCAAGCAGGAGTTTTGTCCTGTAGTGAGCACAGCTGAGAATGTGCTGAGTCTCAACTGAAGCCAGCAAGTCTTAGAGGCTTACCAAAGTCCTTGTAATACCTGGGTATTACTTGCTGGTTATTCAGGGCCCAAGGACTCTTCAATTAGCAGGTGATGAATGTTTCCAGGACTGAATCTTTTCTTTCAAGGCAGTGGATTCCCTTCTGGCCCAGGGCGTGTTTGAGAAATGTCATCTGGCAGCTAGGGCCTATAACAGGGTCCTCATGACTGATCAGTGCCCTCTCTTGCTATGGCTTAGCTGGTATCCAAGTTGTAAGACAAAGTTCCCTCCACTCTTCCCTCTCCTCTCTTTAAGTGCAAAGAAAGGGTCAATTTTGGAGCCACAGGCTCTGCAGTCTGGGGTTAGGGGAGGGGTGATGCCAGCACTTCCTTGGCTGCCCCAGCTGGTGTCTCAGTATGTCATGTATCCCCTGAGTCCACTGTTTCTGGATCTAGTTCTGCCCTAGGACTCACCTAAGAATTGTTGCAATCCTTATGGCCTAGGTTGCCTTTCAAGTTTACTTAGAGACTGGAAGCACTTTGGCCCTTGGTTTGCAGGCACTCAAGTTCAGACCAATGGGATTAGCAATGCTTCTCTGACTAGGGCTCGTTTAAATGTTTCCTTTGTGTGCTGGCATCAGCTGTGTTTGGTCTGGTTTTCCTTTCTGCTGTAACAGGACAGCACTAAGTTCAATGCCTCACAGTTGTTTTGCTCTCATTCCCCCAGTGCCCAGAAATGCTCTGCAAACCATGTCACACCTGCAGAGCAAGAGGTGAGAGAGGGATGGTGTCAAGAACTCAAAACTGTTTTGTTTTTTTTTAAATCTCTTCAGTGTTTCAGCAGTATGTAGTTAAAACCAGGTACTATGAATGCTCAACTAATTTTGATTCTTATGAAGGTGGTTTTTTTTTTTTATATTTTTACTTATTTATTTTATTATACTTTATATTCTAGGGTACATGTGTACCATGTGCAGGGTTTTTACATATGTATACATGTGCCATGTTGGTGTGCTGCACCCATTAACTCCTCATTTACATTAGGTATATCTCCTAATGCTATCCCTCCCCTCTCCCCGCACCCCAAAACAGGCCCCAGTGTGTGATGTTCCCCTTCCTGTGTCCAAGTTTTCTCATTGTTCAATTCCCACCTATGAGTGAGAACATGTGGTGTTTGGATTTCTGCTCTTGCGATAGTTTGCTGAGAATGATGGTTTCCAGCTGCATCCATGTCCCTGCAAAGGACATGAACTCATCCATTTTATGGCTGCATAGTATTCCATGGTGTATATGGGCCACATTTTCTTTCTTTTTTTTTTTTTTTTTTTTTATTATACTTTAAGTTCTAGGGTACATGTGCATAACGTGCAGGTTTGTTACATATGTATACTTATGCCATGTTGGTGTGCTGCACCCATCAACTCGTCAGCACCCATCAATTCATCATTTATATCATGTATAACTCCCCAATGCAATCCCTCCCTCCTCCCCCCTCCCCCCTCCCCGTGATAGGCCCCAGTGCGTGATGTTCCCCTTCCCGAGTCCAAGTGATCTCATTGTTCAGTTCCCACCTATGAGTGAGAACATGCGGTGTTTGGTTTTCTCTTCTTGTGAGAGTTAGCTAAGAATGATGGTTTCCAGCTGCATCCATGTCCCTACAAAGGATGCAAACTCATCCTTTTTTATGGCTGCATAGTATTCCATGGTGTATATGTGCCACATTTTCTTAATCCAGTCTGTCACAGATGGACATTTGGGTTGATGCCAAGTCTTTGCTATTCTCAATAGTGCCGCAATAAACATACGTGTCTTTGTAGTAGAAAAATTTATAATCCTTTGGGTATATACCCAGTAGTGGGATGGCTGGGTCATATGGTACATCTAGTTCTAAATCCTTGAGGAATTGCCATACTGTTTTCCATAATGGCTGAACTAGTTTACAATCCCACCAACAGTGTAAAAGTGTTCCTATTTCTCCACATCCTCTCCAACAACTGTTGTTTCCTGACTTCTTAATGATTGCCATTCTAACTGGTGTGAGATGGTATCTCATTGTGGTTTTGATTTGCATTTCTCTGATGGTGAGTGACGATGAGCATTTTTTCATGTGTCTGTTGGCTGTATGAATATCTTCTTTTGAGAAATGTCTGTTCATATCCTTTGCCCACTTTTTGATGGGGTTGTTTGTTTTTTTCTTGTATATTTGTTTGAGTTCTTTGTAGATTCTGGATATTAGCCCTTTGTCAGATGAGTAGGTTGCAAAAATTTTCTCCCATTCTGTAGGTTGCCTGTTCACTCTGATGGTAGTTTCTTTTGCTGTGCAAAAGCTCTTTAGTTTAATTAGATCCCATTTGTCAATTTTGGCTTTTGCTGCCGTTGCTTTTGGTGTTTTAGACATGAAGTCCTTGCCCATGTCTATGTCCTGAATGGTACTACCTAGATTTTCTTCTAGGGTTTTTATGGTATTAGGTCTAACATTTAAGTCTCTAATCCATCTTGAATTAATCTTCGTATAAGGGATAAGGAAAGGATCCAGTTTCAGCTTTCTACTTATGGATAGCCAATTTTCCCAGCATCATTTATTAAATAGGGAATCCTTTCCCCATTTCTTGTTTCTCTCAGGTTTGTCAAGGATCAGATGGCTGTAGATGTGTGGTATTATTTCTGAGGACTCTGTTCTGTTCCATTGGTCTATATCTCTGTTTTGGTACCAGTACCATGCTGTTTTGGTTACTGTAGCCTTGTAGTATGGTTTGAAGTCAGGTAGCATGACCCCTCCAGCTTTGTCCTTTTGACTTAGGATTGTCTTGGCAATGCGGGCTCTTTTTTGGTTCCATATGAACTTTAAAGCAGTTTTTTCCAATTCTGTGAAGAAACTCATTGGTAGCTTGATGGGGATGGCATTGAATCTATAAATAACCTTGGGCAGTATGGCCATTTTCACGATATTGATTCTTCCTATCCATGAGCATGGTATGTTCTTCCATTTGTTTGTGTCCTCTTTGATTTCACTGAGCAGTGGTTTGTAGTTCTCCTTGAAGAGGTCCTTTACATCCCTTGTAAGTTGGATTCCTAGGTATTTTATTCTCTTTGAAGCAATTGTGAATGGAAGTACATTCCTGATTTGGCTCTCTGCTTTCTGTTACTGGTGTATAAGAATGCTTGTGATTTTTGCACATTAATTTTGTATCCTGAGACTTTGCTGAAGTTGCTTATCAGCTTAAGGAGATTTTGGGCTGAGACAATGGGGTTTTCTAAATATACAATCATGTCATCTGCAAACAGGGACAATTTGACTTCTTCTTTTCCTAACTGGATACCCTTTATTTCTTTCTCTTGCCTGATTGCCCTAGCCAGAACTTCCAACACTATGTTGAATAGGAGTGGTGAGAGAGGACATCCCTGTCTTGTGCCAGTTTTCAAAGGGAATTTTTCCAGTTTTAGCCCATTCAGTATGATATTAGCTGTGGGTTTGTCATAAATAGCTCTTATTATTTTGAGGTACGTTCCATCAATACCGAATTTATTGAGCGTTTTTAGCATGAAGGGCTGTTGAATTTTGTCAAAAGCCTTTTCTGCATCTATTGAGATAATCATGTGGTTCTTGTCTTTGGTTCTGTTTATATGCTGGATTACATTTATTGATTTGCGAATGTTGAACCAGCCTTGCATCCCAGGGATGAAGCCCACTTGATCATGGTGGAAAAGCTTTTTGATGTGCTGCTGAATCCGGTTTGCCAGTATTTTATTGAGAATTTTTGCATCGATGTTCATCAGGGATATTGGTCTAAAATTCTCTTTTTTTGTTGTGTCTCTGCCAGGCTTTGGTATCAGGATGATGTTGGCCTCATAAAATGAGTTAGGGAGGATTCCCTCTTTTTCTATTGATTGGAATAATTTCAGAAGGAATGGTACCAGCTCCTCCTTGTACCTCTGGTAGAATTCAGCTGTGAATCCATCTGGTCCTGGACTTTTTTTGGTGGGTAGGCTATTAATTGTTGCCTGAATTTCAGAGCCTGCTATTGGTCTATTCAGGGATTCAACTTCTTCCTGGTTTAGCCTTGGGAGAGTGTAAGTGTCCAGGAAATTATCCATTTCTTCTAGATTTTCTAGTTGATTTGTGTAGAGGCGTTTATAGTATTCTCTGATGGTTGTTTGTATTTCTGTGGGGTCAGTGGTGATATCCCCTTTATCATTTTTTATTGCATCTATTTGATTCCTCTCTCTTTTCTTCTTTTTTAGCCTTGCTAGCGGTCTGTCAATTTTGTTGATCTTTTCAAAAACCAACTCCTGGATTCATTGATTTTTTGGAGGGTTTTTTGTGTCTCTATCTCCTTCAGTTCTGCTCTGATCTTAGTTATTTCTTGCCGTCTGCTAGCTTTTGAATGTGTTTGCTCTTGCCTCTCTAGTTCTTTTAATTGTGATGTTAGAGTGTCCATTTTAGATCTTTCCTGCTTTCTCTTGTGGGCATTTAGTGCTATAAATTTCCCTCTACACACTGCTTTCAATGTGTCCCAGAGATTCTGGTATGTTGTATCTTTGTTCTCATTGGTTTCAAAGAACATCTTTATTTCTGCTTTCATTTTGTTATGTACCCAGTAGTCATTCAGGAGCAGGTTGTTCAGTTTCCATGTATTTGAGCGGTTTTGATTGAGTTTCTTGGTCCTGAGTTCTAGTTTGATTGCACTGTGGTCTGAGAGACAGTTTCTTATAATTTCTGTTCTTGTACATTTGCTGAGGAGTGCTTTACTTCCAATTATGTGGTCAATTTTGGAATAAGTGCGATGTGGTGCTGAGAAGAATGTATATTCTGTTGATTTGGGGTGGAGAGTTCTATAGATGTCTATTAGGTCTGCTTGGTGCAGAGATGAGTTCAATTCCTGGATATCCTTGTTAACCTTCTGTCTCGTTGATCTGTCTAATGTTGACAGTGGAGTGTTGAAGTCTCCCATTATTATTGTATGGGAGTCTAAGTCTCTTTGTAAGTCTCTAAGGACTTGCTTTATGAATCTGGGTGCTCCTATATTGGGTGCATATATATTTAGGAGAGTTAACTCTTCCTGTTGAATTGATCACTTTATCATTATGTAATGGCCTTCTTTGTCTCTTTTGATCTTTGATGGTTTAAAGTCTGTTTTATCAGAGACTGGGATTGTAACCCCTGCTTTTTTTTTGTTCTCCATTTGCTTGGTAGATCTTTCTCCATCCCTTTATTTTGAGCCTATGTATGTCTCTGCATGTGAGATGGGTCTCCTGAATACAGCAGACTGATGGGTCTTGACTCTTTATCCAGTTTGCCAGTCTGTGTCTTTTAATTGGAGCATTTAGTCCATTTACATTGAAGGTTAATATTGTTATGTGTGAACTTGATCCTGCCATTATGATATTAACTGGTTATTTTGCTCGTTAGTTGATGCAGTTTCTTCCTAGCCTCGATGGTCTTTACATTTTGGCATGTTTTTGCAATGGCTGGTACCGGTTGTTCCTTTCCATGTTTAGGGCTTCCTTCAGGGTCTCTTGTAAGGTAGGCCTGGTGGTGACAAAATCTCTAAGTATTTGCTTATCTGTAAAGGATTTTATTTCTCCTTCACTGATGAAACTTAGTTTGGCTGGATATGAAATTCTGGGTTGAAAATTCTTTTCTTTAAGAACGTTGAATATTGGCCCCCACTCTCTTCTGGCTTGTAGAGTTTCTGCCGAGAGATCTGCTGTTAGTCTGATGGGCTTCCCTTTGTGGGTAACCCGACCTTTCTCTCCGGCTGCCCTTAAGATTTTTTCCTTCATTTCAACTTTGGTGAATCTGGCAATTACGTGTCTTGGAGTTGCTCTTCTGGAGGAGTATCTTTGTGGCGTTCTCTGTATTTCCTGAATTTGAATGTTGGCCTGCCCTACTAGGTTGGGGAAGTTCTCCTGGATGATTTCCTGAAGAGTGTTTTCCAACTTGGTTCCATTTTCCCCCTCACTTTCAGGCACCCCAATCAGACGTAGATTTGGTCTTTTTACGTAATCCCATACTTCTTGCAGGCTTTGTTCATTTCTTTTTCTTCTTTTTTCTTTTGGTTTCTCTTTTCGCTTCATTTCATTCATTTGATCTTCAATCGCTGATACTCTTTCTTCCAGTTGATCGAGTCGGTTACTGAAGCTTGTGCATTTGTCACGTATTTCTCGTGTCATGGTTTTCATCTCTGTCATTTCGTTTATGATCTTCTCTGCATTAATCAGTCTAGCTGTCAATTCTTCCACTCTTTTTTCAAGATTTTTAGTTTCTTTGTGCTGGGTATGTAATTCCTCCTTTTGCTCTGAGAAGTTTGATGGACTGAAGACTTCTTCTCTCATCTCGTCAAAGTCATTCTCTGACCAGCTTTGATCCGTTGCTGGCGATGTTCTGCGCTCCTTCACAGGGGGAGATGTGCTCTTATTTTTTGAATTTCCAGCTTTTCTGCCCTGCTTCTTCCCCATCTTTGTGGTTTTATCTGTCTCTGGTCTTTGATGATGGTGACGTATTGATGGGGTTTTGGTATAGGTGTCCTTCCTGTTTGATAATTTTCCTTCTGACAGTCAGAAGGACTGTCTGTTGGTCTGTTGGAGATTGCTTGAGGTCCACTCCAGACCCTGTTTGCCTGGGTATCAGCAGCAGAGGTTGCTGAAGATAGAATATTGCTGAACAGCGAGTATACCTGTCTGATTCTTTCTTTGAAAGTTTCCTCTCAGGGGTGTACTCCACCCTGTTAGGTGTGGGGTGTGAGACTGCCCCTAGTGGGGGATGTCTCCCAGCTAGGCTACTCAGGGGTCAGGGACTCACCTGAGCAGGCAGTCTGTCCGTTCTCAGATCTCAACCTCCGCGTTGGGAGATCCACGGCTCTCCCCAAAGCTGTCAGACAGAGTCGTTCGTTTCTGCACCGGCCCCCACTGCTTCCCCTGTTGGTCCTCAGCTGTGGGCTGTCCCCAGAGGTGGAGTCTCAGTTGAAAATGCAGAAATCACTGGTCTTCTGTGTCGCTCGCTCCGGGAGTTGGAGACTGGAGCTGTTCCTATTCGGCCATCTTGCTCCGCTCCCTGACTCGGGCCACATTTTCTTAATCCAGTCTGTCAGTGATGGACATTAGCGTTGGTTCCAAGTCTTTGCTATTGTGACTAGAGCATGAAGATTTTTTTTCTGTGGAGGTGGTTGTTAACTTGGTATCCCTATTGGGGGGGACAATTATTCTGTCATCTTGCTCCACCTCCTCCTCTGAATCTGCACTGGTGTTTTGAGAAATACAGATTTTAAGTCCCTGATGTCATCTGAAGGTAACCATCCATGAATATTTTAGATATTGACTATATTGACTGAGATGGTGGTAATAATTCCATGCTGGTAAAATCTACTGATTTATGTATTTAGTTATAGAAATGTAGGGAATAGGCTACATGACTGAAGAGGTATCCAATCTGGGAAGATGCCAAATACAATAAAGTAAGACTAAATAAGAATGAATGTAAAATCTTACATGTAAGTCTCAAAACTCAATTTCTAAATATGAAGGAGAGATGATACAACCAAAGCACCACACGTGATGCCAAAAAAACTAAAACAAACTTGGACATTTTAATTAACTGTTATTGAAATATTTATCAATACTGTTAAGTTTACAATAAAGGTTGATACAAACTTAGATGCAAGAAAAGTAATTTTCTCAGCATTTTCTAGGCTGCTCATGCTGTACTTAATCAGCTTTCAGACTTTAAGAGAGATGCTAACTAACCTGATTAGGTCTAGATGACAGGCCTACTGGTACTAGGAAGTATGACTTTAACATGACTTTTGGATGGACACAATTCAGACCATAATAGGTACTAAGGTTGACAAAATATGAAGCTAATTACAGAAATAAAAGGGAGAGAAGAAGAAAAAAGAGAGAGAGATTAATGGCTTGAGCAAAGCAGTCAGAAGACTGAGTAGACTCAATACCGCCGTATGCAAGGAAAGATCTAGAGTAATTTTGTACTAAAGATGAAAAAAAAATAAAATAAAATATCTCCATAACAGGCATCTTGAAATATTTAAGGGTCTTTATGCAAGAAAGAAATTCAATTTTTTTTTCTAAGCAATCACAGAACAAATCTTTAGACCTATAGGGAAATCTTACAGTAGTATAATGGTATATTTAAGAGCTTATTAAGAAATAATGGCCGGGCGCGGTGGCTCAAGCCTGTAATCCCAGCACTTTGGGAGGCCGAGACGGGCGGATCACGAGGTCAGCAGATTGAGACCATCCTGGCTAACACGGTGAAACCCTGTCTCTACTAAAAAATACAAAAAAAAAAAAAAAAAAACCAAAAAAAACTAGCCGGGCTAGGTGGCGGGCGCCTGTAGTCCCAGCTACTTGGGAGGCTGAGGCAGGAGAATGGTGTAAACCCAGGAGGCAGAGCTTGCAGTGAGCTGAGATCCGGTCACTGCACTCCAGCCTGGGCTACAGAGCGAGACTCAGTTTCAAAAAAAAAAAAAATTAATCCCAGCACTTTGGGAAGCTGAGGTGGGCGGATCACTTGAGGCCAGGAGTTCGACACCAGCCTGGCCAACATGGTGAAACCCTGTCTTAACTGAAAATACAAAATTAGCTGTGAATGGTGGTGCACACCTGTAATTCCAGCTACTCAATCACTTGAACCTGGGAGGCAGAGGTTGCAGTGAGTGAACTGAGATCACACCACTGCACGGTCTAGCCTGGGTGACAGAGAGAGACCCTGTCTCAAAAAAAATAAAAATAAAAAATAAAAAGTTAAGAAATAAATTTGCTTAAAGAATAAAATGGTCTAAGAAGTTAAGAAGTAAGAAGTTTTTCCACTGACAGAACGTAAATTTTTCATTGGACAACATTGTTGCTCAGGTCCAAGGGTACCTTAAAACATCCACTGAGGATTTAAAATTATGCTCCACGGCACTTGAGTGGTTTTCTGGAGTTGCTTAACAAACCATACACTACCACAGGAGCAATAAGAAATGGGCTAAGTAGTTTGAATTCTTAATTCTCAAATTTGTCTTATTTAAAACATAACAGGCTATCAGGCTTCCGAATATGAGCATATCACATTTCCTTTTCTTCCTCAGACTTCATATATTATTGTAACTCTCAGGATGGAGGTGACAAAGCAGAAGATACCACTCTAGGTATTTTGAGCAGAAGGGATTTTTTATTTTTTATTTTTATTTTTTGTAAGGGACTAGGTTATAACAATGTAGGAAGAACTGAAATATTTAAAAAAGGAGGGTAGTCAATGGGAAACTGCTATACTCCTGAAGGAGCAGATATTTGTCTGGTGCAGTTGCCACAGAAACCCCAGCATATATTTTGTGCCTTCAAAAGCTCTGCTGCTTTTCTGCTGCTGCCTGTTCTTGTCACCAGTATTGAGGATCTCCCACTGCCAAAACATACCAAAACTGTGATGGCAAAGATGCTGGAAAATGTCATTTCTAGCACCTAAAAGACCATTGAAAAAGGGAAAAATTGTGCTGAAACACCAGGAAATAATTTGGTTTCAATCCCACCTCCTGATCTCAATTGACACAATTTTATCTATCACGGTGAAAACAAAAGCAATCAGACATGAACTACTTCATATATCTACCAAAAATGCATCAACCTATGGCCATCCTTATTCATGGTCATCCCTTCTTTCTTTTTATAGTGTAAGAACCATCCTGGATATAATTTTAGCTCAATTCCTTCTCCGCTGCCATACAGTACAGCCTCCTTCAATTATCCCCATTACCAATATTTTAATTCTTCTTTACTGAGTTTTTCTCATATGAAATACAACATGCAGTAACATTTCTTATAACAACAATGTCCTTTCATACTAGATCCCTTCTCTGCCTACCACTATGTATCTTTGTACTCCTGTATTTTTTCTTTAAAAGTTCTTAAAAAGGTTAACTATAGAAACTATATCCATGTCCTCATTTCACATCCTCTTCTTAATCTATTATAATCACCCTTCTATTCCATCAAAATCAAAGAACTCTGTGTTTCCAAATTCAAAAGTTAATTCTTGGTTTTTGTTCTTAATCTACCATGAGCATTAGAAACAGCTAACTCTTTTCTTTTTAAAAAATCTTTATTCTCCTTTCTTCACATCAAATTCACTATTTAGACTGTTACATTTCTTGTACTTTGACCTCAATTTTTGTACTGAGCTTTTTTCTTTCGATCCTTAAATGTCGTATGTGTCATTTTGGGGCTCCTTCTATTTTCCATGCTAGTATAAATTTGATTTTATCTCATCTAGTCCCACATCTTCCAATACAATCACAATCTGTATCTCTGACACAGAACTCTTTGGAACTGTGGATGTATAACAAATTTCTTATGCTACTTCCCTGCTATGATATAAAGCAGGCTTTTCTGACTCAATATTATTAAAAGAAAATCCCTGATTTCTAAATTGCTCATGTCAAAACCATATGTGATTATTTGTGTATAGTTCTCATCCCTACTTCATTTCATCAGCAAATCCCATTACCGCTATGTCTTAAAAACAAACAAATCTCAAAGTGGTTCAATTCTCTTCCTCTCTACAATCCACTTATTCTACACCACACTCAACTCTAGCCTCGGAAATTGTAATAGCTTTCTAACTTCTCTCTCCGCTTCTCCTCTTGGCACCAGCAATCTGTCCTCCACCTAATTCCCTACAACTCTCCATAGCAACCCCAGCAAATAACTTCAAGTTCAATCAGACCAATTTGCTTACTTACTTTAAATAATCCAGTGGCCTTCTATTTTAATTGAATTAAAATTTTGTTGGCCATCCTGATATACTAATTACTACATGAATTAACTTTTATCTATCTGACTAAACTCCTCTACAGCTACTCTTGCACTTGTCTGGTAATTCCAAGGAACAAACCTGCTTTCTGTTTCTTGAATCTGCCAAGCTTGTTTTAGCTTCAGGGCTTTTGCTCTAGCTGGCCCCTCCGTCTGGAAGGTGCTCCCAGCCCACTGAGCTCCTGAACTTTCATCTCCTCTGCTGGGGAGGTCTCTCTGAAGCCCAAACTAAAGTAACTAATCGGTCACTTCTCTCTGTTATTAGTTTTTAATTTTCTGTTTAGCAGGTATTCATGGCTAATTATTTGGTATATTTACTGAGTTTTCCTCTTTCTACTAAAATGTAAACTTGTTAAGTACAGACACTTTGCCTGTATTGTTCACTGTTAACTATTAAGTGTCTGAAAAAGTGTCTGACACTTCAATTGGGCTTAAACATATATGCTGAATGAATGAGCTGCAAGAGTTTATGTGAAGAATTAATTATTTATCTAAAAATATTCTGTAAATTTATTATTCTCACTCTTTTAATTTAGATAGTTCATCAGAAAACGTTTGTCTCTATTTCCAGATAGTAAATATTTTAGTCTCTGTGGGTCATATAGTTTTTGTTGTAATTGTTCAATTTCAGCATCGTATTGCAAAAGTTGCAATGGACAATATGTGAGTGAATAGACAGGGATGTGTTCCAGTAAAATCTTATTTACAAATGTAGCTGACAGGCCAGATTTAGCCCATGAGGTCTAGTTTGCTGATAACTGATCTGATTTATAAATCATATACAAAATTATGTCAGGTGGACTGATGATTTAAGGGAGTCTGAGAAAATTCTACTTTTTAATGTTTTCCCAATAATATTTATTTTCATTTTTTAAATTTTATTATCCTTTATAACTACTGCTCCAGTTTTAGATATTCACGTCTATGTTTCAGTGCATTTGACTTTTAAAGTTGGGAAAGATTACACCTTCTTCTCTGAACATTTGGGTGTATAGTAGTGAATGCTGATTAATATTTATCGGGGTTTCATTATTTCCAATCAATTTTACTCTTTCTCTTTACAGCTTTTTCTTCCACTCTCCTGAAAAACAATACAAAAACGTTTTCAACCTTCTCATATATCTCATGTCCCTTATTCCCACTCTCTTGTAAGAAGAGTTTTGTTTTCATCATAGACAAAAATAGAAGTCATCAAATGACCATTTTCTAGTCTCCTTGACACCAATTTTGAATCATTTTTCATCTGTGATTATCCTTCTATACTGATACAATTAGACAAAAGTGTTCCTTCAAAGTCGAGTGCATTACCTTTATTTCACTTCTTTTCCTTCTCACGTATTAAAACCTTGTACTGTTGGTTATTCTCTAACTCTCATCCATGTTCAATATTTTCCCCTCCAATGTATCTTTTCATTGACACACATTCTGATTTATCACATCAATCAGTCAGTAAATAAATAAATAAAATTAGTAAATAATAAATTAGTTACACATTGAAATTAATACTATTAGTCATACATTAACAAAAACAAGTGAAACACAAATCACTCATCCATATGCAGTCTTCCAGCTCTACTTTTCCCTTCCTCTTGCCCTTTATTTAGTATTAACTTTCTCAGAAGCTTTCCAAAGTCCTAATAAAAGTTTATATTCTGTAATTAACTTCTGAACATATTGCAATTTATAGATCTCTGTTAAAGTCATCAATGACACCCATGTTGATATATTTAATTAGTGTATTTTAGCTTAAAAACTGTATTTTCCTCAACTTACCTGACTCTTTCTATGCTTAGAACATTTTCACAGGCCCCATTTATTCCAAATGGAAAATTTCAGTCCACTCTAAGTAAAAGCAAAATTATCAGAAGTAACAATTTGTGCCTTTCTCAAGGAAACTGAAGAGATGCTTTTGTTTTGCTCAAATCAACAACTCTTCTATTTTGCTGAAAACTTGAATGTCAGGATACTAAAAACCTGGCAGTTTATTTTCCCGGAATCACTACCACTTGTCCCTAGCATGGCTCCATCAGCAAAATCTCTATAAATCCTCTATCCAGTTTAATCTCTTTGAAACGGTTTCTTCAGAGGCTGCTATTCCTGCTGTGCATCAATTTATAAAGGAAAACTTTATTCTTTCACATCTCCTTGTTTATTTAAACACAGGATTAATTAATTTTTTTTCACTTTACTTTTTTTTGGGTTCTTTGAATTATTGGACAATACAAGACACTCTTTCCTTAAAGCATTTCCTTATAAAAGAAATTATATCACACTTTTCTTGTTTCCACCTTTTGGCTACTGTTTTGGTTTCTATTTTTTGGTTTTATGGTTTTATCTTTTTTATATGATTCTTAAATTTTGAATTCTTCTAGAATTGCCTTTAACATGGCTATATTGTCATTTTAATCATTCTTTCTAAGATGCCTTACTCATTTTCATAATTTTCAGTATAAAATAAATCTCAGTGGTTCTGGTATAATATAAATCTCAATGACTAACAAAAAATGTATATCCGGAGCAGTCCTTCACATTGACCCTCAAAATCGTGTGTCGTGTGTGTGTGTGTGTGTGTGTGCGCGCGCGCGTGTGCTTTGAGACGGAGTCTCGCTTTGTCACCAGGCTGGAGTGCAGTGGTGCAATCTCGGTTCACTGCAACCTCGGCCTCCAGGGTTCAAGTGATTCTCCTGCCTCAGCCTCCCAAATAGCAGGGACTACAGGCACACACCACAATGCCCAGCTAACTTTTGTATTTTTAGTAGAGACGGGGTTTCACCATGTTGGCCAGGATGGTCTCGATCTCTTGACCTCAAGTAATCAGCCTCCCAAAGTGGTGGGATTACAGGCATAAGCCACTGTGCCTGGCCTAGTGTGTGTTTTCTTAAACGCACTTTTTTTCTTTTGCCAAACAAATCACAAAATCTTGACATGTTCAGAATCGAAGTCATAGTTCCCCACAAATTTTTTCTGCAGTTACCCTATCTTAGTAAATAAATTGCACCCAGAGATCTTGGTAGCAAGAAATATGACATCTCCCTCTCTCTCTATCCAGTGTGTCCTTTTCCTCTGACCATTCACTACATTGCATATAAATTGACATGATATGCATGGCCAAATTAGTATTATCTGTCTAATTATTTTGGTACTAAAACAAAATATGCTTAAGGAAGGTACATTCACTAGACTTTACCTCCACTGCCACTAGTCTAGGCAGAGCCACCACATCTACCCTAATGGGGAGAAAGATGCTTTTCTCTGTTCTTGAAGCCTCTGTATTCGTTTCACACCAATCTTCATAGAGTAGACTGACCATCTTTTAAAATGCCAACTGAATCCTCTCTTAAAAATACTAACACATCCTCTCGTAAAATCCCCACAACGTTTCAGCATCTGCCTTATTTATGCTGAATTTCCCACACTGAATGCAGTATTTGGCACATAGCAGTAACTCAACAAGTTGTTAAACTCATCATTAAAGTCAATGAGTAACTGACTGAGTAGATTTATAGTTCTTGACAGTTGAGAGAAAATGTAAATATCTGTATGCTAATGAGGAGATACAGTCAGTGAACCAAGGGGCAAAGTTACCAGTGATCAGAATGTGTACCCTTTACAAGGAACACTTATATGTTCATTTAGGGAAAAATTCTGTAAAAGTAGAAAACTATACCTATGATTTAAAAAAAAAAACATTTTGCAAAAGATGTCGTCTGTCACCTGTGAGACTTTGATATTAAATGAAAATATTGAAGGATTATAAGACTTAAAGACTTATTTATAGACTTCGTTATAATATATAAAATTATTTCACATATTAAATATTTTGATATATTTAGTATCAAATATAAATACAAAATATAAAAGACTTTATAAGAAAAAAATTCTAATGGTTTTACAATCCATGCAATTTCCAGATTTATGCATAAGATGATAGTGCATTATAAGCTCATGCCATTAGGTTCATATTTAAATTTTCACAAACCCTTAAGTGGAAATAAAGGAAGAGTTTTTGATTACAAAGCTGACTCAAGTGCATTGTGGCTACATGCTCAAGCCATTTGTTTTCCGTTGAATTGAGCCTACTTTTCTTTGGCCAAGAAAGGTACCGTCAGACTCATGATTAGTGAGTAGCAGAAGAGTAGTGCCCTGAATTTAATGCTGATCAAAACATATTTTCTTTTTTTTCAAAACTCTACCTTTCTTCAGCAGCTCCTATTGAAAAGCAAAACTGTTTCTAAGCAGAGAAGGGGCTCAAAAGTCTTTCAATTCAGATCAGATTGTATAAAACCTTATCCTGCCACAGGGGAGCGCTTTGCTTTTTTTCTGTGAATGACATTGTCTCACTTTTCCTCTGCATTACCCATTAATGAATTCCCTGTACTATAAGTGAGATTATGCATTATTTGAATACCAAGTTGTTCTCTTGCATAAAACCAGGGTATGAGGAGGAGAGAAAATCGTTTTTACTGTAAATGCACTGAGTCACTTAAGTGGCTGTCAGGTGTCCCTCAGTTCAACAAAATCTTTTCTCAGTGTCCCCTGGGAAGTTCAGAACATTTCTTTGGAAATGAAAATGTTTTTCTTCCCACTCTTACTGCATTTCTTTGAAGCCCACATACAAGCCATTATTCAAAGAATGAGTAATCCTGAAAAGTCCCCTGGGAGATCATCCTGATGCATACTGAATATAATGTAAGACAGAACACAGAATGAAGTACCTTTTTTTTCTTTCTTTTTCTTTTTTTGTTAAATAGCTAAAACAAAAAAAAAGTTAAAACAAAAAAGTTTTTGCCTCAAATTGTGTGCGTGTTTATTTCAGCAGCAGACTGCCGTTTAAAAAAAAGACATTTGAGGCTGCCAGATTAATCTTTAACTATATTTTATAAACATCATAACCCATATCACATTTCAACCTCAGATTTTTACCATCCTGGGCCATTAAGATGTTTTATGAGGTTTCATAAAGTATATATAAAATACCTGAAAATGACTGGATGGAGAGTGACTGACACTGTTTGGAGGAAAGAAAAGGATGCTATCAAAACAAATCTAAAACATGCTACACAATACATTTAAAAAAAAAAGATTCTTGACAATGCAAACTTCAAATGAATTAGAATAAAAGAGGAAATTTACCATTGTTTAATCACTAACTTGACGAACATAAATCTTCCTGAATTTAACAGTATGCTTTTTATAGTAAAATATGATAAAAGTCCTAGAATATTTTTAAATGATAAAGGTTATACTCCATGGTAGTAATAACAACCAATATTAAATTTATTCTTTTATTTAAAATAACTGAAAACATCAAAAACTTTTTTCACAAACAATTCTTTCAAGTTTTTGCTCATGGCCATATACTGCATTCTCAGGTATTTTCTATCCCCCTTTCTTGCTTTTAATTTTAACCATAAAAATGATCTTAATGTGACATACTACTTTTACTTATTTTTTATTGTTAAATCATAATATCTTCAGGCTTTCAAAAAATGGACAGGTTCTGAACTCAGAGAAAGATTACTGTGAGAGTTATAATAATGAGGAGTATACAGATGTTTCAGGATTTAATGTAGATTCCAAGGCAGATTAAGTTTTGAAAACATAATGAATTAATTTAGAATGAGTTTCTTTAATCTTTTTTATGTCAATTGTGTAATATACTTGTTAGACTTTTGTAGCTCTATCACAATACTTATGATTTTGGGAGGCAGCCTTGGCTAATGGAAATGATAATAACCTGAGTGCCAACACCAGAATTCTAAACACACGTAGAATATGAACTGCTTTTGTTTTTGGGGGCATATCATTTTATTGCCCCATCTCTTGAAACAGAGATTTGGATTTGTTGATCCTTAACGTATTACTGACTTTTCTTGATTCTTGACTTTTTATACTCATTTGTTCATCTACTTTCACTTTCAACAAATATTTAGTAAGAATCTCCTATTTGTTGATGACCTAAAAATAGTGAATAAGCCAGAAATAAATCTAACCTATAGCCAAGGGACACAGTATTAAAAATGTAAACAAATATATAAAAGAGTATTGATGAAAATAAATCAGAATAAGGGCATAATGTGTGTAGAGGTTAGTTTAGTGTGGATAATGTCAGAAGGCATATGAAGAGATAACATTTGATATGAGCCTGGAATGATGAGGTTTTGTGAAGATTTTAGGGAAAATAATATTTCAGGTTGAAGAAACAACACATTCTAAAGGCCTGAAATAGGAATAAGCTCAGAGTATTCGAAGAAAAGAAAGAGTCAGTATGGTTGATGCAGAATAATATAGTAGTGGTAATTATGAAAGGTAGGCAGGGTCAGGCCATCGTGGGCTTTCTACTCTAGAAATGGAAGTTACAGGTTTATTTTAAAAGTGAACCTAAGCCATTGGGCATGTTTTAATAGGTGGAGGGTCACTTTTGATAGCTAAGTAGAATGGATTATAGGGATACAAGAAGAGAAACAGAGAGACTAGTTAGGAGGTTATTGCAACATAGTATCGGCAAGGGAGGTAACAGTGAAGAAGCTGAGAGGTGACCGATTTAGAATATATTCTATAAGGCCAGTGCAGTGGCTCAATATCTGTAATCCCAGCACTTTGGGAGGCCAAGGCAGGCAGATCACTTGAGGTCAGGAGTTTGAGACCAACCTGGCGAACATGGTGATACCCCATCTCTCCTAAAAATACAAAAATTAGCCAGGCATTCGCCTGCAGTCTCAGCTACTAGGGAGACTGAGGCAGGAGAATTACTTGAGTCCAGAAGGCAGAGGATGCAGTGAGTCAAGATCACACCACTGCACTCCAGCCTGGGTGACAGATAGAAATTTCATCTCTAGAGAAAAAGAAAAAGAAGAATATATTTTATAGGTAGAGTTTATGGAATTATCTCCTGGATTCCTTGTGAAGGGTAGTGGAAAGAGAAGATTCCAGAACAGCTATGAGTATGTATTTCTGGATAACAGCTTTAGTTTTGGGATTAGGAAAAAATTCTGGGTAGGGAGATTTTGAGGGTATTGGGCAGTCATCAATTTTTGTCATGAGAAGGTGTTTTATTACCAGCTAGCAAAGTACAGGTGATGTATTAGAATAAATCTGAATGACAATTCCTATTGTACTTTCATCATTATGAGACAGGAAAATATGTCATTTCCCTGCTATAGTCACTTTAGTTAGTCTTCATTTCCTGCATTTCCTTGCCTTCACTTTCATTTCTTTCATTTTGTTTAGCTTTTCCTTTGTGGTATGTGTTACAAATACAGGATATTGATGATTTTTAAAGTCTGAAATATTGCACCTGCCCTGACATTTCTTCTGATCCCATGGCTCTAATCCTGTGAGCTGGTTGGGAGGTCCAAAGCCAGACGCATCTCTGGACAACCAATTTAGTCTGATGTTGCAAGAAAAAATAAATCATTGAGCATGTAAATGCCTCTTTCTGGGAGATATTTGTAAAGTATATGAGTTTTACACTGAATTCTTTTCCATGATCCAATAGCAACAGCCATAACCAAGAAGATATGTGCAAGTGCTGATGAGTACACATTCTGAAGGTTACTTTGATATATGTGTTTGCCAAGAATCTTAGTTGATGTATTCTCTAGCCCAGGTCTAATTTTTCTTCTTTTCAAATAAACAATGATCTAAATTCTCAGGAAATCATAAGACCCAGTGACTTCACACAGAGATATTTTGCATATCCTGATTTTACTCATGATTTACAATTTACAATGTTAGGCTGTTTCATATGCATTGTGAAATTTGTTGCTTGCTGTTACTGGTTAGGAGGAGAGGAGAGATGAGAAGCTTTAAAGGAGAGAGGATCATAAGTTCCCTTCATGCCTGTTATGGAGACAAAAATTGTTAGCGATGGTGAGATCTAATTCCAACTTGATAACATCATTTGAAGTAGCATGTCAACAGAAGATTTCAATTATTAATTAATAATAGTCAACACTTATGTAGGATTTAATATTTTTTGAGGATTCTTATGTGGTTTCCATAAATGTTAACTCATTTAATCCGTATAATAACTGTAGGAGATAGACATTATTCTTCCAATTTTAGAGAAGAAATGGAAGCACAGACAAGGTCAAATAATCTATGCAAGTTACATGGCTATTAAGTTTTAGAATTGTGAATAAAAACCAGCACTGTTAACCATGATGACACCTAGAAACATTAAACAGCAAGCTAGCACAAGTTTGAAGACACCTTTCTTAAAAACAACCTCATAAACATGACATATTTCAGTTGCAGTGAAGATATAAAATATGATTCTGTACTATGTGCCCATAGACATTAGTAGGACTTTGTTTTTAACAATTGATACTTTTCTTTTTATTTATTCAGTTTACAAATGTTTACTGAAATGTTTGTTGTAGGATTTTGTGATTCAACAGTGAACAGAAAGGCATCAAATCCCACCTTCACTGAGTTTACTTTCTAAAGGCAGAAATTTTTAAGACAATATTTGCTTTTTTTTTTTTTTTTTTAATCTTTTGCCTAACAGACAAGGAATAAACATCATTGACCTAGCAGTGAGTGTGAAGAGGATCCTAGCCCAAGAGTGATATGACCATACATGTCTCAGAACGTTTAGGCATAATTTATTTTTTTTTGGCTATACTGTCAGAGACTTTTGAGCCACAGCAACTCCGTCTTGAATAGCGGCTGGGGAAAATAAAGCTGAGACCTACTGGAGTCCATTCAGAGCGGGTTAAGGCATTATAAGTCACAGGATGAGATAAGAGTTTGGCACAACATACAAGTCGTAAAGACCTGGCTGATAAAGTAGGTTGCAGTAAAGAAAACAAACCAAAACCAAGATAGCAACAAAAGTGACCTCTGTTTGCCCTCAATGCTCATTATAAGTTAATTATAATGCATTAGCATGTTAAGGGACTCTCCCACCGGTGCTATGACAGTTTACAAATGCCATGGCAATGACTGGAAGTTACCCTATACGGCCTAAAGAGGAGAGGAACCCTCAGTTCTGGGAATTGCCCACCCATTTCCTCATGAATAATTTCCTACCATTCCTTACGAATAATCTACCCCTTGTTTAACATATAATCAAGAAATAACCATAAAAATAGGCAACCAACAGCCCCTGGGCTGCTCTGCTGATGGAGTAGCTATTCTTTATTTCTTTACTTTCTTAATAAAATTGCTTTCAATTTACTTTATGGATTCTTCTCGAATTCTTTTTTGCATGAAATCCAAGAAGCATCTCTTGGAGTCTGGATCCAGACCTCTTTCCGGTAACAATACCACACTTTTACAAGCTGGTGATAATTGATTTTTAGTGCCTACAAAAGTAAACTAAAGTTTTAACCCACTGGAAATCTAAGAGAACTGCATGAAGGAGGCCATTTACTAATTAAATCCCTGTATCGTTTCATGGGAAAGGATTTTTGTTTTTGTTTCTCTTTCACTAGCACTTCACAGCATCTACAGAACATTAAGTCAGCTAAGAATTCTATAGCACTTGCTTGGTTATGCTTCAGAGGAAAAATCATTAATGACAATAATCTTTGAAGGCTTACTTGGAATGAAGAAAGCTACATTTTGGCACTTCTCTGAATTTCTCCCATTTTGAATTAAACAGGACAAATGGGCTGCTGAATGTTGTTATTGCATCTTCAGTCAGCAAGAAAATGGTCTTCTGTGCTGCTCACTTACGTATAATATTGGGATATGAAATAATCAGACAACCTTTGTGTCTGGAATATCTTCCTTCAGGTTTTACACAATCAGCGATTTATTGTGCCCATTAGACAGTGGTTTCACCTAATGTTTTGCTGTTGTTTTGAAGTGATAACATTTTAAGTGCTGGTTGTCTTGTTTGGATGGGGGCGCTTATTTATAAATGCTTTCCAAAGACCAGATAGAGGAGTTTGTGTGTTTTAGACAAATCAATAAAAACACACACACATAAATAAATGAAACACATCTGTGAAACACTTTTACTATGACCTAGTTAAGGGCTTTTGTTTTATCACTGTTAAAGTGTTCTCAAAACATTTACGATCATTCGAATTTGATATCTGAAGTTTGCAGGGGTTTATGCTGTCGGTTGAGAAGGATAGTGTGTGTTGTTAGCAGTACAAACTCAGACATCTCAGAAAGCCATTTTTAGACTTCTTTTCTTCTTTATTTTTAGTAGTAACCTTGAAGCTCAGTACGAGAGCTTCTCTGTGTGATTTCACAATGTGCCAATGCTGTGGTGTGAAATTGCAGTATGCAACTCTGCCCCCAGGAATTTAGCAGCCTGAAGTTGAACTTTGATAAAAATGAATGGATTATTTCTCCCCAATGGGAGAAGTTGAATGACCTGGTGTGCAAGGCATTAAATGGTGAATCAGAAGTCATAGCCTTGTCACTTACTTGCTGTGTGACCTTGGGCAAATCAATTAACTTCTCTGTGCCTCGGGTTCTCGATCTGTATAATGAGGACTGTGTTCCTACCTTAAAAGAAAGGGAAAAAGATTAATGAGCAATGTCTGCAAAACACATCAAGCTCCACGGAAGAGAGGTGCTCTATAATTACAAGCCATTATTACTGAATGTAAAAGACAGTAAGAGGGAACCATTATTTTATCTTCTCCAGTAGGAGTTATTTCAATGAATGCAGTATTTGGTAGAATCTTAAAGCCAAGTGGCTTATTTAAAATGTTTTAATTTTTCAAGAATTTCTCTTAATTATATAAAATATCAGATTTTCAATATAATAGATCTGAGGAGTAAGCCAATTCGGTACTTTGGCAGAATGCAAATTACTAAATATTGAGCGTCAGATGGCCTCAAATTTATTCTACTGCCTATATAGCACTGAGCCTAATTCATCTTGGGGAGATAGTTATCTATTATATTCTTAGAGCCTTACAAGAGTACTTCTAACACCTCTTCTACTAACCTGCTCTATTTTTAGCAAAACAGGCGTTCACATTAAGTAAATAGTTGGTGCTGAATTTAATGGCAATATTTTTATTCTCAATGGAAAAGAGAATGGTGATTTTACATATCATATTAAACTTCTGTATGTTTAAGGATAATTACTAAGTGATATTTTTCTCTCAATGCTAAATAGCCCTATCATTTTGTGTTAGTCTTCAGAGGTCCACCTTTAGCGATATTGCTCTCTCTTTTCTCTCTGAATCTCATTCAGTATTTTGCAGTATGTTTAGCATTGCAAGGTCCAAGCTGTGAAGAAATATCGCTTTTTAAATTTTTTTTTTTTTTTTTTTTTTTTTTTTTTTTTTTGACAGAGTTTCACTCTTGTTGCCCAGGCTATAGGGCAATGGTGGGATCTCTGCTCACTGCAGCCTTCACCACCTGGGTTCAAACAATTCTGCCTCAACCTTCTGAGTAGCTGGGATTACAGGTGCATGCCACCACACCCGGCTAATTTTTGTATTTTTAGTAGAGACATGGTTTTGTCATGTCAAGCAGGCTGGTCTCAAACTCCTGATCTCAGGTGATCCACCTGCCTTTGCCTCCCAAAGTGTTGGGATTGTAGGTGTGAGCCACCACACCTGCCCCCCCCCCTTTTTTTTTTTTTTTTAGAAATGGAGTCTCACTCTATTATCCTGGCTAGAGTGCAGTGGTGCAATCATAGCTCACTGCAGCCTCGACCTGGACTCGAGTGATCTTTCCTTCTCACCCTCTTGAGTAGCTGTGTGTCACTCACCCAGCTAACTATTTAAATTTTTTTGTAGAGACAGGGTCTCCGTATGTTGCCCAGGCTGATCTCGAACTCCTGGTCTCAGGCAATCCTCCAGCTTTGGCCTCTCAACATGATAAGATTACAGGAATGAGCCACTGCACTTGACCCCAATTCAGCTTCTATTAGTTGTACCACCTAATTGCTTGAATTCTTTGGAAGTCACTGAAACTTCCAATTGCTTAGTTAATTTATTGGCAACCTAAAATGGTAGGACTAAATCATAAGGGTTGATTCTGACACTCACACCTTACATTGCTATATAATTTTGTTTTTTTATTTTTCATTAGTTGATTGAATGTCAACCTGGTGTTCCAAATCTTTCAAATGATTTTATATATTCGATTTTCTCCACAGTCTTGTTTAAATGTAATTACCTCTTTTCATTGATAAAGGAAATGAATTCAAACAGGAAGCACCATGTTGCTTGCACTTAAGGGTCCAGCCGTTGGAGTCAGACGTGGGATTGAATTCAATTAATTCATTTCCCTAGATCTCAATTGTCTCTGTGTTTCTAATAATACTTATTTCAATGATTTAATGAAGATTAAACTAGATAATATGTTGTAGGTGCTTAACATAATATCTGGTATGTTAAACATTTGGTAATTGGTAACTTTTGGTGATGATTGTGATTGAGGTCATAGTTACTTTGCTGATTTATTTTCCTAGGTAGTATGTGTAGTATGTAGAGCCATAGTTTTGATGGAAGTTTGTCCCAAGCCCAAATTTCAGCCACTTCAAAGCCTTTAGCTAAGTTTTAAGGTATCAACAAAGAAGTTACTGTTCAACAGAAGAGGCAATTTCTCATTTTCTTTTTGTCTTCCTTTGAGGTAGCTAACATTACTGGGTAAAGTTCTTGTTGAGAAATTTGCTTTATTTGTCACATATACATGCATAGATACATATGCATATTTATAACAAACTACTTCCAATGCCTTGACTTACAATTTTTTGACTTTATGGTGGTTTGGAAGCAATACACACTTAACAGGGACTGTATTTCAAATTATGAATCTTGATCCTTTTTCAGGCTAGTGATATGTAGTAAGATACTCTCTCATGATGCTAGGCAGCAGCAGTGAGCCGCAGCTTCCAGTCAGCCCCATGGTCACAAGCATAAACAACTTGGGGACTATACAGAGGACTGTGTTGCTAGCATTTTTGGGGGTGCAGGGGATAATAATAAAAAGAAGAAACAAGCTATACAGTCAAAACTGGATGCCTTCCTAAAGAACAATATGCCTGCTCAGTCATCAACAAGTGATCCTTAGTGCCTTCTACCAGCTATTCTTGAGCCTCATCTGAGGAGAGAGAAATTGATGACCCTGTGGCTGTAGTATCCCCATCATCCAGCAATTAATTTTAGTTAAACAAGTGCCTTCTACCAGCTATTCTCGAGCCTCATCTGAAGAGAGAGAAATTGATGACCCTGTGGCTGTAGTATCCCCATCATCCAGCAATTAATTTTAGTTAACACTACAAAGATTCCTCGGGCTCAGTGTGCCCTCAGCTGTGTACAATAATGGTGAGTACCCATACAACCATTCTGTTTTTCACTTACAGTACAGTATTGAATAAATGACATGAGATGTTCAATACTTTATTATAAAAGAGGCTTTTAGATGACTTTGCCCAATTATAGACTAATGTATGTGTTCTGAGCATATTTAAGGTGGGCTAGGCTAAGTTACAATATTCAGTAGATTAGGTGTATTAAGTGCATTTTCAACTTATAATGTTTTAAATTTATGATGGTTTATTGGGATGTAACTCCATTATAAGTCAAGAATCATCTGTATTTAAAACATATTTACACATACATCTCAAAATATATTTGTAAAAACTTAATTACTTAACAATTAGCTGGCTGATAAAGAGTGTAAAAATCCTGGCAATAAGTAAGCCAAATAACCAACTAATTCATTTCTTTGTTCATCCACAGGGGAGTACTTCAATGATGTGTTATGACTAACATTGTACTGGGAGTATGAAGGCTATAAAGCTGGCTCAATCTTTCCAGACCGTGAAACATTTTATAGCACAGATTCTGCCTTTTTTCTCTGAATATCTAATAACTTAATAAGCAGTGACTCTTAAGAAGTTCCTCATGAATTTTGGACAAAACTACGTTTTCATGAGGAATCAATAGCCAAGTAGGAGGTTAAGACATATATCAATCTGATTCTGATACAAAGTAAAAATATGGTCACCATAAAAGTATGGAGAAAAGGCTTTCAGAATTCAGCAGTGGGTGAGATATCTCCTAAGTAATAAGACAACATTTTCTGAAGAAAGAAGTAATATAAGTGGAGCATTAAAGCATAAGTAAAAACAGAAATAGAGAAAGAGGAAGAGGAAGAAAGGCTAGTGAAAGCAAAGGGAATATGCAGGAAAGCAAGATTTGTATTTATTTTTTTCCTCTGTGTGGGGCACTGTCCTGTTTGCATATGTGTACATTCTTCCATTTCTATAAGGTAAGTAACATTTTAGAAAGGAGGAAAATGAAATTAAAAGAAGGTAAGACATTTGGTTAGTAATGAGAAAACTGGATGTGTCAGGGTAAGTGTAACTGTCCAGCCTCATCCTTTAGGTCCTGAGGGTCTAGGGATTGGGTGGGAAGTCAATAAGAATCAGAGAACAGTTGAATTTGTCTGGAGAAAAGGGTTCTGGATCTCTTTGATCTTAGTTTCATTCATAAACAGCTGGGCTAGAACTGACTTTGCCTTCAGATAATATAGACCCAGATGACCTTGGTTTGCATGCTTTGAATCACTGTGTGACCTTGGGTCTCACTCTACTTCTTGTTTCATTTTTCTATCGGCACAAATTTGATAATCATATTTTAGTTGTAAAGTCAGGGAGATCTTGGTTTATTTCCTGATGACAATTAGAGATATGTGCCCCTAGGCAATTTTTTAAACTTTCTGAACTTCATTTTCTGTATCTATATAGTTTTGATAATGTTATTTATCATTTATTATTTTATGAAGATTAGAAATAATACATGGTAAAATTTAATGAGCATTCTGTCAAGCAGGGATAATAAAATTTTCTCCTTAGGGTCATTTTGGGGATAAAATAGATAAGGCAAATGATGACAGTATTTTGTAACATAGGTATTTAGATACTGAGATAAAAGTAACACTATTACAAAAAGTTTTATATATACACATATATATGTATATAATTTTATACCCACATGCACCCACTCACTTCTCCTACATACCCACATGTTTATATAAAATCACCACACATTGCCTAATGCAGAGCAACTACTTGATAAATATTAACTCAAGGGCCATGCAGCTCTATATTAATGCTAGAAATAAGAATATCTTATCAGTTTGGACATCCTGTTTTAAATTACATTTATATATATAAATGTATGATTTCTGTATGGAGTTAATTGAACGAAAATGAATTTCAACACAGAGATATTCTAATATAGATGAGACACATATATACAATTGTCATATCATATTATTGATTCAGTTGAATTTTTTACTTAATTTAACAGTATTTATTTCTCATGACATTAAATTGTTATATACAACATAATAGTCTAATTAAGTAATCATTTATTCTTAAGCATTTGAATTATTTGAAATTTTTAAAATTGCAAATAATGGAATCAAGAGGAAATATTGGGCCTTTCTTTCTGACTGTATACCTTTTTCCCTTCTTTGAAAATTTTTGTTTATGTTTATGGATTTAGGGATATAAATGTGGTTGTGCTACATGGATATACTGCATAGTGGTAAAGCCTGGTGGGCATTTCATATTTACATCACCTGAATCATGTACATTGGAGACAATAGGTAATATTTCATCCCCCACTGTCCTCCAACTCTTCCTCCTTTTGAAGTCTTTAATGTCTATTATTCCACTCTCTATGTCCATGCGTACTCACTGTTTAGTTCCCACTTATAAGTGACAACGTGCCGTTTTTTTTTTTTTTTTTTTTTTTTTTTTGAGACAGAGTCTCGCTCTGCCGCCCAGGCTGGAGTGCAGTGGCGCAATCTCAGCTCACTGCAAGCTCCACTTCCCAGGTTCATGCCATTCTCCTGCCTCAGTCTCCCGAATAGCTGGGACTACAGGCGCCTGCCACCACGCCCGGCTAATTTTTTGTGATTTTAGTAGAGACGGGGTTTCACTGTGTTAGCCAGGGTGGTCTCGATCTCCTAACCTTGTGATCTGCCCGCCTCGGCCTCCCAGAACATGCAGTTTTTTACTTTCTGTCTGAGTCATTTCACTAAAAACAATGACCTCCTGTTCCATACATGTTGCTGCAAAGTACATGATTTCATTCTTTTTTTTGTGGCTGAGGAGTAGTCCACGATATATACTACGTTTTTAAATGCAGTCATCTGTAGATTGGCACTTAGGCTGATTCATGACTTCACTCTTGTGAATTGTTCTGCAACAAACATGATGACAGGTGTCTTTTAGATTTAACGGTTTCTTTTCCTTTGGGAAAGACACCTAGTAGTGGGATTACTGGATGGAATGGTAGTTCTATTTTTAGTTTTTTGAGAAATCATCATATCGTTTTCCATAGAGGTTGTACTAATTTAGATTCCCACCAACAGTGTATAGGCATTCCATTTTCTCTGCATTCTCACCAACATGTGTTGTTTTTTAACTTTTTAATAATAGGCATTCTGACGGGTGTGGGATAGTATTCCATTGCAGTCTTAGTCTGCATTGTTTTGATGAGTAGTGCTGTTGAACATTTTTTGTGTATTTGTTGGCCACTTCTATGTCTTCTTTGAGAAATGGTCGTTTGTGTTCCTTGCCTACTTTTTAATGGAGTTATTTATGTATTTTTCTTGTTGATTTGTTTGAGTTCCTTCTGTATTCTGGATATTAGCCCTTTGTTGGATGCCTTGTTTGCAAATATTTCCTCTCATTCTGTAGGGTGTCTGTTTACTCTGTTGATTATTTCTTTTGCTGTGCAGAAGCTTTTTAGTTTAGTGCTAGTTGTCTGTTTTTGGTTTTGTTGCTTTTCTTTTTGAGAACGTAGCCATAAATTATTTGCCTTCTAGGATTTTTATAGTTACAGGTTTTGTCTTTAATACATCTTGAATTAATTTTTTTATGCTAGGGATAGGTGTCCAGTTTAATTCTTGTTCTTATGGCTCCCCAATGTGCATAGTCATTGATTGGATATGGTGTCCTTACCCTAGAGTTCATGTTGTCAAACTTTATCAAACATCAGTTAGTTGTAGAAATGTGTCCTTAATTCTGGGTTCTCTATTTTATTCTATGGATCTGAGTGTCTGTTTTTACCAGTGCCATGCTGTTTTGGTTGCTATTGCCTTATAGTATAATTTGAGGTCAGGTAATGTGATACCTCCAGTTTTATTCTTTATGCTTAGAATTGATTGCTTTGACCGTTCATACTATCTTTTGTTTTTTTGGTTCCATATACATTTTAGGGTTGCTTTTTCTAATTTTGATTATATACTTCGTAGAAAAAGATGAATCTCATTTCCAAAAGTTAAATTCCTAGGCTAGGGGATATGTACATTTTCAAATATTTTTATACATGATATCAAACTGCCTTTCAGGAATATTGTCCTGTCTCTTTAATTAACACTCTCGACCTGATTTGTACCATTTGGAAAAGACTGTCATTTGTCTTCCTTTTGTTTTTTTCCTTTCTGGCAGCTACTCTGGACTCTCATGTAAATTATTCTACTGAATATCAAAGCTCTGAAGATCATTCACATAATTTTCTACGTATTATGCAAGCCTTGTCATTTATTACAGTAGAAAAAAATGGTTTATTTTTATTTACTTGTAACTTAGTCTTTATTTTCATGAAATTATAAATTTAAAGGAATGAGGAAAGTTTTCCTGAAATTGAGAGATTTAAATTCATCTTTTAAAATCCCAAAGTGATTTAATATGCCAAATTTAACAAACTATGCAGACTTATTTATATCCACTTTTATCAAGCTTAAATTTAAAATATTTCTGTCACTAAGTGACTCTCAAGTTAGTGCCAAAAGACTAAACTTGCCATATGAAAACTGTTTTGGAAGTTGGAAAACCTGAAGCCTTGAAATCTATTTGAGCAATAAGTTTAGTCTTTTGGTATACAATTATTTTGTATGCTTATGTCACTATTCTGAAACTACTTTCATGTATTGCTCTCCAAAATTAACTTTCCATTAGGAGCTAAAAAAAAAAAAAAGAAGAAGAAGTGTTTATCTACCAATTCATTGAAAATAAAAAGATAAAAAGTGGCAGAGCCAATATGTATTAATACTTTTCCAAAAATAGATATCTGTTTATCATTTTACGAACTAATTACTTATGACTCGTGTGCACCAAAATAATCAAAGATACCACTAAGCTATGTAATGATAATTTCATATTTGTTGGGCAAGATTAGCTTTTGTGTAATTTAGTATGTTCTGGAAAGTAGAACTGGAAATTAAATTGAGATAAGCCCTCTAGCATATTCTTTGGAATTTCTAGTTTGTAATATTGATGTTGAGTTAATATTTCTGTGTAAGTCATATACATTCAGTATTAAATAATTTGGGGACTGCCTACATTTTTTAAATGAAATTCACTTTTAAAAAATTTCTTTCTTATAACTCTATTTGATTTCATCTTTAACTTCTCCTTTAAGAGGTAAGTATTGCATGACAAAACTCATCATTCCTGAAGACGGGTTCCTAATTCTTCTAAACAAGTGGACTATCTCTTTAAAACAGAATAACCTGATGGGATGTAAGACCATGAAAAGTTAGGACATTGGGCAGGTTCATAGGGGAGCGGGCTTATTCAGTGCAAACTGAGTCAAACTACTGAACAATGGTGTGAAACTGTGCAAGGTTTATTATCATTATTATGTTTTACAGCAGGATAAGGCTATCTGTGGCTCAAAAAAATTAAAGACACTTACAGGAGAAGAGGTAGATAGAACCCAGCGAGAGACAGAAGGTTGGCGCAAAATGAAAAAAGCACAATTCAGTTGTTTTTAATGCAAAGTTGATATCAATGAGAATGTTTCAATATAAAGGCATCTATGTTATCTGCCACACAAACTCATTTAAGTAAAAGTCAGCTAACCACGCTGACTGGCAGTTTTATTTTTAAAGAAAATTCCTTATAAATAAGGAATTCTGTGTGGAGATAAAACTGCAAGGAAAGGAAATATCATATGCAAAAAAACTAAACACAAAAGTAGAAACTGAGAAATCAGGAATAGCTTGAACATAAAAACAGGTGATGAGGGTAAATGTCAATCCTTCTAGAATTTCCATATTTATTTGGAAGGATAGCAAATTTCCTTTCAATGCACTGGGTGGAGCTGATGTAATTGTATTTAAATCTTAAAAGACAAGGTTACACCAATCATACTGAAGAACTTTGGGCTTATATTTGAATTTTTTCATAAAATGATAACTTTTACCAAATCCAGTTCTGCAGAATATCATTATACCCATTTCTAGCATGTACGATTTTTCTGCTTACAGTGTTAAAATATTAGTTTTTCATAAAATATTAGTATTTGCTAGTTGAATGTCTGGTTGGATAATATGAGAATAAAATTTGGCATCTGTTATACTACTCACTTTCTTATTTTGTCATTTATTAAAATTAAAAATAAGTGCATATTTTACATTCAAGTATTGAATAAATAATTTAACAAATATTAAGGACTTACTAAACATAAAGAACTGGTGATAAAATGTTGAAGAAAATAGGCATCATTTTTGGATTCATAGAGATCCTATCTGCTGAAAGAAACATTATCTGTATAGTAAGAGAATTAACTAGAAAAATTCAACCTCACTGAAAGTCACAAAGAAAATACTTATGTGTTATGAAAGAATCCTATTTACAAAGTCAGAGAAAGCTTCTTCAAGTAAATTTTGCCTGAATTTCAATCTGAATGTTACATGAGAGGTAACTTATGATGGAGAAAAAGAAGCACATTTGCAAAGGAAGGGACTGATAAGCATAAAGTTTTTGGTACAAGAAGGAACAGGTAGAGTTTTCCAGACTATAAGACACTCTGTATTGCTAGAATAGACGCTGAAATAGGGCATGTGGTGTGATGTATGACAATCGCTTCAGGGTAGTGGTAGAGGGTTCCATCCTGTGTCTTTCTGATCTTTTAAAATAATTTTGGCTTTATTTTAGGAGCAACTATGTATCATTAAAAGATACATGTAGGAAAAAGATGTAAGGAAACAAATATGATTATATTTTTATTTTTAAAAAGCAATCACTATTTCTTACAGAATGCAGACTGGAAGTGTGAACCAGTGAAATCATCTAAATGTCTATGACAGAAATCCAAATGAGTAAAAATAGTAACTTGATTATGATGCCTATTTATGCAAATAACCATGGTAAATACCTTCAAGGTAAATAGTTAAACTTCAAAACACAAAAATAGATATTTGGAGGATTGGGTAAAAAAAATGGGACTAGTGTAGAAATACTTCCTCTCTCTTTCATAGGGTAGTCCATAGATGTTAAAATCATTCGATAATACAGGCATCTCTGCAAAAAGGCAGACTGGGAAGGAAAGAACATAAATTTAGTTGGCACAGGTTGAATAACTGTTGGCTTTCAGCTATTTAAGAAGTTATTAGTTGGCCATTGGACCTAATTATTTTATATGGAAGAAAGAGTCTTAGCTACCTGCCATGACTTCTGATGTCAACTACCCAGATTTAAGCCAAGCTTCACAGTTTAAGGGAACAGTCCTCCACAAGACTACTCTTCATCCAGTTGCTAGTTCAGGGGTCCACAGGCCACCCTCACTTTGGACCAGCTGGCTACTAACTTGGGGTAAAGCATATCTCCTCAGGTCCAATAATTTAGTATCAGAGTTCACAGAAATCAGGAAAGTTCTAAATTTATAATTACAGTTTCCTTACAGGAAAACTATTCAAATCAGAATGTGCCAAGGGGAAAGGCACACAGAGCAAGGTCTTGGAAGGTTCCAGATATGAAGTTTCTATTGTCCTCTCCTCATGGGATCAGGATAAATTAACCTCCCAGCACACTGACGTGTGACAATACACAGAATACTGCCAACCAGGGAAACTCTTCCAAGCTTCAAAATCCAGATTTGTTATTGCAGTTTTATTACTTAGGTAACATTGATTGAATCATTTGTCACAGGGCTCAAACTCCAGCTCTCCTCTCCTCTCCAGAGGTCAGACTGATGACTCTTGTCTCAAAGTCTCAATCCTCTAATCACATGGCTGGTTTTTCTGGTATGGCCAGGTCTCGTCCTGAGTTATCTAATTTGCATAAACTAACGGTCTGCCCTGATTTACTTTGTTAGCATTACCCATCAAGTGTCTTCCAAAGGGCTCATAATGAATAATAAAGTCACAACTAAAAGTCAGGAAATTTCAAAGATTTTGAGGATACCATCCAGGAGCCAGGCACAATGGGCAGCCAGATATTTTATTACACACTACCAATATGTCTGTGAAAAATCTACATCTAGGCAGTTGTTACAGCTATGGATATGAATAAACTTATCTTAAGTATTTACATGTTGAGCTTGGGAATGGTATTAAGACCTATACTTGGAGACATCCAAAATTTAATGTTTAGGTTGAGGAAGGTGAGTAAATAAGAAAGTGAGTTAGAGAAATAATGAAAACCCAGGGTGGATATCTCCAAATTGGGAGAGATCAGACATGGAACATTGCTGAGAGGTCTTGTAAGAGAAGGCCTATTTTTTTTTTTAACTGACAGGTGTAATAATTATTTTAGCAATGTTGTTTTTAAAGCTGGATGGGAACTGGATACTCAATGAGCAGATGGCTAAGTGGGATTCAGCAAACACAGGCAGCTACCTACAGGTATGCGACTGTGAAAGGAAAGGACAGGCCTGGAGAAGTGTAAAGAATCTGAGATTTAGATTTAGTTGAGCTTGGTTTGTTTTATCGAGGGCCAACTGAAAAGATTTAAAAGTTAATAGGCAAGAGTTAGTAAAGGAAAAGAGATTAATTTTAAAAGAAAAATTGTGTAGTTCCCATGGATTTGGAAGAAAAAGAAGCAAAGCACAGATGGAAGAAGAGCTTTACATAAGAGGAGAAACAGGAGGGGAATGGAGTAGGATAGGCAAAGATAGAATCACTACATGCCAAGGTTTCATCTGAGCATTGGCACAGAGTAATAAACAAATCAGAATAACTATATCTTAATGGAGCCTATGGTCTAGTGAGGCAACTAACATTAGTCAAAATCACAAGTAATTACCAATGAGAACAGTGTTATTGAGGAGATAATGGTATCTGGATGTAGAAAACCAACAAATAAACTAAATCAACTAATGATTCACCTTACATAGAATATTTTGAGAAATGCTGAAAATCGATATTTAGATCAAATTTGGAAATACCGTTACTATATCTAATGGGTTCACTCACCCAGCACAGTAAAGCCAGGCACTGACACAAAGATATGCAGTGAGAGCAAAGGTAATTTATTCCAGGGCACCGAGCTAGAAGAATGGACAGTTAAGGTTTAAGACCCAAACTCCCCAGTGCTTTACAAGCAAGAGATTTTAAAGGCAGGGGTACTCAGGAAAGCAGAAGTTGTAGGCAAAGTATTAAACCAATACACAGAGGTTGAACATTGGTTTGGCCTATGGGTGTGACCCTCTTTAGGGCCCTTAGAAAGAAATGTAGAACAAAGAACTGCAATCAGAATTCAGTAGTCAGTTCTCACATTTCTGTGGTCTATGTTACAGCAGTCAGCATTTTCCATCTGGTGGGAGTTTCTGAAAAACAGCTAAAGAAAACATGTTAAGGAATAATTTTTTATTGCTGTGTTTTGCTTGGGAGACTGTTATGTGAACTCCAAAATCTTAAATTTGAGATTGGGCTCAGTTAATTTAGAAAGTTTATTTTGCCAAGGTTGAGGACGTGCCTGTGCCACAGCCTCAGGAAGTCCTGAGGACATGTGCCCAAGGTTGTTGGGACACAGCTTAGTTTTTATACATTTTAGGGAGACATGAGGCATCAATCAATATAGGTAGGAAGTACATTGGTTCAATCTGGAAAGGCAGGACAACTTGAAGCAAAGGTGGGAAGACTCCAAGCAGGGAGGGGGCTTCCAGGTCACAGATAGGTGAGAGATGAAGGGTTGTGTTCCTCTGAGTTTCTGATTAGCCTTTCCAAAGGAGGCAATCAGATACGCATCTATCTCAGTGAGCAGAGGGGTGACTTTGAGTAGAATGAGAGGTAGGTTTGCCCTAAGCAGTTCCCAACTTGACTTTGTCCTTTAGTTCAGTGATTTAGGGGCCCCAAGATTTACTTTCTTTTTGCAGTTAGTATCTTCATTCTTATCAGATTGCTCATTTACTTTTCAAGACTAATTAGGGCCTGAAATTTCCCTGGAAGGCACTCAAGATCTTTCCTTTATGACTGGGGGACATGGAAAGCACTTAATAGGATTCTCTGCTCCATCTCAAGGCGTAGTTTGCAGAGGGATAGGAGTGGACGAAAGAGAAGGAAGAGTTCCTCATACAGTATTTACAATTTGTGCAAAAGCCCTATCCAGGGTAAGAATGAGGGTGACATGCAGCCATAAAAAAGGGTAAGTTTGTGTCCTTTGTAGGGACATGGATACAGCTGGAAACCATCATTCTTAGCAAACTATCACAAGAACAGAAAACCAAATACCGCATGTTCTCACTCATAGGTGGGAACTGAACAATGAGATCACTTGGACTCGGGAAGGGAAACATCACACACCGGGGCCTATCATGGGCAGGGGGTAGGGGGGAGGGATTGCATTGGGAGTTATATCTGATGTAAATGATGAGTTGATGGGTGCTGACAAGTTGATGGGTGCAGCACACCAACATAGCACGAGTATACATATATAACAAACCTGCACATTATGCACATGTACCCTAGAACTTAAAGTATAATAATAATAAAGAAAAAAAAAAGAATGAGGGTGACATAGTTAAGAAAGGAAAGAAAACCAAGGATACTAAAGTATAGTGAACAGAAGTAAGGTGGAGCAGTAGGGTGAGGTTATTTGAAATGCAGAAAGAAAAAAACAGTCTGTTTTATATACCCACGTATCTGTTCTTTTTATAATTTCTCCTTTCTTCCTGATGCTCCAAAATTATCATTTCCTGCCTGTTTGATATGGTTTCGTTCTGTCTCCACCCAAATTTTATCTTGAATTGTAGCTCCCATAATTCCCACGTGTCATGGGAAGGACCCAGTGGGAGGCAATTGAATCATGGGAGTGGGTCTTTCCCATGCTGTTCTCCTAATAGTGAATAAGTTTCATGAGATCTGATGGTTTTATAAATGGGAGTTCCCCTGCACACACTCTCTTCCCTGCCACCATGTAAAATGTTACTTTACTCTTCATTCACCTTCCACCATGATTTTGAGGCCTCCCCAGCCATGTTGAACTGTAAATCAATTAAACCTCTTTCCTTTATAAATTACCCAGTCTCAGGTATGTCTTTATGTGCAGCATGAGAACAGACTAATAAACTGCTCAAATAACTTCCTTTAGTCATTCTTTAAGAGTAGATCTGCTGGCAACAAAGTTTTAAAATTTTCCTTAAGTTGAGATATATTTATTTCCCCTTCATTCCTAAAGGTTAAACTAGTATAGAATTTGTGGTTGACAGGGTTGGTTTTTCCTGTTTGTTTGGTTTTCTTTTTATTCCAGCACGTGAAAAATATGGACTTATTCTGGACTCCATGGTTTCAGATGAGAAATCTACTGACATTACAATCTATATTCCTCTTTAAGTTGTTTCTGTCTGACTGCTTTCAAGATGTATTTCTTTGTCTTTCAAAATGTTCAGAAGTTTGACTGTTATTTCTTGGTATAGATTTCTTTGTCTGTAATGCCTTTGAATTTCATTAAGTTTCTTGAATCCGTAACTCTGTGTATGTGTGTGTGTGTGTGTGTGCGCGCGTGTATGTTTTAACCAAACTTGAAAAGTTTCCAAGCCATTATTTCTTCCCATATTCTTTTGTCTCACACTCTTTCCATGTTCTTCATGAAGCTGATGAAACAAATGTTGTATCTTTTGTTGTCCCACATGTTTCTGTGGTTTTGTTCATCTTTTTCCTTATCTATTTCCTCCCTTCTGTTCAGGTTAGGTAAATTCTGAACTGGGTGCATTCAATCAAGTTCACTGATTCTATTCTCTATCTTTTCTAATCCATTCCTGAGCTGAAAATTTGGTTAGTGTATCATTCAGTTCCTTATTCCAGTTGGCTCTAAAAATTAACTTCTATTTCTTTGCTGAGATTCTCTATTTTTTTCATTTGTTTCAAGAAAATGTGCAATTGATTGTTGGATCATTTTATAATGGCATAAAATTCCAAACATCTAATCTATCAGTGTTCATGACAGTTTATATTTTCTTATTTAAAGTATAATTTCCTTCGTTCTTGGTATGACAGGGGATTTAATTGTATGTGGTGCATTTTGTCTATTCTGTTAGGAGACTCTACCTCCTATTTAAATATTTCCTTTTAGAAGGCAGTTATTCTGTTTAGGTTTAGCATTTAGGTCCTGGCTTACTTTTGTGGATTCTAGTTCAAATGGCAGTTTGAATTTTCCAGTCTTTGTGGTATTATTTTGTTTGGGTCAGTTTATCTGATGCCTTTAGGGCATCTATTTGTCCCTGTATGTGTGTGCTCCCTGACAGAGCAGAGGAACTTTTTCTGAGCTGGACTTCTGGGTGTTTCTCTGTTGGGGAGGAGAGTCCTAGGCCCTGGGAGATGAAGGTATTTCTTTAGTCAGAGGCTTGCTGTGGTGGAATCTTCATACAAATGGCCCACTGTTGACCCAGGTGTCTGGACAGAGGAGAGGATTCTCAGACCCAAAGAAAAAAGGGGACTCTCTGGCCCAGGCTACCAGCTATGCCAGTTCCTCATACTCATGCCAATGACTCCCCATTAGAAGAGGGAGTATCAGGCCTAACAAGACTTTCCACTCCAGGCATTTGTTACAGGATTCCCTCTGCTTAGGAGGGATGAGAGCTAAGCTACTTGTTCCAACTGGTTCTTTCCCAGGCTTCATCCTGCTTACCCCAGTAACACTAGTGAGGGTTGGGAAGGGAGTTTCAGGGGGCCACTGAGGCTTCTTAGACAAGGCTGTTGTTGTGGCCTCTCTTGGCAGTCCCATCTGCCTTGGTATTTATTACCCCACCATAGAGTCTCAGTCTTTGTAGGGAAGAAGAATGCTTCCCCTGGCCCCTTACAGTTAAAAAGTTTCCCGATGTGTTTACAAACAAGTCTAGTGTTTTTGGAAGGGCTCCCATTCTCTCTGGGAAAAAAAATGGAACTACATGGATTGCCTTCTATTTTAAAGTTGGGGTAGAGAAACACTGGCTCTGGTTAGCCGCCTTCTGGTGGATGAGTGTATATGTATATAATATCTACAGTCACTCTGTTGTTCCTCTAGTTTTGGGATGCAAAACCAGTTAATCCTCTTCCTATTAGCATTCAAACTTGTTCTCTCTCTTTCTTTTTTCTTTCTCTCTCTCTCTCTTTCTTTCTTTTCTTTCTTTCTTTCTCTTCCCCTTCCTCCTCCTCCTCCTCCTCCTCCTCCTCCTCCTCCTCTCTTCTTCTTCTTCTTCTTCTTCTTCTTCTTCTTCTTCTTCTTCTTCTTCTTCTTCTTCTTCTTCTTCTTCTCTTCTTCTTCTTCTGTTTCTTCTTCTTCTTCTTCCTTTCTTCTTTCTTTCTTTTTTTTTGCTTGCCTCTAGCATTATTTCAAAGGTTTATAATTGTAGTTAGTTGGAAGAGAGGACAAGTACCATCTTCTCTCTACTGAAAATTCCAACAAGGTTATTTACTATTTCTTGTTAGCAATATGAATCATAAATTGATTAATAAACATTCATAAAATCGATAAACATTTTACTCTCAAACTATGCCTGCCTGGACTATTTTAAGTTTTCATGTGATAGCTTCTTTATGTATAAGAGTACAATGAAAGAATATAAACACTTATTTTTTCATACAGGTAAGAAAATTAATGACCGTATCAACAAGGTACTTTTAGTATTTGAAAGAGACTCATTTAAAACTATGGTTCAAACCACATGAATACAGATGCTATTCAAATGTATTCATGATCTAAGGCATCGAAATCTGTTTGAAATTTTTTTTTTACATTAAATGAATTGATTAAGTAATTAGAGAAATACTTTAGAGCCTAACATGTGCTGGTCTCTAGTCTATACTAGAGATAAAACAATGAATTAAACAAATAAAACTTTTTCCCTCATTGAAGGTATATTTTTCATAGAGGTACAGGTTTCAATCTCTGTTCATATTAATGCAATTTTTGAACCTTCAGTCACATTTTAAAGTTATTTTAAACCAATAGAGCAAACTGATCAAGTTTATGTAAAAAAAACTATTTAAATTATTTCATTTTTTTATATTAGCTGCCTATTTATCAATCTCTAATTTAAAATTCTGTTGTACACACACAGAGATCTTAACTTTATCTTGAATAAGCTTATTTTAAATTTTCTGGTTGGATTACTCAAACAAAGGCATTTTAGGATGATTTCCTACTAAATCTGAAAATAATGAACTAGTCACTTGAGGTATCGTTGATGCCACATTTATGCCTAAATAAGTAGAAGAGACAATTTTGCAGAATTTTTTTCATAGATATTCCAAATTCTTCTGTACTTTATCTTCAAATAAAATTGTTTGTGTTTCTCATTGGTAATAAAGCATATGTGAGTCTTCCTTATAAATAATATAATTTATAGAGGATGGATAAGCAATTAATAGTAGTTGAATTATCAAGACAAACTTAATTTTGCCCTTGGGCACTAAACCTTATTAGCAAAGATGTAAATCTGACATTTTTAAGTTAAAAAAAAAGTTCTAAGGAATTTGATTTTGTATTGGCACATCAACTTGCTGCCTCATGGGTTATGACACGCTCTAGCTACTGCCTTCTACACCATAATTTAACACTGGGAACTCACTCTTTCCTAATGACATCAGCCTTTCAGCAATACACTAATAGATCATGGGCTGATGATGTTCATTAATGATGAATCACACTAATATATCATTTTCTCTGTCACACAGGTGTTTTATCAGATTAATTTCATCGGTGCAATGACCTGTGATGATGATGCATTGCTGAAGGATAGTGCAATTTAGAAAGAAATGAAATTTGGAATTAAACCTATATTCAGCAGCTTTGAGGCTCTATTGGAAAACTTGATAGAAACAATAGATGCGACTGAAATATACATTCAAATATTGAGCAGATATTCTAGTATTTATAATGCACAGAGCAAAGCCACTCATATATTTTGCCTTACAAATTTTTAAAAATAAAAACAACACATTAAAATTCTAATACCATAGTTTCTAACTTCTTGATTGGTAGTTTCTATTTGAGTATGAAACCATCAAATTCATATCAAATAGCTTTTGTGCAAAATTAAAATACTGTGGCTTTGTCTCTTTCTATACTTAAGCAAAATTACTAAAGTCAGTAATTTAATTATTATTTTTTCCTTCATTGGGGCATTTAGCAAAGTATCTACCTTGTGCTTTACATATTAAATAAATAATAAAATATTCTACATAATGGATTTAGGTCAATGTGAAGAGGGCTTTGAAAGTTCACTATAAATATCTAGTTTAAAAAATATATCCAAATGGTATTTTCTTTTCTTACTCTTTTCTATTCTACATGAATAAAAGTTTAAAAAATCATTAAGAGAGAATTTTAATTAGACATCTCATGGTGATAATGAAAAAAGTGTTAACTATATTCTTAATATTATATTTTTATTTTCAATTATAAAATTGAATCTCAATTAGTATCCTATTAAATTACTTTTATACGATTATTACCTACATGGTAATGAAGACATTTTTAGGATATATTTAATCATGTATTTAAAAATTTTCCTTTAAGGAACAACTGTTTTACTTTTCTTCGAATTAAACTCTAGTACTCAAAGTATCATTTAAAAGTATCTTTGTACATTACCATTCCTGAATTCAATTTTAACCCTTAAGTATTCATCATAATGATCCAACTGATGTAGATTTATGCCTGATATGTGTGACTTCTCTAACATCGATTTACAAGAAATGCCATCCATTTGTCCTATGCCTATTTAACATAAAAGATCCCTGCACACATAAATTATGAAAACGGAAAGAGAAAAAAGAAAACAATAACATCGATGATGTGTTATGCCATCTGGTTGCTTTCTTAATTAATTTATCTCTCTCTCTTTTTTTTTGAGACGGAGTCTCGCTGTGTGGCCCAGGCTGGAGTGCAGTGGCCAGATCGCAGCTCACTGCAAGCTTCGCCTCCCGGGTTTACGCCATACTCTTGCCTCAGCCTCCTGAGTAGCTGGGACTATAGGCGCCAGCCACCTCGCCCGGCTAGTTTTGTTTTGTTTTTTGTTTTTTTTTTTTTTGTTTTTTTTTTTTAGTAGAAACGGGGTTTCACCGTGTTCGCCAGGATGCTCTCGATCTCCTGACCTCGTGATCCGCCCATCTCGGCCTCCCAAAGTGCTGGGATTACAGGCTTGAGCCACCGCGCCCGGCCTATCTCTTAATTAAAGAAATTGATTGGGCTCCCTACAATGGGGTCAATATTCTTAAGAGGAGAGGGGATGTCTCTGGCAGCAGTAGTCTTCCCATCTATATGTTCCTTCATTTGCTGCATCCTATAACTTGCTTTCAGATCATGTGCGCACAGTACATTTTCACAACAATACTTTTGTTATCCAAATGATTGCAAATGTTTGATCAATTGGCATGGTAGATCATATGATGATTCAGAGTAAGGGGTTCATTTTGGTGCAAAGAAAATGTGACGATGAGCACGTGATCATGGTTTCCGCTGATCCTACCATAGATCCCACATATCTGAAGGAACTAGCATAATATAATAGTGAAACAGACTTTTAAAGGCTCAAATGAGACACCAGCTTAGGAGTATCAATTTATGGATGTGTGGTATTTTGTCAATTACTCATAAATGGTGATGGTTCCCTAAGGGCTAGAATACAAGAGTCTTAGAAATGGTGTGTTCATTTGCATTACTGTAAAGGAATACTGAGACTGGGGAATGTATAAAGAAAAGAGGTCTAATTTGGTTCATGGTTCTGCAGGTTGTACAAGCACGGCACCAATACCTGTCTGGCTCCTGGTGAGACATAAGGAATCTTACAACCATGGCAGGAGGTGAAGGAGGAAGCAGACATATCACATAGTGACAGAAGGAGCGAGAGACAGAGGGGGAAGTTCCAGGCTTTCTTAAACAACCAGATCTTAGGTAAATTCATAGAGGGAGAATCCACCCATTACCATGAAAACAGCACCAAGCCATTCATGAGGGATATGCCCCCATGATCCGGACACCTCCCAGCAGGTCCCACCTCCAACACTGGGGACTACATTTCAACATGAGATTTGGAGGGGAAAAATACTGAAACTCTATCAACTGGATTACGGAAACATTGTTGGCCCCTCTCATGATAACTTTTAATAACTAACTTAGGAAATGCTTTCTTCCCCTATTACATTGGGCTCTGCTAATTAGGTAAAGGTTCTTGCTACTACTGGCAACAATGCCTCCTCCATGTAACAGTCCCAGAGAAATTGAAATTACATTATACTCAGTCACTTTGTGTTTCTCCTTCCAGTTAACTGTTAGAAAAAAAAAAAAAAGAGTTACTATATAGAGGAAGATAATGGCCAGTTACCAGAGGATCCATAAACTATATGGTTTGGGAGGGTAACAGCAAGTGGGCAGTTGCAACAACCACAGAAAGACAAGGACAAGGCAAATAAAGGCCCATACATTTGCAGGGAGAAGACCTAGGCCAGCCCATCTAGTAAGCAACCTAGACCAGCCAAAATACAAGCCAAGAATGAAGACAATCTATTATGAGTGAAAGAAGAGGACGATGACGATTAATCACAGCCTTGGGGTTGTTTGCTGCTGCTGCAGAAGAAATTGTTGTTTTTTCCTATTAGCTGACTTGTATTATGTCCTTTAACAAATTGAAGTACGCCAAGAAGAGGCTCTGTTGCTGACTAGCTTTAATGTAAGTATCTGAGTGGTAGACTAGATGACTTCACTGGACAGATTTTGTCACTACTGTAAAGTCTGAGGGTCTTTTCTTGCCCCAGGCATTGATGAGGCCACAATTTCCAAGTAGTCTTCTGAAAAGTTTTGCAGATGAAATGTGTAGTTTCTCAACCTGAGATTCCTCCTGCTTTTTGCTTTAAGCTCTGTAAATTCTCACTTCTCTGACGTATCTGTGTGGAATGTCTGTGGGAATCCACTTAGCACCTGTACACATGTAATCTTAGAGGTTAGGGGTTTAAAATGTGTAGAGTTTTCATTAACCGACAAAGGAATAAAGGAAGCAAATAAATATTTCTCCTCATTTCCTCACCTTGGATAATTTTGAAGTGAATTTCAAAGATCCTAAAAAGGTCAAGCCCCTGTCACCCATTGCAGTGAACAATAATAAGATATTTCTAAATGGTTTGTCTCTCTTGCCAGGTTCCTATCATTCAAATCCTCCCTGCAGCTCCTTGGGACTATATACCAAATTATTTACTAAACTGGGGGCCTTTGTCTCAGGTTCTCCTGGAGGGGAGAATCCAGGAGGAGAACATTATGAACAAGGTTAATTCACTACTTTCTCCTCTGAAGAATATTCAGTAAGGTGGTGTAAACAGGTTAAGGGTTTTTAACTGAATGATGGAAACACAAAGTCAGGGAGAAGGTGTTTCCACACTCACGTTAAATTTTTAACATCAACTAGGAGCAACTCAAATACAATACAATGTAACAAAACAGTTTTATGCTAGGAATGAAGTGTTGGTTTAATATTACATACCTTTTAAAACACTATTATGTTATTGAATTTTTAAAAAGTCATATAATTATCATGCCAGAAAGACATTTGGTAATATTCAGTACAATTCTTTATAAAGTATATTCCAGAGCTATAAAATATTAAACCAAAAGCATATCAAGAATGTACTAAGAAAAAATGTTTTTAATTGGGCATAAGCCTAGAAATGTTTTTCTAAGAGTAACCCAATTCAAGATGCAAAAACAACATAAACATTGATAAATTCAACTACATTTTAACAATTACACATGAAAAAGGATATCGTGTACAAATAAAGAAAGAATAATAATGTAGTGCATCTTATGACAAGATGCCAATTTGTGTATGTGCACATATACATACAAGTGTGCATATATACATACACACACATATATGTATATACCTGCATTATAAATCAATAAGACTAGAATAAAAATCCCTAGAAGAAATAGGCAATGAACAAGAATTAAATAGTTAAAGAAAAAAATATAGGAAATAAAGGTTCAGATGAAAATACATGCACATTCTTACTAATTATAAATTATATAAAAAGGAAAAGAACAATGAAATGCCATTTTGAAATATTAGGTTGGTCCCAGTGTTAGAGTGCTATGGTATAATAAAAAATAAATCTGGTCTTTAACCCCATTTCTTGGCTCAAAAAGTTAAAAAAAAAAAAAAAAAAAAAAAGGAATTTCCTGAATGAATGAAGTTTATTTGTTAGGCTAATGAGGTGACTCATAGTTGACCCCTAAATAGTTTCAGAAAAGGGACTGGCCTGCAGAAAGACAGCCTGTGATTAGAGGATTGAAACTGTCAGCTCCTGACCTCAAGGTAGAGAAAGTGGTTTGCAGATGGAGTTCAATCACATGGACAGTGATTTAATCATTCATGCCTGATTAATAAAACTCCATTAATAATGATGGAGCCAGAGCTCAGTGTAGCTTCTTGGTTTGTGAACACATTGATGGTTTGTGAACACTCTAACTCCAAGGGAGAGAGCATGGGAAGTCTGCAATATGGACGTTTCTAGCCCTTGCCTATGTGTATCTTTTATAATAAAACTGTAAAGTATTTCTAAGTATAGTGCTTTCCTGGGCTCTCTGAGTTGTTCTAGCAGATTATTGAAACTTCTGGATTTATGGCCAGTCAGAACTGTAGGTGGTTACCGTCAGAATTGTATTCTGTTGCAGTCTCACTGAGTAACATAGATACCCATACATTTCTCGTGGGTATACAAATTCACAAACCTCTATGGCCAGCAAATTGGCATAACCTATCAAATAAAGATATACCCCCTTTTACCATTTAAGGTTTGGAATTTAGGCTGTACTTATAAATGCACTCGAAGAAGTATAAGGCTAACCCATTTCAGCATTAGGTTTTAGAAACAGTATAACTAGTTATCAATAGAGTGCAGTCAAATACATGACAATGGAGTCCTACGATGGAGTACAATTAAATTGGAAGGTATAAAGAGTAGTTCAATCTCTAGTGTACATTAACAAGTGAAAAAAAGTAAATTGAAAAAGTGCTCATATTATATTTCACATTAAAATTAATATGCATATTACTTACATATATATAGAATAGTTGCAAAGATACACAGTGCATTAACGATAGAGAATGCCTCAGGAGGTGATTTAATTGGTAAGGGAACACAGGTGGGAAGAAGGCTTATTTGTGCTTTGCATGCCTTCAGTTATATGTACTTTTCATTTGGTTTTAAACCATGTGGAAGAGACACCTACCAAAGTAACAGACTGTCCATATATTTGTACAAGTAACACAACATAATTAACATATTTTTTGTAAATTTTTATACAAAGAATGAAACATATTTTTGTAAATTATTGTGTAAAATGTATTTGTCATTTTGCATTACAAAAACAATGATACATAATCATAAATAAATGACTTAAGTAAATAGAAACACAAACTTAATCTAGTCTGCCAATCCAGTCAGAATAGTCAATTCTCCAAAGCTCAACATTACTATTGACCAAATGAAATTCGTTTTAGAAAAGGAGTCAGAATACATCAAATCGATGTTCCCAAATTGCTGCTTATTTTCACTCTATAAATACTTTTCAATATCTAAATATTTGAACCGAAATTAACTGTACTAGTTAACTAAACAATATATACAATTACTAGTTTCTGGTTTTAGCCTGCACTAGGATTATGTTCTGTGGTTGGAAATAGATAATGTTTTTCCTGTTTAATTTCAAATTTTAAGTTTCACATATCTTACTGTATTGTTTTTCATTAGAGGAATAAAAAGCACATAGAGATAAATTTATTATGAATCAAGAAAATCATGCAGTAAATTTTAGTTAAATACAAAAATGTATTCTTTAGTATTCAAGTACTGTGCTTAAGAAAATTGGAAAATCATTTTAAACTGAAACTTTGCTTTTCATGCATTAGTGTATTATTTTTCTTAAATGATAAAATGACAACAAATTTAGTTTAAAGATTTTTTTTTTTTTTTTAGACAGAGTCTCGCTCTGTCACCCAGGCTGGAGTGCAGTGGTGCGATATTGGCTCACTGCAAGCTCCACCTCCAGGGTTCACGTCATTCTCCTGCCTCAGCCTCCCGAGTAGCTGGGAATACAGGTGCTTACCACCACGTCGGGCTAATTTTTGTGTTTTTTAGTAGAGATGGGGTTTCATCGTGTTAGCCAGGATGGTCTCGATCTCCTGACCTCATGATACACCCTCCTTGGCCTCCCAAAGTGCTGGGATTACAGGCATGAGCCACCGCTCCCCGCCTAGTTTAAAGATCTTAATTGGCTTTTATTTGCAATTCATGAATCTGAGCAGCCTCCATTCATTCTACAAAGTGAAATGACAGCTTCAATGTACAGTAGAACAGTGAATTTTTAAAGGTGGGAACAAGCAAACAGCAATCAAAAAATAACAGATTAACAACAGGTTACTTCAGGTTACTTTTTCATCAGGGTTAAAGTAGAGGGAAGTTCTTTATCATGCTGGCTAACCTTGGCCAGTTAGGTTATTACCTCTCCTCTGATTTCTGGGAAAGTCAAATAAACAAATTAGCTTTGGTTTGGTGACATGGAAAGTCAGCATAAGTGACTCCATTTTGGTTTGGTCTGGTCTGTTGGGACCTAGTACAAGAGCTCAGTTCAAAACAATAGCCTTCCATATTTTTATTTAACATTTTTAATAATAATTTTTTTCTGTGATACTTAACTAAATTCATTGTGTTTAAATATCATATACTTATATTTAAATTTTATGCTATCTTTCATACAAAGTAAATTACACATAGTATTTACTTTTTAAATGTTTGTGACTTATACTTTGAGTTACTGTGCATATTTTTATATCATCTATATAGCCTGCAAGAATAATACCTACAGGAATAATTGTTAACTGTCAGATCACTGTGTATTTCTAATCATATGCCATCAGTGACACGTGTTTTACATTGTTAAGACATCCTGCCTGAAAAACAAAACTCTAAAATGGAATGTAAAAAGCCCATTCTTTTAGATGATTTGAATTATTCATGAACACAGTACCTTGTCGGCACTTAGAAAGTAATAAAAATATAAATGATGCATGTGCATGTCATGTCCAAACTCCATACCGGGTGTTTCTAGGTTATACACAAGTGTCACTATCTTTTAAAATAGCAAAGTAAACTTGCAACCATCTAAATAGTTTTGTCAAATCCAATTAATTAATTTTTTTTTAGATTTAAATCCATCTATCATCTTAACTATGAACTGTTCCCAATGTCTCCACTAAAATGCAAATACATTATCTAGTACTTAGTGAACTCTTTCACATTCTTGTTTTATGTCCTTTTCAAAAAAGTTCACAACACTCACAAAATAAAACTCGTGTTGTTTAGAGGAAGAAAAATTGAGATACCTAAGCTGATTTGGTGAAATACCAAGGTATTGTAAACTGTAAACATAAATGACTTCTTAAGTCATGCAGACATGACTACCATAAAAAGCAGTTGTCGAGCTATCCGATGACTTAAATGTCTGTGTAGGATAAATATAAGTTTTGATGTACTGTCTTTTTATTTCTTTGGGGAGTTCTCATGAGGTTTTCTTCAATTTCACTTTATAATAATTGATTACCCAAAAGAAAATGCTATTCTATTTTACTATGCCTAGGAAATTTAAACAGAGAAAGCCAACACTTGGATTGTAAAATATGAAGGCATAATTTCACATTAATGTATTCTGTAAATAGTACATAAGATATGCTATATAAGTATAATGTATAGTAAAATTAGTAAGTATATTTTATGAATATACGAACCTAAACTTTATATCCTCATTCTGGTATTAATTTTGGAACTAGATGGGGTCTGCAATAGAAAATGTGATATGCACATATTCCAGTACATGGATATATGTGTGTGTGTGATATGTATATGTGCAGATAGATAGAGATACATAGATAGAATTGAGCTCAATGTTATATAGGAGACAGAAGAATTCTGTGGCAAAATAACTATCATTTGGTAGTTTAGGACACATGCAGAGAACTGATTATCATCCTGGGAGAAAAAAAAGGAAATATTGTAACAAAGAAAGTGGTAATTGATACTAAGATAACTGAAATAGGAGTTCGTGATTTATTTAGCTATTAATTTAATGTCTTTTATTAGCATATCTTACATGCAAAATATAATGCTAGACAACTGGATATGTCATGAAGAACGCAGAAAAAATCTCTGACCTTATAAAGATACTTTATGGCTAATGTTGTACTGGGTTACATCATAAATAGGCTGAATACAAGACACATGCCTTAAATATAAGTACACAGGAAAGTGAAAAGTATAATGCCAGAAAAAAGCAATAAATAAATAAATCTAAATTTGTATGTAGCCAATGTGACACTTTAATAATATTAATATATCAGGCAAAAAGAGCAATAGTGAAATATAGAGAAATCCACAATCATTGTGAGATGGTTTTAGCACTACTCTGAAAACTGATAGAATAAGCAGACATAAAACTATTAGACACAGATGAGTTGAATAACATGATTAACAAACTGTACTATAATTGGCACGTATAGAGCAATCCATCCAACTATTGGGGAATACATATTATTTTCAAGTACACATGAAACAGTTACCAAAATTGACCATATACTGAGTCATAAAACAGCATTTCAACACCTAAGGATTTATATTAGGTAGAGTTAGATCCCTACTTACAGTGAACCTAAGTAGGAAATTCATTACAGAATATATAATGAGAAATGTTTGAAAATTAGGTAATATGTTTCTAATCTAACGATGGTTTAAAGAACAAATTTCAATGGAAATTATTTTAAGTTTGATGATAATACAAACTTATTAATGATGAAATTATTAACAATAAAATACAACATGGAGTCAGCTGTGCTGGAATTCACCATTTTTACCATGCTCTCTCATTCCTCAACTGATAGCCCAGTTATGTATAGTTTGCCTCTTTTTGAGTCTCTTTCATCTGCTCCATTGTTTCCAAGTTCACTAACAGCAAATCAGCTCAAGCTCTAATTATCTCTGGCTTAAAAGATTTCAACTATTACTCAAAAGAACTTTTCCTTATGCTTATCTGTCCTTAAAATCACTGCCGAAAAAACCTTTTTCTAAAGCTGTGTCTGCAGACGGCTTTTCCATTTGCCTGTATGAGTCCATTCAAGCTGCTCTTCATGGATGTGTAACAAAGGTGTCAATCATATTTTGCAAGTATTCTGTGTTTATTTCTTTCAAATTATTTTCACTTATCCCAATACCCAATTGCTACTGTTTTCCTCCCAACATTCTTCCTGGCCTCCTCTGAATGCCTCCCCTTCTCTCTGTTAACATCCTATCTGTATCATAGTTCTATTTCATATGTTACTTTCTCAAGAAACCCTGATAATTCACCTGAAAACATCTGTGATCTACCAATTTTTTGAGCTCCTTCTACAGAGTGTATTTTACACTTCTCTGATGACACTTGTATGCTACCACAAAGTGATTTGATTATTCCTCTCATATATTTACTTTACCGTGCTTTGACATGAGTAAATGATGTCTTACTTATCTCTGTGTCAATATGGTATAATACATAAGAAATGGATGAAAATATCTAAGTAAAAAACAGTGCACTGAGATTTATCTTCTATTGGCTTGACATATTGAAAGCCATTTTTTTGTTTGTTTATATCATGTAGGTTTTTAAATGCAAGCTGAACTTATCACTAACTAACTTATGTATAAAGAAGAAAATATTATGGATTATATTATGGAATAAGTAAATTATTATTATTTGGAAATGCAATAAATTAGTTTTAATTTTGATTCATTAGACACAAATGTTATTTTATTTTTCTTAAACATTTTGATTATATAACTATAATTTTTATTTTCTTACCAAAAGTGTTTTGAAATTTGTATTCTTAGGTTATATTTGATCAAACAAGCACATTTCTTGCATAATGTCTAAGTTAATGAAATTAAAGCTTCTACGAGAAATACTAAGTTTTTTCAGTGAATTTTCAGTGAATTTGATAAACTGCCCATGTAATAACCATACTGTCCTGATTTAACTTCTTGACAACTTAATGGAGTGTAGGTGGATATCAGAAGTTTGAAATCGGTTGGAAATTGCATATTTCCCAGTGATTCAAAATATATCTAAATGACTTAAGTGAATTATAATTTCATTGTAGAACAATAAAATTCAAGTATTGAACATTTTCCCAGTTTGTACTTAATAAAAGTGGCTATAAATTTTAGCCTTTAATTTTAAGGCACTGCAAGTGTCACTTATGTAGAGTATATTTACAAAAAAATTACTCAATTTTAATAACACACTTGCACATATTCATTAGTTTCCTCAAAAGACTGGTAGGAATATTTTCTTATTAATTCTTGAATTATCAACCTGAAAATATTATTACAAAAAAAGCCATAAAAATAAAATACAGGGTTTTTAATGACAAAAATTATAGAATACCACAGTGACAGAATTTAGAATCAAAAGGACCTAAGTCGATACATTTGCTTAATTTGCATTTTTAAGTGACTAAAATAAGTTATTGCTATTATTGCAGAAACACTGAAAATATATTCTTAAGTAAATTTTTGGCAGTTATAATAAAATGACTGTTCTGTTTTTCTGCTAAGTAATCTACTTTAATTAATCTTATTTATTCCAGTTTAGGGCTAGCCCTCCATGAAACCATTAAAATGTTATTTATAAAGCAAAACAACCAATATCAAGCATTAGAAAATTTTAATGGAGGTGATTCATTAAAAATGTCTGAATAATTTTGTTTTTTTAAAATTCACTTTTAATGCCATCAAAATACCTTGAGATTTCAACTTTGTTTTAATTCTATCAGAAAAAAAGTTGGGAATTTTCCCCCAGAATACATTTTAATTAAATTGAAAAAAAATCAATTAAATTGAAAGCACACATTTAGTTCAAACTCTATTCTATTTCAGAAAGGGATAGTAAGTCTTCATGGAACATGACGCAAGAATAAAATAAAAGATAAAATGAAAAGCATCAAAGTAACGTCTCCCAATTTAGGTAGATAAGGTCTGTTTCCATGGGAAATGAGAACTATAATACATAGTTGTAATGAATCTGTAGGAGAATTGAATTTTCAAAATCTTTCTACTTTATTTTCTTATTAGACTTCTCTAGAGTTGCACAGACTCAATCGAGTGACAACGAAAAATATGTACCATAATCAACAGAGACAAGGTTTAGATCTGAACATAGATGATGAGAAACATGACCAGTAATCTCCAAGTTGCCCTTCTTAAGTGTGGTAAAGAAGAAGAAACCCAAGTTAAACATGCATGAAAAAATTATGAGTGTGTTTGCCAAGTATATACCCAGGAATCTGCTAGGATTCCCCAGTTGCCAGTTCCTTTACTTAAGTGACTTGTTCATCCTTCCTACACCATGGAACAAACTGAAACCTGAGCAGTATCCCTCAAGAGGACAGTGTACTTCCCATGCCTTTAACTGCAAACTGTTTACTGATGCAGGTAACACCTAGCAGTAAAGTAGGTGTCCAAGGTCCTTGTGCTCTTTCAGATAACTGAAGGCCTGAACTTACAAAATAGAATTTAAATGTTGCCTAAACAAGAGTTTCCAGTGAACTTAGACTGTTACAAGCATGCTAAAGCAGTAGGAAAACTATAACATCAATCAAAAATATCAAAGTGCCACTAAAAGGAAGATTAATACACAATAATTTAACACTGGATGAAATTTTCTACCTCATAAAGGTTTATATAATGACATTATTATATTCCGAATAAACTTAAAGCATTTATTGTGAATTTGATACAATGAAACAATTACTAATAAAATTAACAGAAAATGAACCTGGGTGCAGTGGCTCACATCTGTAATCCCAACAGTTTTGAAAATTGAGGCAGGAGGATCTCTTGAGGCCAGGAGTTCAAGAACATCCTTGGCAATAGGGCAAGACTCCCTCTCTAAATAAAATGAAATAAAATAGCTAGGTGTGGTGGCACATGCCTGTGATCCTAGCTACTTACGAAGCAGAGGCGAGAAAAGTGCTTGAGCCCAGAAGTTCCAGGATGCAGTGAGCTAAGACTGCACCACTGTACAAGCTGAGATTGTCCCTGGGTGACAAAGTGTTACAGGATTCCTTCGGTGTCCCTTCGCCAGCTGAAAAAAGCTGCAGCTGCCATTACCTCTGCCTGGGTTCTCACACTGACCCACCAGGGTTGCTCTCCTCACTCGGCCCTGCAGGCGGCACTCGGCTCGTGCTACCAACCCAGATCCTGTGCCCGCTGTGGCTCTGCACTCAGCCCACGGTTGGACCAGGCTTGCCGCCAGCGGTTTCCACGTTGGACACTGGCATCTAGATGAGCGGAAGACGGTGGTGCCTGAAAACAGAGATGCCAACAACCGTGAAGCCTGAGGGGTCGTGAGGGCTGAGCCCATAAGAAATGTTATGGCTTCTGTAGTTCAGCCAGCAACAGGGAATGGCGCCCAGTGACTTTTTCTCTCCCATTGCTTGGCGAGCGGGAGGACGTGGTACCCGCAGGTTGGGGAATGGGAGCGTTCTACAGCTTTCCTGTTCCCGCTGCCCCGCAGCTCGTTGAGTTCCAGGTTCTTGCTGTGTGACGAAGAAGTATAAGATGAGCAGAGACCAAGGAGTGAGTAAGGCAGAGAATTTTACTGAGCGACAGAAGGAAAGCTCTGAACTGTGAGAGGGGACCCTGAAAGCAGACTGCCCTTGGAAGTGAGAGGGGGGCCGAAAGTGAGTAGCCCCCCGTGAGGCTAAGTCCAACTTTTTTATGGGCTCAGAATGGTGGTGTGCATGCTTATTGGTCCATGGGTGATATTTGGAAAAGCAGCATTTGATTGGTTAAACGGCATCATCCAGAATAAACCAATAGGGAGAGAAAGGGTAAGATGGGGATACAAGTTCTCATTCCGGTCGTGGGCTCTGTCTAGACCTGGCCGCTCTGTTTTCAGGCTGTAAACTGTCTTTGGCTTGAAAGTCGGGTTTTGGCCGGGCGCGGTGGCTCAAGCCTGTAATCCCAGAACTTTGGGAGGCCGAGATGGGCGGATCACGAGGTCAGGAGATTGAGACCATCCTGGCTGACACGGTGAAACCCCGTCTCTACTAAAAAAATACAAAAAATTAGCCGGGCGAGGTGGCGGGCGCCTGTAGTCCCAGCTACTCGGGAGGCTGAGGCAGGAGAATGGCGTGAATCCGGGAGGCAGAGCTTGCAGTGAGCTGAGATCTGGCGCGGCAAGTGCGAGACTCCGTCTCAAAAAAAAAAAAAAAAAAAAAAAAGAAAGAAAAAAAAAAAGAAAAAAGAAAAAAAGAAAAGAAAAGAAAAGAGAAGAAAAGAAAAGAAAGAAAGTTGGGTTTCACCAGGGACCTACCTCCTACCTTTGTCTCCCTAGAAATTTGTCTGTCTCCTGTTGCTATCAAAAGCATGCCCCTGTCTCCTAATAATATAAAAATAAAAAATAAAAAATAAAGCCGATGGTAATTTAAAAAAAGGAACATGAACTTCCAAAGCTTCAACTAAAGAGAAAAATTGGAAACAAGTCCCCAGAATACACATGAAAGTAGCAAACAGATGAAGAGGTAGATGATATATAGATATATACTAATTAAAATGTTTTTAAAAAGAATAGAATACATTGAAGAGAAACCACATTCAAAGGTGTTTTTAGAAGAAAATAACATTCTAAATTGAAAAAAAAAAAAAAAAAAAAAGCCAAGCTGTGAGAAACCCTTGAAAAATTGGAAAGTCTCATCATTGACTATGCAAATTAATAAAATCCAGTAAAGCTGAAGTATAGATTTTCAAAAGTCTATTTACTATTAAGAATTAGGAATGAATCCTAATTGACATATCTGAAAAATGAGACATAGTAAAAATTAGAGTAAGTGAATACCAAATTAATAAAAGAAAAATATTCTTAAACTGAAGAAAGATATAAACAATAAACAAAATACCTAGCAGATTGCAAGCCAAAACAAATTTAAAAAAACAAATGATCAAAACATTTACATGAAAGGTATTGGTTAATTTGGAAGCTTTTCCTTCCTGCTACAAACCTATACAAATATATTATTAAAGGGAAAGTCTAATATATAGCTGGACTCTGAAGAAAGGGAAATTCACAAGTGCCATTTTTACACATGAAGATGGAAATTAAAGGCCTTAGCAGTTGTCAGCTGATGAGGAGATGCCACAGCAGTCTAAGTAAATTTGATATCTTGATATAGGCTTTATTAAATATATTTGAGGCACATATTAGTGAAACTGTGGAGTCTCTGGCAGTATGTACAGATTTGCTCACTTAATCTTATTCTAACCCGTTTTGAATGATTTAATTCAGAGCAGAAGCAGGAATGCTAAAGTCTACTCTTTCCATTCCTTCTACCAGCTCAGGTTTGCAAGTGTTCTGGCTTTTACCAAACATTAGATCCATGTGATATTTGGAAAGCAGGAATGAGTAAGAAATGTGCTTTTTCTCCTTCAGTTGTTTTTTTTTCTGGCACAGCCATTGATGAATTTCAATTATCTGCAGCAGCAATGCATAGGACTCAGTGTTTAGTTCTTACCTTGAGGTGCAGGGCATAAAGCAACTATTTTAACAGCATGGACTGTGTCTATGATAGTGTGGCCCTGGAGCCAACAGTTACAGTGGCCTCTTCTTCATCTCTAGCTCAGAGAGTTGCCATCTGCGAGTCAGAATATTAGAAAACAGATCTGGCTTTCCACCTTTCCAAAATTCAATAGAAGTCTACAGTGAAAGAGATTGAAGTACTGAACATTCTTGTATTTAAAATATGAAAAAGAGATGTAATAAATCATCATCAGTGATCACGTTTTAAGATATTCACTCCACAGGTTATAGGTCATACTCCCATATTGAGGCCCTGAAAATTACATGGGCAAAGGGATTGGTAAAAATAGGCAACAGGGTAAGTGCTACAATCAGAACAAATAAACACAGCAGCATTCCAACATCACATAGAAGTAGCGTACAGTCAAGTAGATGTTGAAGACACAAAAAAATTTAGTGAGCTGGTGACTTAATTCTCAGCATGCCTTCTCTTGCTACGTCATCATCCTGCTGAAACCACCATGCCTGCAAACCTACGGGAAGCCTCTGTGACAAGCTGACTGAAGCAAAAACACTGAACGAGGTTAAAAAACAAATAGTTCTGCGTGATAATATTGGAACCATCCAGAAGTAGACTACAATCACACTAAGAAGTGATCCTGTAGAAAAGCAGGGAAAGAAATTTTTTGCTAGAGGGCCAAAATGTTGAGAAATAATTTCATAGCTTACTTTACTTGATAATGGTGATTGCCTGAAGTCATATACGTACTGCTCTTTCAAAATGATTATGACTCTCTAAGTGGTCAAAAACTTGGGAGAAGCAAAAGTGAAAGATTTAGGAGAGCTAAATGAAGGTACATGGATGGGCCCCTCAGATTAATGGATTTTGTTGCTCTTGTAACCACTGAAAAGGTTGTCAACAATAAGGTGGACATTATGACCCACCCACAGGATTTTGGTCAGCTTCTTTTCTCAGCTACATTTGTGTTTGCTCAATAGGTTGATGAACCAAGTGGTTATGCACGGATGCAACAGCATACCTACCTCTTCTCAAGGCTATGGCCAAAACTGAGTCCTAAACTGGATATTAGCAGTGAACTATCTTTTGTACCTTACAGGTATTGTTCTACAGGTTATAAATCTGCCACTAAATCATCTATTGGAGGCAACAGTTTTTCTTCAGTACTAGAGAAACAAATTCTGGAAATACATTTATCTTCTTCATAAGCCATTCTTTTCCAGCAAAATCATTCTTTGATTTATCTAATACCTCATTCTTCACTTTGGTGTGCCAAACTATTTTGTTTCTAACTCTACAGCAAATGAAGTAAGGCAATATATACTAACACACACTGTATTCCCTGATTGTATCATATTCCATATTGCTCAGAAATAGTTGGACTTACTGAGTGTGAAATGGCTTTTTGAAAACTGAGTTAAGAGCCAGATTGGACATAAATCTTACAAATCGGTGGTGCTTTTTTATAGGATGGCATTATGCATTGAACCAGAATCCCATATGTGCTAAAATATATTGTTAAGAGAATAAAAAAGTAAAAGATGCATTCTCAAATATTTTCTTTGATTCCTGTGACATACATTATCCATATTCTTTGTTGAATATGCCTCAGGGATGCAATGGCTATCTTTAAATTTAGATAAAAAGAAAACATGTATGTACCTACATAAAATTTTTGTGTGACAATTGTAAATGTGTGACAATGTAACTGAGACTTTATGTATAATTATAATGGTTGCCAGCTCTTTATATAAAAGTAACATGTATAGAGTATAGGTCTATAGTTCATCTAATTTGGATTAACTAATGAGGTAATATAAGTAATATTTACGTATCAATAACATAGAAAACAGTTACAATTTTGGCCTTGGACTTACTGGATCATTTTATTTCTTCCTATTTGCTTCTATTATATAAAATGCCTATATTTTTTTCTTCCATAAAAATAATGTGGTTTGGAATACATAATTTTTTTGTGTAAATATTTTCCTACATCATGATGGCCCTACCTTGTAGATTTATAAATCATTGCTTAGTGAAGTCTAATCTAAAGATGTTTACCTCCAACTTTCATAAATTTTGTGATCATTTCTTCAACACTGATGCATGAGATCACAAAAGATCCTAGCTCTTTCATTCAATTACGGGACTTATTGTAATCTTTAGAATATTGGAAATAAAATTATATTTGCTTTAGTCTCTTCCTCCCCATAATCAACTGGTTTTCTTTTCTAAATATCATTGTAGTGTCCAAGGATTTTCTACTAAAGATAATCTTTTTAATTCCGAAAGTAAGAGAACAAAGGACCTATAGTATATAGCATTTTTCTTACATAATAAATTCTATAATAAATGTATATATTACAGTCATTCTCTGTACACATATCACACACACATATAAAGAATTAAAAACAAAGTGCAGCTGTTTCTTTTTTTGTTCAGATATTTTATAGCATTTTGATTATGTCCTTCAGAGAGGTTGCTAGATCTATATGTTGTTTTGCTTAATCATCACATTTTTTTTGAAAGAGGCTCAGTTGCCATCACTGAGATAACTTAGATTTAGAAATTTTTGTTAAATGTCTTAGTGACAAAGGTAGTAAGTGCCATTACAGGCTGCCCATGAATTTAGCATTTAGTACATTTTCTTGCTGGAAAAAAATTCAGTTCATGAAGAAGAGGGATACAATTGGACACCAATTGAAAATAGGAAAAGAGGAAGGCACTATGCCCAGTTAAGTCAACAGTCTTAGCAAATTCATGAATATACATGAAATTTGCATGAACACAGTACAAATCCGGGGAAAATAAAACAATTTCCAATGATGCATTTTGTTTTTCTAATTTCAAGGAAAGAGTATTTTCTTTCCTGTTTTCGATGTTTGGGACAGTAACAATAAAAGAAGCAATTTTTACATTTAAATGAGATGAGAAATTCAACACAAATATCTGTGGCAAAAAAGGAAACATCTCCAAAAATTCTTATTAAAATTTATACTTACCATTGAAACTTCAGACATATGACAACTCAAAAATAAACCCAATTTGGACAGGGAATGTTTCTTTCAATTAAGATAGAATGCAATCATATGAAAAATTTTTCCACCCTTGACCCTGTGTCAAAGATCAGCCCAAATCATTTGGGAAGCATCCCAGAAGTGTAAATGAAGCCAGAGTTTCAGTGTTACTATCACAGAATAGGGTCTTTCATCTATAATTAAATTACGGATTATGATAACTTTATTACCCGTCAACTTGGCATTAAACAGCATGAATCACAGCATGGGGTCTCTGTTAGCTAAAACTCCTGGGATGCAGATTCAGATGAGACCATTAGAGCTGAAAATAAATGTTAGCTTCCAGATCTCTACCAAGGAGATAATGTCCTTCTGCATTGTTTAAAGAAGATGAGAAGACACAGAATACAAGGAATAATTTTCCCAGGGGAACAAACATATTTGAAAACATTTATCATCTTCTTTCGATGCTAAGAAGAAAAAGAAAAAGTGTAATTATTAGATGTTAAATGTCTCATATTATTAGATATATTCAACATGAAACATTCCCCCAAAGAGGCGGGTAATAAATGATGAACAAGAAGAGAATTTCCTCAGGTTTTATGTCTGATATATTTGTAAAATGAATTAAATAGCATAAATATAACAAACATGTCTCTGAAAGCCAACCACCAGATTTTTTTTTCTATTAAATGCCATACTCATTGGTTGTTAGTGAAACTCATCAATTTACTAAGTTAATAAAAATAAAAACATTAAATTTTAATAATATCTTGAGACTTCTGCCTAAGCATGGATTTACTATTAATGACTTTTGAATACTTTATGTCATAATTTCTCAATATTAAGTAAGACTTCCTGAGAAATACTTTTTCAATAGATTAATATAGTTATAGGCTTTATGATTTACTTAGCGGTTTTGGTTGAAGAGGGAGAAGTGTTGCCATTTTACAGATGGAAAACTGAGAAGAGGACATTGAGAATATGAACACACAAAAGACATAAAAATAGTAGCCATTGAGAATGGAGCTCATCTAGCAATCCTGCAGCTGGATATATATTCAAAAGAAAGGAAATCAGTATATGGAAGATACATCTATACTCTCATGTTTATTGTGGCACCTTTTGCAATAGCCAAGATATGGAATCAACGTAAGTGTTCATCAACAGATGAATGGATACAAAAATGTGCTATATATACACAGTGGAATATTAGCCATAAAATGAATGAAATTTTGTCATTTACAGCAACATGGATGGTACTGGAGGTCATTATATTAAGTGAAATTGGCCAGGCACAGAAAAACAAATATTGCATGTTCTTACTCATCTATGGGAGCCACAAAGTTAGATTTCATGGAGATAGAGTAGAATGGTGGTTACCAGAGTCTAGAAAGGAAATGGGGAATGGGGGGCATGAAGATAAGTTGATTAAGGGATACAAAAATAAAGTTCAATACAAAGAGTTTATTCTAGTATTTAATAGTACAGTAGGGAAATACAATGATTTCTATAAATAATCATTTATTGTATATTTTGAAATAGTTAGAAGAATGGTAATGTTCCCAATACAAAGAAAAGAAAAATGTTTGAGACAGTGGATATTACAATTACCCTGATTTGATCATGACACATTCTATGCATATATCAAAATACCAATGTATCCCCAAATATATACATATAATTAGTAGATATCAATGAAAATATACCCAAAAAATGGAGCTCAAACTAAAGTCTACAGATTAGTATCTGTGTAGTATTGTCTCTGTAATGCTGTTCATTTCTCCACTGATCATTCAATTTTTCTTGATTTGTAATAATCATGGGTAAATAAGGATGCAAAGAATTCAGAAGCCTAGGATTCCTTTTTGTTGTTATTGCTATTTGATTTTTGACAAGAAAATGTTCACTGTCCATTTATTTAAAATATCTGCGTATGTGAGAGAGGCAAATGTTTGAGAAAGGAAAAAATCATACTGTTTGATCTTTCTCAGGTAAGAACAGCATCAACATTACTTTATCTTTTGACAAGCACAATTTTAAAATAATAATCACATTGTAAACAACATGCAAAACTTGAGGGAAATGCCAGTGGATAAGGAATGTGAGCTATAGTCAGTGCTGCTTCTGTATCTCTACATGTTTTATTTGTGCAAGATTCAGATCCTTCACATGTGATCCAAGGTGATTAAAGCATCCTAATATCCCCACAGTGACTGGTGCCGCAAAAGGAAGTTGCAGAAGGTCAAGTGAGAATTAGAACTTGTTGAGATTTATTACAATCCAGACTTATCTGCATGCAAACAAATTACCTCCTATCCAGCACTTTCACCATGTGCTTTGCCACAGCAAGAAACTAAAGAGCTCTAATAGCCAACTGATATTAATAATTAATCCAAACATTTCTATATGCCTTGCCTTTATCCTGTGATTGACATGGTAGCCTGCAGTTTATTAAAACGTACCACAGGCAATTAGGAGATGTCGCTTTGATGCACCTTCAATTGCCCTGACACCATTTAATAAGGCCCTTTTAATACCTTTAATACCTTAAGTCTATGTAAGTTACACAAAACCCCACACCTTATTCTAAAAGGGTAGAGTAGACAGTAATGTATCTAGAGTAGTTCAGTGTCCTTTAACTGCAGATGCCCTAACCACTTAACAAGAGCTGTAAAATGGAGGGAGGAAAGGGAAGGATAAGTCCATTTCTGGAGCACAACTCATTAAGATTTAAAGACCCTGGGAAGAGGAGTGGTGCATTTGCCTTTTACTCCTAGAGACTCAAGTTTTAAATTTACCTCAAGTAAAATGATTTTGCTAACCTCAGGCTTTCACAAGATCTGACGAGATCTGCTTCAGATGAGGTAGAAGGAAATTTCAAGGAAGTGAATGAGTCATAGGACAAATGAACTCTACAAATGCAAAAAAGCTCTGTGAAAAAATAATAAATCACTTTACTATCAAGGTTAATTCATTGCTATATTGACTAGAACAGGATACATATATATGTCTGTATTTTTTTTCCTATTTCACTGAGATTAATCATTTTATATAAAATAATATAAGCAACTGTTAGAATAATCTCTTTTGTTTTAATTGTCAAAGTAAGTTTTTCATCATGATGGCTTATTCAGGATTAATTTATGTCATAGAGATTTCATAACAGCTTACATAATCCTATGTAAAAAAGAAATATCAAACAGAAAAATCCATTTTTGAAAGGCACGTTATCTGACAGAAATAGCATGAGGCAGTTTTTAATGATTTTAATTTAATGATTTCATGGCACTAAAATTGCAGCTTCACTCAAACATGTTTAATTTTTCCATAATTCTACACAATTATTGTTATTGCTTTTGATTAGGTAATGAAAACTGCAAAATTACTTCCATTATTAAACGTTACAATTACAAACTAGTTAAACTGCTTATTGATGTCAAATCATACATATTTAGAGATTTGGGTTCAAAATATACTTCAATTAGTTATTTGACTCCATTTTTTCTGTGCAATTTATACTCAACACAGATTTTTCCAATTGTCCTTCAGGAGTCAAGCATCCTGTTCTGGTTCATTTTGATGAAGGTGAGTTACTCTAAATCATCTGGAAGGAAACTTGTGCTATTCTTAGTTGCTATAACCAGCTGCATTACTGAAAGCAGGCTCTGCCCTTACACATTATAGATGGATAGCTTCAGATAAGAAAAAGCTATCTTAGTGAATGTTGGCCAGAATTTTGATGTTTCTGTCTAGTAGGTGATAGGGTTATCATTCACATCTCTAGGTGATTTGAGAAGATGGCTGTCTGGAGCAATAGATAAAGACTCATTGGAGTGTTGTGGAGGAAAAGAAATTCAAGAGAAGCATGTGAATTTGTTACTAAGAAACAAGTGCCATAGTTTACAGGCTAAGGAAAAAAAGGATAGAACATGTGAGAAAAATCAGCTGCATTTTCTTGTTGATAGCATGTCTGTGTTATTGGATTATATGAAAGAAGTTAACAGATGAGGGATATATCCAGCTTATTGGTTATTTTCTTTTAATCAAGCAACGTGATGACAAATTTGGAGTAAAGTTGTAAAATAGCTCAATTCAAATGGCAAGATTATATAGTATATACAATTATATTAATTATATTATATATACAACATGCTTTACAGTAAGTAGAATGAAAGCAGTTGCAGGTGCTAGGATCAGTTTTATGCCGAGAGAATTCTTTTCTCTTTCAATTTATTTAATTTTTAGTAGAATTATTTTAAATAAATTATTTAATGTCTTTGGGAGATATGTATATTACATAGATAACAGAGATAACTGTAAGTTTTTTTTTTTTTTTTTTTTTTTTTTTTTTTTTTTATTATACTTTAAGTTCTAGGGTACATGTGCATAACGTGCAGGTTTGTTACATATGTATACTTATGCCATGTTGGTGTGCTGCACCCATCAACTCGTCAGCACCCATCAATTCATCATTTATATCATGTATAACTCCCCAATGCAATCCCTCCCTCCTCCCCCCTCCCCCCTCCCCATGATAGACCCCAGTGTGTGATGTTCCCCTTCCCGAGTCCAAGTGATCTCATTGTTCAGTTCCCACCTATGAGTGAGAACATGCGGTGTTTGGTTTTCTGTTCTTGTGATAGTTTGCTAAGAATGATGGTTTCCAGCTGCATCCATGTCCCTACAAAGGACGCAAACTCATCCTTTTTTATGGCTGCATAGTATTCCATGGTGTATATGTGCCACATTTTCTTAATCCAGTCTGTCACAGATGGACATTTGGGTTGATTCCAAGTCTTTGCTATTGTGAATAGTGCCGCAATAAACATACGTGTACATGTGTCTTTGTAGTAGACTAATTTATAATCCTTTGGGTATATACCCAGTAGTGGGATGGCTGGGTCATATGGTACATCTAGTTCTAGATCCTTGAGGAATTGCCATACTGTTTTCCATAATGGTTGAATTAGTTTACAATCCCACCAACAGTGTAAAAGTGTTCCTATTTCTCCACATCCTCTCCAACACCTGTTGTTTCCTGACTTCTTAATGATTGCCATTCTAACTGGTGTGAGATGGTATCTCATTGTGGTTTTGATTTGCATTTCTCTGATGGCCAGTGATGATGAGCATTTTTTCATGTGTCTGTTGGCTGTATGAATATCTTCTTTTGAGAAATGTCTGTTCATATCCTTTCCCCACTTTTTGATGGGGTTGTTTGTTTTTTTCTCGTATATTTGTTTGAGTTCTTTGTAGATTCTGGAAATTAGCCCTTTGTCAGATGAGTAGGTTGCAAAAATTTTCTCCCATTCTGTAGGTTGCCTGTTCACTCTGATGGTAGTTTCTTTTGCTGTGCAAAAGCTCTTTAGTTTAATTAGATCCCATTTGTCAATTATGGCTTTTGCTGCCGTTGCTTTTGGTGTTTTAGACATGAAGTCCTTGCCCATGCCTATGTCCTGAATGGTACTACCTAGATTTTCTTCTAGGGTTTTTATGGTATTAGGTCTAACATTTAAGTCTCTAATCCATCTTGAATTAATCTTCGTATAAGGGGTAAGGAAAGGATCCAGTTTCAGCTTTCTACTTATGGCTAGCCAATTTTCCCAGCACCATTTATTAAATAGGGAATCCTTTCCCCATTTCTTGTTTCTCTCAGGTTTGTCAAAGATCAGATGGCTGTAGATGTGCGGTATTATTTCTGAGGACTCTGTTCTGTTCCATTGGTCTATATCTCTGTTTTGGTACCAGTACCATGCTGTTTTGGTTACTGTAGCCTTGTAGTATAGTTTGAAGTCAGGTAGCGTGACGCCTCCAGCTTTGTCCTTTTGACTTAGGATTGTCTTGGCAATGCGGGCTCTTTTTTGGTTCCATATGAACTTTAAAGCAGTTTTTTCCAATTCTGTGAAGAAAGTCATTGGTAGCTTGATGGGGATGGCATTGAATCTATAAATAACCTTGGGGAGTATGGCCATTTTCACGATATTGATTCTTCCTATCCATGAGCATGGTATGTTCTTCCATTTGTTTGTGTCCTCTTTGATTTCACTGAGCAGTGGTTTGTAGTTCTCCTTGAAGAGGTCCTTTACATCCCTTGTAAGCTGGATTCCTAGGTATTTTATTCTCTTTGAAGCAATTGTGAATGGAAGTTCATTCCTGATTTGGCTCTCTGCTTGTCTGTTGCTGGTGTATAAGAATGCTTGTGATTTTTGCACATTAATTTTGTATCCTGAGACTTTGCTGTAGTTGCTTATCAGCTTAAGGAGATTTTGGGCTGAGACGATGGGGTTTTCTAAATATACAATCATGTCATCTGCAAACAGGGACAATTTGACTTCTTCTTTTCCTAACTGGATACCCTTGATTTCTTTCTCTTGCCTGATTGCCCTAGCCAGAACTTCCAACACTATGTTGAATAGGAGTGGTGAGAGAGGGCATCCCTGTCTTGTGCCAGTTTTCAAAGGGAATTTTTCCAGTTTTTGCCCATTCAGTATGATATTAGCTGTGGGTTTGTCATAAATGGCTCTTATTATTTTGAGATACGTTCCATCAATACCGAATTTATTGAGCGTTTTTAGCATGAAGGGCTGTTGAATTTTGTCAAAAGCCTTTTCTGCATCTATTGAGACAATCATGTGGTTCTTGTCTTTGGTTCTGTTTATATGCTGGATTACGTTTATTGATTTGCGAATGTTGAACCAGCCTTGCATCCCAGGGATGAAGCCCACTTGATCATGGTGGATAAGCTTTTTGATGTGCTGCTGAATCCGGTTTGCCAGTATTTTATTGAGGATTTTTGCATCAATGTTCATCAGGGATATTGGTCTAAAATTCTCTTTTTTTGTTGTGTCTCTGCCAGGCTTTGGTATCAGGATGATGTTGGCCTCATAAAATGAGTTAGGGAGGATTCCCTCTTTTTCTATTGATTGGAATAGTTTCAGAAGGAATGGTACCAGCTCCTCCTTGTACCTCTGGTAGAATTCAGCTGTGAATCCATCTGGTCCTGGACTTTTTTTGGTGGGTAGGCTATTAATTGTTGCCTCAATTTCAGAGCCTGCTATTGGTCTATTCAGGGATTCAACTTCTTCCTGGTTTAGCCTTGGGAGAGTGTAAGTGTCCAGGAAATTATCCATTTCTTCTAGATTTTCTAGTTGATTTGCGTAGAGGTGTTTATAGTATTCTCTGATGGTAGTTTGTATTTCTGTGGGGTCAGTGGTGATATCCCCTTTATCATTTTTTATTGCATCTATTTGATTCCTCTCTCTTTTTTTCTTTATTAGCCTTGCTAGCGGTCTGTCAATTTTGTTGATCTTTTCAAAAAACCAACTCCTGGATTCATTGATTTTTTGGAGGGTTTTTTGTGTCTCTATCTCCTTCAGTTCTGCTCTGATCTTAGTTATTTCTTGCCTTCTGCTAGCTTTTGAATGTGATTGCTCTTGCCTCTCTAGTTCTTTTAATTGTGATGTTAGAGTGTCAATTTTAGATCTTTCCTGCTTTCTCTTGTGGGCATTTAGTGCTATAAATTTCCCTCTACACACTGCTTTAAATGTGTCCCAGAGATTCTGGTATGTTGTATCTTTGTTCTCATTGGTATCAAAGAACATCTTTATTTCCGCTTTCATTTCGTTATGTACCCAATAGTCATTCAGGAGCAGGTTGTTCAGTTTCCATGTAGTTGAGCGGTTTTGATTGAGTTTCTTAGTCCTGAGTTCTAGTTTGATTGCACTGTGGTCTGAGAGACAGTTTGTTATAATTTCTGTTCTTTTACATTTGCTGAGGAGTGCTTTACTTCCAATTATGTGGTCAATTTTGGAATAAGTGCGATGTGGTGCTGAGAAGAATGTATATTCTGTTGATTTGGGGTGGAGAGTTCTATAGATGTCTATTAGGTCCGCTTGGTGCAGAGATGAGTTCAATTCCTGGATATCCTTGTTAACTTTCTGTCTCGTTGATCTGTCTAATGTTGACAGCGGAGTGTTGAAGTCCCCCATTATTATTGTATGGGAGTCTAAGTCTCTTTGTAAGTCTCTAAGGACTTGCTTTATGAATCTGGGTGCTCCTGTATTGGGTGCATATATATTTACGAGAGTTAGCTCTTCCTGTTGAATTGATCCCTTTACCATTATGTAATGGCCTTCTTTGTCTCTTTTGATCTTTGATGGTTTAAAGTCTGTTTTATCAGAGACTAGGATTGCAACCCCTGCTTTTTTTTGTTCTCCATTTGCTTGGTAGATCTTCCTCCATCCCTTTATTTTGAGCCTATGTATGTCTCTGCATGTGAGATGGGTCTCCTGAATACAGCAGACTGATGGGTCTTGACTCTTTATCCAGTTTGCCAGTCTGTGTCTTTTAATTGGAGCATTTAGTCCATTAACATTTAAGGTTAATATTGTTATGTGTGAACTTGATCCTGCCATTATGATATTAACTGGTTATTTTGCTCGTTAGTTGATGCAGTTTCTTCCTAGCCTCGATGGTCTTTACATTTTGCCAAGTTTTTGCGATGGCTGGTACCGGTTGTTCCTTTCCATGTTTAGGGCTTCCTTCAGGGTCTCTTGTAAGGCAGGCCTGGTGGTGACAAAATCTCTAAGCATTTGCTTATCTGTAAAGGATTTTATTTCTCCTTCACTTATGAAACTTAGTTTGGCTGGATATGAAATTCTGGGTTGAAAATTCTTTTCTTTAAGAACGTTGAATATTGGCCCCCACTCTCTTCTGGCTTGTAGAGTTTCTGCCGAGAGATCTGCTGTTAGTCTGATGGGCTTCCCTTTGTGGGTGACCCGACCTTTCTCTCTGGCTGCCCTTAAGATTTTTTCCTTCATTTCAACTTTGGTGAATCTGGCAATGATGTGTCTTGGAGTTGCTCTTCTGGAGGAGTATCTTTGTGGCGTTCTCTGTATTTCCTGAATTTGAATGTTGGCCTGCCCTACTAGGTTGGGGAAGTTCTCCTGGATGATATCCTGAAGAGTGTTTTCCAACTTGGTTCCATTTTCCCCCTCACTTTCAGGCACCCCAATCAGACGTAGATTTGGTCTTTTTACGTAATCCCATACTTCTTGCAGGCTTTGCTCATTTCTTTTTCTTCTTTTTTCTTTTGGTTTCTCTTCTCGCTTCATTTCATTCATTTGATCTTCAATCGCTGATACTCTTTCTTCCAGTTGATCGAGTCGGTTACTGAAGCTTGTGCATTTGTCACGTATTTCTCGTGTCATGGTTTTCATCTCTGTCATTTCGTTTATGATCTTCTCTGCATTAATGAGTCTAGCTGTCAATTCTTCCACTCTTTTTTCAAGATTTTTAGTTTCTTTGCGCTGGGTACGTAATTCCTCCTTTAGCTCTGATAAGTTTGATGGACTGAAGCCTTCTTCTCTCCTCTCGTCCAAGTCATTCTCTGACCAGCTTTGATCCGTTGCTGGTGATGGGCTGCGCTCCTTTGCAGGGGGAGATGCGCTCTTATTTTTTGAATTTCCAGCTTTTCTGCCCTGCTTCTTCCCCATCTTTGTGGTTTTATCTGTCTCTGGTCTTTGATGGTGGTGACGAACTGATGGGGTTTTGGTATAGGTGTCCTTCCTGTTTGATAGTTTTCCTTCTGACAGTCAGAAGGACTCTCTGTTGGTCCGTTGGAGATTGCTTGAGGTCCACTCCAGACCCTGTTTGCCTGGGTATCAGCAGCAGAGGTTGCCGAAGATAGAATATTGCTGAACAGCGAGTGTACCTGTCTGATTCTTCCTTTGGAAGTGTCCTCTCAGGGGTGTACTCCACCCTGTGAGGTGTGGGGTGTCAGACTGCCCCTAGTGGGGGATTTCTCCCAGCTAGGCTACTCAGGGGTCAGGGACACACCTGAGCAGGCAGTCTGTCCGTTCTCAGATCTCAACCTCCGCGTTGGGAGATCCGCGGCTCTCCCCAAAGCTGTCAGACAGAGTCGTTCGCGTCTGCACCAGCTCCCGCTACTTCCCCTGTTGGTCTTCAGCTGTGCGCTGTCCCCAGAGGTGGAGACTACAGAGACAGGCAGGCTTCCTTGAGCTGCTGTGAGCTCCACCCAGTTCGAGCTTCCCAGCGGCTTTGTTTACCTACTTAAGCCTCAGCAATGGCGGGCGCCCCTCCCCCAGCCTCGCTGCTGCCTTGCGGATAGATCGCGGCAGACTGCTGTGTTAGCAGTGAGGGAGGCTTCGTGGGCGTGGGACCCTCCCGGCCAGGTGTGGGATATATTCTCCTGGAATGCCTGTATGCTTACAGCGCAGTATTGGGGTGGGAGTTACCCGATTTTCCAGGTGTTGTGTGTCTCAGTTCCCCTGGCTAGGAAAACGGATCCCCCTTCCCCCTTGCGCTTCCAGGTGAGGCGATGCCTCGCCCTGCTTCAGCTCTCGCTGGTCAGGCTGCAGCAGCTGACCAGCACCGATTGTCCGGCACTCCCTAGTGAGATGACCCCAGTACCTCAGTTGAAAATGCAGAAATCACCGGTCTTCTGTGTCGCTCGCGCTGGGAGTTGGAGACTGGAGTTGTTCCTATTCGGCCATCTTGCTCCGCCCCGATAACTGTAAGTTTTATTTAGCACATATTTACTAAAATATATAGAGAGGAGTTTATTAGATAAGAATACAAAATCTAATCTATATTGTGAATTCTAACAAGAAAACTTCTATGAATGTAATTGAGTGAAAAGGATATGAAGTTTGAATTGGAAAAACATGGACTTTTCTGAGGGCTCTTATTGGGTGTTTATTTTAAAACATACACTTAATCTGCAACTCTTAAACTTGTTTAGCAAAAAAAAAAAAAAAAAAAGGAAAGAAAGAAAATATACTACTTAATCTCTCCTTGACTCAATGTACTCATTTTCAAAAGGGGATTAGAATACCTATCACAGAAGATTACAGAAAGGAATAAGGTGAATGAAAACCATCTATTGCAATATCTATAGTAGCAGGCATTCAATAACTGCCAGTTATATTCTTTTTTCTTTCTAGAAATTTTGTAGTGATTTCTCCTCACATGCTTACTCACCATAACAGTGAGAAGTTCCTAAAGTAAGCTTTGGGGGCATGTCAGATTCCAGTTAATTATCACTTCAAAGAATCATAAATGTAAGGAATTGTAACCTCCTTGTTTTCTTAAAATCCTACTTCTGAAAATCTTGGTGACATTTATATATAATGAATTAGCTAATCTGTTCTGGCTAAATAAGCCTCAGATTTTTCTTTTGGGGAAACCATTGCTTTAATTGTCTCTAATATTTGTCCCCATTTTGACTAATTCACAGTTTATTAATTATGGCTTTTTAGCATTTTTCTTAAATACTTATGCAATACCAACCCTTCTCTATAGCAGTGATTCCTAACCTTTTTGGAGACCAGAGACCAGTTTCATGGAGGAGAGTTTTTCTACAGATGAGAAGAATAGTTTCAGGATGAAACCATTCCATCTCAGATCATCAGATATTATCATAAGGAGGGTGCAGTGTAGATCCTTCACATGGGAAGTTCACAATACGGTTCTTGCTCCCATGAGAATTTAATGCTGCCACTGATCTGACAGAGATGGATCTCAGGTGTAATGCTAGCTCAATCATTTCTCTCCACCTGCCTTGCAGTCCAGTTCCTAACAGGCCACGGACTGGTCCATGACCTAGGGATTGGATACCCCTGCCTATAGTATTGTTGTCAATAGGATATGACTTCACATTTGTCATTAATCGTCTTCATTCTCTTTTTTCTTTCTGACTCTACTCTTATAAGGTTGATTTAGAATTCTGGTCCCTTTCCCTTAGATTGATGAATGACTGGAGGATTACCACTGTCACAATCATTTCAAGGTGAAGATTAGGAGATTGTTAAAAATGTATGTTTTCACCTAGGCCGACTGAATTAATACCCCTAGGGAGTCAAAGTAATTTATATCTTGTTTGTCTCTCAGGTGATTGGTGACCATTCAGTTTGAGAATTCTGTTCTAACTGCAAATTTTCTGGGGTGTTTTCCATACCATCAGCCAATTTTCCAATTCTCTAGATACCAACTGTGTCTTCAATAATTTAATTCAATTCTAATACGAACTACCTAGAGTTGGAGTCAGACTATACAGGTTTAAAGGCTCAGTTCCATAAGACTGCCCCCTGCTTACACACATTTCTGTTCAACTTGGTTACAAGCCTGTAGGTTGTCACCTGCCTCAAATTTTGCTAGAATAGCTCCCAAACTCAGGAAAACATTTTACTTAATGTTTACTCATTGATTATGAAAGACACAAATGCAGGCATGCCACCCTCCCAGTATCTCACTGTGGTCATCTTAAGTATGAGTTAACACGTAACTATTGGAGCATTGTGCATTGTTATTAAAAAGCCCTGTGCTTTCAAATACATTTTAATAATTTTTCCATTTGTCCTAATGTGCTAAGTGAAGAATTCTAAATGGAAGAAGACTTATAACTACATACATTTAAAATTAGACAGTGTATTTCCCTTCTTATTTCTAGAGATTTGCTATATCCTCCCCTTTGCTGGTGAGTTTCTTCAGGGCGGGTAAAATTGTGTATAATTGAATTAGCTAAAACCTCCATATTTACTTATATAGGTTGTAGTCTAAGAAAATGTGACTTTTTTCCCTCAAAATCAACTCATCATTTGTAATATGTAATTATTAGTGAGTTATCATTAGAAGGCTGACACTTAATTGAACATGTTAAAATAATGAAACTATATTCCCAAATTGAACTAAAAAGTAATATATTTTCCAGACATTCTCTGGGATCTTATAATCCCTCAGAATACCATTTGTTGTTGTTCTTGTTTTTGTTTTGAGACCGAGTCTTGCTCTGTTGCCCAGGCTAGAATGCACTGGTGAGATCTTGACTCACTGCAACCTTGGTGTCCAGGGTTCAAGCAATTCTCATGCCTAAGCCCCCTGAGAAGCTGATACTACAGGTGCCCACCACCACACTTGGCTAATTTTTGTATTTTTAGTGGAGATGGGGTTTCACCACATTGCCCAGGCTGGCCTCCAACTCCTGGCCTCAATTGACCTGCCTACCTCGGCCTTCCGGAGTGCTAGAATTACAGATGTGAGAGCCACCACAACTGGCCATTCTATCTACTTTGTAGGTCACTTGCAGAACAATTGTCAGCTTTCTATAATGGATTCCCTGGAATGTGACTTAAAGTTAGTGCTATAATGTTGTAAGCTGTTAAATATTTGGAAATGAACTTGAAAAAATAGCAGATACACTTTATCTACAATTTCTCTTTACCCTACACCTAATCTACTGAGTTTATCTCTATGAGAATTTTGAACAAGTCATGTTACACTAAGGCAATTCTTGCTAGATTTGAAATAAGGCTACAATGTTTACAATGTATATTATATTATAACATCAATATATATTCTCTATAAAAATGTAAAATGCATATCTTACCAGAAAGACATAGCTACTTCAACCAAGCAAATTAGTTTTAATTTACATATTTGTGATTATTCTATACCTACTAATTTTGAAGTTAATTTTATAATACAAATACTTCCAGCCAATAAATTATTTTAGTCTGATTTTTAAAGGTGCATAATATTTAAGGTGACCTTATGTTTTAGTTAGCCTGTCAGTTCCAATTTATACCTGTTGCATAGGCTCTCTTGAAATTATCCTCATTAAAATTGTCTGCATTTGAACAAAAATTTTTTATGGTCATTTAAAAAATATTCTTTAGAAAGAATGCCTATAGTATTTTAATTTTGTTCTATTTTATCCATTTAGATTTTTTTAAAATACCAATTGTAAAAAATGCTAATATTTTAACTTGTAGAATTCATTTTTCTTATCTAGAATTATTAATTGGTAAAATTTTGAATTATTATTTGGTAAAAGTTCTAAGTGAGTAAAATACAATATGCTATTTTCACACTTTTGGTGCATATTGCTGGTTATTGGTGCAATTTATTTTCCCATGATGGAGGTGAGATCTTTTTCAGCCAGTTTATAGCTACATGTACTCTGTGTTCTCATGGCATCATCCTCTCAGCAAACACAAACCTCAGCACAAATATTTAGCCATAAAAAATTTGAAGAGTATCTAAATTGCTTCCTCTTTTGTAGATGACAAGAACAATATGGTTCTTACTTAATCAAAGCTCTGCAGCTCAAACACTAGAGATGTTCTTTTAAAAATGGTGATCAAAATACATTTTAATATTCGTGTATGTGAAATGTGTTAGACACACACATATACTAACATGTATACACACACTTATGCACGTGTGTCCCGACCTGCAGGACAGTCGAACGGGCCCTGGAAGGGGAGTGGGAATGGAGGAGACAAGAAAACACGAGAAATGGAGACAAGACAAATAGCCTGATCAAGTCTCGTTTAATGGTGGCACTGCAATGCCTTATATAGGCTGGCAGAGGAAGAGGTTGGGCCACGGCGGTAACAGGGGGCCGGGTTTTCTCAAATTACAATTGCACATGTACTGTTGGTTGATAATTTTCCCAGGTGCGGGATTGCGCCTGCGCTGTACGTTGCATATCTTCCTGGGCGCGAAAATGTTTGCGCACGCACGGGAAAGATTTGCACATGCGTGGGAAAGTTTGTAATGAAGAACCCGGAAATGTGCCATCTTGTCTCCTGTAAAGCACTTCTCCTGTAAAGCCAAGAAGATGCCTCCCTGTTCTGCAGTTAGGAAATCTAGGCCTCTTCTATTTTGGAGCACTACTTCTGCCAGGGAATCTACCTGATCTTGTAAATCTTGTATAGTACTTGAAATGGCCTGCGTATCTGAGATCAATTGGTGAGACAATTTGGTGTATTGAGTAACAGAAACCCCTAGGCCCCTAGTTGTTACGGCAGCAGTTATGCCTAATCCTGCAAGTAAGGGGATAAATTGTATTGCCCTTTTGTTTCTTCCTAAAAAGTGATCTATAGCTGGGATAGGTACAGGTTCATCTCCAGGGATAATGTCTATGTCTGGCAAAAGTGTGGCTAAGACACAGCGTCCTGTCCAGTTAGTAGGTAAATAGGTATAAGCCCTATTATTGCCACATATAAAAACTGAGCTGTTTGGGGCACACAACGATTGGGAAATATTTACTATGGTGGCACAATTATTGAATTGATTGAATCCTACATCGAGGTCGTAAGTGTTATTAAGGGGAGGGGAGTAGATGCAAGAGGAACTAGGAAATTCTAAAGGCTGTACTTTAAGGGGAGGAATTATGGTGCAAGGGGTATTGGATGTATAATTTAAGTCATTGCTGGGTATGGCAAGAGGAACGGGATCTCCTGATTGCAGACACAGCCAGCAGTCATTAGCTAGACTAGAGTTGGAATTGTTAAGCAGGTTATGAGTAGCAGTGAGTAGGTCAAAGGTCTGGGCATCAATTTTCTCTTTCCCTCGGGCCTTGGGCAAGGCCAAGGGGTGGTAGTGAATTTCCGGGTACAGGGACCTTTGCAACTCTTCAAGTTTTTTGTATACCCTAATTTCTCAGACCTTGTCTTGTGGTCCTCTTCCATCAGATATATGAAGAGGGGGGTGAATATTCCAGCAGACAGGCTGTCTTACAATTCCAGTACAGCCAGCTAGTATAAGGTTATTGGTATTTCCTACAACTGTAGGGACACTACTGGCCCCTATAGTAGGGGTTCTAGATCTTGTTAAGATAGCAGTATAGTATGTTTTATTGCCAGAGGTACATTCTAGATAAGTAGTGTAGCAGGAACTACGCATAGCAGCCTTAAATGTGTCACAAGGGCAGGTTGTGGTACCCCCTCCGCTAGATAATCTTGGGGTTGACACACACCTCCACTTAAGGGAGTCACTAGACAGGTATGCTGTGTAAGCAGAGCAGGACACAGCTGAGAGGTACTTATTTGGAGGGGAGGTCTCATATCCCCCCAAACAATCACAGGGCGTACTGTATCATTGTTGTATATATGTACGGGCCTCATGGGGATTACCAAAGCTGGCATAAACCTGGAATGCTTGGCAAATCAGCACCATGGTCCAGAGGGCCTTGTAGTTGGAGTTCATCTCTGCAATAGAGAAAAAGAGTACTCTCAGGGAGAAAATTACTCCCTGGATTGGCTATTGTTAGGTACCTGTCTTACGAGTCGCTCTGGTAGCCATCTGGCTGCATCATGAGTTTGAGAAAAAACACAAACTGAGCCTCTTCCCCAGATTAACCCTGGGTCTGGACCATGTCATGTGTTGTCTAAGGGGTCTTTCCATTTAACCATGGCAAATTGTTTTTTGGACTTGGAATGCCAAAATCGATCGGCTGCTGATCTGTTCAGGTTATCCAAATTTAAAAAATTTAAAATAAAAAGTGTGTGATTAAGGATATTTCTAGGGGTGCCCTTAGTAGGGTACCATTCTCCCTTTTTTATTTTGTCCATGGTGGTTTTTAAGGATAGGTGTGCTCTTTCAACTATTCCTTGTCCTTGAGGGTTATATGGAATTCCAGTAATGTGTTTTATTTGTAATTTAAGACAAAAGTCTTGAAAGGCTTTGGATGTATCGCCAGGACCATTGTCTGTTTTTAGTTGTTTACGCTTTCCAACTGTGGAAAAACAGTGTAGTAAATGAGCTATGACATGTTTGGTAGCTTCTCCTGTTTGTAAGGTGGCTAGTATAAATCCACTAAATGTATCTATACATACATGGACGTATTTTAAGTTACCCAATTCTGAATAATGAGTGACATCCATTTGCCAGATCATGTTGGGAACTAGTCCTCTTGGGTTAATTCCTAAGTGAGGGACTGGCAGGTATGTTATACAGGTCTGACATTGTTTAACTATTTGTCTTGTTTGTTCTCTAGTTATTTTAAACATCAGTCTCAAAGTTTGAGCATTAAGATGGTGTAAGGCATGAGTAGCCTGTGCTTGGGCTAGGTTTGTATTTGTAGTTATGGCTACCATCTTGGTTGCCATATCAGCCAGTTGGTTGCCCTGGGATAGAGGTCCTGGTAATCCTGAATGAGCTCTAATGTGTCCAAGAAAGAAGCGTGTTGTTCTATTATGTATTAACTGTTGGCATTGTAAAAATAACTTGGCTGTGTCTGACACATGTTTGATTTGTGCTACGGTCTCAAGTAAAGGTATTGAGTGAGCTAAGTATGCACTATCAGTATAAATATTAAGAGCCTGATCAGGGAAGGTTAACAGCACCGCGATTAGGGCCTGCAATTCTACTAGCTGAGCCGAAGTATGGCTGGTTTTGAATTTAACAGTGGTGTCAGCAAAGGTATATGCAGCAGTTCCTATGGATGACCCATCAGTGAATACTAATAAGGCATTGTCTAAAGGTGTTTTACTGATGACATGAGGGAAGACAAAAGCATGTAGCTTACAAAATTGGATAAGCTTGTTTGGCGGGTAATGGTTATCTAAGTTACTGGCATAAGAGGTGCAAGCAATTGGCCACGTTTCAGTATTTTGCATCAACCAATGGATTTGTGGCTTAGAATAAGGTTGTATGATTGTAAAAGGTTCAATTCCAAAATATTTTTTGCTATTGTCTCTACCTAAGATAATTAAATCGGCTATGGCATCATAATAGGGGAGTAATACCTTTTTGGGTGATGAAGGCAAGTGGACCCACATAATAGGGTTATTTTGCCAGAATAAACCAGTAGATGTCAGTGTTGTGTTAAATATTAAAAAGGTTAATGACTGTGAATAGTCCATGTTGGTAACAAATTGCTCAGCAATGGCCGCCTCTACTTTATTAAGTGATAAAAGAGCTTCTTTTGATAACGACCTAAGGGACTTAGGGTTGGGGTCACCTCTCAAGGTGTCGAATAAAGGTTTTAAGTCTCCTGTGGTGAGTTTTAGGTATGGCCGGAGCCAATTTATGTCTCCAAGGAGCTTTTGGAAATCATTAAGGGTTTGTAACTGATCTTTAGGGATAACGGCTTTTTGATTGGTAATTTTAGGTCCTTTTATTTGAAAACCTAAGTATGTATAAGGGTCTTGTAGTTGTATTTTTTCTGGAGCTATTTGTAACCCTGCTGTGGTTACTTCTTGCTTGAGTTGAGCAAAACACTGTAAAACTTGTTCTCCCATTTTTCCTGCTATGAGGATATCATCCATGTAATGTATAATGTATATTTGTTTCCATGTCTCTCTAACTGAGTGTATGGCTGTAGCCACATATTTTTGACACAAGGTGGGACTGTTGGCCATACCTTGAGGTAACACTTTCCATTGGTATCGCTTCATTGGTTCTTTGAAATTTATAGATGGTAAGCTAAAGGCAAATCGTTTTTGGTCAGTAGGATGAAGGGGAATTGTAAAAAAGCAATCTTTAAGGTCTATGATAATTTTAAAATATCCTTGAGGGATTGCAACTGGAGAAGGTAGCCCTGGCTGTAAGGCGCCCATAAGGACCATAGTAGCATTTACTGCTCTTAAATCTTGTAAGAGTCTCCACTTTCCGGATTTCTTTTTTATGACAAATATGGGGGTGTTCCAAGGAGAGTTGCTTTCTGTAATGTGTCCTGCCTCTAATTGTTCCTGCACTAACTGTTGGGCAGTGGCAAGCTTCTCATTGGTTAGTGGTCATTGATCAACCCAAACGGGTTTATCTGCCTTCCAAGTGATTGGGTCAGCACTTTTTTGGGGTGCAGGCATGTCAATGGCCACGGTTAAAAATTTCCAAGCCCCCTTTTATCCAATTTTCCTATGGCTGGGATTGGCTGTAAAATGCCATCTTCTCTTTTTCCTAACCCTTTCCCAGGGTGGTAGCCCTGAGCCAACATTGGTGCAGTGACTATATCATTTGGGCTACACATCATGACCCTCATTTGGGAGAGAAGATCTCTACCCCAAAGGTTAACAGACAAATCAGGGATAACAAATGGCTTAATGAGACCGGAATTACTTTCTTGATCTCTCCAGGTGAGATATTTGGAACTTTGTTTAGGGTTATTACTTTGCCTGATTCCTCGTAAATTTGTTAAGGTCTCTGAAGTGGGCCAACTGGCGGGCCAATCTTGTTGTTTAATAATTGTTACATCGGCCCCTGTGCCTATCAGTCCTGTATATAACTTTCCGTCTAGACATAAGGTGAGAGAGGGTTTTTGATTAGTAATGGACTGTACCCAGTAGATGTCTGAGGATCCGAATCCTCCCTTTCCCCTTAGGGGCGATTGGACTTTATTAGCTGTTTTTAGCAATGGTAACAGGAGTAACTCCGCTATTCTATCCCCTTGAGGAATGATAATGATGTTGTCAATAGCCTTGGCCATGATTTTGATCTCTCCTATATAATCACTGTCAACTATTCCTGGAAAGACCTGTAGGCCTTTCATGGTGATGCTGCTTCTCCCTAGGATTAATCCAAACATGTTTGAGGGTAGGGGTCCATATACCCTAGTACCTAAGGCTTGGGGTCCCATTTCAGGGGTTAATACTGTCTGGGAGGTGGAACAGAGGTCCAATCCTGAGCTTCCTGGGGTTGCTCTACTAAGTTGTGAAATGGATTGTTGTTGGTTGGTACAAAACTGACCACCCCATAAGCTTGTTTCGGGGCCTGGGGCCGGCCCCTCAATCCGTTTCCCTGTTGAGGTGTTAGGGGATTTCCTTGATTGTCAATTTTAGATTTACATTTATTGGCCCAATGTTTTCCTCTTTTACACCTAGGGCAGAGGTCTGGGGCTTTTGCCTCTAAGGTCTTAGCTAGCTCTCCCTTACAATCCCTAGCAAAGTGTCCCATTTTTCCACACTTGAAACACCCCTTGCTCTTCTTGTTTTCACTAGGGAGGAAGTCTTTTACAGTTTGTCCACTAAAGGCAGCAGCTATAGCCAAGCCCTGTTGATATGAGGGCCCTATGTCTGAACAGAGGTGGATGTAGCCTGTTAAGTCTGTTTTCTTTCTATAAGGTCTGATTGCTGCCTGACAAGCCAGGTTAGCGTTTTCGTAAGCTAGCTGTTTTACATAATCCACCCTTGCCTCGGCATTTCCAAATATTCTGCTGGCCATGGTTAAAAGTCTATCTACAAAGTCTGCAAAAGGCTCATCAGGCCCCTGTTTGACCCCCGTGAGTGAGGCTCCTGGATCCCCCTTAACAGGAAGTTTTCTCCAGGCTTTGGTAGCCGCAGCTTGGATTTGAGAAAACAGTCCAGGATCGTACTGCATTTGGGCATTGGTTTCTGTGTAGTTACCCGAGCCAGTTAGCATATCAAAATCCCAACCATTTCCGGCCTTGTTGGTTTCTCTTGGCCATATCTCTACAATTTTCATAAAATTCTGACTTCCAAATCAGATGGTCACCTCTGGAAAGAACTGCTCTAACTAAGGTATTCCAATCTATGGGACTGAGCCAATTTTTGGCCACAGATTCGACTATGGCCAGGGTGTATGGGGAAGTGGCTCCGTATTGCGAGACAGCGGTTTTTAGTTCTTTTATTACAGTAAATTCAAACCCATTGTGGTGTCTCCAGGCTTGGCCCTGAGGATCTGTAGTTTCAGTTACTGGAAAAACGTCTCGAGGAGAGAAATCCTCCCTATCCCTACTACCAAGCGACCTTCCTTTTGGGACATGCTGTCTGGGTCTCTGAGGGTGAGAGTGTTTCTCTATTCCTCCAGGGTATTGAACGCTCTTACTTCCTGTCCTTAATTTCTGCAATCTGGTGATTAAAGACTGATGTAGTTCTTCGAGCTTTATTTGCTCTTCAAGTTGTGCAATTTTTTCTCTAAGCTCCTCTTTTGGGTCTATTACTGCCATAACTGCAGGGGCAGAAGCCTTATTATAGGGAGGGGGATAAGTAAGAGTTTCTGGCCAGTCAGAATTATGATATTTTGCTGCCTCTTCCTCTAAATTATCCCAGTTTACTTCTGAAGGGTTAAGGTTATTTTTACTTTTGTTTTCATTAGTTGTAGATAAAACTGGGTATTTTTTGGCCTTTTCCTTATTTGATGTTTCTATATTATTTATTGAGGGGACCCCAGCCTCTTCCTCATTGCTTTGTAGTGATATAAGGTCTATTTCTTTGCTAGGTGTGGATTTTTCAAGGTCGGTTTGGGAGCTGCCTCTTAATATTTCCTCAGTCTGAGTAACCACTGCCATTACCTCAGGATCTTTTTCTCTTTCCTTTTTATCTATTATATCTTTGATCAGATTCCAATAAGAAAAGGCTGTTATCGGAACCTTTTCTGGTCCAAAAGTACTATAGTAATCTTGAAAACAATCTCCCACCCTACGCCACCTCTTTATGTCAATGGTTCCCTCTTGTGGAAACCAAGGGCAGGTATCTTTTACAAAATCAAAAATTTAAACAAATCATTACTTTTAACCCTTACTCCTCATGCTTTTAGGTCCTCTTTTAACTGCCCTACATAAATCTGATGCTGGCTTAATTCTTGTCCCATAATCAGACACTATTACTCACCTCTGGTTCCAATGCAGCAGGTTCCCACGACGTCCGGAGGAATTTCTTCCACTTTCACTTTCGGCCGACTTTAGTGCCTTCTTCCTCACTTTTTCCCCCGTGTCCAGGTCCCTGTTCGGGCGCCAGGTGTCCCAACCTGCAGGACAGTCGAACGGGCCCTGGAAGTAGGAGTGGTAATGGAGGAGACAAGAAAACACAAGAAATGGAGACAAGAAAAATAGCCTGATCAAGTCTCGTTTAATGGTGGCAGTGCAATGCCTTATATAGGCTGGCAGAGGAAGAGGTTGGGCCAGGGCGGTAACGGGGGGCCGGGTTTTCTCAAATTATAATTGCGCATGCGCCGTTGGTTGATAATTTTTCCGGGAGTGGGATTGCACCTGTGCTGTAGGTTGCATATCTTCCTGGGCGCGAAAATGTTTGCGTGCGTGCAGGAAAAGTTTACGCGCGTGCGGGAAAGGTTTGCGCGCGTGCGGGAAAGATTTGCGCGCACGCGGGAAAGTTTGCAATGAAGAACCCGGAAATGTGCCATCTTGTCTCTGCTTTACGGAGATCAAGCAGCAGAGGTCGGCTAATTCCGGGCCTCATGGCTCCGGACACACGTGCACACATTCACCACCCACCCATATATGTGTGCGTATAAATTGTAAGCTTTCCAAAGTGGCACAAGTAACTTTAAAGCAGAGATTACATTGTATTCTATCCAATGTCAGATAACTATAATAAACACAATTTAGTGGTATGATTTTGTCATAGCTCTAAGAAGGATCAGACAATATGTATGAGTAGTTCCCCTTTTAAAGTAAATAATGTATAGATTTTTATATTTTGATCAATGAGTTAATTACTATAAATAACTCAATATGTGCTTAAAATTTTTATTGGTGCTGAAAAGCTTGCTTTTTGTTATTAAAATAACAATTTTGTTTTTAAAAATTATTGTGCTGAGCCTGGTGACTTGAACCTGTAATCTCAGCACTTTGGAAGGCTGAGGTGGGCAGATCACAAGGTCAGGAGTTCAAGACCAACTTTCCCAGCTACTCAAGAGGCTGAGGCAGGAGAATCACTTGAACCTGAGAGTCGGAGGTTGCAGTGAGCCAAGATTACCCTATTGCATTCCAGCTTGGATGACAGATCAAGACTCCATTGAAAAAAATATCATATATATATAAATATATTAAAATACATTTTTCAATTCATACTGAATTCTATGAATATCCAAAGCTCAATGTTAGAGACCTGATTCCTGATTAAAATTTTGATGATGGTCATGTAGACATATTATTTTATTCCTTTGAATGTTTCTAAATTTTGTTTGTCTTCTATTATGATCTTACATATTTTATTTAGAGGTATAGCTGTTTCTAAAAAGCCTTATTTTTTTGTTCACAAATTTCAATTCCTTTCATATCCCACTCATGTTCATTTACTTTGTATCATCTTGTTTAGCTCTTTATGTAATAGAGCCAATAGTGGCTTCTTGCACAAATAAATGGAACTAACAAAGTCAGTATTAGTATTTATTGAGTGGTAATCATGCATTTAACAGATAATTCTTGATGTAAAGGAGACAAGAAGATTCGAATGTATAAGCAGTGAGACAAGACAAATAGGCAAAAAGAGCAATAGTCCAAGCACCAGATGACTGAGTCTTACTGCTTATTCTACAATACCCTATCTACATAAAATTGGAAGAGTCTAGAAGATCTTTTGGTGTCAGTTTCCTCATGTTTACAGTAGTAGGAGGCTAGAGATATGTTTAAAATACTTCTGTTCTAAAAGACTCTGCAATTTTAAATGTGGATATATTTTATCGCAAAAATGTTAATACATTTGCAATTTGGAGTAAAAAGGAATCCTGAATGCTTTAGTTCCCAATAATTAAGTAACTTTTCACAGAGCTTTGTCTATACAATTTTTTCAATATAATGAGTTTGGAAGATATATTTTATCTACTAAATAAACTAGATTCTATAAAATGTTTCTTATTAGAATTTGGTCTCACAATATGTTTATCAATTATGTATACTATTAAATAAAACAACAATACTCTTTGATGGAATTATTTTCAATTTATCCACTAATATGAGAAAACTAGGTATAAGAGAGTTATTTTATTTTGAAAAACTCTGACATGAAAGAAGAATCTGTTCTTTTCTGAGTATTGGAGAAGTCTGCAAGGACTGCAAAGTTAATCACAGATTGAAATCAGTAGTGATGACTTAAGGTTTTTCCTTTATATAAAAATATATAATTTCGGCCAGGTGCGGTGGCTCCCACCTGTAATCCCAGCACTTTGGGAGGCCCAGGCAGGCGGATCACGAGGTCAAGAGATCGAGACCATCCTTGCTAACACGGTGAAACCCTGTCTCTACTAAAAATACAAAAAATTAACCGGGCGTGGTGGTGGGTACCTGTAGCCATAGCCACTCAGGAGGCTGAGGCAGGAGAATGGCGTGAACCTGGGAGGCGGAGCTTGCAGTGAGCCGAGATCACAACACTGCACTCCAGCCTGGGCGACAGAGAGAGACTCCATCTCTAAAAAATAATAATAATAAATAAATAAATAAACTAAAATATATATATATATATATATATATATATATATAATTTCTACAAAAGTGACTAGAGGAAGAAGGTGTTTTTAGAATGAGTTGCTTTACTAGGTTTCCTTCAATGTCAATAGCATGAAACCCATAGTAAAGTTATTTCAGAAAATGTTGCATTTGTTCTGAATGTATAACTTAGGTCAGAGAGCAAAACATGATATTAAGCCAAAGTTATTTTTTTTAAATACTATATAAGAATTGCTTTTAAATATTTATATTAAACACTATACACCTTTAAACCAAATTGTATACATTATATAGACATCAAATTCTACACTTGGCATGTGAATCCCTCTGTTTAACTGTGTGTAAACATTTATCTGCAAATAGTATTAAGTTCTGCACTTCTTCATGTTAAAGCATTTACAAATGAATCTTATATTATAACCATCAGTACACTAGGGTTATGATGATCTATTTTTCAAATTTAAAATCCTATCATATGTATCTATGTATCACTATACATTTTAATGGCACAACTTGGCCACATTGATTTCACTCTGTTCACATTGGAAAAGTTGATTTTTTATGTGTTGACTACTCTAGTAAACCTCTCTATTTAATTTCACATCCTTATCATGGATTTTGTATTTAAAAATTCCAAAGTTTTGTAAGTCGTGATGTTTGTTTCATAAGAGACCATTTCTGTCATGGTTTTGTTACACAAAGTTCTTTAGAAATCTTGTCAAAGTTAAGTTATAATTATGTTTTGTGTCTTTATCAATTTCATGAGTCTATACCTCTATTTGTGATAGGTTAAACAGGTGACAAATAATGGCTTGCAACAAAACTCCATTTTATTTTTTGACATATTCACATAGTTAATTAGTGGCTTTTGGGAAGCTAAAAAGATGATCCCAACTTGTTACAGTGTTATAATTTACTGAATATTTTGATTGCCACCTTTAATGACACAATTACATTAGATAGTATAAGAATGCCAATTAAAGGGTAATGGTCATTCCAAAGGCTAATGCTTGTAACTCTCGAAAGAGAATAAATTGATCTAATACAATCTATTTTAAGAGAAAACTTCCCTTCTATGATGCTGTGAGTAATTATCCTATTGGCAGTTCAGTAGACATACATAGTCATTCAATCTACTACTACTAATATGTCTTAATAAAAGCTTTGGAATGTGGAAAGTGTGAAACTTCTCACACTCAAAAAGGAACTTTACATAGATGATGCTTATTTGACTGAGAGAAAAGGCAAGCTGTTTCAAAGTTTGAGATAATTTAGAACGTACCTCGTAAAAATGCCACAATCATATGATGATATTAAAATGTTAAGCAAATGTTATCACTGTAGGTGCTGTTCACATACACGCACATATTTATATATAAACACCGGTCAGAATTTAGTTTCCTTTTGAAAAGCTCAAGAGTTTGTAGAGTGACAACAGAACAAAATTGATAGCTCTCTAAATAATAGGCTAGAAGAAAGAACTATCATATCTGAGCATTATGAACCTTACCTCATTCTGAAAAGGAGCTGAAGTAAAGTGAGAGAAATGGTCTGCTGGCTCCTAATTCATGAAGTGACAATGATGAATGAATGTGAGTTAGCTCCAGCTGTAGCTGCATTTTAGCTCTTGGATACTTTCAGCTGCTGGAGACACTGAAAACACACACCCACCCACCCACCGACACACACACAATTTCCTAGTAGCAACAAAAATAATGCCTTTTCTAAAGTAGTGTCTAAACAGTCTCCATTAAGAAGTCCATTCATTCATCTGTTAGGGACCCCTTTTTTGTTAACAGCTACAAAAACATCCAACGGCATGTAGCTCTTTCAAATGTGTATCAGATAGATTTGAAACATTCTAATTAGTCATTTCAATTTTTCCAAAGTTAAGCAAGTTAGCCATTCTGTGGAGAGAGAGAATACAAAAAAATTGTTAGTTTATCTCTGCTCAAGATTGTTTAAAACAGAAAACATGCCCAACACAAGACTGAATTTAAGGAGAGGAAAATAAACTCGTGATTTTTACCTGTTACCTTATTTTTCTCAGGTCCAACTTTAGCCCCAATTTTATATAAAAGTCATTTCTTAAAAATAAGTCACTAAAATCTTACTGGAAAACCAAAAGTCTTTTCTCCATTTCTCCTCACTCATTTACTCAAGATTAACGTTAAACTGTTTCCGTATCTAGGAATCAATGTGCCAACAGTCACTCCACTAGATCCATCACAACTGCACAGTAGATAATCATAGAGACATGTGGGAGGGCAGACCAGGAGAACATTGCTTAATTTCTCTGAATTCAAATTACGCATCTAAAACATGGAAATTAAAATAACTACCACAAATTTAATTATGACTATTAAGTGAAAACATTTGAAAGTTGATAAACCTTAGCTACTCTTAATCTATATATAAATTTTTCTCTTGCTTATGTCTTTAACTTTTTCTTCTCCTGGATATTAATTAATTTTGAATGCTTGTAATAATTTTAATGCAGTCATGCACTGCATAACAACATTTTGGTCAATGACAGGCCACATATATGAAAGTGGTCTCATAAAATTTTAATGGAGCTGAAAAATTCCTATCTCCTAGTGGCATTGTAACCATAATAATGTCCTAAAAAATGCATCATGATGTATTTGTGATGATGCTGGTGTAAACAAACATATTTTGATATCAATCATATAGAAATATAAGCCCATATAATTATGCACAGTACCAAATACTTGATAATAATAATAAATGACTGTTACTGATTTATATATTTATTATACTATACTTTTCATCATCATTTTAGAATGCAATTCTTCTATTTATGAAAAATAAGTAACCATAAAACAGTCTCAGGCAAGTTCTTCAGGAGGCCTTCCAGAATAAGACATTGCTATCATAAGAGGTGACAGCTCCACACATGTTATTGCCCTTAAAGACCTTCTAGTGGGACAAGATGTGAAAGTGGGAGACAGAGACACTGATAAACCGGAGCTTGTGTCAGCCTAGACTAATGTGTGTGTCTGTTAATTTTTAACAAAAAGCTTTAAAAGGAAAAATATAATTAAATATAAAACAGCCTTATAGAATAATGATATAAAGAAGAAAAATGTTTTTGTACAGCTGTACAATGTGTCTGCATTTTCAGCTACATGTTATGACAGAGTCAAAAAGTTAAAAAATAAAAATTTATAAAATAAAGCAATTACAGTAAGTTAAGGTTAACTTATTATTGAAAAAAGTCTTATAAATGTATTGTGGTCTAAATGTACAGTGTTTATAAGTCTATGGTAATGTACAATAATGTCCTAAGCCTTCATATTAACTCACCACTCACTCACTGACCCATGGAGAGGAACTGCCAAATTGGAAAGTTTCATTCATGATAAACACCTTATACAGGTACACCATTTATTATCTTTTATATTGTATTTTTGCTATACCTTTTCTATATTTAGATTCACACATACATACCATTGCATTACAATTGTCTACAGTATTTAGTAAAGTAACATATGGTACAGGTTTATAGCCTCGAAGCAATAGGCTAGACCAGATAGGTAGGTGTGTAGTGGGCTATCACATCCCAGAGGTTTGTGTAAGTACACTCTATGATATATACACAAGAACAAAATTAACTGACATATTGCTTAGAATTTATCCTCCATCATGGCTGGGTGCAGTGGTTCATACCTGTAATCCTAGCACTTTAGGAGGCAAAGGCAGATGCATCACTAGAGATCAGGAGTTCGAGACCAGCATGGCCAACATGGTGAAACCCCGTCTCTACTAAAAATACAAAAATTAGCCAGATGTGGTTGTGGGTGTCTGTAATCCTGGCTACTTGGGAGGCTGAGGCACAAGAATTGCTTGAATCCAGGAAACAGAGGTTCCAGTAAGCTGAGATCGTGCCATTGCACTCCAGCCTGGGCAACAAGAATCAGACTCAGTCTCAAAAAAAAAAAAAAAAAAAAAAAAAAAAAAAAGAAAAGAAAAGAAAGAACTTATCTCCTATCATTAAGCAACACATGACTACAGTTATAAATTAAATTTTGCATACGTCCGTTTTAAAAACCTCTTTTAAAATATACACCTATTTATAACCTTTTCAAAAACATCTTGCTTTTCCTCTCTCTCTTGAACACAGGCAAGGGCAGCAAGGTCATTGAGAGTCTAAAGAAGAATATCTCCAAGCAGGAGTCACTTGTCAGGGCACATAACCTCAACAACAAGAGTTAAACATTCCTGATTTCCTCTAACTATGAATATGTCTAACAGAGGGAGAACTTGTGGAAGTAGCAGTAGAAGTATTTCAAAAGCTTTTCCCTGATGTTTGTCAATGTAGAGCTGCCGCTGTCGATCAACTTGTCTGTCAAGCTTCAAACTGTTTACAACATTCTAATGACTGTCAGCAAAGAAGATGGTGAATCTCCTGAGTTTTACAGGTTTCTGAATATTGTAGTCCACTCCACCATCAGACTAAAGCAGAGCTTACATCTGTACTGTACACTGGAAATGATTTCTATTGGCATTTTGTCAATTATATATATTTATAAATTTGAGAAAGGTAATATTTCAAATAACAACAAATATATTACCTATTGAAGATGAAACATGCATACATATACATTACTTAATATAAGAAATAAAATATTTTTGTGGTCTTTCTACTCCTTAGCTCAGCTGGGTTCAAGTTTTTGTCTCATGACCAGGAAGAATTAGACACATGGACACTGGAGAGTTCGTAGAGCAGAATTTATTAAGCAAAAGGAAAGCTCTCAGCAGAGAGAGCGGTTCTGAAAGTGGGTTGCCAGTTACCCCCTTCATGGTTGAATACAGGAATTTTTTGTATATATATAAGCTGATGAGGCTAGGTTCATTATCTGTAATAAGGTGCAAATTCCTGGCAGCTCCACCCCATCCTTCCAGTGCACATTGGGCTCTTAGTCTGAGCCTGTCCATATTTATTTATTTACCTTACTGCTCATGTGCTAAGGAATGAAATTTTCCACTGTGGGCATGTTTAGGAAAGCTTCTTGTGCAAGTTCTCTTATCTGCACCAAGCATCTGGTGTAGGCCACACATGGTGTCTCATGCCTGTAATCCCTGCACTTTGGGAGGAGGAGGTCGGCAGATCATGAGGTCAGGAGATTGAGACCATCCTGGCTAACATGGTGAACCCCTGTCTCTACTAAAAATACAAAAAATTAGCTGGGCATGGTGGCACATACCTGTAGTCCCACCTACTTGGGAGGCTGAGGCTGGAGAATTGCTTGAATCCGGGAGGGGGAGACTATAGTCAGCCTAGATCATACCATAGCACTCCAGCCTGAGTGATAGGGCAAGACTCTGTCTCAAAAAAAAAGAAAACATCTGGTGTAAGACTTGTGGGGTGCGTCAGAGGCTCTCCAGGGACTCTTCTTTTAATTTCCGCCTAAAACAAGTTGTTTAACTCTCCGCAATACTTTATCAATAAAATTTTCTCCTACACATGCCTTTCAATTCCATTACTTTCTTCCTCCACCTTAGCTCCAAAAGAAATCGCTAATCTTAGTTTAAAAATAATCTCCTTTTTAAACTTTTTTATTCATGATATATATTCATAACCTGTATCCATAATATTTTATTAGTTATTTTAAACCTAAATAGTATTATAACATAGACATTTGTCTGGGGATTTTGTTTTTCACTTGGTATTAAGTTACTGAGATTCATTCGTATTGTCACATGACATTACACATCTTCCAATTATCTCTGAAATTTCTCTCTTCCTTCCTTAAACTTACTTAAGGCATGGTGATCACCAAATACTCTTCAGCTAAATCTCTTGTACATAGTACAATACATATAACTAGTTATATGTACACTAATATATGCATTTCCAAGAACATGGGAAAGCCATACTCATTTTACAAATTCTGTAAATAAAAATAATACTAGCAACTTCTCTGCCTAGTGTGTTCTCTATTCTTTTGTTAGTTGATGATCTTTTGTTAGATGATTAAATAGTAGTGAAGATGGAGTAATGGAATGAGATAATTTGTGGTGATATTTAATATGAGAACATATGTCCTTATTGTTATATAAATAAGTTTGAGACATAAAATGTTGTTTACATATTCAGTGAGAAACCTAATTCTAAGCTTTTGGCTTTTAAATGTTTTCTGTGACCTTTGTTGCATTGTGACAGTTGTAGCAGATAGTTCACTCATCATACAATGTAATTGGCATTCTGCCACAATCACTAAACTCAGCAACAATTGTTAGCTCTAGGGAACTGCCAGGATGGAGTAAAGCTTTTTTAAACTTCATGTAATTAACAGAAATGTTTACACAGGAGAAAAAGTGTTATACTCTATCAAACTTTCCTTTTAAACATTAGTAGTTAGATTTTGAACTTGCTCTAAATTTTAATATTTTAACAGTTGTAAAAAGATTCTATGTTAAAAGTATCTTCTAGTTTTATAAACCCTGTCAGCACTTAATCATTTAGCAAGATCATGTAAGTTATATCTATGCACAGAATGACATTTAAAAAAATATTATTATACCCTGCATAAGTGTATATGGAGATGTGAAAGGCCGGAATGATTTAATTAAGTATAATTGAGTCAATATAGAAGTTTAAAGTCATGTATGGAAGAAATTGTTGGTGACAAGACTGACTTTTTCAAATCTGAGTTTGGATTACTGCCTAAGATAAAATGGGCAAAAGCACATTGTAACTGTTCAATTAGGTAGAGGTTTCAGGGCACAAAGATTATACTGGATCTCTTCAACCTCATATACCATTCCTATCTTCCTCAATTCCTAGAAAAATAAAACATACATGACAGTTCTGATTGCTATCTGAGATAGGTTGACTACAATTAGACCCAATAAAGAAACTCTGCTCAAAATTTAATAGATGCAAACTACTAAGTAAAAAAAGTGCTTTATTATTTAAAAATTCTTCAATTTTGTATAAATTAAAATCTATAGAAGTTAGAAATTATTCACTAAGATTCCAAAGTATTTGAAATGCCTATGAACTTTCCAGTGTAACTAAATGTGTCTTCCTTGTTTAAAGAAACATTTCTTAAAAAAAGCTTAAATCTGTTTGAGTCTATGTAGGTAAAGTATAAAACAATATTTTGTTCAATAAATAGAGCTATTTTATAAATGAGCATGTAATTAATAAGGAAACTTTATTTTTTCTTTTTGCTTAAAATAGATGATTATAGTAAGCATTTCTAAATTTAGTTTCCAGTTGAGAATTCTATTTTATATATTTATATATCTGTATCTATCTCTCTATTAATTAACTGATATGATACAGATGTGCTATTGAGCCAAAATATTTCTATGTGGAGGTAAAGTGAATCTTTATTCATCTCCTAAGATTTCTTTCTCTAGTTAATATTTCTATCAAGCATAGACTAAAAACTTGGTCAAAATTGATTGCCTGATCATAGTTTCCCATATAAATAGCACAATTGTTTGCATTCAGTATATTTTAGAAGCCACTTCTTTGGTTTAGAATCTTAAAGAACATTGAATATAAAGTTACATGCCACTGAAAAAATGTTGCCAACAATGTGAGTTCTCTGTGCTTCCAGTGTAAAGAATACCATTATAAAGGGGATGTCATATTTTAATAGAGCAAATTACCAAGGCAGACACTAAACATTCACATCATTATGTGTAAAATGCCTGTCTTTTGTCAGAGAAGCAGTTAAGAAATATTAAAGGCCAGTTCTCTTATTTATGTATGTATTCCATCATACATTAATCAATTATCAATTGTCAGGAACTGTTCTACCCTGTCCTCCTTCCAGGAGCATTAATAAAAATTAATTTTTCTGAGTCTATTACCATTTTTGATAATTTGGAAGCAGCAACAATAATATAGTACAATGCAATATAATACAATATAATATGGCATAATGCAACAGAATAATTTTAAGGAAAGTTTAAATTCCTAGGGGAGCAAAGATGTGCAGAGGACATCAAGGAATGTAGGGTCAAGCAGGACCAGTTTTGTTGATAGCTGACAAAGGTGAGCAACTGAGAGTAACAGCAATCTATAAGTTGGTGCAGGCATTGCGTTGTATGTTTGGAATAGATACTTAGATAGAGAACAGCTCTGTTATTGTTGCTTTCATTCCCTTATATCTGGTTCCAGTATCCTTTGCTGTCTTCAGAGAGAGACTATTTGTAAGAGGAAGCCTAGAACTTCACCGTGCATTGTCATTTTGTCAAGAACTAAGGCAAATTCTACTAGGCTCCTGGAACAGAATGTTAAATCATTAGGAATAATTCATTTGACACACAGAATAAACTACAACTGTATACCAAAAGTCTGGTACACAATATGAGGCTATTTTGAGAATGTTTATCCAAGGAAAATAAGACACGTTTTTAGATGAGGCTTAATTTTTTCACATTGAATCACTTAAAAATATTCTTAATCCAATGTACTATATCATCTGCAATTTGTGGACTGCTTAATTTAAAGGGAGTGATCCAGGTTAGGGAAGTTGAGATAGCAGAAATTTTTCTAAGAGAAAGCAAATTAAAATTATTGGAATGCAGGAATGGTACCTTGAAGTTAGAATGCTTGAGTTAAGTTCCTTTTTGGCTCTACCAAGTACAAACTTGATAATATAGTTAGCTATGATTGGAAATGATACTGAAATCATATGAAATGGTGCTTGATAAACTTCAGTGTGATTAAAAATGTCCTGGAAAAGGTTGTCAAATGTGTTAATCATTGGTCTCTATCACCAAACCTTGCTTCGCTAGGTCAAGTTGATTATGATGCAGTGGGCAGCCATATCAAAATTTGAAGATTAGTTTTTTATGCTATAGTTGCTTTTTTTCTCTTTTGGGGAAGCAGATCCATTTTGAATTGTTTAAATATCTACTAAGTCAGCTACTGAAGGAATTGCTCCTGGGAAAATAGATTTATACTAAAAATATAGTAATGTTTCCATTAGCAAATAATAATAATAAAAAAATTATATTGGATGATTTGTATTTTATGAGTTCTGCATACAAGAAACTCAAAATCTATGGCTTGGGAGTATACCTTAGCCTTTTTCTAGATTAAATTTTCAACCAATAATTAATAGAACATTCTCTATGTGCAATGCACATTATTAGGCATGATGGGAGATATAACAATGAGGCAACCTCATTATTCTTGAGGGTTTTACAATTGTGTTATTTTTATTAAGAGCCTGGAAATATGTTCTAGATTTGGGATTTTGAAGTGATACCTTTATTCAGTAGCCTAGAGCAGTAAACCACGAATTAAATGCTTGTATCCCCAGGGTAGAGCAGAAAACTATCCATTGCGATACCAAAACAAAATCTTTCTCTCTCTCTCTCTCTCTCTCTCTCTCTCTCTCTCTCTCTCTCTCTCTCTCACACACACACACACACACACACACACATTTAATAACATGAAGATATTAAGATTTACTAACATTTTATTCATAGATTTATATTGGTACCCTCTCATATCCTCTCAATAGAATGTGATATATCACTTATGGTAAGCGTATAAGGGAAATATTTTCACATTGTTGAGGCATTGACAATAGTGCCCTCATTTATTCATTGGCTTTCAAAATTTTAGACTTGTTATGTTTCTGAGAATTTACAGATATAACATGTAATTACTCTAATTTATAAAATCAGCACAAGATTTATAGAACTTTTCCAATAAAACCATCTTTGAAAATAAGCATGAAAAATAGCAAAGCCAGATAATCTTGATATTTTTATGACTATATTATTGGCAAAATTGTAGGATAAAACTACTGAAAATGTATAACATGCTACTAAATAAATGTTTTTAAAAATATTTTGTCTTCATAAGATTTAATAGTATTTCAAAATATGAATAAGGTAATAACAGGATTTTTAAGGAAAAATACATTTTATGAAGAGAGAGAATTTTGAATATAGTTACTTAGACTTTTGCTATTTCACTTTGTTGTCTACAATGATATTTGTGTCACTTATAATGGCTCTCTGATATTCACATATTTAATAATTATCAACAAGGGATTTTTCCATTTATTTAAAAATCTTCCAAAGAATGGTGTACTCTAAATATAAAAACAAAACAGCTTTGTATTTTAATTACTTCATGTGAATAATTGAATGGCATTAGGGAGAATAGAAATTTACAAGCTGAACTTTAACCAAAGCCTTGGCATAATGGTTGGATTGATTTGGAATGTGATCATCACAATTCAGGAAGAACAGCTAATCACATACTTTCATATGGATACATTATCTATGAAATATGTTTTTTAAGTATGGTAGTCATCAAATAGAATTAGCCAAACAAATCTCTGAAGTGTAAAATTTTATACTCAAACTTTAAAAAATAGTGAAGTACATTTAATCATGTTTTTATTATTTATTAATAAAATCTACATAGGTTTGGAGATAAATTGGAATATACATACAGAATGATACATGGAGTATAATAAATCACAAATCAAAGCTTTAAAATTCAATAAAATTTTTATTATTGGGAAACAAGCATCTTACACAATAGAAAATACTTGAAAGTTCTATTACTTTTATCTCATCCACCTTAATTGCTCTTTTTGATTATCTTTAATAATGTAAAAATACTTTAGAATAGCATTCAAAGTATAGGATAAAAAATTTTGAAAAATAAGCAAGTAAGTAGCCATATTTTACTGTTGTAGCTTAAGAAATTTTGTGGATTAAAGATAATGGTTTGAAGTCCATTGATTTTTGGTATGAATTCTTTAGTTTGTGATGATGATTCAATAATCAAAAGTTATTTTCTAGGTTTCAACTAACAGACATGACTATATAAAAACACACAAATTATCAGTATACAGGATTTGGTTTGCTTTTGCGATCATAAACCCTGAAGGTACATACAATATAAAATAAATGTTCAAAAGTGAAACAGACATGCTTCTGAACTAAATTAGCATGTTTAAGTACAAGCGTTAAGAATATAATTGAGAAACTGTTTTCATGCATTGGTACCTATTTTGAATATTAGTAGACAATGATTAAAAGGCACTGCAGCATTCAGTGTGAAATATCACTGTTGAAATAAAGTGATTCTAATATTTGGCTATTTCCTACAGCATATTGAAACACAAAGAGATTTTGGCTAAATTTCTTTATCTTAATGCCACCATAAACTAAGTAATATGAATACAAATAGACAGTAATATGCAGAGTATCTGTGAATGTATAATCTTTGTTTTACATGTAAGATATTTTGACAGATTTTATTTTCTACATATCTGTATTCCTATATGAAATCTACTGATTTCTTTATGTCAGCTCAAACCTTTAAGATAAGTTAAAGGACAAACAATATATTCTGTTGACTGCATTTATTTCACGAACATTAGTTTGTGTTTTCATTTAATGCCCCTTAAATTACTCATTGATGACATTTTTCTTTTGTTGAAAAGTATCAGAAGTTTTTACATCATTTGCAACAAACTTTTTCTCCAACGTAAAGGCTGAATAGTTGCTTAGGCAATGTGAGTATCATACAGAGACATTCCCTTGTTATTGGTCAACTGGGGTGAAATAAAGAGTGAAGGAGGGAGAGTTTCCCCAGGTAGCTCAGAAAAATCCCCAAAAGAGAAACTTGCTGCAAGTGTGGATGTAAAGTTATAAATATGGTAGAGGCCCATTTCAACTCTACCTAGGTGTGTAGTTATAATATCCATGCAATTTATTTCTCTTTCACTTTAACATTTTTCCAAATCCATGAGAAAGTGACTCTTAATTAGTACAGAAAGGATGTAGGATGAGGTGAAAAAAGTATCTGCTCTGAGGATGTAGAGCCTTAAGTTTGAATGCCGTTTATTAGCTACAGGGCTTTAAATAACACATTAAACCTCAATAAGTCCTTATTTTATTATCACACCTACTTCTTAGGTTGTATTGTTTTGATAAGTATGTGAGGTCTCTGCACCTCTCAGTGTTGATAAGGATCCTGGATGAATACTTGTCTTCTCCCAAAGAGGAAGGCTTATTTATATGCCTATAAAAACACAGATTTTAAAAGAATGCACATTTAAATACTATTAGGATACATATTCAAATATAGATATTGGGAGCAAATATTCAAATTTGCTATGTGACCAAGAGAAATGTAAATGATGAGAACATACTCTGTTTACTTACTCTCATCCATTTTTCCTGTGAATGTAAAATCATACAGCCGCTGTTGAAGACAGTTTGTCAGTTTCTTAAAAAAGGAGACACAATCTTACCATAATGATCCACCATTTATGCTCTTAGATTCTACCCAATTGAATTGCAAGTTTATGTCCACAAAAAAACTTGAAAACATATGTTCATAGTAGTTTTACTTATAATATCCCCAAATTGGAAGTAACCAAGATATTCTTCAATAGGTGAATGAATCAAAAAAGTGTAGTGCATTCATACAAGTGTACTATTCAGTAATAATTAAAAAAAGATCCATCAGTTCATGAAAAGACACGGAGGAAACTTAACTGTATGTTACTAAGTGAAAGAAACCCATCTGAAAAGTCTACATACTTTAATGTTTTAACAATATGCCTTTTTGGAAGAGGCAAAACTCTACAGACCATAACATTTTCATTGGCTGCCAGGTGGAAGGGAGTGGGAAAGAGAATTAAGTAGGTGAATTAACAAAGTGTATAATGCCATTTTTGGATATTTTACTGCGGACAGTATTTAGGCTTCACCCCTCCTTCTTCCCCTTCTGCCCCACATCTGGGTACACTGATAAGAAAATGCAGATTTATCTTTGACATCAGTGAGAATATCAAACAATGAAATCCTTACTTTTGTGAAATACTCATTCCTGCCCCATCGTCTAACCACCATAAAAACTTCAATGCATTTTCCTTACCCTTCTCTTTCAAGCCATTTTTTTGGCCTGCTTGAGAGCCTGCCCTCTCTCCCTAGACAGCCTCATTATGTGAGTAATCAGCCTTTTTATAATCTATTTTTGTGTGTATGGCATCATCAGTCTCAACATCCAAACCAAATTTTAGGTAGCAGTGCATTCTGTATTTGAGAAATGTTCACAGTAATTGTTGCTACAAGCAAGATGTATAGACAACGACCACGGCTATTTACAAAAGGTCTTTCTTATTTGTTTGTCTTGTTAAATGGTCTGCTGCCTGATGGCAAACATATATACTGAACTACCACCGCCTGATAGCTGTCTTGTCTTTTGGGCTGTGCTGCTTTATACTGCATTTTCTAAGTTTTGTCTAGATTCTGTTTTAACTGAAATAAGTTGAAAGTTCAAAAATTGCCATTTAGCAACAGTCTTATAGAATTTTGGTCCTCCTTAAAAGGGCCTAGCATTGAGTGTTGTGCCCAAGACCTATCTATGTGTCTTAGATTGAAAGAGGTCTACTGGTTTCAGGGATAAACCATGACTGAGGCTGGGTTCAAGAAAATAACTCTTACTTTGTGACTGCTGGTGACTAAGTCATCCATTGCCATGGAGTTGTCCTAAGCCCTGATAATACTTAGCTGAGTTTCTCTGGAAGAAGCAAAAGCTTGTAAATATGAGAAAGGTAGAGAAGAATCCCCAAAGTCTATTTAGTAAATGCCAAAAAGAAAAAGAAAAAAAGTAAAGAAAACTGAATATGAAAATTGTTTTTTTAAAAAAAGTATCTAAGCAGAAATCCATAATTTTGCCCAATAGATAATCCAAGGTTTGCTAAAATAATTTATGTAGCAAAAACAAAATGGGGCACAACAGAGTATTGGTAACAATAGGCACCAACAGGCACTATGTTATATAGCAGACCTCTAGAACTTACCATTTTATTTAACCAAAACTTCATACTGTAAAACTCTTCATTTCCCCCTCCCTCAACCCCCTACTTTGTGTTTCTGTGGGTTTGACTATTTTAGACACTTCAAATAAGTGAAATCATGCAGTATTCATCCTTCGGTGACTGGTTTATTTCACTGAATAATATCTCCTAGGTTCAGGATAAATCTCATGTTGTGTTCTTACAAGACAAAATGTGTGGCACAGGGAAACTTTTGGAGGCTATGAATATTTTTATTACCTTGATTGTGGTTATGATTTCATGGGTTTGTTTATATGTCCAAATTCATTAAATTGCATACATTAAATGTGCGCAGGTCTTTATATATCAGTATCTCAATAAAACTTTAAAACAGGATGAAAGAGTGCTCACTGTTTTTTTTATCCTCTACAATCCTTAATGCTATGCTAGGTTCTGAATTAATTTTAAATCTGTTAACATTTGCCAAATCACAAACTTTCATTGCCTTATTTAAAACTGAAGCTCCAGTCACTGTATATCTGGGGATCTCACAAAATGTAACTGAGGCAACTTCTATAGTATTAGGAGATTTAGTGAACAAAAATAGAGGATAAAATGGTCTGCCTCAATTTAACATGAAAACAATTTCCTTGTTTAAATTTCCCCATGGTCATAGCACCCATTACCTTAAAAAAATGGGCAGGAACCTTCTGACCCAATGAATAATACGTTAAAACAAAATTGAACCTTTGGTGTTTATAAATTGGATTCTTTTAAAAAAGGGATCAATAGACATTATTTTCTTCCTCCTCCACAGTTAAAATAGGAGTTTTTAGGAGTTAATGCAGTCATATATAATTTAAAACAGGGTCTTCAAAGACTGAAATTCATATACAAGACTTATTTAACAGAAGCAGTGATAATCTCCACTACTTTAACCTGTTCTTAAACTGGGAAAGAATAAAGGGTGCTTTACTGTGGTTTATCACACCTTAATGCTATGATTTCAACCATTCAGGCCTATACACACAGTGTTTTTAAATGAATGTCTTCATGCAATTATCTCCTGATTAATATTTTGAGATTCTAGAGTTGGCTAACATGCTATGAGCAGTGTCTGTTTTAACAGTCTCTTAGCTACAGTTTTGCCTTTACTTTCAAAGAGCACAATACACCTTTGCCCAGCTACCCTTTGGGCACCCTAACTGCCATAACATCACACACAAATTTTCTGGCAAAATCTTATTCTATTCTGACTCAACTTTTTACAGCAGCATAGATGTGATATCACACTGATAGTATCCTCCAAAGAAGAGACACATTTGTCACTTATTTAAGACACACAAATACTTAAAGGGGACCTTACTAAAAGTGGGTTGTTCATTGCTTTATACCTATCACAAGGCATGATCACCTTGGTTAAATTCCTGAAAAACTATTTGGTAAAATGAGGTCTGTTGCATCCCCCACACTGTTAAGAAACAGCTATTGACCCTCTCAGATTGACCACAACATTAACAACAAGCCCAACACCTTTTAGAGTTTCTTGTTTGTTTGTTTGTTTTTCATTCTAGAATCAATGTATTTTTCATTTACAAAATTTAGTCAAGTTCATTTACACCATTACTTGCAAATTGACCCTTGAATGGGGCATCCTATAGCAAAAATATATTGACTCTGTCCAAATTGCACTTCAACAGGTATTACTATTAGTATCCTTCACAGATTACTTCACTGTGGAGGCCTTAGTAACATTATCTCGTGCCTCCTGAAGTCTCTGGATCAATCATTCATGTACCCATAGTCCCTTTGGTTATGGAGAAAGTACCCTGCAAGCTTGGCTTGGCTACCAAGGTCTCCTTGTTATAGGATGTAGCAAAACTCAGGCCCTCTGACATATTTGCTCTTCAGAAAGAGATAATCTCTCCTGTTCTTAGTTCCTTGCCAGATGCCACATGGCTGGAGGAGGGTATCTCTCTCAGAATCCTTGGCTACCTGGGGAGCCCCTTACGATCAACTGAGTGAACAGTCGTATGTACTCATACACTTCAGGGTTGTTATCAGCACTGTCCCACATGATAGAGCTTACTGGGGATCTGCTATTTTAAACCTTAACCAGGAGGAATATTAACATACTTGATAAATCTAACTTGGCTACTGACCATTACTTAACAATTTGTCTCACTTCATGTTTCTTTGCTGACTATTTCTTGGGATTTCATCTGTTGATGACCTTACTAAATCTCTGTTCTTCTGGGATCAACTGCCTTGGCTGGAGACAAATGGTGAAGGCCCTGCACCAAAACCACAAATTGATATTGCTCTTTAAAGAAAGGTCTCTAGAGCTGTATCACATATATTGAATGGTTGTGGAAACTATTTTTCAAAGCTTATGCACCTAATTCTGATGATGCTACCAAATTGCCTACCAGTGGGCAAAAAAATTCACACTGTTGTCACTTATTCTGGAATTAACATCAGCATAGCTGGTGCATAGTTTTACCTTCTATCCACAGGAACACTGCAGTGTTCTTTGAGCCTCGAAGCAGAAAGCCTTTATTCCTCAGAGAAAATTCATGTTGCCCTCACCCTAAACACAAAAAACTTGTCATTGTTTCTCATTCGGGGAGATTGGCAGTGGAAAAATCTATTTCATAAAATAAACTTCCACTCTAACACCTCAAATTAGCCTATATGTCCCCATCCCAATAAATCCTCAATATTGATTTATTCATTCATAATGACTTTATACTTTCTTCATTAATAAAATATGGGCATTCCGTGCTAATTAAATCAATAATTTCTTACAACAACTCTGATAGGTAGAATAGAAATGGTTATATTTGGAGGTTTGGGGCCTAAATACGTTGTATTTCAGGAACTGCTGGAACTATATGTGAGATATGGCCAGTTGAGTGCATGTGTCATGCAAGAGTTCTGTACCACCATAACTATTAAGAGAAGATCTAAAACAGATTTTACTGGAGAAAATTTGAAAATGCAAAAGTGGTAGAGCATATAATATCCCTCTAACTCTTTATATCCTAAAACTTAGGAGGAGCACTGATGGTCTGTACACAGCATGACCTATTTTCCAATAAAGAGTTCCAGTCAAAGTGATGCTCTATGTATTTAATGAACAGAAGGCAGGATATATTTTCAGAGTATGTAGCTATGGAAGCTTGGTTAGTGATGTGACTTTCTTAAAAAGGGGAGTGTCTTGGGAACATAGTTACTGGCACTAACTTCTTTTTTTGTTGAGTAAATTCAGACCAACTATAGCATTAATCAGCTCATCCTATAGCTTTTGAGAACTCTGTGTATATCAACATCTGATTTAACTGATCACCAGGTTGTAAAATGGTGTTTGTTTCTTAATAGAGAAGGCTGTGCAGACTTTCTGAGAGTTAAACATCAGTAAGATCCTCAAAATGCTACATCAGATGTAAGAGCTAACATTATGAATCAACATTGAAACACTCGTGGGAGGCTATTTTTGGTAGCTCATCCACACCTGTGAAATAGGGAAAGTGAGACTTATTTGCTCCTTCAATCCCAGTCTCCCTCATGGTCTGTCATGTTTATGTTCAACTTATTGAAGTTTGTTATCCTCCCTTGTTCAGGATATTCCTCTCAAGCATAAACCAGGCCTTGCTTTTCCATTTTTTTTTTTTTTTTTTTTCTAGAGTGTTGAGCCTCACAGAGACCCAGAAGTCTCAAATTCATCATCATAAACAATTTCTGGGGGCAGAAGAAGGGCCTCTAGCACCACCAGAAGAAAAGTCAGTGTCTAAACTCGTATTTTTCCAGGTCTTCCTGATTTGAGCAATGTGAGCTACCCAATATTCTGTAAGGTTGTATGAATGACCATCCATCTGCTCAAGTCAATGCAATGAAGGTCAGGTGGGGGTGGCAGAAACAAAGAGAGAGAAAGAGAGACAGAGAGACTTTCAGTTACCTGAAAGTTCATCCAAGGCAAGAAGGTAGGGTCATATCCAGTACAAAAATAAATACTGTTTAAATTGGGGTTCCGATGAGGGTCATTGCTAGAGAAGCTTATATGGTTTTCAAAACGTGTAGTCTGTGGGATAACATGGCTCCCACACATATAAAAATAATTTTCCACTAGGCATTACAGACCCTTATTATAGTTGGTTTTATTATTAATCCAGTGGGCTATAGAGATAATGGTCACAAATATTTGATTTGGCTTTGTCAATCGAAATGTTTTTCTTTAAGTGTGCTCAAGTTATAAGAGAATGTATGGCCCAGCGCAGTGGCTCAGGCCTGTAATGCTAGCACTTTGGGAGCCAAGGCAGGCGGATCACTTGAGGTAAGGAGTTCAAAACCAGTCTTGCCAACATGGTGAAACCCCATCTCGACTAAAAATACAAAAAAAAAAAAAAAAAAAAGCCAGGCGTGGTGGTGGGCACCTGTAATCCCAGCTCCTTGGGAGGTTGAGACAGGTGAATCACTTGAACCTAGGAGGCAGAGGTTGCAGCGAGTCGAGGTTGCACCACCGCACTCCAGTCTGGAAGCAGAGCAAGACTCCATCTCAAAAAAAAAAAAAAAAAAAAAAAAAAAAAGAATGTACAGGTGCAACATAAAGATTCAGCATATGAATAAGCTGTTTATCTGTTTTCATAGGGAGAAACCTCACGTGGGTGTGTCTTGGTAATTCAATGTCTGTAGATCCATCAGCCTTTTTATGCATTTAAGATAAAAAGAACAGGTGATATTCAGCCAACTAAGGAATTCAGTGTTTGCTCTCAGCAATTATTATGATGCATGGCTGCAGTATGCCATTGTTTTGTCCACCTCAGAGGTGGTCGTTGCTAGACTGTCTCTGCTTCTGAGGGGTGTTTAGCTGCATGTTTACAAAAGTGGCTAAGGCCTTAGTGTCAGGCCTCTGAGCCCAAGCCAAGCCATTGCATCCCCTGTGACTTGCACATATACGCCCAGATGGCCTGAAGTAACTGAAGAATCACAAAAGAAGTGAAAATGCCCTGCCTCACCTTAACTGATGACATTCCTCCACAAAAGAAGTGAAAATGGCTGGTGATATTATCTTGTGAAATTCCTTTTCCCAGGTCATCCTGGCTCAAAAAGCTCCCCCACTGAGCACTTTGTAACCCCCACTCCTGCCTGCCAGAGAACAACCCCCTTTGACTGTAATTTTCCTTTACCTACACAAATCCTATAAAACGGCCCCACTGTTATCTCCCTTCAACGACTCTCTTTTTGGACTCAGTCCTCCTGCACCCAGGTGAAATAAACAGCCATGTTGCTCACACAAAGCTTGTTTGGTGGTCTCTTCACACGGATGTGCATGACACTTAGGGGTTAGATTTATCTCATAATTAAAGGCAGCTTTTTCTTTACAAGGTAGAAACTTTAGGAATTTGTCCTAGACTATGAGATTTTAAACAAGAGAAGACTAATTTCAGGATAAGATAGTTAGGTTGAAAAAAATTATGATTTTTTTTAAAGGAGGCTCTAGGTCTCCATTACAATAATCTAATATCCCAGTTAGTAACTACTTAGCAAAGTTAGGAAGCCCTGGGTTCCACAGACACAAAGGCTGGACAAATACCAGTTGGGTCTTGGTGACAAAAGTTCTAATCAACAATGAGGTTGGCAACTAATAATATCTGCAATTCCACAGATACTAAAAAATGTTAGTATACTGCAAAAAAGAGCTTAATTTACTGTTGTCTGGACTGTATTTAAAGGTTCTTGGTCTCAAGATTTCATTCAATTTGGACATGCATCTGTTTGTCTGATATTAAGTTTGTAGTACATTCCCAGATGTACAATATGATATCTTCAGTTTTCAAAGAGGCTAATTGGTCTTGGGCCAGTTTATCTGTAGTTGGATCTGAAGGTTCAGCAGTTTATCTTCAACGGAATATCCCTACTTCTACTAATAGTTTATGTGGTACTAGAGTTTGCACAACCCACTGATGATAGTTGTTGGCATGCTAAACCAAATGCAGGGAATCTTCTTTTTGTTTCTTTCTTTCAGGAGGGTTATAAAAAATAAAACATTAGAAATACCCCTCCCCAAACTAAATGCTAATTACAGCAGTGATAGCATACTCACAAGTCACAAGGGTCAGTACTGTCTATTCCTCTGCAGTCTACAGAATGTGCCAACAACCACTGGCCTTCAAGGGCCAGGCAGTTACTACATTTGGATAATATATTGAATAGCATCATGGCTTTAATACATATTATATGTGAAGATTAAGGTCTTTATCTTCTTCTGTCTATGGTACTGTTTTAATTGTGCAGTTTTGGGAGGTTTTACAGATACCTAACATTCTTGGCTGAGGATAAGACTGACTTTTGTGGAAGCCAAAGATGTGAGTAACAATTCATATATTCAATCAGCACGTCCAGGTGGATGGCCTGGAAGGTTCTCTCTCCTTTTTCTGTGGCTTAACAGAGAACTGGCTCATCAGGTCTAAGTTAGTTCAACAAACAAATAGGTTGGTTTCAAATACTGGGCTCCTGAGTCTTCCTAGTTTTAACAAGGCCAATTCTCTGACTAGGCAATTTCCATTTTCACATGATTACATGGTCTCTGTAAAGGTAAACTGAGGTTGGAGCTGAACCGGGAATGAAGACACAAGGCAAAAGGCAGTGAGAATAACCTTTAATAAGGGTTTGCGGGTGAGGTTCCTCGGTCCAAAGGCGTGGGCCAAGGAAGTCACACTGAGGGAGGAGGGTAGGGTTTTTTTATAGCCCGAGAGGTAGGGAAGCTGGTTGTACAAACAGGGCTTGGAGGGTCTTGAAACTACTAGGGCAGGAGTTGAGTAAGGGTCATGAGGAAGGGGTCTTTGGAAACTGTCAACAGAAACTGCTGTTTACGAACTTGTGTAATGAAGGTGAGCTGCAGGTCATGGGGGAGTGTGGTTGCCCAACCAGAACTCTGATGCATGTAAGTCTGCGGGTGTGTACAAGGGTGAAGGGAGTCTTTAACAAAAGGCCTGCTACTCCAGGTAATGCCGCCATGTTGGGTCTAGATTCCTGCCTGACATTCCAACCTCTTTCTAATAAGAAAATGGGGCAACGTGTTCATCTGGCTGCTTCCTGCTGGTATGGGTCATCGTGGGGTTCTTCGTAGGTTGGAACTCAGGTATAGGGATGGAGCAGCATCTGATTGAAAGTGATTCGGGAGACTTCTTTTATGTAGTTCTGGATGAAGTGGAGGACACAGGGAGCTATGAGTAGTAAGAAGCCAATGATTAGTAAGGGGCTTAGGAAGGGTAGGATTTAAACGGCCACAGACATAAAGTTGAGCATTAGCTGGGGTAATCTGATAACCTCGGTTGCCTAGAAAATTTAAAAGTGTAGCAGTGTCTGCAAGGGAGCACTCCCAGGAAGGACTACATAGTAATAGATCATCTACGTATTGTAGAAGGGTGCTATGGGTTAGGGGGCAGAAGAGGATGTCCTGTGTCAGTGCCTGTCCGAAAAATTGGGGGTTATCTCGGAATCCTTGAGGCAAGACAGTCCAGGTCAGCTAGGAAGAAACATGAGTGTCTGGGTCTTCCCATGTGAAGGCAAACAGAAAGTGGCAGTCTGGGTGTAGAGGGATGGTAAAGAAGGCATCTTTCAGGTCAAGGACAGTGAAATGAGTGGTGTCAGGGGGAACGCAGGAGAGGAGTGTATATGGATTAGGAACAACTGTAAAGGTAAGGACTACTGCCTCATCGATGAGGCATAGATCCTGCACGAGACGATAGGCCCCAGAGATTTTCCATAAAGGCAGGATAGCAGTATTGCATGATGAGTTGGTGGGAATTAGAATGTGCTGCCAGAGCAGGCGTGTAATGATGGGTTTTATTCCTTATCAATGTTCAAGGGAGATAGGGAACTGGGGCCTAGAGGGAAACTTAGAAGGGTCTTTTAGCCAGATGCGGACCAGAGTGTGGTGCTGGGCAATGATCGGGGTGGAGTTGTCCCACACCTTAGGGTTAATGGAGACTGGAAACAGGAGTTGGGGGGTCAGCCTGGTGGGGTTCGTCAGGTGAGAGGAGGGGGAAGAGGAACGGAGGTGTGGGGAGGGGTTGGGCCGGAAGTGAACTGAGGCCCTTAGCTTGGAGAGGAGATCTCCTCCCAACAAGTGGACTGGGCATGAAGGAATGATAAGAAATGAGTGCCAGAAGAGGGAGCCATCTAGGTGGCAAGACAGAGGAGGAGTCTGGCAGTAGGTGGAGGGAGTGCCATCAATTCCCATGACTGTGACAGTGGAGGGGTGGCTGGGGCCACTGAAGGAAGGCAAAACAGAGTAGGTAACCCCCATGTCCATAAGGAAGGATATGGACTTACCCACTACCTGGAGCATGAACCTGGGCTCTGTGAGAGTGAGAGGGGTCAGTGTTGAGGAGCTGGAAGGCGCCTCCAATACCTGGAGGAGGGTCGTCACGGTGAAGCGCAGCAACCGTCCTTAGGTCGAGGCAGTCTGACTTCCATTGGCCCATCTGCCGACAGTTCAGACGGACGGGTTGGCTCCTTTGGGTTAGGGCACTCCCTGGCCCAGTGGCCATCGTTGCTGCACTTGAAGCAGGCATCAGGTGGCACTTGGGTGGTACCTCTTTTCTGGGAGCTCCTGGAGCCGGCCGGTCTCAGGGCTGCTACCAAGGCCTGGGTTTGGAGTTGTACCTTCTGTTTTAGCCTGGCCTGTTGTTGAGCCTCAGCTGCTTTCTCCCTGGAGTTGTAGACCTTGAAGGCCATTTTGACTAACTCCTGGGTGGGAGTTTGAGGGCCATCCTCCACCTTTTTAAATTTTTTTGGATATCAGGGGCCAAGTGAGAAATGAAATATGAGGTCAAGACGGTTCCTCCTGTGGGGGAGGCAGGGTCAAGGCGGGTGTACTGAATAAGTGCCTCAGTCAGCTGGTTAAGAAAAACAGCCAGATTTTCATCTGTGCCTTGGACTACCTCTTTCAGTTTGTTAAAGTTGACTGATTTGTTAGAGGCTGCCTGCATGCTGGCAAGAAGGCACTGGACCATCATATCTCGGCAGTGGTGGCCTGCGTGACCAACCTGCTAGACCTAGTTGGGCTCGACTGAGGGCACTGCGTCAGTGCCAACTGGCATGGCATGGTCAGTTAAATGAACCTGGTCAGTGTGCTGCCTGGCTGCCGCTAGGATACACTCCCGTTCGTCAGGGGACAGGGTTGAGGTCATAACGACATGGGGATCATGCTAGGTGAGGTCATACGCCTGGCACAGGTATCTGAACTTTTTGAAATACTGAGTGGGGTTGGCCGAAAAAGAGCCTACATGCTCTTCAGTCTTAGACAGGTCTGCCAGTGAAAACAGCACATGGACCCAGACTACTCCTTTGGAGCCTGCCACCTCTCACAAGAGACACAGGAGGTCGGTCCTGGATCGAGTATGGGCTGAGACAGGCAAGGAAGGGGAGGAGGTGGAGGTAGGGGAGACAGGATCTGTCAGGTTTGGTGGGGACACAGAAGGTGTAGAGGGAAGGGGTGACACTGACGAGGATGGGGACAATGAGGGGTTAGGGTAAGGAGGTGGTTGAGTGGGGGACTGAAGAGGAGGCAGGGAAAGAATGTCGGAAGGCTCAAAGAAGGAGGAAGTGTTGTCCTTCTCCTTGGCTGGGGGAGTAGATTTCGCGAGCAGGACCTGGGCCAACAAACATCGGGCCCAGAGGTCTGGGCAAGAACGTAAGTCCTAGAAGTTCTGAACATAGGGTATCTCGGACCATTTGTCTAGTCTCTTACAGAAGTTGGTCAGATCTGTGAGAATGTTAAAGTCTAGAGTGCCTTCTGCAGGCCACTGAGACTGATTATCCAATTTATATTGCGGTCATGCTACTGTGCAGAAGAAAATGAGCCACTTTTGTCTTAGGTCTTGGCTGAGACTTAAAGTCTGGAAATTAGTCAAGAGGCACCTCAGAGGGGATTTTCAGTCTGGTTTGGACTGGGTAGTTCCCATAGTCTCAAGGCGGGCAGTCCGGAGGCAATGGGAGCGTCCTCTCACTGCCACGCGGGGTGTGGAGTATGGTGGCTTCCGGGGAGGTTGGACGTCTCCTAGTCCCCGGTGCCAAGGTCACAGTTGGCCGGAGAGAGCCCCTGACGCGGCCGCGCATTTCAGACAGGGACTTCTGGAGGGAACCTTCAGGACAAGGAATTTACCCAGCAATGATCAAATTGAGTCTTAAATGTGGTGAGATGGCTCCAGGCTTGAGGAGGGGATCCTGGCTTGGGGAGAGGAAAGCCTGCCCAACCTAGCAGGGGTCCGGGGAGGGGTCTCCTCCCGGATTTTGGCACCAAATGTAAAGGTAAACTGAGGCTGGAGTTGAACCGGGAATGAAGACACAAGGCAAAAGGCAGTGAGAATAGCCTTTTTTTAGGGCTTGCGGGCGAGGTTCCTCGGTCCAAAGGCATGGGCTGAGGAAGTCGCACTGAGGGGGGAGGGTAGGGGCTTTTAATAGCCCGAGAGGTAGGGAAGCTGGTTTTACAAACACGGCTTGGGGGGTCTTGAAACTACTAGGGCAGAAGTTGAGTAAGGATCATAAGGAAGGGGTCTTTGGAAACTGTCAACCGAAACTGCTGTTTACGATCTTGTGGAATGAAGATGAGCTGCAGGTCATGGGGCAGTGTGGTTGCCCAGCCAAAATTCTGACGCATATAGGTCTGTGGGTGTGTACAAGGGTGAAGGGAGTCTTTAACAAAAGGCCTGCTATGCCGGGTAACGCTGCCATGTTGGGTCTAGATTCCTGCCTAACAGTCTCTGCTTCCAACACTAAAAATATATACTGCATTACGTGTATGGAACACCTATCTACTGAAACTTGGCCATGACTTTTTATAGACCATCTGTGCTCAGCCTAAATGTAGGATAATGAGAATTTGGAAGATTAGGTGTGCTTTGTTTGGACTTTTTTTCCTATAAAGTCCTATATTTTTATATCTGCACCACTTGGTACTAGAGGAATGTGCCCATGAACATTTTACATGAAAGTATGGTAAGGTCTGATAACCTGAGGCAACATCTAAGTCAGGTATATACTGGAAAATTTTTCTCAGTATGGCAATAACTGCTTGTCACTGTTTTTGTTGTTGTTGTTTTGTTTGTTTGTTTGTTTTTCCAGAAGTAAACTCCGTGTTTCTCTTATTTAGTCTTTTTCTCTAGTATTTCGCACATAGAACAGCTGTCTTAAAAGACGAGCCCACATGTTAAGCCCTTTTATTAGCCCATATTTGGATGTTAGTTTCAGAGGCTTTATCCTGTTATTCACTGCCAATCCCTGCTATTTGTTTTCTGTATTGTCTAGAGTAGCAGTTCTCTAAAATCTTGGTGGGAACTAATTTTGCATGTCATAAAAGAAACATTTGCAATGTGTAATGTCTTTATCTACAGCTAACATTTATAAATCTAGAGTTAACATATGCTGATTTATAGCTAACATACACTGAGAACTTCTTTTTTGCTAGTTGTATTAAACTCATTACAAGTAACAATTCAGTAAGTCATTCAGCAGCTCTATGAGATTTAATAAATAAATGATATTCCTATGGTACATAAAAATCTAGCTAAATAAATTTAAAAGTTTAATGGAAAAGGTTAACATATGATGATAAAAATATTAATGTATATATGTATCTAATCTTTGAAACAGTACTTTCAAAGTATAAGAATTAAAGAAAGCTATATACATTTAAAAAATAGCATATTTGGACAAATATTTAATAATTCAATATGTAATACTACTGTGAAGAAGGTAAATGTTGCACAGGAAAAATCATTGTTATACATATGACAAAGAAATTATATGCTTATCATAAAAATCTCTATTATGTTGAGAAGAGAATTAGGAACATCGTAACAGAAAGATATTTAAAATACTTGAATGTCTAACTCATGAGAGATAAAATAAATAAATGTATTGTTAATGACATTAAATAAAAATATTAATCACTTTTTGAGCATTTGCTTTGCCTGACAACACGCTCAGCATTTTACAAATCTCACTGCACTTAATCCTCACTAAAACTTTCTAGGAATTAGAGTCATACAAACTTTATAGATGAGTAAACTGAAGCAGAGAAAGGAGAAGTGATTTGACAAACGGGGTAGAACCAGTAACAGTTGTATTCTATAGCAATAAAAAAATGAAAAAACAATTTGACTTTTACTTTGGCAAATAAATTATCATGCTTTTTTGAGAGTGAAGGTTCTGTATTTTCTGATACTGGTGACGGAAGAGTAAATTGAAAGCATTCTAAAGGTCAGTATGAGATCAAGTGTTAAGGAATTTATCGGTATGTACACTTTTGATCCAATAATCCACTTGAATTAATGTCATATTGAATTAGAGTTTCAATAATTTTTAACTATATGGGAAAATGTCTATGAAAAGACAATATATACATATGTATTTATATATATGCTTGTGTGTATGTTCACAAGTATTTATGTAACACATAACATAAAATATGTGTATATATAAATTATACACATATAAATTCAGCATACATGATTGATTTTTATATAAAATTTATTTCCAATTTTGTTTATAAAATGTAATCACACAAGTACATAATTAAATAAACATTTCTTTTTTTTTTTTTTTTTTTTTTTGAGAGGGAGTCTCACTCCGCTGCCCAGGCTGGAGTGCAATGGCCGGATCTCAGCTCACTGCAAATCCCGCCTCCTGGGTTTACGCCATTCTCCTGCCTCAGCCTCCCAAGTAGCTGGGACTACAGGCACCCGCCACGTCGCCCGGCTAGTTTTGTGTATTTTTTAGGAGAGACGGGGTTTCACCGTGTTAGCCAGGATGGTCTCGATCTCCTGACCTCGTGATCCGCCCGTCTCGGCCTCCCAAAGGGCTGGGATTACAGGCTTGAGCCACTGTGCCCGGCCTTAAATAAACATTTCTAAAATATTTTAAGGTTTTCAACATTGTGAGTGTGGATTTATTTGAAAAGTTTATGTTCTTAATTTTTTAAGTAATTAATTATTAATATTAGAAAATATAAAATGACTATAATGGCTTTATTCTCTTGCATTGCATACTAATTTAAAATAATTATGTTTGCCAAAGCACATGTAACTCTGAAAATTCATATAATTTACAATAAACTTTCACGATTTTTTTTTACTGTTTGGCATTAGTGATGCCAATTAATGGTCCCCCTATATCCTAAGATTGTAACTCTGCAGTGCCCTTTTATTCTATGGGTTCATGAACATGACTTGCTGTGGCCAACCACATATTATCAGCAAGCATGACACAGAGAGGCTTAAGAAGTATGTGCATGTGTTCTCTTAATCCCTACTGCATGACTTGGCTTGCTTCCTCTGGAGTCCCTGCCACAAGCATGAAAATCTGGCAAAAGTACTATAGGAATATGAAGAATACATGGAAGAGAACCCAGTTGTCCCACCTGAGACCATTCTAGAGCAGCCAGTCATAGCTAAGTGCCAACCAACCTAAAATGCATGAAGAAGCCCAGCTGAGTTCTACCAAAAATGGCCCAAATCATCACAACTACTCTTCTCGCCTACAGTCTCAAAAAATATAATAAATTACTTTTTTAAAGTCACTGTGTTTGGGTGGTTTTCTATGCAGCATTATTTTAGTAATAGATAACTGATCTTCCTTGTATGAGAAGTTTATATTGGTCAATATAGCTGATACATTGTATTTTTCTATTTACAGAAATCAGGCAGAGAAACTAAAAATCTAGAATACTGAAGTTAAACAAATGAGAATATTCACATCTAGAATAGATACATCATCTCTTTTCAAATAACTAGATAGTGTTCATGTTTTTAATTTCCAACACAGTTTTCCATAGCTTATTATATTTGTGTGTATATATATCCCTTTCATAAGTAACGTAAATATTATATAAATTATTTGAATTTTTTGATATGTTGCATATTTTAGATTCTGACATAATGCTTTATAGAAGCAAACTTTTTAGTGTTTAAGGTAGAAAATTGGCTCAAAAATTATACATATCTTTCACAAATTTATGTTGATAAAAGATGGTTATGTAATCTCATAAGATAAAAACCTGTGAAATCATTTTAAGTCATTGCTAAAACACAGTATCATGGTGAAAAATCAGGATAATGTTTAATATAAGATGCAGTTAAAAAACTTCAAAAGTAACACATGACTGAACGTAAAAGCTTTTAACTTACATCTATACATTTCAGGACTTATACTACTGGATAACAAAAGCACACAGTCTTGGGTTAATAATATACCATGTACTTTTTGAAGCAGTATTAAAAGCTATATTTTAAGTCACTGACAGGAATCCATAGGCAATAGGAATAGTGTTGGAAATTCATCAAAAATATTGAATCCTGAAACACCTGGAGATATTTAATTCTATCTGTTTTACATTTGATGTAATATGCCTGATGCCACACTGCTGGTTTTAGGCAGAGCTTGAATTACTACTCGGGTCTCTTGGTTACTTATTTAGTGATCCTTGCGCTGATCTCTGTTTAGTGATATATTGTTTATATCTAGGAGCTAACCCTAAGGCAATGAAGTAAAATTATGATTATCCCCTTAACAATGGGCTATGGCCACATCTATATGTTAATGTACCATCAATCAAACAAGAAAATAAATTCTATATGCAGACAGGTATAATTGGTGTGTATAGCTATGCTCATTTTACTATGATTTGCCTAAAAATCACCTTTTTTTTTTCCAAAATGACCACTGTGAGAGGCTATCTCTTCATAGTATTTAACCGCTGAAGAGGGTGCACCTCTAATATTATTTCCCTACTCCTCCCTTAGTTGTCTGTTTATTATAAATGTTTGAATCTATTTGCCCAACATCATTTTATGTAAAGAATAGAATGTTCAATTCATTGAAATATTTGGATACTGGATGGTGATTCCTGTACCATGCATTTTCAGGGCATGTGTTTTCAGGTGATAGTGAAAGGCATGTTTTAATCAATGGATGAATAAATGATTACAGCAGTGTCTACTGGGTGCCCTAGTGGTATAAAATTCATCTAGTGGGCCATGTGTTATGATTTCTCAATGGCAGTTGTTTTCAAAGGTATAATTATGACATTAAATTTACTTTTAATAGGACTTGTGGAGTTGACAAATTCCTAGTCTGTTTCTTTTGAAAAGACACTGCTTTTTTTCCTTTTATTATTGTCTGAGAGAACACTGAATTCTACCTCTACCAATTCCCTACTATTGATCTCTCTTCCTCTACTTTTCCTCAGAGTTTAAAGAGCATCTTAATTACTCACAGCTGCTAATTAACTTTCTAGTTTAGTTCGAGATCCAATTTTCTAAGACTACAAAGGGCAAATGGAATTATTTATAGAATTGTGCATTTGATGAAATGTTGCATTTAAGCATTTTTAAAAATTATGTGACAAATACTTACACAGTACTTACTATGTGCCAGCCCCTGTTCATGTGCTTAAAAACTGTTAATTGTTTTAGTTCTTACAACAACCATATGAAGGAGGTACTGCTTTTATCCTGATTTTACTGATGTGAAAATTGAGGCATAAAGAGATTAAATACTTTGCTCAAGATCATGCAACTAATAAACAGCAGAGCTTGGACAAATCCAGGCTGTCTATCTCCAGAGACTGAGCTTTTATGCTTCTTCTCAGTGGCCTCTGAAATCTTACTCATCTTACTCAACTTTTGGCCTGTGCGTATTTCTCTAGAGTATCACTTTGCGTTGTACTTCAAGGGCTTCAGAAATTAAGATTTTTTTCAAAATTGTTTAGCCAGGTAAATATTTTCATTCGATGCCAAGTTTGAAATGGTTATATAATGCATGTTCTTAATTTTCTGTTATAGTTCTTTTAAATGAATGAGGATTTTAATAATTTGCTGCAGATTTTATTTTTGTCTCTACTTACCATTAAATTGCAATTTATTAATTAGTAGTGTTGGAACATTTGTAGAAGCACAAAGGTTAATAAAGTATAACAGTTGTTTAGAATATTAGAATAATATACTAATAATATCACTGTGCAGGTTATTAGTAGCATTCGTTGCAATTTAACAGACAAAAAAAAAATCTTTCTGAAACTTTGACCACCATGGTAAACTCTAAAATTGTCATTGTCACCATCTTAGAACAAGTGCATTCTGAAGACAACACTGCCTCTGGTAACCATTAGTGTTTCTGTACAATAAAAGGTGAATAGAAACTTACTCATCACTCTTGGAAACTTATGTCTTTTTCAAATAATCTTACATGTATAGGAAGAGAGAAGAGCAAGAGTAAGACAGAGAGAGGAGAGAAAGCAGATACACTTTTCGTATTTATAAAGCAACTATGGTAAGATGAAAACGATGAATTGATAAAACATCTCACTTTGGTTTTATAGAGTATCTGTCTTAGGACTAGCACCAAGCTTATTCAGAAAAGAAGCTTTCCATTTCTTAGTAGAATTAAATTGTATTTTTTTGTGGATGCTCCTTTAGGGATTATGGTAATAGAGACTATAAGTGCTATCATAGGTTACTAGAAGTTACAACTGTTTTGGAAGTAAGTTATGGCAAGAATATCATAAATATGATAAGAATAATGCAGTGTTCTTGATTTACATTTACATAGTATATTGCAAATGCATTCAAATACATTTCACTGAATTTAATGTTGGTTGAGGAAACACTGGAAAAATGTAGAAGTCATTTGGAAATTTAAATGACTATAAACTCTTCCTGATAGGAAGTTGGCATTCTGTTTAGGTTTACCTAGTGAAAATTTCTGTTAAAGTAGAAAGGAAAGAATGAACAGAAATAGAATTAAATGAAATAATGATTGAGACAGCCAACTTTACCTTGTCTGGAAAGAAAATGCATTATTTTTCAATAAAATAAACACAATATCTGTCAGATTTATAAAACCATAGCTCTTGAGCATATAAATATAATGTACATTAGTTGCTTTTACTTAAAAAACATTTTTACCCACTTTTTATACTAAAAAATTGTGTTAGTACTCTAGTACTAAATCTTGATACTTTAGTGTTAGGTGAGAAAAGGATACTTTTACATTACTGTGTTGGTACTCAAGGCTATATTAAAAATAGCTTATTAGACATAATTTGGAGTCAATTGCAATTATATATGATATATTGTTACATTGTATTCCAATAATTGTCATATGAATCTCCCTATTGACAACTTCGGCATAACATATATACAGAGCTCCAACTTCTTCAAGACAATGGTAATTTATACTTAACAGTATCTTTTAAAAAGAAAACTTTTTTGCTCTATTATTTTAATTGTAGTAAAGAATGCATAATATTAGAAGACCAAGAAAAGTATATGAAGCTCTGCTTTAATATGTTTAGATTTTGGGGGAAAACAATTAAAAATTTTTAGAAATTGGGTTATTTGATTTTTGTATACTTTTTTATTAGTTTTTTTTTTTATTGTGGCTTTAAATTTTACTTTTTGTTTTAGGGATTTCTTTTGTTTGGTCTTTTGATAGATGCTGTAAGGATCACATGCTGTAAGCCTACCATTTAGAGTTAATAGAAGCCTACTTTACCCTAAGTGTAAAGTATTTGAAATGGTATAATCCATTTACTTCACATCCGTGTTCTCTTATTTCCGTATACATTATATCTACCCACTAACTTTAAACCACAATGTAGTTATTGATTCAATTAATCTTATGTTTTTAAAGAGATTAAGATGAAAGTGACAGTATTTTATAGTTTAAACATAAACTATACCATTTCTTGTGCTTGACATTTCTTTATATTTGACTTTCAATCTGCCTTCAATTCCCTTCAACTTGAAGAAATTACTTTAATTTTTTTAATATTATATGTTTGCTGCTGATAAATTTCTCCAAGACTTATTTTTTTCTGAAAATATAAGAATTTCAGTCTTGTATTAGACTGTTCCCATGCTGCTAATAAAGACGTACTTGAGACCAGGTAATTTATAAAGGAAAGAAGTTTAATTGACTCACAGTTCTACATGGCTGGGGAGGCCCCACAATCATGGCAGAAGGCGAAAGAGTAGCAAAGTCATGTCTTATATGGTGGCAGACAAGAGAGTTTCTGCAGGGGAACTCCTATTTATAAAACGATCAGATCTCATGAGACTTATTCACTACCACAAGAACAGTATGGAGAAAATGGCTACTGTAATTTAATTATCTCCACCTGGCCCCACTTTTGACATGTGGGGATTTTTACAATTCAAGGTGAGATTTGGGTGAGGACACAGCCAAACCATATCATTCTGCCCCTGCCCCATCCCAAATCTCATGTCCTCACATTTAAAAACCAATCATGCTTACCCAACAGTCCCCCAAAGTCTTAACTCATTTCAGCATTAACTCAAAAGTCCACAGTCCAAAGTCTCATCTGAGACAGGGCAAGTCCCTTCTGCCTATGAGCCCGTAAAATCAAAAGCAGGTGAGGTACTTCCTAGATACAATGGAGTTACAGGCAGTTGGTGTGCACACCCATTCCAAATCAGAGAAATTGACCAAAATGAAGGTGCTGCAGGCCCCATTCATGTCTGAAATCCAGTGGAACAGTCAAATCTTAAAGCTCCAAAATGATCTCTTTTGACTCTTTGTCTCACATTCAGGTCACACTGATGCAAGAGGTGGGTTCCCCTGGTCTTGGATAGCTCTGCCTCTGGGCTTGTGATGGGAGGGGCTGCCATGAAGGTTTCTGACATGCTCTGGAGACATTTTCCCCATTGTCTTGGTGATTAACCTTCGGCCCCTTGCTACTTAGGCAAATTTCTATAGCAAGTTTGAATTTCTTCCCAGAAAATGGGTTTCTCTTTTTGATTGTTTCACCAAGCTACACATTTTTCAAACTTTTATGCTCTTCTTCCTTTGTAAACATAAGTTTCAATTCCAAACCATATATTTGTGAATCCATAAAACTGAATGATTTTAACAGCACCTAAGTCATGTCTTGTTAGACTTATTCATTTTCAGGAGAACATTATAGGGGAAATGGCCCCCATGATTCAATTATCTCCACCTGGCCCCACCCTTGACATGTGGGGATTATTACAATTCAAGGTGAGATTTGGGTGGGGACACAACTAAACCATAGCAAATCTTATTTTTAAAACATTTTTAGTTGGGCACAGAATTTGGGATTAGCCATTTATATCAGCATTTCCTATTGTCATTTGATCTCCATGTCCCTAGTGAAAATTCAATCATCTTTCTTACCATTTTTCCCATTTGTGTAATGTTACATTTTTTTTTTTTTTTTTTTGGTTCCTTTCACTATCTTCTCCCTTACATCTGTGATTATCACTAACTAGGCTATTATGCCTAGATGTGACTTTCCTTTCTTTTTTTTTTTTTCTTATTTCTGCTTGGGGTTACCTGAGCTTATTGAGTTTGTAAATTGATGTTTTTTTAACCATACCTGAAGAAATTTTCTCATTATTTTTTCAGATATATTTCTACCTCAGTTTAAGTATCTTTCTGAGAATCAAATTACATATAAGTTAGATACATTTATATTGCCTTACAGGAGATTGAGTCTCTACTTAAAATTATTTTTCTCTTTGTTCTTCAGATCCATTAATAACTATATGTCTATTCAAACTCAATAAAAATGTCTTCTTTCTTCCTGTACTGTTATTGCTGTTTATTGATTTTACTTTTATTTCAGCTACTAGAATTTTTATTTATAAAATTTTATTTTTAATATATGTGTGTGTATGTGTGTGTATATATATATATATGTATGTATGTATAGATTTTTTTTTTCTTTCTTTCTTTTTTTGAGACAGAGTCTCGGTCCATCACCAGGCTGGAGTGCTGTAGCACAATTGCGACTCACTGCAACCTCCACTTCCCAGGTTCAAGCAATTCTCCCACCTCAGCCTCCTGAGTAGCTGGGACTACAGACACATGCCACCATGCCCAACTTTTTGTATTTTTAGTAGAGATGGGGTTTCACCATGTTGGTCAGGATGGCCTTGATTTGTTGACCCCATGATCCACCCAACTCGGCCTCCCAAAGTGCTGGGATTACAGACCATTTCAGACCTTTTCTGATAGATGTGGAGGAAACAAAACTGCATGTTGTTAAGTTTGAAGAAAAGGTCTGAAAAGGCTACATAATGTATCCTTTTATCTATATGACATTCTGGAAAAGGAAAAATCCATATGGATAAATAATAAGATTAGTGGTTGCTAGGAGTTGTAGAGAGAAAAAGGAAGGAATAAATAGGTAAAATACAGGAAATTTGGGGACACTGAAACTATTCTGTATGAGACTTTAGTGGTGAATACATGAAATTATGCATTTGTCAAAACCAATAGACCGGTATAACAGAGCAAACCCTAATGTAAGCTATGTACTTTAGTTAATAATAGTGTATCAGTATGAGTTCATCAATTTTAACAAATGTACTACAATAACACAAGATCTTAAGAAGGGCTATATTGTGAAAGGGGTAAGGTGGTATGTGGAAAATCTCTGTATTATATTCTCACTTTTCCTATACATGTAATGGTGCTTTAAAAGAAGAAGTCTATTAATGTGAGAGGATCATTTTCTTCTTTTTTTAGTTTGTATTTTTCTGCAGAGATTCCAAATCTGTTTATTCAAATAAACACTTTTCAAGTCCTTGAGCATATTATAATAGTTATTTTAAATTTATGCTAATCTCTATGAATTATTATATTCCATATTTTTAAACTCTTTTTCTTTGAAAAGGACACATCATAGACTCTGGATTTGTTCCTTCTCTGAGGAGTGCTAATTTCTGTGCTAGCTAGTAGTTTACTTGACCTAAATTGTCCACTCCAAATTGTCTTGCTTAATATGGGCAGCAGTTGAAGCTATTCAATTCTTTTAAATTCTGGCTGTAGCTATTTTGCCTGGACGATTGGAGTCTCTCCAATGCTCGCACACTTCTGATGTTAAGAAAGGACTAGAGAAATGTTTGAAGGCAGAATATGGGGTTTATTCCCCTTTTTTCAATTTCTTCCTTAGTTTTTTCTCTTAATGTTTAGATTATCTGGCAATCTTAAATTTCATTCTTTGGAACTTCAAAAAAGTAATAATGTTGTACTTTCTTCATCTATACATCTTGTATTGTCTGGTTTGGAGAGTGCCTTCAAGTGAAGTGCTGTATACAAATTTTACCCTGTGCAGTTTTCTTTCTGTCACGGTGGAGTCCTTTCTGGTTTCTCCTGCATTAATTTACTCTTAATCACTTCAAATAGTTGTTCCTATCCAGAATTTGCAATTGTGTTTGGCAAAACACAATTGGTCTGATACAAAATGTACCCTCATTATTGGGAGTAGGAATTTTTCACTGGATTTATTAGAGGAGTTTATTATTTGATGAATTTTATTATTAGAATGTTATTATTTTATTATCACTAGTATTAATACAATTTTATTGGCAATTCTTAAAATTTGGCATTCTGAGACCAGAGAAGAAATATCAATCTATAAATAATTTTGGGATTGAAAATCCCAAGCAAGATTTTTGAAATGTGGTATATCAAATCTGCCTCACAATTATACGTTTTGACCATGATGTAATTAGGTCACAGTAACTTCCCTATACCAATAATATTTTTAGTGAACTCCCAATTTCAACCCACAAGGTCATATCTGCACACAGGTTAAAACATGAGAAATGGTGTTGATTGAGCCATTAAAAGAGACAGAAAGTATCAGCATATAATTGCTGCCACTAACTTTTGCTCTGAGGGTTTCCTTCCTGCTCTAAAAGTAAGCTCCTGGCATTTGGTCCTTGTAACTCCACAATGAAAAATTTGAACAGGCCATTCTGCACCTGTTCTTTGACAAATATTTTAAGACACTTTCAGGGTCTCTGTAGCTAGTTTTTGAAGTATATTATAGGGTGCAATATGGCAAGCTAGGTAAGGAAAACCAAGAAGATATGTGTTAGTCCTTATCTATTTACAATCTATGTGGTAAACTTTGACTGCAAACTTAGCCCTAGTTTGATATCATCACATGTTGTCATAAAAATTCCTGTCTCACGGGATACATAAAGAATAATTATAAGCCAGTAAAATTATTAGATTCTTCTGCTGTAGATACAACAAATCATCAAGTATTTTGAGAAAATACCTGTTTCACTATTACTTTTCTACTTGTAACCTTTTCATTGGGTTCAAAATTAATAATAAATTCTGTATTAAAAACATAAAATGCTACAGCTTTAACACAATTCTTCATTTTGGGGTTGAGTTTAGTTGAATATTATTTTTTCATTTTTATTGTATGTTTTAAATTTTATTTTTTATTGATTCATAGTAATTTTACATATTTGTGGGGTACCCATGCTATTTTGATACATACATACAATATGTAATCATCAAATAACCTCAAATATTCATTATATCTTTGTGTTGGGAACATTTCAAATCTTCTGTTTTAGCTATTTTGAAAAGAAATGATTGTTAACTATAGTCACCCTACAGTGCTGTCAAACACTAGAACATGTGTGCCAAGAGAAAAGCAGCATCATATAATTGGAGCTTGGAAATTTTTTATTTGCATTTTGGAGAGATTTTGCCAAAGAAGTTAATCAGATATTATATCTGGCAGGAAGCAAATATTATGGAAGAAAGAAAAATATTTTTAAAACATTTTTTAAAATAAAAAAGATCAAGATATTGTTATAAAATTAAAAAATATAAAAACTACTTTTATTCCATACAAACTAAATAAATTATATAAATACAAAAATGACTAAATAATATTGTAATCCACCAAACTTCTTTCCCTTCTTTATTGTAATTGCCACAATAATGTCAGCTACATATCTCCTTAAAAACACTAACATCAAATATGGGGGTTTCAACTTGGTTAAACCCAATAATTTCCAAAGAAAAATATTACATTCAATTTATTTTATAGTAATGTACTTTGATTTCCCTGTGATGTTATGACCTTCAACTATAGTGTTATTGCTGTTCCCTATTATCAGTTTGAGGCACTAGATTAAAATATGACCTTTTATAATTATCAAAAGGGATCATCTGTGTTTTCTCAATTTGAGAAGTTATGGGTTCTTTTAACCTTTTGAAGAAAACTTTTATTCATCTAGTGTTATTTAAAAACCCAAATGACTTTTTGAGACCCTTTCAATTCTGAAGAAAGGAGACATTTAAAGAAGAACAAGATAAGTATTACAATTAAGCATTTAGTAATCAGGGTATGGACTCTTTCCCGTGATGTATTGAAAAGCATGTGAACATTCAGTATTATTGCAAGTTGATGTCAACCCTGTTAAGAGAACCAAAAACCCTGAAAATATTTCGAGCTTCTGAATATGACTGAAGAAACCTCTGGAGATATTGCAGCTTGTCCGACGGTGCATAAATTCAAAAATTTTGAAGTTTTACTTTCCACATAAGTTGTCAGAGACTTTGATTTAACGTTTATTTATTTAACATTTTCCACAGATTAAGAGCATTAATTAACAATTAATTAATAGAATGTGAAAAATATTGTCATAGGGAATGCTTGGATTCCGTCTCAAATTAACTAGTGAGTTGAAAGAACTGTCTCCCTACAATAAGGATCTGTTCATGTATTTGGGTATATTTTATGTTGACTGCAATTTTAAGGCAGAGGACAATTTAAATTTGACAGAAGGGGACAAGTTCCTAAAAATAAGAGAAGGCATATAAGCATATCTTGTAGCTCTGGAAGACAAAATGATATAAGAAATTGCCCGCTACTTTTGCCGATGTATAACAGAGGGAAATACACTGTTAGCTATCTTAAATAATAGAGCAAAATAAGATAGTTAAGTGCTACATCAAACATAATTGACAATGTTTTAAAATATATAAATGAAGAAATTAAAATATTTTGTGAATATTAATAATAATGGTGAAATAAATGTCAGAGTGAAATTAAAGTTAAAAATACCAAATAGTATAAATAATAATAATATGTTGTGATAAGAGATGTAGATTTTGAGGATATTAGAACACACATAATATAATATATATGGAACAACACAGATGCTAAATATCTAAAATAAAAATTTTAGAAATGTAAGATTTTGATACATTTTTCTAAGAATTTAAGAAATACCGTATGCAAAAAGAAAATAAATGGAAGGATTTGACAGTATAATTAATTGTTTCCTCTGGTTACTTTCTTAAAGAGATATTACTTGGACAGAATAATCAACGTCATCAAAAACCCATGGGAGATTTATGACAATTCATTTAGATAGTTATAAAACACGCAGCAAAACTAAAAGAGAGAGAGAAATAGTGAAAGAGTCATCTAGTATTCTAAGGTGTTTCTTTTTGACTATAATCCAGCATAATTAAAAATAAATCAAAACATAATAGATGTATGTAAAAGATGACAATAGAATTCAATGAAGATCGAAAAACTTTATAAAAACATTTAAGTGAAACAACTGGATCATATGGTAAAGAAAATGTACCTCAACCCATACTTCAGGAAAAATGCTAAAATTTCTAGAAGAAAATCGAGGAAGAAATCTTCATCACATATGGCAGAAAAAGATTATTTAGGCAGAATACAACATTAACATTTTAAAATGATAAACTGAACTAACATAAAAATTCAAACCACCTGCTTTTCAAAAGATACAATTTTAAAATAAAGGAAAAGACAAGTCACAGCCAGTGATAAACCTTCTCAATACATATATCTGTTAAAGGACTTGTTCAGAGTACATGAAGGATTTTTATGACTAAATATCAGTAAGTTAAAAAAACCAAGAATGAATGAAAGATTTGAACCGATACTACAAAAAAAATGTTACGAATAAATGTCCAGTAACCAAATGAATGAATGTGTAATATAAATTATATAAGGGAAATACAATTTAAAAAACAATAAAATATCATCTATCATTCATTAGATGGCAAAAACTAAAAATTCTGATGATAACTGCCTGCACGTGGAGCAACCAGATTTTTCACCAATGTAAAAGTAAGTAGGCAATGACATGACTACTTCGGAAACCAGTTTGGCAGTTATGACCCATCAATTGCACTCCTAGGATTAATTTTTAAAATGAAAACATTTGGCCAAACTATACTTATGCATAATTATTTATAAGTTTTATATTTAACAGTTGAAACTGGAAACAACCTAAACAACAAAAATAGCAAAGAAATACATAAGCCATGGTATATTAATATTGTGGGATGCTAGTAAGCCATAAATAAAAAAAATATGAACTACTGATATGCAAAACTAAGTGTCTGAATTCCAAAAGGAATATGCTGTGTAAAATCTACCAAGATTTTTACTGTAGTATTCTCTTTTTTGAATTTCTGTAGGTAGATTTACTTAACTATGGTAGAAATCTAATTGGTGTTGTTTGAAGTAGAGATTGGGGATGAAGATTTACTACCAAAAGGTAAATGAAAACGTAATGGGTTGATGGAAAAGTATTATAACTTGATATAATATGACCCTAGTAAATAAATTTGTTCAAGCCCATTGAGCTGTTACACATATGTGTGAATTTTATTTTAGGCAAATTGTGCCTCAATAAAGTCAATAAAAATGAACCAAAATGAGTACAACTTCCTGATTGTTAAGAAACCTGTACAGGTAACACAAGACAGCATGTAATATACTAGATAAAGCAGAATTTATCATCTGAGTATAATTTGGTTACCTATCAGAAATCCATCTATTTATCTATTTCTCTCTCTCCAACAATTAAAAATGATAATTCATATAATAAACTCTATAATGCTATTTGACAAAGATAAGCTTTCTCAGTGAATGAGCTATGAAAAATAGGAATAGAAAATTATCTTCCATAAGAGTAAAATATATTTATTGTAAAAAGCAAAACAATAAAATGATCTGTTACAATCAGAAATGTTTGAAGTTTGCCTCTAGTCACAATAACAGTAAACAGGTCCGTCAGTATTATAACAACTTCAGAAAGGCTAAAAAACAAACTATCTCATGCTTACATTAACAAAATAATAATTTATGCTAATATTAGAATCATATAACTACAAAATTCAAAAGTCAAAAGTTTTTTAAAAATAAAGCAATAAATATTTCATAATGTGGTTAGATAATGATGAAATATATATTAAAAACATGTAATACACTTCTATTACAGGAATAATTATCTTTAAGACAAGGAGGTAACATTAATACCAGTATACTATCAATGGCAAAGCTAAATAATTTCAAGTAATAAACACAAAGTCAAAGGAAAAATAGTTTATAAGATTATATTTAGGCATATAAATGGCACTCAAAATTCTGTAATGTTTCTCCAAGGAGTGTGTGTGAAAGAGGAGAAAAAGACCACAGACACAGTCTCACACACACACACACACACTCACACACAATGGGGTGCTGTTTGGAGGAACATATCAGAATCTTATGACTCTCCAAAATATTATAAACAAAATCCACATACAATTGACAGAATTCAAATTGCAAACTCTTGACCCCTGTAAAGTGAGTGGCAGCGAAAATCTTAGGTTTATCTGAGTTGCTTGAAACTGCCATAACCATGTGTGACTGATTCATAATCTCAGGGATCGACTGAATTTATGCTCAGAATTTGGAGTGCCCCTCTCTGCTTAACTCCTACCTGGCATTTTTCCCTTATGTTCCAGCATCTGTAGTTGCTTCAATTTTGTTTTCTAGTACTCCAAAAGTAAGACCGCTGACTTTATATCCAACTTTTACCCACCCACATGACATATTCTGGGTTGTAGTTTAAGACTAAAAGCCATTAAAAAAAGAAAAAAAACACACAAAAATATATCCAGTGACCTTTTCCTTCTTCCAGGTTTCAACTTCCTTCCAATATCTGCCTCCACTTGGTTTCTGTCCGGTGCCCTTAGATAGCTGTTTGTTTGTCTGGAGTTTAGATTTATCCACAGGATGATTGGTTTGAAAGAAGTTTCTTGTTTAACACTAGGGGCAGAAACTTATTTTTTTTAACGTTTCCAGAAAAAAATTATTTGAGCAAAAGAAAACAATAGTCTCAGAGTTGCTCTTCTCAATGGGTATCTTTGTGGCATTCTCTGTATTTCCTGAATTTGAATGTTGGCCTGCCTTGCTAGATTGGGGAAGTTCCCCTGGATAATATCCTGCAGAGTGTTTTCCAACTTGGTTCCATTTTCCCCGTCACTTTCAGGTACACCAATCAGAAGTAGATTTGGTCTTTTAACACAGTCCCATATTTCTTGGAGGCTTTGTTCATTTCTTTTCACTCTTTTTTTTCTCTAAACTTCTCTTCTCGCTTCATTTCATTCATTTGATATTCAATCAATGATACCCTTTCTTCCAGTTGATCAAATCAGCTACTGAAGCTTGTGCATTTGTCACGTACTTCTCGTGCCATGGTTTTCAGCTACATCAGGTCATCTAAGGACTTCTCTACACTGGTTATTCTAGTTAGCCATGCATATAATCTTTTTTCAAGGTTTTTAGCTTCTTTGTGATGGGTTCAAACTTCCTCCTTCAGCTCGGAGAAGTTTGATCCTCTGAAGACTTCTTCTCTCAACTCGTCAAAGTCATTCTCCATCCAGCTTTGTTTTGTTGCTGGCAAGGAGTTGAGTTCCTTTGGAAGGGGAGTGGCACTCAGATTTTTAGAATTTTCAGCTTTCTGCTCTGTTTTTTCCCCATCTTTGTGGTTTTATCTACCTTTCGAGAAGAGCAACTCCAAAACATATAATTGTCAGATTCATCAAAGTTGAAATGTTAAGGGCAGGCAGAGAGAAAGGTCTGGTTACCCACAAAGGGAAGCCCATCAGACTAACGGTTGGTCTCTCAGCAGAAACTCTTCAAGCCAGAAGAGAGTCAGGGCCAATATTCAATGTTCTTAAAGAAAAGAATTTTCAACCAAGAATTTCATATCCAGCCAAACTAAGCTTTATACGTGAAGGAAAAATAAAATCCTTTACAGACAAGCAAATAATGAGAGCTTTTGTTACTACCAGGCCTGCCCTACAAGAGCTCCTGAAGGAAGCACTAAACATGGAAAGGAACAACCAGTACCAGCCACTGCAAAAACAGGCCAAATTGTAAAGTCCATTGATGCTAGGAAGAAACTGCATCAACTAACAAGCAAAATAACTGGCTAACACCATAATGACAGGATTAAATTCACACATAACAATAGTAACCTTAAATATAAATGGGCTAAATGCTCCAATTAAAAGATACCAACTGGCAAATTGGAAAAACAGTCGAGACCTATCAGTGTGCTGTATTCAGGAGACCCATCTCACATACATAGACACAGGTAGGTTCAAAATAAAGGGATAGAAGATCTATGAAGCAAATGGAAAACAAAAAAAGGCAGGGGTAGCAATCCTAGTCTCTGATAAAACAGACTTTAAACCAACAAAGATCAAGAGAGACAAAGAAAGCCATTACATAATGATAAAGGGATCAATTCAACAAGAAAAACTAACTATCCTAAATATATATGCACCCAATACAGGAGCACCCAGATTCATAAAGCAAGTCCTTAGAGACCTAGAAAGAAATTTAAACTCCCATACAAAAATAATGGGAGACTTTAACATCCACTGCCAACATTAGACAGATCAACAAAACATAAAGTTAAAAAGGATATCCAGGAATTGAACTCAGCTCTGCACCAAGTGGACCTAATAGACATCTACAGAACTCTCCACCCCAAATCAACAGAATATACATTCTTCTCAGCACCACAGCACACTTATTCCAAAATTAATCACATAATTGAAAGTAAAGCACTCTCCAGCACATGTAAATAAACAGAAATCACAACAAACTGTCTCTCAGACCACAGATAAATCAAATTAGAACTGAGGATTAAGAAACTCACTCAAAATTGCACAACTACATGGAAACTGGAAACTGAACAATATGCTCCTGAATGATTACTGGGTACATAATGAAATGAAGGCAGAAAAAAAGATTTTCTTTGAAACCAAAGAGAACAAAGACATGACATATCAGAATCTCTGGGACACATTTAAAACAGAGTGTAGAGGGAAATTTATAGCACTAAATGCCCACAAGAGAAAGCAGGAATGATCTAAAATTGACACCCTAATATCACAATTAAAAGAACTAGAGAAGCAAGAGCAAACACGTTAAAAAACTAGCAGAAGGCAAGAAATAACTAAGATCAGAGCAGAACTGAAGGAGATAGAGACACAAAAACCCTTCAAAAAATCGATGAATCCTGGAGCTGGTTTTTTGAAAAGATCAACAAAATTGATCTAGCCATATGTAGCAAGTCTAATAAAGAAGAAAAGAGAGAAGAATCAAATAGACACAATAAAAAATGATAACGGGGATATCATCACCAATCGCACAGAAATACAAACTACCACCAGAGAATATGATAAACACTTCTTTGCAAATAAACTAGAAAATCTAGAAGAAATGGATACATTCCTGGAAACATACACCCTCCCAAGACTAAACCAGGAAAAAGTTGAATCCCTGAATAGACCAATAACAGGTTCTGAAATTGAGGCAATAAATAATTGCCTACCAACCAAAAAAAGTCCAGGACCAGAAGGATTCACAACCAAATTCTACCAGAGGTACAAGGAGGAGCTGGTACCATTCCTTCTGAAACTATTCCAATCAATAGAAAAAGAGGGAATCCTCCCTAACTCATTTTATGAGGCCAGTATCATCCTGATACCAAAGCCTGGCAGAGACACAACAAAAAAAGAGAATTTTAGACCAATATCCCTGATGAACATCGATGCAAAAATCCTCAATAAAATACTGGCAAACCAAATCCAGCAGCACATCAAAAAGCTTATCCACCATGATCAAGTGGGCTTCATCCCTGGGATGCAAGGCTGGTTCAACATACACAAATCAATAAAAATAATCCATCATATAAACAGAACCAAAGACAAAAAGCACATGATTTTCTCAATAGACGCAGAAAAGGCCTCTGACAAAATTCAACAGCCTTTCATGCTAAAAACTCTCAATAAATTCGGTATTGATGGAATGTACCTCAAAATAATAAGAGCTATTTATGACAAATCCACAGCCAATATCATACTGAATAGGCAAAAACTGGAAGCATTTCCTTTGAAAACTGGCACAAGACAGGCATGCCCTCTCTCACCACTCCTATTCAACATAGTGTTGGAAGTTCTGGCCAGGGCAATCAGGCAGGATAAATAAATAAATGGTATTCAATTAGGAAAAGAGGAAGTAAAATTGTCCCTCTTTGCAGATGACATGATTGTATATTTAGAAAACCCCATCGTCTCAGCCCCAAATCTCCTTAAACTGATAAGCAACTTCACCAAAGTCTCAGGATACAATATCAATGTGCAAAAATCAGAATCATTCTTATACAACAATAACAGACAAACAAAGAGCCAAATCATGAGTGACCACCCATTTACAATTGCTTCAAAGAGAATAAAATGCCTAGGAATCGAACTTACAAGGGATGTGAAGGACCTCTTCAAGGAGAACTACAAACCACTGCTCAGTGAAATAAAAGAGGACACAAACAAATGGAAGAACATACCATGCTCATGGATAGGAAGAATCAATATCGTGAAAATGGCCACACTGCCCAAGGTAATTTATAGATTCATTGCCATCCCCAGCAAGCTACCAATGACTTTCTTCACAGAATTGGAAAAAACTGCTTTAAAGTTCATATGGAACCAAAAAAGAGCCCGCATTGCCAAGGCAATCCTAAGCCAAAAGAACAAAGGTGGAGGCATCACACTACCTGACTTATATCTATACAAGGCTACAGTAACCAAAACAGCATGGTACTGGTACCAAAACAGAGATACAGACCAAATGAACAGAACAGAGCCCTCAGAAATAATACACACATCTACAACTATCTGATCTTTGACAAACCTGACAAAACAAAAAATGGGGAAAGGATTCCCTATTTAATAAATGGTGCCGGGAAAACAGGCTAGCCATATGTAGAAAGCTGAAACTGGAGCCCTTCCTTACATCTTAAACAAAAATTAAATCAAGATGGATTAAAGACTTGAATGTTAGACCTAAAGCCATAAAAATCCTAGAAGGAAACCTAGGCAATACCATTCAGGACATAGGCATGGGCAAGGACTTCATGTCTAAAACGCCAAAAGCAACGGCAACAAAAGCCAAAATTGACACATGGGATCTAATTAAAGTTAAGAGGTTCTGCACAGCAAAAGAAACTACCATCAGAGTGAACAGGCATCCTACAGAATGGGAAAAAATTTTTGCAATCTACTCATCTGACAAAGGTTAATATCCAGAATCTACAAATAACTCAAACAAACTTACGAGAAAATAACAAACAACCCCATCAAAAAGTGGACAAAGGATATGAACAGACACTTCTCAAAAGAAGACATTTATGCAGCCGACAGACACATGAAACAAATGCTCATCATCACTGGCCATCAGAGAAATCCAAATCAAAACCACAATGAGATACCATCTCACACCAGTTAGAATGGTGATCATTAAAAGTCAGGAAACAACAGGTGCTGGAGAGAATGTGGAGAAATAGGAACAGTTTTACACTGTTGGTGGGACTGTAAACTAGTTCAACCATTGTGGAAGACAGTGCAGTGATTTCTTGATGATTTAGAACAAGAAATACCATTTGACTCAGCCATCCCATTACTGTGTATATACCCAAAGAATTATAAATCATGCTGCTATGAAGACACATGTAGTTGTATGTTTATCACAGCAAAGACTTGGAACCAACCCAAATGTCCATCAATGATAGACTGGATTAAGAAAATGTGGCACATACACACCATGGAATACTATGCAGCCATAAAAAAGGATGAGTTCATGTCCTTTTTAGGGACATGGATGAAGCTGTAAATCATCATTCTGATCAAACTGTCTCAAGGACAGGAAACCAAACACTGCATGTTCTCACTCATAGATGGGAACTGAACAATGAGAACACTTGGACACAGGGTAGGGAGTATCACATACTGGGACCTGTCATGGGGTCGGGGGAGTGAGGAGGGATAACATTTGGAGATATACCTAATGTAAATGATGAGTTAATGGGTTCAGCACACCAACATGGCACACGTATACATATGTAACAAATCTGCATGTTGTGCACACGTACCCTAGAACTTAAAGTATAATTAAAACAAAGAAAAAAAAAAGAATAATCTTAGCTATATGTTTTTGTAGGTTTTTTTCATTAATTTAGAAAAGTTCTCCTCTACAGTTCACTGAGTTTTGTCATGAATGGGTGTTGATTCACTGAGTTTTGTCATGAATGGGTGTTGAATTATGGTTTTCTTTATCTTAGAATTTACTGATTTTCTCTTTATTCCTGAAAGATATTTTCACTGCATATAGGATCTGGGTTGACAGTTATTTCCTTTCATCATTTAAAAAGTGTCATGCCATTTCCTTCTAGCCTCCATGGTTTCTGATGAGAAATCCTCTGTAATTCAACTTATTTTTTTCCACTAAAAGTAAGCTGTCATTTTTCTCTTGCTGCTTTCAAAATTTTTTCTTTGTTTTTAGTTTTCAGAAGTTTGACTATTAAATGCATTGGTGTGGATTTCTGTAGGTTTATTCTGTTTGGGTTTTGTTCTGGTTTTTCAAACTATAGGTTTATGTATCTTTCAAATGTGTGAAATTTTCAGCTGTGATTTCTTCCTGTGCTTTATTGTCCCTGCTCTTTTTCTCTTCTCCTTTAAGAACTTGGGTGACACAAAAGTTAGCTTTTATTTTATTTTATTTTTTTTGGTTGTAGTCCCAAAGGTCCGAGTCTCACTGTTAATTTTTTTTTTTTTTTTTTTTTTTTTTTTTTTTTTTTTTTTTTGGCAGCAGGGTCGGGGGTGGGGGAAGTGAAAGGTGGTATTATGTTATGAGACTCTGGATCTTATGTACAATTTTAATTTTAGCTGCCTTCTTTTGATAGCACATTGGTAGCAGGTAGAGAGTTCTGCTTTGTTAATGCTGAGGGCAGGTGGAATTCCTGGTTCCCTACTCAGCTTCTGTTGACATTATAAGTGATGGGCTCATCATTATTTCTGGCACAGTGTGAGTTCTGCTCTCCATGAAGACTTCACTGATACCTTCCTGACTGGAAGATACTTTGTTACTATTTCCCACGTGGTCTCCACTGACTCCACAGTGAGGGGCTTCGTTACACATTTGGATGACAGTCCTGACTCTCTACTTGATTTTCTCAGATAACGCCTTTGTTTGGGAGGTAGTGTGAGGAGTGGTTGAGTGTCTCTTTGAAATGTGGAATGGTTGGAAATCTAGGCTCAACACTTGACATTTTGTGGTGAAATTGGGTGTAGCACCAATGTTAGTTCTGTGGGCTTTGGCTGCTAGAAAGCAATTATGGTCTAAAGTTATGTATCTTGTTAGATCACCTGTTTTCTGTTCTTTTGGCTGGAAAGAGTAGACTTTTTTTTAGGTAGCTCTCTCTGTGTGTGTGTGTGTGTGTGTGTGTGTGTGTGTGTGTGTGTGTGTATGTGTGTGTGTGTGTGTGTGTGTGTGTGTCTGTAGCTATTATTGTTCCAGGTTACTAGCTTCTCCAGCATTCATCTATGATATAGCAGTAAAAAGAAAACTCACAGGCTTCTCTGCTATGCCCATCTATGCCCATCTTCAGATTTTAAAGCTCCTAGCTAGTATTATTTTCTTTACCTTTCAAAACACTACTACATCTCCCTAGCAACACAGTTAGGCACTGGGATATTTTGAGAGTGAAAAAACGCAACTGCCACTGTAAAATTAGCCTGGCATGTACACACAAATACATATAGCCACTCTAATAATGTGGAATAATAGAAAATAATGTCAATGCAAATCAATAGAGGAACGTATGTTTCTAAAAGTATGACACATTTCACAAAAGGCAGCCACAGGGAGATAATGGACCCCTTAAAACCATGACTAAGAGGCTTTAGAATTGACTTGGAAGGATTCCCAACGTGTTACTAAGAGAGAAAAAGTGGGATTCAGAATAGTGTGCATACTTCTCATTTTTTAAAAACAATGACATAAAATGAAGCTTGTATATGTAGATGAGCGTCCATCTTTGTATGTTTATGTGTGTATATACATATTTACATTTTGAAAAGTGTTAAGATGGGTTAAGGAACAGGTGTAGGGAAAGTGATGACTTGCTTGAGAGGACAGTGACAGAAATGGGAGAGTTGAATAAAAATATAAAGATAAAACTACAATTAAAAGAAATTCATTTTATATATGATCATATTTTTGTATTTTTACAAAATTGAAAGGGTGCATAAACCTGCAACCATGAAGGCTTAAAGATAATGATATCATCACTCTCTGCCTGAGGTACTATTTCTTAATACTATCATTTAAAAGAAATGAATATTAGCTATTTTTTCTCTCCTATTAATTCCTTAACTTTTTTCTCAGTCCAATTAGTGACAAGACAAATACAGTCATTTGTCACTTAATGATGGGGATACATTCTGAGGAATGCATCCTTAGGTGATTTTGTCATTGTGTGTACATCGTAGAGTGTACTTACACAAACCTAGATGATATAGTTTGTCACACATCTAGGCTATCTTGTACAATCCATTGCTCTTAGTCTATAAACCTGTTCCACATGTACTGCATGGAATATTGAAGCAATTATAATAAAATTTGTGTTTGTGTATCTAAATATGTATAAACAAAGAAAAGATACAATGAAAATACAATACAAAAGATAAAAAATGGTACTACTTTATAGAACACCTACCATGAATGGAGCTTGCAGGACTAGAAGCTGCTCAAGGTGGGTCAATGAGTGAGTGGGGAGTGAATATGAAGGCCTAGAACATTGCTATACACTACGTCATTTTGCTAACACTAAATTTATTTTTTTAAAATTGCTTCTCCAATGGTAAATTAACCTTAGCTTACTTTAATTTTTTTTCTCTATAAACTTGTTTTTCTTTTCCCTCTTTTTTTTTTTTTTTTTTTTTTTTTTTAGACAGTCTCACCTGTTGTCGAGGCTGGGATGAAGTGGCATGATCACGGCTCACTGAAACCTCCACCTCCTGGTTTCAAGCGATCCTCCTGTCTCAGCCTCCTGAGTAGCTGGGATCACAGGCATGCAACACCACGCCTGGCTAATTTTTGTGTTTTTTACATTTATTTATGTATTTATTTATTTATGTATTTATTTATTTATTTATTTATTTTTATTTTTATTTTTTATTTTTGAGATGGAGTCTTGTTCTGTCAAGAGTCTCACTCTGTTGTCCAGGCTGGAGTACAGTGGCATGATCTCAGCTCACTGCAACCTCCACCTCACAAGTTCAAGTGATTCTCCTGTCTCAGTCTCCCCAGTAGCTGGGATTACAGGCATGTGTCACCATGCCTGGCTAATTTTTCTATGCTTAGTGGAGATGCGGTTTCACCATGTTGGCCAGGCTGGTCTCAAGCTGCTGACCACAAATGATCTGCCAGCCTCAGCCTCCCAAAGTGCTGGGATTACAGGCATGAACTACCAGGTCTGGCCTTTTTGTGTTCTTTAGTAGAGACAGGGTTGAGCCATGTTTCCCAGGCCAGTCTTGAATTTCTGAGCTCAAATCATCTACCCACCTCAGCATCCCAAAGTGCTGGGATTATAGGCATGAGTGAGTCACAGCGCCTGGCCTTTTTTTTTTTTTCTCTAACTTTTTTGGCTCTGTTGTAATTAAACTTCACTTAAAACACGAATACATTGTACAGCTGTGCTAAAATACTTCATTTCTTTATATTCTTATTTTATAAGCTTTTGTCTATTTCTAAATTTTTAGTTCTTTTTAATTTTAAACTTTGTTGTTAAAAACTAAGACTCAAACACATCTTAGTCCAGGACTACACAGTATCAAGATAATCAATATCGCTGTCTTCTAATTCCACTTCTTGTCACACTGGAAGGTCTTCAGGGCCAATAATATGCATGAAGCTATCATGTCCTATGATAACGATGCCTTCTTCTAGAATACTTCCCAAAGGACCTTCCTGAGGCTGGTTTAAGTTAAATTAAAAAAAAAATAATAATAATAAGTACAAGGAATACCCTCTAAAATAAAAATATAAATTATGGCAAATATACAAACCAACAACATAGTCTCATTATCATTGTCAAGCATTATGAATTGTACATAATTGTATGTGCTATATATTTTATAGGACTGGTATGAAAGGAGGTTTGTTTACAACAGCATGATCACAAATAGGAGTGATGCATTGTGTTAAGACATTTTGGCTGTTACAGTCCTAAGTGATAGGAATTTTCCAGCTCCATTATAATTTTAGGGACCACCACAGTATATACAATCTGTTGTTGATCAAAAAATCATTATGCAGTGCATTCCTGTATAGAAAAATGTCTCTATGAACTCCCTCTGGGCATTAATGTATATATTTTTCTCTAAGTCACCCTCTAAAACTAAATTCAGGCTTTGTTCATTTCTCATTTGCATAGTTACATGTTAAGAACTTTTGTGTCAATTCTGTGACACACAAGGTCACAAAGGTGACTTAGAGAAAAAATATATATATATACTCTTGACCTCTACCACAATCTCCATACTCTAAAACCTCTTAAATATCTCATGAAATACATGGAAAAAATCCAGTTACTTGCCATGAAATAGGAGACCTTTCATGGTGTTATTCTTGTTTATTTAAGTCCTAAATTTATCATATATTTATGAATTAATAAACACTGCATACACTTGTTGGACAAAACTTACCACACTTAAATATAGTTTTAAACAAATATTCAGATTTGTGCATTAGGCCCAAAGAATGATGGATCCCAGAGGCTGGAAAGGAGTGTAGAGAGCAGGGAAAAAAGAGAGGATGGTTAATGGGTACCAGGATTTAGTCAGATAGAATGAATACCTAGTGTTTGGTAGCACAATAGACTATGGTTAACGATCATTCATTGTATATTTTTAAATAGCTAATAGAGTGGAATTACAATGTTCCTAACACAAAGAAATGATAATACTTGAGGTGACGGATACTCCAATTATCCTGATTTGGTTATTATACATTGTTTGCTTGTATCAAAATTTCACATATACCCCATAACTACATAAAACTATTACACATCCATAATAATTAAAAATAAATATATATAATTGATAATACAAAACATATCTTTCTCATTTTACATCTCTTTTGACTCTGACAATAACTTTTTAACAAGTTAAAACCAATATCTAGTTGAAACAAATAATTCTGCCATCACACTTTCTTTCCTTCATTGCTTACTGCCAATTTACTTCTGGCTTCATTTCTCATCTGTGACAAAATTTTCATTTTCAAATAATTTATTTTGTTTTTTTGAATTGTTTGACATGGTGATTAAATTTTAAAGTTAATACGTTGAGTTTTCCTTTTTAATACTGAGTTTTATTTCACATGTATATTTTTGTCTCCCCACCATTTCCATGTCTGATTACCACTATTGTTATGTCCTATCATAACACTCCACACATAAAACCAAGCAAAGGGTGGAGTTCCATCTTTAAAAGCTAAACAGGAATTTTGGACAACACATTCTTGTCAACGGAATCTGGACATTTATCAAACATGGTAGGGAAAGTTCTCACCCTGCATTATAAATAGGACAGCCAGATATCAACTGTTAATAGAAATAAAATAGGAGAGAAAATTTTTGACAAATTGTTTGAATTATTTTCTTAAAAGAGACTTCCTCCACTGCCAAAGATCTTGAATAGACTCCTAGTCAGTCATCTGGAAGCAGTTCTTCACATAATTGATGAACTTGGCTTCCACTTTGGGAAGGAAATCACCTTTTTCTATACTTGCTTGCATTTTTGCTTTAATGTCCTCTACAGAACTAGGTTATTTTGGTGTTTTAGGAGTTTTTTCCTGTTTTTTGTAGGATTTTTGTCCTTTTGATTTTGGTGTTGATGATGGTTTTTGAGTCTTTTCCATTCTGATTTGAATTTTGTGCATTTTTGGCTGGAGTATCTCATGTAGATTTTTTCACTGGTGTTTTTTCTTCTCTTTCCTCCTCATCAAAATGATCATCTTCATCATCATCAGCTTCATCATCATCTTCATCAGTAGCAAGTTTTATTTTTTTCTGTGGAAACTTGCTACCACCTCCAGGGGCGGAAAGCTTTCCAGATGTACTTAAGAGTTTCACATCCTCCTCCTCATCATCGTCTTCTGACTCTGCATTTTCCTTCCCAGCTACTAGGCGATGTCCACTAATATGCACTGGCCCTGAACCACACTTCAACCGTAAGAGCACTGGTGGTGTTATTTCAAAGCCCCCAAGAGAAACCATTGGCTGTACAGACATTGTCAAAGTTGTCAGCGCTACTTTAATTGGACTGCCTCCGTGATTCATTGCCTCTGCTTCAACGATGTGCAATTCATCCTTTGCACCAGCCCCTAAACTCACCGTTCTTAAAGATAACTGGTGATCATTTTCATCATTATCCACCTTAAAGGGATAATCTTTGTCGGCCTTTAATTCACTACTGAAAAGATAATTCTGGGGCCTCGGGGGGACATGTCCACGTCCCTCGAATCTTCCATCGGGTGGCGGCATGCACTTAGGTGGGGGAGAAGGCGGGTGGAGATAAACGACCACTGCTCAAGAGAACAGTCACTCAGGACAGAATCACGTCGGGGACATTGAGTTTTTAATATCACATATTTCAATCTTATATGAGCTTATAAAAATTTATTTTTTTAATTGTTTTCTTCCAAGGGTCTGAATTAGTTCTAAGATATGTGTGAACAATGTTGTCCTTTTACATCAAAGCAGAAGAATTTCAATTGTTTAAATACATGCTTTCAGCTCTAATTACTCGTTAGAGAAAATAAGTTAAAAATGTGTGGTTTTAATATTTATGTTAAAGAACAAAATCAAAACTTTCCCTGATATATGGATTAACCGATTGATATAATAAACTAGTAATGAATGCAAAATTACTCTGTGGCATATCTCATTATGGTGTTACTCTAAATTTAAATTTATAATTATATATATGCATATATAAAATGAAAGAATTGCATGTAAATCACTTACAAAAAAGAAGACTTTATGAAATGAGGTTAAAAAATTCCAAAGATAAATCAAGCTACTCCCTTTGGAAAGCTGACACCTTTCATATGATTTTATTAAATTTTGACCCATTTAAGTCATACAAAATAGTGGACTCATATTAAATGAAGCACAAATAAAGAAATACACAAACAACAGTTTTATCTAGGGGACATGTCAAATTACCTAGAAATTATACTACCCTTTTGCAAGCACTATTCTAAATAATTTGAGAACAGAGATGACATTTAAAAGTAAAGAAGAAAATGGAAAGAGAAGGTTGTAGGAGGAAAGATGTATTTCCTTTGCTGATATTTAACACTATCATTTTTCTTAATTATTCTTGATATTTCACACATTTTACTCATTATTCCCTGAGCTCCTCTAGAGCACAGTTTTTTTAAAATGTAGGGCTACTTACTTTTGAGGACAAATTGTACCTTGCTGTTCTTTAATAAATTCAACCTTTTATTCTTGATCCTATCCCTCATATATAAGCAGATAGCACCACCTGTCTTATAAGCAGGTGCCTTTATAGCATGGATTTTTGTAAATATGCTGCTGAAAGTAGAACTAATTTTTTAGATTAAATGAAGCAGGAAAGAATTTGAATATCTAGCATTTAGAAAAAGTAAACTATTGAGAATTAAAATTATATACTTTTTAGATATTTACATTATATGTTTTGAATTTTTAAAGAACATCAAAAGGTATGCAAACTCTTAACATTGATAGTATAAATATCTTTCATATCTTGAGCCTAGAAATTCAAGAGTCTAGCTATATTCTGCTATTCTTTAAGCAAAATAGTCACGTTTGTTACTTTGCTTCTTTTAGGGTTTGTCCTTTAACTACATATATCCATATCAATTATTTAAAGCATGTGTATTACTTTAAAATTTGTTGTGATTCCTTAGATTTCATGTTTGCCTATGTAACATGCAAAATCATACACTGACATTGTATTGTAAGCGAGAGCTTTATTTTATTCTCTTTCATATAATTTTTATTTCAAGAAATATAGAGATTTTAATTAAAATTAGTCTACTTTAATATCCATAATCTTATCTGTATTGTATGAAATTTACTAAAGAAAAGCTAAAACCAAATAATTGGCCATTTTTACCTATTTGAGGTTTCAGAAAATCATGCTTTCTAAATCTTAGTAGGATTTTGGTAAAACAAACCAAAACTATAGATTAAGATATTGTCTAGCTAAACTGGATTACAGAAAAATACAAATATTTGTATTGGTACATCTTCAGTATTCACAAGGAGAGAAAGCATAATAGAAAGTAAAAAGAAAAATTAAAATAAACTGTTATCACCTATTTAATGTTACATAGTAATACTGTTGATGAATAAATATTTCTATAAAGTATTAGAAATTAAGATTACAGCATATAGCTAGAATAATCACTTTGAGTAATACATATCTATGTGTATATCAAGCACAATATTTTTAAAAAAATCTAAAGATATTAAAAATAGAGTGTCCCTTAATTTATACTCAAATATTTTGGGGAAAAAATAGAAAAGTCTACTTTTTTCTAAAATGATTGCTTGTCTTTAAACTTTTTATTTTATAAGTTAATTTCCTAGGGATACTAAAACTTTTTAGTAGCATACATTGCATTAAGTCTTACAAGTGTGTGCAACAAAACTAGTGAATTTCAAGATTCCATTTTCAAGACTTGAATGCTATGCTTAGTAGTTTAATGACACTCTAGACATCTGGTGTTGTTTTCTCTAAAGCATAGGGACAATGGGCAAAACAAAACTAACAATTCTGTGAGAATGCAATTGTATTACCATTATTTTACATAAAGGTATATTTTAAACTGTAATATACCACAAGAAAGGTTTTACACTTCTATCCATTATTTTGATTGTTAATTTCATTGAAATTTGTAACATTTGCAAAACTTATTAATTTGAAAATATGTTCATGTACTTACAATTACATTAAATTATAAATTAAGTAATATTTCAACATTTGAATTATAATATCATTTCAAATGAAAGTTGTGAAGAAAGCAAAAGGCACCTTAATTACCGTGTATATTAATATGTGAATAAAAACACTTAAGCACAAATACTCAAAAAGAATAACATACTAAAATAATTTCATACAATACTGCAGTTTTAAGTTGTATGTTTGCTGATTCATTAAAGGAACTTTTGAATAAATATACAAAAATCACTAGCATTCCTTTATACCAACAACAGTCAAGTTGCGAACCAAATCAGGAATGCAATCCCATTCATAGTAGCCACAAAAAGAATAAAATACCTAAGAATACAGTTAGCCAGGAAGGTAAAAGATCTCTACAATGAGAATTACAAAACACTGTCCAAAGAAATTAGAGATGATGCAAACAAATGGAGAAACATTCCATGCTCACGGATACGAATAATCAATATAAATAAAATGGCTCTACTGCCCAAAGCATATTACAAATTCAATGCTATTTCTATCAAATTACCAATAACATTCTTCACAAAACTAAACAGAAAAAAAACTATTTTTAAATTCATATGGAACCAGAAAAAGAGCCCAAATAGGCAAGGCAATCCTAAGCAAAAAGGATAAAGCTGAAAGCATTATGTTACCCAACTTCAAACTGTACTGCAGGGCTACAGTAACCAAAACAGCATTGTACTGGTAAGACATATAGACCAATACAACAGAATAAGAGCCCAGAAATAATTCTGCACACTTACAGTCATCAGATCTTTGACAAAGCTAACAAAAACAATAGACCAGTTATCCCAGCACCATTAAAAAAATGTGATGTGATTAGTGCTCAACATCACTAATCATCAGAGAAATGCAAATCAAAACCAAATTGAGATATTGCCCCACATCTGTTAGAATAGCTATTATCAAAAAGAAAAAAAGTCTTGGAGAAGACTGGAGAAAAAGGAACCCTTGTCACTGTAGATGAGAATGCATAACCATTATGGAAAACTGTATTAAAGTTCTTTAAAAATTAAGAATAGAAGTACCCTGTGATCTAGCAATTCCACTTCTGGGTATATATCCTAAAAGGGAAAAAAAAATCACATTCTTGCAGAGTTATTTGTACTCTCCTGTTCATTGCAACATTATTCACAATAGCTAAAATATAGAAACAAGCTATGTGTCATACAACAAATGAATGCATAAAGAACACCATGCATTATTATTTGGCCTTAAAAAAGGAATTACTGCCATTTGCCAACAACATGGAGAAACCCATAGAACATTACGTTAAGTGAAATAAGCTAGACATAGAAAGAGAGAGATAGCATGATCTCATTTGCACATAAAATCTAAAAAAGTGTTAAATGCATAAGTAACAGAGAGTAGAATTTGGGTTGTTAGGGCCTGGGATGTGGCAGAAAACAGAAGATATTGGTCAAAGGGTCAAAGAAACTTTCAATTACAAAATGAATGAGTTCTGGCGGCCTAACCTACAGTGTAATTACTATAGTTAAGACTGTATTGTATACTTAAAATATGCTAAGAGAGTATATCTCAAGTGTTCTTACCCCTCAATGCCCAAACATAAACATACATACAAAATAGTAATTATTGAATTCATGGATATGTTATTATGTTAATCATTTTGCAATGTATATGTATACAAAAACATTATGTTATACATCATAAATATATTCAATTTTTATTTTTCAATCATACCTCAGTAATACTGGGAAAAAAAACACTCCAGAAGAAAACAATGGGGGAAGAAAAAGAAATTGCTGGTATGTTTTTCCATTAAAAAAAATCCAACAGTGGATAAATTTGCTAAGGAAAAAACAAAATGTTCATTCTGTGGTGTACCTGTTGGCTTTTTATTGGCCTTTGGAGAAATGTCTATTCAGGTCCTTTGCTATTTTTAAATCAGATTTTTTTTTTATGTTTTATTTATTTTTTGGCTATTCAGTTTTTGAGTCCCTTGTATATTTTTTATATTAACTCTTATCAGATATATAGTTTACAAATAGCTTCTTCCCATTCTGAAGGTTGCCTTTTCATTTTATTAACTGTTTTCTATGCAATAGTTTTTGAGTTTGATGTAAGCCTATTGACTAATTTTGCTTTTGTTCCTTGCACTACTGGTGTCATACAAAAAAATCAGTATCAAGATCAGTATCAGGGAGACTTTTCCATATGTCTTCCAGGGCTATTATAATTTCAAGCCTTTAATTCATTTTTAGTTGATTTTTTGATGTGATGTAAAATAAGGTTCCAGTTTTATTTTTTTGCATGTGGACATCCAGTTGTCCAAACACTATTTCTTGAAGTGACAGGATAGTCAGCCTTTTCAGCACCTTTGTAAATGATTAGTTGACCATATGCGTGAGTTTATTTCTAAATGCTCTATTTTGTTTCATTCATCTATGTGCCTGTTTTTATGCCAGTAATACATTGTTTTGATTACCATAGCTTTGAAGTAGAGTTTCAAATCAGGAAATGTGATGCCCCCAGCTTTATTCTATTTGCCTAAAGATTGATTTTCCTATTTGGATTTTTTTTGTGGTTCCAAATTAATTTTAGGAGTATTTTCTTCTGTTTTGTGAAAAAATGCCCTGGGAATTCTGAAAGGGATTGCATGTAATCTGTAGATTTCTTTGGGTAGTCTGTCTTATAGATTTTAGTGTATAGATCTTTTATTTCCTTGGTTAAATATATTTCTAAATATTGTATTGCATTTTATGCTGTTTGCAATGGGATTGTTTTCCTTATCTCTCAGAGAAGTCACTAGTAGTGTACAGAAATACAACTGATTTTTGCACACTGATTTTGTATTCTGCAACTTTATTGAATTATTTTATTAGTTCAAACAGATTTTATTATAGAGTCTTTAGAGGACTTTAAATACATAAGATCACGTCATCTGCAAATGGATATAACTTTACCTTTGCCTTGCTCTTTTTGATGTCTGTTACTTATTTTTCTCACCTAATTTCTTTGGCTAGATGATCTTGTTGAATAAAAATGGTTACAGTTGGGCATCCTTGTCTTGTTTGGGATCTTAGAGGAAAACCTTTCAGAGAATTTTTCACTCTTAAGTATGATATCAGCTGTGTGCTTCTCATATATGCCCTTTACTGTGTTTTGGTACCTTTACATTCCTTCTGTAACTAATCTGTTGATAACTTTTATTATGAAAGAATGTTAAATTTGCACATTGAGATGATCATAGAATATTTATTCTTCAATATTTTAATGTAGTCTACCACATTTACTGATTTGCATATGTTAAACCATGTTTGCATTCTGGGAATAAATCCCACCTGATCTTTGTGGATGATCCTGTTAATGTGCTACTGAATTCACTTTATAGTATTTGTTGAGAATGTTTGCATCCATGTTCATCAATGATATACATCCGTAATTTTCTTTTCTTGTAGTTTCCTTGTCTGGCTTTATTATCAGGTTAATGCTAGCCTTGAAAAATAAGTTTGAAAGTATTCCCTCCTTTTCATTTATTTGGAAGAATTTGAGAATTAATATCTATTTATTGAAATAGTTGGTAGACTTCATCAGTGAAGCCATCTGGTCCTGGGCTCTACTTTGTTGAGAGATTTTTTCATTACTGATTCTATCTCCTCAGTCACTATTGGTCTATTCAGATTTTCTACTTCATTATGAATTAGTCTGGCTAGGTTAAATGGGTCTAGGAATTCATTTATTTCTACTAGGCTATCCAATTTTATGTGTATTGTTCACAGCAGTTGCCTATGATTCCTTGTATTTCTGTGGTATCAGTCATGATGTCTCCTCTTTCACTTCTGATTTTATTTATTTGAGATTTTTCAATTTTTTTCTTAGTTTAGCTAAAAGTTTGCCATTTTGTTTATATTTTTAAATACCAATTTGTAGTTTCACTGACAGTTTATATTGTCTTTTTAGTCTCTATTTATTTCTGTTCTTATGTGGATCATTTTCTTCCTTCTGTTAACTTTGAGCTTAGTTTTGTTTTCCTTTTATTTTTTTTGTTTCTTGCTATGTAAATCTAGGTTTTTCATTTTTTTTTGAGTTATTTCTTTTTTCTTCATTTAGGTGTTTTTCACCATGAACCTCGCTTTTATTAATATAACTGTTTCCTGCACCCTATAAGTTGTGATATGTTGTGTTTCCATTTTCATTTGTCCCAAGACTTTTGTTATTTCCATTTTGATTTCTTCTTTGACACACTAGTCTTTTGAAGCATGTGGTTTAATTTCCACATATTTGCTTATTTTTCAATTTTTGTCTGTTATTGATTTCCAGTTTCATACCATTGTATTCAGAAAGATGTTTGATATGATTTCAATATTCTCGGATTTCATAAGACTTGTTTTGTGGTCTAACATGTAATCTATCTGGGAAAATATTGTTTTGCTTTTGGATAGAATATTTTATATGTGCCTGTTAGGTTTATTTGGTCTGTGGTGTAGGGTAAGTCAAATGTTTTCTATTGATTTTCTGTCTGGATGATCTATCTATTGTTGAAAGTAGGGTATTGAAATTTTCTATTATTTATTGTATTGTTTTGAGTCTGCTACTGATGCTCCCATTTTCTATCTCACTTGTATTCTGCAGCCCAGAAATTTGTTTGCTTCTTCTTTATGTTTTCTTTTTTCTGTTGAACTTCTCATTTTGTTCTTTTGTTGTGTTCCAGGTTTTGTTAAATTGTTCATCTGTGTTCCCTTGTTGCTCACTGAACTTCTTTAGACCTATTATTCTAAATTATTTGTGATGCAATTTGTGAATCTTCATTTCTTTTTTTTTTTCTTTTTTTTCTTTTTTTTTTTTTTTTTTTTTTTTGAGATGGAGTCTCGCTCTGTTGCCCAGGCTGGAGTACAATGGCGTGATTTTGGCTCACTGCAAACTCTGCCTCCCAGATTCAAATGATTCTTCTGCCTCAGCCTCCTGGGTAGCTGGTATTATAGGCGCCTGCCACCAGGCCCGGCTAATTTTTGTATTTTTAATAGAGAGGTGGTTTCACCGTGTTGGTCAGGCTGGTCTTGAACTCCTGACCCCATGATCTAAAAACACCCACCTTAGCCTCCCAAAGTGCTGGGATTACAGGCGTAAGCTACTGTTCCTGGCCAAATCTTCATTTCTTTGCTGTCAGTTATTAGAAGTTTACTGTGTTCTGGCCGGGCGCGGTGGCTCAAGCCTGTAATCCCAGCACTTTGGGAGGCCGAGACGGGCGGATCACGAGGTCAGGAGATCGAGACCATCCTGGCTGACCCGGTGAAACCCCGTCTCTACTAAAAAATACAAAAAACTAGCCGGGCGAGGTGGCGGGCGCCTGTAGTCCCAGCTACTCAGGGAGGCTGAGGCAGGAGAATGGCGTAAACCCGGGAGGCGGAGCTTGCAGTGAGCTGAGATCCGGCCACTGCACTCCAGCCTGGGCGACAGAGCGAGACTCCGTCTCAAAAAAAAAAAAAAAAAAAAAAAAAAAAAAAAAAAGAAGTTTACTGTGTTCTTTTGCTGGTGTCATATTTTCCTGTTTCTTCCTGATCATCGCCTTGCATAGGTATCTGCACATTGGAAGAAGCAGTCACCTCTTCCTGACTTACAAACTGGGGTTGGTAAAGAAAGACCTCCAACTGCAGAAGTTGAGAGGCATGCTAGAAAGTGCTATGGCACCTCACACCATGTGTGGAGGGATGTGGTTGCTTCCAGGTCTGGAAGAACATGGTGCCTTGTCAGCTCAAGCAACTGATGTTTATGATGTTGGCAACTGTGAGGTCCTTGTTGGTGAGAGCTATGGAGGGTCTGTAGGGAATGTGAGGACTATTGGAGTCCTCCACAGTGCCTCTGGGCCCACCAGTGGAGAACTAAGGCTAAAGGCAGGAGTGGCTTGGATTAGCAGTGTGCATGAACATGGTGGCAGGGGCTGGGGACTACTGTAGGTATATCCATGGAGGCAGATGCCAGCAGAAATCACAACCATGACTATGGAGTTTGGGGATGAAAATGTGTATGCAAGTGACTGCAGGGACCAGCTGTAGGCCAGGGATGGTGGTGAGGGTATGAGCCATACATAAGTACATAAGTTCAGGTACATAAGTAGTGGTCATGCTGAATCTTGAGGCCAGGGTATCTGTCGTGGCACCAGCTGGACAGCTCTTGGGTAGAGTGAGGAAGAGGCATGGAGGCTCAGGCAGCTGGAGTCTGCAAGGGCAGAAACTGGAGCTCTTGGTGGCAAGGCCGTGGTGGTTGATGGCTGCAGAGTCTTTAGTGGTGAAAGCTGCAAGAGTGTGTTGCAGCCCAATCACTGTTGATGTTCCCAGTGGTGAAGGCCACTGGGGTCCTGTGCAGAGCAAGTCACCAGGGACCATGGTGGCAACTTCTGTGTGACTGATACTGATAGCCCCTGTCCTTCTTCTTTATTCCTAGCCATCTCCAGATGTCTCAGCTACGCTGATCTCCTCAGCAATCTGGGAGCCCTGAAAGTGAGGCAGTTTCTTTGGACAGTGCTCTAAAAGAGTGGGAAAGCTGGTCATCTATTTGCTCTCATTTTCCTTGCAAGGAAAACCCACAGAACAGGACTTTCCTTTTTCATGCTGAGCAGTGCCAGTCTGCGGGATGGCATAATGTAGGTAAAATGAAAATTTTCATCTGACTTACTTTTAACAGCTATTCCCAGGTTTTTTGCTCTACCATGCTGCCGCAGCTTCTTAAATGGAATCCTGAGCTCTCCAGTGCTATTTTTGTAAATAGCTGTCTAATTGTTGTTTTCTTGATGTTGTTGGTGGACAAAGGCTGGGATCACCTACTATGCCATTTTGCTGACAACATTTATCCCGACTATTACTTAATTTATTTATGCTCCTTAATCTCCTCAGAAGATTCACCAATTCTACTAGGATTATTTTGCTAAAAATAACTGCCTTATTTCTCTAGATCTTCATAAAACCATCTACTATTAACATAGAAATTCTAACCTAAGTATTTTTCAATAAATGCTTTATATACTCAGATGAATTGTAATATTTCAATGAAACTGATTGATTCTAAGAGGGGAAAAAAAAACATTAAAAACCTTACAGATAACTCAATAATTAAGAATATATTTTATAGTGGGTTAGAAGGAATTTTATAGTGGTCTATTTACATTGTTTTGAAAAGTGGGTAATAATAGAAAGCGTCCATAAATGCAGTTAAAATGCTATTATTTCATTAATGCAAACCAATAAAGTTTCTCTAAATATAAACTTTTGTAATCTAGGAAAATTATCTGCTGAGCATTTAGTAGTAAATGTGAACAAAAGCATTTGTTAATAAATTAAATTATAGCATTTATGTTTTTGGTGTTAAAAGGAAACCATATAATATAATTTACCACATACATTATGAATGGTTTTCCAAATATAAAAATAATTAAATATTACATCAAAATGACACCTGTGAAAACTTTAATGTGTTGAATGCCTCAAAATTACATATTAATGCAAACATACACACACATATATGCAGTTATCTCTTGGTATCTGTGGAAAATTGGTTTCAGGACCCTCGCTGATACCAAAATTCATGAATGCTCAAGTCTCATATAAAATGGTACAGTGTTTGCATATAGCTTACATATATCCTCTGCTATACTTTAAATCATTTCTAGATTACTTATAATACCTAATACATTGCCTACACATTACTTCAGTCTCATGGATTTAACATACTACTCTGGGTGCAACAAATTTAACTTCTGCCTTTTGGAACTTTGTGGAGGATTTTTCTGAATATTTTAAACTAATACTTGGTTGAATTTACGGATGTGAAACCCACAGGTATGGAGGGCCAACTATATATACACACATGTACATATATAAGCATACGTATAGATACATGTACCTCTGCATATATATATTACAAAATTATATATAAACATATTTTGATGTGGTAAGCAGAATATCATCAGTATGTGAAACAGTTTAAGTATTTTCTGTGTAATGAAAATCAAAGACTGGGAATGGCATTTTATAAAAAATGGAGTGTAGCAAATCCACAGATCCAAAGAATAAAAGAAAAACATGAGTAAAATTAATGAGCGTATTAATTAGAAAGCCCTGTTTGGGGAGCCAGGTTACTTAAAGACTCTTTCCTTGCTCCTTTTTCACAGAAGCTAATTTTTTTAGTTTGAGCCAGAGCTCAGAGCCAGGTAGATATTGAGTCTCTGGTTTCCCTGTATACAAAGCTAAGTTATTCTCAAGAAAATAACATTTTTTATGAATGTTTAGGTATTAGATATCAGAATTACTCTGGAATTTTAAAAATACAAGCATGAGGAAAATAGCACTGGCAATTTACAACAATAAAAACAATAGAAAATGGCCCCAAAAAGGTGTTTCAAACTTATGTAAGATCAAACACCACAGAGAAGACATGTAATCTGAAATGAAAAAAAAAAAAAAAAAATCAACTGACTTCATGGCTTTACAGTGTATAAAGCAAGAACTATTGATTAATATAAGAATAATAAATTCACAATTCTAGTGAAATAATTTAATTTATTTCTTTTAGAAATTGAAAGATGAATTTGATGAAACATAAATTAGGATATGAAGCATTGATTGAGATGATAAAAATGACAAGTTCAAATTAATGGACATACATAGCATTATTCCCAAGACAGTATACGCATTTCATTTAGACTCTCAAAGAACATTTAAAAGTGTTAATTAGGTAATAAGCATTTAGGCAAACAAATTGCAATGTCAGAAATCTTAAAAACAATTAGGAAAACTAGTAATGTAAAAACATAGTAGTTCTGTTCAAATCTTCTGGTGAAAATAATAAGAATTGTTTGGTAAAATAATTTTAACATATTTTAAAAGCATAAAACTAGCAAGATAATGAGTAATTACCAAGCCAAAAATATTTGTGATAGCAGCAACCAAGAGATAAATATTACTGAAGCTGTTTTTTAATGAAATTATTTTACAAAATAAGTGAAATGGAGCATTGATGTTTTTCTTTTCTTTTTTTCAATTTTATTGAGGTAGAACATATGTAAGAACCACACATATTTAATGTGAACCATCTGATGAGTGTGGACAAATGCAAATATTTGTGATAGCACCACCATGATCAAAGTAATAGACATGCCTAACACCCCCCAAAGTGTCCTTTTGTTTTTTATTTTGTTTTTGTTTTTTCTTGTGGTAAGAGCACTTACTGTGAGATCTACTCTCATAAATTCTTAAGTACATGTTGTCCATTGTTAACTACAACCACTATATCGCAGAGCAAATCTCTACTTATTCATATAGCAGAACTGGAACTTTATAGCTATTCAAAAACAACTCTCTCTTTCTGTTTTCTTTAGGCCCTGGCAACCACTATTGCCTTTTTTGCTTCTTTGAGTTTGACTATCATGGATACTTCTACAAATATTGATTTTCAAGATCAGGAAAAAATACCAGGACCAGAAGACAAATTTCAGAGCCACCTAAATTGTGGAGTCTAATAAAAGATTTCTTTCTCCTAATGATGTGATCATCCAAAGGATACACTCTCAGTGTAAATGTAAACCCTGAATGAAATTTTATCATCAACTTTCAGGGAATGTGGCTTTAAATTAAGCGGAAGTCTCTGGTGCTAAGCAGAGCATGGGGAAATGATGTGGAGAAGCTGTAAATATAGTACCTTTCTGGTAGACACTGAGCTGAAGTTCACCATACCTAGGTGGGGAAAACCATCCAATCATTAATTTAGTTTAAAGTAGTTCCTAAAATTAGTGCCTTCTGAAGAGTAGAAGTATACACAAATACCTGCTAGAGGTACTCTTTCATTCTGAGCCCTAAAATGGTCTGACACATAATTTTTTTTGGAAATGAATCATTCACTCAAAAGCCACTTGGCACAAAAACAAGGAAGAAAATAAATGAATGAATATGTATGTATGTGTGTCTGTGTATGTGTGTTCACATATAAATGCATATTCATTTGTATATTAATATATGTAGGTATATCTGCATATAACAACAGGAAGGAAAGAAAAGATCTTCAGCTATTGAAATTATCAGACACATGTAAAATAAAAATTCATAAGAGTGAAATAATATAGTCAATGTAATGATAGAAATAACTCCAGACTTAGAAATCTATACACAGAAAAATCATCCTCAAAAACCAGGACAAATTTGAAATATTTTCATTAAAAAAAGTTTTGATAGCTTGTACTACTGGCAAAAACAAACCAAAAGAAATTGTAACAGATATGTTTTAGGCAATAAAATAATAATCACAGAATGAACACCTGATATGTAAGAGATGAATAATACAGGCTCACACCTGTAATCCCAGCACTTTGGGAGGCTGAGGTGGATGGATCATGAAGTCAAGAGATCAAGACCAACCTGGCCAACATGGTGAAATACCGTCTCTACTAAAAATACAAAAATTAGCTAGGTATGGTGGCATAGGCCTGCAGTCCCAGCTACTTGGGGGGCTGAGGCATGAGAATCGCTTGAACCCCAGGAGGTGGAGGTTGCAGTGAACCAAGATCGTGCCACAGTGCTCCAGCCTGGGCACAGAAGGAAACTCCATCAAAAACAAAAAACCAAATAATACAAAGTAAATACTTAGATCTTCACTAAAGTAATACTGATAATTCTGATTTTAAAGAAAAAATACACAAATTCTTTTTTTTAAAAAAATAAAGTAATATGCAAGCCTGGTAAGGGACAAATAAACATGAGTATTTTCTGATTTTGCATTATCCAATAACAGGATACATTTTTATTACAATCAGTTAAATGTATGGTATAAGATTTCAAGTGAAACTAGTAAAGTAATAGAAAATAAAAGATGTGAGAAGTGGTAACATAGTAGAAACATCTTCTAACATATAAGAAAAAATGTAAGATTAACCACAAAATTTTATTGATCCCAAAAACAGAAAGAACACAGAAAGAAAAAGAAACACAACATCAGGCAGAAAATGAAAAGTTATCACAAAATAACTTGCAATATTTGAATATATTGACTAATTATGCCACTTAAAGATTATCAAATTGGAAATAAATTACATTATCTTCCATAGGGCAAAAGTGAAAAAAAACGCAAACAGTTGAATATATTGAACATATTTCTAAACCTCAAGGCAATTGAGATGGAAATTAATGACAAAAAGATAATTTAAAAACCCCATGTATTTAAAAATTTAAAAAGATAGTTCTCAATACACCAAGAACAAATAATAAAACATAAGGACATTAGAAATATTTTGAAATTACAGTATATGAAAACTGTAGTGAAGCTATCTAAAATATACAAAAGTTTAGAGGAGAACTGATATTCTTTAAAGACAAATACAACTGAAGAGATCAACTTTATTAAGCTAGGCATCATCTCAAGGAGTTATTTTTATTTATTTTATTTTTTCAATTTTTTATATTTTTTTATTTTACTTTAAGTTCTAGGGTACATGAGCAAACTATCAGAAGGACAGAAAACCAAACATCACATGTTCTCACCCATAGATGAGAAGTGAACAATGAGAACACTTGGACACAAAGCAGGAAACACCACACACCAGGGTCTGTCATGGGGTGGGGAGAGGAGGGAGGGATAGCATTAGGAGAAATACTAATGTAAATGATGAGTTAATACATGCAGCAAACCAACATGGCACATGTATACCTATGTAACAAACCTGCACATTGTGATCAAGGAATTATTTTTAAAAACAACAAAATAAGCTCCAAACAATTTTTAATAGGAGGAGAATGACAAAGAATAGTAGAAAAAAACTGATTAAAAATCAAATTGATTAAAAATCAAACAAAATAGGCATAATCAAAAAGAAAAATTATTATTCAATAAAAGTGATAAAATTAATATAGCAATTGACTCAGAAACACAACTGACCAACAGTGACAATAAAAGAGAAAGAATTATATATGCTATAGACATTGTAACATTATGAGTCATAAAAATTGTCTGCAAATATATTTGAATAGTTAAATTTAATAAACAATTTTCTAGATAAAAAGTACTAAGTACAGAAGGGTAAAAATAAATAACACAGAAATTGAACAAGTAATTAAAATATTCCCAAGGAAAATCACAGATCAGGTTGGCTTTTCAGTCAATTAAACTACACATGTAAAAACCATTAATTAAATAATATATATGATCAGCAATATTAGCAAAAATAAAAAAATTAAAAACTTAAAACATCACACCCTTCCTGAAACCAGAAGAAGAGAAAATTATTCCAAACTACTTTACAGGATTAAAAAAACTAGAAACCAAAGTCTATTAATGGCAATAGTAGTACGATTGTTAATAGACCTACCTCACATATCTTAACATATTAGCAAAGAAAAATCTAGCTATATGAAAAAGTTGTGTTTATTTCCAGTTAATAGAATTTAGTTTTCTACAAATTAATCTTGGGTCAATGTATTAGTCCATTTTTATAATGCTGATAAAGACATACCCAAGACAGGGCAATTTACAAAAAAAAAATAAAAGAGATTTATTGGATTTACAGTTCCACATGGCCTGGGCAGAAAGCAAGGAGGAGCAAGTCACATCTTACATGGATGGCAGCAGGCAAACAGAGGGCTTGTGCAGAAAAACTCCCATTTTTTAAACCATCAGATCTCGTGAGACCCATTCACTATCACAAGAACAGCATGGGAAAGACCTGTCCCCATGATTGAATCATCCCCCACTGGGTCTCTTTCACAACATGTAGAAATTATGGGAGCTACAAGATGAGATCTGGGTGGGGACACAGAGCCAAACCATATCAGTCAACTATATATTGGGCTTAATATCAATTATCTTAATCAACTTCACTAAAACATTAACATTTAAAAAGCCCACAAAATTAATAATATTGCTAGTAGAATTTCCTAGGAAACTGACTCTAAAATGGAGATGTGCTGCAATTCAAGTTTAATGGCAGTCTTTATCAATTTCTTCATAGTTGTCCTGGGTTATACCCCATGGTCATTTGATGTGGGTTGCTTTAAGAAGCTCTCTGAAGCTGAGGCATCCATGAAAAAGCTAAACCTGCAGTTGGTTAATGACATCCCCCTCAGATTTCATGTTTTCCTCAGGGATGCCATAAACTCCACACAGCATCTTTTTCTATCACTTCTATTTCTAATGGCACAGTGTCTGCTGAAATTTATGGATCAAGCTTCAGAGCTGCTTTCACTTTAGCCTTGTCTTGATGCAGAGTCCTCTCCTGCTCTGTATCTCACACAAACCCAGCAGCTTTTCAAATCACCCAATGCATGGTGTGGAGCAGCATTCCCAGATGTTGAGTATGCTGCCTCTACTGCCTGAATAGGCTACCAGGCACTACTACCTCTTCATGGTGTAAAATGTATTAATTTTTCCTTTGGAAGAGTATTTCAACATGCCTCTGACCACTGGTCTATGGATAATTTAATTGGTTTTGTAGGCACGTCGGCATAGGGTTTATTTTACAACCTCTGAGGCTTGGATCATAATAAGGTCTCCAATTTAAAAGTCCATTCTTACTCATTTGGTCCAATTAACATGATATGAACAGTAAAGTGGATCAATGTGATTTTAGGAAGAACCAGGCAGTGCAGATCTCTGTAGACTTTCTTAATATGGACGGTAAGAGAGTAAGCATACCCCTGATGTTAATATATACCATATACTATTTTCCATTCCATGTGAACGTAAACTGCTTCTGATCCTCTTTTCTGATAAGGAGATAAAAGCAAAGTAAAACAAGTAAGCCAGAAAACAAACAGAAAAACCCTTCAATAAATGAATGATCACATGCTGTCTACCTGAGTTGTATTTGTTAGTATACTCTGGCAAAGACACTGCATCTGGCATCATGGCTGTGACTGGGGACATTATTTCATTAAGACTGTTATAATCTACTATTATTCTCAGGGATCTGTCTTGAATATTAATTGGGTATATGTCCAGAACTATAATCCATATATTCTTTCATGGGCGTCCAGTCTTTGGGCATCCCCAGGTCACTTTGAAAGAAGAATTGTTTTGGGTAACACATAAAATAATGATAGCACTAATGATAACTGATGAGCTAAAAAATATATAGCAAAAAAGTCTCATAATGTTTTAAGGAATTTTAGGAATTTATGTTGGGCGGCATTCAAAACCTTCCTGGGCCACACATGGCCTGTGAGCTACAGGTTGGACAAGCTTGCCTTATATACTTAAAAGATGGTGATAAATTTTATGCTCTTGTCCAAAAAATATATATTTGATTTTTTGTTGTTGTTTTGTTTTTAATTTACTTATTTGGCTGAGGTTGGGGACACAATTGTTAGAGGATTACACTTTCCCTTTTGCCATGATGATATCATGATCTCATGCCATATGCCAAAAACCCTGTGCCAACTACCAATTATGTCTGTTTTGATTATACATTCATAAACCAGGAAACTGATCACTGGATGGATTCAAGAACTAGTGGAGACAGCAGGAGTCAAACCTTGGACAAGACTTCACTTGTTACATGTATTCCAAATTCTCCTGATCTAGTAAGAGTGTCATTATGATTCTCCATATCCTTCATTATTAATGGCCCGCATCCAAGAGACCTTCAAATATTTGAAGATTTCTCTTCCATCAGTACATATTTATCTCAGTTGTACACTTGCATTGGTGATGCAGGACCTTTCCACTTGGGATTCCAGTGAAAAAGTCTAGGTCAAAATATATTCTCAGCACTAAAAACTAGGAAAGAAGTGCTGACGTTTTTACAGTGATATCCCTCAGCCTCCTCCTGGTCATCCATTTTGGCTTTCATTAAATAATTAAAAATGAGTAGGTCCCTTTTGCTTAATGCCCAATCATTTTTTCCCTGAGGTGCCAATTTCTATAATTAGGGATGCCATTTCTTTAATTTGCTATGGGTGAGGCTCCCCATGTGCCCTTTTGACCTTGCCACATATCACTAACTGCATCCAGTTGACTGTCAATACTTAAGTACCATTGTTTCAGAGTCCTACCATCCTGCTGGATGTCAATAAGCCTAGTTCCCTAATGGCCTCTCATACTGTCAAACGTGGCTTACACAGAGGGTCACCATCAAACATTTCCTGATGCCCCCTCACTAACATATTCTTAGTACACTTGGTAAATGGTGTATCATCTGATATTCCCTTGTAACATAATTTGACACATTTTAAGCCCTATATAAAATTGCCATTCCAGTAAGCCTAATTTCTGAGTATTTCAACCCATTGCTTCACAGTGTGCAATGGTAATTCTGACATTTTGATGTCACTTAGAGTAGGCCATTGATTTGTCCCTGTTTCTACAAGTCATCCTAGTAGCAAGTTTACCTCATGTCCTGGAGTCTCTTTCAAGTATTTCAGGTCAATGCTCCAAAATCAATAAATTCTCTAATCACCAAAGGACTTCAAAATTCAGTCCCTCACACTCTTTTTTTTTTTTTTTTTTTTTTTTTTTTTGAGACGGAGTCTCGCTGTCACCCAGGCTGGAGTGCTATGGCGGATCTCAGCTCACTGCAAGCTCCGCCTCCCGGGTTCACGCCATTCTCCTGTCTCAGCCTCCGGGGTAGCTGGGACTACAGGCGCCGCCACGTCGCCCGGCTAGTTTTTTGTATTTTTTAGTAGAGACGGGGTTTCACCGTGTTAGCCAGGATGGCAGTCCCTCACACTCTTGTTTTCTGGTGGTACATGCTAGTTAGGTCTTTCAGATCCTTTGATTTTTTAATTTTTAAAGTCTCTTTTCTCTCTCTCTTTTTTCTTTTTTTCTTTTTTTTTTTTCTTTGTATCTTCAGCAGATGTAACTTAATTCTATAGTAGTAGTGGGAAGTGAGAGCAGATCCTGATTGGAGAAGGAGTGCTACAGTCCTGAAACGGAGAGAACTTTGCAACATCTCAAACAAGAAATGTGTGCCAATGCAAAATGTGGATGAGTGGGACATTTCTGCAGGACCAGTAAGTTCAGAGGAATCTGAATATACAAAATTCCAACAACAACAACAACAAAAAATCAAAGCAGATATTCCTATCACATGGGTTAAGGTCACATTATTTCCCAGTCAAAACCCAGACTTTTGTATAGCATGCCAGGCTTCTCTGGGGCTCAACTATTCTGACAATGAAATCTTCTGCTTGATCCTCAGCTTTGTTTGCATTCCCACTGCTGCACATGGGAGCCTCTTTGCAAACTGTCTATAAGACTGGCCTTTAAGGATGGGTGCAATGGCTCATGCCTGTAATCTCAGCACTTTGGGAGGCCCAGGTGGGAGAATCACTTGAGCCCAGGAATTAGAAACCAGCCTGGGCAACATAGTGAGGCCCTGTCTCTACAAAATGTTAAAAAATTAGCCAGGCCTGGTGGTGCATGCCTCTAGTTCCAGTTACTGGGGGGTGGGGGACTGAGGTGGGAGGATCAATTGAGCCCAAGAGGTCAAGGCTGCAGTGAGCCGTGATCCTGCCACTGCACTCTAGCGTGGGGGACAAAGTGAGACACTGCCTCAAAATAAGAAAAAAAAGACTGACTTTTGTAATTTAAAAACAAGATTTTGACTCTCCCATTCTCTAAGTCTACAAATAATAATAATAAATTAATAATAACTGGCACTTTTTACGAACTTACTATATGCTAAGCATTTCTCTAAGCACTTTTTTTTTTTTTTTTTTTTTTTTTTTTTTTGAGATGGAGTCTCGCTCTGCCACCCATGGTGGAGTGCAGTGGCATGATCTCGGCTCATTGCAACCTCCACCTCCCGGGTTCAAGAGATTCTCCTGCCTCACCCTCCCGAGTAGCTGGGACTACAAGCATGCGCCACCATACTCAGCTAATTTTTGTATTCTTGCTAGACACATGATTTTGCTTTGTTGGTGAGGCTGGTCTCCAACTCCTGAGCTCAGGTGATTTGCCCACTTCTGCCTCCCAAAGTCCTGGGAGTACAGGCATGAGCCACCATGCCCTGCTTCTAAGTACTTTTAATGTAGAAAAAGTTATTCTGACAAAAAAGAGATTACTCTATTGTGTACATCCTGATCATGTTCCAGAGAATAACTCTGATTGATCAGCTTACACCTACTGTTCATCTCTGGACTAAGCAACTATGTCCAGAGTTTCATAATGATATAACTGCTCCTTGTTGCTGCCACATGATTGGACTTTGAGTGTGAGGTGGAGAGGACAAAGAGTCTTTAAAGGAAAAGACTGACAATGGATAAATGTAATTTTAGACTTCCAATTATTTATTAATAAAAGAAGAACAAAGGACAAATGAGATGGCTAATAATTATGTTTACACATTTTAACTACTCAAAATATTAGATTGCAGTTTCTGCCATTAAAGTAATGACCAAAATGCAATTATTTTTGCACCAACCTAATAAATACATTCTAATTTGAATTCATTAAGATTCTAATTATTCAGAAGCAATAGGGTTAAATAATATTACATACATTAAAGAGGAATAATAAATTCTGAGAACATTTGTATTTTTAACACATAACTGCCATTTTAATGCAGTTATTAATAATAAATAAATGACATATATTCCTTAGAATATATTTTCTAAAATATCCTAATTGATAACTTTGTTTTCAGTGAGCAAGCATAGGAATTATATATCTTCATTAGTGAGTCTACAAACACACACACAGAGGCATGTACAAAGACTTTTTCACAATTTTAAATTTATTCAACAATTCAGAATTCAGATTTAAGAATGTTTGAGAGGTTTTCATGGAGTCTTCAATATACATTTATTTATAAACCAAACAGAACATTTGAAGTACTAAAGGATTCTGTCAATTTGGAAAGAGTTTGAATCTTTCTATGTCATTATTGATTAGAACAATTTTAGCAGCTGCTAAAATTTTACCTTCTTCCTTCATTATCCTCATTTATGTATCTTTAATATGGCTCTAATATTTATATATAAACTTGATGAGCTAATGCAAATGATCATTGGATATGGCTTTCAAATTAAAAAGTAATTATCTGATTTCTTACTTTTCTATCTATAGTAGTTCCATTTTGATACTAAAATCATTTCAAGAAAAACACAAATGAAAATTTGTGGATATTATATGTAGTCAATATAATTTAGGTTTACTGTTGAGTTATTTCTTTGATCTGTTAACTGGAAGCAGTAGACACACTGAGTTTAATGTATAACTCTGAACACTATTGGTCAATTCATTAACCTTGATATGTGATAGAATAGCACATTCCTCTCTCCTTTTATTTTTATATCTGTATCTCTATACTTACAGCTATACACCAAGACATACATGAACACATATACAGAGAATACTTGGCACAATGACACTTTTAAACTGTAATATGCATACTATAACTTCCTCAATCTATATCAACTACTACCTTGAAAATGATTGAAGTTTAATTCCTTTATTGTAGATCATCTTAGAATGCAAACAAGTGAAGCATACAGGTCATCCATATGAGTCACTTTCTGTAACTGTTATTAATAATAAGTAAATGACTTATACTCTCAGTTCCATGAGAGATAACTCAATGAAGTCATGTAGGCAGTAAGGCAACCATTGTACTAAACCTTCAAGAATTTTGGACAATAATATGAGCAGAGGACATAATAAACCAACAAAATTCAGCTTTGCTTCTGATTTGTAAATGAAGTTCAAAAATACAATTTTGAAATTTAGGAGAGATGGTAAATATGCTAAAATATGTGGACATTTGACCACATCACCTAGTGCCTTATTTTCTAAGCATCCAGCATTGAACCGAAAGTGCTGAAGTGAGTTAGATAGAAATACCTGATGTCAGTCAAAGGGAATAGCCTGATTGCTCAGCCATCCTTTCCAATCTCCCATTGAACCAGGGAGAGGTGAAACGATGTCTATAGCAAAGTTATGAAGATTGATGGCACCCGCTGCTTCCAAATATACCCTATCTGCATGCAAACCACTTGACACATTAACTGATAGAAAATAAAGAGTGTTTGCCCAGGAAAAGTGTTTCAGCAAGCTTAATTTCCATAGCCATTTGCACAGCAAAAGCAAGATCTAATAGGTCCCAGAGAAATCAGCAAAGCCATGATAAGAATTCAAAGCCACAAACTAAATAAAAAGAGATTATTAGCTACATTGCAGTAGGCAAACAGTAAAGACTTAAGTGATCAATACTTGACAAGAGACATGCCACAAACTTCATGTATGGGTCAGGCTCACACACCGTTTTTTAAATAAATCGACTGACTTTTGGACAAGACACATAAAGTGTCACTTTTTATCTCTCAGTTGATATTTTCCTCCAAGAGGGAAAAAACCTATCTGTTCACCTCCCTAAGAGATTTGATCGAAAAGATAGTCACTCCTGATATAAGGTTTAAAGGGGAAAACTGCAATCAAGTGGAAATTTTTGTCAGTACCTTAATCTCTGATTTGTAGAAGGTTTTGCTTTGGGATATTTGGTATGTCTGAGGATTGCCACCAAAGAGCCCTTCTGTTCTTTAATGGCTGCACTAAATCTTAACAAACGTGAGCATGAAAACTATTGTGCTGCACTTGTGAGACATATATCAAAGTTATATTTTTTAAAGCTTGGGAAGGCAGTTGAATCATGCATGCTCTTTATGGTGCTCTGATCAGGCTGATAAAGGCAGTTCAGCTTCAATAAATGCTTTTTAAGTGAATGTTTTGGAAAGTGAATAGGAAATTCAAAGCTCAAACTGTTGCCAAACTGCTCCCACAGCACTTTGATCACTTTGTTTCTGACATTTCGTTGAAAATGTCTTGTTTTTATTAAAATGTTGGCATCTAGAGACCGAGAAAGTTAACTGTAGTCACCAAAAATATAATATACAGTAAATCATGGGATGACATGACTTATTAAGTACTTTGTACACATTCCTTAAAAAGAAAAATATTTCCCTGTGGGGTCACACACAGCATTGCACTTGTCTGAGAAAAAGTTCATATTGTTAAAAGAAAGACAAGTACAGAAGATAAATCAAATACTAGCACTTTGCCTCAGGCAAAAGGATAAGAAGTTATACAGCTCTACTATAAAAAAATTAGTAATTTTATTATATAAATATTTGAAAAAATATAGAGACAAATGTTGAAATAAGCCTGATGCATTTGTATGCTATCTTTAAATTATGATCACAGAATGTATCTTTAACTTCAAGGACAGAGAGGATAAGATATTATGACCCTCTCATATTTTACATGCTGGGAGAATGTTTTAATAATTAGGGAATGCAGATTTCTCTGATCACAAATGTCACAGTTCTAACTGTGTGGCTTCTGCAACTGAAGTGTTGGAGTTAATCTGAAGAGTGGGGTGTATGTGCAAACCAAAAATAGTAACTAGAAAATTATTCAAATATGGACACAAACATTGGTATGAAATCTATAGGATGTTCTTAATATATTTGGATGCATGTAAAAGGCAAATAATAACATTCTATGTTGCTGTTGCTAGCAAAACAATAATGATAATGATGACTTGAAGAATAAGCAGTACATTACTTTCTTCCTTGTTCTAGTTAAAAATCTAATCTCTCCAACATTTGCTTCAATATTACCAGCTGTAATTTTTAATACCTCTTTCAAAATTTTCATTTCATTATCTGTTAACTAGTGATATCCCTTTGAGCCACTGCATGAATTTGTGATAATTTTCATAGTTTTCATGTGCTCTGCAGTATCAGGGAACATGAAGTAAAATGATAGTACTGAAAAACTGAGAAAAAAAGTCAGTGAATAGAAATTAAACTCCAAATCAAGCTACCAAGAAGTACCAATAATAGGAGATATACATATATACATATGTAGGTATATACATACACATGCATATGTTTTTATGTACAAATGTAGGTATATATACACACACTTTATATATATACATATATACACACACACTCACGCATCACTTAACAATGGGAATACATTTTGAGAAATGTGTCATTAGATAATTTCATCACTGTGCAAACATTATAGAACATACTTTCAAAACCTAGAGGAAATAGCCTACTACACCTTGGTTATATGGTATAGCTTATTGCTTCTAGGCTACAAACCTGTATAGTATGTTACTGTTCTGAATACCAAGGCAATTGTAAGTCAATGTATGTATTTGTGTATCTAAATATATCTAAACACAGAAAAAGTACAGTCAAAAATGGCATTATTAACTTATGCAATCTTGTCTTACTGCAATGTCATTATGTGGTACATGAATGTATGTAGAGCTCTCCACCCAGAGAATTAGAGCATTATTACTAAACACAGACCTGGGTGTTTAAGTCAATATATTGATATGTGCCACTATTTCAAAAAACTTAGTTTTTTTTAAATTAAATAATTATTGAACCAGAGATTTGATTGAAGATTCATAAAGATAGCTCTCTCTTTAATAATAGTGAGTAATTCGGGACATGGTCTGCCTGGACATAAACTCATGCTGTTGGCAGGGCATGGCAGGAGCCAGATCGGCCACATCAACTGTGTGGGAGCTGGGTGAGGCCTACTGCTACTGGCTTTCCCCCACTTCCCTGGTGACAGAGGCAGCCATAATTCCCTCTGAACCTCATTGGCTCAAGAACTACCCCTCCATCCCCCACAGTGGCCCTGGCAAGCCCTATCCAAGGATAGTCTGAGCTCAGATCCCCCAACCCTGTCCCCACCTGATACTATTTCTCTACTGCCCAGTATGTGAACACAAAAGACAGAAACTCTTGAGAATTTTCTGACCTTGCCCATTGTCTGAGAAACCCGAATGCTTATCCTGGCCAACTTTGAGCAAGTTTATATCCCCCTTCCACTATCGCAGATGGTGATTTCTCGAAAGCGTCACTCCTGACTGGAGGCCAACCGACTCAGGACATTACAGCAACTCGTAACAAACAACTCTGCTCTAAGGAAGGAGAAAAATAATGATGAGTGAGTAATTTGGAACAAATCTCACTCAGGATTGCTGTTGAACAGCAACAGCAGTAGTATTCTCCTTGAATAAGTGAAAGCACTGGCAAGTTAAGAAGACAACAAAGAATTACCAGACAAGGAGCCAGGAAAGGCTCAAAACCAGGGAGTGAGCCTGACAATAGAGACTCCTGAAGCCTGTGTCAGAGCAGGCAATTGGATCCATGTTCTCTGAAACTTTGGGATCGTGCACTTTAGTGGATATGGCAGTGCCCTGACCCGAACTGGCATAGATTTGTGCCTTGGTTTTAGTCCTCTGGGACAGGACAGCTTTCCCAGATACATTGATCAAGATTTAAAGGACCGATGTGCCTTTGTTGTTTTGTAGCTGTTTTTGATTTTTTTTTTCTTTGGGAAACAAATTTTGAAAAATCTTAGTCAACTGCCGGGCGCAGGTGGCTCACACCTGTAATCCCAGCACTTTGGGAGGCCAAGGAAGGTAGATCACAAGGTCACAAGTTTGAGACCAGCCTGGCCTACGTAGTGAAATCCCATCTCTACTAAAAATACAAAAATTAGCTGGGCATGGTGGTGCACACCTGTAGTTCCAGCTACTCAGGAGGCTGAGGCAGGAGAATTGTTTGAACCTGGGAGGCGGAGGTTGTGGTAAGCCGAGATCACGCCACTGCACTCCAGCCTGGGCAACAGAGTGAGACTCCATCTCAAAAAAAAAAAAAAAAAAAAAAAAAATCTTAGTCACCATTAGACTGCAGAGACAACAGAACAGAAACTTCAGTGACTGCACAAAACAAGGAATACACATCTTGCAAAAATAATTTGGAAAAGTAAAAAACAGCTTCACATGTCACCAAACAAAAAATCAGAAATCCTGGAGGAGTTAGAGAATCAAATTTCTAGAGTTACTGCATAGAAATACTGAGAATGTCTCAGGCTCTTTTTTGATTCCACACGAATTTTAGAATTTTTTTCTAATTCTATGAAAAATGATGTTGGTAATTTGATAAGAATTGCATTGAATCTATAGATTGCTCTGGGTAGAATGGTCATTTTTGTGATATTAATCTTTCCAATTCATGAGGATGGAATGTTTTTCTATTTGTTTTTGTCATCTATGATTTCTTTCATCAATGACTTGTAGTTCTCTTTGCAGAGATTTTTTCACATCCTTGGTAAAATATATTCTTAGGTATTTTATTTATTTATTTATTTTGGTGACTATCATACATGGGATTGCGTTCTTGATTTGATTATCACCTGAACATTATTGGTGTATGCAAATACTACTGATTTTTGTACTTTGATTTTGCATCTTGAAACTTTATTGAAGTTTTTAATCAGGTCTAGAGTCTTTTGGGAGAAATCTTTGGTGTTTTCTAAGTAATGGATAATATAATCCACCAGCAGATAATTTGACTTCTTTTTTTCATATTTGGATGTCTCATTTCTTTCTCTTGCGTGATGGCTCTGGCTGGGACTTCCAGAAGTATGCTGAATAGGAGTGGTGAGAAAGGATACTTTTGTTTTGTTCTGGATGTTAGGGGGAATGTTTTCAACAAACATGAGCAATGAGGAAAGAATAGCCTATTCAGCGGTTGGTGCAGGGAAAACTCGTTAGCCATTTATAAAAGAATGAAACTGGACTCCTACCTCTCACAATATATAAAAATTAACTCAAGATAGATTAAAGACTTAAATGTAAGACCTCAAACTGTAAAAACCCTAGAAGAAAATATAAGACAAACTTTTCTGGACCTTGGCCTAGGCGAAGAATTTATGACTAAGCCTTCAAAAGCAATTGGAACAAAACTGAAAATTGACAAATGGAACCTAATTAAACTAAAGGACTTTTGCACAGGAAAAGAAACTATTAACAGAGAAAACAGACAGTCTACATAATGGGAGAAAATATTTGCAAACTATGCATCCAACAAAGGAGTAATATAATAAATTCATATGGAGCTTAAATAAATCAATAAGAAAAAAACATTAAAAATAGGCAAAGGACATAAACAGACACCTAAAAGTAAACACATATGTGGCCAGCAAACATGAAAAAATCTTCAACATCACTAATCATCAGAGAAATGCAAATCAAAACCACAATGAGATATCATCTCATATCAGCCAGAGTGAGTATTATTAAAAAATACTTAAAAAAATATGTTGGGAAAGATGAGAAGAAAAGAAAATGCTTATGCACTTTTGATGGGAATGTAAATTAGTTCAACCCCTATTAAAAACAGAATGGAGATTTCTCAAAGAACTGTACATTTCACTCAGCAATCTCACTATTGGGTATCTACTCAAAAGAAAAGAAAGTATTTTATTTGGCCAGGCATGGTGGCTCACGCCTGTAATCCCAGCACTTTGGGAGGCCTAGACGGGTGGATCCTAATGTCAGAAGATCGAGACCATCCTGGCTAACACAGTGAAACCCCATCTCTACTAAAATACAAAAAATTAGCCAGGCGTGGTGGCGGGCGCCTGTAGTCCCAGCTACTCGGGAGGCTGAGGCCGGAGAACAGCGTGAACCCAGGAGGCGGAGCTTGCAGTGAGCCGAGATCGCGCCACTGCACTCTAGCCTGGGCGACAGAGCGAGACTCTCCGTCTCAAAAAAAAAAAAAAAAAAAAAAGAAAGTATTTTATTAAAAAAAAAAAAAAAAGACACCTGCACTTGTTTATCACAGCACTGTTCACAATAGCAAACTGATGGAATCAACATAAATGTCCATCAATGGTGGATTGAATTTAAAAAATGTGGTACATATATGCCATGGAATACTACTCATTTCCTTTGCAGAAACATGGATACAGTCGTTATCCCAAGTGAATTTACTTTGAAAAGCAAATACTCTGTTCTCACTTATAAGTGGGAGCTAAACAATGAGTACACAGGGAATAAAGATGGAAACAATAGACTCTGAGAACTCTGAAAGGGTAAGGAGAGTGGGTGACATGGCCTGAGAACCCTCCTGTTGGGTACTCTGTTCACTCTTTGGTGAAAGGTTTACTAGAAGCCCAAATGCTGGTGTCACTAAACATACCCATGTAACAAGCCTACACATGTACCCTCTGAATCTAAGAAAAATTAAAATTAAAATATCAACTGTCGCAAGTACACTCAATGGGCTGAAAGAAACCATAGTAAAGAACTAAAATAAATAAGGACCAGGCATAGTGGCTCAAGCCTGTAATCCCAGTACTTTGGGAGGCCGAGGTGGGTACATCACTTGAGGTCAGGAGTTCGAGACAAGCCTGGCCAACATGGTGAAACCCCATCTCTACTAAAAATACAAAAAAATTAGCCAGAAGTGGTAGCACGTGTCTGTAATCCCAGTACCCGTGAGGCCTAGGCAGGAGAATTGCTTGAACCTGGGAGGCAGAGGTTGCAGTGAGCCAAGTTTGCACCATTGCAGTCCAGCCTGGGTGAGAGAGGGAGACTCCATAGAAGAAGAAAATGAATTAAAAGAGGCATAAAATAGATGAAAAATAAAAGCCCCAAACTACTCAAATCTGATGAGAAACATTAATACACATGCCCAATAATCTCAAAGCCCGCCAAGCAGGATAAACCCAAAAATGCAAACCAAAAAATATATTCTGACTGTCAAAACCCAAAGACAGAAAATTTTGAAAACAGCAAGAGAGAAGTAATTCATTGTGTACAAGGAATACTCAATAAGATTAATAACTGATTTCTCATCAGACTATGGGTTGAGATAATATATTTAACCAGAAGGCAGTGGGATGGCATATTTGAATTCTTGGAAGAAAAAACAAAAACAAAAACAAAACATCTCAACCAAGTTTTTCGTATCTGAAAAAACTATTCTCCAAATACGAAGGTGAAATTATGATATTTCTGGACAAATACAAGCAGAGGGAAATTACTAGTCAATGTGTATTACAAGGAATGCCAAATGGATGTCTTGAGGTAACAGGACACTAGATAGTAACTTAAAGTCATGAGAAAAAATAAAGAACACTGGTAGAGATAACTGCATAGGTTAAATATAATTATCAGTATTATTGTATTTTTGGTTTGTAGCTCCTTTTTTTCTTATATTATTTAAAAGGCAAATGCATAGAACGATAATGTATTTATCTTAAAAGGCAGACATTGTATAAAGATGTAATCTGTGACAATAAAAATATGAAGGCAAAGTATCAAGAGATGCATAGGAGCACAGTCCTTGTATATTAATAAAACTATGATGGTAGTATTCAAACTATGTTTTTATAAGGTCGAATTATCAATTGTAATGCACAAGTTAATTACTAAGAAAATAACTAAAACAATACAGAAAAGGAAAGACGTTAAACGTGATAATGACTACAAAAAATTAATGAAATACAAAAAGAATCAGTAAAGGAGGAAATGAGAAGCACAAAAATATCAGATAGAGAAGCAAATAGTTAAATGCCTGAAGTAAATTTTTCTTTGTCAGTAATTACTTTAAATGTAAATGGATTAAACCCTCCTTTAAAAGGAAGATACTAGTAGACAGGACTTTAAAAAAGATCTATCTATAGTACAAGAGATTCACTTTAGACACTAAGACACAAAGAGTTTGAAAGTAAAAAAGAAAACAAAATGTACTTTATATAATATTGCCACCAAAATGCACTTCAAATCCAAATAAGGTAACAATGAGCAAATAAGAATCTTACATAATAATAATAAAGTTTCATTCACCAAGAACATATAACATTTAGAAATATATTAATAACAGACCCCAAATGTAAGAGACAAAAATTAACCAAATTAAAAAGAGTTAAACAATAACAACTGGAGACTTCAAAACCAAATTTTTAATAATGAATAGAATAAGCATACAAAAAGTCAATAATAGAGAACATGAAGAGTAGCGTAAAAATATTAGACCAACTAATTATTGGCTGGAAAACAACTCAACAGCAGAATACGTATTTTTCTCAAGTGCACCTGGAATGTAAGACAGATCATATATTAGTCCACAAAAAGTCTAATATTTTAAAAGATAATAAGCATATAAAATATCTGTTTTGACTATAATGGAATAAAATGGCAAATCAGCATCATAAAGAAAAACTGAAAAAAATCACTAATATTTGAAAGCTAAACTATACACACTGGAACAATGAATAAGTTTAAACTTTTTTTTAAAAGAAATATTAGAAATACCTTGAAAAAATACAAATAAAAGCACACTTTACAAAAAATTATGAGATTCAGATAAATCAAGTCCAAGAGGAAAAAGTGCAGCTTTAAACACCTACTAAAACCAGAAAGATCTAAAATGAACAACAGTATAGTACACCTTAAAGAATTAGAAAAAGAGGAAACTAAGTCCAAATCTAGCAAAAGAAAATAAATAAAGATTAGAGCAAAGAAAAATATAATACAGAAGAGAAAAACAATAGAATTAACAAAATAAAATTTAGTTATTTGGAAAAAATTATGTTATCAAACTTTTATCTACATTTATTAAGATAAAAAAGAAGATACATATTGCCAAATTAGAATGGAAAATAAGATAATACTAATAATTTTACAGAAATAAAAAGAAATATAACAAAATACTGTTAACAATTATATGTCAAAATTTAAAAACCTAGATGAAATGAACAAATTTCTGTAAACACAGAGAGAATCAGAACTGACTCTGGAAGAAACAGAAAATCTGTACATACTTATAGCAAATAAAGAGATTTAATCAGTAACTGAATTCCTTCCAATAAAGACGAGTCTAGGACAACATGACTTCACTGGTAAATTTTTTCAAATACTTCATGAAGAATTGAAGTGAACTCCTCTCAAACTCTTCCAAATTATTGAAAAGGAGGAAACAATGACTAACTCATTTAATGAAGCCATCATTACCTTGACATAAAAACAAGACAAAGGTACTACAAGAAAAGAAAACTATAGGAAATGGTCATTTGTGACTAAAGATGTAAAATTAACTCAGGAAAATAATAGCAAATTGAATCAAGCACCATATTAGTATCATTATACACTATGAAATAGTCAGTTTTACCCTAGGAATATAATGGTGGTTAATATGGTTTGGATTTGTGTCCCCACCTGAATCTCATATCAAATTTTAATCCTCAGTGTTGGAGGTGGGACCTGGTGAGAGGTGATTGGATCATGGGGGCAAATTTCCTACTTTGGTGCTTTTCCCTTGATAGTATTCTTATGAGATCTGGTTGTTTAAGGTTTGTGGCACCTCCTCCCTCTCTATGTCTTCTTCCCATTCTGGTCACGTGAAGCACTCACTCCTTTACCTTCTGCCATGTCTGTAACTTTCCTAAAGCATTCCCAGAAGCCTAACAGATGTCAGCATCATGCTTCCTGTACAGCCTGGGGAACCATGAGCCAATTAAGCCTCTTTTCTTTATAAATTACCCAGTCTCAAGTATTTCTTTACAAGTGAGAGACTGAACTAATACAGTAGTTTAACATACAAGAACCAATCAATGTAATACAACACATTAACTGAATGGAGGGGGAAAGGAGCACATAATTATCTCAATTGAGGCAGAAAAAGCATTCAAAAATATCTAAAATTTTTTCATTACTTTTTTAAAAACTCAATTATGATTAGAAAGGAATTTTTGCACTATGATTAAAGTCTTATATTAAAAATCCACTGTTAACATCATATAAATGGTGAAAGACTGTGTTTAATCTAAGATTAAGAACAAAACAAAAATGCCCACTATTATCACTTATATTTACCATACTGCTGCAAATTTTAGTCTATGCAATTAGATTAGAAAAATACATAGAGTATTCATTTTAGAAAAATAAAAATAACATTTTCTCTGTATGCAGATACATGATTTTATTTTTAGATACTCTTGAAGAACACACATATACACGAAAAGACAGCAAAACAAAAAATTGTTAGAGCTAAAAAACTAATTTAGCAAAGTTATAGAACATACAAATGAGTTGCATTTGCATACTCTTGCAATTAATAGTAAAAAAGAAAAATGTTTAAAACATCCATTTGTAATAGCTTTGAAAATAATAAAACACTTAGAAATAAATTTAACCAAGGAGGCAAGACAATAAATATTGCTGACAAACATTAAAGAAGACACAAATAAATGAAAAAATAAATAAATAAATAAAACAAAAAACATGTTCTCGGTTAAAAGGATTAAAATTATTTAAATGTCAGTACTACCCAAAGTGATCTATAAATCCAATTCAATGCCTATGAAATCTCAGTGAATATTTTCCTTTCCTGACATAGAAAAATTCAACCCCAAATTCCTATGGAATTCCAAAAGATCCCAAATGCCAGAAACAATCTTGAAAAAGAGAAAAGTTAGCGGATTCATACTTCCTTATATCAAAACTTAATGCAATCCTATAGTAACCATAACTGTCTGGTACTGGCACATAGACCAATGCCATAGAATAGAAAGGCTGGGAACACTCACATGGGTAGTCACTTGATATTTGACAAGAGTGCCAAGGTCATTAACTGGTGAATGGGCAGTCTTTTCAACTAATGAGTGATGGGGAAACTGCATACCCACAGGCAAAAGAATGAAGTTGAACTCTTACCTTACACTCTATATGTAAATTAATTCAAAATAGATGAATAACTACAAATAAGATCTGAAGTTATGAAAATCAAATGAAAACTTAGGGAAAAATACTCATGATGTTAGATTTGGCAATGTTTTCTTAGATATAAGACCCAAAGCACAGGCAACAAAAGAAAAAGAATAGATTAAACTTTGTTAAAATTAAAACTGTTAGTGTATCAAAGCACACTACAAAGAAGGTGAAAATAAAATCTATAGAAGGAAAGAAAATATTTGCAAATCACCTATCTGATATGGAATTAATATGCAGAATATGTAAAACCTCTTTCAACACAATACCATCAGTAACAACAAAAACAACCCTTTTCAAAAATGCACTAAGCACTTATATAGATATTTATCCAAATAGGATATATAAATGGCCAATAAGCACATGAAAAGATGTTAAACATCATTGGTCATTAGAGAAATGCAAATTAAAACCACAATGAGATAGCACTTCACTTCCATTCAGACGGTTGTTATAAAACAAAACAACCAACCAAACCAAACAAAACCCTGAAAATCATATCTGTTGAAGAGGCACTGTGGAAAACAGTTTGTGGTTCTTCAAGCAGTTAAGGAATACCACATTACCAGCAATTCTACTTCAAGGTGCATACCCAAAAGGATTGAATCAGGGACATAAACAGATATTTATACACCAATGTTCACAATAAAACATCATTCATGAAAACCAAAAGGTGGAAACAACCCAACTGTCGATCAACAGGTAAGTAAATAATGAAATAATATTCAGCCTTAAAAAAATGAAGTTCCGATACGTGCCTCAATATAGACGAACCTTGAAAATATTCCAAGTGAAATGAGTCAGTCATAAAAAAACAAAGGTAAAATTTTACTTTTATGAAGTATCTAGTCTGGGCAAATTCATAAAGACAGAAAGTAGAATCGAAGTTATCAAAGGCTTGTGAAAGGGGTAATTGGGAATTATTTTGTAGTAGTTACAGATATTCTGTCTTGATTGATTAAAAACTAGGAAATAGAGGTTGATGGTGGCTACACATTATTGATAATGTACCATATACCACCAAATTGTACATTTTAAAATGGTGCAAACGGTAAGTCTTGTTTTATGTGTATTTTACCTAATGGAAAAAAAAAAAAAAAACTTTCCTCTAGCTATTCCTTCTGTTTCAAATGTGTTTTTCCCGCAATCTATTTGACTAACTCTCTTACTTTATTCAAGTCTATGTTGAAACTGTGTTTCTTACTGAAGCCTATCCTGACCATCCTATGTATAATTTCAAACTTTAACCTGACCATAACACCTACTTTTACTTCTGGACTCCCCTTTCTCTTTATTCTTTTTTAAAGAACTTACCATTTTTAATACATTATTTATCTCTTTTATGTGTATTGTTTGTTTGTATAAAGTAAGTTTCCCCAAGTCTGTAATCTTTGTTTTACTCAAATACAAACAGCAATGCCCAGCACACAGCTTATGCTCTATCAATATTTGTTGAATGAATGAGTAAATGATTAAAATCCTATACTAAACAGCACTTTTCAGTAGAAGAATGCTGGATTTTATTTGAAAATCACACATGGCAATATGTTGGGAATTTTTGTGATTAGGCTTAGTGAAAGAAGGCATTTTTCATACTTAGTTCTTGTTAGTCTTTCCTTTTGTTACCATAAATGGCCAAATCATATAATACCATTTGAGGAATATATACTGGTTTCATTCAATAGAATGCCCTTGCTAATACACAATATATGAACATGTTCAACTGAAGATTTTATATTCTTCACTGTTTTACTTGTCCTATATTTTCTGACAGTCCTGCCACATAGGCTGAGAGACGTAGGCATTGATTTAGCTATCTCTGGAATAATCATATATTTTTTACATGCACATTAACGTTTTGGAAATGCCTTTTGATATATCACACAATAACAAAATTGTATCAAGGCTAACCTTAAGAAAAGAGACTTACTTGTTTACCGAATCAAAATTAGCCTCTGTGGGTGTGGAATTGAAATCAAATTTCTGTTAAATAGGGCCCCAAGAAATCAATTGTAACCAGCAGTTAATGACCAGCTTGCTAACAGCTTGAGGCAAAGCCAAGGGCAGTTAGCACGCCAACAAATTAATTGTTAACTGTGTTAATGACTGATTTTGCAGGGATTATTGCTATTATATACAGTCATCAATCTAGCTTTACCACTGAGTCTAGAAAAGTTTGTAGCCAAAAAATATTTTTATGCCCTCAGTTTGATACCCTGGATTCTAGTTAATATGATCATCTAAAATCATAAAATGCCAGATTTCCTGCTTTGTTGAGAGTAAAACTCATAAAAATTTATTGTTCTTCTCCTGATTTGTAGTATAAATATATAAGATAATTAGTCATGAGAATCAATAAGAAAATATAATACAAATATGCAAATTAATTCTTATTTTACATGTATATTCATGATTAATGTGTTAAATATGCATTTTAAAGTCACTAGACACCATTAAAAATGGTCAATGATAGTAGTTTAGCATCTCTGGCAAAATTTTCAGTTCAAAATGGTGAACAGAAAATATAAAATATATTTATATAAGATCAAACTAAATTTTGGAAAGTTAAATCTAAAATTATTTAACAGCAAAACGCACACATTTGAGATCAATATTAATCTTAAATTATGGCTATTGTTTTAAAGTAAATTTCTTGTTTACCTGTGAATAAATTAGAAAAACATGAGAGCATCTTTAAACTGTATTTTAGCCAAAAACATACTATTAGACTAATATTTAATTTTATAATATTTTTAAATTATTCGATGTTAATTAACTTTTAATTCTAATCCATTGTCCATATCACATTTTTTGTAATATATATTTTTAACATAGTAAAAGTGTATATTGTTTTTTCTGTGGTTTAACACTATGGTTTATTGTGTCGTTGAAGTTATTTTAAATGTAATTGCAGAAGTGTCATTATTTACATATTTGAAATAACTTCCTTTATATATTTTACAAGTACAGATATAACCACTGGAATTTACAATAATAAGGTATTTTTATTGTTATCAAAGTATTTTTAATTAAATGGTTATAAGATAAGTTATTAATGATTTTACTACACTCTCCACATCCAAGTTTCTGCAGTTAAAGTTCCATTTCAAATTACATAACTATTTGCAAAATTAAAATACACAGTGTTCTGTTTCTCTTAAACTATACTAGAAGTAAAGTTTGGTTACTTTTGTAACATAAACCCTTTATTTCAAAAATTATTTTTCTATTTGACTAAAAACATATTTGTAATTTGTTATATTAACAAAATATCTAGAAATGACCTGTGATGTTAAGAAAATAAAAATCAAAGCTTCTAGTGCCCACATAATTAAAGGTAACTATAGCATTTGTGTAATCATCTTAAATCTCTAATTTTGATATGGGTACTAGAAATAATGGAAATAATGTTCATCTTGAATGAATCTATTTTCACTCACTATGTTTCAATCTGTTTCAATCTTCTATTAATGTAAAATTTGAAGAGTTTTTTTGCAGACTTTTTACAAAACTCCCATTTATTTCAGAATCGTCTAATGAATTAGATTTTTAAAAAATACTTTGTAAGCAGTCTATGACCTTAGACTGCTTGAGTCTATATAACATTGACTTAAGCTCTGTTAATTTAATAACTATTTCAGCACGTTTTCAAGTGCTTTGACTTATATTTATTCTCAGTTAAGTTTATAGTCTTTGAACACAGAAAATGTATGTATATGCATTTTATCTCCTTAATAAAAATATTCTTACCTTCTCTATAACATGATTAGTTTTAATGGTCAGTTCTACCTTTTGTTTTGCTGTTCCACTATGTACAATAGCTGTTTTCACATTTGAATTCTGCAACACATATAGAAGTAGTAAACATGGATGGAACGCCTACACTCAATGCTGGCCTTAACATCAAGACTACATATTTCATATTTTAGCAGTTTAACATTTTAATCAAGAATTTTAACTCACTGTTTTACTCTGGCCTTTGATAATGTCAGATTCTTTTTTTTAAATTGTATGCTTTTAAAATCCAATGATTTAATTGAAATTTTGTTGTTTTTCTTTCCTAGGGAAATATATCCTCTTTAGTTATTTTGATCTAATATTTTATTCTAATAATCTTTGGTTTGTCTTATCTTTAGTACCTGGTTCTCCCAGAACTTTTGTTTTATACTGATTACTTACAATGCTGTTTATGGCCTACATATAATTTACAATATTGAAATTATTGTCCCCAATACACTCTTTAAACACATACAAAAAAAAAAAATGAGGGACTTGACACCAGAAGAACATTCAATTTTTCTTATGCTATTACATCTTTCTTTGTTTTACTTAAGAGAGAGTCAAGGTTTAACTATAATCTTCTCTCACCCATGATGTCTTAAATGTAACTAGAGGTCTAAATAAGCTTAATTCTTATTAAAATTTAACTGTGCCACACAATTTATCACTGTCCAATGTTATTAATTTTTTACTTATGTTTATTTCACTTATTTTCTTAACCAATTTTAAAGTTTTTGTATATAAGAAATTATTCCATATTGTTTCTTGATATTCTATACTTTCATTTGGTGTATTATATTCAATGGAGGGTAAATGCCTACAGTATGAAATTTAGGCCAGGCACAGTGGCTCTAGCTTGTAATCTCAGCATTTTGGAAGGCCAAGGCAGGTGGATCATTTAAGTTTAGGAGTTCAAGACCGGCCTGGTCAGCATGGTGAAACCCTCCTCTCCACTAAAAATTACAAAAATTAGATGGGCTGTAATCCCAGCTACTAAGGAGGGTGAGGCAAGAGAATCATTTGAACCCGGGAGACAGAGGTTGCAGTGAGCCGAGACTGTGACACTGCACTTCCGCCTGGGTGACAGAATGAGACTCCATCTCCATCTAAAAAAAGAAAAAGAAGAAGAAGAAATTTAATGAATTAGAGGAAAACTCTTACACATACACACATTTTAGGTTACTAAAATTAACTACGGACTAAATTAATTCATGGACATCTTTAAGTTGGAATTGTAGAAAGTCACAAGAGATTGTCACTCCCATCGTAACGATGAGATCTACTGCATAAATTGCAAAACCATTAAATATATATATATATATTGGGCAGTTGGGAAGTCCAAATAAGCCTAAGTGAAATAATATTCAGAAAGCAATGAGCCTCCTTCCAGTGGCATATTTTATAGCTGCTTTCCTCCCTGGATGACATGCAGGTCTTGGAAGATCAAATACAGATGAGAGTAAGGAGGAATTAATGATGTTTTAAATAACGTTAATGGTTGCATATCAGCTAGTGTCTGGGATTAGAATTTGGTGGGGTCCTAACTGCAACCCACCAACTCTATCCCACAATCCCTTATAAGATCTCAGAGTTAGTACATCAAACAATAGAAGAGCTCCTTTATATTCGTACCCCTTTAAATTATCCCAGGACTTCACAGATTGCAGGACATTGGCTGCTGAAGACGAAGGTGGGCAGATATACTGTGATTCCTACAGTGTTTTTCCTATGGGCAAAGCTGTGGTTCACAGAATTCAAGGAGAAGGGCTGGAGAGCTAAAATAAATTGAACTTGTTTGCTAAAATAATTAAATCAAAATGCTGAACTCATTTGAAGGGTTTTCCTGCACCCTGGGCACAACTAAATAAAGTGTCAGTGACTGTGAAAAGAGTTCACTGGAAATTATCCAAAATGGAAACAGAGAAAAATGAAAGAGAGATAATAGGACAAAAGAAATATCTGGAGAGAGAATGCAAAAGGCTTAAAAGTAACAACTCACAAAGGATCTGTGGCCAATTCATAGATCCAAGAAGCTCAACAAACCTCAAGCTAGATAATACAAATAAAACCAAGCAAACCGGAGTCAAATGGTTGAAAACCATGGAAGATGGTTGGCTTCCTAATAGAAACAATGGAGACCAGAAGACAATGGAATATTATTTTTTTAATTGCTAAAAAATGGTGAAACCTAGAATCTGTATGTTGGAGAATTTACACTCAAAAGTAAAAACAAATAGATTTAGCTGGCCAGAAGCTGAAATAATTAGTTGTCAGACAAGCTATGCTGAAAGAAATGTTATAAGAAATGTTTGAAGCTAAAATAAAATAAAAGAAGATAGAAGCGTGAATTTAAGAAAAGTAAAAGAATAAAACTTTGTATTTTGGAGTCCCTTTTCTATAAAATTGAATAAAATAATAAATAATTGTGGTAAATATTAGCAATATAAAAGAACCTACATATTGTATAGGCTTTTGAAGAAACTTGTTCACAAAGCATCTGTTTTTGACCTTTCAGAAATTTCCTTCTGTGCCTAAAAGCTGGGGCAATTTCTCTAAGGGCTTTGAGGTATGTAGTACTATTTTTTCATGTATTCGTCAATAATCTGTTATATTAATTTAATTAAAATCCTATTGTATTTACTACTGTCATTATATCTACTTTACAGCATATTTATATAGGAAGGAGCCTCTTAGGTTATCAGCTGCTTACTGAGAATATGTAATATTATATAATGCCCCAGGGATTCCGTAAATCAGGAGTCAACAAGCCCCGAGGCCAAAGACCAGTGACAGTCTGTGGTCTGTTAGGAATCAGGCCACTCATCAAGAGGTGAGCATGGGCAAGGGAAGCTTCATCTGTATTTACAGCCACTCCCCATTGCTCTCATTACTGCTGGAGTTCCACTTCCTGTTAGATTCGCTGCAGCATTAGATTCTCACAGGAGCATGAGCCCTAATGTGAACTGTGCTGCAAGGGATCTGGGTTGCTCACTCCTTATGAGACTCTAATGCCTGATGATCTGTTACTGTCTCCCATTACCCTCAGATGGGACCATCTAGTTGCAGGAAGACAAGTTCAGGGATCCCACTGATTCTACACCATGGTGAGTTGCATAATTATTTCATTATATATTATTAGGCAATAATAATAGAAATGAACTGCACAAGAAATGTAATGCACTTGAATCATCCTGAAACCATCCCTTCAACCGCACCCCAGTCCATGGAAAACTGTCTTCCACAAAACCCAGTCCCTGGTGCCAAAAAGTTTGGGGACCACTGCCCTAAATGTATTAGTTGTTTGACAAGATACATGAAAATTCACTGCTGCTGCCCCCTCCTTCTATTAACAAGATCTGTTATATTAAAGACATTCCCATCAAAGGCTCTCTAGATGCAGGTACAATGAAAGAGATGAAAAACACCATCATCATATATAATAACTATTTTAAGAATATTACTTCCTTATTAATTTATATCGTTTAATTTTACAAGAAAGGATAACTGCATTTTTATGTTATATTTGCTCCATATTAAATACTTATTCATGATACCTTTCTTTAACTATCACTTCAAGGACTAAAGCATATATTTGGGCATCTAACATCACGTTTTGAAGGCAGCACCACTAAAGCATTAGGGCAGACTGTCACTATAGAAAAATGGATTATCTATCCAGGTAATTGTGTCATTCATCTAGATTTGAGGTCTGTTGAGATGTTCATGAAATAAGAACTAATTTTTTCTCCCTGAGACGCCAGACATCCAGATTAAAATGAGGGAAAAAAATGGCTACTGACTCCGATGCATCTAGAGGGAGATACTTTATAAAATTCAGCGTTCCTCCTTGGTTCAGGAAATGTGTATTTCTAAAAAATAATTGTATACTTGGATTAATTGGAAGTCTAGTTTCATTGAATATTGTCAACCTCAGGAATCAAAATATTGTGATATAAACTAAAATAGTAGTATTTTCTTGAAAATAATTGAAGCCATACTAAATCATGTGCTTTTCTGAATATGTTTTCAGTTATATTGTGGCATCATAATAAAAACATGTGCCATTTTACAGCCTATGTTAGAACAAATTGCAAAATATCTGCCAAAGTTTGTGCTGAACTTAAAACTTGTATCAGAAATTATGATTCCCAATAACTGTTTGATTAATTTGTGTTTGGTGACCTGAGTAAAAAACATGTATATGTAATGATGTTTACTATTTATACTTATGGTTTATGGAGCAACTTCTAGTCCTGACTTTATAGGAATTAGTAATTTGAACTAAAGATATTTCGCTGTCTGATAACCTCAAAATCGACATAGTTGCTGTTTTGAATTTTACACACATATAGGAGCCTAGTTTAGTTGTCATATTTTTTACATAGTTAATCCTTACTTTTTCAAACTTCAGTCATTATCACCTCTGGTATTCAAATTTTAACAGATGTACCTATATTAATCAGAATATTGATGCTCAAAAATATACAAACCCAATCCTCAGAAACTGTAAATATGTTACATTACATGGCAAATAGAAATAGGGTTGTAGATAGAATTAAAATTGTTTACTGGTCTTGCGCAGTGGCTCATGCCTGTAATCCCAACACTTTGGGAGGCCGAGGAGGGGAGATTCCAAGGTCAGGAAATTGAGACCATCCTGGCCAACATGGTGAAACCCCGTCTCTACTAAAAATACAAAAATTAGCTGGGTGTGGTGGCATGCAGCCGTAATCCTAGCTACTCAGGAGGCTGAGGCAGGAGAATCTCTTGAACCCGAGAGGCAGAGACTGCAGTGAGCCAAGATTGTGCAACTGCACTCTAACCTGGTGACAGAGCGAGACTCCGTCTCAAAAAGAAAGAAAAAAAAAAAAGAAAGAAAAAAATTGCTTATCCAGCTGTCCTTAAAATTTGGAGATGACTTTAGAATATCTATGTAGGCCAGATGTAAACAAAGGGACCTGTAAAGCAGAAGTAGAAGGCAGAAGAGGAGGCGAGATAATGTGATATGAAAACTGGACCCACTGTTGCTGGTTTGGAAAATGAAAAAGTGATCATGCATATTAGTGATCATTGAAAGCTGGAAAGGGCAAGGAAATAGATTCTTTCTTAGAGTTTCTAGAAGGAATGCTGCCCTAACAAAACCTTAACTTTAGCCCAGTGAAACTTATTTCGAACTTCTGACTCATAAAACTAAGTTAAAAGCTAGTGTTATAATCCTCTAAGATTTGGTAGTGTGTTGCACAGCAATAGAACATTAAAAGAGTACCATAACATTTAATTAGTAAACTTGGAGATATTTTTGATGGTTCTATTGCTTTAGAAAAGCTAATGTCTTTTCTCTATAATTTGTTAGGAGCTTTGTGATAGAGAAATTTTTATCTTTTCTTTATCTTTGCCCTACCATGTGGCTTGTACATAGCAAGCCCCTGGTAGATATTTTTTGAAATTTTTTACATAATGTGAATGTGAAACTAGATAGAGCCAGTAGTTATCCATAGTCTAGAGGAAAAGTTTATTGGTATATTTTCCAAAAACTGCCTGAGCAGAAACAAATGAAATGTGAGTTGTAAGTCAAGATGTTCGACCAGTATTTTTTCTTTCCCTATGAATACATTTTAAAAATACATAACAATATTAGTTCGCACATACAAGTTTTTATACTATTATATAAAATGAGATGATTTTAATTATATTGATGGCAGCAGCAGCCCTTCTAAAGTGGTTGCTGCCATGATGCCAGCTGCAATAGGGGAGGTGCAGCCAGGGCTACGTGCTCCATGGAGCTGGCAGGAGCCAGGAACAGGTGGAAGCCCCACCCCCAACCAAGTTGGGAGGGTGGAAGCTTCACGCTCCCTGGCACAGGTGCAGACACCCAGTCGTGACTCTGGACCCAGGCATCCCTATGCTATTGGGGCCTGGGAGCAGGCAGGAGCCCTGGCTTCCTGGGCACAGCTGCAGTTGCCCAGCTGCTGCAGTCCCAGGAATCCCTTCACCTCTACATCCTTGGGTGCCTGGGAAACCTCCCTTCCCCCACAGTATCAGAAGTGCCTACTCCTGCTGCCTGTCCTCTTCCTGCTCTTGGCTCTTGCTGCAATTTCAGAGCAAACTGAGGCCAAGCCTGGGTGCTGTTGCAACCTGCCAGGTGTGCGCATACTCAGAGAAGGTCTGACGTGCCAGCTTTCTGCCACCTCGGCCCCCTCTGGACTTTAGGTACTGACAAGCATGAGAGAGAGGCTAAGGGGGTGCTGAGAGCAGCTTGGTGCGGGCCTGCTGGAACCCGTTGGCATGAACAGCCTAGGTGTCATGGGCATATTAGACAGCAGGTTAATGGTGGCAGGAGGCAGACAGGTGCCTGCGCAGAGAGGGACAGGTCCCTGGTGAAATCCCACCTTCAGGCCAGAAAGGGCCAGATGCCTGTGGGTCGGGCTGCCAGTTCTGTGGACCAGAATGAGAACTTATGGTGCTTTTTTTGGGCATGCCCATAGACCAATCAGCATGCACTTCCCTCCCTTCTGAGGCCCACAAAAATTCCAGACTCAGCCAGACTGAAGCAGATGATGGGACAACCTACCTGCAGGGAGGAGCTACCCACTGCGGGTCTTCTCTGAGCTGTTTTGTAGCTCAATAAAGCACCTCTTCACCTGGCTTATCTCACTTGTGTGTTTACTTCATTCTTCGTAGGAGTGGGAAAAGAACTCAGAACTTGTCAAATTTCAGGGCTGAAAGTGCTGTAACACAAACAAGGCTGAAACATGCCCCTATTTGTCACATTGTAGGCGATGAGAGGAAGAAGAGAGAGAAGAGCTGTGACCCTTTGGGAAGCCCAGACTTAGCAGTTCCCCAAGCCAGGGCTGTGACACTCTGGGGCTCTGCAATTCCTGGCATCTCCAAGCTTCTGGACACCACCACATTCCCCAGTGCTTGCAATGGAAACTGCTTGTGTATGCCTGGTCCAGCCACAGCATCAAAGGGAGGTGGCACCTGTGCTGGTGCCTGGAACTGCCCACCCTGTCACAGCCAGTGTACTTGACTGTACGCAGTGACCAGACCCCACACTCACTTGCTCTTGCACCGCGAGTCGCTCCCCGCCTGGCTTGCCTTTAGCAGGGATGGGATCTGGGCAGATGGCACAAGCCAAGCACAACCTGCCAGACTGACTAGGCTTAATGAGGCCAGTGGGCCTGAGAAAAACTTGAGCAAAGGCAACACTGGCCACAGAGGAATATGGCTGGTGAAGTGACACCCCAAGGATCCTGTGACCATATGACCTGTTGATTTGTGCATCATCTCTTCTATACATCTTTCATAAAATAAGGATACTATTACTTTTGCTGACTTACTTTTTTATACTCACTGATGTTGGAAATTTATATATAGCATTATGAAAAGCCACAAATTAATATTAACCAGCAACATTTATTTATCCAATTCCTCTTGAATTGGTTGGTTGAGTTTTTTCCTAAATATATCTAAATAAACATAACTTACCTTCAGCTTAATTAATTTTGCCTCTGCTCCTGAAATGTGCTCTCATATGCAACAAAATAATTTTGATGTCATTTATCTGAAATATTTGATACATTTTCATTGTTCACAACTTATAAAAACAGAAAAATAAAATGACAGAACCACTTCTATACTGTATGCCTCCTCTCACATTTGATCACTTCTTTAATGACTTCCTCCAAATCTTTCTTCGTAATTCCTCTTATCCTCTTGCCTGAGTTCATTTGGGCTACTATAACAGAATAACATAGACTGGCTAGCTTATAAACAGCAGAAATTTATTTCTCACAGTTCTGGAGACTGAGAAATCCAAGATGAAGTTGATAAAAGATTTGGTATCTCGTGAGGGCCCCTTCCTGGTTTATAAATAGCCATCTTCTTGCTGTAACCTCACGTGTTGGAGGGGGCAATGGAGATCTCTGGAGTCTCTCTTGTAAAGGCCCTAATTCTACCTATGAGGGCTCTGCACTCATGACCTAATCACCTTCCAAAGCCCCCACCTCCTAGTACCATTATATTGTGGGTTAGGCTTTAAACATATGAATTTTGAGGGAAAACAAATTTGCAGTACCTCCTAAATAGTTAGACTTTTTCTCTCTTACTTTCAATATTTTGCACTGAACAGTTTCAAGTATATTTAGCTAATGGCAAAATGGAATTTATTTTCTCACATTTGTCTCTTTTTTATGTAATCATATCATGATATCATCTGCTTTGCTCGTGTAGAGGAGAACTCTATATGCCCTTTTAGAAGATACTGAGTGGACTTAATCACTACAACCATGTTGCATTAACTTCTATATAAGCCAAATTCCTGAAATTATATATGCACATGCATGCACACACAGACTCTTACACCTTTTGAGGAACCGTTGAACATATGGACATGTCATTCTGAAACTTATCAGAACTGGGAATAGAAATTGTTTTACAACATTGTTGTCTTCCTTTTTTATATCTAGAAATATGGAGTTAGTTATGTTAACTCTATCATGTAAATTTGTATAACCATAGTTTAGTATAAATAAGGAAAAAAATCTGTCTTTTTAAACCAAATATAGCTTATTTGTATACTTAAACTAGGCAGAGAAAACTTTACCGAGAAGTCAATCTCTTCCAGTCTCAACTGCTTTGATAATAATATCTGTCATATTAATAACAACTTGCTTTTTGAGTATTTACTTTAGTTATTTCAGTGTTATGTACATTATCTTGGAAGCACATGGACTTTAGTCACTCTGAGGGACTTAATTCCTTGTATTTACTGTATTTAAATGACACTTCGCTTACTTCTCTACTTTAAATTTCATTTATAATGGAGTTAACATTAGTGATCTCATGATTATATAACTTCTTTATACCCATACTCTGCTTACTAACCATCAATATCATAACATTTGTTTACTGCATTCACAGTTATTTATGAAATGGTTGTTGAATTTCTGGGTCTACTTAACTTTATTTCATCACTGTCAACCTCCTCAAATACCTAGTCAATCCCACTTGGCCTATTCACTAGACCTCCAGGGCATAAATTTCTTTCACCAAATTGGCTACCATGCCCTCTGCAAGAAGGTATACTGACATGTAATTTGTTCACTGTCCTCTGTTGTCATGCGCTAATTTCAGAGAATATTGCTCTACTTGTCCTATATGGCCCCACAGCTCAGAATGTGAAAAAGCTGTAGAGCTGGCTTCATGAATGTGTGACCTTTGCAGTTGTACTGTTCTTGATTTAATGCTCTGTTTTTGCTGCTTTGAATTTCTTAATTGAATTTCAATCCAATGTTAATTTCTGGAAAGGGTCTTTGTCTAAACAAAGGCAAAGGATGATGTGCATGAAAGGAGGAGACACATGTAACGTCCGTGTCTGCCATTCCTTGCAAACTCATTCACCTATAGCATTGTGACAACCCATAAGCATAGAGATTTGTAAGCACTCAAAATGTTTAGAACTTGAGCAAGTCACAAAGCCAGTACAAACTACAAGAAAGCCTACACTTTCCACTCAAATCATAACTTATTCCAAACAGAGAAAGTGGTGGCATTCTACCAAAATGAATCACCAGGCAGCTCTACAATATTCTTTCTTGTGCTACTTCCTTGGATAGCCTCTTACTTAAATTAAACACAATGAAATGGGACGGGAAAGATAAGGAAATCCATAATCCCTTTTTTCAATCATTCCTTAATCATCAGTAAGTTTGAAGCAGAGAGAGTTGGTAGAATATGCACATATCATAATTACAAGAAGAACAATTCAGCCAGGGTTGTGCAGCATTTCTGCTGTTTTGGTAACAGTAAAGCAGATATGTGTGTTTGAGCTGTGAAATACAAATTATGGGCTGGGTGTAGTAGCTCACGCCTGTAATCATAATATTTTGGAAGGTCGAGGTGGGAGGATCACTTGAGTCTAGGAATTTGAGCAGCCGAGGCAACATAGTGAGAACTTGTCTCTACAAAAATAAATACATAAATAAATGAATAAATAAATAAAATTAACTGGGTGTGGTGGCACATGTCTGTGGTCTCAGCTACTCTGAAGGCTGAGGCAGGAAGATTGCTGGAGCCCAGGCGATAGAGGTGAGATGAGGCTGCAGTGACCTATGATTACACCACTACACTCAGGCTTGGGAGACACAGCGAGGCCATGACTAAAAAAAGACAAAAATAAAGAAATATGAATTGTATATTTTGGATAATTTTGCATACAAATTAAGTATTTTATAATTGTCTTTAAAATTGCATTGCACAATATAAAAATAAATGGCTAATTCATGCTATTAAATAAATTTATATTTTGCCTTACTTAGAAAAATGTTAAATCACAATGAGTCAAGAAAGAGCCAATGAAAGAAAAAATCTTTATGTTTTAATATTTTAATAACACCATTTTTGCTTTTTGAATAAGGTATCCCAATTTTCAATTTGCATTCTTTCCTGCAAATTATCTAGCCACCCGTGAATGGCAGTGTACTATTACAAATGGAGTTTGCTTTTAGAAATATCAAAACTTAGGACTGACTCACAGCTTGTCTCTGTGGTTGTGTGTACTTCGATAAACTACGGAACTTGAATACCTGGGCTATATTTTATTATTTTTGAGGTAGAGATAATAACAATCTCCTTTAAGATTCTCTGTAATAGAGTAAGATGCATGATTTCCCTAATAGAGTGAAGAGCAGGTGTACTCTTAACTGGATATGTTTCCTTACCTCTAGTTTGTTTCTATGGGTATTTTGAGTATCACTCACTTAAGAATTGACCCAGCAAAATCAAGTTGCATTCTAATGTTTAGTGATGTAGGTGTGATGCGTGAGAAAAGTACCATCAACCTACCTTGCTCTCTACTTTCAAAAGCAAGAGAGAACAACCTTCTATCATAAAGTGAGAACAACAGTAAAAGAGCCAGGTTTCTATCCAGATTTCTATTGGGTCTCAAGACTCCTTTGTCATACTTCAGGAGTCCCTTGTAATAGAATAACGACAACAAAAATGAGACCTTTTTCTCCTATGCTCCCAGCAATAGATATGGGTAGATTTTAGTGTTAAACATTTAAAAACTGTGCTTCAGTTTGGAACACTGAAGCCAAAATATGTTCCTCTCTACACTACCTCCTTCTTTACCCAACATAAGGACTTTCTTTCATCTCTAAGCAAGATTCTGTTTAAATTTATTTAGTCTTTCACCTCAATGAAATAGAAATTCAACATTTTATGAAACAGATTAAGCTGAAAAGATTTTGTTTCCTATCAAATACGATTGCAAGGAATATTCAGATATTGATCACTCTGTCCTTGCTTTCTGCCTACATGAGAGATTCTTCAACTGCCCAACTCCTGGTGAACTCCACATATGAATGTATCTTTAGGAAATAGAGGTTGACCTTGTAGAAATTGTCTACGATGCAGGTAACCTCTGAAGAACGTTTGGACAAGTTTGAAAAGTAGGAGAAATGTAAGTTCTCTGACAACTGTGATCTCAGAGGAAGAGGGCCATTTTACAGGTTATCTGAAAACATTGTAAAACCATTTCCCTGATTATCAACATATAATTTAGTTTAAGAAGAAGGAGTAAACAGAGCTAGGCATGCTTGAAAACATCAACCTCAGATTTTTGATCTCTTCCTCTGCCCCCTTCCCAGCTACTCTGTTCGTTGCCACTCTCTTTGCCATACCCTCCAGCACGGGAACACAGCAATACCAGGAATCTTAGGCCTTATAAAAGGAGATTCTGTGGAGAACACTCTTCATAAAATCCTCATGTATTTCTCCTCTATTACTAAGTTCACAACCGTCCATGTCTAATCTCCACCAAAGGAAAATGAAACATTAATTAAGTAGGAGCCACAAATATTTGTTAACTATATTAAGAAGTTGTTCATATATTGTAAGAAATAAAATAACTCATGTATTTTCAGATATAAGTTTTTATATCATATCCTGTATATGAAGAAACTAAAATATGATATTAGAAGAAGGAAATTTTATCCATGATATGGCTTGGTTGTATGTCTCCTTCAAATCTCATGTTGAGACATGATCCCCAGTGTTGAAAGTGGGACCTGGTGGGAGATGTTTGGGTCATAGGAGTGGATCCCTCATGAACAGCTTGGTGTCACCCTCATGTAGTAATGAGTGAGTTCTTACCCTGAGTTCACATGAGCTCTGGATGTTTAAAAGAGTGTGACACCTACCTCCTCTCTCTGTTGCTCCCTCTTTCACTATGTGATATGCCTGCTCCCACTTTGCCTTCTGCCATAGTTGTAAGCTTCCTGAGACCCTCGTCAGGAGCAGATGCCATCACTATGCTATGCCATCACTATGTTTCTCGTACTGCCTGCAGAACCATGAGCCAAATACATCATTACCTAGCCTCAGGTATTTTTTTTATAGCAATTTCAAACAGACTAATACAATCCCAGTTGGTCAAATCGGCAAAATAAACCAAAGCAGCCAAATATCCCATGTTGAAATGGTACAAAAATTTAATTTTTCTGACATAGGGCTTGCTTCTAAGTTTGATATATGAATATCTTGAGTCATATGTATGAATACATATTGATATAGACACATTGTACAAATATGTACAAATTGATTTTATATTTTAAATCATTTGTTGATTTGTGTATACAACATATTTTAGCACGTGAAAAAATTTGACATATACAAAATTAAATTTGCTTGTGCCAATGAGTGCTAAAAATACAAGACTTTTTAAAATAAAGGTATATCTTTCAGGAACAATATACAATTCCTTTCATGATCTTCAATTAAACTATCAACAGAAATTTTCTGACATGTTAGTGTGCCAGTTTCTCTTATCTTTTGTTTGTACTTTCAAGTAAGACTTTATTTTCCCTCCTTTGGAATGCTATCGTGAATGCAGATATATGAAGACACTCAGTTTCTAATCAAATATGTCAAAATATGTTCTATTAACTTTGTCCTGTCTCATATTTTAGAAATGAGGTATGATTTTTACTCTGAGGGAATAATACATCATCATTCCTCAACATATCATATTATGTGTTTTCTATTAGGTTAATTTTGGAATATTAATATGAAGAATAAAATTAAAATTTGAGTGACAACAGGTATGTAAATAATAGCCCAGTACCATCAAGCAATATTCCATCTGGTATAAAATTGGTATGAGACAAGTACTTTTAGAGAAAACATGAGCTTGCCAATCAGAATTCCTTTTTTTGAGACGGAGTCTCGCTCTGTCACCCAGGCTGGAGTGCAGTGGCCGGATCTCAGCTCACTGCAAGCTCCGCCTCCCGGGTTTACGCCATTCTCCTGCCTCAGCCTCCTGAGTAGCTGGGACTACAGGCGCCCGCCTTGTCGCCCGGCTAGTTTTTTTTTTTTTTTTTTTTTTTTTTTGTATTTTTAGTAGAGACGGGGTTTCACCGTGTTAGCCAGGATGTTCTCGATCTCCTGACCTTGTGATCCGCCCGTCTCGGCCTCCCAAAGTGCTGGGATTACAGGCTTGAGCCACCGCGCCCGGCCAGAATTCCTTTCCTGTTTCATGAGAAGCCAGTTTTGGCTACCTTAGACATCTTCTGATATACAAGTATCAGTCCACCAATTTTAATTTTAACAAAGCTCCAGAAAGTCTACTCAAAAAATGCATATATCTTCAGTAGCAAAATTATATTCTCAATATTATGTAAGTAGTTTTCTCTCAGATTCAAGAATTTGTTGCAGACTTTCATGGAAAAATTGAGATTGCCTTGAACTATTGAACAGGTTTGTTTTAGGAAGGTACTGCAAAAAACACCTTTTTCTCCGCTAAATTAATATAACTGACATTGATAGGCAAGCAGAATCTTTAAAAAGCCAAGAATAGCAGTTCCTAAAAAACTTTGATATTATCTAGCACATCATTTTAACTTCACAGAAAATAAAACTGAGATTCACAAATATAATGGTTAACCCAATACTAATCACCTAGTATGGGCTCAATAAATATGATTTGCTAATATTTTGAAAATTTCACCAATTTTCACATGTTAGAAATAATATTACAGAACACTGTGCTGGGAATTCTGAGGGCTACAGAGGAAACAAAGCAATATCTATTTCCAAGAATGAAATGACATTTACATAAATAACAGAATATTAAGTCATAGAACAGACATGTACTGTGTCCTTACAATGTTGTCAGCGTTGTGTGAGTTAATGATGGAGTGATAGTGAACATAGCAGTCATGTGCATGGTTTTCTGGAATTTAGAGCCAATTGAGAGAAATTTGGTTAACAACTGAATATATAAAAATATATAATTACACATACGGTAAGCGCTTTGAAAAAAACGTGACATAAGAGAACATATTACAGGGAACCTAAATTATACTGAAGTTTAGGGAAGCTTTCTTTCAAAAATGATCCTAGACTTGTTACCTGAAAGGGATCTCAATCCAGACCACAAGAGAGGGTTCTTTGATATCGTACAAGAAAGAACTCAGGGTAAATGAAATCCAGATTATTAGAGAAGTAAAGAAACAAAAGAATGGCTACTCCATAGGCACAGCAGTCTTGAGGGCTGTTAGCTGGCTATTTTTATGGGTTTTTTTTTTTTTTTTTTTTTTTTTTGGTCATATGCTAAACAACGGATGGATTTGAAAAGTTAAAAATTTAAAAATTTACCTGTATGGTCTAAAAAGGAGAGATCTTCAGTTCTGGCAACTCCTTTAAAAATGGGTGGGGAGTTTCCAGAACTGAGGATTCCTCCCCTTTTTAGACGATATGGGATAACTTCCAGACATTGCCAAGACATTTGGAAACTATCGTGGTGTTGGTGGGGGTGGCTATTAGCTTGCAAATGTAATATAATTAGCATTTAATGAGCAGTGAAAACTGCTGGAGGTTGCTTTCATTGCCTTGTTGGTTTTGGGTGGGTTTTTGCCTTCTTTACCATATCCAGGTTTTTTTTTTTTTTTTTTTTTTTGAGATGGGGTCTTACTCTCTCATCCAGACTGGAGTGGTGCAGGGGCATGATCTCAGCTCACCACGCAAGCTCCACCTCCCAGGCTCAAGTAATTCTCATGCATCAGCCTCCCGAGTAACTGGGACTACAAGCCCACATCACTACTGCTTGGCTAATTTTTGTATTTTTAATAGAGACGGGGTTTCACCACGTTGGCCAGGCTGGACTCGAACTCCTGACCTCAAATGATCCACCCACCTCAGCCTCCCAAAGTGCTGGAATTACAGGCATGAGCCAATGCGACTGGCTCATCTTGTTTTATCAGTGTGGTCTTTGTGACCTATATCTTTTGAAACAAGTCCTGCTGACCTCCTGTCTTAACTTGTGACTAACAAAGCCTAGCCTCCTAGAAATGCATCTCAGCAGGTCTCAGCCTCATTTTTAACCCGCCCCCTATTCAAGAGGAAGTCACCCTGATTCAAATGCCTGACAGACTGAGATCCAAAACAAAACAAAACAAACACAGGTACAATCCTGAAACAGGAGAAAATATTGTATGCTTTAAAATTTATAAAAAGATCAATGTGGCCAGATCTTAGAAAAACATGAAGAGGCTAACTTGAGACGGGGATGGAGGAGGGATGGGGATGGGGAGAATTTACCTAGGGCATATCTGTAGCATGAATTGTCTTTATTTTAAGTTCAAAAAGCATGATTGTCATGCGCAGCCATGTGAAGAGACCACCAAACAGGCTTTGTGTGAGCAATAAAGCTTTTTAATCACCTGGGTGCAGGCAGGCTGAGTCCGAAAAGAGAGTCAGCGAAGGGAGATAAGGGTAGGGCTGTTTTATAGGATTTGGGTAGGTAAAGGAAAATTACAGTCAAAGGGGGGTTGTTCTCTGGCTGGCAGGAGTGGGAGTCACAGGGTGCTCAGTGGGGGAGCTTTTTGAGCCAGGATGAGCCAGGAAAAGGACTTTCACAAGGTAATGTCATCATTTAAGGCAAGGACCGGCCATTTTCACTTCTTTTGTGGAGGAATGTCATCAGTAAAGGTGAGGCAGGGCATTTTCACTTCTTTTGTGGAGGAATGTCATCAGTTAAGGCGAGCAGGGCATTTTCACTTCTTTTGTGGAGGAATGTCATCAGTTAAGGCGAGCAGGGCATTTTCACTTCTTTTGTGATTCTTCAGTTACTTCAGGCCATCTGGGCGTATACGTGCAAGTCACAGGGGATACCATGGCTTGGCTTGGGCTCAGAGGCCTGAAAATGATGGATGATCTTAATCCGACGCATACTTTGTTGTTAAAAAATATATCACTATTACGAGTTTTAGTATTTGCTTTTTTCATCTTTCATCTGGCCTTAGAACTCAGCCTTAATGCTAGCTCAGTTCTTTCCTTATACAAATTTGTGAAGACTTCATAGAGCAATCAGATGTCAAGAACTATTCCCCCATTCCTCCACACACCTACATGCTTTGATATCTAAATGATATAATACCAAAATAAGTTTTACCTTTAATTTGTCATTTTGGTCAGGCTAGCCCTGCCTATTGTTATCTCAGTCTAATATTTTAAATTTGATGAATTTATCAATATAACATACTAAGTGACTACCCAAAGTTGAACAACAATAATGATTATTAATATATGTTTTGAAATTAACACAACTCATTACTCATGTCATGTAGTAAAGCCAGAGATGCCAAGGATATGACTCCTGCATTGACTGAGTTATCTTTACTTCTTAATAGATATCTTAGCAAGTGTTAAACACAATTGATCTTTTAAAAGTATTGTATTAGTCTATTTTCATACTGCTATAAAGAAATACCCAAGAGTGGGTAATTCATAAAGGAAAGAGGTTTAATTGATTCATAGTTCTGCATGGCTGGGGAGGCCTCAGAAAACTTACACTTATGGCTGAAAGTGAAGGGTAAGCAAGAACCTTCTTCACATGGTGGCAGAAGAGAGAAGTGCAAGCAGGGGAAATGCCATATGCTCTTAAAACCATCGGATCTCATAAGAATTATCAGGAGAACAGCACGGGAGAAACCGTTGCCATGATCCAATCACTTCTCTCCCTCGACACCTGACACGTGGGGATTCCAATTCAAGATGAGATTTGGCTGGGAACACAGAGCCAAACTTGTTAGGTATTGAGCTTATTACTTCTGCGCCTGGTTCCAACACTCCAATGAAAATCATTAAGCTTTGATAGAATATTTTAGGCTGATGTCAAAATTTGCACCTGAAATTTTTGTAATGATCTTCATAATTCCTTCCACACTATTTTTCTGATTTATTAATACAGATAAATGACATTCCAAATTGGGATTTGGAGTCATGGTATAACAGAATATTTATGTGAGGAAAAAAGCCATGGAAAGTAACAGTCGTCTTATTGATTCAGACATAGAAAGCAACGTTGAAGATGCAGGAGAAAGCCACAACTGTGCACTTATCTGCTTCCAATAATAGTTCTATTCATGAGCAAGCAAAGCCTTATCAATGCTGAGGTTTCAATAAAACAGTTTGAAGGTGAGTTTGGGACAATTAAAGAGAGCTCAAGAGCTTGATTGTGACTCCTTTCGCAGAGACCTATGCTAATGCACCTTTAATTCTCTATTAATCCATTAGGCTATATCTTAAAATTCTCTCAGATTTTATTCACATGCTTGAAGGCCTTTTTCTCCAGTCTACAACTTCCAACATACTTACAAAATTAGCAATATATCATCCTCATTTATTTTATTGTACTATAAATAAAATTAATAAAAATTAGTTTTATAGTTAAATTAAACAATACAAAGTTTTATAGAGAAAAAAGTCAAAGTATCACCCACTTCCCATCTATTATCAACCCAGCATACAGATTACATAGGAGTAAATGCTGTCAATATTTTGGTGTGTGATGATGTTGTACTTTGAAACCTTTTATTGCATGCACAAATTATATATGTGTGTGGTCATGAGTGTGTCTGTATAATTTTTCTTGTTATTTTATTATGGGAACTTTCAGATGTAAAGAAAATTTGAGGTACTGGGCGCGATGGCTTAGTAATCTCAGGATTTTGGGAGGCTGAGACTGGTGGATCACTTGAGGTCAGGAGTTTGATAACAGCCTGTGTGACAGAGTGAGACTGTCTCAGAAAAAAACAAAAAGAAAATTTGAAAAAAGTTCTAAACAGCTAACATTATGCTATGTTTCCTTTATTACATGTCTATCTGTCATCTCTTTATCCTCTAGCCATCTATCAAATCATTGTAGCCTTTCAATGCATTTTAAGGTACAATGCAGATATCAGTATACCTTATCCTTAAACATTTCGGCATGCAAATCATTACTCAAGGTTCAGTATCTAGTCACTATCCTTTATTTTATAATTTTAAAAGTAAGATGTATTAATGTATAATTTATATACAGTAAGACTTACTCTTTTCAAATGTATAGTTCTATGAAGTTTGACATTTCTGTCAAATTCAAGTTGCAGGATTTTCCCATTACCCCCAAAAGTTCCCATGCTATCTCTTTGTATTTAGTAATTTTCCCCACTCTCAGCTCTAGCAATCACTGTTCAATTTTTTTTTTCTATTTATTTTTTGTTGTAGGGTGAAATAAATGAAGTCATAGGATATCTGTGTGCTTTGCCACATTCTGGAATGTGAACTTTGTATTCCCTAAAATAGGCTTATGTAAAATTAATTCTTTCGTTTTCAGTAATCTGTTCAAATTTCCTTTTAAATTCTTCCCTTTCAATTCTGCTTTCCATTTGAACCCAGTTCTGTTTTCATACCACTACCTAGTTTTTACATTTAAGTAAGATCTCCATTACAATAAGATAAAGCCCAGCTGTAATGGCCTTACTGGCTTGCTTTTGCCTTGCAATCTAACAAGAAAAATTTGTATTTCCTGAGGGCCATTATTGGTTTAGCTCCAATATCTTATAACTTTCATTCAAGACAGCCTATACATTTTCATTATCTTGGTAAATCTCAGAATGCTTTGTTTTGCATTCTGAGATTCCTTGATGAAGAGGAGGGTCTGTTCAGTCTGTCGGGGGACTGAGGATTTTATTTTTATTTCTCACTATTCTTTATTGAGGCAGATGAGATAAATAGTAATATCCACTGTAAGATTTTAAAAGTTTGAAAGGATCTACACATTTTTCTGCAAGTTAAATTTTATCCAAATTTTAGACTACAAACTATATTTCAGTAAATCTACATAGTAATAGTGAATATACATATTCAAGTGAATGGATACCTTGTGCATAATTTAGGAATTTGGACTCATAATGTCAAATAATGACATATACATTCTCAAAGATACAATCACTTATATGTGAAATTTTATTCATATTAGCTAAAGATAGTTATGAGAAAGCAAACCTTTAAATAGTTATCACATATTTAAATTATATTTCCACTGGGTTTTGTCCATGAGGCAGAAAGACTCAGAATCCTAACAGTCAGCAAACAGATGAAGGTGGGATTTGGGAGAAGCTGTAATAAGTTAAAAGCCTGATATAAATATGAGCATGAAAATAGGGTAGAAATCTCAATACAACCAGGAATAGGTTTGAATTAAGTCAAAAGACCAGAAATCAAATAGAATAGGTGGTTGTCAGAAGAAACACTACATAGATTCAGGAGTTCATAAATTACTTATTGAGTTAGAATCTTTACAAAGTGTCAAATTTTGACATTGTAGAAGAGGTTTGGTCTATAGAATTAACAATAACAGTGGTTAAGCAATTGTAAGTAGGATTCTAGAGTAAATTTTATTTGTCTATTGACATTTCCTTTTCTCCTCACAGATTTTCTCCTCATTCCTTCTTTTTCTTTTCTTCACACTTGGTTCTTCAATATTGCTATGTATTCTCATTAGTTTAACATAAGAATAAAATGATTTTGTTTTACCGAACATACAGAAATACAAATATACAATTGTAGAGTATAAAAATATAAAGAAATATACTATTAGTAAACATCACAAATGCACTGAGAGTACTTTCCTTTTGATAATTAAAAATCACTTTGTAGATTGAATACAATTCATTTTTATTATTTAATATTTCATTAGAAAAGGACATTGGTCTATGAAACACCTCTATCAATTGAGAAAACTGATAATTGAGTGTACCTGTGTGGTTTGATAATTCTTATCTAGGAATAACACAATAATAAATTCATGTGTCTTCTAGAAATGTTTATATTTGTGCTTTGCCTATTGTCAATATAATATCACTATTCTCAGCACGACCACAAACAGAAAAGGCAAAACTAAAAGGACATTCTACCTGGCTAATTTTAAGTGCTTTTAATTTCAGTCATGTTGAGAGATCTGCTTTTTTACTATTTTATTGTAGTTTTGATAGCATGTAATAATAAACAATTTTAAAATGAAAATCATTACTATGAAGCATAGAATATTAAAAATCATAATATATTTTAACCCTATAATTCTACAGCGGAAAAGCAACAAGATGCATGTTAGTTCCTGTTGAAAATAAGCTCTTCAAGGTATTGAAACACGATCTCCTGGGTCCATGCTTGGGCTTGAGCTACAGAATATCTCTCTTAGCTGTCACTTGCCTCCTATTTCAGTCAGATGGTATTCTTAAAAGAAACAAAAAAATCTTAAGTGATGATAATTTAAGTAATACATTCAAATAGCACAATTTAATGCATTCAAATTTCACTTAAGCAGTAGCTTTCTGAAAATATGCTCACTAACTAGAAAAAGCATAATCATAAACAATTATTAGTGACTCTGTAAACTAACCTGTTTCCAGCATGGTCAGTTGTTTGTTGATAAGTTTTGGATATATATCTATTAATGAACTTAAAGAATATATCTCAGTTATCACAGATTATAGTGAGCTGAAATTGTGTTAAAATTAACAAGGTATGATAAATGCCATCCTGTCTGAAGAGTCAGCACTAGCTAGGCACTGGAGTTGCTGAATCTATGGAAATCCACTCAAAGAAGATTGGAGTAGTGATTGTCAACAGAGTTCCTTGCAATAGGATGGTGATTTTCAATTAACCTAGAACAGCAGGCATTTTAGTAACTATTCAAATTACTTTATGGTGCAACTGAAAAGTTGATCTATTTCTTATTTGTGTGTGTATAATATACTATACTTGCACATGCATATAAATGTATGTGTGTAAATACATATAGAGTGTGAGATAAAAACGTAGATAGCAAAGTATTTTCTGACTCTGTGTTAAACAATGCTAATAATTAGAAATAACTTATCAACTTGCTCCAGGAAATAACTATTTCTAGAAGACAAGTAAAATAACAGTTTACCTGTCAGGTAAGTATGCTCACCAAGACTGAGTTCGAGGCCCTCTCCTCTCCTTTACCTCCAATTCAAATATATTATGCCAAATTGTGACCATCTCATATAATTGCTTTCCCCTCTAAGACTCTACTTAAAATCATCCACTCTTGAGTCTAAAACCCAGTAAACACTTTTTCCTAACTTTTTTTTATTTTGAAACATTTCCAAGATTCTGTAAAGGTGTTCTTCTCCTAATTGCAATAGATTGAATATGCACTGCTTCACTGTTGGATTTTCATGTTTTTATGGAGATTGTGTGAATGTGTGTATTTGCATGTATACATATATTTATATATTTTACATATAGCTGTATTTAAATATAACCATAAACAACAGCTAAACCTATATGCATGTATTGAACGTTTATAAATTGCCAAAAAACATGCCCAACACTTTAATTCTGTCTCTTTAATTCTGTCGTAAACCTTATCAAGTAGGTATTAATGTTACAAACATTTTATAGATGAAAAAATTTAGACTTATAGATGTGAAGTGATGTGCCTACTATACCAGGAAGATATGCTGGAATTGGTGTCCAAGCGTTGCAATTCTAGAGTCCAAATGTTAATCCACACATCCATTGCCATGAAGAAACATAACAGTAGCCCGGGGCAAAAGGAAAAAAAAAAATCAGTAACAAGATGTGTCTTCTGTATGTTTATTGCAACACTATTACAATTGCAAAGTCATGGAACCAACCCAAATGCTCATCAACGATAGGCTAGATAAAGAAAATGTGGTGAATATATGCTATGGAATACTATGCAGCCATAAAAAAGGGAAAGAGATCCTGTCCTTTGCAGCGACATGGATGAAGCTAGAGACCATCATCCTCAGCAAACTAACACAGGAACAGAAAACCAAACCCCACAAGTTCTCACTCACAAGAGGGAATTGAACAATGAGAACACATGGACTCAGGGAGGAGGGGGACAACACACACCGGGGCCTGTCAGGGTGTGGCGTGCAAGGGGAGGGAGAGCATTAGGACAAATATCTAATGCATGTGGGGCTTAAAACCTGGGTGATGGATTGATAGGTACAGCAAACCACCATGGCACATGTATACCTATGTAACAAACCTGCACATTCTGCACATGTATCCCAGAACTTAAAGTAAAATTCAAAAAAAAAAAAAAAAAAAAAAGAGGGCCTGGCACGGTGGCTCATGCCTGTAATCCCAGCATTTTGGGAGGCCGAGGTGGGCAGATCACGAGGTCAGGTGATCAAGACCATCCTGGCTAACACGGTGAAATTCCATCTCTACTAAATATACAAAAAATTATCCTGGTTGGGTGGCGGGTGCCTGTAGTCCCAGCTACTCGGGAGGCTGAGGCAGAAGAATGGTGTGAACCCGGGAGTCGGAGCTTGCAGTGAGCCGAGATCACGCCACTGACTCCAGCCGGGGCAACAGAGTGAGACTCCGTCCCAAAAAAAAGGATGTGTCTTCACTTAAAATTTTGGTATTTGTTCATCATGGATATGTTAATTGATTTCTACTTTTAAAAATACTGCATTAAGTATTTATATTGATCATCGAATTTAGCACGCCATTTTTTTAAAGGACTCTCATGTACCTCCCGTTTAAAGTACATCATTAAATTTTGTGCCCAAAGCAAATACCTCATTCACTTGTCCTGTCCAACCCTAGTACTGGCTCTGTGACATATCCACTGCCATTGGCACTGAAGGAATGAAAGAATCTCATGGAAGTTTCTGACCAACTGCTATTGGTGAATGATTACGAGAAACTCGTAAAACTTACCTGGGCCTCAGTTCCTTCATCTAGGAACTGAGAGTCATAATGTAAAATAGATAATGTTACTATGGATATTCAATTCATAGGTATAAAGTGCTTTATACAGATTACTTAAATATTCCTAACTTAATTTTAACTAGATTTAATAACAAAGTAAAAGAACAATGAAGAAAGGTGGATTTGCTGGTCATTATCCCTTACCTTTGAGCATTATCTCAGCACACTAAAATAAACCCTAGAAAGATTTCCTGCATGGCAGAATGAGGAGTACTATGAACCTGGTCTCCAGTGACATGGCCACAACTGTCCTTATTATAAAGACAAAGACAAAACTAAGTAGTAAAACTCTCTGAAAACTGTCCTTAGTGTATACATCAAACAAAAAAGTATTTACTCAAGAAAATGTACTGAAAATAAGTTAGTTGGAACTTGGGTTATTGAGATACAACTCACTTCCCATTGCCTAGCTCTGCACAAAAGACAGTCAACTTCAAGTGAGTACAGCCAAGAAGATGAAGATACTTCTGCTCTGAGCTCTAAGTCAAGGGCTACAGTGACTTCCTGGAAGGGGCAGACATAAAACATTTATTATCTGCTGCAGTGCACATGGCAAAGGCTAAATTCCAGGATAGTGCAGCTGAGAGGTATTGTGACCTGTTTTTTCACTTAGCTTCCCTGGTAGGTAAGAATTTCCGTGCTAGGAATGACAGTCCAAGAAAGCTGGAACAATAATTTTCATGCCACAGCTTGTTCATTAACGTAGAGTTCAACGTAGGGAAAGAAAGGCTATATTACCACAGAATATCTCCCCTGCTCAGCACCCTACTGATGAAACAGGGACATCATTTCAAGAAAGCTAGGCCATTATGCCTGCCCCCTGTCTAGGAGCAGTGGCTTGGAGATTTTTCTGACAAGAGAAAGGCCATAAGAATTGAGAGTTCAGGCCGGGCGCGGTGGCTCAAGCCTGTAATCCCAGCACTTTGGGAGGCAGAGACGGGCGGATCATGAGGTCAGGAGATCGAGACCATCCTGGGTAACACAGTGAAACTCCGTCTCTACTGAAAAATACAAAACACTAGCCGGGCGAGGTGGTGGCACCTGTAGTCCCAGCTACTCGGGAGGCTGAGGCAGGAGAATGGCGTGAACCCGGGAGGCAGAGCTTGCAGTGAGCTGAGATCCGGCCACTGCACTCCAGCACAGTCGACAGAGCAAGACTCCGGTCTCAAAAAGAAAAAAAAAAAAAAAAAGAATTGAGAGTTCAGTAGCCTTCTGGAAATGTATTGCTTTTGTTGGAAGAGGAATGTTAGGAAATTCATGCCTTAGGATGATATCAAAAACAATAGATATTTTTGTGAGAAGCACATAAGAAAATATGGATAGTTCCATGACAGCAATAAGCTAAACTGTAGTCCTGTTAGTTTACCAAACAGAACCAGGGAAAGGTATTCCTAAGATGAGAACTTCTGGAGTCAAAGCAAACTTTAAATATTATTCTCAAAAATTATTCCCGAAAAGTAGGATGACTTTAATTGGGTCAGACTGTGGAAAAATTTATACCCTACTGCATTGATAAAAAATAGAACAATAAACTGGCAATTAGTGGAGCCTAACAGCTGTGTGTAAGACCAGTAGAAAAAGATGGCTTAACAGAGAAATCAGAGAAAAATAAAGTCAAAGAGAGCCCTGCTAACAAGTCATCTCAGGGCAACTGTGCACATGTTCAACACTATCTTCTGCGAAGATACATCAGATGTTTCACACTGCAGGGGAAAATATGCCTTCTCTAAAATAAACCAGCTAAATTACAAAGGAAATGCATTTTTAAATGTTAACAATAAAGTTTGTATGAAAATCAGTATCTAGAAGTATTAAAATGTATTATCTAATATATACAGATTTCAGGAAAAAGGTATATATGGATATGCAAAGAAATAAGAAAGTGTGAGCCATAAACAGGAAAAAAATGATAAACAAAAACAATAACAAATCACCACTACCACAACAAAAAATACCTCAAGCAATGGAAAATGCCTTTGAGAGGGTATAGGTGCTGGACTTATACAAATACTTCAAAGAAGCTATTATAAATATGTTCAATAACTAAAGAAAAATCACGTTTAAAGAAGTAAAAAAAAAAAGGAAAAATAAAGAAGTAAAGGAATTTCTGGCAATGTCTCATCAAACAGAGAACATAAAAAAAGTTATTTTTAAAGAACTGAAAATTCTGTAATTGAAAAGTATAATTTTATTTAAAAATTACCTACTGTACCTGCAATCCAGCAGGAGTAAGAAATCCACTAAGTTGAATATAGATCAAAAACTATTATGCAGTCTGAATGACAGAAAGAAAAGAGAAATAAATGTAATGAACAAAGCCTCAACAAAATGTGTAACACTTTAACTACATCAATATATGTGTAATTGGCATAGCAGAAGGAGAGGAGAAGGAAATAGAAAAAAAAATAAGAAAATTATAACTGAAAACTTCTAAACTGTATGAAAAACATCAATCCACACATTCAAGAGCACAACAAACTAGAAGTAGGATCAACACAAAAGAGATCAACACCCAAAGACATCACACAAAAGAATGTCAAAAAAACAAAGACAAGGAGAAATTCTTGAAAACAACAAGAAACAATGACTTATGCACAAGGTAACTTCAATAAGATCAACAGCTGTTTTATTAATATCATCATAAACAATGGAGACCTGAGCAAGTGAGAAAAGAATTAAACAGAGAAACTAAGAGAAAATAAAAAAAAAAAACATAAAAATCAACCAATAATATTATACCAGCAAAAGTTGTCTTTCAAAAATGAATGGGAAACAAAGATATTCCCAGATAAAAACTGAGACAATTTGTTGCAAGAAGACAACCTTATAAGAAATTGTTCTGGAATTTTTCAGAATGAAAGTCTGTTCTTCAGGGCAAAATTAAATATATAAATGAATATTTTGCATTCTTTATTCTTTAACATAAAAAGCAATTGTGTAAAACTATATGTATATCAATAAATCATCAAGCTTATGACAATAAAAATGTAATATATTTGACAATAAAATTGAAAAAAATTAATAGGACAAAATCTAATAGTATGTTTGTTCTTCCATCTCTCAGTGTCTTTAAAGTACATACAAATATATAAAGTAATAACTACAACATTAAATTTTGGGGATTATGACACATATATGTAATATGCATGACAAAATTTTCAAAAAAAGAGAATAAGAGAAAATAGAGATGTATAAAGTAAAACATCTATGTCTTTTGTGGAATTTGAGTTAGTATAAATCTTTAGCTAATTCTGAAGAAGTGCTTTATATGCTAAGCCCTATAGTAACTATTAATAAAATAACTAAAAATATAGTTAAAATAATTAAAGAAATAAAATATGTCATCATAAAATACTCAGGCAAAAAAAAATCGGTAAGGAAGAAATAGAGGAATAAAAAAAGATGTGACATACTAGAAGCAAATAGTAAAATGACAAATGCAAATAAGTTAATTACAACATAAAATGTGAATGGAAAAAACAATTTAATCAACAAAGATTGTCAGAGTGGATGAAAAAGATAATGCAACTATATATTTTCACTTTGTAGATTCAAATACATAGAGAATGAAAGTGTGAAAAAAGATATATCACTAAAAGAACAGCCATAAGAAAGTTGAAATGACTGTAATATCATTTGAAATGACAGACTTAAAAATGTTATTAAAGATAAACGAGACTTCTATGATGATTAAAAGGTTAATTCATCAGGAAAATGAGGAAAATGTAATTACCATAAACATATTGAACATACATTCCCTTAAAAACAGAGTTCCAAAAAATGTAGTGTAATAATTGATTGAATTCCAGGAAGAAATACTCAATTTAGGAATAATAGTGAAGATTTCAATGTACCATTGTTAATACTATTTTTAATACTTCACTAACAGACCTGTATAAAATGTTCTACCCAAAAACCCATATATATTCTTCTGAAGTTATCATTGAGTGGTCTCCAAGAGACAGCATATGGTAGGCCATAAAACAGGGCTAATGAATGTAAAAGATTTGAAATTATACAACTATATTTTGTGACCAAATATAATGGAAATATAAATCAATAACAAAAAGAAATTTAGGACTTGTGATAATTGAAAATGTAACACAACATACCAAAACGGAAAGGTTACAGCTGTAGCACTCATAGGATGAAAATATGTATCTGTAAATTTCTGCATAAAAATAAGAGGAAAGATTTCATGTGTATAACCACATGTGTAACTCTTTTTCTTTAAGTGTCTGGATGTGTATAGCAAAATGAACTTAAAAAATCAGAAGGAAGAAGATATTTAAGATGATAGTATAAATATATGAAATAGAGAATCAAATAACAATAGAGAAGACCAACAAAGTCCAATGACCATTTTTTGTCAAGATCAACAAAGTTAGCAAAAATTTGGCTAAACTAACAAGAGAACAATAGAGAAATATCAAATTACCAAAATTAGTAACAAAAGAAGGAGTATCACTACTGACATTAGAGAAACAAAAGGGATTACAGAAGGCAAGATTATAGTCACTCTACATCAACAACAACAATAAAACACAATGAAAGGGATGTATTTCCAGAAAGACAGAAACTACTGGAAAAAAACCCATGAAGAAACAGAAAATCTGAAGAGACTTTCTCTTACAGAGATTGGATTGGTAACTATTAAACTACCCATCAATATTAGACAGATTAATGAGACAGAAAATTAACAAGGATATTCAGGACTTGAACTCAGTTCTGTACCAAGAGGACCTAATAGACAACTAAGGAACTCTCCACCCAAATCAACAGAATATACATTCTTCTCATCACCACATCGCACTTATTCTAAAATTGACCACGTAATTGGAAGTAAAACACTCCTCAGCAAATGCAAAAGAATAGAAATCATAACAAGCAGTCTCTCAGAGCACAGTGCAATCAAATTAGAACTCAAGATTAAGAAACTCACTCAAAACCGCACAACTACTGAACAACCTGCTCCTGAATGAGTACTGGGTACATAACAAAATTAAAGCAAAAATAAATAAGTTATTTGAAACCAATGAGAACAAAGACACGATGTACCAGAATCTCTGGGACACGGCTAATGCAGGGTTTAGAGGGAAATTTATTAGCACTCAATGCCCACATCAGAAAACAGGAAAGATCTAAAATCAACACCCTAACACCACAATTAAAAGAACTAGAGAAGCAAGAGCAAACAAATTCAAAAGCTAGCAGAAATCAGAAAATAACTAAGATCAGAGAGAGAATTGAAGCAGATAGAGACATGAAAAACCATTCAAAAAACAGTAAATCCAAGAGCTGTTTTTTTTTTTAATAATCAGCAAAATAGATAGACCACTAACCAGACTAATAAAGAAGAAAAGAGAGAAGAATCAAATAGACATAATAAAAAAATGATAAAGGGGGTGTCACCACTGATCCCACAGAAATACAAACTACCATCAGAGAATACTATAAACACCTCTGTGCATATAAATTAGAAAATCTAGAAGAAATGGATAAATTTCAGGGACACATACAACCTCCCAAGTCTGACTCAGGAAGAAGTCAAATCCCTGAATAGACCAATAAAAAGTTCTGAAGTTGAGGCAATAATTAATATCCTACCAACCAACCAAAGCCCAGGACCAGACAGATTCACAACAAATTCTATCAGATGTACAAAGAGGAGCTGGTAACATTCCTTCTGAAACTATTCCAAACAACAGAAAAGGAGAGACTCCTCCCTAACACATATTATGAGGCCAGCATCATCCTGATACCAAAACCTGGCAAAGACACAACAAAAACAGAAAATTTCAGGCCTGTATCCCTGATGGACATTGATGTGAAAATCCTCGATAAAATCCTGGCAAACGGAATCAGCAGCACATCAAAAAGCTTATCCACCGCGATCAAGACGGTTTCAGCCCTGGGATGTAAGTCTGGTTCAACATATGCAAATTAATAAAAGTAATCCATCATGTAAAGAGAACCAATGACAAAAACCACATAATAATCTCAATAGATGCAGAAAAGACCTTCGAAAAAATTCAACACCCCTTCATGCTAATAACTCCTAATAAACTAGGTATTGATGGAACGTGTTTCAAAATATAAGAGCTATTTATGACAAACCCACAGGCAATAGCATACTGAATAGGAAAAGCTGGAAGCATTCCCTTTGAAAACCAGCACAAGACAAGGATGCCTTCTCTCACCATTTCTATTCCAACATAGTATTGGAAGTTCTGGCCAGAATAATCAGGCAGGAGAAAGAGATAACGGGTATTCAAATAGGAAGAGAGGAAGTCAAATTTTATCTGTTTGCAGATGACATGAGTGACATGACATTTAGAAAACCCCAGCGTCTCAGCCCAAAATCTCCTCAAGCTGAAAAGCAACTTCAGCAAAGTCTCAGGATACAAAATCAATGTGCAAAACTCACAAGCATTCCTATACACCAATAATAGACAAACAGAGAGGCAAATCACGAGTGAACTCCCATTCAAAGTTGCTACAAAGAGAATAAAATACCTAGGAATAAAACTTACAAGGGATGTGAAGAACCTCTTCAAGGAGAACTACAAACCCCTGCTCAAGGAAATAAGAGAGGACACAAACAAATGGAAAAACATTCTATGCTCATGGATAGGAAGAATCAATATTGTGAAAATGGCCATATTGCCCAAAGTAATTTGTACATTCAATGCTATCCCCATCAAGCTACCACTGAGTATCTTCACAGAATTAGAAAAAATGACTTTAACTTTCATATGGAACCAAAAAAAGAGCTTGTATAGTCAAGACCATCCTAAGCAAAAAGAACAAAGCTAGAGGCATCATGCTACTTGACTTCAAACTATACTACAAGGCTACAGTGATCAAAACAGCATGGTACTGGTACTAAAACAGATATACAGATGAATGCCACAGAACAAAGGCCTCAGAAATAACATCACATGTCTACAGCCATCTGATCTTTGATAAATCTGACGAAAACAAGCAACGGGGAAAGGATTTCCTATTTGATAAACGGTGTTGGGAAAACTGGCTGGTAATATGCAGAAAACAGAAACTGGACCCCTTCCTTACGCCTATACAAAAATTAACTCAAGACGGATTAAATACTTAAATGTAAGACCTAAAAAACATAAAAACTCTAGAAGAAAACCTAGGTAATACCATTCAGGACATAGGCATGGGCAAAGATTTCTTGAATAAAATACCAAAAGCAACGGCAACAAAAGTCAAAATTGACAAATGGGATCTAATTAAGGAGCTTCTGCACAGCAAAACAAATTATCATCAGAGTGAACAGGCAGGCTACAGAATGGGAGAAAATCTTTGCAATCTATGCATCTGACAAAGGGCTAATATCCACAATCTACAAGGAACTTAAACAAATTTACAAGAAGAAAACAAACAACCCCATCAAAAAGTGGATAGAGGATATAAACTAGCACTTCTCAAAAGAAAACATTTATGTGACCAACAAACATGTGAATAAAAGCTCGTCATCACTGGTCATGAGAGAAATGCAAATCAAAACCACAATGAGATACAATCTCATGCCAGTTAGAATCGCAATCATTAAAAAAATCAGGAAAAAATAGATGCTGGAGAGGATGTGGAGAAATAGGAATGCTTTTACACTGTTGATGGGAGTGTAAATTAGTTCAACCATTGTGGAAGACAGTGTAGCAATTCCTCAAAGATCTAGAAACAGAAATATCATTTGACACAGCAATCTCATTACAGAGTATATACCCAAAGGTATAAATTATTCTACTATAAAGACACATGCACACAGATGTTTATTGCAGTACTATTCACAATAGCAAAGACTTGGAACCAACCCTAATGCTGTCAATGATAGATTTGATAAAGAAAATGTGGCACATACACACCATGGAATACTATGCAGCCATAAAAATGGATGAGTTCATGTCCTTTGCAGGGACATGGATGACACTGGAAACCATCATTCTTAGCAAACCAGCACAAGAACAGAAAACCAAACACTGTATGTTCTCACTCATAAGTGGGAGTTGAACAATGAGAACACATGGACACTGGGAGGGGAACAAACTGGGGCCCATCGGGGGGTGGGGGCTAGGGGAGGGATAGCATTAAGAAAAATAAATAATGTAGATGATGGGTTGATCGGTGCAGCAAACCACCATGGTACGTGTATACCTATGTAACAAACCTACATGTTCTGCACATGTATCTCAGAACTTAAAGTATAGTAATAAAAAAAGGGTGAAAAAAATTGTAAAAAAATTCCCAGCAAATTGAATCCAGCAAAATATAAAAAGAATTATACACGATTATCACATGGAATTTATTTTAGAAATGAAAAGTTTGTGTAACACCCAAAAGTCAGGTTGTATTAGTTTGGTGCAAAAGTTATTGCGATTTTGCCATTACTTTTTTTTTTTTTTTTTTTTTTTTTGAGACAGAGTCTCACACTGTTGCCCAGGCTGGAGTACAGTGGCTTAATGTTGGCTCACTGCAACCTCCACCTCCTGGATTCAAATGATTCTACTGCCTCAGCCTCTTGAGTACCTGGGATTACATGCACCCACCACCACATCCGGCTAATTTTTGCATTTTAATAGAGACGGGGTTTCACCATGTTAGTCAGGCTAGTATCAAACTCCTGACCTCGCGAGCCACCTGCCTCAGCCTCCCAAAGTGCTGGGATTACAGACTTGAGCCACCGCATCTGGCCACCATTACTTTTAATGGTGAAAACTGCAATTACATTTGCACCAACCTAATATAGTATACATTATCAATAATATAAAGAACAAAAACTACACGTGCATGTAAATGGCTCCATAAAATGCATTTGACAACACATTCACTTTGGCTTTATTAAAATACATTAAACAAGTTAGCAATAAAATGGAATTTCTTCAACCTGTTAATGGGCATATGCAAAAAACTTACAGCCAACATCATACTTAATGATGAAAGACTAAGTTCAGGAACATGATAAGTAAGAATTCCCTTGCCCCTTGTATTCAACATTATATTGAAAATTTTAGTCTATGAATTAGATGTAAAATAATTTTTTTTTTCTTTTTTTGAGACGGAGTCTCTCTCTGTCGTCCAGGCTGGAGTGCAGTGCTGCCATCTCAGCTCTCTGCAACTTCCATCTCCTGGGTTCAGGAAGTTCTTGTTCCTCAGTCTCCTGGGATTACAGACACCTACCACCAACACTAGCTAAGTTTTGTATTTTAGTAGAGACAGTTTTGCCATGTTGACTAGGCTGGTCTCGAACTCCTGATCTCAGGTGATCTGCTCACCTCGGCCTCTAAAAGTGCTGGAATTACAGGTGTGAGCCACCATGCCCAACCCAGATGAAACAATTAAAGAATATCCAACTAGATTGGAAAGAAAGAAGCCATCTATGTATATACACAAATACCTAATCTTTATACAAAATACAAACAAATCCATGAAAACATCACAATGGATAAATGAGTTTAGCATAGTTGAAGGCTATGAGGTCATTATACAAAAACTAATTATATTTTTACCCAGTAGCAATAAACAATCTAAAAATAAACTTACAGAAAAAATTCATCTATAATAGTATCCAAAAAAGTAAAATTCTTAAAGATAAATGTAATCGAGGAGATTTGTATGTTAAAAACTATAAAACATTGTTGAAAAAATGTAAAGAGGATCTACATAATGAAAAGTCATCTCATATACATACACATTGGAAGATTTAATATTTTTAAGATGGCAATACACCCCAAATTGATAAACAGATTCAAGGCAGTCTGTATTAGTCTACTTTCTCACTGCTGATAAAGACATACCCAAGACTAGGTTATTTATAATAAAAAAGACGTTTAATGGACTCACAGTTCCACATGACTGGGAAGGCCTCACAGTCATGGCGGAAGGTGAAAGGCACGTCTCACATGGAAGCAGACAAGACAGAATGAGGGGCAAGTGAAGGGAGAAACCCCTTATAAAACCATCAGATCTCATGAGACTTATTCATTACAAGAATAGATGGGGGATGCCTCCCCCACAAATCAATTATCTCCCATGGGGTTCCTCCCACAATATATGATAATTATGGGGGCTACAATTCAAGATGAGATTTGGGTGGAGACACAGTCAAACCACTGTCTTTATCAAAATCTTAGCTAGCATCTTTGCAGCAAATGACAAACTTGCCCTAGTATTTCTATGGATACCTGTAGGACCTGGGGTAGCCAAAACAATCTTGAAAAGAAGAACAAGGCCGGGTGTGGTGTCTCACACCTGTAATCCCAGTTCTTTTGGAGACCAAGGTGGGAGTCTCCCTTGAGTCCAGGAGTTCAAGACCAGCCTGGGCAATATAGTGAGACCCCCTGCCAAGCTTTACAAAAAGTAAAAAATTAGCCACCTGTAGTTCTATCTACTTAGCAGGCTGAGGTGGGAGGATTACTTGAGCCTGGGAGGTTAGGGCTGCAGTGAGCCAAGATCATACTGCTGCACTCCAGTCTGGGTGACAGAGACCCTGTCTCAAAAAATAATAATAATAATAATAATAATTTTTAAAAAAAGAAAAGAAAAACAAAATCGGAGAGGATTTACATTTCTCAATTTTTAAAAGTCATCACAAAGCTATACTAATCAGGATACCATGATAGTGGCATCAGAATAGGCATACAGATTAATACAATACAATTTAATTTCCAGGCACCATCCTTATATTTGGAGTTAATTTATTTTTGACAAACATGACAGCACATTTCTATGGGAAAATAATAGTTAGCTTCTTTGAGTATTTTAAGAATTTTTAAATTTTTTGAGGAGAACCTACTCCTGTGTGGATAATGACAAGGCTGCCATTTTTCACAGCCCCTGTAATTACAAGGCTATTCTGTTCAAGGCTGCTTCAGAGTTGGACAGGGGTAAATATGAATAAGCTAAGTTAAAAAGCTAAAAATCCTGTTGTTTTTGTAAAGGTTCCATGGTATTCCTTGAATAAATATTTGCTCAGTTTGTTGCAAGCTTTTGGTTAACGTCTAGAATTTAAAAAATTATTTTGACAACTCCCCATCAGTTTCATTGCTCTTATGAACGAAGAAATTCACACAGGTCTTTGCTATTCCAGAATTCTTCTTGCATACCCATTTCTAAGTGTATATATGTGTATCAAACACCCTTCCGGAACAGTGGAGGGGCTTGTTTATATAGATAATAGAGAAAATTGATTTTAAATTTTATATCGTAAATGAGCAAACTGAGATCACAGTACCTGCTAAGTTGCTTTATGTCAAATAAATTGCTATTAGATAATTTGAAGCACTGTTTATTTGAGTAGTAGTCTAATATCATTTTGTATAAATCAAAACATATTTGAGGAAAGTGAAATACAGTAATGGGAACTTTTCTACAAAGGAAAATTTCTCTACATAGCTTAAGAAGCTCTAAAACTTATATCCAATCACAATGCACTCTGGTAAACCATGGTATATTTATTATGAAAGATGAAATAATCTTGGAAGCATACTTTGTTTAAAGAAAACAATATTATTGAAAGTATTTCACTTAAAATATTCAGCAATTATTTTAGTTTTTAAAATAAGTTCTGTTGTGTATATTTAAGGTATACAAGGTGATGTTATGAGACACATACAAATACTAAAAATGTTACTATAGTGAAATGAATTAACATATCCAACATTCCACGTAGTTGCCCATTGTTTGTGTATGTGGCAAGTGCAGCTAAAATCTACTCATTTAGCATGACTCCCATATACAGCACAATTTCATTATCTGTAGTCTGCATGTTGTGCATTAGGTCTCTAGATATGTTTGTCTTATATATCTGCCACTTTGTATTCTCTCATCTGCATCTTTCCACTTCCTCCCTCACCTCTCTACTTTCACCTCAGTACAACTGTTTTGTTCTCTGTCTCTGTATATTTGAATTTTCTAGATTCCATATATAAGTGAGATTATGCAATATACTTCATTCTGGACTGGCTTATTCCCATGAAAAATTGTAAAACAAAAATGTTGTGGCACTTTTTAGGAAATTGGAAATTGACTTTTAGGGAAACCTCATTTCTAGAAACAATAAAACCCTCTTTGAGCAATTATAAAAAGCACAATTTTATTGCTCTGTCTTACAGGTGAAAAACCATGATATAGTCAAAATTTGAAAATATAAATTTAAATTGTTTAAGCTATAAATCGTGAAATTGAATAAAAATAATTTTTTATCAAAATATAATAATTTAAAACAAGTTAATATTATATGTATATATGCCTTAAACCATCAAACATATGTTTAAACATTTAACTTATCTATCATGTAAAAGAAGATCTAGCTTTCCACGGGTAAGTTTATAATACCAGAAGTTGTCTGCACGTTTTATGTTAAAAGGTAGTGCTGGCTAAATAGCAAAGTCCTTGCTGTGGTTAATTTATGGGTACAAGGTAGGAGGTGTTAAAACTATAGAGCATTTTAAACTCATGATACCATGGCAACTCAGTTTCTTAAAATTAACAATAGACCTAATAAAACACTAAACTCACAAGGAATTCAGTAGTCTGAAAATTGCAGATTTTAATTTTAACACTTCTTAACTTTCTTATAGGACCCTGCTAATTTTTGTTAATCTCTCTATGATTAATTTCTTAAGTCTATAAAATAAGAAATAGTCACAATTACAATAAAACATCAGTACTGTTTTCTCAGTAATAGCAAACAATGTAATTATAATATTTTATAAATTACATGTGCTATATATTATGTATGTTTTCTTATTGCATAGTGATGGCAGGAGATTAAATTTTTTGAAATAATATGAATAACTTAATTAAATGAATAAACACCATTTACCAAACATCTATTCAGTGCAGGCACTGTGCTACAATAATAATAGCTAACATTTGTTGACTAATTTTATTTGACACCTGGTGGGTGCTTTTTATTAATTATCACACCCAGTCTTCAGAACAACACTGAGGTGAGTTTAATTGCCTTCGTTTTTATCAAGAAAAATTGAGAACAAAGCTTCAAAGAGACTAAGCTTTTTGCCACTATTACATACCTTGTAAGAAATAAGCCTGGATGCAAACTCTATTTTTCCTTCTTCATGACTACTATATCTTAGTTTTTCTACTATACCACACTGTCTCTTAGGGAATACATGAAAGAATGAGTGTACGAATAAATGTCAGCTTTATCAAGGAATACATGTCTAAGACAAGTTTATTTTATAGAAGTTAATAAATCAATCTCATATTTTGTTAGTATGGTAGGCAGAATAATGTTCCTCGCCTCCAAAGATACGCTCATCTTAATCCCTAGTATCTGCATATATGTGTTATGTTATTATGCTAATTTATATATGTTATGTTATGATGTTATGTTATGTTATGTTATGTTATGTTATGTTATGTTATGTTATGTTATGTTACGTTACATAAAAAGAGGAACTAAAGTTTCAGATGGAAGTATGGTTACTAATCAGCTGACCCTAAAACAAGTATGTCTTGAGGGTTATCCAGAAATGCCTAATGTAATCAGAAGGGTCCTTAAAAGAGAGAGAGTGAGGTGAAATGTGAGAAAAGAGGCAATGTGAGAAGAAGTGATCCACAGTTGCTGGCTTTGAGGATGAAGAACAGGGACCACAAATTAAGAAATTTGTCCTTGATAAACTGGAAAAGGATAGGAAAGAGATACTCATCTGTAACGTCCTGAAAGCACAGTGAGACCTGTGTTGGACTTCTGATCTTCAGAACCATTAAATAATAAATTTGTGCTAATTGTGTGGTAATTTTTTTTTTTTTTTTTTTTTATAGCAGCAATGGGAAACTAACACAGTTAGGCTTTGTAGATACTAGCTGTTTTGCTCTGATGAAATAGATGAATTTTTCTATCATAAATAAAAACATGTATTTTTTCTTTCCTTTTCTTTTCGGTTTATGTCTCAAGAGAAGCTGGCACATCTTCTAAGTGAGCCACCATAAAACCGGAAGAATAGGTGTGATTCTGAGTCTGCTAACATTTCTGGCAGTCCTGGGGATATTGGATACCCCAGTCAACTGGATCAGGAAGAAAAATAAATATCTTTCAATGTCAATATTTATCATTGAATGATAAGTCCTGATATTTCAGGCTTGTCTAAGTATAGTGTTTAGAAAGTCAAAACTACGACTTCTATAAGAATACAGAATAAATATATGCCAAATATTTTCTTCAACATTAGTAAGGGTTCAAAAACAATTTGAGGGATGAGATAATGCATACTTTTAGAAACGAATGTTAGAAAGAAAGTACTAGGTTACACAAAAAATAGAGTAATATTCTACAGAATAAGAAAACTGAAACGTTGAGATTACATGTTTACCTAAAAAGAAATTATTTGCATCTCTCCTTTTCTAGGTCTTCAAGTTGACACGTAATTTCACAGATTCTGTGCCTTTAATTGATTATAAATATCTAAGTCAGAGAAGGTGGTGCAAGATAACGAAATAGAAGACTCCACTGATAGTCCCCCACACCTGCAAGGAAACCAAGTTAACAACTATCTACACAGAAAGAAAAACACACACATAAGAACCAAAAATCAGATGAGCACTCATAATACCTGGTTTTAACTTCTAGCTCCTCATACCCAGTTACAGGTGAATAAAAACTTCTCCAATATTGCATCTCATGGAAGAGTTTTGGTTGCACAATTAATGGAGTGCATGGTTCTTATTTTTCTATTCAAGTAGCTATATTGTTATGAAAAATTAGAAGATTTATTATAATTACATGATTCTTGGTAACAATTAGATCCCATTTAAAAATGTTTTATTTTCATTTATAAAATTTCAGTTTACTAATTTGAAGGTTAGAAATGGAACCCAAATGCCCATCAGTGATAGGCTGGATGAAAAAAATATGGCACATATACACCATGGAATACTATGCAGTCACAAAAAAGGATTAGTTCACATCCTTTGCAGGGACATGGATGAAGCTGGAAGCCATCATTCTCAGCAAACTAACACAAGAACAGAAAACCAAACACCACATCTTCCAACTCATAATTGAAAGTTGAACAATGTGAACACATGGACACTGGGAGGGGAACATCACACACCGGGGCCTATTGGGCAGTGGAGGTTAGGCAAGGGATAGCATTAGGAGAAATACCTAATGTAGATAATGGGTTGATGGGTGCAGCAAACCACCATGACACATGTATACCTGTGTAACAAACCTGTACTTTCTGCATACATATCCCAGAAGTTAAATTACAATAAAAAATTTTTAAAGAAAGAAACGAAATAATAGGAGGAAGAAATTAGTTGTATAACCATAAGAAAATAAAACATTTTTGAAAAATACCAGTAATATTTCAAAACAAATAACTAAAATTCTTTTATTGTGTCATTTGTAAATAATTTGTGTTTCTTTGAGTCTGGATTCCCCAATTAGCGTTCTTATAGTTGCATGCTTCTTGAACAGTACTTGAAATCGACTTAGTTTATGGTAAGTATTCACTACAACTCTTTAGAAATGTCTAAGTAATGTCACCTTTAAGCTCTAAAACCTGTTATAATAAATCAATTTCTTGAAATACCATTGGTTAAATGTACCTAGTACAGTGTTTTCCATGAGGCTGTGACTGTTTTTCTTTGTTGAAGACACAATCTAGTCTGTAGCTTACAGAGTTGAACATCCAGGAAACAGTTAGAAGAAAGAAAAAAAGTACTTTTTTATGGTTAATTTTTATAGTATCTAACAGCATCAGAATGTAGAAAAGTAATATTTTCTTTTGAATAAAATATGTAATTATGCAATTGATTTCATTAATTTTACTTTAAAGATAAGAATGCATTATTTATATTGAGGTATTAACACATATCTGGTGACTTTTATCCATTTTGCAATGTGTACAGTCTCTGAAATGTTTATATTAAAATATTTTACAAAATTGTCCTTTGACTTGACAGCACTTCCCATGAAAGTCTTATAATAATGTCGGAGTTGAGAAACAGAAAGCATTCAAACAAATCGAGTTTTCTAGTCTTCTTTTTGTATAATGAAAGAATTCTTTAACATTGTCACAAAAGAACCCTGGGAAAATTCAAAGATAGTTTTAGTTGTGAAAGATACACTGATTTTTCTTTTCTTTCTAACTTTAGAGTTTACTCCTAGGGTAAAATCAAAAGAATTATCAATAAAGATTTAGTTACTGGATTAAGCATGACTGTAATAGCCTGAAAAACAATAGTTTTGTTACTTTTTAATCAAAGTGGCGATATAAATAAACACAGAATTAACACTATTTAAATAACCTTAGCTCTTTCACAATCAAGGACATGGCGAAGTCAGCAGAAAGCCAGAAATTATTCTTGTGAGACATAAAATGTTTTATCTGAAAAAATTGTACAGAAGGTGGCAACAAAATTTTACTGCTACTTGTTAAAAAAGAACTACTGACCTCAGATTAAAGTATCATTTATCAGAGAGAAAAGTAAATTGTTATTTTTATTAATATAACATTTGTCAGTATAAAATTCACAAGTTCTCTCTCTTATTTTAAATCATTTATAAATTAGGATATCAAACTTAGTAAAAAAATTAACACATTCATGCTGTTTCAGAGTCATTATTTGTAGTTACTATAAAACAGAGAAAGCAATTTACTTTCTGAAAACTATAGCTTTATGTAATTAAATATGGCCTTTATTTCTTTTACATCCAGGAACAACCTGACATTTGAGAACAAAACCAGTGTCAATTTTTCATGGATAATCAAAACTCATTCCATGTTCTTGCATACAAAGTTTTACTTTTCTGCTACTGACCTTCCAATATGTCTTAACACACATGAACTAAACTATGAACCAAGTTCTATTTCACTGCCAGCATCAAAAATATTTGACTTTTATATCCAATTTCTAATCACCTGGGGAAAAGAAGTTGCTCAAATTATAAAACTTTCTTAACAAAATTTGAAAAACAAGATGTAATTTTGAGAAATATAACCCAAATGAAATATTTATGTATTCACAAGTTGACTTTGAATATTTAATTTGTCAAAAGAAAACAATTGAGTTATTTCTAACTCAAACATGTCCACTTTTATTGTTTTCAAAATACATAGGTACTCATAGTGTTTCTCAATCAAAGGTCATTAAAATTCTGCAACAACACCCATGCTTCTGCTCTAAGTAATACCCTGGCATTTATTATGAAACAGCATCTCCCATTTACATACTTTCGCTTGTGGTCATGGTGGTATTAGTGGCGGTTGTTATTGGTTCTCTGATATAATCCATAGTAACTTCATAGTGATATTTCTAAAAATTATACTTACTCAAATCAATTATGTGAGGTTTTCCTTCTTTAATATTGCTCTAAGTTTAGTCAGAGAAAATATTTTAGGATGCAATAATGCTTGGATACATGGACTGCCCTGTCATTATTTGTGTCTATGATATAACCATTGGCTATCTCAATAAACCTGATCTCCAACTCCCTCCTTGATTTATGTAACTTGCATCTATATCCAATCTCACTTCTTTAAGTTTCTATTTGTAACACCCAATCTTAGTTTATAGGGACTTAAGTCCCTGTATTATAATGGCCAATAATGACAAAAAGCACTCTCTGAACCCATATGCCTGGTTTGTATCCTGAGTTCATTATACGACTCTGTCAGTTTCCTGTCAGTTTCCTCATGAGTATAAAGGATGTTAATAATAGAATTTACCTAATAAGAATGTCATAAGCATTAAAAATAAAATGTATGTCATGCATCTTTTACAGCATCAGCATTTAGCAAATATTTTACTAAATGTTAGTTACTATTAATCCTGTATCTAGGAGAGGCTGCACAAAGTAGGGATAGCCTATAAAATGAAAAATAACCATCTATGATCAGAAGATAGGTATGTATAGTTCTGCCTGCATTACATCCTCAGTTTTCAAAGAGGCACATTACTGAAGGAAATGATGTTCACAAGCTTAGTTAAGATGGCATTAGAAAAAGTGTTTGGATATGTATGTGTTTATTTGTGTTGGGAGAGAATAACTGGGGCCTGATGGGAGTGGGACAAGAATTACTGAGTCACTGACTCAGAAATAAAAAGAAGTATTTACAAACAGTAGTTATCAGTTAAACTTTTTTAAAAAGGGCATTTATGCTTGTTTTGTTTTGTTTGTTTTGTTTTTCAAAAAAGTTAAGAAAGGGAGTAGGAGTATGAGAGATTGTGTTGAACTAAAAGAGGAACAACCAGAACGTGCCCAAGGGGATCTACTGAAAGGAAGAAGACAGAAAACTAGAATCATATTGGAGGCAAGCAAGGCCTAGACTTAGGCTGAGAAAAATGCCCCCTATGCTGTTTGCCAGGATACCCTGACATCATGTTCTCTAGGACTTCTGATATATTAAGTCTTCTTGATCCTCCACTTCTTTTTTGGATCATTTTATTCATTTCTTTGACCAAACAGATACTTGATAATTTCCAAGGATTCCATGGTTATTATCACTCTCCATAGGACATGACATTTCTTTACAAAAAAAAAAAAAAAAAAAAAAAGGGAGTGGTTGGCTACAGCAAATTTCTGGTTAGTAACAATTATCATCAGTGTCCTTTGCTATTTTGCTTTCCAACGTAGTTGCTTATGCCACTCTCTCGAGTGACCCTATTTACCAACTGTCAGGACACTCCAAAACCTCTCTTAAAAACTTTTTTTTTTTCTCATTTCCTCTTTCTAACTTTGTTTATGGACTTTCGTGTTTTCACTGTTCACCTGTACTGCAAATGAGCTTTGTAATTCCTTGAACTTTTTAATTTGAATAACTTTTACATCCTCTACATTTTAGTTTCATGGCTACATACAAACTATCCATCTGGTTCATCTCTTCAATAAAAAAGAGACTCTTCTAAAATGCAGTGCATATCTGAGGTCCACACAGTTCAAAGCAAAGGCATGCAGACTTGAAATTTTGTTTTAACTCTATAGATTTTCTGTAAGAACAAGACATAGTGTGCCTTTGTTTTATATTATTAATGCACACATAAAATGCTTTCCTTATCTTTTCTTCACCTGACCCCTAACACATATAAGCTCTTTCTTAAAAAGAACATATAAAGAAAAGAATATGTTTAAAACTACAAATTTTCATCCATTAGTAAAAACTTAATAATTAGTTTTTAAAAAGAAACTACACAGACAAAATTAGTGATCCTTCATGGTCCATCACGTCTTTCTTGGAAATGTATCCCTTCTATTATTTTCTTTCAAGCTTTAGAGGTTGACACCATATAGGATTGTCAACTCTTTAGGCTCTGATTATTGCAATAATGTTTCATGAGTTCAAATTCAATTTCTGTATCCTGTAATATATTCTGAACACTACAGCTTTTGTAACTTCCTAAAATAACTGTGATCATGTAATTTTCCTGCTAAAATATCTATAAAAATTTCTAATAAATTAAGTTTTTGTCATTTATTCATTGAATAAATATTTGATGCTTACTAAGGTCTATATCACATGGATATAGTAATATATAACACATAAAATGTCTCTGATGTCATGAAGCTTAAATTCTAATTTTACTAAGTACAGAGTAATATGATGAAAAGTGATAGGTGAAGGGTACTTTCTTTGACCAAAGAAAGGCCCTCTACGCTGTTGCCATGCTAGTTAACTTATCTAGGAATACATCCAGGAAAATGAATGGAAGCAGCATATTGTAGACAAAATGCAAAAAGTAGAGTAGAGATGCTAGGGCAAAAACAGAGATGATCTTTCCAGCCCTAGAACATGAAGAGGAGACTGGCAAAAGATGATGTAAAAAAGGAAGGTAGGGCCAGATGGCATTGCAATTTTAGGCCCTAGAAAAGGCTTTGTATTTCATTCAAAGTGCAATATGATTCATTCTAAGTGCAATGTAATTTCAATATTATATTAGGATTTTTTAAAAATTCCAACATGCAGATGCTCACTTTGAACAACTTTTATGTAAAAAAGGGAAATTTCATGGAATATTAGTAGAATATCTCACAAAATTAAGGCTAGCAATGGAACTGTGTGTCTCAGGAATAAAAACATAGATTAGAGACTTACTGGGAATAAATTATTTCCACTTTATCTTTGCTACCTTCAGTGTGTCTGCTTCCTTATTCTCTCTTTTTTTGGAACAGATTTTCTTTTATCCCCCTGAAACATAGTCATCAACAACTCACAAGTGGCACCATAGTTACAAACAATACTAACGTATAACTCCTCTACCCATGCTCCTTCCCTGACTCAACCTCTCTGTCTCCCTCCTCTCTGTCTGTCTCTGTCTTTGTCTCTCTCCCTCTCTCTCAGTTGCTTCTAAAATTTACAGCTAGGTCATAATTGCAAAACCAACTGTGTACATCAAAAAAGCAATCAGTGAATAAAACATTGTAAACAGAAGTACTGTGTTTGAACATCCGGAAATTCATGAAAATAGGGAAGAAGATAACAATAAATAAATAGCTACATATTTTAATAATGACTTATGCTTTCTAAGCACTTATAATTTTATTTGTTTTTTTCTAAGAAATAGTGTCAAGGGGACAAGAAATGAGTTACTGTGCCAATTTTAGAGATACGCTGAAAATTAAACAGGTAATATCCTTCTTAATAGGTAGCTAAGAGTTGTCTGGGAGACTAATTCTATTTTAGAGACAAAGCCATCTTCATATCCATATATCTAATGCAATCCATAGGATTAAATTAAGTTTTTTACATCAGCTTTCAAGGTCCTCCATAGTTTTTTCCAAAATGATTCCTACATGAACCAGACATGCAATTTTTAATGTGTTATTCAGGGGCTCCTGAGGAACTCTACACTCTACGTCTACACCGGGATCCATTTATTCAGGCTTGTAGTCATGTTTATTTTAGGGAACACTTAAGTATATGTCTTCTTGACAATGAATTTTTATCCACATATGACTCAGTACCATTAATCTGATAAAATTTGCCAACTTTTAACTTTCTACAAATTTAAAACTGTATCCTCAGAATTCCCCCCTAAGGATTATGAAAGGCTAAGATCCTCATATTATTTTATATATTCTCCTAGCACTTTTCTTTAACCAAAATATGGTTATTTCATAATGATGCTATTTCCCAAGAGACACACAAAAGCAGAAGATATTTAACTCTCTGACACAATATAATTTTGGAACAGGAGGTAGAATAGATGTCATTCTTCATTAGAAATATTTGTCACTGGTTCACAGCCTTTCTATGATATCTTTTATCCTCAATATTGGTGACTTCAGCATCTATATTAATGGACTTTTCAAAGAATATTTGTATCTATCTTCTTCTCTCCACTACCTGTTTTGGTGACCATCACCCTAATCAGTTCTCAACTTCCTTGTTTTGCCCCTCCAGTTCATCCATTCCACATGGATCAGCATGAATATTCCTTTTATGCCCCAAATAAGATCATACAAATATCCTTCTTAAAATCTTTACATAATCTTTTACTTACAGCAATATAGCAGATTCTCAAATAATGTCATTTCATTATAACATAGATGAGATATACACCCAAAGGAAAATAAATCATTCTACCCAAAGACAACTGAATTTGTTGTTTATTATAGCAGTATTCACATTAGTAAAGACATGGAATCAACTATGTGCCTAACAGTGAAAGACTGGATAAAGAAAATGTGGCAATATACACTGTAGAATACTACACAGCCATAAAAAAGAACAAAATTACATCATTTGCATCCATTATCCTAAGCAAATTAATGCAGAAATAGAAAACTAAATGTCATATGTACTCACTTATAAGTGGGAGCTAAACATTGGCTACACAGGAAAATAAAGAAAAGTAACTGTAAAGACCTTGGAGCAGGAAGAAGATATGGCATTATCCAGAGAATGTCAGAGGGTTTTTAAGACAAGGAAATATAGAGATAATGGAGAGGACTGTAAAGGGCAGACTGTCTTTGGAGGTTTGATTCATCAGGACTTGCAGACAGTAGTAAGTAAAGACCTTGGAGCAGGAAGAAAACGGCAACAATAAATAGTGGAGATTTCAAAAGAAGGGAGGGAGGGGGACAAGGGCAGAAAAACTTTTTATTGGGTACTATGTTCACTATTGGGGTGATGGGATCAATAGAAGCCTGAACCTCAGCATTACAAAACATAGCTTTGTAACAACCCTGCACATGTATCCCCTGCATCTAAAATAAGAAAAGAAAAGAAAAAATAATAGTATTGATCGGAGTAAATAAATCTATTCCCAACAGGGGCCACTGTCTGTGTGGAGTCTTCACATTCTTTCCATGTCTACCTGGGTTTTCTTCTCAGGTATTCCATTTTCCTATCACATGTAAAAGATGTGCATGTGAGGCTAGTTAGTATGTCCAAGGTTTATAGCTCACATTTATTTCAATGTTCAATATTAGACGTGTTTGGGGTCTTTATTTAGAAGTTTGGTGATGTGTTTGTGACCAGAAATATGCCATAGGAACTTAACTCTTGCTTATATCAATTAGCCCTATGGTAAAATTGGTTTCATTAGACATTGCTTCACTCAAAGTCATAGTTTCCAAGAACCTATCAAAGACGTTAAGTGTGGACTTACTGCATCTAACTCAGTGCTTTATTTATACAAAGCATAGCAAGTCCTCCAAAGCTTGTCTGATGCCCCTTACAGTCCTCTCCATTATCTCTGTATTTTATTGTCTTAAAAGCCCAATGACATTCTCTCGGTAATGCCATCATTTCTTCCTACTCCGATGTCTTTACAGTAACTTTTCTCTCTGTCTTTAAAATACAGAATATAGTTCCCCTAGATTCCCTAGATAGAGATATCGATAAAGATAATCTTGTCACCTTTCAATGTAAATGCCGACCCTTAGAAAAGACTTCATAGCTAATAAGCCCCTTTTTATAAGTATTTTTATAACACCATGTTAATGTATTGGTTTCATTCTGTTGTAAACTGTCATAAGGCAAAGAGGCATTGAATTATTGCTTATCATTAATATCATTATTATTTAACAGAGGAAAAAAATGAGGGACATACATGTCCTCTTTCTAACTTCATAGATAACAATAAAAATAAGCTTCAAATCAAATTCTGCCACACACTACACATCTAATAGTAAAACAAATAACAAATACTCCCAAACCTGACAATTGAACATACACCTCCAAGACTCTGTATCATTTCATCAGCTAATTGCATAAAATGTGCACTAGAATCAAATTAAACAATATGAGATTGTCAATTAACTATACAATCAAAGGTAGGTATCAATAATCCTCTAAGTCACTGGCAAATGAAATACCATTTCAGGTTCAAGTGTCAGGAGTCACCTCAAAGAATAGAGAAAACTAAACTCATCAGATCCAATACACTGTCCAGGTAAAGACAGGTAAGCCTATACAACCCTTCTAGCTAATACCTTATTTTGAACTCCACTCACTTCATTAACAATAATTTATTTATAATTTTAATAAAGCATCTTTATTAACAGTTGTTGATCAGAAATACGGTGAATAAACACTGTTGTGGCTTCTTCTGGAGTGCTTTTAAAATACTATTTAATCATCTGTGTAAAATGTAATTCTGGTCAGGATGTTAGACAATTGTGTATATATTAAACCTAAAGCAAACATACCCACAAACACATCCAACTATGTATGGCACACACACACACACATTCACATAGACACCATTAGTATAAGTTTGACATAACTTTCATTGGTCTTATGACTGAGAACTGAGACTCTTTGTGTACTGTTTATTGTTTGTTCCAGGAAACTGCACAGGAAAGATAAGATTATAAGCCAGTACGTAATATCACTCTTTGCTTTCAGAAATGTTTGCAGGTTAATTTATCTGTGACAATATTCTGTTCTTCAAGGTGAATACTTTCTTTAATCAAACAGAATTTTCACTATCAAACAGCATGTTAAGATTCTTTCAAGATTATCATTCCACAGGTTAACCAATCCTGAAGTATTACATCGCAGGCTTTGCTCAATCCCAGTCAGTTCACTAGCTTGATGAACCCACTGAGATCATTTGATCTCAGGCCCCAAACCCTATAAATATCTTCAAACTACTCCTCCTTTCCAAGACATGGCTAATAGTCTATCAAAGTGTACTCACCCTTAATTTACAGAATTTTAATAAACAGAGTTTTGCTTACTTAACCGTTGTCTGGTAATATTATATAGTTCACTAGCTATGGGGTACTATGCTCATTACCTGTGTGACAAAATAATCTGTACACTAAATCCCATGACATGCAATTTACCTAACAAACCTGCATATGTACCCTTGAACCTAAAATACAAGTTAAAAAATACATAAGTAAAAATAAAATGAAACAAACTATAGCCACCATGACTACCTGTGCATTGTTGGCACACATCATGAAAACTGTGAAACCTGGTACAGAATTGGTACTCAAATAATATTTGAAAATCAGTGCAGACATGAATCGTTGCTCTCTTTCATTGTACTGTCCTGGGTGTTCTCTTGACATCTGAATTATATTCTCCTACAAGGCTCACTTCAAATTCTACTTGGTTCAGAAGATTTTCTGACTTCTCCAGTCCGAGCTCACTTTATTGTACTGCTACACATTGTGGCATTAATGTATTACATAGTATGTATTTCTTTTTTGTGTGTTACTATCTTTGGGTGCATGGATTGATCTGAACCTTATTATGAGATTCTTGAGACCATTGTTATCTTTTACACTTTTTGCTCTTATAGCCACTGTGTTGCTCCCAACTCCACCCAGATGTCCTTTAAGGTCTTGCAATCACAGGAATCTACACATTATTTTTTAAAATTTAATTATCTGTATTCTACCTCCCTTTCCTGGATGTGATTTTTAATGGCCATGTTTAATATAAAAACAGTTGAATATAATTTTTAATTAAATATATCACAAAATAAATCTCATTGAGGATAGTTTTAACTTGGTTACAGTGTTTTCATAATTGTGAAGTACCTATGATCTTAAATTTTATTACAGGTGATCTTGACGTCACGTGTGTATATTAGGTATGGTTATTAGTGTCTGAAACATTTTTCTAAATTCAGAAATAGATAAAAGAAAATTCTGGGTGTTCTGTTTGTACAGTGTTGGGATTGATGTATTATTGCCTGTGATATAACTCTGTAGGGTCAGAGGTTAACTTATAATTATTGGCCAGTAAAGATGAAGGTAGGTTTCCTCCACTGGGACTAATAACAACACAGACTGCAAAGAGAGTTATTCAATCTGTGTAACACTCAATCACCCAGGGTTCAGAGCAGGAGAGAAAATATGAAACATATGCATCGGGAGGGAGATTGATGGAGAATAAACAGCACATAGATACTGTGTTTTTTTCTCCTGCTGTGAACCCTGGGTGATTGAGTGTTATACAGGTTTACGACCCGGTTGGATTTTAACCAGCTTTGTTAAAAATTCAAGTTTTGTATTTTATCCAAATATTTTTTGTTAAATTGCTTAAAATCTCAAATGTTCTTTGGAGCAATTTTAACATTTTATCAGTTTTCTGAATAACTGAAGATTTAAATAAAATCATTGGCACATGATTTTATGAACTTATATAAAGTCACAATATTGCTTTTATGGAATTTTATAAATTTACATAAAGTCACAATATTACCTTTATGAAAATTACTCTTTAGGACACTAGTTGTTGAGTCGCAGTTGATATTGGTGTTTTATCCAACTTTATAGGCATTTTATGAGTAAGATAATACTTTTTATTAGGAAAAGTCCAGACTAAGCAGTAACCTAATTTAACAATGGTGCTAATCTAATATTTTCCTCGCACAAGTTGTAACAATAAAATAAAGAAAACTCCCCTATGTATAAAACGTCAGCATTTTAAGAAAATTTTCTAAGATTATGCAATTACTTTCAGGGATTGACGAGTTCATCTGTTTGGGAAAACTTTGTTAAAATCTTTTGATTAAACAAAGATATGTACAAGTGTATTTCCTGTGTGAGAAGTATTTTACGTGATTCTCTTCAAGTTTTCAAACTTTGCATTAATTCACCTTAGCACTCTTTGTGAAATGCAGACTCTTTGGTTCTACTTCCAGGAGATTTGATAATTGAGTAGTCCTGTTTGAAATAAATAACTTTGAATCGGCCTTAAAAGCACAGTATCCATGTGCTGTTTATTCTCCATCTACCTCCCGATGCATATGTTTCATTTTTTTCTCTCCTGCTCTGAACACTAGGTGATTGAGTGTTATACAGATTGGATAACTCTCTTTCTTTCTGAGTTCTGGTTGACTTCAAACAATGAAGGCATAGCAGGAGGTCAAATGAAGAAAAAGAGTGCGTTCAGGTTACATAGTTCTTTAGTGCCCTGCTTTTGTGTGTTTTTGAAAGTGGCTGCATCCCTATAGAACTATAGCTTCTGTAAGGTGACTAAATTCTGACTTGGATTCAGTGCTGGAAATGGTTTCTGGTTGTTACTCGTCCCTGAGTAGCTTGAAGCATCCTATGAAATCACTTAATTCCATCTACAACACTTAGCTATTTCAACATAGTATTTTTAAAATATGGGTTCAATAGGCTGCCTTTTGAGGGAACTAGGATAATATTAAAAATAAATAAAATGCAGTTGTCATTGCATCTGCTTTTTAGGAATAGTTCTCTAAGATGGCTGTGCATACTTCAGCAAATTTAAAGTTCTTTTTCCCTTACATCTGGTATGAGTAGCAATGTAAAGAGTAATTATAAAAATTATATTATAATAAATATTACAATTATAATAATGGTGGCTTCAGAACTAAATTACTTTAGATATTGTTAGCTCTTAGCCTTTTTTGGCTTATCACCGTTTACACATAAAGATGTCAATTGTAGCTTCCACACTACATAATACACACAGGCACACATACACACACTCCACAAAATTTTGCGTGAAACCCTGATGGCTTTAGGCACCACAGATTAAAGAGAACACTTGCCTAGAATATAGACATTCTATCCAGCAGAAAAAAATGTTAGCAGAGTAATGCATCTTTAGATTTGTGTATAGGGGGTGTGTGCATTTAATCTCATCAGATTCATTATATATATTTAGATAAATATATTCTTTTATAGGCACGATAGGCACAACTACATTATAGGCATGCATAATAGGCACTTAAGAAATGTTTAGGCCGGGCACGGTGGCTCAAGCCTGTAATCCCAGCACTTTGGGAGGCCGAGATGGGCGGATCACGAGGTCAGGAGATCGAGACCATCCTGGCTAACACGGTGAAACCCCGTCTCTACTAAAAATACAAAAAACTAGCCGGGCGAGGTGGCGGGCGCCTGTAGTCCCAGCTACTCAGGAGGCTGAGGCAGGAGAATGGCGTAAACCCGGGAGGCGGAGCTTGCAGTGAGCTGAGATCCGGCCACTGCACTCTAGCCCGGGCAACAGAGCAAGACTCTGTCTCAAAAAAAAAAAAAAAAAAAAAAAAAAAGAAATGTTTAGATAAATAGAAAAACAGATTTTGCTTCCAGTCAAGTCTGAGATTTCTTTTTAATAAGAATTATATGCAAATTTTTCAGGACTGCAATTCTTGTTAAATTTGTATAGAATCATATTTCTTAAATTCCTCTTTCATAACAAGAAAAATGATGCAAGAGTCTATTGTATCAATATTTCCTAATTTCTCTGAATTATCAAATCCATATTTCATCATGATAATATTATAGAAATAAGAACAATATTTTTGTTTCTCACCTCTGCATAAAATGACTACCCAATTAAACACTTTCCTTTTTTTCCCCCAGTATAACATAACAGTAGCATTTTGTTCCTGTCTATCAATTGTCCTATTTAGGGGAGGTCCCTTGGTATAATCTTCACTGTTATATCAACTGTACTAAAAAACCCACAACACCCATGTACTCCAATCGTTCAGTTTTCACATCTTTGGAGAGATTATTAGTAACAATCTGAATTAATTATACTCTGTTAAGTTTCAGCTTTGTTAATGATAATATAAACCAGCCATTTAGAAAATATGACTAAAGTGTGAAGTACGCTGATATTGTCTTGCATATTGTAAAAAAGCCACAATTGGAAAAGGATGAGATTGGGGATCCAGGTAGCAAATTAGATTGATGCGCTATCCTCGACATAATGGCATTTTCATTTCTGAGCCCTACCAGGTCCAAAACAAAATCATTTTTTATAGTTGTTCGAAATCCCAAGAGAAATGAGTTCAGGTGGTCTCAACTCAGTTTCTCACGTACAAGGGGACATACCAAAAAGCTGTCGTGGATTGATAGTAATTTATCACTTTCACTTTTAAAAAGCCGTGGGATTAGAAGCATGAAGCAAAAGTAAAAAGAAGTATTTTTAGCAACATGTTTTTTTTTTTCTTTTTGTATCAGATGGAAGTTTCTCCTTTATTTTACAAGCACAGTTTTCTAAAACAAATAATAAGTACATTTTGTACATAGCAATTAAAATTTTCTTTAATATTCAATTATTAGCATTTAAAATGGAAAATTGGTGTCATTTGTAACCACTGTTTACAATAAATGTAGAAATTAAATGTTAAACATATTTAAAAGTATTGATATCAGACAGGCAAATAATACTTAAATCTAGGTTTCTTACGTATTTGTATCATCCAGATGAAAATTTGTAGATACCTTAAATATATAAAATTCACAAATACCTGTGTTTTAAAGCTGTTGAATAATTTTATGTTAATGTGTTTTTCAAGGAAACCAAATAACTCTTAAAAATAAATATAGTTAGTAAAAATGATTATGTAACATTCTATAAAGTTTGGTGCCTTCTGAAGTGTAATAGTGTGACATTACAATGTAAAAAAATTGTTTTCGATGTTTGCTGTGGATATTCAACTTTTCATTCACTCATCTATCTCGCAGAAATCTGAAATGTCAACTGTGTGACAGTCAAGAGAATATACCAGCATTTGAAACATTACAGTGATGTGGGTCACAAGGGCAGGACACAGTGTAATTTATTTAAATATTATTTGGTTTCCTTCTCAGATATTGGGTAACCAAAAATTATTAAATTAGACAAGAAGTCAGAAATATTTTAAAAATATAAAATCTAAAAGCATGCATATTATAATCATTTTCATTTTGAATACAAGGCATACAGAAATATATTCAGGTGTCCTTTAAAACAAATTAGAAGGAAGGTGGAGAATGTCATGGCTTATTAAAAAGCAACGGCAATCTCTTCCCTTGAAAATGTCATAAAAAAGATAATGCAAAAATTAACTTTAGTTGATATTGAAAGACAGAGAAAATTTCAATAGAAATTCATTACGATTATCAATTTGATAAGAGTAAGCTATTTGGATCACATAATAGATGTTTTCATATTATGAAAGTTGTATATTAGAGCCAAGCTGTGCTCATTGATAATTTATTACCTTTTATTTTTACATATATTCAAGGAATCATGTGGTTCAATGGCAGAACTAATATAAAATAAAAATGTCATGTTAATATGCAATTTTAAAAATTGTACCTTAGAAAGATGTGTACTAAGGTACGTACTAAAGAATGTAGTAAGCGAGTGCTTTATCCATTATGGAATTTATGTAAATCTGTAGCTAATTTTTATCGCATTTTGTTGAGGAGTTTTGTTTCTGTTGTTCCCTGAAGATATATAGCTTTTGCAGTTCCTAACTTGGAAAATAACACCATTTCTTTTCAACAAGAAAAGGGCATTATTAAGAAAGAGAAGACATGATGCACAGATCCACTCTTTTGTTTAAAATGAGATTAAAGAAACAAACCCTTCCACTTCAATCAGCATTCATAAAAATGAGAGAAGAACTAAAATCAAACAGAATGAAATGAGTTGTGTTTAATGATTTTAATGTTCTCCAAATGAGGTAAATGAGCACCCTTTTCATTAAGATGGTATAGAACTAACATTAATAAATTTTCCTTAACAAATCAGTAATTGTGGAGAGAATCTTTTCAAGAATCCCAGGACACCACATGTTACTGTTCAACAGAAAAACTAACTATTATTATTCAGCAGAATTATCTCAATTTTTCAAGACAAACACCAAAAATATTACACAAACACATTGTTAAATTTAATATTTTATTTAAATTTTTCCCAAAGAGGCTAAAATGTTTTATTCACACAACATCTATCTTTTAGATATAATTAACATCACCATGATTCAAACATTTTATGCTTCCTTCTGAACCTCAATTCTTTTTCATTTTTGGTCTCACTCTTTTATTCTCAGCATTAAATTCAACTTTACTTGACCTGTTACCCTAAAACAAATATAAGAAAGAAATTTAATTGTAAGAACTTTTAATATAAGAGAGAATATTTACCTGAAATCCACGTTGTTTCCCCACTAAGGATAAGAAGTTAACATAATTCAAATTGTCTCAGTCAGCTTTTGAAGTACTTGTAGGTAATTTCCTTCCCACAGCTATTTTTTTTTTTTTTTTTTTTTTGTGGGAAGTATTCAGCCACAAAATATTTTCAAACTGTTTCTCAGTTTCTAAAGACAATGTCCTAACTACATCTTTACTGTTTTCTTAATACTTCCAGTAAGTCTTGAACGAAGAAAAAGTTAATGCCTTGATAAAAGAGTTATGATTTCAATAAAATTAATCAGTGTATTGCAAAAATTTTCACAAAAATATTTTGAAATAAAAACTTGAATTAAACAAACCTACTTTGGGTTAATTGATTAATTTGAACCAAAAATAAGATTACACTTACCATATATTTATTTGATAACATTATATTAAGCTCCAGAGAGGATACAAAGCAGAATAGGTAAAATATCTATTAAGTACAATAATTAAGTACCAGTATAGGAAGCTGAAAATATGTGAATAGTAAGTTCACAGTATGGCAAAAGTAAATCAATAGTAATAATAATTATTGATGTAACTTACAGAGATATAACTTAACTGTTTTTGAGACAACTTATAGTGACATAACTGTTTTGACTGAAAACTGAGCTCAACTTTAGGAAATTATTGCTTAGGACAATAAGACTGAAAAGCATCTAATATCTTTGCTCTTTACTTCAGGAAATTTTCTTTGAAAACAATTTTCTCATTTGGGCAAATAATTGGCTCATCAAGACAATAGTGTGCTCACCTGGACAAAGTTTTCTAATCAAACTTTGTCATCTTTTCCTGCCAATCAATTCTAAACTATAGTGTTACAAAGTTTGCCAACCAGTCCCCTGCTTGGGATGAGCATGTTAAATCGAACCCAAATTCCAAAAACCTCATTAGTATATTATCCTGGCTTTCACATTATGAATTACTATTAAGATTCTGACAAGATGTAGTTCTTTTATGATACTGTAAATTTAATATATTCAGCTTTGCTTGATTAATAACTTAGGTAGTTTTTTTTGTTCCTAACTTAACTACTCCATAGTCAATAGTAGGCAGCCCTGAATGTCTTGCCAAGATGATCATCAAGCCTTAAAGCTCTCTCAGAAAATTGCATTACCTGCGGCTTCCTGAGTCTCTTGCTTGGAATGTTGTTCTGACTATAATAGTGAGGTAAGTCCCACTTTGGGTCTGAATACAATGCTGAGATAACTTTGTCTCCTAAAAATAAAATAAACATTTTTAAAATAAATATTTTGCTTAGCCCATCAGTTTTTAAAACTCTTTCTTTAGCATTGGGTTAGTAAAAACTGGTCCTTTTACTTACGGCATCATTTTTTTTTCCCTTGGATTGACCTTTCCACTTTCTGTTTTGAGTTATTAGAGGAATTTTGTAGAAAAGAAAATAAACATAGATTACAATAAATCTGTCCGTTAATTGAGTTCCAAGGGCCAAAAAGTCCCAGAAGTCTTGTCAGTTTGACATCTTTACACAACAAGCTTTGCCTTCGGTCAACTATCTTTTAAATGACAAAGTTACAGAGGCCAGTTGGGGATATTTTTGATATGAACTCAATTGTTCTTTTGAGAGGTATCTTAGAACAAGAAATTGGTAACATGTAAAATATCATATGCTTTGCTTTTAAAATATTTTATGTGAAAAACTGAAATTAGAAAATTGTTCTGTAAAGGATAATTTGACAAGGGCAAACAAAAAAGGAAATAAATTTCAATATCCTATTCTTTTTTTTTTTTTTTTTTTTTGAGATAGAGTCTTGCTCTATCACCCAGGCTGGAGTGCAGTGGCGCAATCTCAGCTCACTGTAAGCTCCGCCTCCTGGGTTCATGCCATTCTCCCGCCTCAGCCTCCTGAGTAGCTGGGATTACAGGCACACACCAACACACCTGACTAATTTATATATATATATATATATATATATATATATATATATATATATATATTTATATATAATACATATATTATATATATGCTTGTATATATATACAAAATATATATTATATATGCGTGTATATATAATATATATTATATATATGCGTGTGTGTGTGTGTATATAGATATATTTTTAGTAGAGATGGGGTTTCACTATGTTGGTCTCAATATCCTATTCTTTTAGATATTGGGATGGTTAATTTTGTGTTTCAACTTGGCTGGGCCAGAGTGCCCAAATGTGTTCAAACACTATTCTGGATGTTTCAGTAAGAATGTTTTTGAAAGAGATTAACATTTAAATGAGTAGACTTTGGGTAAAATGGACCTCCATAGTGTGGGTGAGCATCATCCAGTAAGCGGAAGTCTGAATAGAACAAAAAGACTGACTTCTGCAGAGCAATAATGAATTCTGTAGCAGAAACCCTTCACATATGGACTACAACATTGCCTCTCTGCTGGGTCTCCAGCCTGTTGGTCATTCTGCAGATTTTGGACCTGATTGTCTCCATAATCAAAAGAGCCAATTCCTTAAAATACATCTTTATCTTTATGTATTCACATCCTATTGATTCTTTTTCTCTGAGGAATCCAAACTCATACAGATAGATCCTCACAATATAAAATTGTCCTATACTAGTTAAGAAGCGAGCAGACTAAAATAATGTGGATAAATAATGTACTCTGAAATGGAACCAAGCACTTAACTCAGGTTTCTTCTAAATTCTACAGAAGAGAGTTCTGTAAGCATTAAAGAACAGTCTTTGAAAACATTTTATTGATAACATATGCTACAATATTAACTTTAAATCCTGCCATTATTACCCAAGATCACCCTTGGAAAGAAAAATTCCTCAGGGGGTAGAAATTTGTATAAAAAACTTCAAACATTAACAATACTTCAGCCAATACATCTCACTAGTATATTTCCAACCAAATAATGTTTTTTTTTCTCTTGTGAAACAAAACCTGCTAACTACAAAGATGTCGTAAATGGAACTACGTCTTTAACTGCTCTTTCGAAGTATTCTTCCTTGAGATAAGTCATTTAAATCTCAACCTACTGTTTTCCTCATATCTAAGTTGAAGCTTTAATTGAATATATTCAGAAGTTCTTAGTCTTCTTATGGTCCAAGTATCCTGTTGATATTGACAGACTTATTGGTGTTGAACACATTAAAGTTTAGATTCTCTCACAGATACATCTTCCCAACTTGTATCTTTTCCTTCAAAACACCATGTCAGTAAAGAACCAAAACCCACCACAGAAAACCTGGTAGGAACAAAGCCTCATGCTACTTTGTAATATTTATCCTCTTAGTCACAAAGCACAACAGGAAAGGATATCGATACTCCATCCTCCTGGACCATAAAAAGAAAATAGTCATCTTCTGCTTTTCATGATACTGAACCCAAGTATTATTTTACCTTCAATGTCATTTAAACCTAAATATTTTCCCATCGTGTATCTGCACTCTGCTTTTACTTTTTTAATGTCCTCCTCATTAAGGTCATTAAATATTTAATGGCCTTTTATTAGGAAGATCTAACATATACCTGCTGTATTACACCTCAGAAATTTTAGTAAGATATCCCCTACTTGTCACAAGCCCTTAACCAAAACATTAAGTATCTTAAATGTCTCTGTTATTTTCTTCCTATCCAATACCTGGATCACCATTTATTTTGGATTACTGGGGAAGTGACATCTAAGATTGATTTCATGTATTTACTTAGTTCAAAACGTCAAAATATAAGAGATGTTAGGGAGCATGCAGAGTAAAAAAATGCCATGCATGTTTGGTGGGAATATAAATTAGTACAACCTCTATGGAAATAGTATGAAGATTCCTCAAATAACTAAAAAAAAAACAAAAAAAAAACAAACAAAAAAAAAACTCTTATTTGATCCAGCAATTTCACTACTATCTACCCAAATGAAAAACAATCATTATATAAACAAGATACCTACCTTTATGTTTATCACAGAACTATTTGCGATAGCAAAGATAATTATTAGTCAAGCTGACTGTCTATCAACAGACAAATGGATAAAGAAAATGTGATACACACATGCACACACACACACAAAGGAACATATGTAATGAAATCACGTATTTTGCAGAAACATGGATGGAACTGGAGGCCACTATCATGACTTACTGTTTCTGGTGAAACGTCCTAGAAACAGTAAGTTAAATACTGAATGTTCTCATTTATAAGTGGAAGCTAACTAATGTGACACATGGACATAGAGTGTGGACTAATAGATGTTGGAGACTTGGAAGTGTGCAATGGTGGGAGGGAAGTGAAGAATGAGAAATTAATGGATGCAATGCACATTATTTGGGTGATGGTTACAATAAAAGCTCCAAATTCACCACTACACAATATATCTGTATAACATAACTGTTCTTATACCCCTTAAATTTAGAAAATTTGTTTCTTAAAAAGACCATAATGCTTTTAAGGAAAGGCTATCACTTTGTCAAAGCAAAGGATATGACTTACCCTAGGACATAATATATCACAAGGGTGCAAATCTTTAACTTCAAATAGACATTATTTTTTTTTCCCATCATGATCATCAAGAGATAATTACAGGATTCACTGGTGTCACTACAAACAATGGGTTCATTACTTTTCCGAAATCACTATGAGTATGCAAAATTTAATCAAGGTTTGAATGGGTTAACTCTTAAGTAAGAGCTAACTTTTTGTTATGTAAAATTAGGAGCCATGCACAGTGGCTCACACTTGTAATCTCAGCACTTCCATCTCTTAAGAAAATGTAAGTCTTTAATAGCATCTCATTCATCTATGAACAAATAGTCTGGACAAGCCTTCGGTGCTCTGGCTCAACTTCAGGGGAACTACTAGACGCCATGAGTTTATTATAACGTATCTCTTTACCTCACCCTGTTTCAGCTCAATAACAGCTTAAACTCAAGTAATGAAACCCTCTAAGGATTTGAATTTAGATTTTCTTTTAAATTTAATGCTTCCTAATGCTAAAAACTCTTTGTTGCTCATTTAAAATACTAAGCAAGTAGGTCTAAACAAATAGGTCTATTACCAACTAAGTTTATCTCCTATAAAATTCTATTACTCTCTCACATATTTGCAAGTATCAGCATTATTCTTTAAATCATGGTACTTTATTTTCATAATCAGCAAAAGGAGATGCAAATGACTGACTGAACTCTGCCAAGAAATACCTGAACCCCAACATATTTATTTGAAAAATTCTTATATAAAATATAGATACAATGTTACTTGTTAATGGGTCTTGTTTTAAGGATAGAACAAGAATTTGTCAGAATATGTCAAAACAGAATTCAACTTACTCATAGTATATGACCTCTTACTAAAGACTAAATCAGCTCAGATGAGAGAACACAGTCCACACTCCTGACCTTGACCACTGACTAGAGATAACAGAGCTAATGTTTATTGTGACAGAAGACACATTCTGGATATAATATGTCATTTTGGAATGCTTTGGAAACAGTACTAATTCTTGATATCACCAGGAATTCCAATTCAGAATGTCCAATAGATTAAAGAACTCTTTATTTCCTGATGCTTTTGAAGTATATCGTCATTATAAAATTAGAAGTCGGCACAAAAAAAGGATTACTTGAAGGCAAAGGGAAGAGTTTTAGTAATCATTATGAAAGACAGGAGCTTTAATTAAGATCTTGGCCCCTTGACATTGCAAAAGGCCATTTTTTAAAAAAGAAGTTCAAAGAAGGCCTTATGGAATGCCAGTGACTGTGTACCATAAGTTAAAAAAAAAAAAAAATGATTTGGAGAAATCTGGTTATATATTACTTTACAAGAAAATAATCTTTGTCACTTTCAGATCAGCCATTTTCTATCCCTCGAAAAAACTTGCAATAATTTTATGCTACATTTTTCACCACATCAAGAACACAGCAAGGATATTATATGCAACAAATACTGGAGTGGGGGACTTTACTAAAATTGCTGATGGACCTCTGCTTTGTGTCTCACCTGTCATTTCACTGTAGTTCTGGTAAATCTATTAAGATGAGATATGTACAAGAGACCCAGCCTTAGGGCCCCTTTGAACATATTCGAATGAGTAACATAAAGTACACCTTGCAATAAATTTTAAGAATGTTTTGGTCATTGTTTGCTTATTTCCATGATGGATTGAAGCTTTTGCTTGTGGGAGGGCTACTGATTCACTGTTAGCAAAAATATTGCATCATGTTCAATCTGGGCATTTCTAGTCTATGTATCCAGTGAATAGAGCACCAATTTGGCATGACAGAAATTACAGAGAAACGCAAAGCCTTGCTAATTACTGAGAAATCTCACTGTTTGAATTATACTCCACTTTCAGTACAGTTAGGAAGAGCAAACATAATCTGAAAGTAAAATTTGCAAAGCACTTAACAAACCTTGATCTTACATGGACTAAAATATTATTTTAATATCAAAGAAATACATTTTTGTGCTGCATCTACTCTTACTATCACCTTATGATTTAGCAAAAGGCCAACTCATCCACCTAGAGATATCATGCTGATTACAGGCTCTGCTTTATTGCAAATTGGCAGCACATATACTTCAAAGGACTCGTGCAAAACATGCATTCTTATAATCAGGAGGTATAGCTGGCCCTTCCTCAACATTGTTTTAAACAACTCTTGTATGACCTGAATCCTGAAGAGCTAATATTCTGGAAGAAAATCCTGAGGACAGCCTATAAAATCCTATGAATAGTACGTAAGTATATGAGCAAAGCTCCAAGAGGCTGGTCTTTGGAATCACAACTACCGGTTTAGGAGACACAGCTATTCTTATGTCAGTGGAAGGACATTCTTCCTAGAGACTTCAAACTGAGAATATTCAGAGTTTTTCCAGAAGCAGTCACCTTTACGATCATGTAGAAACTATGTAAAGGTTCTGTCCGATACCTAGAAAACAGGATCCAGAGTATTATGTACAGAAACAGCATAGTATTATGCCTTAATGTACATTAATATTCTTTATTTTTATAACCATTTTTTCTTCTCTTTGTTAACTTATATTTCTGACTTGCAAGGAACACTAGTTAGCTCTTAACTATGATGTCTTGAAGTCCTTTTACTTAATATTGCTTGTTTTATACCAGATTACTTCTTGATATAAATCAAATATCTAGCTACAATGTGCTTATGATTTGGCTGAAATCTAAAATCAGATCATCTATTGGGTCTGTATATATATGTATATTCCTCTGGGTGTGACCCAGATCTATTCTAATGGAACACATTGTTTCAACTTTAATTTTCTTAATCAGTAAACACACTTGTTAGAAGGTAAACATCACACAAAGGCAAATAGCTAAAAAAAATCCCCCTCAAATGTAACCAGGGGAAAAATCTAGGAACCTTTTAGAGGAGGTTGTCTTTGTAAACTAACTTTCATAATTACAGAGCTTGGCAGGGCGCTGTGGCACACATCTGTAATCCTAGAATTTTGGGAGGCCAAGGAAGGTAGATTACTTGCACTCAGGAGCTGGAGACCAGCTGGTGAAATCTCATCTCTATGAAAGTTAGCCAGGAGGGGCGGAGGGCGCCTGTGGTACCAGCTACTCGGGAGGCTGAGTTGGGAGGATGGTTTGAGCCTGGGAGGCAGAGGTTGTGGTGAGCTGAGATCATATCACTGCACTCCAGCCTGAGCAACAGAGCCATAGCCTTTCTCAAAATGAATAAATAAATAAATATAGAGCTTGTTAAGAAACTACAGAAAATACTGTATGTATATTAAAGCTGTCCCACTTTCATAGACTAAAAGGAACACTCACTATTTAGGTGAATCTGTTTCAGATCCCTAGTTGATGATGTCTTACTTTCTGCTCTTATTGAATAACATTGAGAACATACAAGTTAGCTACCTTTAATGACCTTTTGTTAAAATCCAGATAATTAGGTAGCATCTAGCAACTGGTATTTGATTTTAAGCACCAAACCCTATATGTTCTTACACGCAAACTGGATAGGGACTTAACTTGGGAGACTATCGCCAGCTTTGCTGTAGTCTCATATTCAAATGAATCCAGGGTTCATTTTTATATGTTAATTTATCCTCTCTCAACAAATAGCAAAAAAAAAAAAAAAAAAAAAAAAAAAAAAAGAGGAAGAGAGATCACTCAGTAAGTTAATTCATGAAGGTAAAATTCAGTTCTTGATTTGTGACCCCAAATTTAAACCAACAAAAATGAATTCTGGACTGTCTTCAGGTCTCTACATTTCACACTTTAGAAGGGGACCAGAAAGTAGGAAAAATTATACTTCTGTGGTTCACATAATGACTAAGAAACCAGAAAACAAATCATTGAGGCCAGGCAATAAGCCATAGGAGTTCATCAATTAGAACAAACATCCAACCAAAACAAAACAGCCCTTTATCTAATTTGATGTTTTAAGAAGGAGCATGTGCCATCTTAGGGGATGAATGAAGTACTTACATCCCTAGAGCTTTCCATGATCTTGATAACATGAAAAAGATCCAGGAAAACAAATAAATAATTAAATTAGGCCATTTAGCTGATATCAACATCTGGTTCTGTATTCTGTTAATATTGGAATACAACCTGTTCTGTTAGTATAACTTAAATTCTGATAGAATTTTGTTAGGATTGGATAGTGACACTGGACAGGGACTGAGAATTGAGCCCACTGGCATCAACATAATTGTTGGGATGCAGATTTGAGAATATCTGTATCAACATAACTACTTGTTCCAGGAAATTCTTGCCCCAGAGGCAAGGTTGCACTTCATCAATAACTTCACTGTTTCTTTTAGAAATTTATTGGAAACCATTTCTTTGGGCAGTTTTCTCATCTAGGCAATCAAATGTCTAATTAAAATGATAATTTGCACTTCAGTATAAACAGTTTACTTAAAATCACAAAATTGGCTGTTTAAAACTTGTCACAGAGGCCGGGCATGGTGGCTCAAGCCTGTAATCCCAGCACTTTGGGAGGCCGAGACGGGCGGATCACGAGGTCAGGAGATCGAGACCATCCTGGCTAATACAGTGAAACCCCGTCTCTACTAAAAAAAATACAAAAAAACTAGCTGGGCGAGGTGGCGGGCGCCTGTAGTCCCAGCTACTTGGGAGGCTGAGGCAGGAGAATGGTTTAAACCCGGAGGGCGGAGCTTGCAGTGAGCTGAGATCCGGCCACTGCACTCCAGCCTGGGCGACAGAGCGAGACTCCGTCTAAAAAAAAAAAAAAAAAAAAAAAAAAAAAAAAAAAAAAAAAAAAAAAACTTGTCACAGAACGCTTATCTTACAATCCTAAAATACTGTCTTACCCCTTATCAAAAACAAACCCGATTCTTGCCTTTAAACCACTTGATCTCAGACCCCAAATCCCTATAAGTAACTTTAAGTATTTTCTCTCTTTTATCATGGTACTAAAATATCTCAGGATGGTGTCCTCACTTGCTTCAGTAAGTTAAATAAACAGCTTTTCTGATTGATGGGGTTCTCCAGTAGTTTACACGAGGAAGTCAGTATCAACAATAAAAACAGAAAAATATGCTGAGAAGACATTGCATACTTTGGTCATGTGTCTGAGCCTTTCCAGTAGACTGGATGGGAGATAGAGAGATAGAGTTATCAGTAAAAAGATGATTATAGATGAAGAAGATGAAGAAAAAATAGACAAAACAATGTAACCTTAGGGGGAAAACATATTGCTGAATCGTAGTAGAAGAGAAGTAAAAGAGAATGATAATAGTAAAAAGTTTTAAAAAATCTCTGTAGAGGAAAAATTAGCGCAACGAAGTAGCAGATTTGAATGCCAAACTCACGTTTAGTGCTACCGAAACACACAACACACTCAGAATTTAAGAAAAAAAAAAAGGGACTAATGTGATTTGAGCCTAGAGTTGTGTTTGGGAAAGATAAAGTGTCCAGAGTGGAGGAAAGGGTCATAGAAACAGAAGCAGAGCTTTAAGATGGGAAACATGTTGTCTGGGCACAGGGGAACAATAATGAAGGTCTACTGTAGAGCAGCAGTGCATGGGAGATAAAGGAGAGATTCGAGCCAACCTGTTCTATACAGGAATATGATTCGAATATGATATACAATTTCTGAGCCTCAGCAATCTATTTCAGAGTTTTTAATTTCCATTTTCCCAACTGTTTCTCCACTACTTTTACTTGATTTACATTCTTCTTCACATTTTAAACTTTCTTTTAGAAATGAAAAAAGTCGTAGCTTTCATATCTATTATACTGTAAGCAGTAAATTTTTATATAAACATTAAAATGCAGAGACTATTAATATTTAACTAATCAAATTATGCATTTAGTTGTTAAATATATAATAAGATAATGAATCAAAATATATTCCTATGCTTTTCATTTTGCATGTTAGTGCTCATGTCCTTTTCTTAGCCCCCTAGTGAGATGGGGCTTCAGAATAGAAAGAAGTTATCGGATTGCTAGACCGGAAATTTAAACATAAAAAGAGTAAATATTCAGTCTCTCACTTCCCAAATGCCAGAGAAGAAATTTGAAAGTCAGACTTCATTGGGAAATAAAGAGTCTTCAAAGTTTTGTATCTATCCTGGCCAACTCAACACTAGAGTTTTGCAATTTGTCTGGGGAAGAATAAAAATACATAACCATGAAGAAATGAAAAAGACAAATTCAAACTCTTAGGATCTTAGAGAATTACAGAAAAAGGAGAAAGGTCATGGCATGAAGCCTCTAATGATAGAGCAGCTAATGGTAAATCTGGCTGTAAATTTTAGGAGAAATTCCAAAAAGTTTCATTTCCAACAATGTGTGGGAAAATGTTCAGTGATTTTGACAAGTGAAAGTAATTTAGGTGACCTTAATCCCTCATGGTCACCTTATGGGGTGCAGGGGACCCAGATTTCCCAATAGTCCTAAGGGAGCATGCCCAATATGTCCTGAGGGGACATGAAGAGAGAGAACTGTAGCCATGGTGAAGAGACTACAGTTGTCTCTATTCATATGTGGGAACAAGAACAGAGGAAAGTGTCTAAGATCCCAGATGATAGCATTGAATGAAATTATACTGATTTCTGCCTAGAGCTTTGCATATCATTTTGAAGCAGAAAAAGGATTCATAAGATATGAATTGGTCTACTCCATTTATCTTGCTCTACATAAGGACATGTTAGATATATGCCTTCATAACAGCCAGCTAGTCATCAACTTGGTTAAGAGCAGAATCTTGTGGAACCAGAACTCTGAAAATATAAGAATTTTGCATAAGTTTTGTTCAAGTACAGACTAAATGATATAAAGTTACCAAAGAAAGTATCAGGTTGAACTAAAGATAGTTTAAGTACTACTTTGTTTTAGTTTTTTACTACACTATGTGGTGAGGATTCCTAGGAACAAACAGACAAACAAATAGAAAATTATTTTTTAAAGGAAATGTTTCTTTATAATCTGAGAGATGGTGAATCCTCTTACATATTTTTCTACCTCTCTTCTCATATAATTCATGCACTTGGTGGAAGGTGGCAGAGATTACCATTACTTTCAGTATTAGAATGAACTATTGTATGAAGTTGGTAAATCGAAAGCAATAACTGAGCAGAAGATTCTCTTGCCCTTACCCGGGTTCCAGTAGAATTCAGTGTAATCGTGACTAAACTCCAAGTCTCTGGCATATTTCTATCGGAAACGTAGATATAGTGATGTTTCTGCCCTTGTAGAATTATCTATTGCAGGAATCTGTCCTATAAAGCCATCAATCTGGGAACAGAGCAATGAAGGGAAAAGGTTACAGAACAGAATAACTATGTGAATTTGAAGTGCTGTTTTTATCCTACTTCAAAAGAGTAATATATCCAGAGGAATTTTATTTAAGCAACATTCTAATAAATTTCCACTGTTAGTAGGAAATTATTTGTATTTTATTTAATATGTTATAAAACATTTGGATACAAAGTCAAACTGTGTTCTTTCCAAATATTCTTCAACACATCCAATTTATTCTATTTTGCTACTTTCACCAGTATACAATAAAACAAAATGTTGAGAAGTTATATTTGGCACCCAGAAAGGTAATTTATTTTTAAAATACTAATATATCTTTACTTCTTTCAAAAAAAAGTTCAAATTTTCAGAAGGAAAAAAGGAAAGAAGGAATGAAGGAAGGAAGGAGAGAGAGGAAAATAAACAAGTAAATCTTGTAAGGCATTTTCGAGACATCTATTTGCATGGAAATAATAAACTGAGAACATATACAGAGTTTGTCATTATTTCAGTGATATGTTTACTGCATTTTAAAATATTGTCATGCAATTGTTTTATTAGCTTTTTCTAATAGGCAATACTATTTGTTAAACTATCTCTAGATATTTAATAATATTGTGTGGCTCTTCTTTTCCCCTACAAATGGCTCTGAGGTAAAGTTTTATACAGCACTGTAAAAAATATATAGAATATTCATTTTCAAAGTGATGACTACAAAGAAGAGTTTCATAATTACTCTAATCCTTGTAATGGAGTATAGCTTCCTTAAAGGAAGCCATGCTTCTTTATATGAGAAAAAAATTGAATATTATCAAGATACCTTGCCTGAAACCATCTGCCTTTGTTTGTGTGCTTATCTTAAAATGCCAATTGCCAGAAACCCCAGAGATAGACCAACTGTACTCATGGATGTTTTATTTGCCAAGATTATTGTGTTTGAAAGGAAAGATAGAATGGAAATAGTTGAATAAAACATTTGGCAGTGTTAATGAAGAAAATCTGGAAATAATGATACAATTGACATAAATATCACCAGTTCCCCATTGTATTTGCTGACTCTTTGTAAGAATCAGGTATTGGAGAACACAGTCTCCAGGGTCAAAAGCCTGGCTCTGTGACTTTGGTAAAATCACAATACTGAATTTGTTTCCAATGTTAAATAAGAAGTTAGAACTAGATCATTTATGAAAACCTTCAGTTCAGCGATAATATGATACAATGTATTTTTGTTTTGCAATTTAATTATGCAACTCTTGCCCCACTTTCAAAAAATGTTCAAGTGATGTGAAAGAGACTCTTTTAAAAATGAACCTTAAGATATCAACATGAAATTTGAAAACTGGGACATGAGATGCTGATTCTTTTTATTATGATATGATTCTTTGAAGGATCTTCTTTGTGTGAAATAAAATTGCTTCATTATTTTAATGCTGGCTTCATTCTTTTTGTGGAAATGTGACTTTGAATGTGTGTGTGTATGTATGTGCACACGTGTGTATGTGTGGGTAAAATTCACCTTGTTGTAGATAATATTTAAGGTAGTTTTATAAAACACAAAGCATCTCAAAAGAAAGATGCCAGCTGTGAATAAAGTGGTTCAGATTTTATTTCAACTCATACATTAACTGTTGTTATTTTTTCTACTAGATAAAATTTAATGTCATTGTCAGTCTTATGGGGATCAAATATTGATTGTTCACTTTTTTTCTATAGTTACTAGATTTAGAGATTTGCAAGCAATCAAGAGATTATTAAATCCATTTTAATTCAGATAAGCACAAAGAAGGTCAGCCATTTATATGAATGCAGGTTATTTGCTTTAACTTTAAATTTGCGAAAACATTTTTTGGAAACAATAATTTATCATGTGCCAAATTGGATAAAATGTCATAAGTTATGGTATAATATGTGTAATGGTAAAGAAATAAAACTCATGTGCACCAACAACATATAATGTCAATCTCTTTATTTCAAAGTCACACATTTTGTCTGTATATACATGGATATTGGAGAATACAAATTTTTTTTCTTATTGACCATAATTATCATAATAGGAGAATACAGATTCTTTTCTTTTTGATCATAATTATTATGTGAGATACACGCATATATGTATGTACATATATAACATATTCATTTATATATTTAAATTGTAGCCCTTAGCTATCATAGAAGTTTCAGGTAAAAACTAGTCAAGATCTATTCACTCTCAAAGACCTGAGACCTCCTGAAATTACTTTTAAAGGATCAGGCTAAAAGTGAAGAAGAGAATAAGCAGAGAAACGTAACGGGGAAAAATGATTCAATATTCACTTTGAATTACATTTTTCCTTTGCTCATTGCAAATTCTAAGGTATAAAATTGGAACTTATGGTTTGTAATAATGATGATAAGAGATGGCATTTTATTTAGTTCTACTACTTATTATTTCAGCTGTACTGAATTAGAAAAGTGAAATGACTCACAACCCTTTGAGTGTAGACACAAAGAAGCAGCAATATGGCAAAGAGAGATTTGTCTTAGTCAGTTCAGGCTACTATAACAAAGTACCGTAGGCTATGTGGGTTATAAACAACAGAAACTTATGTCTCACCGTTCTTGAAGCTGGGAGTCTGTGATCAGTGTCAGCATAGTTGGGTCCTAGGTGAGAACCTTCTTTCAGGTTGCAGACTGCCAACTTTTCATTGCAATCTCATAGCAGAAAGACGACAAGAGAGCTCTCTGTGGCTCGTTTGATAAGAGCACCAATCCCATTTATAACAGCTTCATCTTCATAGTCTAATCATATCCCAAAGGCCTCACCTCCTAATAGCATGACACGAGGGGTTAAGTTTCAACAGATGAATTTTGCAATGATGCAAACATTCAGCCTATTACAATATTTGAAAATCAGCTTTATTTCCACTATGTTATGTTCAGATTTTCTTTCTTCTTCATATCCAGCACCTTGATTCTATAATGAACAGTTTACCCTACTTGCACTATCATATATCTATTCATCTATCATTTCTATTAATATGTTATTTTACTACATTTTGCAGTATATTTACCTATTAATTTAAATAAATTTCATGGCTGTTTCTAATGACAGTATTGAAAAAATACTTCAATTGCATATTGTCATGCAGGTGAGAAAATTTTTATTCAAAATAACCCCATGGTAAAAGATAGCACAAGTCAGACTTCATTCTGAGAAAATAAAAGAACGTTATCTTTTGCTGGTAAGATTTAAAGGTTGGTATTAAATCTCTATATAATGTAATGTGTTTTTTAATTTACTATTTAATTACTTTTACATAACAATTAGAAAATGTTTCCTTTTTGACTCAATAATAATCGATAAATGGTTACTATTTACCTGTTGTCATGTAGGAAAAGGCACTAATTTAAAAAAAGACTGTTTAGTGGGAACATGCATCTGATTTTTTGTGCTTGTACTCTTGAATGTGGTTTACAAGTTTAAAATATGTCCTAGATGCAAATAGTATACATATCTAGAAGAAAAATAGAAGGCTTGATATCTTTGTTCTGGAGTATCCAGAAAAGTGAAGAATACAAATTGAGTTTGAGCTAAATTGTATTTACTCTGTATCAAATTACCTGATTATTTTACTTAATAAAAGCTATTAAAATTAAAAAAACAAAAACTAAAACAAAACAAAAATCAGCTTTATTATTGATAATAATAGATAACCTGGCCTAGCTATGGTGACACAACCAAGACCCTTAAATGTTCCTTTCGAGTCTTGATTCTTAAATGGTGAGCTGATGAAATGCTTGCAACTGTAACATAGAAACACCAGCCACCCGATGCTGCCTCACATACACTTCTTATTTGGGGAGCGAGAGAAGATTGGCCTCTAGATCTAGAATCCAGAATGTACAGCTGGGGTCTGGGCCAAATATCCTCAAAAATGGAACAAAGTCTGAAAATACCATCCCATTCTCTGAACAGGCAGACACAATATAAGAAATAAATGAATCAAGCCATCTGTGCTTTGTTATTTTTTTTTTTCCAAATTTTCCAAATAGGTAAGTCAGTCCTCAATCTCTGTTGATGAGAATTTGGATAATTTGGAATTCTATTTGAAGAATTTTGAAAAAAAAAAAAAAATAGAGCACAGATGGTTCTACTAAAGAAGTCCTAGTTAAATAGGATTGAGAAGGAAGAAAGGGAGAGATAAGAGGTGGTTCATTTCACTAAATACTTATATTTGTAACAAGATGTTGATCTGGAGGTTTCTACTGAAATGTAAAATTACTAAATATTAGATGTCAAAACAGGGTCTAATACAGACAACTGTCTAGATAAATCAAAATAAATACTCAGAAATCTGTTTAAAATGCATGAGTAGCAATGATGAATCATGCAGAAGGGGGATATGAAGAGATGATTTCTGAGGGGGTACATACTGTACACACTTATCCCAAGGGTTCTTCATTAGGTCCATTTGTGGAACTCATTATGTGTCCCTAGATGTTTTCAGAACATGGTGCACTGAAATTTAACTTAAACTCCAGGTGACTAGAGCAGTGGTTACCAAACATTTTCAGTAAACAGCTAGATAGTAAATATATTAGATTTTGCACACTACATAATCTCAGTCACAACTGTTCAACTCTGCCTTTATAATGCAAAAGTAGCCACAGACAATATGTAAGCAACTGGGCATGTGTATAAATAAAACCTTATTTATACAAAAAGGCAGTGAACTGAATTTGTTATGAGCCTTACTTTGCTGATCTCTGATCTAAAAGATAAGAAGATAACTATGTAGATCTATGTTTTAGAAGTGGAACTAAGGAAAGTATTGCTGACTGGGGATTAGTCATCTCTCCATATTTTATTAGATCAAAGCTTTTGAGATGTCCAAGAAATGTTCTTCTTCTATATGAAGACCACAAGGGGAAAAAGTCAGGTTGAATCATTTTACATATTGCCAAAGGAACCACTTGGGGGATACAATCATGGAATCCCAAATGAGATGTAATTGATTTGAAGTGGATAACAGGAGAAATTATTCAGCTAGAGTAAAAAAGATCATCGGCCTTTATAGAAAATGTGAAATTTATTAAAATGTCATGAAAGTGAGTCAGCTTTAAACACTTGCCATCTTGAGACAGTACCACCAGAGTAAAATCTGTTCTCACCCTTTACTTTTCCCCGTTCATTCTGATTTTGGCAGAATCAGAACTATGGTTAGCAACATGGAGGTGGTGAAATAAAGAAAGGTCACTTGGGGCATTTAGAAAATTCTGTTACCCTACACTAAAATTACACTTAGTTTCAAATTGCTTGGAAAATGTTTCCGAACAAACAATGAACAATTTAAATAAATCACATTGTCAACATTTTTAATTCTGTGTAGTTTCCTAATAAAATGGTCCTTAGGCATTTACTCACAGTCCTTCTACTCTGCATTTAGTCCATGCCAACAACTTCAATTACAAGGTTTTCTTGCCGAGCAAGGATTAGGAAGAGTCCTCTAAAGGGGAAGGGAGTGAGCAGTGTGACTGCTAGGTATGAAGCATAAGTAAAAAATACTGATGTCGTTCTTTGATAATTTGGCATTCATGAAGAAGGCAGGAAACTCTCAAACAAGCAAGAAAAACATCCTATTACTATACATTTCAATATCGATATATACATTACAGCTGTCGATTATCCTTTAAAACTATCGAGTAAGCTATATTAAATAAAACACACAAGTGAAACTATGTTTCAAATGTTTTGTTGTGAACAAGTGATTTATATTGCACTGAAGTAACAACTTGTAGTAGAGTTCGATTTTCAAAACATCTCTGATAATGTGCCCTTTCATTTGGATCATAGCCTTTGTTTGTTTTTTAACTAAAAAGTACATTAGAGATCAACTGATTGCTTGTCAAGAAAGTGACTTTCATGAGAGCTAGAATTGTTCCCCAGTGTAACATAGACAACTGGCTTATTGGAGTCAATGAGTCACACGGGAGACAGGTAATATACTCTGAATGGTTGTCTCAAATGCCTGCGTCAAAGATGCACAATAATTATTCAATAATTATGCAACTCTTTAACAAATTATACAATATTTCCCTCAACTAGTTTTTCTCCCCTCAAAAAATCATTTTTATCTTCAGACAGGGCAATAAGATATGGAAAAATTGCCAAAGGGAACAAAATTAATTATCTTGATAACTGTAGCTGAGATTTTTCAGCTCCCATATTATACTCTGAGGTCTTGTCAAAACTGTCATCATCCTTATCTATCCATCAGCTCTGAAAACTTTGGGACTTTACTAGAAAGCTTAAAATGTGTCCTCCACAGTTATTTCTAGGTAAATAGTAAAATTAGATGGAATCTACATCATAACTATAGAATTTCGGGAGTCAAAGATGAAAATAATTGGAATCATTCACTGGTAGTTTATATAATATAAAATAAAATGTTTTTATAGCATTGTCTCATTCATAATATAATAACCTGATCCTGAAACAGGTATAATTTCAGATCTGTAATGCCTAAATAGCAAGTCCAGATTACATCTCTGATTCCAGCTGTAGCCACTCTAAAAAAGTGAATTACCAAGCCCACAAAAGCAGTTAGAGTAGGGGCATCTCAAGACCTCCTCACTCCCAGTTCTTCTTCACTATGCCATAGGGTAACCCCCACCTTATCAAAAAACTGATATCCAATATTGAAAACAAAATTCTCTGTTGACCCTTATTTAGAACATAAAACTTGTAAGAAAATTTTTTCTGTATATTAAAATTTATCATTTTTCTTATAAAGTCAATAAATTTAAAAAGCTAAAACTGCTTATTTCATTTTTATTTTTAAAATGATGTATATTGCATTTGCTAGCTGTTGTATAAGTGACCATTACTTGTTGAATAGAGTAAGAAATAAGCTGATGTCTTCTAGCTTTATTTACTTGTTTAATTGGGTGCATCAGGTGAACATTTTAATAAAGTACTTGCCGAATAGTTCTAAAGGTAGTGAAATACTCATATAGAAATTTAAAAAATAAAAATAAAAAAGAATAGGGCAGAGCTACAACTTTACTAATCAGTTACATATTATAAGTCCTTCAACTATATTTACTGAGATGACATGGGCAGCTTTATTCAGGGATGCACAAAAGCAAATTAACCTTACATTTTAAGTTAATGCATCAGTGGTTTCCAATGTGCTAAAATTCTACAGCACAGTGAGTGTTTTCTTTAATTACCACCCAACAAATGTTAATATTACAGATGTTCTAGAACGCTTGAATCATTTCCTTGTGACTCAAGACCTTCAGGGAAGAGGGCTGGAAACTACTGCACCACAGTGGGCTACAACTTACCCCTGCAACTGCCCTGAATTACAGTGATTAGGAAAAAGAGAATAAAGGCCAGTCTGAGAAAGAGACATATGATGGAAGAGCCAAATATGGATGACTAAATTTACCATGTGTGAATATTCATAAGGCATTTCTCTGACATTTTCTAAGAATTTCATTCTTTATAAAATAGCATTTTGATCTGTAAGTGTTGGGGAAACATAGGAAAGATAAAAGCAGGTGCCAGGGGAACTTCAGATGACCCTCCCTCATCAGGCCAAGGAGGCTTCTTGGGTATTTGCAGTTTTCAAATCCTTTCTTTATCTGAACATATGGACTTGATAATAGTGACTACGAGAGTACAGTTTAGCAAGGCTGAGGCTGTCCTACTCCCATACATTTTTAAAATAATTATAACAGGGAAATAACAAACCTGAGAGTTACTTTATACTTCATATGTTGCAATATAGCTTGAAAATTTTGCATTTTGTCTACTTCGTATTATTTCTGTAAGCAAGTGGAGAAAGCCCTCCTCCCAGCATCCCAAAAGAGCAAAAACATATATAATTCAATGTCATCACTGGCAATCAAGTAGGTAGAAAATAAGGCAGGTCATTTCAGGGGGTAAAAAAGGAATGACAAAGTTATTTCTAATACTCTTGGCTATAAATAAAACTGTATGGCCTCCCTCTTGTAAAATAGAAAAGAGTTTGCAATTTTACTTCATCCAGTTAAAAATGAGAGCCTCACAAGTAGCAGGTAACAGCTATTTATTATTATTGTTATCATCTGTATCATTATTTTGGGATGGAGTTTCTGTCACCCAGGCTGCTCTGTCACTCAGGCTGGAGTGCAGTGGCACGATCTCAGCTCACTGCAACCTCTACCTCCTGTGTTCAAGTGATTTTCCTGCCTCAACCTCCCAAGTATCTGGGATTACAAGCATGCACCACCACACCTGGATCGGTTTTGAATTTTTAGTAGAGACAGGGTTTTGCAATGTTGTCCAGGCTGGTCTCAAACTCCTGGCTTCAAGTAATCCACCTGCCTCAGCCTCCCAAAGTGCTGGGATTAGAGGTGTAAGCAAGTCGAGCTCTATTTATTTATTATTATCTTCAGTAGAATACAAAGGTATTTTTCTGAGAAAAAAATTGTCTGACAATCATGTAGAATTCAGAATCTTTCAACATTGTTTCATAAAAGAATCAGTGAATTAATTTGGGGTCAGGCAAGAAAAGGGTATCCACTGAATTTTGTCTAAAAATTCCCCTTAGGTTCTCTGGTGCAGTGATATCAGGACACCATCTTAATATATACAAATCCCCACATCTAGCCATAGGCATTATAATGATTATGTTATTGAATCAAGACATTTATGGAGCAAGTCCCTGCAGATTGAATTGGCAGAGATTTCTGACAAAACTAAAATCCTATATTCCCACGTAAACTATTACAACAAAGTTCCTGGAAGAATTCACACTGGAGCAATGCTGTTGATTTTATCAAAAGTCAGTGAGCTTCTCAGTCAGGTTGTGTGCAATAGAGTAGCCAAGTGTGTGCAAGGTATACTGGGCACGGGGAAGATAATCTGCCTCAGCATAAGTACAAGCCCAAGGTGTCCCTGTGGCAATGACCACACCACTTTAGGCAGTGAAACTTGAGAGGGTACACGGTGTAATCCTGTGCCTGAGGCAGTGCAAAACAGCTTGTTCTTAAGTCTTCTCATTCTCCTCCCATCACACCACTACTTCTAGAGAATAAACTTATGTTTATGTTTAGCAATACATTCATATTCAGATTAAGGCACTGATTTCCTGGTAAAAGCAGCTACTACTGTAAATACCATTCGAAGTCTTACTCAGGAAGTTGTTTAGAGATGTATCAGGAATGTTCTCTAATAACTTCTCACAGCCCAAATAGTCCAAAAGTCACGTTATAATATAATACACTATCTTATCCCAAGCAGCAGGTATACTAGGGTCAAAGTGTGTTCTAAATGTTAATGAGTAGACTACAACTCCATCCTGAAATATTTATCTATTCAATACCAATGACGTTTGTATGATTTACTCCTCAATAACAAACGTCCATGGTGGGCCAGAACCAAAGAAATTTAAAAAAAGAGAAAAAACATGGCCAAGCCCACAAGTGCATTTAGTTCTTGTGAAAGAACCTGATGATTACAAATTAGTCTTGAGTTTTTATTTTGAAGCAACAGTGAAGAAAGTGGGAGTAAATGTGCCTTTTTCGTTGCTAACTTGTTACAAAGATAAAAAATTATTATAAAAAATCTTATTGAGCAAAAATATAATAGAATTTCCATATTGTATCTCTGAGATATTTTATAACTTCAGTAATGAAACACTAGCATAATTATATTTCTATTTAAAAAAGCAAAACTTCTAAGTTCCAGTGAAATCAGTGTTTGAAACCCAATAGGACAGTGAATCGCAGCTATATCAGCATTACTTGATCAGTTCTGTTTTCACTGTACGACATCAATATAGTCTCAAAAGCAGACTAAAGAAATACAAAACATATCCTGAATTTCAACTGATTGTTATATAATTATGTTATATTATATAATTATATAATTATGTTATATAATTATATAATTATATAATTATATATTATATAAATTATAGAATAATTTATATTATAAATATAAAAATATTGTTATATAATTATAGAATTATAGATACTAATTCTAGTATCTATCATGATTTTAAACATATTATATGACCTGACAGCATCTTTAAAGAGTCTAAAGAAAGAAATTAAGAGTACAGAAACTTGAGTGCTAATCTTAGTCTCTCTGAAAGTTGCATAATATGCTTATGTTTCAGTACTTGCATCTTAAAAATGTTAATGTTCATATACACATACTTTATATTAATTGTAGAGATGTAGTTGGGGAAAAGGCAGGGCAAAATAAAACTTGGTGAAATAGGCCAGTATTGTTATAGCCTGCTTTTAGTAATGACACAAGTGGAATGATTGTTAAGGATAATTATTTCATAAAATATATATGAAACTACATAGAATAAAAACAAAAATACGTTGTGCTAATCAGTTTAACCCAAAGTAATTGTAACCAAAAGTAATTGCTATAACAGACCTGTTAATTAGACACACAGCTTTATTTTTATTTATGTTTTTTTCAATAAAAAAGAGGTTTACTTGGCTCATGATTCTGCAGGCTGTACAAGAAGCATGGTGTTGGTATCTGCTTGGCTTCTGATGAAGTCTCAGGGAGCTTTCAATCATGGTGGAAGGGGAAGTGGGGACAGGCATGTTTCATGTCGAAACCAGGATCGAGAGAGAAAGAGATAGGGGGTAGGTGCCACACAATTTTAAATGACCAGATCTCAAAAGAACTCACTCACTATTGTGAAGGCAGCACCAAACCCTCATAATCCAAACACCTCTGTATTAGGCAGGGTTCTCTCGAGAGACAGAACTAATCAGATATATGTATATATGAAAGGGGGTTTATTAAGAAGACTTGACTCACATGATCACAAGGTGAAGTCCCACAGTAGGTTGTCTGCAAGTTGAGGAGCAAGGAAGCCAGTGATGGATCAGTCCAAGCCCTCAAACCTCAAAATTAGGAAAGCCCACATTGCAGGCTTCAATCTGTGGTCAAAAGCCCAACAGCCCCTGGCAAACCACTGGTTTAAGTCCAAGAGTCCAAAAGCTGAAGAACTTGGAGTCTGATGTTCAAGAGCAGAAAGCATCCAGCACAGGAGAAAGAGGAAGCCTGAAGGCCCAGCAAGTCTGCTCTTCCATATTCTACTGCCTGCTTTATTCTAGCTGCACTGGCAGCTGATTAGGTGGTGCCCACTCAGACTGAGGGTGAGTCTGCCTCTCTCAGTCCACTGACTCAAATGTTAGTCTCATTTGGCAACACCCTCACAGACACACCCAGGAACAATATTTTTCATCCTTCAATCCAGTCAAGTTGACATTCAATATTGACTATCACAACATCCCACCAGGCCCTACCTCCAGCATTGTATTCCTTTTGTTAATTTTACTTTCAATAAGTTTGGGGAGAACAGGTAGTGCTTAGAATAAATTATTTAGTGGTGATTTCTGAGATTTTGGTGCACCCATCACCTGTAGACACACAGCTTTAAAAAGAATAGTGCTTTTTCAAAAACACTGATTTTATGTTAAAGATTAGTGATGGATAATTAGGCCTTTTTAAAACATGGATAACTAGTTTGACAATTACTAATTATTACTTAAGGAATAATTTACAATGACCAATTTTATTACCACATTTAAATGGAAAGATGATTTTTGCATTATCATTAGAACAAGCAATTATTATCATTAAGAAATAAGATTTTTAAAAAATTTTAACATACAGGAGTATAATTTTACCAATATTGATTTATTTTTAATTTTTAGTTTATAATTTCTCTCTACCTAATGCTTTATATTTAAAACAAAAATGTATACCACAATTCATATTTAGGAATTTAATAAAGGAGAGGGAGAAAATGGCCAACTGGTCAGATGAATTCCTAAGGTTATTAGTTTTTGTTCTCTTCAGTTTCAGTTATTTCTATTTGATCATTTCCAACACTGCTTTTTTGAGAACACAAGAGATAAACGTGATTGAATTGCATATAGACATTGCCTGACCATCTCAGATGTAGTGCAGCAATCTTTCCTGTGGCTATTTTGATATATCTTAATACTTAGAAATCGAAAACTACTGGGTATTCAGTCATCTAATTTTTACATTAATTGTTATTTCTAAAATAATAGTAATAATAGTAAAAACGTATCAGGCGGGGCCAAGAAACAGTAACCAGTTCAGACCTTTTAAGCAATGAAAATATAACACAGGGAAATAGTTACATAGGTAGTGGAAGAGCTGAAAAGTTAAACAAGTATTGATAAGGAATTAGGAAACCCCAACCATCTCTAAAGCTAGAGAATTAGGTCTCAAACTTGGATGCATACAAAAATACAATTTTAAATCCTACATTGTGCCCCAGAAATTGTAATGTAATTAGTCTTGATGTGGTCTAAGCATTGGGATTTTAAAATCTAGAGTGTAATCAACCCTGTCACCCAATGGGTTAGGCAAAATCGGGAGAAGTGGTTTTTCCACCGCCCAGAAACCACAGCCAGGAGTTGCAAGTGGCTAGGGACTAGCCAATGGCGGCCAGAGCCAGGCGGGAGGTGCATCCAGTACTAGAAGCATAAGGAGGAAAGACAGAAGGAAGAATGTGTGGACTTCTCCCCTTCTTCCCACCTTAGAAATTCTACCAGTGATTCTTAATGATCCAAACTATCAGGAAGCCAGAGAGCAAGGGAGCTTGAGAAATGTTTTCTACAGCATAGAATGAAGCTGAAGAAGAAAGGTGAATACATATGAGATATAGATTTTGATAACTGGCCAGCATTTTCTAGATGATCATTTAGAAAACCTTAAAACTGTGTTATTTGAAATCAACTTCCAATTTATTCTGCTATGATAATTAAGCATGTTAGTACTCTAGTTTTCACTAAGTGATAAGGAAAATAGTATCATTTCAATTTGGTATTTTTCTATACACACATATATATCTACATTGCTAAAACAGTACCTAAATGTAATAATTTCATGCATTTCCTTTTTCCTTTACATTTTATTTCTGCTGTAAAATTTATGGTATCTTTACATGCAATCAACTAAAATTATTTAAATAATAAAAACATTTATCACATCACTTAGCAAGGAGACCTGATATAGAACAGGTTGCAGGATTTTTTCACTGTTTCAGTGTTTTTTTCTCCCATCCTTCTCCTCTGCTCTTTTTATTTTACCAGTGTTGTCACTTTCATCTCTATTGGTTACAAGATGACTGTAGCATTTCCTGGTATCACATCAATAAATAACCATATTCAGAATAAAAAGGAGCACTTCCTCCTGGGAACCTGCTGTTAATACTGGAAGAGAAAATGTCTTCAAGACATGATTTCTTAAATTCCCCTCGGACCTATTATTTAGAATTAGGTTACTTGCTTTTACCCTAGCCATGATGGTTGGTAAGAAAGTGAGTACCAACACACAGTTTCAGTCTCTGAAATGAGAGATGGAATGTTGGGAGGGCAAAAAAGAGTCTCAGGCCACTTTATCTCCTTCAGTTTCTTCCACATTCATCTCTCTATGCAAACCTCACCAACACCTGCCCCAACATAAACCATGTAAAAAGAACACCTTCTTTCATTATAAGTGTTTATTCATAGTGATGGAATCCTATTGCGGTACACATACATATGTAGTTTTATACGTATGTTGATACTCTCATTCAATATAACTTAGTGAAAATCCCGTCAAGTTGGATCTTAGAACTCTCTTTAATAATTAATAATAATAATTTAATAATACATTCTCTAGTAATTTGATATGATATTGTTAAATGATGAGATATTATTCAATGTGATATTTGATCTCATGTGATTAGACATATTATTCAGTTATTCTTGACATCTATTTCATTTCTAGTTTTATTTCCAATATAAATAATGCTGTAATAAATGTGGGTGCATACATTCTTCTATATATAAGTAGTTTTATTCTTATGCATAGATTCATCAAAGGGGATCGCTTGATAAAAGATATATACTTTTATTTTTTAAAGATATTTTTAGATTATTTTTTCATATTTGTTTCAGTGATACAAATTCTGGACACATTAAAACATATTGTTCATTTTTGTTAATTTTGTTTAGTTCGTGTTGTACTAAATGCTAGTGAGGCTGAACATTTTTTCTTGTAATTATTACAATTTCTGAGAATTGTCTGTTCATATTCTTTACACATCTTTATATTGAACTGAACTGTTTGTATTTTCATTGTGCATTCTTATTGAGTGCATATAATTTAAATGTTTATGTGTTATTTGCATTTTAAATATGTTTCATAAAATTTATGATATCTCTGAAAAATCTGATGGTGTATTTTATGATATAAATATTCAAATGTTACATATTTTAACATGTTCTGTTTTTCTGAAAGAATCTGAGTTCCTTGTTTGGGTTGAGAAGGTCTTCTCTGCCCCTATATTATAAAAACAATCACCGTCATTTTCTGGTACTTATGATTTTGTGTTTTTAACATATTAATTTACTCTTTACCACTATACTTTATATTACACAAGACATAAGCATATTATTATCTTTTTTCATATAGATAACTGGATGTGTCAACACCATTAATAAATGATTCATGCTTTTTCTACTGAAATGGGCTTTCAATCTTTTAATTTAGTAAATAAAGGTGTGTATATATATATATATATATATATATATATATATAAAATAATTTATTCCTCAATCAGCTGTTTAATTTCACCAATTTCTTTGGTTATTTTCAGACCAAAGCCAAAATTGTATGTTCCATCCACCATATGTAAGTTTTAAATTTGAAAATAAAAAATATAAATTAAAAAGATGTAAAATTGTATACATCCTATGTAAGATAATATTTCTGGATCATGTATTGAACATGTATTCTTTGAAAATAGCATATGGCGGGATTTTGTTTAGTTTTATTTTATGGTAATCACCCAGTCTATGTCTTTAAATTGTAAAATCTAATCTATATACATGTATTGCACATGGTATCATTTGTACACATACTTACGCATGTGTAAATGTATTTTACGCTGTTATTCTTTCTTTTTAAGGCAAAACAGTAGCTTTAGGTCAGATTGCCATATTTTTACTATTTTATTTTGCTTTGGAAGATGTTTTAGTTTCCCCATTAATGTTTACTCTTTTTATACTGTATCTATTAGTTATACATGTAATGTACTATTAATTCAAAATGAGATAACCTTTTCTGCAATTAAAATACACTTTTTCTATTAAGATGTTCTAGTTTTATCAAATTAAAACTTTAGGCTTTTATCGCTTCTTTTCTTCTCCTCTTTAAATCCATCCTGCCTTTTCAACTGAGACTTTTGAAAAACAGTTTTCTTCTTTTTTCATCTTTCCAACCCATAAACACCTAAGCTATTTTTCAACTGATTAATAAATATAATGCTAAAGTCTTACCAAATGCTACTTTTTCTTAGACCTTCTCCTCATTTTGACCTCTTTGAAATCCAAATAAATCTTACAGTTCATGCCATGTCACAATTTAAATAAAAATATTAATTTTTTCTTAGGGTAATACAAAATAGTGTATCTTACAGTAAAAAAGGATATAAAATTACAATATCAGAATTTATCTTATAATCCATATCTTCTGCATCAAGATTTCTCACTTGGCATGTGTGTAACATAGATCCAGTCACTCTTTTACATTTGTGTGTGTGTGTAGGAAATAAAGGAAAGAGTCACAGAGAGAGAGAGTAGGGGGAGAGAGAGAAAGAAGGAGAAAAAAGAGAGAGAAGAGAGCTATATTTTGCTCATCTTTTTTTTTCTATATTGTCTCAAAGTGAGATATTTGTTCTAGTTGTTGGGTGGTTTTCAGAGAGACCTGGGTAGAGATATCCCTCATTATGTGAATGTTCTCTCATTGAACTTAGCAACTGAACAGACGAGAACACTTATTTGAGATAATGCTTGTATTAGTTTTCTGCCACTGTTGTAACACATTACCAAAAGTGTAGTATCTTAGGACAATACCACTATATTATGTTTTGGTTCTGGAAGTTAAAGGTTTAAAATGATCTCACTGAACAAAAATCAAGGTATGGACAGAGCTGCAATACCACTTCCATCATCAAAGTCAGCAAATTTATCACTCTGACTTCTGATTTCAATGCCACATCTCTTTCCCTGGCTCTCCTGTCTCCCTCTTTTACGTATAAAAACCCTTATTATGACATTGGACCCATTCAGGAAATTCTAGATTATCTTCCCATCTCAAGATCTGCACCATAACTTTTGTAATGTAAGATAACATATTTAAAGTTACAGGGATTGCACATGGAAACCTCTGGGTGGCAGGGCTGATTATTCTGCAAATCTTTGCTATCCAAATTCAGGATGAACAGATTCAGATAGTTAAATGTATTGTAGTTATATTTTTCTCTAGGAGGGGTAATTGTATGTCATCTTCTCTGATTTACATTCTCAAATAATTTCTCTTTCTATGCTAATTTAATTATAATTTTGATAAGAATAGGATTTTCTTATCTTTTTGAATACATTATCTCACCTGTTTTCTATCTTGTTTTGCATATCAGAAATGAAAGTCCATGTCACGAATTGAAGCTCTAAAATGAGACAATGCTTATTTGCCATTCACTAATAGTATTCATTTACCCATTTGGTCAACTTGCCTTTTGGTAAAGGAATAAAAAAAACACATTTAGTCAGAAGAAATTTGAGAAAAACGAGGATATTCAATGCATTTATTGTCACTTGGGAATGTGCTATATATTTAAGAAATAAACAGAACAAGTATCTCAGAGAGACTTTCATAACAAAAATTAAAGTTTTAGTTGCTCCTCTATCATCACATAAGATACTTTCTACCTCTAATCATTCACATCATCTTGTATTGACTACATTTCAACTGAATTTGTGACTCATTCTCCATAGTATTACTTAAGAAATCAATTTCTACTTTTTTAGCTTTACCCTCTGACTATGTAGCCTAATCAAAAAAACTTGTCTTTTTAAAGGAAGTTGAACAACTAAGGTCACTGCACCAAAATTCCTTGAAATTGACTTAATTTGAGAAAGTACAAAATTGATTATCTTCTTTATCCCTACCTTCTTTCATTATACAGCTTCAATTGTTCTAGATATTGTGCCTTTCAATATTAACTCATATATTGTTCCTGATGAAGTGAATCACAAATTGTAGGGTGACAATTGCTTATATATTTAGTATTTTAGCATAAATTCAAAATCTAGGAAATAATAGCAGATACCAGTGCCACAAATTAATGTAACTACACATGTAAGTAGACATGCAAAGTATATTCTGAAGCAAAGGAGAACACATATGCTTTTTTTTTTTTTTTTTTTTGAGACAGTTTTGCTCTCGTTGCCCGGGTTGGAGTACAATGGCATGATCTCAGCTCACTGCAACCTCCACCTCCCAGGTTCTTTAGTAGAGATGGGGCTTCACAATGTTGGTCAGGCTGGTCTCGAACTCCTGACCTCACATGATCAGATAGTCTCAGCCTCCCAAAGTGTTGGGATTACAGGCATGAGCCACTGCACCAGGCCCATGCTTTTGAAAAACAATTTAATTATACTACATTTATAAATGTTTCTCAACTGAAATGGAATATAGTAGAACTGGAAGTAGAATAATAATAAAAGAAATAAATAATTTCTTGCAGCATGAAAGTAAGTACATATCTATCTGGAAAATATAATTTTCCCAGCGATATATTTGTTAAATTATGCAATGAGTTTAATTTATGGGATGTTTATTACTAAAGTTGCTCGAAATTACTAAAAATTACAAATCAGTAAAAATTCATATAGATTTCCCATAGTAAATAAAAATAATTTTACATAAAATAAAAATGGCCTAAACTTGTTAAAAATGAGAGTGACGACCGGGTGCGGTGGCTCACGCCTGTAATCCCAGCACTTTGGGAGGCTGAGGTGGGCAGATCATGAGGTCAGGAGATCGAGACAATCCTGGCTAACAAGGTGAAACTCTGTCTCTACTAAAAACACAAAAATTAGCAGGGCGTGGTGGCAGGCGCCTGTAATCCTAGCTACTCAGGAGGCTGAGCCAGGAGAATGGCGTGAGCTCGGGAGGCAGAGCTTGCAGTGAGTCGAGATCCCGCCACTGCACTCCAACGTGGGAGACAGAGCGAGACTCTGCCTTAAAAAAAGAGAGTGACTTTAATATAATTAAGATTTTATGTTCATTATTATTTTTAAATTAAGAAGTTTTTTTGGCCGGGCGCGGTGGCTCAAGCCTGTAATCCCAGCACTTTGGGAGGCCGAGACGGGCGGATCACGAGGTCAGGAGATCGAGACCATCCTGGCTAACTTAGTGAAACCCAGTCTCTACTAAAAAATACAAAAAAAAAATCTAGCCGGGCGAAGTGGCGGGCGCCTGTAGTCCCAGCTACTCGGGAGGCTGAGGCTGGAGAATGGCATAAACCCAGGAGGCAGAGCTTGCAGTGAGCTGAGATCCGGCCACTGCACTCCAGCCTGGGCGACAGAGCAAGACTCTGTCTCAAAAAAAAAAAAAAAAAGAAGTTTTTTTAACTAATGAAATTTTTTGTTTGTTTGTTTTTCTTCTACCATTCAGGTTTCACCAAATACACATTTCTAGTCCTATGCATCAGACATACTAACAATGGTTAGAACAATAAAGTTATAAATTGAAAATGAAAGATAGTAATTGTGGGGATTGGCAAATAGAATTTGTATAAAAATAAAGATGCAATAAAATCAGAACTGTTAGTATGCTAGTAACAGAGAAAAAATTTTCTTAAGAAGCTGGTATCATAAAACATGAAAAACATTTATGTCAGTAACTTCTAAGAATCTTTCTGAATTAACCATGTACCTGTTATTAAAGCCCATGATCACATGCTCATATCATTTTTTATTCTACCATGCCTTATCAGATAAATATAAAATGTCTTCAGAAAACACATAATTATCATATAAACCATATCACTTACTTTCATTTGGTAGGGAATAAAACAGAAAATATAACGTTATAGCATAAGCATAAAATTAGAATTTCGATTTTTATTTCATTTAGTTCAATATTGTGAAAGTATTTTCTTAGTCTGGGCTTATAAGAGATAACTGGTTTTATTTATCAATATTTTGATATGGTACCAACAAAATCTAATTAATGGATTGCTTTTGGGTGAAAGAAAATTCCTTCCATTTAAGGCCTAAAAATGTGCTAGTCTCCATCACAGGACTATCATTTAGAGAGAGATTCAGCAAATACTTATTAGCTCATATTCTTTAAGGACAAAGTAATTGTGTAGAGCTACAATGAGTGTTTCCATAATTTACACTACCAAGTAGTGGCAGCTGTATCCAAACAGACTCACAATGCTGAACTCTGGAAGACACTGACAAAGATTAGGCCACACAAAAATCCCATTCATGTCACATTTTTCCTGTTACTCTGTTTAGCCCCCTTAGGTCTTAGAATGTTTGTTATGAGAATCCCTCTTTATTGATCATTTAACCTTGCTTTTCATAACTCAGCAGCCTAAACTCTTCATCATAGGCCCTTATCTTGGAAGATTTGTTTAAATGCATAACACTTATGTGGCTAGGAACCTAACATATTTTACGCACATATTTATTTTAGAATAATTATTTTCATTGGTGTTATGGTTATAATGAGATAGAAAGCCCCTAAGGGAAAAATTCTAAACATATATGCATGTGACCACCCCCCGGGCTTACACAAACAACTTATCTAGAAAACCCCTAGCCGTTTGAGGTTGCAACATACATGCATGTGACCACCCCCCGGGCTTACACAAACAACTTATCTGGAAAACCCCCAGCCATTTGAGGTTGCGAAAAAGGCGGGAACCAGCCAGAAACTGCCGAATGTTCAACTTTAAATGTTAACCAATAATAAGCTTGTAACTACTGTTTCTCTGTGACTTGTTTGTACCTCGCTATAAAAGAAACCCTAAAACAGCAGCCGAGGCCTCTCTCTTTACCTGCCATTGTATAAAGCGGAGAGGTCCGGGTTCGAACTCGTAATAAAGCGACCCCGGCTATTTGGCTTTGACTCTGGACTCTGGTGGTCACTTACTGGGGTCTCGCAACTTCGGGCACAACATTTGGGGGTTCGCCCGGGATTCCCCTAAGCCCATCAGACCCCAGGTCAATGGGTCGTCGCTGTGAGTAGATTCGGTAAGTTGGCTGGCTTGAGTCTCTGTGTTGTCTGTAGTCTCTGTGTCGTCTGGAAAAATCCCGCGGGGTCTGTATCAGTGGTTGGCATAGTCTTGGCGGACGCGCTATAAGACAGCCACCAGGGGCAGTGGGAGACGTCCCCCGGCACCCGTCTGGGGCTCTGTATTTATTAGCCCATCTGGTTCTGATGGGGAGCTAAACCCGAGACGCACTGGCGACTATTGTTATGTTAATTACTTAACTTACTTTCATTTTTCAGGACCTACTTGGCAGGGAAAAAAAAAAAAGAGTACAATATTTCTGGTTTTACTCTTTCCTCTATCTCTCTTTTCTATATCTCTCTTTTCTCTATCTCTAGGATTCTACTACCATGGGAAATAGCCAGAGTACTCCACTCTCCATTCTTATAGATAACTTTAAAGATGTTAAGGCAAGCGGCCATGACCTTAGCATAGAACTCAGAAAAGGGAAATTGGTAACTTTCTGCCGCTCGGAATGGCCCACCTTTGGTGTAGGGGTGGCCAGCTGAGGGGACCTTCTGTCTCCCCATTATCATTAAGGTAAAATCAAAAATTTTCCTGCTGGGGTGGTCAGGACATCCTGATCAGATCCCTTACATCTTGGTGTGGCAAGACCTTGTGGAAAAACCCACCCCCTTGGCTAACTCCTTTTGTGCTGACACCAGAGCCATGTAGGGCTCTGGTCGTACAGTTGACAGAACACCCCCGTAGGCCAAAAACACTGTCCGCTCCCCTACCCCCTGTGTTAGAAGACAGTCAGGATCCCCTGCTTTTAGAACCCCCACCTTATCATCCCCCTCCTGGCCCTCAGCCCCCAGCACCCCCAGGGGACCTCGAAGAGCGGGAAGCAGCAGCTGCTGCTGCAGCAGGGGCTGTCGAAAGTGAAAGTAACTCTGGGGGACTGGCAGGGCGGACTGCGCGGAGGCGCTCAACGGGAAATAAGCTCGCGCCCCCCTGATTCCACTGTGGCTCTCCCCCTGAGGGAAATAGGACCCCCCGATGACACAGGCAACCCTAGACTCCAGTACTGGCCATTCTCCACTAGTGACCTGTACAACTGGAAAACCCAGAATGCTCGGTTTTCTGATAACCCTAAAGATTTAACAGCTCTTTTAGACAGTGTGATGTTTACCCATCAACCAACCTGGGATGATTGTCAACAACTCCTCAGAATTTTGTTCACAACAGAGGAACGAGAAAGAATACAGGTAGAGGCCAGAAAACTGGTTCCGGGAGATGACGGCCAACCTACCGCCAACTCTGACCTCATTAATGCTGCCTTTCCCTTGACCAGACCTGCATGGGACTACAACACGACAGAAGGTAGGGGAAGGCTAGACTCTAATGGTGGGTCTCCGGGCTGCCGCTCGCAAGCCCACCAATTTGGCCAAGGTATATTCCGTGTTACAGGGAAAAACAGAAAGCCCAGCTACCTATCTAGAAAGATTGATGGAAGCCTTTAGACAGTTTACCCCCATGGACCCGGAGGCACCCGAAAACCAGGCAGCTGTTGTCATGTCTTTTGTAAATCAGGCAGCTCCGGACATTAAAAAGAAACTCCAAAAATTAGAAGATCTAGAGGGAAAACAAGTCCAGGACCTCCTCCGAATCGCCCAAAAAGTATACAAAAATAGAGATCTCCCAGAAGAGAGACAGATTAGGGCCACTGAAAAAATGACCAAAGTCTTAGCCGCAGTAGTTCAGAAAGAACAGTTATAGTCAGAGGGCGCCCAACCCAAGCGTACTCCTAGACACAACTTAAAGAAAGATCAATGTGCATACTGCAAGGAAACGGGTCACTGGGTGAAAGATTGCCCCAAGAAAAAACAGCACCAACTGGGGCAAGAACAATGGCAGCCCAAGGCCTCATCAATATTAGTAACCCAAGATGACTAGGGAAGACGGGGTTCGGACCCCCTCCCCGAACCTAGGGTAACTCTATAAGTGGAGGAGTCCCCGGTTCAGTTTCTGGTTGATACCGGGGCACAGCATTCAGTCTTGGTCAAGCCTTACGGGAAATTATCTAATAACTTATCCTGGGTACAAGGGGCCACAGGAGTTAAAAGATACCCTTGGACAACTCAAAGAACTGTAAATCTGGGAATGGGAGAGGTAACCCACTCCTTCCTGGTTATTCCCGAGAGCCCTTGTCCTCTATTAGGGAGAGATCTGCTGACAAAAGTGGGAGCCCAAATCCATTTCCAACCGGGGGGCCCCAAAGTAACCAATTCTCAAGACAAGCCAATATCTGTCCTCACAATTGCCCTAGAAAATGAGTATAGACTCCATCAGGAACCGGCACCTCCTGACCAGAATATCGGCCCCTGGCTACAGCACTTCCCAGAGGCATCGGCAGAAACAGGAGGTTTGGGACTGGCAAAACACCGTCCTGCCATATTTTTTGAAGTTAAACCTGGGACGGATCCTGTTCAGGTACAGCAGTACCCGATGCCCCTAGAAGCCAGAGAAGGTATTACACCACACATCTGCCAGCTCCTAGATCAGGGAGTTCTACGCGCCTGCCACTCAGCATGGAACACCCTGTTGCTGCCGGTACGCAAACCTAACAGTAAAGATTATAGGCCAGTACAAGACCTAAGAGAAGTCAACAAAAGAGTGATGGACATTCACCCCACTGTGCCAAACTCATACACCCTCTTAAGCACCGTAAGCCCTGAAAAACAGTGGTACACCATCCTGGATTTAAAAGATGCCTTTTTCAGCCTGCCTTTAGCCCCTAAGAGTCAGGAACTTTTTGCATTCGAATGGACAGATCCCGAGAGGGGCATAAATGGCCAGCTAACATGGACCAGGCTACCACAGGGATTCAAAAACTCCCCAACTCTGTTCGACGAGGCCCTCCACGAAGATCTGGGTGAGTACCGGTGACAGCACCCTGAGATCACTCTTTTACAGTATGTTGATGATCTTTTAATAGCAGCTGAATCCCCAGAGGCCTGCCTACAAGGAACCGAAAGCCTCCTAAAGGCTTTGGGAGATCTAGGCTACTGAGCCTCGGCAAAGAAGGCTCAGATCTGCATATCAGAGGTAATCTACCTAGGATACCTGTTAAAAGGGGGGCAACGCTGGTTGACGGACGTCTGAAAAGAGACTGTTCTACATATCCCTAGACCCCAATCAACACTACAAGTAAGAGAGTTCTTGGCGTAGGCAGGGTTCTGTAGACTCTGGATACTGGGCTTTGCTGAATTGGCTAAACCACTATACCAGACAACAAAAGAGCAGCAGCCCTTTAATTGGACAGAAGAGGCTGAGCTGGCTTTCCAACAAATCAAAACTGCTCTGCTATCAGCCCCTGCGTTGGGACTCCCTGATGTCTCCAAGCCATTCCACCTATATGTGGACGAAAGCCGGGGTGTAGCCAAAGCAGTATTGACTCAGTATTTAGGTCCTTGGCGGAGACCGGTTGCATATTTGTCGAAGAAACTGGACTCAGTGGCTGCTGGGTGGCCTCCTTGCCTCCGGGTAATCGCGGCCACTGCCTTAATGGTCAAAGACGCTGATAAACTGACCATGGGCCAAGAATTGCAGGTCACTAGCCCACATGCCATTGAAGGCGTACTCAGACAGACCAAAAACTAACGGTACATACTGACAGCCGATATGCCTTTGCGACCGCTCACATACATGGAGCAATATATAGGGAAAGGGGCTCCTCACGGCAGAAGGAAAAGACATTACAAACAAAAACGAAATCCCGGCCTTATTAGCTGCCCTCTGGGAACCCAGAAAATTGGCGATTGTCCACTGTCCAGGACACCAAAGAATAACTGACATGGTCTCCCGGGGAAATAACCTGGCTGATCAGACTGCTAAAAATGTGGCTCAAACCCCTTCACAGCTCCTAGCCCTTCAGCTGCCTGACCCGGGGCCCCCAGAGCTACCCTCTAACCCGGAGTACTCAGAGAGCGACCTCCAGTGGATAAACGAGCTCCCTATGGCTCAGATCCACGACAAGTGGTGGAAAGACTATAAAAACAACATTATTCTCCCAGACAAATTAGGACAACGGGTACTAGAACGAATCCATCATAGTACCCATTTAGGCTCAAGGCGAATATTGGACTTAATAAGACACTCAGAACTAAAAATCAGAGATGCTTCTAAAAAAGTTGAACAAGTGACTAAAAATTGTGTAGTATGCCAACTCAATAATGCAGGAAACCAACCCCAAACCACTGGAAAAAGACAAAGAGGAAATAGACCTGGGGCTTATTGGGAAATTGACTTCACTGAAATAAAACCAGGAAAATATGGATACAAATACCTACTAGTTTTTGTAGTTACTTTTTCAGGATGGACAGAAGCCTTCCCAACCAAAAAGGAAACTGCCCAAGTCGTAGCCAAGAAAATCCTAGAAGAAATCTTGCCCAGGTATGGCTTCCCAGCTATGATAGGGTCGGACAACGGGCCGGCCTTCATCCCCAAGGTAAGTCAGGGTCTGGCTTCCATTCTCAGGGCAAATTGGAAATTACATTGTGCATATTGCCCCCAAAGCTCAGGACAGGTAGAAAGAATGAACAGAACATTAAAGGAGACCCTAACTAAATTGACCATGGAGACTGGCGCTAACTGGGTAGTCCTTCTCCCCTACTCCCTGTTCAGGGCAAGAAACTCCCCTTACAGATGAGGTCTCACCCCTTATGAAATAATATATGGCAGACCTCCCCCTATTGTCCCTAACCTAAAAGACAATCTCATCAAATCTGATGTCGATGATGGGGTTGAACTCTTATTTTCCCTACAAGCCTTACAGAAAATTCATGAAGAAATCTGGCCTAGACTAAGAGAGAACTACACAAAACCAAAACATCTGGCCTAGACTAAGAGAACTACACAAAACAGGACCTCCACCCGTTCCACACCAGATCCGGCCAGGAGACTGGGTTCTTGTCAAGTGACACCGACAAGAAACCTTAGAACCAAGGTGGAAAGGGCCGTTCCAGGTGATCCTAACCACGCCAACAGCACTCAAGGTAGAAGGAATCGCTGCCTGGATCCACTACACCCACGCCAAGCCAGTGGACCCCCTCTCAGACTTCGTCGGGCCCTCCACAGAGAAAACCGCAGCCTGGACAATTGACCGGACTAAAGACAATCCTTTAAAACTCACCCTGCGCCGTCAACAACCGTAATTATGGTGTCCATCTCCTTTGTGACGCTCTTGCTTTTGCGGGCCTTCAGCTGGAAAATCCAAGCACAGAAGGCTTCATCCCCGTTTGCCTGGCGTTTTTTCCTGACAGAGAATTGGACCAACTACGCTCAGACACAGGTACAAGGCCATCTTCTGGCCACAGCTGATTGCCCCCCTCAAGGTTGTAGCTCTCCTATCTATGTTAATTTTTCTGATTTCCAGGCACAACCGGGAAAAGTCACCCCAGCTATTTGCTTTCTCTTTGACCAACAAATCCCCTATTGTAAAAACACATGGGTTGAACAAAGCGTCGGTGGCCCCTATAGCTCATGTAAAATCCACACTGTCAAGACTCTCACGGCCTCAGAAACCCTCTCGAGCCAAGTGTGGAATTCCCATAATTTTTTTAAAACTGCCACAGTCTACACATGGGTTATCTGGGATCCCTGGGACTCCCGTTGGACCTCCAACAGAAGGGGGCCATGTACATGACATCTGGGACAAAGTGGCCTAGCAGCCGCCTCTATCTATGGCGCTCACTTGTTCAGATCCAAACCACCCTCCACGCTAACATTCAGAAACAGGAAACAGAACTAAACAAACAACTCTCCACTTTAACCTCCTCCCGCCCTTTCTCCTGGTTATCTCTGCTGAGGGAGGGGTTACTTCTCATGAACGCCACTGGTCTGGAAAACCTCTCTGCATGTTTCTTTTGCGCTACCCTAGGACAGCCACCCCTGATGGCCGTCCCGCTCCTAGCCCCCTTCAATAATTCCCTAACAACTTCCAGCCAAGGATCCTCCCCCATCTCAGATGTTCCTTTGTTCTTAAACCCCGAACAAACACAGGTTTTATTTTGCTATTCAAACGCTAGCACCTCCCTTTGCAACATAACCTTTCCTCCCAACTCCACTCTGTACGCCCCTCATGGCTCATTCTTCTGGTGTAATGGAACTCTATATAAAAATCTCACTGTTCAGGCCACTAAGAGCCTCCTATGTCTCCCTGTTACAATAGTTCCCCAACTAACCCTGCGAACCCCTGCTGAATATCTAGAAGGAGACTACGTGCCTTCCTTCAGGACAAAAAGGGCTGTATTTCTTCCCTTAGTAGCCGGTGTCTCACTCACCACATCCGTAATAGCGGCAGGGTTAGCAGGAGGAGCCCTAGGCCACGCTCTCGTTACTACCTCTAAGCTCTCCCAACAATTCTCCATAGCAATGGAAGCTTCAGCCGAATCCCTAGCCTCATTACAAAGGCAACTGACCTCCCTCGCCCAAGTTACTTTGCAAAATTGGTGCACCCTAGACCTGCTTACTGCCGAAAAAGGGGGAACTTGCCTTTTTCTCAAAGAAGACTGCTGTTTTTACATAAATGAATCTGGGTTAGTAGAGATGCGGGTCCAACAGCTACACAAACTCAGCCTAGAACTACAAAAACAAAAATTCAATTCCGCAGCTGATAGTTGGTGGAGCTCCTCCATGTACTCCCTCTTAATGCCCCTAGCAGGACCATTGCTAAGCCTACTCCTCCTCCTCACCATAGGGCCATGCATACTAAACAGAATAATAAACTTTGTCAAAGATAGAATCAACACTGTCCAGTTAATGGTCCTTAGAACACAATATCAACCCATCATCAATAAAACAATTGAAACAAACATATAAGACCCAAATTGGCTCTTGAAGACACAACTAAAAGGGGGGAATGAGATAGAAAGCCCCAAGGGAAAAATTCTAAACATACATGCATGTGACCACCCCCCCGGCTTACACAAACAACTTATCTAGAAAACCCCTAGCCATTTGAGGTTGCAACATACATGCATGTGACCACCCCCCGGGCTTACACAAACAACTTATCTGGAAAACCCCCAGCCATTTGAGGTTGCGAAAAAGGCGGGAACCAGCCAGAAACTGCCGAATGTTCAACTTTAAATGTTAACCAATAATAAGCTTGTAACTACTGTTTCTCTGTGACTTGTTTGTACCTCGCTATAAAAGAAACCCTAAAACAGCAGCCGAGGCCTCTCTCTTTACCTGCCATTGTATAAAGCGGAGAGGTCCGTGTTCGAACTCATAACGAAGCGACCCCGGCTATTTGGCTTTGACTCTGGACTCTGGTGGTCACTTACTGGGGTCTCACGACTTCGGGCACAACAATAAAATTGCATTGTTTTTGAGTAAATGGTTTCTCATCCATTTTACTTATTTTCCGTAACATTTTTAGACAGTGAATTTGCAGAATACAACATTTTTCAGTAATGTATATTGAGTTGTAACAGAAATGTTTGTGTCAGACATATAAGATATAAAAGGAGGAGTAATTGTGACTCTACTTTCAACACTTTTAGCACTTCTTTGTAACTTTTTAAGGTTACTACTCTATGTGCAGTATGGACACTTTTACAGTAAGTTTTTTATGGTGCTTACCACATAAGAATTATGCAGGAATTAGTGTATACCCGTTTAGAAATAAATTTTTATTTGTCAGGAGTTTTTTAGGTTTTTTTTCATTCATTAATCAAATAGTTATTGGGACTCATTTTGTGCAAAAAAAATCTGAAAATATGAGTATAGATGTTGAGTAAATTAGATCCACAGGGTGCTCTTCTCATTGTACTTTGGGGAGAAGAAGGAGAAACACACAATAAGTAGTTTTTCAAGCTCTTTTCAAACAGTGATCCATGCTGTTAAAATTAAAAATTACAAAACTGAACTGAGAGTGACTTTAATTTATGTGATTGGAAAAGGAATTTCTAGGAATATGGTGTTTGAACAGGGGACATAATTGTATTTTGAAAAGAAAAGTACAGTAAATGTTAAATTGAATATGATAGCTATTTTCAAATTTTGGTAAGATGGAAATTTGAATAGGAAGAAGAGTGAGATGTAATGTAAAATTTTCAAGATTTTAGTTCATGTGATTGAATATATTTTTTTTTTCAATTTTAAGCTGCTTGAATAACCTTGCAGTTAGATTTCATTTCAATATATTAGTTTATATAATTGCCTTTTCATGGGTAATGCTCAGCTTATGCTTTTGGATATAGAGGCTGTTTCCTGTATTGATGAAAGCACTTCATGGCCATCAGGAGACCTGATCTCTGTCTTCTATACATAAACATATCATCTATTGTGCAGTCTCAATTGTGGTATAGTCATATGCCACACAACAGTATTTGATTCAGTGATGTACCACATATACAATGATAGTTTGATAAGTTTTTAATACTGTATTTTTACTGTATTTTTTAAATGCTTATATGGGCTAATATTTATCATTGTGTCACAATTGCCTACAGTATCAATACAGCAACATGCTATACAGGTTTGTGGCCTAGGAGCAATAGGCCGTACCATGTAGCCTAGGTGTATAGTAGATATATCATCTAGGTTTGTGTAAGCATACTCTGTAGTGTTCACAAAATGATGAAATTGCCTAATGACCCATTTCTCTCAATATATTTTCATTATTAAATGATGCATGACTGTATTTTATGTCTGAATAATCCTAAAATTTGAGAAAAAACAAATTTTTGGCTGACTAGATTTTAATAATATTCTGGCAAAACTAGAATCTGCACAAATAACTTTTTAATCTCATCTTGAAATGTTCCTGCAGGTACCTTCAGGGTGTTTCTGCATGTAGAAGAGTATGTTATTTTTAGTAAAAGACTATTAAAGATTAGCCCTTGTTAATACTCTGTGAGCCTCTGGTAAGTACTCTAAGACTGAGGGAGGATGCTGCCTTCCACATGCCATGATAACTTAGATACAATAAGGATTAAAGATTTGCAAATTATTAAACCAATTAACAAATTGTTTTGCAAATTTGGTCATTGTAAATCAACAAAATTTTCCTAAGTACACAGAAAAGCATTTTTAGACATTGTTAGTAAATAGGCAAATTATATTCTGCTAACATATCACTATGTTTTCATAAGTAACACATATACATCTTGTATATTCAGTCTAGGTTTATATTTATTTTTATCTCATTTGATTGAATAAGTCTCCACTGGTCAATTACTTTTATCATATTTTAACCTGATGGTACATGAAAAAAAACCTCTATATATTTTACACCTAAATGGCTAAACTTCACATATGAATCCTCTAGATCATTCTCTTAGTTGTGGGAATAAATTTTCTATATTGAGTTTTGAAGACTTTCCAATATATTTTAAAATATTGCATTTTTTAGAGTATCAGAGGAAGGGAATTGGAACAAATTACCCCGTTAGGTAAATATTTCTAGTTCATTTTAGGTTCATTCTCTGAAGTCAATTGCATTTGGAATTTTTAGATGTAATTCTCTCTGCAAATTTCAGATCCCAGGTGGTATCAAATACATTATTATAGATCCAAAGCTTTTTGTTATAGAAGACTTGCAGCATTAATAGGCTGACACTGTTTGAATAACCTCAATCATTCATAAGCCTTTTAAAATACTTTTTATCATTTCAGAATCTAATAAACTACAGAATTCAATTTTCATGTTACTTGAGCCTTTGAATCTTTTACCAGAATTCTGACATCCATTAGCCATTGTCTGAATTAGGTGACTGCTATGGTAAAGAATAAGCCATAACAAATTATCTTGTTACAATTGTAACATATACAACAGCTGGAGCTTTTCTTTCTCTTATTCTCATTCTGATTGACATAAGACAGTAGCTGTAGTTTCTCACATTGTGATTAGGTTTTTGGCAGGTTAAGAAAGCAATGTACCATGCTAAAAACTTTCTTATTATATAAAAAACAGCTTATCTGGAATTTGTAATTTTTTAATTCATTTTTTTAAATTCAGTGGCAATCAGTTTAGCCATTTGTTTCAACATTTGTGTATGATGCTTCTGTGCATTTGTTTCACTTACCTTACTTTAAGAAAAAGATAATACTAAAATGTTTTAGCACTAAAAATGACTTTATATTAGACTTCGCTAAATATGAAACAATATAAAATGTTTATAGAAATTTACAAAACAGTGGATCTTAGAAAATAACTGATTAAACAATATTATAATGAAAAAACAACTGGAACAATGTAAGATACAAATTATTCATTATTTTTTCACTAATTCTCTCTTATTTTACAGTGTAAAAATTTTTCTTATTTATTTCACTTATTCTCTCTTATTTTAGAGTGTAAAAATTTCTTAAAACTCCTGAAAAAGATTAATAAGTATTTGTTTATATCACTATGCACATAACTTTTCATTTTCTTTTAGCTAGCTAGCATCAACAAAAAATGAGCATGGTATCAGCATTGTTAACCATATTAAAAGATCCCTTCAATTTTTCTTTTCCTAAATAATGTTGGCTAGCAGAGACATGTGTGACCTATTTAAAAATGATCAAATGTCCACTATTTGTAGAGATACCAAATTATACATTAAGTACAAGTATCATTGCTCCTCTCTCTCACTCCCTCCTTTCTTTTTCACTTCCGATGATGCTCATGACACAATGATCCATGTCTGCAGGGAGTGTCTCATTGACTTAACTAAGAAACTTTAGATATAATCAAGCCACAGAAGACTTAGACTGTCATGCTAACTTTTCTCTGTAATTGATCCCTCTATACACAATTTAGCCTCAGGAAGAAGCATGACATCAGCAAAGGCAAAATAATTCTGTAAGGATTATCAACTGTGGGAATTAGATAGGTTTTTTTTTTTTTTTTTAAATTTTCAAAATTTTCACCAATTATTAGGGGTGGAAAAAGAGCAAAAATAGGGAGTTTGTTTTTAAATGTGCTATGACTAAAGAATGAAATAAAGATGAAAAGTAGTCAAACTGAATAATAAATGAGAAATTGGGAAATCTGAACATCAACCTATTGCCTATTAAGTTGCTTTAAAAATTATGAGTTTTCTTCTCTACTAAACTTTAATTTTTGAAACATGCTCTTCATAGTATAATCCAACAAAGCAAACTTACATTCCTTTCTCTGAATTGTTTCTTTGCATTATTCTTTATTTGTAAGACATTTTTGTAAAAACGTTCCTGCCACTCAAAAGCCACTTAACCATGTAAGTATGTGTATATATATATCAAACACTCACACATATATGTGTATGGTAGGCCTTTTAAGCATTCACATCCATGAAATTTCATTACATAGAATGTTGTGTGTGTGTGTGTGTGTGCCTGTGTATGCGTGTCTGTGTATAGTATTATGTCAGAAGAAAGCTCAAGAAGCAGGCAATTATTCTAACATAAGTTGAATAGTGTGATTGCTCTGCTCACTCATGTTGACTGGAAAATGATACAGAATTTATCTGTTTTTCAACCCATTTATTCTGGACCACAACAGCTATTAGATAGACTTTCACATCTCAAAATTGTTATTTATTTGTTGCATTCGTTCTTGTGTTTATTTATTCATGTATTAAACACTGTGATAAATTTTAGTAATGCATTAGTGAACAAAATTATGTGACACCTCCCTTTGAGTAGCATCAAATATATTTGCACATTCCACTTAATCTACTACAGAAGCTAAGCTCAGCTCTATGACCTTTGATGTATTTGAGTTCTATGCTTGGTCACTGGGAAGAAACCCTCATAGACAGATAAGAAGAGAAACTTATCTTAGCGCTTTCCCACTTTCATTAACATCTTTTGTCCTCTCTTCCTTTCAAATTCTTGCATAATGTAGTCACACACACACACACACACACACACACACACACACACCATCTTCATGCTATTGCATATCACAAGACAATTTAACAGTTACTCAAAAAAAAGTTATCGTTCTTTTGTAAGAAACCTAAAGATTTTTTCTACCCATATAGTCCTTACTTACGTGATGACTATTAATAACATTTTATATGCATGTGTTCAGACCGATCATGGTATTCAATATCCAGTAAGACATAAAAAAGATAGGTGATTGTCACTTTTATAATATTTTGATGAAAACAAATGCTAGTAATTCACATATTCTTCCTGTGTGTTTTTCTTTAGTTGCAACTGAGCTTTAAAAAATTTCTATGATTTCCCTGAGATTGAAGTATACTTAATATATATTAAGTATACTTCAGTCCAATTTAATATTCTGCACATTTCTAATTCTTCTACTTTTTAATTCATGGTTATACATAAAAATCTAGGGGAAATTTTATTTGCAAATTATTATCTATGTGCTCTTGTTCAAGTTACTTAACCTCTCCATTATTCAATTTCTTTATCTGTATATCAGGGATAATGATAATATTTATCTTATAGAGTTGTATGGGAATTAAATGAATCAATCATGTAAAACACTTATAAATTTTCCCGATGTGTTAAGTGTTAGCAGCTATTATAATTTTTAAGACTGTAACACATGCCTACATTATAATAGGTGTTAAGAATGTTAAGAATAATGAAATATACTTCATCTCCTCACTTTTACTACTTCCTTCTGAGGCCCAGAGTAAACGTTCATCTGGTTCTGTGAAGTTGTTGCACATCAGAGAAGCTGTTTGGATCATTCCTTAAATATTCACAGAGCACATTTTGCCTCATCACATAAATTTGTTTTTTGCTATCTCATAAAATTTTTCTCCTTATTTAGCCTTAACTGACTTAGTTAATATCGCAATCTAACATTCCCGACTCTGGGAAGGAAATTCCAAAAATGTGGTTGAAATTCTAGCTTTGCCAAACTACTAACTTGCCAAACCTCACTTTTCTTTCATGTTAAATGAAGTAAATTATAGAATTTTTCTCAGAGGGTATTTGAAATAAATTAATTACATCATGCCTATACAGGACCAACCACACAGTAAACACACACACATACTAACTATATCATTATAATTATCAATTCTGTCATGTCTTCACTACGATTTCAAATCTCTGTTGTCCCATAGGTGGTGCTCAAAAATAATTTAATTAATAAGTATACAATCTAGTGGAATAGACATGCATAAAGAGATGCCAAATATTGTATAATGTGTTGTAATTTAAATTTTAGAAATACTACTGAGAACATAGATGAGACAAAGAAAATATCTTTTCTAGAGAAGAAAATGTTTAGAGAAGTTTCCTGGAGTATATCAGGTTTTTTAAAGAATTGTAATAACAATGTGCCTTGTCGTTCTATGGAAGAGAATAGACATAAAGTCTCTTTTAGTTAGAGGAAACCGAGAGAAAGCACAGAGTTAACAGGGTGTGTGAGGTTGAGGATACTCAGGTTCTCCAGATGGACTTGAGTTTAAGTTATGACTGGGGAGAGATGGTGGGAGATAAGATTGAAATTACAGTGGATTCTTACTTGCTTGAGGGACTTGTAGATAAAGACTTCAATTTCTATGCAAGAAAATGTCATCAAAGGATTCATAATTTTTTGCATGATCAAATTTTATCTTGCTTTAATTCCATTTTTCATGATGTCATATTGATTTTTACCACAGTAAACCCTTCGACTTTCGATGTTTGCTGGTGTGGTACATAGGGTTTTTCAACTAATACTATTTTGCTCCAGATAATTATTTATTGTGGGGGAGCATCTCATCCACTTCTTCTGATATTGAACAACATATCTGGCCTCTACCTAGAAATGCCAGTAGTACTTCTCGTAACAATTGTGACAACCAAAAATGTCTCCAGACTTTGCTAAATTTCCCTTGAGGAACAAAATCGCCAGTTCAGAACCCCTGTGCTTGAGAAACACAATGACTATGAGACCACTCATAAAAGTTCGAGGGCTATAATGTAAATACTGGTTTGATCACTGGAAACGTTTTAATAAATATGCGTTCATACAATTCTGTTCATCTCTTCTTTCTATTTCTCCTACTAAAACCTAGATTTACATGTTAAATGTATCTGAGGGGAAAACAGTGACAAGTGCAAGCAGAACTACCTGCTTAGAAGAGTCAATCCTATTATGTGGGATTTTGCTGTCATGCTAAGCAACGTGGCAAATCTGTACAGTAAAAAGAATATAGAATTAGCAGTTTAAGTCCTTTAAGGCTAAATTACTATGTTAAGAAAGAAGAAGAATTTTCAATTTCTTTGGCACAACATAGCAGAGCATAGAGTGGATGGAAGAAGGACATGGACTAACGATCATAAAAGAGATAAGGATGGAACGTAGTGTGGAGAGAAGCAGCAGTGATAATTCTCTGGTGGTACTGTATTTAAGAAATATCTTAACAACAAATCATTTTATACTTTGTCTTATTATGAGCTTAATTACTCTGCTCCCAACCTACTCAGTTATATTTTTATGTATCTGCTATTCGGTGAAGAAACTTAGTTGTATGACTAGGTTTATAGTGATACAACTAAAGTTTACTTTCAAACTAAAGTCTAAAACTAAGTGTTAGGTGTATGTATATGGTTTGTAACTGGTAATGTACATAGAATGGCGAGAAGACTGAAAGCTGGAAGATTTCATTGATAGCAGATCCAGGGCAGAGATGGTCACAAGAGATGTAGTCTCTTAGAGAATGTTTGACCTAGCTGAATGTAGCAGTGGGGTTTCAGTCAGTGTTACCTAAAGTGGATTTTTTTTTTTTTCTTCAAGACTTCAGGTAACATGTGAATCACAGAAATCAAAGTAGATTGCATGATGGCTTAGCCTCCTGTTCTTTGTCATAAAACAAAATGAATTTCAAGTCAAGAAATAAATGATCGATGTTTTTTTTTAGCTAGCTACCTGGGAAACTTGTAGGTGCAACTTTTCTCTTGAACATCTTAAAGATATACTTTTTTCTCCTTTCCCTCCATCTTTCCTTTTTGTCTCCCTTCCTCCCTCTCTCCCTCCCTCCTTCTCTCCCTTCCCCCTCTCCTTCTTTCCTTCTTTCCTTTTCCTTCTTCTTTCCTTCCTTTTCTTCTCTACATAATCACCTAGAAGGCTATGTAGTAAATTATATCTTAAGAACAAAGTTCTTTTTAAAAGATATTTTTTAATAAGAACGTATGTTTGATTTCAGAATATAGATAATATCAGACCCTTTAATAAATTTAATTGCAAATTTAAGGATTTTTAAAAATCAACTTAAATGAAGATAATTTATCAAATGATCATTGGATGGTTAAAATAGAGCAAACCAACTATCAGTTGTATTAAATACAATAGGACATTTACTTTAACTTTATAAGGTTTCAGACGTTTTAAATTCAAGAGTAAAGAGCAAGATGGATTGAGGTTTTTAGACTGCTAGCATTTATCTGTCCATCTCATTCCTCAAAACAGGAAAGACAAATAACCCTTAGTCAGAGTTCACAGAATTTTCTTGCTCAATTTGCCTCATTTTTCTATGGGTATTGTTGTAGAATTTTTGGAAAACAATGAACTAGCTCTCTGTTCGTAGCCCACTTTGAATAGATGAAGTTCGTAAGAAGTGCATAAGATTTTTGTTCAATATTTATGTTTTCTGACCTATATCACCCTGAATTTCTATACACTCATGATATGGAAATTTATTTTTAAAATTTAGTTATTTCATTCATTTGAAGTTTTATTGTTCTTTTCAGCACTCTTTATATTTTTAGTTTGAGTTTTTATTTACCATTAATTCTCTGTTCTCAAATCGTTCGTATGATAGTCTCCTGCTGCCCCAGGAGAGAGTCTATTATAAAGTTAGATCAGGAGATGTCTGGATCTTTGTCAATGATGGTTGGTGGAGAGCTTCTCATATTTTTTAAAAGAGGAAACTGATATCACACTGCACATCAGTAACATTTTTTTTCCCTCTAAAAGATTGGCAAACAGCCAGTGAAACACTCAGTGAAGTTTTCTATCGATTGCCCTGCGGCTGGCAGAACAATACATTACTGTATCTGAAGCAGTATCATTCTATTGTGAAGAAGTATAAATTTCCTCTAGACTAATAAATATAAAGATGTGATTTTAAAAACCAACTGAAGTGATGGGGTTGTGGTTTTAATATCTGAGGCAAGAAGAAAGAATTTAGTACAAGTTAGGATTGATGTGGGTAACACGGTTTCATATCCTTTATTAAATGAGATACTTGTTTACAGCATACCATTATAGCTATTTGATTAACATTTTCTATTTTGGATCATATTTTAAGTACTATCAGCCATTTGTTGTGGGTGAGCATATCAGACATGATTCTTCTAATTATTTGAATTTTCCTCAAGCCTCTTTGCTTTGGAATATACTTTCTCCATGGTCTGGGTTGTCCTTTCCAAAGATTTAACGTTAACAAAAACTTACCCATTCTTCAAGATCCACTTCTAATTATACTATTGAGAGTAAATTATAAGGTGGAAAAGTAACAAAATTGTATTAGTGTGCTCAAGAACAAACAGTATTTCACAATTAGACTAGTCAAAATTTGAGGAAAAGACACATAATAAAGTAAACGTGTTTTATAATAGGTTGTGAACAATCAGACAAAAGGTAACAGCTGATTCTTTGGATAAGTTTAACACAGAAGCATAATTTTGTGTGTTTGTGCACACTTGGGAGAAAAGTCAATTATCATTAAGTTTATCTCCAAAGAAAGACCACGCAGGTACGAATCAGGATATATTAAGACACTGAAACCATTTTTCACAAAATAGCAGCCCAATAATGAAGATGGTGCAACACACTCACAGAATTCTGCAGTAGAGAGAAACTGGGTAATGGAATTTAAATCTCCAATACCATTTCAGAGGAAAAATGGGTAGATAGCTGGTTGGAATAAAAGAGGAAACAAAAAGGAAAGTTGCTTTTTTTTTTTTTTTAGACGGAGTCTCGCTCTGCCACCCAGGCTGGAGTGCAGTGGCCGGATCTCAGCTCACTGCAAGCTCCGCCTCCCGGGTTTACGCCATTCTCCTGCCTCAGCCTCCCAAGTAGCTGGGACTACAGGCGCCCGCCTCGTCGCCCGGCTAGTTTTTTGTATTTTTTAGTAGAGACGGGGTTTCACCGTGTTAGCCAGGATGGTCTCCATCTCCTGACCTCGTGATCCGCCCGTCTCGGCCTCCCAAAGTGTTGGGATTACAGGCTTGAGCCACCGCGCCCGGCTTTTTTTTTTTTTTTTTTTTTTTTTTTTTTTAATATACTTTTGTAAATTTACAAAACAGTTTTTGAGACATTTGGAGCTCACAGACTTGCTCCTCCACTGGCGTTGGCCATTATGATTAAGAGGCCACATGTCTACATGTCCATCTGGCCATACATATTTGTCATCCTAATTAGTCAGCTCTGCTTCATGGAAGGAATGTGGAAAGGGAAAAGTTGGAGACTCACTCTCCTGATGTCCTGGGTAAACTTGCTTGTTATTGGAGCCACAAGTCTGGAGGATCAGGCTGGCTTAGAGATAGAAATAGAATGGGGAGACTCGTCACATCCTACTTTTCCATTCCCTTCAAAATATACTCTTTATTCTCAAATAGTGCCTATGTGGCCAGAGTAAATCTCTCAGTTTGATTAATCAGTGTAAAAAAAAAAATTCTCTGGATTACTTACAAATACCAGATTAAACAATAAAGAAACGCATAACTCTTTAAAAGTGAGAAGACCTAAATTAAGCAATAATTAGAGAAAAAAGTTTCTTATATAAGAACTAATTTATTATAATTAAGTGACGACTGTGATTTTCTCTTAGTAGCAAACAAAATGTTCTTCTCATATAAAGAAAATATGAGTCTCTGGGAACTTCATTTCTGTCACTGTTAACACATAATGAACTTGGTTAATGGGCATGATGGCACATCAGAAGGTCCGTAGATTCTAGTTAGTGTCAATTCAGAAATATTTTTCTCTCTATTGTGGAAGTAAACAAAAAGCATTACACTATGCTGGAGAGACAGAACTTCATTGAATTTATTTCTTGTAAAGGAATTAGAGATGTGCTAACCCACTTCCTTATTTTACAGGTAAGAAAATTGAATCTCAGAGAAGTTATAACTATTGTATTCAGAAGAAAACAACAACAACAACAACAACAACAATGGTGTGTTGTAGTCTTTATACCTTGGGCTTATGCTTTTCTGGTTCTCTTTCTAAAGAAAAACAGTCTATTCAATCCTTATTCTCTTCTAATTTCTTCCTCAAAGTTGAAGTTCTATTCCTAAAGGGAATTAGGACTGAAATACATATGTTTTTAGAAGTGCTTTACAATAAGGAATCTTAGTGACTTTAAGGTGTTTCAGTGAGTTCTGAAGAACATTTAAGATGATAAAATGTTGTGTATATCGTTAAAATTTTTTATGTTGTTACTTTTAATTATATTAAATTATATGTTAAAAGGGATCTGCTGCATTGGCACATCACAAGTATTCAAATAATAATGTGAATATATTGTTATAATAGTCAAAACCAAGCACAAAAATCATTCTGAGGTAGATGGAGGAGTAATTTGTAAATGCAAGACTGTATGAGTGGAGAGCAGCATGATGGTGGTGAGCAGCGATTATAGCTCATATCCCACCACTGTCTCCATTGCAACATTCTCTTCGCATTCTAAATATTCCTTTACTCTGTCTAGACATAGTTAAAGAGGAGTTTAAATTTCTCCAAGGTCACCCTTAGACTTCTGCACAAGTTCAATTGAAGCCATTTTGTGCATGATGATATAAATTTTGAACTCTTCATTTATTATTTTTATTTGACAACATTAAATTTTATACCTCCTGTTTTTTGTTGTATGATTGGCAAAACAAATTCAAACTCCTATCTTTTTTGTGTGTGCTGTTTGTTATTTTGTTCTTTCCCTTCATGTCTACTTTTACATTATTACAGCAGTTTCATTATAATTGTTTACAATACCTTATTTTATCTTGGTAAATAGATAAAAGAAAATTACAAATAATGAAAACTCTTTTTATAAACCTATGCATTATTCAATAAATACCAATGATATCTGAGTTTTTATACCTCCCACTCTAACTTATAAAACATTAATATTTTTGTTTAGTTTTTCACCTAAATGCCAAGACCTTACATGCAACATAGAAATCATAAGGAGAAAAATTATATGTTATTCAGTATACTTGTAATTGAATAATATATTAGAATACTTTATGTACCCTAGAACTTAAAGTATAATAAAAAAATGAATATGTTTGAAACATATTTTTCAATTCATATTTTATACTGAAGTTTAGATGAAACAATAGAAATTTAGTTTACAATCTATCTGTAAATTATATTTCAGAATCTCAAATCAGTACATAGACAAAAGGATATTCAAAATGAGAATTTTACTTCATTCTAATATCAAGAAATAATATGCATAATGCCATTAAAATACAGGATTAAAACAGTATTTCAAAGACTAGACAAAAATATTTCTGGACTGCAAAGAAAATTAGAACTACCACGTAGTTTATCTGGGGTGAAAATGTGTGTGTGTGTGTGTGTGTGTGTGTGTGTGTATGTGTGTGATATATATTTAGTTATTTTATTTTATTTTTATAGATTTAGGGGTTACAAGTGTAGATTTATAACATGAATAGATTGTGTAGTATTGGGGTTTGGGCTTCTATTGTATCCATCACCTGAAGAGTGAACATTGTACCTAGTAGGTAATTTTGCACCCTTCATCTCCTCCTACCCTCCCATTTTTTGTTGTCTCCAGAGTCTATTATTTTAATTTTTAAGGGCTGATAATTTAAACTGCATACAATTTATTTTTTGGTGTTTGCATCTCAAAATAAACTATTGATCATAATACAAACATTACTCAATTAAACAATTAATGTAGTGAACTACAAAACATATACACTATTCAGGATTGTTCTCATCTAATTGCTTTTAACTTCTTCTTTAAACAAAATTACATGTGATCATACACAGTCAATGGACTATGCAAGCTCTGCTTTCATAATAACAACAATATTCTGAATTGGAATCTTCCTTTAAGCGCAATTTACTATCAGTTCTGTATAACTTTTAAACAGAAGATTTTCCCACTTGTTTTTTTCAAAGTGATCCCAAGCTGAAAATAATGTTATTATTCCTTTAGGTCATTTTTATTATTAGACATAAAACAAACATTGTCTTGTAACTAGTATAAACTATTTAAAGTTTTCATGGTGTAGAAAGAAGTATTGAGTTGTCACTTTAGATAACTCCATTCCACCTCTATTCCTATTAATTGTTAGTTGTGTCATTCTAGATAAATTTTCCATCTCTCACTAGCATTCAGTTTTCCCATAAATAGAGGGAATTCAATATCCTTTCTGTTCCTTGGATTAAGTTTGAAATTATGTAATCCCAACAAGTTTTCTAATAGTCAAGCAAAAATTTACATTGATGACACGTAACATATTTACCATTTTAGGTTTTAATAACTTTTTTGCACAGGATTTTATGTGATATGTTTCAATTGTGATTTGCCTAAAGGCTGATATAAAAAGGGTTAATAATCTCATCACAGTCTTTTAAAATTAATGTTATTTTATGGTTATAAAAGGCAATAGATAATCACTTTAAATATTTTAAAATTTAGAAAGTTAAAAATTAAGGTTATTTCTAACCAAATGGTCCAAAATATTCATTGATAATATTTTAGTATTTTTTCTTTCATTCTTCTACAACACATTCCTTCAATAAGTAATTTTTAAATACTCTATTGACCTTTCTGTCTTTTTCTTTATTCCTTTAAAGTCCCATTTATGGGTTTTCCTATTTGTATGTTTGCACTTGTGCTTATTCTTCAAATATTAAGGACATTGTATCTATATTTCACATTTGTAAAACCTTTTCCCAGTTTTTTTCACTTAATTTATATAATATGTTAGTGTTGTTTAAAAAAAAAAAAAAAACACTTAGAATAATAAACTTACCAGAGTTTATTTAAGGAAAGAATAGTTCATGAATTGAGTAGCAATGAGAACCAGGAGAAATCAGAGAGCTCTACCCAATAACATTGGAAGGTGATATTTATAGACAGAGAAACAAAATGACATACAGCATCAAGTTGATTGCCTATAGTTCAGCATTTGCCTCACTTGAGAATGATGTAATGAGGCATTTATCTTATAGGAATATGGTCTGAACAGTTGACAGCCTGGGATTGGCTGAAACTCCGCTGCTGTGGTTGGCTGAGACTCAGCTATTTATTGTGAGAATATACTCTCAAATTAGGCTGCAGTTTGTTTATATGCCGAGTTAGGTCATGGTTCATTATGTAGGAATTCAAAGTACAGAGGCAGCTTTAGCCCAAATTTTATTTAATTTAATAATGCCCTTCTTTTGATCAACCTCTCAATTTTCAGAATTTGACCAAAACCATAATGTCACCCTGTCACCATTATAATGATGTTTTTTTTTTTATTTTAGCGTGGAATTCACAATGTCAAGTTATCAGATGATTCTTTATGTTCCCTTGTCTTTTTTATATTCTAACTGTAATGAGACCATTTGACATATAAGGAATGACTGCACATAAGTGTTGAAGACTCTTGAGAGGAAAAGGCACACTAAAGAGATTATCATGATGGCTGTCAGGAAGATATTACTTAAAAGACTGAAGTATGCTCCTTAAGAGGACATAACCTTCCCCATGAATTGAACCAATCAAAATCAAATATATCAAAAATGAGCGAAGAAAGGAGCCTTTGTTTTAACTAAGGAGCTTGTTGTTGAGTTCTTAAAACTAAGTTTCTGTCATCCTATATATGTTTATCCAAGTTCAGCAAGAGGTGTTAGCTATCACACCCCCTGCTTACACCTCCCCCTGGTCATCCAGCAGATAATCCAAAGAAATTGTGTTATCTAAAACAACTTTGGCAAGATAATTTAAAGAAGTTTTTTGCGCAATTATTGCATCTGGAGTAGAGTCAGCTATAGTAGCTAATATTTTAGACAGATCTCTAACCATAACAGTAATTAAATTTATGTCAAGCTAGGTTACCAAAAGATGTTCTTTTAGAGATATTTATGTTTTCCAGCAAACTCCTCTTTTTTCCATAGTGTAAATTAAGAGGTATGAATGAATGTTTATTTTGCAATTGGTTATAGAGTTGACAATGATATTGTTAGAATCCCTAATCCACATTGGCCCCTTCTTTTCCACTTAAGACATGGAATTCCCCACATGCATGGTTGATTATTAAATCTCCTACAGATAAAAATCTATCCTGAAGGAGGCACAACAGACAGTTCTCTGTGAGATGCCTTATGCATTAGGGGTCATTAGCAGGAAGGCACTTGTAATATCTGTTTAATACTTCGTTATTGAAATCATTCCATGGTTGGAGACTACTGACAACTAAGAGACTAGGGTTATAAATTTTTCTACAAATGGTTGAGTATCTTTCTATAGGTTTTCTTATTCATTTTTGGCATAATTTAACTGTAAAACCGTCCCTACAATTTTGCCTATTGTTAAATTTAAACAAGGAATCTGAATACATGAATTTAAAAACCTAACCTTATAGAAAGGATTAGATATTGAACGTGGAGTATTGGTGAAATGTGTTACAGGGAAACCAGGAAATCTCTAGGATCATGCAAAGATTTAAGTATAACATGACATATTCAACATTCAGTGAGATTTTCTGCAGAAGTTATTGATCGTGAAATTTAAACTATTGCATTATTTTGCCATGTATAAACAGAAAAGAAACACAGGGAAAAGAAGTAAGAGGAAAAAGGTTGCATAGGTGACAGAAGAAAGAAATCTTGATCTTGAGCTTGGGAGAGCTGTTTACTTTCTAGGATATAATCTGCTTCTGAGGAGAAACTTCCCAGATCACGTTTACCTTGAGGTGTTCAATGGGTGTATAGTCTCCAGAGTATGGAGGGGCCCTTTTGAGCTAAAAGATGTGGACATAGCTTCGAGGTCCTGAAGTTTTACTGCAGAGATGAATTTGGTATGGACTTTTTAAATGTGGCTCAAGGGTAGTCTTTCTCTGGCATCATTTTCAAAAGATACAATCCCTGGATTTGAATAGTGAAAGGTCTGGTTGTCCTCAGTTAGTGGGTCATGCAGGGCTTCTTTTACTTGATGAAAATATTCTTTGGCGTATGCACGAAAGCCTTGCAATATCGAGTCATGTCAGAGTTTATAAGAGCAGAAGATACATGGGGTTCTATTATTAGAATCATAACCTTCCAGTAACTGTTTCATATGGAATCAATCTGTGTTTTCCACTGGGGATAGATCTTACTATCTCCATCAAAGCCAACAGTAATACTTGTGACTGATGCAATCTATTCGCCTAGCTTGCCTAATGCCATTGTGTTTGTAATGCTTTGTTTAATTGTTTTACAACTTATCCATTGAAATAAGTACTTCTATCACTGAAGATTTCTCCAGACATGCCCTATAAGGGAAATGCATTTTCTTATAACCTTTTAGTTCCTATGATAGAGTCAGCCTTCCTGCATGGAAAAGATGCAATGAAAACATGCAATCAGAAAACTTGTAACAAAAGTGGAAATAAAGCAAAATCCTACTATAAATATTCAAATGATCCAACAGGTACTGGAAATGTATCACCTGAGATTTTTTCTCACCAGAATTATGGGTTCAATCCACGAAACATTGGTTATAAACCAGGTGAGCAATTATAGTACACTCTACAAATTTTTAAAAATAATTTTTATCATGTTAACTATTTCATTATAAGTCACAAAATGCAGAGATTTTAATAATAGAAGCTTTACGAACTCTGAAAGAACTAGATTCTCCATGAGTCCATGCTTAACATTTTTTGTATACCCTTTTAAATACCAGTTTTGTTTCTCACATTCAGGTGGCTAGCCATGTTTATTAAATAAGATAACAAAAGCAATTTGACCTGGATCAATCTCATGAGGTTCATTCAAATTGTGTATCTTGACAATTTCAGTACTGACTGATTTAGCACGAAAACCTGCCAAAGCATTTTGTTGGCATTCAGTTAATTTTTGTTTTTCTTGATGTTAGGTTAGCAGTTTTAAAGAATCAATCAGTTTTTCCATGAGAGTTCTGGAAATTGTTTCCCAGTTCAATGGTATTATTGAATTTCTAGGGATTTTGTATAATTTCTGAGATGCATCTTAATAGCACATCCATACAAATATAACTCAGAAAAGGTTAAGCATAACTGATTATTTGACCATGCTTCCCATATAATTTAATAGATCAAATAAACTGTATTAGTTTAATATCGTTCCTTGTATTAAAAAAAAAAAATCCTTTTAATATGCTCCAAGGACCCATCTAGAATATTTCAAAGTTAATTTAAGGCCAAGAAAAATATTTAATTTGGAATTTGATTGTGGAAAGTTTGTCAAAAATATCAAGGGCTTAAGACACTTCATCAAAATAGGATTACAGGGCCAGGCAAAGTGGCTCATACCTGTAATCCCAAAACTTTGGGAGGCCAAGGTGGGTGGATCACTTTAGCTCATGAGTTCAAGATCAACCTGAACAGCGTGGCAAAACCCTGTTTCTACGAAAAATACACACATACACAAAAAAATAGTCAAGCGCGGTAATGCATGTCCACAGTCCCAGCTACTTGGGAGGCTGAGGTATGAGCATCACTTGAGCCCAGGAGGAGGAGGTTGCAGTGAACTGAGATTGGGCCACTGCACCCCACTCCAACCTGGGAGATAAAGTAAGACCCAACATTAAAAAAAAAAAAAAAAAAAAAAAAAGAACTTACAGGGCACTGTGAAATAATAGTCATTAATTTAACCAGAGTGATGATTAAAAGACTTCAAAGGCAAACACAAAGTTACATAGTTGTAGCAAAACCTTAGCTCTTTTACTAGAGCAAACTTAATTTTCTTAAGTGACCGAAAACTATCTTGGTAAAACACAGAATCTCTGTTTCTCAGGTCAATTATCTAAAAGGTAAAAACCAAACCAACAAAAAACAACAACAAAAAACCCTTTCATAATTTCCTATTAAGAGCAAACCAATACTGACTCCCAAAATCCTTGTTTTGACACAGCAGCCAAATTCTAGTTTCTCATCAATGTCCTGTTATATGAGTGCTCAATTTTTAGAAAAACTTATAAATAATTCCCTTCTAATGTTAGCCAGCTTGATCACATAATAAATTCTTTTCACGAGATTCATATTCCACAAAGCTACAATCTTTTCATATTGTTTCGTATTTTTGCTATATTTTTCCTCTTTTTCATCTTAAAACAACCAGTTATTCTACTTTAGGACAAAAAGTACTGTCTTCCTTAACAAAATAAAACATACTCCTAATGCATAGCTTTTTCTTTCCAAAAACACATCTTACCTTCCTTTTATATGTACATATAGACTAGTTTTTATTATGTCTCTAATTTTACATTTATTATTTAGATTTCATAACCATTAGTGACCTTAATTTCCAGTGAACACTAGACAGCAAGCAATTGTGAACTTTCTGTCACATCAGAAATCTACGGATTGGCAAATCTACGGATCATAATTTCTAGAAGCATGTACTTGCTCATAGCACAAATTGTCTATGTGGAACAGAACATGTTTACTAAGAGTAGCAAATTTCTTTAGTCTTTTTGTAATAAGAAACTGAAGAGGAATAAAGAAGGTAAAATTTTATCTCTACCCTCTTAGAGTTTTGGTTTGGTTTGGTTTTGTGTTTGCTAGGCCTGGGAATTAAAAATGTTTTGTACAGCTTTCCCTCATTCTCAACTTCTCATTCTTGACGATAAGAGTATTAAAACCTTTTGGTATGGAGAAGGCATCTTTCACATGAAATTTTATGTTATTTACGTCGATTTAACTCACTTGTTTTAACAGTTATTCTTAGATGGTTCATGAAAGTGAAACACTAAACAGCTAACTACCATTTTAATTTATTTTTCTTGCAAAAACATTTTATAATATAGGTTTAATATAAGTTTATTTTACCAGTAAACCTAGGTTGGAAAAGTCATGCATCTGTATTATATTTAATATTGACAATTATTAAGCTATGCCTGTTTTAACCTAACTATCATTATTATTTACCAGAGATTATCAAAGTCACCTAAACTTAAAAAGCATTTGGGTTAGTTCTTATGTTTTTGAAAGAATACATAATTTTTATGAATGCCAATTTTTCTTTAAGCCAATTCAATAGAACTCTTTTACAATTGAATTTTGGCAATATTATGATAAAATAAAAAATATCATGTGTATATATTATACATACAAATATACATAAATGTATACATAAAAACAGATCATATAGCTTTTATTTTAGCATTCTAGTCATGTGTCAGGTACAACAGTATGAGCATTTCATATGCCTGGGCTAAGCATGGATACCTCAAATCTTGCCTTATAGTATGAGATTCATTGGTCTTTTTTTTTGTTTGTTTTGTTTACAAGGTTGAATGACAGATCAGAGTCAGTAGTTTGCTGTTGTTGTTGTTGTTGTTTTTTCCAAAAAACAGTTTTGCAGCATAGCAAAGACACTGAAAGAGGAGGATAGGGTTGGCAGAGAATATAGTTAGCAGGGATTTGTTAGACAGGTTTCAGTCAACTGATAAGTTCGCATGGGAAGCAGGATCAAATAGAGAAAATGGAAATAATTAATTTTTACAAATGTTTTTCTGAAACTAGTCCAAGTGTCAATTAGACAAATGTCATTTAGACATTTCAGATTTGATATAAAAATGTCACTAAAGAAATATTCTGATTGTTTTTCTCAAAGAGGCAGGTTGATTATTATCCTTGTAGTGAAGCCCTTGAGTGTTCCAGTGGAGCACACCACCATTGGGGAAACATCTAAGCCATAGATGACTAGAGTAAAAGTGAACAATTTCTGTTTCAATGGCTTGACTGCTTACAATAAAAGCAGATATCTACGGTACAGGATTATTTAATTTGGGAATCTCTTAGTTTTGGTTTCAAATATAAGCAAGAAGTTCCTCTTAGGCTGTAGTTGTTGTATCGTCAAAGATATGTACCTGTTTGCCTTCTGTAAGGAGTTTCCCTACTGTGGCCACTGTTACTCTAAGTTACCTTTGGTGAGGTTTGCTCATTTCTCTCAAAAAGACAGATTCTGAGTTAATAGTTCTTATACATTTAATTGGCTAAAGTTTCAGATGGAGGGGTTTGAGATCTCTTGAATTCAGATGAACCAATGATTCTCCTTTTTCTAGTAACCTTACCTACCTACTGAATTCAGTTGAGTTTTGTCTGACCCAGTCCGACACCTAAGGCCTACCAACAGGATCCAGTCCTGTTTCTGTCATGATTCCAAACCCAGTTTAAATAAATCATGCTTACATAAACTTGGAATACTCAAAACACAAGTTCTTGGAGCTCAAATCCAAGATAGAACTCACCCAGGACCCCAGATGTTGAAAGAGATGAATTAGTACACAGGATTTGGTAGGTTCCTTTGTTTGGTCACTTGGTGCCCGTGGGAATCACTGGAGATCTACTTTAGATTCCACTTCTGATACCAAGCTATTAAAAAAAATACTTTAGACTAATTAAATTTAGCAGAGTTTATTTTAGCAAAGAATATTTGTGAATTTGTGAGAGGTTCAGAGAGCTCTATCCTGTAATATAGGATTTAGAGGATTTAGAGACAAAAAAAGAAGTAATGTACAGAAACAACTTGATTGATTATAGCTAGGTATTTGCCTTATTTGGGCATGGTGTGATGAGGCATTTGCCTTATATGGACATGGTCTGATCAATTGGCAGCAAGCTATTGGCTGAAGCTCGGATGCTATGATTGGCTGAAGACTTGGCTATTCATCAAAAGAATATACTCTCAAATTAGGTTTCAGTTTGTTATTTAGGAGTTCAAAGTTCTCAGGCAGCTTTCAGCCAAAATCAATTTATTTTAACAGTATTGAACTTTAATTGCTTTCCACACATTTTAAAAGTTTTCCTTAGTAATTCCTTCTATTGCTGTGACACTTATTAATCCCTTCACCATTCACAGATTAAATAAATACTCATACATATTGAATAGATTTTAACTTGATTACTGTATTATTCTTGTGCTTTTATCTTTTAGTATTAAATGTTTTGATCTTAAAACAATTGAAATAAATATATCTAGTGTAATATCTAAAATTAGATATATTATTTTCCAAATAATAGCTAATTTCTTTCAAACATTTGCTAGTTTATTAATACTTTCTCTAATGCTTTTAGTAATTATTTTTCATCATATATTGAATTCTTAATATATTTGGATCAAGATTTGAAATATAGGATGTGATTTTTAAGCAGTTTATTCTTCAAGCATCTTGATTTCATTGTTACAACTCTATGGTATTGTGTGGTATATTAAAGAATACCTGCTCATATTGTCATTAAAATGGATAAATATTATTTTGGAAATTCTACAGTGTCTTATATTTTTACATACTTTTTCATCTTAAAAATTTTTAGATTATTCTTATTTTCAATAATTTACTCTTAAAAAGCCAGGTCAAAATGATAAGATGGATTCTATAAATATGGTTTTAATATTCACAACGTTAGTTATATTTTGGTAGAAAAAAGGAAGCAGGGAATGGAATCATACTGGTATCAGAGCATATTTATAATAATCATAGGATTGGCTAGCTGTAATATATAGAAAGCTATATGGTGCGAATAATGATTACTTATATTCTCCAAACATCAGACAAAATATTACTTAGTGAAGTCTTAATTTTTTCTCTGTTAAAAAACTATAAAACCTTTTTTCTGATAAAATGCTATGAAACATTTTTCATAATTTATGCTTCTGAAATGGTCCATAATTTCTTTTCCAAAACTTTCAGCTACATCTTTTATGCAAAATTCTTTAACTACATTTTACCAGTCATGAAAATGTTCCTGAAGGAAATTAATGCTGTAAAGAATCATTATTTGTAAATATAAAAATATGTTTATACTGAATAAAATGTTCTTATTTCCGCAATTTTCATATATATATAATTGCATACATTTTAAAACTTAACTTTTGTTAGAGTCTCAAGGATAATATTAAAAACATATACTTACATGAAAAAGAAATATAATAACATTCATTCTCCAGAAACACCGTCTGCTGAATTTTAAAAGCATTTGGCGATTAGTAATACCTATCCTCCTGTTTTATGAATATTACATATATTTTGATACGGCTATGATTCCCTAAAGAATCATGCATTCTCTGAAGGAAGAAGAATTTCACTTTAAGAGTTACTTAGTGTCTCTGGAGGTAGAAATACTCTGTAGTTCAAAAACATAAATGATCCGGCTGTTTAAATAGCATGTCCAATGTGCTCCAGAGGAGTCCTATCTTTTATGAAATGGCTAGACTTCCCTGAAATAAAACATGGTGGTTAGTCTGAGAACAGAGAAGTTGGAGTTTCTTTTAAAGATTTTCAAGCATGCTCCTCAAGAGGTTGAATTTTAAAGTAAGTGATGTATTTCTTCTTTACTCTCAGCATGATCTCAGAGACAGTTAGACTGCTTTAAAGTTTTAACTTTGTTAAAGAGACTTAGAAGTTTAAAATAGTCCAACAGGAGGCCTGGAAGTGGGAGGGCAAGTGGAATATTTTCAGGGTTGGGCTAACTTTGAAGCAAAACATAAATGGCATTAATAGTGTAATAAAATCTCATATCAACAGCTCTGTCTATAAATCAGTAAAAATGTTGATGAACTTGAAAGATTTTGAATAGGGGAAGTGGTGCATTTTATTACAATCTTCCTGTTATAACAAAACCAAATAATTAGCCACAATATCCTTAGTATAAGATTGATAACTATAGTGTAATTTTCACAAAGACATACAATGTTGACCAGTTAAGGTACAGCTCATATATTCATCCAAAATGATATCGGCATATGGCTTTAAAGTTTATAATATTTTAAGGTATTATGCTTTTATAATCAACTTATTAACTGAAAATGTACCTAGATAATATTGACTCCAAAGAAATCAAATATTGTTTTGCACAATTAGATGTGTTGGGGGAGGGGTGTCCTTGAAGTGGCACTAACTATATTTTTTTATTGATTTGTCATTTTTAGTCAATTGAAGTGTTTTATGCTGAGTTTAGTGATGTGTAAATAGAGATGAGAAATTCAATATCAGATAACAGAATTAATAACAATTAATCCTATTAATAACATAAACAACATGAAAATTAATTGCATATTTATATAATTAACAATAATTAACAAAGTAACATAAATTAATTAATAACACAAAGTTAATAACATAAAGTTATGTTATTAATTATATAACAATAACATAAAAATCACATACATCCAGTTAGAAAAGAGAGACATGATTAATTAATTGAATCTATTCATTTGGTACTTATTTTAAAATGTAAAGGTTTAGAACACTGTCCATTTATCTAGATTTTCATTCAGTAGTTACACCAACAAAGCTAAGCCACAAATGATACTTATTCTATCTATTCTGATCTCTTAATTTTAACTTTTAGTATTTCTGACTTCAAAACATGTTTCTCATATCTTTCTTGTGATTCAGTAAAATTAAATTTTCAGGTAAATTTGTATCAAAAGGTTTCAAAATTATTTTTTATTTTCTAAGATATTTAATATCACAACTTGTTCTGTATTTATGTAACACATAACTTGTTCACAATATAATTTCGGAGACACTCCAGCATCTTCCTTCTTCATTTTTTGCTTTCTTTCATTAAACTCTTAAGTATAAAATATTTATGAGAAACTGATTACTGTCAATTCTTGTTATTTGTTGTAGGTATGTCCTGTGAATGTCATGTGAACACTGAATTAGCAAATAGCCAATCGTTCTTAGTGAAAATTCAGGATTTATTTCCTGCAAGCCTCTGGTCATAGCATTTCCATCAGCCAATCAGTATATCAACTTATTTTATGTTCTGTTTAAAGACATCTTGCTTAATATATATTATGGTTTCAGTAACCTTGAACTCATTGCCAACAGCAGCACTATAACTTATGCCTGAAGGAAGATTATCAAATGTAGGTGTTTTCATGGCAAGGCCCATCACAGTCTTCTTACACTTTGGAAATTCACACAGCACTTCAGCATTACTCTTGGAGGCCATGTTAAATAACAAAATCAGCAGGAAAATGCACAACAATGAAAAAGAAAACCATGCCACTAAAGAGACCACAAGAAGGACACTTTCTCACAGTATCTGAGCTTAAACAAGACCACTGTGGACCTCAGCTGGCAATGTGTGCTTTGGGTATTGCAAGTTGCTTATTGCTCTGCTCATGTGCTATCCACAAATGGCCAGGAAAGTGCAGAGAGCTTGATTTTAGAGTTAGAAATGTTAGGCAAAGTAACAAACTATTGGCTAATTTCTGCTTGCCAACATAATTTCACAAAGCCCCAGATTCTGTGAGGAGGTGCAGCTCTCCTGAAAGATGCTTTGACGACAAAACAGGAGAGAGCACGTGGTCTGCTCTATGTATTGCCGGAGTCACCACATTCCTGAAACAATAAATGTTCCTAGCCTTGCCTTTTCCTACACATAAGATATTGTCTGATGAGAATAGTGATTATGCTTCTTCTAACATACAAACTGATGTACTCTTACACCCAAACCTTGATGAGATTCTGCTGTAATGTAACATCTGAGCAAGTGTGATGTGATTTTCACATAGCGAACTCTCGCCACCTGTATGTAAGCAGTGGGCTGAAATACTGTGCTGGAACAGTCTAACAGAACTGCTCATGGGCTGTAGTCATCAGTAAGACTTCTGAATGAAACTGACTTTAATTCTTTAAAAGCTTGACTCCTTTTTCTTTAGTCAATATAAATAACTTTAACAACTAGGAGAATTCACAGATACAAATTCTGCAAGTGATGAGGATTGACTGTTTAAGGTAGGCACTATCCTAACTGCTGCAGACAAACTTAAATAAAATCTATGCCTTCAAAGATCCCTAATTTTTTAGTATAAGGGAAACTTCAATACTCATAAATGTTTTGTAACTTATTTTCTTCACTCTTTAAACAGATATTTGTTAAGTACTGACTATGCATTAATCACTTTGTTATTTGCTGGAGGTATGTCAGGGATCAAAAAAAAAAAAAAAAGGTGCAATTTCTGGTCAGCACAAAAACCCTACTGAGAGATATGGGCCAGCAAAAAGACAAGCAGTATGATATTCTGAACTGGAAAGCCTAGGATGCAATTGGGAGACATGAAAGCAGTACCCAACATAAAAATAGGTTAATAATGACATCTTAGTGGACATGACCTTAAAGCTGAAACTTGAAAAAATATGAATTTTAAAATTACCAAGTAGAAAGTCAGTGGACAAAAGTAAACAAAACATATATTTAATGGGTTAGAGGTGAGGAACAGCAATTGAATTTAGCACAGTATAGGCTATTGGCAGTGGGAAGTGAGGGAAGTTAATGCATGAGAATTATTGGTAAACGGAAAAGGGAATGATAAAGAAGGTGCATTGATATAAATTAATCTAGAAATGCAGGCAGGGGTGCTCATGAAAGGCATAAAAGGCACTAATTTAAATGCCTTTTATGAAATGCAGGCAGGGGTGATCATGAAAGGCATTAATTTAAATTAAAGAGTTGTCAATTTTTTCTGAGAGCAAGAAGAATAATAAATATAGAAACAAAAAGATTGGAATTAATTTGTGTAAGGATTGTTTGGTTCCAGATTTGAGATTCACTGAGGATTTGATGGGTGGGGTAGGGCAGGGCCACAATGAGTAAAGGCTGTTTTAGTAATACTAATGAGAGACAATGTGAAGTTGCCTGAATTAGGATAGTGACAGTGGAGATCAAGACCAATGGATTAATTTAAAAGCTATTTTAAGAGTTGAAGTCAACTGGAGTTGGTTATTGATTGGATGTGAATAGTGGTTTTTGGGAGAAGCATTCTACCTTGGGCTCTGAGGATTATGGTTTTAGATAGTAAGATTTAGGGATGAAATAAACAGCAGGACTACTAAATACTCACTGCAAAAGCAGTAAATTGCCCAAACTCAGTTTTGTCTGTTTTATTTATTTATTTATTTATTTATTTTATTTTATTTTATTTTATTTTATTTTATTTTATTTTGAGGCGGAGTCTCGCTCTGTCACCCGGGCTGGAGTGCAGTGGCCGGATCTCAGCTCACTGCAAGCTCCGCCTCCCGGGTTTACGCCATTCTCCTGCCTCAGCCTCCCGAGTAGCTGGGACTACAGGCGCGCGCCACCTCGCCCGGCTAGTTTTTGTATTGTTAGTAGAGACGGGGTTTCACCGTGTTAGCCAGGATGGTCTCGATCTCCTGACCTCGTGATCCGCCCGTCTCGGCCTCCCAAAGTGCTGGGATTACAGGCTTGAGCCACCGCGCCCGGCTGTCTGTTTTAATGCAACACACTGAGTTTGCTGGTATCTCTCTGGGCTGATCTGCACTGCCCCCATGGAATTTGAGGGTTATGGTGAACTCTGAATACTTTTATCTTGAGTAATAATGTCTTTTGTCTCTGACTCAGAAGCCACCAATCCTCTACCTATATCCATATGGTAGTAGCAGACCAGTTTGTTAGGTTGAACATAGGGTAAATTCCAAGGCCTTTCGGAGTTCCTAACAGTGGTTAACTACGCATGTCTGAAAAATTTTTCAGTAACCAAAGATCACTGGAACAGGGAACACAGGATAAAGGATGAGCTTAAGTGAGAAGAAAACAAAATCTGTTTTAGAAATTTTGAACTTGAAGTGTTGAAAGCACACACAAGAAGAGATGCCCAACAGACAGTTGGATGTATAGATCAGTGGACAAGGAGATAGATTTAAAAAGTAGGGATTCTAAGATTAAAACTTAGTGAATAGAATAATATGAGAAAACCTAGCATGAACATCTAGACTGATTAAAAACGGTTTGTGCAACAGAGTTTTGAGCCATGTAAACATTTATGGGACAGTAGAGAGAAACATTTCAGTGTGTCTAAAACATCAGAAGAGTTTGGCTTATAGGATAGCAGTCAATAAACGGCTTAAGAAGAAAGTGCTGTATAGAGTGAAATCATACTAACACTCCAACATGACAGTTATGTATGGCAACATGAAGGACATTGACAGCTTAGCATGAACACTTTTACAGATTTTATGGAAGCAAGAACCAAAAAATAATAGGTTGTGCATTGAATAGGCTGAGAAGTAAAAATAAGATATTAAGAAGGAAAAGAATGTAATATGGTAATGGAGAAGAACGTAAGATTACAGGAGTATATTTCCTAAAATGTAAAAGATCTGAGTATATTTTGGTCTAATGTGGATAAAGAAAATATGTTTTGGAGCAAAAGCTGAAGGAGATACTTTCCGTTGCCCTCTATTTTCTCAGAGCTGTGTAAAAGAGAGTCCATCAGCAGAGAGAGGAGACAGGTGAGAAAGTCAGAGGTTTGATGGTAGTGGATAAAATTTAAAAGAGTTGCTGTTTAGAACTAGAGAGAGCTGCCTGAACATATGAAATAAGATTCTTGAGTGGTTTGAAGGGACAGTTGCTGCTGAAGACCACGTGTAGAGGCATTTGAGGTTCTGCGTGATATTTCTAAGGCAGCCCTCAGCATATGGTAGATTCATTCTATAGTGTACATAAGAAATAAGAGATCTTTAAATTCATGGGGTGGAGTGGCTTTTCACAAAGTGGTGGGACAGAAAAGCAATGAAACAACTTACATGGATATATTGGCAAAAGAAGGATTAGGTGATAAGTCTTAAGTAGTGATTTAGCTGAGCAGGGAAGATAGAAACCTGGAAGAAAAAATATTAGAATAGTTGAAAGGCCTGGATATCTTATTGAGATTGAGAAAATTACTAGCAGGGGTAATTTAAGGGGCAAATTAGATGATGAAGAAATTATTTTATGAATTGAGATATTGCATTTGGATTTCACATAAAGCAGTTCTAATTCAACACATAACAAATATGTATTGAGATTCCCATATATGCTGAGAACTATTTTAGGTGCTGGAGGTATATCAGTGTAAGAAAAAGTCCAACTGTCTCCATTCCTGCAGTCTATATTACAATGAAAAAAAAATTACTGCAATTTTATTTGGTGAGTAAAGCTCCATATATTTTTTCAATATGTGTGTGTTTAATTTATTTTGATTTTCCCTCTTTGAAAAAGTATTGTATTACACATATTTTTTTCAATCTGCATTTTCCTGTTAACAGACCCTATCTAGATCTAACTCACCATCTTTTACAGCTATAAAGTTATAGTGTGAAAGTAGCATAAATATCTTTTGATGGTATTTGCATATCTAATTTTCTAATTACATTTTCTGGTCACCATTGAAGTTGAGTGACTATATAGGAAGAATGAAAAATAGAAATGGACATATTGGGACAAAGTTTGTGAAAACTTTTATATTTATAAGAACTATAAATATATGGGAAATATATGGACATCTAGATCCAAGAAGGTAAAAAATCTCCAATTATATTTAAACCCCAGAGATCATCTCTTAGACACATTACAATCAAACTACCAAAACTCAAAGATGGAAAATTTTAAAAGCTGCAAAAGTGTCAAGTCACATGCAAGTGAATCTCCATTAGACTATCAGCAGATTGGTCAGAAGAAACCTTGAATACTAGAAGGTAATGGAGTGATGTATACAAAATTCTGAAAAAGAAAAAAAATTTTCAGCCAAGAATGGTACATCCAGCAAAGCTATTCTTTAGAAATAGGAGAAAAATAAAAACCTTCCCAGACAAGCAAAAACTGATAATATTTGTTACCACTAGATTCACCTAATGAGAAATACTTACAAGAGTACTAAAACTGGAAGTAGAAGAGCAATAATTACCATTATGAAAACATATGAAAATATAAAACCTACTAGTAGATATAAATTCATAATCAAACTCAGAATACCCTGGTCCTGTACAGGGACTATGTAAATCTTTCCATTCTCTAATATGAAAGTTGAAATTTAAAATAGTCAAAATTAACAACACTTAAAAAGTGGCTAGGCAACCACAATAGATAAACATGTAAATAAAGGAATCAAAAATAGGAATTGTGAGGGTAAAAAGGCTAGAGTACTTTCATGTGACAAAGTTAAGTTGTTATCAGCTCAAAATAATTAATTATAACTAGAAGACTCTTTATGTTAGCCCTATGGTAACTACAAAGAAACAAAATACAGTAGATACCCGAACAAGAAAGAGAAGGAAACAAAGCTTAGCATCACAGAAAATCACCAAACAACAGAGGTAAATAACAATAAGGGAGAAAATAATCTACAAAACAACCAGAAAACAATAACAAATGTTAGAAGCAAATATTTATCTATAAATAATCATCATAAATGTAAATGAATTAAATACTCCAATTAGACATAGAATGGTTTAATAGATTCAAACATATGTGTGTATGTGTGTATACACACACACACACACAGACACACATACAAGATCCAGCTGTATGCTGCCTGCAAGAGATTTATTTCACTGTTGAAGATACACATAGGTTGAAAATGAAGGCATGGAAAAAAATATTTCATGCAAATAAAGCTAAAAGCAAGCAGGATTAGTCATACTTAGATAAAATAAACTTTAAGTAAAAACTGTAAAAATAGACAAAGAGGGTCATTATATAAAGATAAAAATATTAACTCAACAAGACAATATAAAAATATATATGCATCCAACATTAGAGCACCAAATATGTGAAGCAAAATTAATTAGATCTAAAAAGAGATATACAGTGCAATGTAAAAATAGGAGGGATTTCAGCACCTCACTTTTAACAATAGCCAGATCATCTAGATAGGAAATCAACAAAGAAATAATGGACTTAAACTTCACCATACCAAATGGACCCAAAAGACATGTACAGAACATTCCATCCAACAGCTGCACATACACATTATTCTCAACTACATATGTGACATTGCCCAGTATAGATCATATTTTAGGTCACAAAAAAAATTTAACAAATTTAGAAAGACAGTGATAATATACCTTTTCTGACCATAATGTTATAAACTAAAAATTAACAAAAAAAAAAAATTGCAGAAACTTTGCAAATATATGCAAACTAAACAACATGTCCCCAGATAGTTAATGGATCAATGAAGAAATTAAAAGAAAAATTTAAAATAAATTCTTGGGACAAATGAGAATGAAAATACACCATACCAAAACATACAGGACAGCAAAAGCAGGAAAATTTGTAAGAAAAAATGCTTACATCAAAAAAGAAAAAAAAAAAATTCAAATAAACAACCTAACAATGAACTTCAAGGAACTGGAAAAGCAAGAACAAACTAACCCCACATTGGTAAAGGCAAGAAAATAATGCAACTCAGGGCAAAAATAAACCAAACAGAGACTAGGAAAACCATCTAAAATATCAACAAAACTAGGTGTTTGTTTTGGGAAAAGATAAACAAAGTTGACAAACCTTTAGCTAGACTTACTAAAAAAAAAAAAGTAAAAGACACAAATAAAACCAGAGATGAAAGGATTCAAAGAAGATTTAACATCTGCAAATCAATAAGTGTAATCCACCACATTAACAAGAACAAAGACAAAAACCCTATGATCATTTCAACAGATGTAGAAAAAGCATGTGACACAACATGGATACACAAAAGCATGTATCCCTTCATGATAAAAACTCTCAACAAATTATGTATAGAAGGTAATACCTCCATACAATAAAGGCCATGTATAACAAAGTGACGGGTAACATCATACTGCTGTCAGCTTTTCCTCTAAGATCAGGGACAACAAAAGAATGTAAACTTTCACCAACTAATCAGCACAGTGCTGGAAGTTCTAGCGAGAGCAATTAGGCAAGAGGAAAGAAAAGGTATCCAAATTGAAAAGAAGGAATTCAAATTGACTCTATTTGCAAACAACATAATCTTATATATAGAAAACCTTAAGACTCCAACAAAAAAACTGTTTGAACTAATAAACTAATTCAATAAAGTTGTAAGATACAAAATCAACATAAAAAATCAGTAGTAATTCTATATGTCAGTAGTAAACTAGCCAAAATAAATCGAGTGTGATTTTATTTACAATAGCTACAAAAAGAAAATAAGATACCTGAGAATAAACTTAAGGTGGTGAAAGTTCTCTACAATGAAAACTAAAAAACATTAATGAAAGAAATTGAAGAAGACAAGAATAAATCTTCTTTTCATGGATTGGAAGAACTAATATTGCTAGAATGGCCACACAGGCCAAAGCAATCTAAAACTTTAGAGCAATCCTTATCAAAATAACAATGACATGATTTACAAAATTCTTTTAAAATCCTAAAATTTGCATGGAACCACAAAATACTCCAAATAGCCAAAGCAATCCTCAGTCCAAAGTACAAAGCTGGAAACATTACACTACCTGATTTCAAAACACATTGTAAAGCATTAGTAACCAAAACAGAATGATGCTGGAATAAAGATAGATACATAGATCAATTGAACAGAATAGAGAACCCAGAAATAAATTTACACCCTGACAGCCAACTGATTTTGACACAAGTGCCAAGAACACACATTGGGAAAGAGACAGTATCTGATAAATTGAGCTGAGAAAATTGGATATCCACAGGCAGAAGAATGAGACTAGACCTATACTTCTCACTGTACATATGAATCAACTCAAAATGGATTGAAGACTTAAATGTAAAACCTTAAACTACACAACTACTAGAAAAAAAACCTAAAGGAAACACCATGACATTGGATGAGGTAAGGATTTAAGTAAGACCTCAAAATCACAGAGAACAAAAGCAAAAATAGACAAATGGGATTACATCAAATTAAAATACTTTTTCACAGCAAAGAAAACAATTAGCTAAGTGAAGAGACAACCTGTAGAATGGGAGAAAATATTGCAAAGTATGCATCTAACAAGGGTTTAATATCCAGAATATATAACAAACTCAAATAAAAATACTACCACTAATAATAAAATAACTCTATTAAAAATGAGCAAAGTACCTTAATATACATTTCTCAAAAGAAGACATACAAATGACCAACAGGTGTGTGAAAAAATGCTCAATGTCATTTATTGATAGCCATCAATTAAGTTTGTCTATACAGAATCTCATTTTGAAAAATAAGTGCAACATATATCTGTATTTGCAATGTAGCTAGGAATGGACATATATGCGAATTTGCAATGTACATACACATATATCCTTGATAACAAAAAAGTACTAAAAATAAGAAGACATATATATTAGTCCATTTTCATATTGCTATAGAGACTACTTGAGACTGAGTAATTTATGAAAAAAGAGGTTTAATTGACTCAGTTTCTCATGGCTGGGGAGGCCTCGAGAAACTTACAGTCATGGTGAAAGTTAAGGGGAAGGAAGGCATGTCTTACATGGTGATAGGAGAGAGAGAGAGTTAGGAGAAACTGCTAGTTTTAAAACCAACAGATCTCATGAGAACTCCCTCAGTAACATGAGAACCGTATGGGGGAAACCGCCACAGGATTCAATCACCTCCCATCAGGTCCCTCGCTTGACATGTGGAAACTACAATTCAAGATGAGATTTGGGTGGGGACACAGAGCCAAAATATATCAGTATATTAATAATTCTTTTTAACTAGTAGTTAAATTATGAATTTATTATATGTTTTCTATGTATTTTTCTGTTTCCTAGTTATCTATAGCATAATTAGTCTATACTAATTTTATTGTCAAAGTAAAAAAGATGAAAAAGAAAAAAGCTTGGAATAGTGAATATTTAACCTTATAGAATAGCTCTGAGCATGAACAGAAGTCATAATTTAGGGAAATATCTGGCTATGCAGGCTCCCAATCTCGTAATGAAAGGATTCCAGTTGTTTTACACTCCCCTTTCCCTTGCAAACACAGTCTTGAACACTGAACATAATCTAACCCTGACTGATCAAATGCAGTCAACTTGAAGTGTGAAACTGCACAGAGAGATGAAAAGACATTAATTGTCAAATAATTCCCATTGTGGCAAGGCAGCATCAGCTGGTGCTCAGCGGTGGTTTTAAGGGTAGAGTGACTATAGAGCACCAGTCAGCATCTTACCCAAACAATCTTAACAGGATCTAAGCTGGGTTTTATACCTCATTATCCTCTCCTGTTGCATCTGCTCTTTACTACTCATTTTCTATACCCGGTTTCCCTTTCTTTGCATCAAATGTTCCCATCAATTATGATTTTTCCATCATTTTATAAATAATATAATCTATATTTCAGATGTCCAGAATTTTCACTTGTTACCAAAAAACATAATAACTTGATTTTGATTATTTCAGACAGACACACATCCAAAGAGAATGAAATACAAGGGAATCCAGCTGAATGTTTAACAGTGATACATTATAAGCAATACAAAATTCACTTAAAGCATTTTCAATAATTTACTCAAGTCATATAAATACAATCCTAGTGGAAATAATTTTTCAACAAAGATACACATTTCAAAATGATCAGATTAGCTGAAATACAACCTTAGCACATCTTGCAGATTCCAGTAACTATGTACTAAAAAATATATATTTATTTTAGACTTTCTGTATGTTAACCTAAAACATTAAGCAATACCAATTAGCATAATTTTTCTACTCTAGCAATATTTTACTAGAAATTTATTTTTTTCTGTTGGAAATTAAATTAAAAATTCTTTACTACTATGTGTCTTAATTACTACATATTTGGTTATAGATATTTGGACTCATAATAACAAAGTACATCTTAATAGATTATAGATCTGAAAAAGAAACTAAAACTCAGAAAATAAATCAAGATCAGTAAATCAAGTCAAAGGTGACCTCAAAGTCAGAAAAACTGTTTTATCATGTAATTTTGTTCTAAGTAGATTTCTGTTTAAATCTAGATTTTCCAATCCTCTCTTGAATAAGATATAATGCATAAATATGAACTATATCATAGAGCATAAATTCTAGAACCAATAGATGTCCAGTCAGTTACATTTTGTAAAGCTGTGTTATGTTAATCTTTCTTTTATCCAGTTAGATTTATTATAGGCTGAGGGCTGCTGTGAAAGTTTGTCAGTTATGAGACAGGTGACTGTAAGAGGAAGGTATTTTAGAGGAGACAAACTAGTCCACACAAGTTAAGTGAGTCTATGACAATATAAATTAGAGAAAGTTATAACTCTAAATCATATTGATTTAAATGTAATGGTGTATCTTCAAATGAAGGATAAGGTAATATGCAAAATAAAAAAATACATTTATTTGAAGTGTATTAATCATCAAAATCTGAGTGTTATAACAACAAGCCTTCAAGTATTTCACAAGTGTGTTACAAGCTCTTAAAATATTTTAAGTATTTATATTTATATTTTATTTTATATTAAATTTCATTTTTATTTTATTTTAAATTTTATTATTTTTCAATGGACATTTTATTAGGATATAGTTAATGACTTTAATCCATTGTCTTCATTTTAAATATAACTCAAAATAGAACAGTTAAACAAAGCAGAAAATTATTATTTGTGAATAAAATAATTAAAACATAATATTAATTAAAGAGTAAGAAATTTATGAATAATGTATTGAATATTTGATAAAAGCCCAAAGTTTACTAAGTATACAAAATATGAACGTTTGCTACAGAAATAGAGTTCCAACTTACTACCGAATGGAAGTTTGTAGATTTCAGGGTCAAGTTAATAACCTTTACAAATAAAAGAAACAAGACATTATATTTCTATTCTATGCATCTCTAATGGAGATTCAAAACCTCAAAAACAATTGTTAAGGGATGTCCATCCACACTGTGGTGTTTTTCATGTGTATCATGGTTTCTAGACTCCATTGTGTGATATGCAAAAATAACAAGTAATTAACTCCCATTTTAAATAGGAAGAATGTCACCAATAACTACACATTTTAAACTTATAAATATACTAGAGTGGAAATATTTATTTAAATAGTAATTATAAAATGAATATATACTGTGTGTGTCTGTATAGATTGTTACTATATGTACAGCTTGATCCATCGAATCTATAAAATAATATATTTAATATTTGCATACTAATACAGTATAAAATATGAACTTGTGCACAAAGAAACTATCAACTACAAAATTTCTCTCAAATAATTTAGTAGAATTGAGACTTGAATGGAAATTTAGCTAGCTATCAACTTCATTTCCTTTCCAAATTGAATATGTCTCCTTCAGTCTCCCAGACAAGTTCTTCTCCGACATATTCACTTGAAGAAAATTGTCACCTCACAAAATTGACAATTCCATTGTTGTGTAATCCTAAATTTTAGAATATCCTTTCCCATAATGAGTGAACAAATCTTTCTCTCTGTAATTTCTATAATTTAATCTCCATTTTGCCCCCTCTATTATACCCCAGAGTAAATATGCATCTACTTGCGTGTGACATGTATGCTCTGGCTTCAAATGTTTTCCTCTGTGATATAAAGTTTCTACTTACTTCATTAATTTTCCATATGACATGGCTTCTAGTTGTCACAAGACTTTATTCATCGTCTTTTTTATACAACTTGAGTATCAAATATGCCCTTAAAATAGAATGCCCAAACTGTACAGATAATTTCAGATGTTGTCTAATAAATACAGAGAATAGCTGAATCTTTTATAAAGCAAGTACTTGAAATTTGGATTAAAGTTTCTAAATATTGAAATATATTTGAGGATTTTGTTTTATTTATAATAGTATTTATACTATATTTCTGGCTCATAAAAATAATTTTGAACGAATTTGTTTTATTAATAATGTGCTCTGAAATGTCTTTCATATTGTATTTCATGTGGTTGATAATTGAATTCAAAGATAAACTCTACATTTTTCCTAAATATTAACTAAGTCATTATTTTTTCTTGAACTTGCAAGAGGAAGAGTCTCTTTGGGAGAGACTGTTTTTGCCATCTAATTGATTTAAATCATCAAATTTGATCAGAATGTCCTCTAGGTCTTATCAGAGTAGCTACTTAATAGGACAGTGCTTTGAATAGATTCATGTATCCATGCTTAACGACTTTATCTGTTAACAACAGCATTAGGTTTTAGATCTCTCATAAAATGTGATGTGATCCAGAAGATGTTTCCTTACTTGTGGTGAAATAAGATAAGAAATACTTATTGCATGCTTTTTTTTTTTTTTTTTTTTTTTTTTTTTTTTCCGAGACAGAGTCTCGCTCTGTCGCCCAGGCTGGAGTGCAGTGGCACGATCTCCACTCACTGCAAAGCTCCGCCTCCCGGGTTCATGCCATTCTCCTGCCTCAGCCTCCCGAGTAGCTGGGACTACAGGCGCCCACCACCGCCCCTGGCTAATTTTTTGTATTTTTAGTAGAGATGGGGTTTCACCGTGTTAGCCAGGATGGTCTTGATCTCCTGACCTCGTGATCTGCCCGCCTCGACCTCCCAAAGTGCTGGGATTACAGGCGTGAGCCACTGCGTCCGGCCTATTGCATGCTTTTTATATGTCAGGCATGGTGGAATTATTTCCAATAAATAAACTATTCAAGCTACAAGTAATTAACATTTGCTGTTTTGTCTGTTTAAGCAATTTGTTGAGAAATTATGTGAATAATCAATGTTCATGATTCTATCGTTTATAGACAATTGCCTAGTGGTCTGTAATCTCTAAGCATTAACATTTTTCGCTATTTTACTTTTTTTTTTTTTTTTTTTTTTGGTCTCTGATTACTTCATTTTCCACAGCTTTTCAGAATATTGATACTGTAATTCTTCGACAATGCCTAAACATTAAGCCACAGAACTTAACAGTGCTGGACCAGCAATATCACGTTTGTGACAACATGGAACCAATGGCACTATAATAGTCAGTGAAAGATCCCAGGTATTTATCAGTTTTAATTCAATGTCAGACCTTTCTTATTTGTTCAAGGAGTACCTTTGAGTACCACCATGTGCTCAGAACCGTGCTAAGCACCAAAGTCACAAGATACAAGTGAAGACGGTCCCTGCTACCCCAGCTGAAGGAGGAATCAACACAGAAGCACACACCAGCCTCAAGCTAGAGAGGTCCAGATTGCGACGGAGCCCCACCAGACAAAGTGCAGGCGTCATGCAGGACAGGAGCAACTTCTGTGCCCCGACTTAAAAGGACAAGCTGATCTTTCAGAGAATCAGTGAAGAACGAGATGGGATATCCCTTCGGAAGAATCTCCTATAACCGTTGAAGATAGGTTAATGACGGAGGAGTCAGGATGCCAGTGAGGGGCAGTGAGTTAAACAAGGGACAGGGCTGTGTCTAGTGTGACCTAATTAAAATGACAATAGACAATTTTTTTAAAAAATTAGTCTATGTTAAACATTTTTTAATACTGCAATATCTTATTTAGAAAGGCTTTCCCCCTAATTAATGAAATAGGTTTGGCACAGTTAAACGAATCTATTCAGTTGCTTAGATTGACGGTAGCCTGCCCTTTCCATAAAGGAAAAGAATCTATATATTTGTCATTTTTTCTTCTATTTGCCATCTACCCTTTGGCCATTTCATTGCCCATTACCTCTTCAATTAGGGATTTCAAATGAAGTAAAATAAAATAAAGAACAATAAATTTCAAAGCTCTGACTACCTTGGAAAACTAATACAGAAATGTGACAAAGAAGGTGAATTTTAACAATTTAAAATGTAGTTAGAAGTTTTAGAGCTCGGAAGCATATTTTTTCCTTAAGATTAGAGGGAATGTGCTCTACAATTATGTACATCATTATCTCAAACATATATATTTTCTGGTTAGTCAGATAATAAAAATATTCTTGAGCATTGTGTAATATAGACACTGCTTACCTTCCACTTTACTTTGTGCATGGGGGGATGGGTCTTTGCTACTAATGTAAATATGAATATTAACCTTGATAAGAAGTCAACATTTATTATTTCCCAATAACCAATTTTTACCTCACTTATACAGATAATTATTTTAATTTTCCTCTTTTGCCAGCACAAGTATATTGGCTAACAAAAGGTTAGATAGGAAAGATTTATTTTCTTGTTTAAAAAATTCTGGGTGATGAGATGCATCATATTCTAAACCTCACCATCAAGTGATATAATCAAGAAACAAACCTACACACTACCCCTGAATCTAGAATAAAATTCAAAACTATTAACAATTTTTTAAATGCAAAAAACCATATTATAGAGCTTAATGAATAAAATAATATACTTTTAAACATTAATTTCAGTTATTTGTACCTTTATTCCTATTTGCATTAATAATTAAATTACAATTTTTGACAAATTATTTAACAAAGGATGAAGGTAGACAGCTTTTCACAATTGCTTTGAGATTTTTAGGGAAGAACTTTGCTAATAAATCTTTTCAATTACAAAATTTTCCTAGTAATATAGTGAAGGGTAGAAATATGACATTTCTTTCATTAAAATTATTATTACATGATTATTATCATTACTGATGTTCTCTCTGTTGTAAGAAAAACATAATATTCAAGGGCATGGTTGATTCTCTAAGGAGTTTCCATGAGTTACACAAGCAAAATGTGGATATAAAATGTAACCGACCATGAGAGGTCAGTTAAATCTCAGAGGCATGGAATAGCTTAAATCTTTTCTTAGACATAGACCCCTATCGCAGTTTTCAAAATGTAGGATATTTGTCTATCAACAGTATTATGCATTTTCTTGTTTTCTAAAAAGTTGTAAAGTTAGCTGCATAAAATAAAAAAATATACATATTAAGGGATTAGTTTTTGTGAATATCTTTGGAGACACAAGAACAGAAAGAATTTGCAATTGTACTGTTAGCAGCTTTTTAAAAGAAGTCTATAATTATACAGTCTATATGTATGCAAGTCTTTGTTTTTAATAGCCTTTTATTTAAAATGAATTATACATGTCATTGAGTTATAACTTATTTTATATAAATACATGTTCCTATTAAGGAAATATTAAAGGTGATATAGTTTGAATGTTTTTCCCCTCCAAACCTCTTCTTGAAAAGTAATCCCTAATGTTGGAGCTGAGGCCTGGTAGGAAGTGTTTGGGTCATGGGGCATTCAACCCTCATGAATGGCTTGGTGCTACCTTGGTGATCGTGTGTTCTCATAAAATCTGGTTGTTTAAGGTTATATGGCACCTTCCCCCAGTCTATCTTCCTCCCACTCTCACCATGTGACTCTCCTGCTCGCTATTTTACCCCCGCCCCCACCATGATTGTAAGCTTCCTGAGGCCCTCACCAGAAGCAGATGGTGGAGTCACGCTTGTACAGCCAGGAGAATTGTAAGTGAATTAAACCTCTGTTTTCTATAAATTACCCAGCCTCAGTTATTTTCCTTATAGCAACACAAAACACAAAAGGTGAATAATTCCAGTTGAATTTATTTATTCAAAATGTTATTGATTGTCAACTATATTCTAGGTAGTGGTGTGGTCACTGAGGATATGGTGGTGTACATGATAGACACAACTATTTCCCTTATGAATTATAGTCATCAAACAACAAATAACTAAGTTAGCTAGAGAAATAATCACTGGTTCAGGTAACACAAATAATAATAAGTATCATAGCAGATTGTGGCAGCTTATTTTACATGCATGACATGTATGCAAGAAAGCTTGAAGATAGAAATGCATATGGTGAAATTGGAGGATATTGGAAATGTGTATCATACCTATTTAGCCTGTTTTCAAATTGTAATAATAAGTGTATTTACTTCAGAATTTGATTTCTGGCCTAACTTTCAGTATTATGTTTGTAGGCATACCCTTTCTTTAAAAATACATAATACAGACTATTTTTATGCTTGTCATTTGTATGGCAGGATGTCAGATGACACATTTTATAAACACATTTGATTATATAAAAATCATGCTATCAAAATCATGTCTGAAAACTATTAAAATAGAGGACAGTTTAATATTTTAAATATGTAGACAGTACTCTATACAAGAGTTGTTCTTATGAGATAGTGTATCTTCATAGAAACATTAGAGGATATTAAATATAGTTGTATGTTTTAAAATGTCAATATAGTTTACAAACTTTTGTATCAAAATATTGTCTAAATAACATATTATATATTGAATTAGTGTATTAATCTGTTCTCGTACTGCTAATAAAGACATACCCAAGACTGGGTAATATATAAATAAAATGAGGTTTAAGGGACTCACAGTTCCATATGTCTTGGGAGGCCTCACAATCATGGCGGAAGGCAAAAGTCCTTTTTACATGGCAGCAGGCAAGACAGAGAACTTATGCAGGGGAACTCTTCTTTATAAGACTATCAAATCTCTTAAGACTTATTCATTATGAGAAGAACAGCATGGGAAAGACCCACCTCATGGTTCAGTTACCGCCCACTGGGTCCCTGCAATGACATAGAATTGCAGGAGCTACAATTCAAGATGAGATTTGGGTTGGGACATAGACAAACTGTATCAATTAGAAATAATATATATATAATACATAATTTATGTATACGCAGGACTCTTAATAAATCCCTAAGGGAAAGACAACAACCCAATAGAAAATATGGATAAAGACAGGAGGTTTACAGAAAAGGAAATATTCAGGCCAAAATTTTACAAAAATATTTTCTCAAACTCATTAAACATTTCAAAATTCAATTTAAGAAAATGAATATAATTTATAACAAAAATATCATAGATTTCCCCTAATAAAATTTGATAAGACCTTGCAGAACCCTAGACATTTTCAGAAAACTGTTGGTGAAGATATATGTTGGCATACTGATGATAGCCTATGGAAGTTTTCAGCTATTATTATGTTAAATAGATTATCTATGCCATTCTCAATTTCTTCTCTGTTAATCCTATGATCCAAATATTTGTTTGCTTCATGGTGTCCCATAAGACTCCTAGGTTTTCTTTGCTCTTTTTTTATTCCTTTATTCTCCATCTGACTGGGTTATTTTAAAAGAACCATCATCAAGCTCAGAAATTCTTCCTTCTTCTTGATCTTGTTTATCTGTTGTTGAAGTTGTAAACTGTATTTTTTATTTCATTCTTTTTTTTCCTGTTCAAAGATTTTTGTTTGGTTTTTTATTGATTGTTTCTACATGTTTTTGAGAGTCCTTCTCCTGGATGTTGGTTGGGTATGGCGGATTGGCTTTGTTTCCAGGTGAACTCAGTAGCATGATCTCTGTGCAGCTGTAATCTGTCACTGAAGTCTGTGATTGCATCAGTAGCCTAGGCTTTGAGAGTTTATACCAGCAGTGGTATGGTTTTGCTGTGTGCAAGAGCACCAGAGGTTACTGGCCTGGACACAAATGTGCACTGGCATAGTGGACTGCCTGGCTGCGTGGTGGTCTCTCTGGCGGTGAGGTTCTGACACACATGGGTCCCCCATCTTATTATTTGTTTGGTGGGATGTGGGCAAGCACTGGTGCAGCATTCTAGCTGGCTGTATGTTGACTTTCTTGCTGTGCAGGTTTGTCTGTTCCCTGAGGGTGAAATGTTGTTTGAATTCAAATTCTGCAGTTTCAGCCTTGCTGTTGGGTCCAGGCTTTGGTTATCCTGTGTTGTGGTTCTGTGGTTACTAATGTGAGCATGATAGAATGACTGCAGGGCCTCAGGGATGGTGAAAGTCGGTGGCTACTCACCCCAAGGGCAAGATGCACTCTAGTACTGGGCCCAGTTTCAAGATGGCACCATGATATAGCAGTTTAGCTCATGGGGCTGAGGAGTGTACAATTAGGCTATTACGTGGGGGCAGTACAGGCTTACAAATAATTGGCAACTCTCCAAACTCAATTCAGGGTCTGTGAGGACTTCAGGACTCTTTTATAGTAAAGACTTTAAGTTTCTGCATTAGTAATTGCAATTGCTAGGGTTCTCCAGCGTACTTTGTCCCATAAGAAGTCCCCCACAGCTCCAAGCTAATCATGGCAAGTGAGACGGTGGCAGAGCTATGGTGCTATCCTGAGCGTCTGTGCTCCATGTATATTTTGCCACTCCCCTAGTGCTCTTCAATGTACCTCCTCAGTCATTTTTATCAAAATATAGTTTTTCTTGTTTTGGGGTGTGTGGGAAGTGCTAGGAAACTCTAGTTGGTCACCTTGCTGATGTTGCCTAAAAATGTAATTTGTATTATTGTACAGCATTACATTCTATAAATGTATCAACATTAACTTAAATATTATTTTGTTGTTGAATACAGAAATTGTTCATTAGTTATTATTATCCTTATAAGTAACAGCAAACAATTTTGTTCAAAAATTGTATGTATTTTTATTTTTCTTTAGGATAGATTTCCTCAAAACAAAATTTCTGGAAATATAGACCATTTAAACATACTGATGGTTTTCCTAGGAAATTAATTAATCTACTAGTGGTGTAAAAAATGTATTTTAAATTCTCAATTAATAATAATATTTTGAAAAATATTACCTTATAGAAAAAAATCATTGCTCATTCATTTTGGCTTAGTTTGTCCTTTTGTGAAATCAATTTATTTTACATGTACATGTATTACATGTGTTACAATGTGTTAAGTATTGGGATAAAATGGTAAAGAGAGACCCAAATGATTCCTTCTCTTTCATATCTTGTAATATAGAGAAATAAACACTCATGGAGCAATCACAAGTTAGTTTGGAAGAGATCTAAAGTACAGAGGATGCTATAGAAAGACAAAATAGGAACAGCGGAGCCATAGCTCAGAAAATCACCCAGGCTTCCCAGAAGAATTAGTAAGTAACATGAGAGTACACTATGTAAATGAAGGGGACAGTAGGAACATTATTTCAGATATTGGAGAAACAGTAATTACAAAAGCTTGTTATCATGAAAGTGTAAAATAAGGAACATGAAGTTACTTAGAAAGTTAAGAGTATAGAATTTGAAGGATGGTGGCATAACATAAGTCTTAAGAAATAAACAAGAGCTAAATAATACAAAGCTAAAATATAAACAAGTAGGTAAACTAAGAGATTGAAACTAAAGTTTGGCAACAATAAAGGTATATTGATTTTACTTTTATATTTTTAAATCAGGAAATGTCATTTAACATTTACATATTAAGACAATTATTCTTTCTGAATGTTCCTAGAAAGAATTATATGGAGATGGAGGTAGAAAGCTGTGGCAATAATTTTGATGACAGATAATGCTTAAAAATTAAACTTCAGAATTGGAAAGAAGTAAATATTTTGATTATGGATTTTGTATTGGGTAGTGAATGCGAGTGAGAGAAGGAGGAATAAAATATTTCAAAGGGTTCAGTTTGGACCACGGTACTTTTTAAATGTCTCATCTGCAGGATATCTAAGAGGATATTCAGAGTAGGTGGCTACCATTTTGATTCTATCATATGTCAGAAGAGATGACTGAATGAAGAAGCAGAGAAGAAGCACTGCAACAGAAACCATTTAACTCCAACACCTACCTAGAAATTAATAGGCTAATTAGTCTCTGCTTGTCTTTTAAGTTTTCCTATTATGGCTGGTCTTTTCAACCCCCATTGATGTCTTATTGTTTTCCCTAACTATGTATGCAAGACCTTTGTAGTAATAACAATATCATATTCTAATAATTTCTCATTGTTTCAATTGTGTTTTTTCAGTTGTGATTGACTTTCCATGATTGTCAAAAGGACACATAGAGAAGTCAATCAGTCAACCACATAGTATTGCCAGTCTCCAAATTGTGGTGATCTTTAACTTCTTTTCTGTCTTTATTTTATACTTAAAATGATTCTGCTTTTTGCAAACTTACTTATACATGTAAAAGGTTTATGAGAGACTAATGCTGGGCTATTTTCTCATTGCACTAACAAAAAATGTTTTCAGCCATGGGATGAGCTGTGTTGCCTAGCAACACTCTTCCTTATATACTCTGAGTTGCTTAGCAGCAAACTTTCAATAAAGTGCTATCTTGAATTGGTATAATACTAGTCTTCTTTAAGTTAAGAATTTTACTGCTACCTGGTTCCAGCCTCCTCAATAGTTGTATTATGGAATCTGGACAGAGAAGCAAACCAATGTTCCCAGTGTGCTTTGGCTCCTATATTCAGAGAATTGTCTTCCCAAACATATTATTTTTATATACCAGGAGCCTGAGAATGAAACTTTGCATAATGACTATCTAATTTCTCTCAAAAAAACACATATTTCATTGATCTTATACTCAGGCATTATTGGAGGTAGGATATATATATATATATAGATATAGATATAGATATAGATATAGATATAGATATAGATAGATAGATAGATAGATAGATATCTAAAACCCAAATCCAAAAAGACAATTGTTTATCATAATTTTGTGTTCCCATATCTACTCTTCTACATCACATAGTTTAAAAAAAATTCTTAATTACAGATTGAACTATAGCCAATAATAGTGCATTATTTGGCAGGAGAAGATTAACAAACTATCAACTGATCTCAATTCAGAAGTCTTTGGCTTTATTGATTTCCTCAGTCCATTTTAGTATGTTTATGATATTTTCTTGGCCTCATCAGCAATAGAAATGTTACCAAAGAGGTCAACTCATTTAACATCTTGGTGAAGAAATTACCTGCTCAAAATCTCAAAATCAAAATCCATCATTGGATTTTTATCATATCTAGCTAAACAAGAACATAGTACAAAACAGCATAGTATATTAAAGAGGGTAATTATTTTCTAAGTGAAAACAGAAGTTCAAGATATGTGACTTGGGGATTCTGTATTCAACTCTATTTATGCTTTTATTTCTCCTTAAAACTTAACCCAAATTGGATTACATCATCTAACAATAGTAAAGTGGGCAAAAAGTACAAAGTATGCTTAATAAGAAAAGTTTTCCCAAAAAGAATAAGCCCAAATTTTATAAGGCACATAGAGTAATACAATTCAGAGACAAATGGTAACACGGTGGCTGCAAGGGCCTCGTGGGAGGAGATACGTCCCAATCACTGAATAGGTAAAGTCATTTGCCCAAAATTACAAAGAGACCCAGAGCCCAAGGACTACAAGAACTCATATGCTTAACCATTGTGCTCCACTGCTCGTATAGGGATAATTTCTATTCTATTAAGAGCTTACTATATGTCAGATACTTTTTAAAGTTCTTTACATGTATTATTTCATTTATTCACCAGAAGACTAGGTTACTAGCTAACAACAGTTATCTAAATATATTAACCCATTAAAATCATACCAGTCCTGTGAGTACTAAAAAACACTATGCATGTTAAAATATTACCTCAGTTTCTGACCTACAGTAGATACTAAATATATACTATTATCCATACCATTTCAAGATGTATAGTTTCAGAGTCATTTCTACCAAATATCCTATTGGTTATACTTTAACATCCTTGTCAATAATTCAAGAAAATGCATTATTTGGATCCTATAAACAATATATTTTGGCAAATCTCCCTGTCATTCTTTTGTCTTTTTTTTAGTTTAAACCTTCTTAGTGTTCAAAATTCTGTCTTTAGTCAATGACAAGTATAATAGGTACAATCTATCCCAATAATTTTTATTATAGATTTTATTATTAATATAACTGTTTAATTCATTGGTACATTTTTATGAATCACATCAAATTGGTAAGGAAGATTCTTTGTGTACCAAAGTTAAAATTTTATTAATACTTTTTTATAAGCAATGTATGTTACATTTAAATAATGGAATTTTAAATAGAATCAAAATACTAGATAAGCAATGTGGTTGTTCCATTCCACCTCTAAGCAATTGTGTTACATAGATAACAAATTTGTCCTATGTAGGTCTCAGCCAACTTCAAGTCAAGGATAGCAAAACTAGTTCACGTTCACTAGGAACAATCAAGGTGAATCGTGATTTATGTGCCTACCTGGATATGAGGGGCAGAAATCGGGGGATAGCATGCATTGTAATGAGCTAGCATTTTAGTTTGAAGTTAGACACTATTAGGCCCATATTCTCTTGTTCTCAAGAGAAGCAAGCTAAAATAAGAACTGAAATAACAATCATATTAAGTAGAGGCACTTAAGCAAGTATCGCAATACATAATCTTTTGACTAATTTACACATTAAAAATTATGATTATAGGATTAATAGATTTATGAGCTCACCCTCCAATGCTATTTAACTGCAACACTAAGCAAAACAACAGCAGCACTTACACATACGATTACAAAGCTAAATCTTCTCCAGCATTTACACCTACAATCAAATTCAGTCCATCCTTTGACCTTCCTCAGTCTAGCCTATGCAAAATCGCTAGCTTGCTATACTCTGTGAACTTTAAACTTCTTGATCTTTTCTAGAATAATTGTACTGAGTTCTTCACAGACAACATTTTAATAATGGCTTGAGATAATAAACTTGGTTAATTTCTTCTCTCCACAAGGCTTGGGAAATTCAAGGACCTTATCCAGAGAAAATAATTTGCAACAAAAAGGGCTTGAAATTCATTCCCACTAGTCAGCAGATCAAGACTATGTTCCCTTCTTCTTCTTCCTCTTCCTCTTCCTCTTCCTCTTCTTCTTCTTCTCCCTCTGTGACAGACTCTCTCTCTGTCACCCAGGCTGGAGTGCAGTGGCACTCCTCTCACTGCAAGCTCCGCCTCCCAGGTTCACGCCATTCTCCTGGCTCAGCCTCCCATGTAGCTGGGACTACAGGCACCCACCACCGCGCCCAGCTAATTTTTGTATTTTTAGTAGAGACGGGGTTTCACCATGGTAGCCAGGATGGTCTTGATCTCCTGACCTCGTGATCCGCCCGTCTCGGCCTCCCAAACTGCTGGGATTACAGGCGTGAGCCACTGCGCCCGGCCGACTGTGTTCTTATCTTTAATGCTATCCAGCAGTTCAAAGAGTAACAATGTAAATAAAACTACCGGTGATTGCCATCAACAAACAGAATGCAATGTATTATGTAAGAGTTATATTTCAACAAAAAATGTTTTGAATATTCACAGTAGATAACTACTGTCTTGGAATTCATCAAATAAAAATAAAATGACTAGGAATCTAAAATACAAAGAACTGTGTGTTTTGGTTTTGCTTCAGATCTAAACTTCTTCTAATCCACAAAAGCAGAATTTACTAGCACAGATAATTTTTTTTTTTTCTTTTTTACATGGTATAATTACAGATATGGTTTGGTGGAAATTAGTTCTTCATTCAGAATCTGAGACATAGTAAAATTTCAAAAATTCCTGTCAATATTTCCAAGAAGATATATGCACAGTTATGCAAAATTTCTGTAATACATTCTTAAGTTTTAACACATCCATGTGCAACTTTGCTATTTATGTTACTTTACACTCGTTTAAGCATGGATATATGCATTTCTGATTATATTATATTGCATTGTACCATATTATGTTATATATACTTTTTCTCTTAACGTGGTTTGGAAGGTTTTCAGTTTCGCAAAATGTCAAGGCATAAAATAGAAATGACTCAACACATTTTAAAAATATAATTGGGTTTTAAGTGACATGATCTTATAAATACTGCAGAAAATTTGGGAGATTTTTAGGTTAATAATTGTCAGTCATATTTTGGGCCTAATTCTACTTCTTCATGGAAACCTTCCATAATCACCCACTCAACAGCTTTCCTCTCTAACCCACTATTATGTATCCTATTAGCCTATTTATTTACTTTATATGTTTATATAGTTTTGTTTATTTGTATATTATTCATGCCTTTCACATTATAATGTAAACTTCACACACAAGGAGGATCTTGTTTCTGTTTTTTACCACTGCATTTTGATCTAGACCAATATTTACCTATGAGGACAATAGATTAATTATAAATATATTTCTGAATGAATAAATAAATGAGGAAATAAATATTCTCATTATTATTATTATTTACTTGTTCTATATTTTCCTATTACTTACACAAACAGAGGAAAAAACAAAATATAGTAACCACTGACTTTATAATTTCATTATGGTACATTTCATTGTTCATGTTCAAACATAATTATGTGAGACAGTGTAAACTGTTTAGATATCAACATTTGAAGAAATAACCCTTCTCTTTTATGATATGATTTATCATAAGTAAAAACTTTTTAAAACAATGGATTCTGAAAAGTGTGAAATTGTAACACCCACTTCAAAAATATCGCTTTAATAAATCCTAAAATAGAATGTTGCATATTTTTACAAATTTATGATTGATGAGATCAAGTAATTTTGTTTTCATTTAGTTGGATATAATTATAGCAAAAATCATGTGAAATGAAAACCAAAAATGTAATTAAGGTACTTTGATATTTAATATTAATTTAATTATACATTGGTTATTTGTTTTACAAGCTTTCTAAGCAGATAAACTTTGTAAGTCTCCATTAATTGTGAATCCTTAAAATAGGGTAAATTTATGGTATTACTCATTTTGTTATGTTTAATCATGGAAAGTGCAATCAAATGTGGCATTCTTAAATCCAATTGTCAAGACTTATTCATGAGTAAGTCTTATGAGAAGTCAGAGTAGGCAGTTGAATATGTCATATGATTTGAAAGCACTCGAAAATTATTTTTACTTAAAATATCTCCCTCATTACCTTTCTCTGCGCCTGAAATTTCATCTTTAGAAATCTCTCTTGGGATTTAACTTTTCAGTTTTCACTCAGTACTTGGAAGTGAGACTCCTCTATCTTTCACAAATGCTCTTTGAGAAGTCATTTGGAGATTCAGGGAAGATATCCCTTCTTATAACCACCTCCCCCCACCACAAAAAAAAAAAAAAAAACAACAACAACTGTTTTCTTGTTTCAGAGATGTCTTTACTTTCATCAAATTCTGATATGATACATAAAAAAGAGAAGGTCATCTTCCTAGCTCGCCAGATCAGCCAAATCATCCCTGAGGATAAATAGTAAGTCACTCACATTGCAGTCAGATTATACTCATAAACCTGGAGGAGTTACTGGAACAGAATTAGGGCCAGTGGAAACGTTGTGAGTAATAAGAGCATTCATAAAATAAAATTTTTCTGATATTAAATTGAAGAGAATATCCAATCTAACCCTTCATCTTCCTAAGAAAATTGAGGATCAAAAAATTATGAGTTGCTCAGAGAAACACAGATAGTTCTTGAAACTACACTCACATTTCCTGACAATGGTCACTCTGTTTCTCTGCTACGCACAATTAATTGCTTCCCAACCAAATCAGAAAGAGGATATATTACTGTTGGAGTTAAATTATTCTCTGTTGTTCTTTCTATTGTGTGTGTGTGTTCTTATTTTGTTGGTGGTGTTAATGAAATTTATGACTTGAACAGATTACCCATCACAATGAAGTTATGTATTTAATTTGTTAAGCAAACAAAGTAACAAATAAAACCTCAATCCACTATTTAAACATTATTTGTTCTACTTCCCAGTTTTAACTTATGAGTAATAAATATAAACTATTCAATCACTAATATTTCCCATTCCCCTTTTCTATTTTAGTTTACACTTAACATTACTACTCTTTAACATTCCATATATTTCATTTATTTTATTTATTTTATTGTGCATTCCCTGTAATAAAATTAAGGGATTTAATTTTAATTAAATTAAGAATTAAGCTTTATGAGAGCACAGATTTTACTGATTTTATTAATTGATATTCCCAGTGCCTGAAACTGCTTGGCAGATATTCAGTATCTAATAATATTTTTGAATGAACTAATGGATGAAATTTTATACAACATCAGCACAGCCTTTATTACAGCAAAATAGGTAGCTCTCCCACCACTAATACATATCATTCCTAATGCCAGATACAACAAGTGTCCAGGGCAAATGCAGATGTTCTAAACATGCAGTTACAAACGATTCAAGGGGACCCAGTAGAACACAGCAATCCTAGAGAATAGCAAATGACGTTGTTTAGTGTCCAGTTACTTTATAGTTCAGATGTCCTTCTTAAGTCAGTGCTATTTTACAGCTTCTAAAACTGCACTGCAAGTTTCTGTAAGACTGTAGCATTTATTTGTTTATGTTCTCCTACTTTTCATTTCAAAATTTCCTATTGAATAAAGATAAAAATATGAAGAATTTGACTTCAGCCAATCTTCACATATTACTCAGTGCTCATCTGTATATATGTAGTATCTACATACTCTAGCTACCTTGGGCAGAAAAGGCCTGGTTTAAAATGTTAAAAAATAATAGGATACAGAGATCAATTCAAGGAAAGTATAGAATTGGATTGTCTGGTGAAAGGTGATGAATGCTTGGTATTATTTTAGTTTTAAAAATATGTGTTACACATCAACCAATGTAACAGAATAGAGAACCCAGAATTAAGACTGCACACCTACAACCATCTGATCTTCGACAAACCTAACAAAAACAAGCAAGAGGGAGAGGGTTTCGTACTTAATAAATGGTGCTGGGAGAGCTGGCTAGCCATATGCAGAAAACAGAAACTGGACCAATTCTTTACATTATATACAAAAATCAACTCAAGGTGGATTAAAAACATAAATATAAAACTTCAAACCATAAAATCCCTAGAAGAAAATGTAGGCAATACCATTCATGACAAAAAGACCAAAAGCAATTGCAACAAAAGCCAACATTGTCAAATGAGATCTAATTAAACTAAAGAGCTTCTGCATAGCAAAAGAAACTATCATCAGAGTGAACAAACAACCTACAGAATAGTAGAAAATTTTTGCAATCTAGCCATCTGACAAAGGTCTAATATCCAGTATGTACAAGAAACTTAGACAAATTTATAAGAAAAAAAAATAAACCACATCAAAAAGTGGGCAAAGGACATGAATAGACTCTTCTCAAAAGAAGACAAACATCCAACCAACAAATGTATGAAAAAAAGCTCAAAATAACTGATCATTAGAGAAATGCAAGTCAAAACCACAGTGAGATGCCATCTCACACCAGTCAGAATGACTAGTATTAAAAAGTCAAGAAACGACAGATACTCATGATGTCGTGGAGGAAAAGGAATGCTTTTATACTGTTAGTAGGAGGGTGAATTAGTTCAACCATTGTGGAAGACAGTGTGATGATTACTCAAAGATCTGGAGGCAGAAGAACCACCTGACCCAGCAATACCATTACTGGGTATATACCCGAGGAAATATAAATCATTCTGTTATAAACATATATGCACATGTATGTTTATTGCAGCACTATTTACAATGGCAAAGACTTGGGACCAATCCAAATGCCCATCAATGATAGATTGTATAAAGAAAATGTGGTGCATATACCCCATGAAATACTATGCAGATATAAAGAAGAATGAGATCAGATCCTTTACAAGGACATGGATGGAGCTGGAGGCCATTATCCTCAGCAAACTAACATAGGAACAGAAAATCAAATACTGCGTGTTCTCACATGGAAGTGGGAACTGAATGATGAGAATACATGGATATGTGGCAGGGAATGACGTCAGGGGAGGAGGGAGAGCATCAGGATAAATAGCTCATGGATGCTGGGTTTCATACTTAGGTGATGGGTTGATCTGTGCAACAAACCACCATTGCACATGTTTACCTATGTAATAAATCTGCACATCTTGCTCATGTACCCCTGAAATTTTTTTTTATGGTATATGTTATTTGACTGTAAGATAAAAATTTGTCGACAACTCAATCAGTACACACAAAAAAATCTGTTCTCCACATCTTTTGAAAAAATGTGAATATTAAATAATTTGCTGATTTTTGGTATAGTGTATGTTCACTGAGATCACAGTCCAAAATGTAAACTATCTGTAATAAGAAATATCACTGTTTATGGTGTCTACTTTCCAAATTAACCAGAGATAGAGCCCTTTTAGCAAGTGTGCATCCGTGTCTATTTGACTTTGGTTGACTGCTTAACATCTTTGCTTGCCTTCAACCAACATAAAGCTTGTTTGATTCATTGAGTCTACACATGATTTAAGGTTTTCATTTCATATAGAGAATGTGATTTAAAATGTAATTTTCTTGAACATTTGTTGACATAATGTTATAAATTTAAAAAAGAAATATCAAAGCAGTTCAGTCTAATACATAGATTAGCCCTTTATCATGAGTTAGACATTTCAGAATAACACCTTAGTTACAAGAAGGCTCATCTCCTACATCCTCAATCTTATGGTGCATAATCATGATTGCAAAACTAAAAAGAAATCTTGATCATATGGGAGAAGCAGCTACAAGCGGACTCTAACCAAGCAATTACAGGCAGCATCTAATTTTATATACCATAAAAATATAAAACCTCAAGAAATAGTTGCAGTAGACAATAAAGAAATTTAAGGTCATCATCTAGAAGCATGAGGTCTTAGAAGTAGGGGTAAATGACTCATATAGCTACAAAAGCCTGTATTACTAAACAAGCAATGTAATAGTAAGTCTCTGTCATTATCAATTTTAAAAATTACATTTACCTTCTTTCCTTTATCTAGCTTGGAAGCTTATAATTTAGAAACATAAAAGTTTCCACGGCCGGGCGCGGTGGCTCAAGCCTGTAATCCCAGCACTTTGGGAGGCCGAGACGGGCGGATCACGGGGTCAGGAGTTCGAGACCATCCTGGCGAACACGGTGAAACCCCGTCTCTACTAAAAAATACAAAAACTAGCCGGGCGAGGTGGTGGCGCCTGTAGTCCCAGCTACTCGGGAGGCTGAGGCAGGAGAATGGCGTAAACCCAGGAGGCAGAGCTTGCAGTGAGCTGAGATCCGGCCACTGCACTCCAGCCTGGGCGACAGAGCGAGACTCCGTCTCAAAAAAAAAAAAAAAAAAGTTTCCACTACAATTCAATGAGCAAAAATAAAGTAGTTTTGCTTTACCTAAGAAATGATGATGATAAACATGGTAAGTGATGAAAATTTAATTTCCTTTTTTCTTTTTTTTGAGACAAAGTCTCACTCTGTTTCCCAAGCTGGAGTGCAGTGGCGTGATCTCCGCTCACTGCAACCTCTGCCTTCCAGGTTAAAGCGATTATCGTGCCTCAGCCTCCCGAGTAGCTAGGATTAAAGGTGCCTGCCACCACGCCTGGCTAATTTTTGTTTTTAGTAGAGACAGGGTTTCACCATGTTGGCCAGGCTGGTCTCAAACTCCTGACCTCAGGTGATCCTCCTGCCTTGGCCTCCCAAAGTGCAGATGTGAGCCACTGCACCTGGCCTCCTTTCTTCTTCTTCTCTTCCTGCATTTCTTCCCCTATCCCTCCTTTTATTCTTCAGTCATCTAAATCATAATTATTGCAAATGAATTATATATTACAAATCTGTTTGACACCAATGCTGTAAAAAAATGAGACTCAACCCTATGACCTCAAAAAGCTTTTAGTGGAAAATGTGGAAATTTGCAAAGAAAACGATATCATCCCTCCCTGCTCAAACAAAATCAACATTAATGAGATTCTGGCTATACAGAACTTCCTGAGATAGATGGCCTTATTATTATTTTTTTTTCTGAACTGCAGTTGCTACAGTATTTAGCATGTTGAAATTGCTCAAAATAATTCTACTGAATTATTATTTTGTGTGCCTATTACTTCTAACTTTCTAAGTAGAACATTTTTATGCTCATAGTTCCTTGTTAGTATTAATGTGGGAAGGACTTTTTCTATAAATTTGTTGATGATTGTAAGAAGACATGTAAACACTGTCTATTGATATTTAAAATTTTGTGTAGTTGTTATATTATGAAACAATCAAATTTTCTTTCTCTCTTTTCAATATTATGTATCTTTCTTTTTAATTTTTAATTTTTAAGAATTACTTTCTCCCTTATCATTACCCACAATATGCATCTTTATGTTGACCACACATATTCAGTAGTAGTAAAAACACAATTCATAAAATAATAGAAGAGAAAATGAAAAAAATAAATCTTCAATACATTTATCTAGAGTCAATGTGTCATGTTTTATAAATAGTAAAGAGTCAATTTATTATAGGAGTTCAAAACATGTACTTTTCAGTCAGAAAAAGTGCTTTCTAAAGTAAGCACAAATTACCTAATTGACAATGGTGTGTTATTTACTCTTCTTCAGTTGACTATAGACTCTCTGAAAAGGGCTGGAATGTCTAATTCATCACTGTATTTCTCACACATAGCACAATGCCTGGAACATAGCAGACACTCAATAAATGCATCTTTTATAAATAAAGTGTTTCCAAAGTTTCAAATTCTTATTTAGACCTTATGAGAAAGCTAATATCCCTTCTCACACCTTGTTTTGTATTTTAACTCAAGCAGTTTTACTGGACACTGTAGAATAGATTAAGTCCTTTGGTAAATGTTCTAATAACATCTTGTAACAATTTTACATATCATTTACCACATTACCATATTTGCCAACTATTAGTTAAATTTTGTTATTTTACTTTTTGTTTTCCATAAACTTTAGGTCCCCTGAGAACAGAATACATGTTTGTAAGTCATTGCTTTGTCCTTCAATATTTCCTGAAACAATATTAATAACCCAGAAATATGAATGAAATTATTTAAGAAATCAGTGTGCTTTGGTTCACTACTGGCTAACACAAAACTTAATCATTCTTAGAATGTTTTTTGTATTATAGCTACCCTATATTAAAAGGGTAAAATTGCAGGTTTTGTATGAGTTTTCCTCACTTTTCTAAAACTAAAACTCAGAAACATCATCATCTGCAATTAAGTTAGCCCAACTAGTTCTAATTTTGCATCTATTAGATTATCAGCACTTTAAATATTTTCTAAAACTAAATTCATTGCTTAAATAAGTAATTGGTTATCTACTATTAAAATGGAATATACTAATTTTACCTTATTTACGCAAGAAATCACTAAGTTAAGGATAAAGCAACAATTCTTAACTATTTTCCATAAAACTCTAAACTCGTCCTTTTATGCTAGAATTATATTGCCTTTCAACAGCTAAAAATATGAAGAGCAAGGTAACCTTTCAGAAAAGACAAGAGAAATGTCATCTTTATTGCCAACAGGGCACAAAAACATGACGGATTTTTTATTAGTTATATTCAGGAAACTGATGACAAAGATGTCCTGTCAGTGAATGATAATTGTTGAATTTTGAGAAGTGTGTTGGAAATTCATTGTTCCTATGCAAGACTGTGAAGTGGGAGAAGTGTATCTTTTTTCCCTCTTTACTTTCATTACAAATTCTCTTTTAACACATGGTCTCCATAGCTGTCCATTTCCCACGAGTCCCCTTCATTTTACAGCTTCTCACTTAAACACACTGCAGTTGTTATCTTCCCTGACCTATGATTCGAGTTATTTATGTCAAATCTCACATCCAATGCTCCATTTTCTAGCTTATCAGTTATTATTAAACAAAGGAGTTTGAAAAATGAAGTCACACAAAGCTGAGTGTGTATTTTATTACTTTTTGCTTTTGTATTTTCATTTGAAAAGCAAATGTATGGATAGAACACTTAAAATCTACTTTCTTAGCAATTTTAAGAATACAAGCACTGTTATAAACTGTAGACACCACTTGTACAATACATCTACTGAACTTATTTATTCTAACTGATATTTTTTACCCTTTGAACAGCATCTCCCCAACTCCCCCCCACCATGGGCCCTGGTAAGCACCATCTCTAATTCTATGGATTTAACTTTTTGAGATTCCACATATAAATGATCTCATGCAGTATTTTTTCTTTCTGCACCTGGCTTATTTCATTCCACATAATATCCTTCAGGTTTATCCATGTTATCACACCACAAAAAATAAGTATTTGAAGTCATGTGCGTTAATTAGCTCAATTTTGCCATCTATAATATATACATATTTAAAAACAACATATTGTACATAAGAAATATATATCTTTCTTTCGTCAGTTACATAATTGCCAAGTACGGTGGCTTGCACTTGTAGTTCCTGCTGCTAGGAAGGTGGGAGGATTGTTTGAAGCCAGAATTTCAGGCTGTGGTGAGCTGTGATTGTGCAATGTACTCCAGCACTGCACTTCAGCAACAGAGCAAGACCCTGTCTCTAAAAATAAATTAAAAAATAAAAATATGCACACGTATGTTTATTGCAGCACTATTCACAATAGCAAAGACTTGGAATCAACCCAAATTTCCATCGGTGACAGCCTGGATTAAGAAAATGTGGCACATATAGACCATGGAATATTATGCAGCCATAAAAAAGGATGAGTTCGTGTCCTTTGTAGGGACATGGATGCAGCTGGAAACCATCATTCTCAGCAAATTATGGCAAGAACAGGAAACCAAACACCGCATGTTCTCACTTATAGGTGGGAATTGAACAATGAGATCACTTGGACACAGGAAAGGGAACATCACACACTGGGGCCTATTGTAGAGAGGGGGGAGGGGGGAGGGATAGCATTAGGAGATATACCTAATGTAAATAACGAGTTAACGGATGCAGCACACCAACATGGCACATGTATACGTATGTAACAAACCTGCACGTTGTGCACATGTACCCTAGAACTTAAAGTATAATAATAAATAAATAAATAAATGAATAAATAAATAATAAAAATGTTTTAAGTAGATGTATGGAAGTGACACTATCTTAACTCAAATTAGTATAGCAATAATCAGGCAAATATAGGGACTTTATGTAAACAGATTTAAAGCATATCAGACAGAGCTGAATTCCTACTGACTTTCAAATTCCATGTTTTAGTTTCCTATGCTATCTCATGTGGTATTTCTTTGATTTGCCAGAAAAAATATCATTCAGTAGTCCCACTTATTAATCCTTTTGATCAAAGGACACAGCCTTTAATTTCAAAAGTCTTCTGTGGTATTTTTTGGAAGAAGAGAAATGATACTTGTGTTTAAAGTAGTTAACCTAAGCCATGTTTTATTTATCATCCTTATTTCAACGATAGTGCCAAACTTGTCAGAATATTTCTTTGAAAATGTGAATCTTCTGCCATGCTGCATGTAAGGCCCGTTAGAAGGGCACTTAGGAATTCTTTCTTATAACGTATTAATTGTCATTGCCACTGCAATTGGAATACATTTAGGGTCTCCTGGCAAAGGAGTATATTTGAAAGAAAACTACAAAACTCCCCCTCCTGGCAGAAGATAACAACAAAAAATACCCGTAGCATACAAATCTTTCTGCAGGCATCTTGCGAGAAGAAAAAAATATGCTAACAATCAAATCAGTATTCCCACGGAAATATAATAATCAGAAACCAATCAGCAAGCTAACTGCTCTGGGCAGTGAGTGACTTTCTAATGGCTGAAATGTAATGATACATAGTCAGAAAAACAGGTTTATAGGTAAGTAACCTTCATTTTTCCAAAGGCAATGCACACCATCTATTATACTGTCATGATTCCATAGCTGGAGGCTTAGAGAGCCCTTAACCTGTAAATAGATCTTGGATAATGGTTAGCTCCAAATGAGTTCATTCTTGAGGCAGATTACAAATAGCAATTTCTTAGGAAGGTGTGATGGCAACACTAGCTAGTTCCCTTGCAATTTTCCACTGTTGTAACATTTCGACACTTAGAAAAATGTACAAGTAGTGCTCTTTGACCCTTCTCTTTATCAGACAATTGTTGTTGTTATTAGAATAACTGCATCTCAAAAGCTTAAAGTTTTCTTAACTCTTCTAATAATTTTCAATGTTAACTTTCAGAGAAATATTTAACATTGAATATGTGCAATTAGGCATAAACTAGAGTCACTCTCTTACTTACGCAATGATACTTTAACAGAAAAAAATTAATCCAAGGGCTCTACACTAAACTCCAACTGGACTTTTATGCATTGGCATATCTTTGAAGAGGTGACATTATTGGGGAAATATTTCTCAGTGCAAAACTACTGAAAACATTTTGCTTCTTTTGTCTATAAAGGCAAATTGGTAGGTCTACATCAGTACATCTACAAGGTATTATTTCTACATATATGATCATGTGTTCAAAAAGGTTTGAGAAACACTGCTTAATGAAGAACTATCTCAGTGTTCCCAAAGTACATCACATATATTATCTGGAGTTTAAAAAAAGTTCGTTTGACGCAGCCTTCACCAAACATATATAAGCCTAGATTTTTTATGTTAATGCCTATAATATCCTATGAAATACTATATGAGAAATACTGATCTAGAAAAGAAAGACAGTCTGGTCACTGTATATTTTCTAAGGAATGAAGATACAGTTAGATATATAAAGATTAAAAATGTATCTATACAGTTAGTTAATGTCAGATATAAAATTATGTCATGTTACCATATGTGAACTTATTTTAGGTGTTCTCAATGGCTGTTTCCATATTTACATTCCCTCCACAAATACTTTGCAACACAAAAGCTCATGGGAAGCTCTATGAGATGGTCATAAGGCAAACTGTCTTCGCCTGAAATAGTACAAAGATGTAAGTCACAAGAGATCAGAGAGGGAATTCTAAACTGATAGCACACTCAAATGCTCACAGGTAAGAAGGAACATGGCAATCCAGGGAAGTGAGGATGACTCAGCACAGAGGTAGGTTACTACATCTGCTGGCCTAAGTGTAGCACAGAAGAGAGAAGAAGATACAAGTAGAGGCAGGGTTTACATACAAGGTTAAAGCCTTGAGGCATGGCCCTGTAATGTGTGAAGTGGAAGATTGTACGCAAAGAGGATAACTAAAGAAAAATAAAAATGTGCCCTATGTTTTTCTTGGATAAATTAAGGAGTTTTGTTGAATTCCATGAGTAATATATATTCACATAACTTGGATGATCTAATTTATTGACTATAAGTATGTTACTGAGAAATTGGCACTGCTCTTCAATAATGAAAATATTAATATCTAGAAATATTTTAGATGATCACAAAAGCAGCTTCATATTTCACTTCGTTCATTTGTGATTTGCTTTAAATTTTGCCAGGCAGGTTCACATGCATTATATGCTCACATTATAGGGAAAGTAACTGAGGTTCACAGATTTCAGGTTACTTTCTCCATCTCACACTGAGAAACAGCCAGAGATTCAAGTTGATTCCCTTCAATGCAACGTTTGCTGAGGGTTTATCAGGTACTGTGCTGGGCATTATGCATAAAGCAATAAATAATATATCTCTTCCTCACTTTCTTGAAAACCAGATATTTCATATTCTTTTTGTAGAGATAGTGTCTTAGTCTACTTGGGTCATCCTATCTGAAGCATTGCTACTACCTGTAATCTCCTGGAAGGACCAATGCTAGTGCTACTTGCTATCATCAGGTTTATCCCAACATCATTGACCCGGGTCCCAGCAGGAAGTCACCACTGCATCATCCTTAGGCTGAGTATTTCTTTTCTTTTTTCTTTTTTCTTTTTTTTTTTTTTTGAGATGGAGTCTCGCTCTGTCGCCCAGGCTGGAGTGCAGTGGCCGGATCTCAGCTCACTGCAAGCTCTGCCTCCCAGGTTCACGCCATTCTCCTGCCTCAGCCTCCCGAGTAGCTGGGACTACAGGCACCCGTCACCTCGCCTGGCTAGTTTTTTGTATTTTTTTTTTTTAGTAGAGACGGGGTTTCACCGTGTTAGCCAGGATGATGTCAATCTCCTGACCTCGTGATCCGCCTGCCTCAGCCTCCCAAAGTGCTGGGATTACAGGAGTGAGCCACCGCACCCAGCTGGAGCATTTCTACAAATTCCTTTTGTTGAACTCATTCTTGAGTTTGTAGTTACATGATGGTTGTACTACACTAACCCTAACCCTAGTACTTCCCCTTTGAAAAAAATTGTAATCCTTCACTTGATGTCAGATTATGTCAGGGCTCAGAACATCATATCCAGTATCTATTAATTTTTGACGTTTTAGTAATAGCCATTCTGATTGGTATGAGGTGATATCTCATTGTGGTTTTGGTTTGCATTTTCCTAATAATTAGTGAGATTGAGCATTTTTTCATATGCTTGTTTTCCACACGTATGTCGTATGTCTTCTTTTAGAAGTGTCTGTTCATGTTCTTTGCACATTTTTCATTGGGGCTGTTGGTTTTTCACCCATTGATTTGTTTAATTTCATTATAGATTTTGGATATCAGACTTTTGTTGGACGCATACTTTGCAAAGTTTGAATGAACTAGTGAAAAAGTACTGGAAAATGTTTGAGGGGAAACCACTCCATAGGATGTGTGGTGTATATTGAGTTATTTTCTGAGTTTGCAGTTATTTCTTGCCTGTCATTAAGCCATCTGTGGTTGCTTATGTGTACTTGACAGAAGTTAGGCTCCTACCCTTCCCACAGAGGCTAGGAAATAGAGGATTTATCTTCCTTCATGATTACAATTTAAAGGGACTGCTACCAGGTTCTTGAGAAAGACATTTTTGGGTTGTAAAACTGGCAAGAGGTTTTTTACAAAAGATGTATATGTCTCAAAGCAGCAGATTAATAATTTCCAAGTTTTCTGAAGATAATCCTCCAAAAAAAGGGATGTCAGGAGCTAAACTCAGGAATAATCCAGCTTAAAATATAGTCAAACGGAGGGAAACATCAGCAAGAGAGATGTTTAATTGCCAATAAGTGGCAACTATATTTGTAACAGAAATTGTCAGTTTAGCCACCCACTTATAGTCGGCTAAAAATTCCAAATTAGAACATAGGTCAGCCATAATTAAGTTAAATGTAACTTAAATTATGGAATTTTTGAGTCAACGAGCTGTTGTCAACAGTATGTTTGTCTATTCCAAAGAATTGTTCCAAAGCAGTTAGCAGTTCCAAAGAATTGCTAACAAAGCATGGTTAAGTGGAGGTTCTCTACGTCTTTTTGTAATGAATAGATAAGCTTGGTTAACATTATATTTGCACTTAATAAGAAGGAATTACTTGAATTTGAATGTTCCCTCAGGTATGTGAAATATTCCTCATGAAATTTTATTTTCCTTTCATTAATTTTTTTTATATATAAAACTAATGGGAAAAAAGTAAACTCTAGTCACAAAATTCCAATGTAGTGAGTTTCATTATACTGCTCTCTGCCCCATAAATGCACATAGTGAAACAAATTTTCAGTAAATGACTTTTATACTGCCTGGATTTATAAAGCTAGATGTTTTTATAAATAACCTCAATAAGAATGGAAAAATTTTAAGAGGAGTAACGATGTAAATTGAGTTTATATCAGAGTAGTCTAGAATTATTGTTCTTCATGGAGAGTAATAAACTCAGAGAAACAAACAGGCAAACAAAATAGGTATATGTGTTTCTCACAGTCCTACATTGTTTACATTATTGCAACAAATGTACATGTCTAAATTTCAATAATGTCACATTTTAAAATTTAAGTACAGTCTTTACTAGGTTGAAAAGTAGACAGCATAAATGGCACTAATGAGAAGTCCTTAGCTGTTCTTGCTAAAAGATAAACTTAGGTACATTAAAATTTTAGAGTTTATTTGAGCAGAAAGCTCATGAATTTGGCAGGGCCAGATGGTAAGCATTTGGGCTTTTCTGAGAGAATGCAAAGGGAAAATTTTATAACGCGTTCACGGTGCAAGACAAAAAAAAATTACATCTGAGTGGTTAAAGTGCAAAGTCTCTAGTTAAAGGTTAGTTTGGTGGCTTCTGACTGGTTAAGCTTATGTTTTATTTTACTGTCTCCGTTGAGTTGCACTTTGGTTTGCTTATGTAGGAGCTCAGCAGGGTGCTGGAGCATGTCAGCTTAATGGCCCTATGATGTTTTTGTTAACATTATAAAAGTACCTATTAGCAGTGGCTTATCCACTGCTGAAGTACCTATTAGCAGTCTGCAGCAATGCGTAGGAAGGTCGAATTCCTTCTTGCTTCCTCAGAAGAACGAATTCTACAGAGGGGCATAAGAAAAGTGAGAGACTGAGGCTAATGTTAGAGCAGGAGTGGAAATTTATTAAAAAGTATTAGAACAGGAAAGAATGGAAGTACACTTGGAAGAAGGCCAAATGGATGACTTGAGAGAGTCAAGTGCACCTGTTGACTTTTGACTTGGATTGTATACATTGGCATGCTTCCGGAGGGTTACATCCCCGGATTCTGCCTTTGGGATGGGCTGTCTGCATGCACAGTCGCCTGCTAGCACTTGGGAGGGGCCGCATGCGCAGTGTGTTTACTGAAATTGTACACATGCTCACTCCAGGTGTTTTTCCCTTACTAGTCCAGTTTCTAGAGGAAGGTCATATACCAGTTAAACTCTGCCATGTTGCCTCTTAGTGTGCATGCTCGAGTCCACTCACCTAACTTCTGAGATCTCATCGGAAAACCGCTGATCACCAAACTCAGGTGTTTCTATTAGAAAACTGCCTTTTTCTGGCACTAGTTGCCACCAATTATTATTTTAGAGCGACAGTTTCACAACCATCTGATCATCACCTGATGGTTGCCTGACATTCCTGGTGGCACGTGGTTGGGGGGAGGCTCTCCTGCCCGCTAACATCTGAAGAGCTACCTACTGTAACATACCCACTTAAACAAACAAACAAAACAAAACTAGATTAATGAAAACGTATTTTAGAGTATAAAAAATTAATAAAACCTATTTTATGTTGAATAAATTTCTCTCTTTAAAACAGTGCTACTAATTTATGAACAGAAAATAATTCCGTTACAAAATTTCTTATTTAAAAATATCTTTAATTATAGTAGAATTTAAATACATATAAATAATTTCCCACGAAAAGGAACTTACTCTTTACCAAAAAGCGAAGTGCTATAAAACTAGTTAACATTAGCTAACAAATAATTAAATTACAAAGAATTTTCACATGTTAGTAATTTGGTAATTTTCGTTGACATTTTCTAGTAATTGAATGCATTAGCAATTTATTAGAAACAATATTTTTTATTAAAAAGTAACACACTCTCAAATTGTTCTATATCAATAATGCTCTTTGCTTTGCAGATATTGAGTTGACATGACCACTAAATACAGAGTTTTCTTTATGATGGGATTTGCTAGTTGGGGGATGATATCCCCGATTGTTAGCATTATCAACAGGTAGGGTACAAAATAAAAGCACTGGGTAACATAGAGGGAGTGGTCAATATCTCATTGGTTCTGCTAAATAAGATTTGTACTGCAACACTTCCTCAAGCTTTAATCTATAAATTATGTGGAATCCTTACCCTCCAACTCAGGGACTTATTAGCAGCTAAAAGTAGGAGAAGAAATTATTTCATGTGTTGAATGTAACCAGAGGTCTGAGTCCTGAAAAAGTAAAATACAAAATAAACATTTTATAGGTATGAAGATGCGTGAATGTAATTTTGTATAAAATCATATTCTATGATGGTAGATAAATAGTATGTTTGTAACTGTCCTTAAAATGCAGACTACTAACATGGACAGAGAAGTGTATGAGATTATAATATATCTTATAAAAAGAAGGATTGATAGGTATTTTTAAACGTCTTGGAATTATAAAGACTTTTTTTTTCCTGTCCAGTGCTGAGAGCTATAAGCTGAGTGATGTACCCAGACCTTAAGTGTTTAAGTGTTCTTCAGCGCCCTGGAATTTGTTTTCCACTTAGTACCTAAAAATAGTAACGTGATATAAAGAACATATTATTAACACAACGATATTTTAAAGAGAAGGAATAATAATGTCCAAGAAAAAGTACAGGAATTTATTATATATCTTTTTGAATTTAGACAGAGAATGACTTCATAGACATAATTGGCCTGAATTTAACTGCAGGTCCTGAGACTTATTATTAAGGTAAGTGAAGGTGGGCCAGGTGTTGGTAATGCTTTCTGATGTTCAGTTTGACCATCTAATAAAATAGGGGTAACAATGATTTCTAATAACAAATATTAGTTAAAATTTTATAGAAAATCCTTAATGTGTATACATTAGTGTCCCTCAAAAAGTATGTACCTCTAAATATGTAGGCTATTGCTGTTTTATTTTTATTCTTGTCCTTTTGTACTGTGCTTGCTCTAACCCATGCTTTTGTTATTACTCATTCATCAATAATTTACTCTTTTAGGACCTTATAGTAATTATACCACCACCCTCTTCATAAACTTTCTCTGAATTTATTTGAGCAGATTTTCAAGGGATTTTATATTATTATTTTTACTACAAATGATTTTTTTCTTTCCCACTTTCAAGAGGAAAGTTAAACTGTGTGACTCCCTATTTCTCAGATATTTCTTTGTCTGTTTCTTTACACATGGCATTGTTCCCTCATTCTGTGGCCTTCCCCTGCTGTTTTTCTGGCCTATAAAAATTTCCCTTCTTCTAAGATTCAGCCAAATCCTGCATATAATCTACACTGACCTTCGTCTTTCTCCTCTCTTGTGTTATATTGTGTGTACAGTATTTTATAGCACACACAGCAAATTACTTTATGTTACAATAGGGTAAACTTTTCATCTACTTTCCTAAATTATAAATGTTATGAAGGCCCCAATACTATCCTATAAATCCATGTAACCCTAGCATGCATATATATATATGTACTTTTTTTTTCTGAAGAGCAATACTGTGATATTAAGCTTACCTGAAGCATGTTCTGCTCACAGAAATGAACCTGTTCTCAAATGAAAATCAGAAAACTTGATCTGCTTTTTGGCCATTAAACCAAACACTTAAATATAGAATAATATATATTGCACTGTGTAATAATATTGCAGTCACAGTTTTATGTAACATACTTTCTGACAATTTAAAAAACATTGTTAATGTAAGAGCTATAACCTTGAAACAATTTTTAATTATTTTATATTTACAAAAGCTGAAGATAAAACTTTGTGAAGAAAGATGTATCTATATCTATAAAATACCAAAACACACTTTATTGAAGAATTCTCTAAATAAAGGTGCAATGCAACTTTACAAGGCTTTTATTAGGAGATGAGTATAAGCTAACCTTGACGTTAACGGAAAGTTCGCTTCAGAGTACTTTTTTTTTAAAAAAGACTTGAGCAAAGAGTAATACTCTGTGAGCCAATGTCACTAACCATTTTACAGCAAAAGAAATAACTTTAAAATTAATATATTATATGATCTATTATTTGGATAAAAATTAGAAAGGGGCATGAAAATATGTTCAGACTGATTTTTTTTTGCAAGATGAATTTCACAGCAACATCATACACCAGCTGGAGTTGATGCAGTTTTCTCTTGGGCCAGAAGCCAGCCGGGAACTGCAGTAATTTAAGCTTGAAATAACAAAAGCATGAAGGACCATGTCAAGGTCTCATTCAAAGGGACATGATTGCAACCTAGTAGGGGGTCCTTTATGAGAAATAATGTTATACAATCTTCCCTAGAAAATTATTTTATGTTACTTTATTTTTATTTCAAATTGACATATAGTAATTGTATATATTTATGGGGTACAATGTGAAATTTTAGTATATGTATACATTGAAGAATGATTAAATCAAGTAATTAACATACCCATAATTTTATAGGCTATAATTTTTTGTGATGAGAAGATTTAAAATTTAGTCTTTTAGCAATTTTGAAATACACAATTATTTTTAACTATAATCATTATGCTGTACAATAGATCTCAAAAGCTTATTCCAGAAAATATAGGAGGCAATAATATTTATGATTATTTATTTTAGTTAGAAATCAAAACATTTTGTTCAATAAAAGACAAAATCTTTAAAAATATATTATAAAGTAAAAAATAATTAAGATAAAAAGCAGCATATTGCAGCTTCAATTATCTCTGTAAATATAATTCCACAGTTTGTTGTGAAGTAAAAATTGTGAGAATTAAAATGGAGTAACTTGTATTTAAAAAAACTATCAAATAGAGCCACAGAACCCGACGAAGAGAAGAATTGTCATGCATAAATGTCTGATAACAGAAATAATCACAAAAGAGCCAAGAAAAGCATAAACTTGCACAAAAATCATCACAACCCTTTTACAAAAAATACATCTGAGGACATCTGCCCAGCAACTGGTGGTCCAACCTCAGACTGGCATCACTCTTCTGTTTGATCCTTATTTCAGAATAAATCAAACAATCCAAGGGTAATTATTTCAGAATAAGTATGTACTCCTCCTTATTCTTTAAAAGTTTTTGTCTCCTTTTACCTCCTGAATATGCACATAGTTTACTGTAACATGCGATTTCCTATACCTGAATATCATTTTCTTTTAGACAGCCTCTCTTTGTTGGTTATTTAGGTTGACAGTGAATTTATATCATATAACTATACTGTAGGTAACCTGGATGGCTAAAATGCAGGCAACAAGCAAAATATGCTCCTCCTGATCATTATTTTGTGAGTAGAATCCAGCTCCAGTAGAAACACTTTAAAAGTATAAAAGCAATAGGCAGTGTATCAAAGTAGTTGAATTAAGAGTTAACAGTAATATATCATTTGTTATAAAATACATTTAAAAAATGTTTTTAAAAATCAATCTTATCACACAGACTGAAAAGAGAAGATATAAGTGTCTTTGATCTAAAACTCAGCTCAAAGCTTAAGGGATGAAGGGGATTATATTTTGCAAGCAAGAGAGGAGACTATCAAGAAGCAACCAAAAAAGCCAGTAACATATATTTGGTGCTGACAAAAGCAGAAGAGTCTTGCCATATTTATTTGTTTTATTCATATGTCAAAGGAGTCAAGTTTTCCTGAGCCTCAGATTTATCTGTTATAGATAAATCAGACATTCCTATTTTAGCTTTTATCATTGATTTTTGACCTACATACAGATCTTCAGATGTGTCATCAGAAAAACACTTGAAACAAGCATAACCTTCTAGTCTGGTGACTATTGTTTTTGAGAAATCAAAAAGTAGCAGAAGCACAATAAATTGTTATCAGCAGTCTAAGGTGTCTTCAGCACCCCAGCAATGATAAGTGTTGATTCACAGGAGCTTTACTGGAAAATTATACAAACATCAATTGTGTTATATGTCCACACATTTACCCTTCAGACCAGAGGAGAAGTTTATTTCTTCTCTACCTCCCAAATGTCATGTGACTGCATTATTTTGACAAAATTCAAACCAGAGTTTTGCTGTGTTTTGAACCATGTCTAGAATCATGATTCTAGTTTCCCATTGCTTAGGAAAATGGAAGAAAAAATTTAGAAGAGCATGCATGACAGGAATATCCTGGAAAATCTAGCATCCAGGAGTTTGATTATTACTTATCAATTAGGAAAAAGTAATAAAATTTTTAGCAAAGTGTAGATGCTGGATATGAAGAGTGCAAAAATATCCAGAATATGTTTTATTATTTTTCAGGTCATATTTGCCAATGTCTGGAGGGAAATAGACTGGGAAGATGAAACGCATCAAAAGAAGATTTCTAAGGGCTACCAAAACTATTGAGAGGACACTGAAAAACATGTTTTTTATTTAAATATTTCCTAGGACTGACCTTCACTCTTTTTTCAGTGAATCTACCATTAAAAAGGGTAGGTACATTTATATGTAACCAGAGCTTATAATCTAGTTATATAGTTCACAAACATCTCTGTAAAATAGTGACTAGGCATATCTGCTGAAGTTGAAAAATAAATAACTAATAGTAAATTGAGTCATACTATGACCCCATCAGATTTGTTAAGAATTGAAAAATAAAACAGTAAAATTTATAACTAAAATTATCTTTAAAAACAAAACTTTTCTAACAATTTTATTTCAAAAATAAGAAAACTGAGGCTCAGAGAAGTGAAGTGCCTCTCTGCATACATGTGTGCATACATGCAAAATGCATACATGTGTGTATTTTAAAAAACCTGTCTCCTTGTAACCAAGTCCAAGCTCTTACAACTTGCCACATGACAGCCAGTTAATTAAGAGACAGGGTGTTGGGGCAAGGAAAGAAACTTTATTTGGAAAGTTAACAAACCAAGAAGATGATGGACCAGCATCCTAAAGAAACATCTTAAATTAACATAAACTTCAGGCTCATTTTTATGTTAAGGGAAGGGGAAAAAATGGGTGATGAAGTAAAGATGTAATGACGACCACAGTAATTTGGGGGTCAGGGAGGGTCTGAGGGGGTTGTGAAACTTCTTTGTTTTCGGTCAGTTGACTGTGGTTCAGATGAAGTAGGTCAGGTCATGATGTTTCTGTTAATCTTTAATAAAATGTTATTAATTCTGTATACACTTCCTTATCTCCTTGAGAATTAGGTTTGAGAAAGGCACTATTATCATTTTTCCCCTAAAGTTGAACTACAAGCTCAATCCCTCCTATAATTAGCTGGTCTACATGCAAAGGTAAGCAGAAGCTTTTAACATAAAGGATATTCCACAGCTGGGGGGGTCAAAGGCAAAATGGAGTCAGTCATGCTAAGCCTCCTGCCACTATTAGATTCTTATTTCTAAGATTTTACTCTTGTTATGACACCATCTTTAGGTTATATAGTAGACAGCTTTTGTTTTTACCCATTTGGCATCCATTTATTTAATTTTAGTAATGACTCCTGTCTTGGATTGAGAGCAGTTATACTTTCATTGGATATATTCCTTATTGCAACATTAATCAGCCTGTCAGAAAACTCTGCCAAATTTTGTGCATCTGACAAAGCTAGGCTAAATAGGTGCTCTATCCTTTCAATTTAAGGTAAGGTACACAGGACTGAAAAAGTGAATAGTCTATATCTACAGTGGTATACTAAAAAGACTTCACTAAATTCTGCGTAAAAGCTCATTTCCTCTTTAAGAATAGATTGTTTCCCCCTTAAATTACGTGATATAATTTACATAATTCCAAAAAGCTCCTTTTGCTTACAGTAGGCATTTTAATTATTGCTACTTGAGATCAATTCTAAGCATGCAAAAATTGTTTCCAGAGAACGATTGCTCAGATCAGGTGGCCAGGAGCATGTAGATGGCCCAGTAGTGTGGTAATAGAATAAAAGACAGTGATTTGCTAGTTCATGTTACAGAATGGGCATATTAATCCATGATATAAAACTGGAGTGAGGGTATCTTACAATGAGACTTGGAAACATCCAAACTTCCAGTTTCCCCTAAACATACTCAGCAGTTCATGAAGATTTCCTTACTTGTAAGACAAAACTAAGAAGGCCTTCTAGAGTTCATCCTTATTTATTATTATGCAATCTAACAGGTACTTTTGATATCAGTAAGTGTATAGCATAGTGAAAGCAGAGAACAGATGGAATCATGCAATCACCAACAAATATTGAGTAATTTTAACTATCATAGGCAGCTAGAAATACTCAGTAATCATAGATACAAAAGACCTCCCAACCTCAGAAATCTCTAGATGTGGATAAATAATTTGTATGAACACGTCACTAGCGATAAAAGTCAAAAGAAAGGAAAATTTGTTCTTGTGAACATAACTATGATTTGAGACACTCTGTGAAATAATTCCAACTACAATTTTCAGGCTTGAGTTGCTTCACAGACTGAGTCCCTTAAATGTAAGTACCTTTGAGGACTATTTCTGCTATAAAATCACAAGTGCATATTTAAACTATCCTCTTGTCCTTGCCCAAAGTGTCCTATTATTATTAATAGAGGAGACTGTACCTTTTAGACCAAGCAAAATAACTAAATATATTAAGGGAATATTTAGTTCCGAACTTACTTGAATCACACAGAAATGTGGATACCACCGCTGTCCATGAGGTAGACTGTGGTTTACGGAGAACAGATGGCAAATGTAGTTTAATAGTGAAATCCTTTACCTAGATATATTTGTTACCTCTATAGTAGAAAAAGTTATATGCAGCAGCTCCTTGAAGAATCCTAATATAATTAGAATTACTTCGGTTGTGGTGCTAAATAAAAGACATAGAATCTTTTGCTATTTACCTTGTGTATTCTTTCATCAACCACTTGAAACCCTCAGGAGTAAGATTTTTAACTTCTAAATCTGTCAGTGCTAATTGTTAATCAGGCAATTATAGCTGTTATTCCAGATGTAGACTTTTTAATAAATTAATATGGTTGGCTAGCCGTGGTGACTCACACCTGTAATCCCTGCACTTCGGGAGGCTGAGGTGGGAGGATCATGAGGTTAAGAGATCGAGGCCATCCTGACCAACATAGTGAAACCCCGTCTCTACTAAAATAGAAAAAATTAGCCAAGTGTGGTGGTGTGCACCTGTAGTTCCAGCTACTCGGGAGGCTGAGGTGGGGAATCGCTCAAACCCAGCAGGGGGAGATTGCAGTGCTCCAAGATTGTGCCACAGCCCTCCAGGCTGGGAGACAGAGCAAGACTCCATCTTAAATAATAATAATAATAATAATAATAATAATGTGATCTTTGGTTGCTATTACATGGTTAACAGTTTGGCAAAAACTTTCATCTGTATTATGAAGAATAAAGTATACTTTATTGAATAGAAATTGAACAAAGAAGCCAAGACAGCCATAAAAATAAAGGATTTATTATAGGGATTAAACTATGCAATTATGGGGGCTGACAGAGAATTCTCTAAAAGGCTATTGCGTATTAGAATGTAAGGCACCATAGTTAAGCTAGGTTCATGTTTTTTCAGATCTTTAATCAAGAAGGAAATCTGGATATAAAATGGCAGAGAGCAAGGAAAACTGAAACCCACAACATTATGAAACTTTCAAAGAAAATATGGAATGTAGGAGGAAAAACTAAAAGACACACATGTCTTATGGAAATACAGAGCTGGGTCATGGTAGTTCATAAGATACAAATGTTAACTTCCAGAATTTGTTGTTGACAGTGAACATCCCAGTGGTAGGTGAAAATTGCCGAAGGCGGGAGACTTTTCATCATAGAAACTGGCAAATTCTAATCAGAACTTTTATTTTCTGGGAAGCCAGCTATTAAATATTCACTACTGCCTCTAAATCTTGCTCAATTTTTCCATGTTGTAAACCCTACTTCAGTAGTATTCAGAGAAAGGGATTCTGGAAAATGTAGTTCCAACTTAGCTAGGTTGACAAAGTACAAAGCCAGCGCACAGCCTGATGTAATGTTTCCACTTCTCTGGGATGCTATGGCTCTTTTCCATTTTACATAAAAAATATGTCAACTCTCTAATATGGCAATTTCTCAGAATTTGCCAATCATCTACCAGGCTGCTGATATTGTGCTTATAGAATATGAAAAATATGTGGCAGTCAGATTCCTACCTAGGGAATCTCATAATAAATTCCCTTGGTGGACTAGAGCCCATTTATCTCTAACATTGTGGGGGACTGAATTTTATTCCCAACTCTTCATTTCCCCATTAGTAGTAGTATGAACTGCACACTTGCAACATTTTCATTGTAAGTGGAGTACACTTCTACTTTCCTAGACCATGAATTTCTGCTAAGCCATGCAACTTGCTTTAGCCAACGAGATGAAAGTATCAGCATGAAATATGTATGGAAGTTTGGATTAATGCTTTTGTGCTTCTGCTACTGCAACATGGCAAGAAATACTCCAGACAGCCACTATTTCTGAAGCCTGAAGCCAAGCCCAGCCCAAGCTGAGCTGAGGCCAGTTGAGTTCACGGAAATTTTCAGCTAACCTGCAAATCTGTGACTTGAAGCAGAACCATACCAGCTGAACTAGAGAGCTATAAAAAATAAGATAAAAGCTTACCATTGGATGCCGGTAGGCTTTGGGGGAGGGAGATATTAATAAGCATTATTGGCAAGAGTTAACTAACACAGCCACCTTGTAAAAAGCCGATTTTTGTTACAATGTTTTTAAATTAACTAAAAATATATGGCTTAAAAATAGATTTGATATAATTGTTTATAATATATTAGTTTGGATTTCGGCAAAAATGTATTTAAAATATAGGGAATCATATAGTCATCTTTCCACGGCAGTGGGAAAGAACAGCACATGAGTGCGGTTGATAGCAGAGATATTCCACTTGCAGAAAAAACCTCCGTTGGAAGTATTTTTCTTGTCCTGACTTGTGAGAAAGGATACAGCCTCTCCTGGATGGAACTTGGCAACACTTTACTATGGCTTTTCTGTACATTCACCAGGCATCGTATCCTGTCCTGAGAGGCAATAATCTACTCTTTCATTACCTTTTAGCATCATCCTTGTTTCTTGACACTGAAATGAGTGGAAATAGCTTGACAAATATATTTTTCTTAAATATTATAATGCTTTGTATTACTTTCCTAGTGATGCTGTAATAAATGGCCACAAACTGGGTGATTTAAAACAATGGAAATTTATTTTTACACGATCCTAGAGACTAGAGGTTTGAAATCAAGGTTTCCACAGGTTCACGCTCTCTCTGAATGGTGTATGGAAAAACAATTTCTTTCCTCTTCCTAGCTTCTGGTGGCTCCAGTAAATCCTTGCCATTTCTTTAGCTCCTGGCTGTGCTCCAATCTCTGCCTCTGTCTTTTTATATTATTTTCTCTGTGTGTTTCTGTTTCCTGTACTCTTTTTATCATATAACCAAATAATTGAATTTAAGGCTTACCTAATCCTCTATGGCTTCACCTTAACTTATTACAACTGTAAAGACCCTATTTCCAATAAGGTCAAATTCCAAGGTTCAGGGTAGACATGAATTTTTGGAAATAATTATTAAGACCATTATAGTCTGCCCTATCATTCCCTAAAATTCACATCTGTCTCTCATGTAAAATATATTTACCTCATCTCAATATCCCCCCAACACATTCCAGTATTAACTCTACCTCCAAAATATCATCTAAACATCAATTCAAAATAATCTAAATTTTATCTGGATCAGGTAGGTGACACTCTGGGTATGTTCTTGAGGTAAAATTGTTTTATACCTACGGACCTATAAAAGACAAAAACAAGTTACCTGCTTATAAAACACAATGATGGGACTGGCAAAGGGTAGGCGTTCCCCCTTAGAAGGGGAGAAAATGGGAAAAATAAAGGGAGCACTGTTCTAAAGCAAGTTCATAGCCAAGCAGAGCAAATTCCATCAGATATCAAGACCTGAATTATTCCAGGAATCTTCTGTGACTTGATACTATGTCCTTTGGGTCCTGGGCAGCAGGTGTGGTTCCACCTTATTCATAACAAACCATGTCACATCTTGGTGGCTTAAATGGCAATTTATTATTATCTTGAAGGGTTTCATAGGTTAACTTGGCACAGCTGGTGGTACTTGCTTGGGTCGCTCATGAAATTGCAAACAGATTGCATCTGAGGCTGGAATCCCTTGAATGCTCAACTGGTCTGGACATGCCAGATGGTCGGCTGAAAATACCAACAATTGATATTTACCCTTGGATGGGGCTGTTTACTGGATCCTGCACATGGTGTCTCTGTGTGACTGGGCTCTCAAAACATGGCAGCTGCGTTCTGGGAGGGAACATGCCAAGAACAAGAGTCTCCAGAAGCAGAAATATGAAGTTACCGGCAAATTGGAGGCTACTCTCTGAATAATTACATTGTCACTTCTGCCATATTTCATTGGTCAAAGCAGTCATGAGCCTTGCCAGATTCAAGAGAGTTAACAGACAAAATCTATATCTTAATACAGGAGTGACAAAGGCATGTTGCAAAAGAGAATATGGAACGAGAGCTACTATTTTGATCATCTTCCTAACTAGAGCCACCGGATTTTTAAATATATTTTCTGTTTTCCATGTTATTGCAAACTGTTGCAGACTGTGTTGTTATACCTTCCAATACTGTATAATATAGGTCATGTTTTCCTCCATCCTCCAATAAAATATTTTCTTACATTTCTTTTGTCTCCTCAAGGCTTCCGTGCTTTTGCCTATTGCCTGTTCCTAATACTAATGTCATATGTTGAGGATATTTTTTAGAATAGAACCTCAAGTCCAGAAACCAATTTCTATTCCAGTTATCTATTCTTGCATACCAAGCACCCCAGTATGTAGCAGTATAAATCAATCATTTATTATTAGCTTTTGTATTTTTGTAGGTTGTCTGGGCTTAACTAAGTTATTCTTATTCAGATAAGAATCAGTTAGGAGCACCTAGAGCTAGAGTCACCAAGAAGGGTCGCTGACATGGTAGTTGATGCTAGCAGGTCAGCTGGGAGGTGAGCTGTGGCTTTCTGGCAGAGTATCTACACGTGGTCTCTCAAGGAGACCAACTTGGACTTCAAACAGGATGGTACCCATGTCCCAGTGGAGAACAACTCAAACATCAATATTACAAAATTTGTGAAGCTTCAAGATTGATTGAGGATCAATCAAAGTTTCCCAGAACTGGCCAGGTCCTACTTTCCCGCTGCTCTGCTTGTTAAGCCGCCTCCACAGCCTGCTCGTGTTCAAGGGCCTGGAGAAATAAAATGTTGTTGCTTCATCAAAGCATGGCAATGTCACATTGCAGAAGTGCATGTGGGAATAAACATACTGTTGTGGCCAACTTCGGAAAATATAAATTCTCAAAATCACTTTGGAAAGGGTTTCTCTTTTGACAGAAATCAAAAGATAACCATCTAAAAGCACTTCTGCTTTCATTCTGGGCACAGAGATAGATAATATTTCTAATTTCTATAACTCTTAGGAATGGCTATATCACTTACATTTAGCCAATGGAATGCATAGACAAATGTATTTCACCCCCTGGTCTGAGCCATAGTTCTCCCCGGTGATATCCCTCATATTATTGCTCTTTTCACTTTACCATTATGACAATGCCTAAGGAAACCTAGGGAGGCATATGTTAAAGTTGGTGGAATTTCTGTGACCCTGAGTCTAATTTGATCTTCAATGACTTTCATCCCTGTTTGAGTGTGAACAAAATCTATCAATAGGATGAGATAGTACTTCCGTGAGTATGTTATAGTTTATAGCAAATGAGATTTTATAGTGTAATTAGGGTTTGAAATCAGTGTTTTTTAACTGTGTCAAATGAGTCATTAAACTTGTCCTGTGTGTAATTTTTGTGATTTTTTCTTTTGTTTCATTGCCTTGTTACTAATGTTATATCTTATGGTTAACTTGGCTCTGTAAATATCTTTCATTTTTATTTTATTTTTTCAGAAATAGTAAATGAATTTTATGTCCAGTAATTCTAGTCTCCTAACATGTGATGCCTCTCTTTTTGTTTTCTCAACCTTTAGTTTCTTATTTCCAGTTATGGTTTGTTTTCTTCAAATATTTGTGGGATATCTCTGAAACCTGGAGTGAAGATTTTTCAAACTGTCTATTCACATTTTTTTAGTTGTTTCAGTGGAGGTTTGGTCTAAATATTCTGGTGCATTGTATTCTTGGAATTGTATGTCTCAGATAACATGTCTTGCTTTCCCTTAACCTGGAACAAGAGCTGATGTGAGGTCAACATAAAAAAAAAAAAAAAATGACAGTGGTTACTTATCCAGCCAGTTGTGAGGTAACCTGCCTTGTGGTAAAAGTAGATGGCTAATGTCAAAGTTGTTTAGGAAAAAGTAAATAAGTGGACCTATTTAAATTACCTGGAAATTAAGACTATCCATGGACTGTGTATGATTATCAGGAGAAGTACATTACAAAACAGATTATTTAAAATTTGCCAGAGAAGGTGACCATTTTAAGATTAATGAGTTCATGAACAGAATGAGAATTGTGACAAAAAATGCTGGCTACAAATGGGCCCCAAAATATGGGCTATTCTCACTGTAGATATCACTGCCTCTGCTACTGAAAGATTTTCTACAGGCAATCACTAACAAAAAATCACTATGTGCTCCTGATATGTCAGAACAGTTGGTGATTTTTTAATGCAATAAGCAATTATTTTGTAATTTTTACATTTCACTTATTCTCAGACTTCTTCCACTATTATAATTCAGAAATTCATTGAAGATTTTTAAGATGTCTCACACAGCCTTGCTCATATCTCATATATCACTGGAGGAGCTAGTACACATGAAATACAATCTTCCTAACACATTTACCTTACTATGGAATTAATTTGCTCTTACTGTAGAATGGTGATACTATAGCTTTGAAAGTCAAGCTATGTTATTTTTTTCCTTCCATGTCAAGAGTACATGTTGCTTGGAACCAAGTGTAGGAAGAGTCTTCTATGATTATTCCTAAACATGTTGCCTAAGTATTTGCTTATCATGAAACTGTGCTACGTTCTTTGAGACATTCTAATATTAAAACAAGAAGTACTTTCACCAGAGATTGCTTCTGAGACGGCAATTTGTTCATTCTCAATTTTTTTTTTTTTTTTTTTTTTGAGACGGAGTCTCGCTCTGTCACCCAAGCTGGAGTGCACTGGCCAGATCTCAGCTCACTGCAAGCTCCACCTCCCGGGTTCACGCCATTCTCCTGCCTCAGCCTCCCGAGTAGCTGGGACTACAGGCGCCTGCCACTCGGGAGGCTGAGGATGGTCTCGATCTCCTGACCTTGTGATCCGCCCGTCTCGGCCTCCCAAAGTGCTGGGATTACAGGCTTGAGCCACCGCGCCTGGCCTCATTCTCAATTTTTTATAACACAACCATTAATGGGAAAAAGAGGGGAAATGCTGTGATGATGGGAGTGAGTGAGTGACTCAAACTGACACACAGAAACAGGTATGCTACCACATGGTAAACGTTGAGAGAAGCATTGATAAAAACTGAAGAGGTTCGGCCAGGTCCGGTGGCTCACGCCTGTAATCCTAGCACTTTGAAAGGTGGAGAGGGGCGGATCACCTGAGCTCAGGAGTTCGAGACCAGAGACCAGCCTGGGCAACGTGGTGAAACCCCATCTTTACTAAAAAATAACAAAAAAAAAATTTAGCCGAGCCCGAGCCTGGCGGCGTAGGCCCGGCAGGCTGCTCCTGTAGTCCCAGCTACTAGGGAGGTTGAAGCAGGAGAATTGCTTAAACCCAAGAGGCGGAGGTTGCAGTGAGCCGGGATAGCGCCACTGCACTCCAGCCTGGGCGACTGAGCGAGACTCAGTCTCGAAAACAAAAACAAAAGAAAAAACCTGAAGAGGTTCACGGGTCACGTTACGTTCTAATGTGGATGGTGACAGCTTTAGAGATTTGAGGGTGGAAGAGTTGACGATGGAGGATCTACTTCCAATAGAGCTTTTTTCACTTAGTGCTTGGTGCCTTAACGTGAGTGAGTAGAAGGCTCAACTCATCTGGATCTGATGTTCACAAATGTTAATATAATCTCTCTAGCATAATGACCTCTGCAGAGCTGGAATGCAACTCAACTCAGTTTTACAGTGAGTAAGGTGGAGACTACATGGCATTTCATGACCTAGGCTTGAAAATTACATAGCACCACCAGCTGCTCAACTTGGTTTGTCAATGCAGGCATAAAATCACCCTCATCCAAGGCAGAGTGATATAGTCTCAGCCTCTCTGTAGGATGTGCCACAATGTGTGCACCTATTTTCTAAACCCCTTTAACCCACTCTGTGCTCACAAATTATTCTTACACTTCCTGCATAGAAAATAAACTCCCTCCCTCCCATGATCCACCAAAAGTCCAACCCTTTTATGACATTAGACTCAGGCTTAAGTTCTAGATTGCTTCATCAAAATCGGGTCAAAATGAATATGAGACTCCTCAGTCTTTGTTCTTTAGTATAACTTCTATCTGAAAACTAATGAGCTAGAGACAAATTACCTGCCTCTCTCATAATGAACATAAAATGAAAGAAAATACACTGCATAACTGCAACAGCCCATAAGCAAAATAGCAAAAGGGAGGGTGCTCACTTTTCATAGCAAATCTGAAATCAAGTCAAGTGGATATAGCTGGTTTTTTAAAATTATTATTATTAGACTCCAGTCTTACTTCCTGGAAATGATTGTGCATGATTTTTAGGCAGAGAAACTAACCCTCCGCCTTAGTCATCCTTGCCTTTCTGTAATAAATACAACTATAGCAGATAATTTTCTCAGTTCCCTTTCTACGCATCAAAGTTTGGGGCTTCATTTTAATGTTTTACTCTGGTCCTTTACTCCAAGCTGTGTTTTCAGAGAGTGTTTTATAATCTTCTATATAATTCAGTCCATTAGACTAAAGCCAAACACACAAATCTCACTGAAAGTCACCCTTCTTTACCTTAGTTTCCTCTGAGCTTGCTGTGAGAAAACGAGAAGATTCTTAATAATCATATTGTTTGAGAGAAGAACCACAACGCTCACTGTTTGGAACATTTTTTCTATCTGAAATATCTTATGATGCATAAGCTTAAATCTTTTTCATAATATTGCCTAAGGGATTTATAGCCACACTCTTGGCTAAATCTTTACCCTGATAGTACTTCTCATTTTATCTTAATATTCTGTCTTACTTAAAGCATCTTTAAAGGAATCTTATCCTAGGAGAGTTTTCAGATGAAAGACAACTTTATTTTTGAACACAGCATGTTTAATTACCTTTATAATTTTCTCTAATTTTTTCCTGAAAATTAGAGAATTTCATCTTTACCGTATCTCTAGATTTGTACCACATAATATGCAGCCAGAAGAAGCTGGTTCTCCTTCTACCAATGATGTGTTCACTTTCCATAGGCAGTTTCTGATGATTCAACAGATATATTTTTTACTCTCCACTTAATGCAGGTAAACATTTGCTAAATGTAGTGTAGCACAATACAAGGGTCTCCTTTCCTGCAGTTTTTATAACATTTTTCTTACTTGAAGTTGTCATTAACAACCTTCTGGGGGCCTATCAGGCTTCTGTTAACAGTGTCTCCAAAACTCTACCTCATTCTGCCTGTCATGTGGTCACAAACCCAGTGTTATACATTTTCAGACTTTTCTTACAGTAGCTTCTCACTTCCAGCTAACTTGGTTTGCATGGAACTTGGAGGAGTAGTGCTGGAGTATCCACTTCCAAGGCAACTTCTTTACCATGATGTTTGGCATCGTGGTTGAGTTGGATGGAGGGCTGGAATTATCTGGCAGACAGACGACATACGAGTTCTTCAGAATGCCAGTGTCATGGTATTTGAACTTATTTCATGATAGTTCAATGTTCTGACAAAAAAAAAAAAAGTCAAATCTGCATTACCTTTTAGGCTTAGGAGTTGTGCATGGGTCAAAGCAGTGGCAAGTCCATTTATGTTCAAGAATTTCAAAAAAATTGGTGGCCAGGTTGTACGATCACCATACTGGAAATTCCATTTATACATGTAGAGTATCTGAGAGAGAGAATGAGTGGACTTTATTTGTTCCTTTTTGGAATTAGGAATGGAAAAAAGGAACGGAATAGGAAAAAGAGATGTAAGGACCATAAAGTTATCTGATTTCCTCAGGATAACTGCAAATAAGTGGCGGAACTAGAATATAACACTACGTACTCTTTTTACTTTTCTGCTACTTTTGGAGTAAAGGGAGTGGAAAAGAATAAGTTATGGCTCAAATCAGTTTGTTTCTCAATATGTCCAAATTCAGCATGAAAAGGAAAGAAATGGTAAGACAGAAAGCCCAAAGTAAACTATGCTTTCCTGAATATTTTCGTGAATATAGCTCAAGCTTTTTGAGAACTTGTTTCTCTTGGTATATTGCATTATACTTAACTTGGTAAGTCCTTTTTCTGAACATGCATCTGCTCTACAAATAAATTATACAGTTCTCAAGGACAAAGTAACTGGTTAGTTTATATAATTTTTCAACATTTCCTACAATGAGTTCATAAATGTTAATTCCATTTTGGCAATTACATAAAACGTATAATTATTTGGAAACAATTCACATGCTTTTTCTGTCTTTGGAGGCATGTGAATGTTCAAAAATGAAACATTTATATCGCATTAATATATTTTACATTTTTTATTCCATGCTCAAAATTATACATTGACTAAATTTTGGATGTAAACTTAGCAAATACCATTATTAACAACCCATGCCATAATAATCAGGACAAAATAAAATGTCTGGTATTTACGTGGTTTTGTTTTCACTAAAATAATCATAAATTTTACATTCATATTATTACAGAATTGTCTAAAAACAAGTAATGATCTTTCATACTGTTGCCTTTTTATTTTATCTTAGTTCACAGAGAAGCTACAGACTAAATATACATACATGTGTATGATTTAGAAATCACTCTTCCCTACTTATTTATTGAATAAAATCAGTGAATTTGCCAAAGTTTCACTAAAAAGTGTGGAAAGACAATGCTCATTTCGGCAGTATACAGTTTGCATCAGTTAACACATCAAATGTGATATATAACAGATGGTGATACAAAAGCAAAGTAGGGTTTCCCTTTCAGTGCTTTTATGTGTCTATTTATTGGGGAAGAAAACAGCTAGTCTGCTAATATTTTAAGATGGAAATTGAGTTTTAAGAGAAAAAATTCAGAAAAAAAAGATTGTTAATTTCAATGTTATGTTGAAGACCCCATAAAAGTGTAGAAATAAAAATAAAAGCTCTTCAGTTCACATAGTCTGCTGTATATAGCAATGAAAAAAATGGCAAGAACAGTTGTAAAACTTTGTGTGTGCAAAACCATACTCAAAAACGATAATTATTCAGAGTATTTTCACTAATGTTTGGCGTATGATGAATTAACTGACCTAAGTTCATTGTTAACACTGAACAATGTCTTGGCAAATAAATTATAATGACATGAATGAACTCAAATATACAAATAATATCACTGATTTTTTTATTTCATATACAAATCAAAAGTGCTTTGGTATATATTTTTTCTTGTTTGATTCTTATGATAGTTTTGAATCTTATATTCTTAGTTAAGAAAATTGCAGTTTAAAAAGCAGTTTATTTAGTTTATTGAGCAGATATTTTGTGTTGTGCAGGTTATGCTTCACTCTACAAATTTCAAAACTATGCCACATAATCAAAATATAGGAGAAGTCGACTTCGAAAAGAACAGATTACCAAGGCATTAACAGAGGTAGTTTTGTTATGATATTGGTAGAAGTTTAAGTTTTGGGATATCTCTACACTCCCTTACATAAAACATCCTAAACTAGGCACACTTCTCTGGATGCCCTAACACATTTTACTTCTAACGTATTTCAGAATCCCCACCTGTAGATTCTCCACATCATCATATGGAAGTATATTCATCAACACTGTTTTACTTTTGTCTTATGTATTAGAAGAATCTGTGGTCATCCTGGAAATAAACAGAGTGACATGGTGACAATTGTGGATCCTCTCCTTTGGGATAATGCACTGTGTATCCCATTGCAAGTGGTTCTCAGACATCCGTGGAAAAGACCTCTTCAGAAATCTGACCTAAAGTGTAAGAGACTTGAGAGCCAAGATCATGTTTTGTTCATTATTTTACTCCTAGAACCTAGGACAGTCCCCACCAGCAAATGCCTGCTTAGTGATGGATATGCTAAAATCTCCCCCTTATTACAGATGCATTTATCTCATGGAAGAGTAGAAAGGTTACTCTACTGAGGGCTCAACAGCTTTATGAATTAATAAAGGGCTTTTTAGAAACAGTAAATATTTCTAGCACTAATCACCTAAGAACAAAAGGAGTGGGTTGTCCCAAATAGTGCATAGGTGATCCATCTGGATGGGCTTTAGATAAGAGCAGAGGAAATTGTCTATTTATCACTGACCCTAAAATGAAATTCAAATTGAATTTATGTCTACTTTATAGATGGTGACTAGGAACAAGAAAATTGAGACCACTAGAATAGATTATTACCTGGAGATATAATTAATAGGCCAAATTACATGATATCATGTTACTCTTTGTGCAAACTTCTGTGAATCTTGATATATATATATGTGGCTTTTAAGTGGGTTTTACTGTACCACAAAAGAATACAACATATTTTCCCCATTTAATAATTGATTCATTATTTACCCTACAAACAAGCATGAATAAACACACTTGACCCTCCACCACACGTATACAAACAAACCTTTCTTATTATTGTCACTAGGTCCTTTATAGATTGGAGTCTTGACATCTTTCTTTTATTATTAATACAATTTTAGTATTATTAGAGTTACATTAAGATAGCATTAAAATCTGATTAACTGTGTCAGCTCAATTAAAAAAATAGCCTTTTTTTTTTTTTTTTTTTTTAATTTGATAAGGGGTTTCACTATTTTGCTGACTGGTCTCAAATATCTGGGCCGAAAATGTCCTCCGGCCTCAGCCTCCAGAATGGCTGAGACTATAGGTGCAAGCACCATGCTAAAAATAGCAATGTTTGGAGGGGAAAACTCTCAAATACATTACTTTCCAAAAGTCCTTGTTTATTAACTTTTATAAAAGTGAGAACCCCTTAATCTAAAATACAAGCTGAAGAAATTGTTAAAAAATAAAACAGAAATAAGTTTAAAAAGAGAAGAACCATGTCAAATACAGATAAACTAATGCAAGCAAGAGTGGGAAAGGGCACTTAGAGTCCTGCTAGGGAATCTAGTATCATATACACACAAAATCACTCTTACAGTTTAATACTCTAAATAGGTTGAATTACGCTGATGAAGTTGAAAGATACAATAGAGTCTGAAGCCAGAAATATATTGCCAAGAATATTAAAACATAGAGGCATGTCTGACAAAACAATGGTAAACCCTGTGGCACTATTTAAAAATTATTTTACTGGACATGAATGGAATAGATGCCATGTTATCATGAGGTTGTTCCCTAGTATCAATTAGGTAAAGTCAAAAAAGTGTTGAAAGAATACAAAGTTCTTCTTGTTGTGACTCTGTCCAACCAACATTCTCAGACTCAACACCTGAGCAGATCAAACTGTACACTTCTTTTTTTATTCTCTCTATAGCAGACTATCACCTAATCTAAAACTCTCCGGCTCATTTCTCATCCACATGCTCCATATTGAGTGTCAAAATCTCTGGGGAATTCTTGTAGGACCCCCTTAGTTAACTGAATACCTCTCAGTCTTCTCTTCTGGACTATAAGTCCTATGACATCACAGGTTGTTTTTTTTTCTACTCACTTGGCACAAGATGAAGAGAGAAAAATGTATCCTTCCCTGCTAATTTGAACTTTGTTTCTTCCATGTTCCTGTATTGGGACCCATCTCCTTCCAAGATGAATATTCATCCTCATAGAGAAACAATACCTCTTAGCGTTACTTTGTTGGCATAGCATAGAATACAAAGAATAAATGATTATTTGATATATAAATGAATTAAAGCATTTCTATCCTTATTTGACTTAAAGAAAAATTAGGTTAGGGAAAAAATGATTAAAACTCTGAAGAACATTTTAAAATAGAGGTTATATGATTTCTAACCTATAATATGGTAGAAATTAACTGTAAATTAAGGAAATGAATTAATCAAATATAAATTATTTGTGTGTTAGAAATATGAAGTGTTAGTTGAATCTATTTGCTGTCATTTGCTTCTCATTAGCTATTTTACCAAATTATCTAACAAATATGTCTGAGTTTAATAATTTTTTTCAAGAATGATTTAGTTTCTTTACATTTTAACTACATGTAGGTAAGTACATTTCAAGGTAAATTTACTAAATGCATTCAATGGCATGGATTTGGTCAAGTTATGTAGAAGAAATAACACGGTACCATTAAGCAGATAAGAAAAGGGGCTAAGAAATCAGAGTTTGTGTATAAACAGATTCTTGGTCAGCTCTCATTCCTGAAGTTTACTAACCTGTAACTATGGACAAGGTTATACTGACTTTTACCATTTGTACAAATGGGATAATATTAGTCCTTTCTACTTAATGCATTAGAGGAATTGAATGAAATAAAATTTACAATAAATTCCCACAGTGCCTGGAAAATAATAGATGTTCAATAAATATTAACTCATTAATTTTAATAATGTAGGAGCTTGCATAATCAATAATAGAGCAATAATAATTTTAAAAATCAATCAATTCTAACTAACCAGACTTTCTAGTTGAAGATCCCAGGAAATACAGTTATTAGGATTATGTTTTGCAAAACAGATGAAAGTCTATGTGGAAGGTGGAGGCTGGGATAGATGGGTCCCATTAACGACCTTGGTGAGAAAAAACAATCAGCAGAATCACCGATCCATAAACATGCTGCAAGGTAGCCTAAAGGAGATCTTTGAAAAAGAAAATGAGCACAAAATAAAGAGGCACAGAATTAGAGAAGCAACTGGGTGAAAGCCATTTTGAGAAGTTTTGAATTGATTTTTATTTTTACTTTCTAAGATATCGTGATGAATATTTTAAAAAGTACATTGTGCTATGAGTTCTTTAACATCAAAAGGAAAGAAAACAAACGGGATAGATGCCGACTGAGAAAGTGATTCTACCTGTATCTCCAAATAAACCATACATAGTATATTTTTATGTTAATGAGATTTATATCACAGAGTATATAAATAGTAATATGCTTTCTTTGTTATTGTGTCAAATAAATATGAACAGTCATGAAGCAATCTGTTAGGAAGGTTGTTAGTATTCATGATGGAAAAATTTACTAATTTTTAAGTGATATCCATTTCCTAAGAAATATCTTTTTCCTGAAAAGGATAGCAATTTCAGAAGAGTGGCAAAGTGATAGTGGGCTGAAGAAAACATGTAACTGCTTATTGCAGAAAAGGAAAATATTCGATCCATGTTTTACTGTAATTTTACTACCCATAAGCTGAGTTTTCAGTAAGCCTACAATAATGTTGACATTTCCGTCTGGGAATGCTTTCATTTCTAAAGGCACAAGTAAAAGTTTCAGCCAAAAGAGCACACCACCATTCTTTAATCAGATATCTATGCCTTTTAGTTTAGTAGTGAAGTCCAATGATCTAGAACCCAGTAGTTTCAGCAAATGCTGAAATAGTCCTCCACAGAAAGACCCAGTCAAATTCTGTGTTTCAACACAGGGATGACCTCATTCTTAGATAAATCTCTCTCACTAGGCTTTCAGTTTTAGGCAGTATTGAAATTCCTTTATCGCAAAAGAGATATGAAATAAATACTTGATAATAGCAAGATTTTACAGGGCATTTAAGAAAAAATGATATAGTCTAGAAAAGCAATTTTGAACAAAGAAATTATGCGAGCAGATAAGCAACAAGTGGACATATCCAAGTACAAAGTATAAACTAATTTTAATTTCAAACAACAAAAAAGAAAATGATTTTTAAGAATATTTTATTTTAAGCTAATTTCATAATCATATAAAAATATACGAAAAAATAGTACAAATAGTTCTTTTCTATTCCTCACTCTGCTACACAGCAGGCAAAACTTTTGAGGAGAAACAGGGCTTAGATATTCTCAGTAGCTCTCCCAAGATATTTATCAACTACAAAGGGCGAAGGGAAAAAGTGTAACTTTACAATGGAGAAACAGAATAGACACCAACTAAACCAGCTGATTAAGGTAAACATCTAACACAATTTTTATCACCAATGCCTCAAAAGAAAATCTTGTTTTTAACAAAAAGAAGATCTATCACCAAATGACCATAACATACTCTTTGGGTATTATACAATGAGAGTCTTAATATAGTTTAGTAATAAATTAGACATCAAGAAACCAAAAAGAAGCTATTTAACAAACTTGACTCTACTTAGAAATGTGTTTATGTGGGCTTATAGAGTTTTCAAGATTAGTATATTGTAACTAAATCAGGTGTATTTTTCTTTTCTTTCTTTCTTTCCTTTTTTTTTTTTTTTTTTTTTTTTTTTGGCTTTTAAAAATCTGGAAAATCTGGATACACTAGTTTTGCATTCCCTCCTGGTGACTGCCACATTTAGACAGAGAGAAGTCTGCAGCAAATCCTAAATCCCTACCACTTCTATTGACTCATTTCTTAGCCATTCCACTTGTTACCTGTCTGGTTACATGGATGTAACCCGATCTGTGGGTTGAGCCTGTGTGCCCAGATACATAGTACTATGCCACTTTGGAACCTCCTCCCACTTTCTGGTCTGTGTGGCCATCATTTTTTTTTTCTTTTGAGATTACAGAAAAATAAGAGAGGAAATATAACTTAACACTTACCTCTGAGTTGATATCATTAGAATGAGATTGTGAAAAAAAACTATTAACATTGTATTGATGTATCTATGTATTGTTTGTCATGTTAAAATAAATATGTATTATTTTTAATTCAAAGGAAAGTCTCATGACAAGGATACTATTAAAGACTGAAATAAAGACAGAAAAGGAGAGAGAGGAAAAGAAAAAAAAAAAGAAAAAAAAGTGTCACTCTGATTGAGAATCATGGTCACATGCATCCTACCGGGATCAAATGTGGGAAAGAATTTCACATAAATGAGTCTAGTTTTATCTAATATAAGTTATATGGTTAATATTAAAACCTCTTAACATGTAGCACATCTGGGAAAAGGGAAAATGCAGTAATCTGAAGACACTAAATTCTTTCCGTTAAAGGGTTAAGAATTTATTGGTAGAATAACAACAATTTTCACAGAAGTTAAAAACAAAACAAAAATAAGCAAATAAATAGCATAGTTTAAATACAAAAGAGTGACTATAATTTTCTAAATAATGTAATAGACATGTTTAGTACTTAAAAGTTATTTTTAAGTTTACTAATTCAACTATGTTCACAACATGTTTAGGAAATAAGCAAGTAAGTGTCATCACTCGTATTTCAGATGAAAAAGAAAACCACACAAAGATGCTCAGAAGGAAATGTAACCACCCGTGTTTATACCAGGCTAGAAGTAGAAGCAAAATTATCTGATTTTTCCCTCTAGACCACAGACTCTTTTGCTATAATGTGATGTGTTAGAAACTTTTGAAAATGGTCAGATAGTGGAGTATTTAATTTCTTTTTTTTCTTTTTTCTATTTTCTTTTTATTATTATTATTACACTTTAAGTTCTAGGGTACATGTGCATAATGTGCAGGTTTGTTACATATGTGTACTTGTGCAATGTTGTTGTGCTGCACCCATCAACTCGTCAGCACCCATCAATTCATCATTTATATCAGGTATAACTCCCAATGCAATCCCTCCCCCCTCCCCTCTCCCCATGATAGGCCCCAGGTGTGTGATGTTCCCCTTCCCGAGTCCAAGTGATCTCATTGTTCAGTTCCCACCTATGAGTGAGAACATGCGGTGTTTGGTTTTCTCTTCTTGTGATAGTTTGCTAAGAATGATGGTTTCCAGCTGCATCCATGTCCCTACAAAGGATGCAAACTTATCCTTTTTTATGGCTGCATAGTATTCCATGGTGTATATGTGCCACATTTTCTTAATCCAGTCTGTCACAGATGGACATTTGGGTTGATTCCAAGTCTTTGCTGTTGTGAATAGTGCCGCAATAAACATACGTGTGCATGTGTCTTTATAGCAGCATGATTTATAATCCTTTGGGTATATACCCAGTAGTGGGATGGCTGGGTCATATGGTACATCTAGTTCTAGATCCTTGAGGAATTGCCATACTGTTTTCCATAATGGTTGAGCTAGTTTACAATCCCACCAACAGTGTAAAAGTGTTCCTATTTCTCCACATCCTCTACAACACCTATTGTTTCCTGACTTTTGAATGACTGCCATTCTAACTGGTGTGAGATGGTATCTCATTGTGGTTTTGATTTGCATTTCTCTGATGGCCAGTGATGATGAGCATTTTTTCACGTGTCTGTTGGCTGTATGAATGTCTTCTTTTGAGAAATGTCTGTTCATATCCTTTGCCCACTTTTTGATGGGGTTGTTTGTTTTTTTCTTGTAAATTTGTTTGAGTTCTTTGAAGATTCTGGATATTAGCCCTTTGTCTGATGAGTAGATTGCAAAAATTTTCTCCCATTCTGTAGGTTGCCTGTTCACTCTGATGGTAGTTTCTTTTGCTGTGCAAAAGCTCTTTAGTTTAATCATATCCCACTTGTCAATTTTGGCTTTTGCTGCCGTTGCTTTTGGTGTTTTAGACATGAAGTCCTTGCCCATGCCTATGTCCTGAATGGTACTACCTAGGTTTTCTTCTAGGGTTTTTATGGTATTAGGTCTAACATTTAAGTCTCTAATCCATCTTGAATTAATGTTCATATAAGGAGTAAGGAAAGGATCCAGTTTCAGCTTTCTACTTATGGCTAGCCAATTTTCCCAGCACCATTTATTAAATAGGGAGTCCTTTCCCCTTCTCTTGTTTCTCTCAGGTTTGTCAAAGATCAGATGGCTGTAGATGTGTGGTATTATTTCTGAGGACTCTGTTCTGTTCCATTGGTCTATATCTCTGTTTTGGTACCAGTACCATGCTGTTTGGTTACCGTAGCCTTGTAGTATAATTTGAAGTCAGGTAGTGTGATGCCTCCAGCTTTGTTCTTTTGACTTAGGATTGTCTTGGCAATGAGGGCTCTTTTTTGGTTCCATATGAACTTTAAAGCCGTTTTTTCCAGTTCTGTGAAGAAACTCATTGGTAGCTTGATGGGGATGGCATTGAATCTATAAATAACCTTGAGCAGTATGGTCATTTTCATGATATTGATTCTTCCTATCCACGAGCATGGTATGTTCTTCCATTTGTTAGTGTCCTCTTTTATTTCACTGAGCAGTGGTTTGTAGTTCTCCTTGAAGAGGTCCTTTACATCCCCTGTAAATTGGATTCCTAGGTATTTTATTCTCTTTGAAGCAATTGTGGATGGAAGTTCATTCATGATTTGGCTCTCGGTTTGTCTGTTACTGGTGTATAAGAATGCTTGTGATTTTTGCACATTGATTTCATATCCTGAGACTTTGCTGAAGTTGCTTATCAGCTTAAGGATATTTTGGGCTGAGACAATGGGGTTTTCTAAATATACAATCATGTCATCTGCAAACAGGGACAATTTGACTTCTTCTTTTCCTAACTGGATACCCTTGATTTCTTTCTCTTGCCTGATTGCCTAGCCAGAACTTCCAAGACTATGTTGAATAGGAGTGGTGAGAGAGGGCATCCCTGTCTTGTGCCAGTTTTCAAAGGGAATTTTTCCAGTTTTTGCCCATTCAGTATGATATTGGCTGTGGATTTGTCATAAATAGCTCTTATTATTTTGAGGTACGTTCCATCAATATCGAATTTATTGAGCGTTTTTAGCATGAAGGGCTGTTGAATTTTGTCAAAAGCCTTTTCTGCATCTATTGAGATAATCATGTGGTTCTTGTCTTTGGTTCTGTTTATATGCTGGATTATGTTTATTGATTTGCGAATGTTGAACCAGCCTTGCATCCCAGGGATGAAGCCCACTTGATCATGGTGGATAAGCTTTTTGATGTGCTGCTGAATCCGGTTTGCCAGTATTTTATTGAGGATTTTTGCATCGATGTTCATCAGGGATATTGGTCTAAAATTCTCTTTTTTTGTTGTGTCTCTGCCAGGCTTTGGTATCAGGATGATGTTGGCCTCATAAAATGAATTAGGGAGGATTCCCTCTTTTTCTATTGATTGGAATAGTTTCAGAAGGAATGGTACCAGCTCCTCTTTGTACCTCTGGTAGAATTCAGCTGTGAATCCATCTGGTCCTGGACTTTTTTGGTTGTTAGGCTATTAATTATTGCCTCAATTTCAGAGCCTGCTATTGGTCTATTCAGGGATTCAACTTCTTCCTGGTTCAGTCTTGGAAGAGTGTAAGCATCCAGGAAATTATCCATTTCTCCTAGATTTTCTAGTTTATTTGTGTAGAGGTCTTTACAGTATTCTCTGATGGTAGTTTGTATTTCTGTGAGGTCCGTGGTGATATCCCCTTTATCATTTTTTATTGCATCTATTTGATTCTTCTCTCTTTTCTTTTTTATTAGTCTTGCTAGCAATAAATAAAAATAACATCTTTATTTCTGCCTTCATTTCGTTATGGACCCAGTAGTCATTCAGGAGCAGGTTGTTCAGTTTCCATGTAGTTGAGCGGTATTGATGAGTTTCTTAGTCCTGAGTTCTAGTTTGATTGCACTGTGGTCTGAGAGACAGTTTGTTATAATTTCTGTTCTTTTGCATTTGCTAAGGAGTGCTTTACTTCCAATTATGTGATCAATTTTGGAATAAGTGTGATGTGGTGCTGAGAAGAATGTATATTCTGTTGATTTGTGGTGGAGAGTTCTATAGATGTCTATTAGGTCTGCTTGGTGCAGAGATGAGTTCAATTCCTGGATATCCTTGTTAACTTTCTGTCTCGTTGATCTGTCTAATGTTGACAGTGGAGTGTTGAAGTCTCCCATTATTATTGTATGGGAGTCTAAGTCTCTTTGTAAGTCTCTAAGGACTTGCTTTATGAATCTGGGTGCTCCTGTATTGGGTGCATATGTATTTAGGATAGTTAGTTCTACCTGTTGAATTGATCCCTTTACCATTATGTAATGGCCTTCATTGTCTCTTTTGATCTTTGATGGTTTAAAATCTATTTTATCAGAGACTAGGATTGCAACCCCTGCTTTTTTTTGTTCTCCATTTGCTTGGTAGATCTTCCTCCATCCCTTTATTTTGAGCCTATGTATGTCTCTGCATGTGAGATGGGTCTCCTGAATACAGCAGACTGATGGGTCTTGACTCTTTATCCAGTTTGCCAGTCTGTGTCTTTTAATTGGAGCATTTAGTCCATTTACATTGAAGGTTAATATTGTTATGTGTGAACTTGATCCTGCCATTATGATATTACCTGGTTATTTTGCTCGTTAGTTGATGCAGTTTCTTCCTAGCCTCGATGGTCTTTACATTTTGGCATGTTTTTGCAATGGCTGGTACCGGTTGTTCCTTTCCATGTTTAGGGCTTCCTTCAGGGTCTCTTGTAAGGCAGGCCTGGTGGTGACAAAATCTCTAAGCATTTGCTTATCTGTAAAGGATTTTATTTCTCCTTCACTTATGAAACTTAGTTTGGCTGGATATGAAATTCTGGGTTTAAAATTCTTTTCTTTAAGAACGTTGAATATTGGCCCCCACTCTCTTCTGGCTTGTAGAGTTTCTGCCGAGAGGTCTGCTGTTAGTCTGATGGGCTTCCCTTTGTGGGTAACGCGACCTTTCTCTCTGGCTGCCCTTAAGATTTTTTCCTTCATTTCAACTTTGGTGAATCTGGCAATTATGTGTCTTGGAGTTGCTCTTCTGGAGGAGTATCTTTGTGGTGTTCTCTGTATTTCCTGAATTTGAATGTTGGCCTGCCCTACTAGGTTGGGGAAGTTCTCCTGGATGATATCCTGAAGAGTGTTTTCTAACTTGGTTCCATTTTCCCCCTCACTTTCAGGCACCCCAATCAGACGTAGATTTGGTCTTTTTACATAATCCCATACTTCTTGCAGGCTTTGTTCATTTCTTTTTCTTCCTTTTTCTTTTGGTTTCTCTTCCCGCTTCATTTCATTCATTTGATCCTCAATCGCTGATACCCTTTCTTCCAGTTGATCGAGTCAGTTACTGAAGCTTGTGCATTTGTCACGTATTTCTCGTGTCATGGTTTTTATCTCTGTCATTTCGTTTATGACCTTCTCTGCATTAATTAGTCTAGCTATCAATTATTCCACTCTTTTTTCAATATTTTTAATTCCTTTGCACTGGGTAAGTAATTTCTCCTTTAGCTCTGAGAAGCTTGATTGACTGAAGCCTTCTTCTCTCATCTGGTCGAAGTCATTCTCCGTCTAGCTTTGATCCATTGCTGGCGATGAGCTGCGCTCCTTTGCAGGGGGAGATGTGCTCTTATGTTTTGAATTTCCAGCTTTTCTGCCCTGCTTTTTCCCCATTTTTGTGGTTTTATCTGCCTCTGGTCTTTGATGATGGTGACATAGTGATGGGGTTTTGGTATAGGTGTTCTTCCTGTTTGATAGTTTTCCTTCTAATAGTCAGGACCCTCAGCTGTAGGTCTGTTGGAGATTGCTTGAGGTCCACTCCAGACCCTGTTTGCCTGGGTATCAGCAGCAGAGGTTGCAGAAGATAGAATATTGCTGAACAGCGAGTGTACCTGTCTGATTCTTACTTTGGAAGCTTCCTCTCAGGGGTGTACTCCACCGTGTGAGGTGTGAGGTGTCAGACCACCCCTATTGGGGATGTCTCCCAGTTAGGCTACTCAGGAGTCAGGGACCCACTTGAACAGGCAGTCTGTCCATTCTCAGATCTCAACCTCCGTGTTGGGAGATCCACTGCTCTCTTCAAAGCTGTCAGACAGATTCATTCGGGTCTGCACAGGCCTCTGCTGCTTCCCCTGTTGTTTTTTAGCTGTGCCCTTTCCCCAGAGGTGGAGTCTACAGAGACAGGCAGGTTTCCTTGAGTTGCTGCGAGCTCCACCCAGTTCGAGCTTCCCAGCGGCTTTGTTTACCTACTTAAGCCTCAGCAATGGCGGGCGCCCCTCCCCCAGCCTCGCTGCTGCCTTGTGGTTAGATCGCAGACTGCTGTGCTAGCAATAAGGGAGGCTCCGTGGGCGTGGGACCCTCCCGGCCAGGTGTGGGTATAATCTCCTGGTGTGCCCGTTTGCTTAAAGCGCAGTATTGAGGTGGGAGTTACCCGATTTTCCAGGTGTTGTGTGTCTCAGTTCCCCTGGCTAGGAAAAGGGATTGCCTTCCCCCTTGCGCTTCCCAGGTGAGGCGATGCCTCGCCCTGCTTCAGCTCTCGCTGGTCGGGCTGCAGTCACTGACCAGCACCGATTGTCCGGCACTCCCCAGTGAGATGACCCCAGTACCTCAGTTGAAAATGCAGAAATCACCGGTCTTCTGTGCCACTCACGCCGGGAGTTGGAGACTGGAGCTGTTCCTATTCGGCCATCTTGCTCCGCCCCCCTGGAATATTTAATTTCATTTTTACAACATTGAGATAGGTTCTTAAAAAATTGGTATTTGAGCTCTAATTTGAGAACATTTTCTCCTAATAGTTATCTGGCATTAGTCAGCCTCATTAGAATCTCCTGCGATCGATACAGCCTCAGATTTGCAGTTGACAAAACACAGGTTTTTTTCCCTGTCCCATAACTGAATTAGTAGTTCTGGAGTTAGCATAAAAAATGTGGATCTTTTAAAAACTTTCTAAGATTAAGGAACTTCTGACGTTTAAACAAATGTGGGAACTGCCAGCTTGCTAAAATGAAAAGGAGGGAAGAGATAATTCATGTATATTGAAAATGTGAGAAAAAAATAAGAATTTTGAATGGATTTTGTTGTAAAAGGAGAACAATGTGCAGACGAACTTGGCTTGAATGAAGAGTATAGGACTTTAATCTGGACAAGGTTAAATGCATGGATTTTAAAGTTTCTGTCAACTGTGCTCCATCTGGCCATGATTTTGCTGTTCTGAGAGTAACTTTTCTTTCCTCTCAAGGTCAGCATCAATGTAGTCTTAAAACATCAACAGGAGTAAATTTGATTCTGCAGTAGCCTGGGGCTATTGCTTGTATTTTCTGTAGTTCTATGCCTGTATCTATTCCCAAACGACCGTTCAAATAATCATTCACATCATATGCTAATAACAAAACTTGCAAGGTTAGACACAAAGTTTTCAACAAAAGTGCCCTGAGAAAAATAAATCCTAAATTTAATCTGTGAACTTTGGAATAATCAAAACTCTTTAATCAGTGGTTAATATTTACCTTGCATTGTTTTAGGGGAAATAGTTTTGCAAAGTGGAGGGGCAGCTGAAGGAAAAATGTAATTAAAAGCTTGTTAAACAAGAAAAATGTTATTTAAAAGGCCCCACGAATTATAATGCATGTTTGCACTAGTGTTAAATAGGAACATTAAAAAAAAATCACTGGTGAGAGAATGTAGAAAAAAAAGATTTGAAAATATTTGAGGAATCAATGCAGAAAATAACTAGAGAAATGTCAAGAATGTCACTGAATTTAGTTTTCTAACAAAGTTATATTAGATATTATCTTAGTCAGATGCTCTTCTTTTAAAATAAAGCAGGTCCAGAGAATAAACTGATTTTAGGAAATATCGATTAGTTTACTTTTCAACATGTTAAAAAGTTTAAGGTGAACAGAAAACTAGATGGAAACTGGAATGGTTTAAAGACGTGAATGTTAAAAAGTTGACTGTTAAGAAGCAGTTATGCATAAAGTCAGACATGGAAAGGACAAAAGTGGTTCTTTATATTTTGTATTAAATTCTGCAGTGATTTTAAAACATTGCCCCCCAAAGTCTTTGGTATTCTTCCATTGAGAGATCATTTAGAATTTGGGCTGACCTGTGACTACTTTGACCAATAGATTACAGCAGAAGTGACTGCCAAGACCAGCTCATTCTTTCAGTATGCTGTCTCTGAAAGATCTCTAAAAACTCACAGCCACCAGGCTGTGAGAAGCTAAAACCATATGAAGAATCTATGTTTTGGCTCTCTGGTCATCAGTAGCTGCTGAACACATCCGATAGCCACTCAAGCCCAGGACCAGACATGTAAGTGACAAAGACATCTCAGAGGTGGATCCCCCAGCCTCAGCTCTTCTACCTTTTTCCATTTGAGTATTTTCAGCTGTGGTGTTCTTTCTAAATTCATGGAACACAGAATCCATAACCTTAATAAAAAATAAAAATAAAAATAAAAAACCTTAGGATTCTGTGTTATATTGTAACAGGAACAGGGAAGCCTCTGTTAATCATGCCAGCCATTCAGATCTTTCCAACTGAGGTCTCAGACTAATGAAACAGACAGGAGTCACAGTGCTATGCTCTGCCAAAATTCCTGATCCACAGAATCCATGAGCTTTAAAAACATTTTTATTCCACTAAATTGAGGTGTTATTTTTAATCAGCAGTAATAACTAAAGCATATAGCCTTTGCAAATGCGATGAAATTCATGGATGTCTTCCCAACAGTGCAATGCACTCAAAATATGGCTTAGAAATAGAGTTCTCAAATGTCTTTGTTTTTATCACACTAATAAAAATAGTTAACATTGAGTAGGTGCTTATGGGCAAATTCTTTCAAGACCAATTTATCTGAAAAAATTGAACAGTCACTCACAATAAACAATAAAGTACTCTAGTTATCCTTATTTAACATATACAGTGCTAACATAAACCACACATACCAAAGCCCTATAAGGTAGGTATTATTACTATGAGTCAAATTTTACATTTAAAGAAGCTGAAGCTCAAAGCAATTAGGTATTTTTTCCCAAATTTATTGGATTAGCTATGGAGAAAGTACATAAACGGATAGTCTGTGTTGAAACTTTATGCTGTTAACTCCAATACTATCATGCTTCTCAATTAAACCTAGAGAAGATGGCCTCCTCAACTAAGACTAAAAACTTGGTTACAGATTACGTTTAAACTAAATTCAAGTGTTTCAACTTTAATTCCATGCTTCTTTATTCAGTCTGTCTCAACGAATGACACGAATGGTTTTTCTACTTTTCCTTGTGAAATAAACAGTAATTAAGTTAATTAAGATGCATTTTTCTAAAAACATAAGGCTGAAAACCCTACACAAGATGTACATTGGGCATAGCAGGATACCAATCAGGGGTCATTAAATAAAAACAAGTTAATTAAGGACATTAAACTGTTTCTAGGCATGGTGATCTGACCTAAAAAATACACAGCCTTTTCCTGCTCTAATAAATTTGAATTGTGCCCTTGTAGATCCTTGTCTTTTGGAAAAAGCCAAAATATATCTGGAAGTAGAAAATTGGAACATCAGAGGATATTTACAACCACATAGGAATGTCTTATTAAATATGCCTAAACAGTTTTCATTCTGGACGTTTTAACAAGAGAGACGTGCTTATTATGAAAGACAAGTGTTTTCCTCCCCCGCCCCTAAAGTTGATGTTCTTTCACTGGGAAGGATGCATGGAAATTGAAATAGAGAGATGCAGAAAAAAAAAGAGCTACGTCAGCTAAATCAATTGACTCACATTTAGTTAATAGACGGCTGTTCATATTAATGCCCTCTCATACCCTCTTTCACTACGTTACATTCAGAGAAGAGGTATATTTGCACATTTTCTTTCCCACAGCTCCTTGGGCATGTGCTATCTCTTTTGCATCATCACTTTATATTTGAGCTAACAGAGGCTTCTATATTAGGCAATTTATATGACAGTTGGTTTGGCCCAGTTGTTTTTCAAGTATAATATCATCTTTAATAACCTCTTTATTCTATTACTTTTGCTCCTGCTAATTTTAATCAGGAAGATATAAACAACTTTTGGGAAAAAAAGGGCACAGCTCTTTTCTATTTTAATGCCCTTTGTTGTCATTCCTGTACTCAGTTTTCTTTTGCAATTAAAAAAATATTTAGTACAATCAATGATTTGTTTCCCCGTTTAAACTTGGAAATCCTCTTCACCAATATCCTTATCAATTTCTTTCTTATTGATAACATGTTAATGCTGTAAATTGCTTTAGTATTATTAATTTCTTGCTTCTTTTCTTCTAGGAACTGTTGAGCAACTCATTTCTGATTATTTCCTCAGTTGTTCTGCAGGTTTAAAAGGATAGTTTTGGGATCAGCGGAGCAAGATGGCTGAATAGGAACAGCTCCAGTCTCCAACTCCCAGCGCGAGCAACACAGAAGACTGGTGATTTCTGCATTTTCAACTGAGGTACTGGGTTCATCTCACTAGGGAGTGCCGGACGATCGGTGCTGGTCAGCTGCTGCAGCCCGACCAGCCAGAGCTGAAACAAGGCGAGGCATCGCCTCACCTGGGAAGCGCAAGGGGGAAGGGAATCCCTTTTCCTAGCCAGGGGAACTGAGACACACAACACCTGGAAAATCGGGTAAGCCCATCAGACTAACAGCAGACCTCTCGGCAGAAACTCTACAAGCCAGAAGAGAGTGGGGGCCAATATTCAACGTTCTTAAAGAAAAGAATTTTATACCCAGAATTTCATATCCAGCCAAACTAAGTTTCATAAGTGAAGGAGAAATAAAATCCTTTACAGATAAGCAAATGCTTAGAAATTTTGTCACCACCAGGCCTGCCTTACAAGAGACCCTGAAGGAAGCCCGAAACATGGAAAGGAACAACCGGTACCAGCCATTGCAAAAACATGCCAAAATGTAAAGACCATCGAGGCTAGGAAGAAACTGCATCTAACTAACGAGCAAAATAACCAGGTAATATCATAATGGCAGGATCAAGTTCACACATAACAATATTAACCTTCAATGTAAATGGACTAAATGCTCCAATTAAAAGACATAGACTGGCAAACTGGATAAAGAGTCAAGACCCATCAGTCTGCTGTATTCAGGAGACCCATCTCACATGCAGAGACATACATAGGCTCAAAATAAAGGGATGGAGGAAGATCTACCAAGCAAATGGAGAACAAAAAAAAGCAGGGGTTGTAATCCTAGTCTCTGATAAAATAGATTTTAAACCATCAAAGATCAAAAGAGACAACAAAGGCCATTACATAATGGTAAAGGGATCAATTCAACAGGAAGAGCTAACTATCCTAAATATATATGCACCCAATACAGGAGCACCCAGATTCACAAATCAAGTCCTTACAGACTTACAAAGAGACTTAGACTCCCATACAACAATAATGGGAGACTTCAAAACTCCACTGTCAACATTAGACAGATCAACGAGACAGAAAGTTAACAAGGATATCCAGGAATTGAACTCATCCCTGCAGCAAGCAGACCTAATAGACATCTATAGAACTCTCCACCACAAATCAACAGAATATACATTCTTCTCAGCACCACATCGTACTTATTCCAAAATTGACCACATAATTGGAAGTAAAGCACTCCTCAGCAAATGTACAAGAATGGAAATTATAACAAACTGTCTCTCAGACCACAGTGCAATCAAACTAGAACTCAGGACTAAGAAACTCAATCAAAACCGCTCAACTACATGGAAACTGAACAACCTCCTGAATGACTACTGGGTACATAACGAAATGAAGGCAGAAATAAAGATGTTCTTTGAAACCAATGAGAACAAAGATACAACATACCAGAATCTCTGGGACACATTTAAAGCAGTGTGTAGAGGGAAATTTATAGCACTAAATGCCCCCAAGAGAAAGCAAGAAAGATCTAAAACTGACACTCTAACATCACAATTAAAAGAACTAGAGAAGCAAGAGCAAACACATTCAAAAGCTAGCAGAAGGCAAGAAATAACTAAGATCAGAGCAGAACTGAAGGAGATAGAGACACAAAAAACCCTCCAAAAAATCAATGAATCCAGGAGTTGGTTTTTTGAAAAGATCAACAAAATTGACAGACTGCTAGCAAGACTAATAAAGAAGAAAAGAGAGAAGAATCAAATAGAGGCAATAAAAAATGATAAAGGGGATATCACCACGGACCTCACAGAAATACAAACTACCATCAGAGAATACTATAAACACCTCTACGCAAATAAACTAGAAAATCTAGAAGAAATGGATGATTTCCTGGATGCTTACACTCTTCCAAGACTAAACTGGGAAGAAGTTGAATCCCTGAATAGACCAATAGCAGGCTCTGAAATTGAGGCAATAATTAATAGCCTACCAACCAAAAAAAGTCCAGGACCAGATGGATTCGCAGCTGAATTCTACCAGAGATACAAGGAGGAGCTGGTAACATTACTTCTGAAACTATTCCAATCAATAGAAAAAGAGGGAATCCTCCCTAACTCATTTTATGAGGCCAACATCATCCTGATACCAAAGCCTGGCAGAGACACAACAAAAAAAGAGAATTTTAGATCAATATCCCTGATGAACATCGATGCAAAAATCCTCAATAAAATACTGGCAAACCAGATTCAGCAGCACATCAAAAATCTTATCCACCATGATCGAGTGGGCTTCATCCCTGGGATGCAAGGCTGGTTCAACATTCGCAAATCAATAAACGTAATCCAGCATATAAACAGAACCAAAAACAAGAACCACATGATTATCTTAATAGATGCAGAAAAGGCCTTTGACAAAATTCAACAGCCCTTCATGCTAAAGATGCTCAATAAATTCGGTATTGATGGACCGTACCTCAAAATAATAAGAGCTATTTATGACAAACCCACAGCTAATATCATACTGAATGGGCAAAAACTGGAAAAATTCCCTTTGAAAACTGGCACAAGACAGGGATGCCCTCTCTCACCACTCCTATTCAACATAGTGTTGCAAGTTCTGGTGAGGTCAATCAGGCAAGAGAAAGAAATCAAGGGTATTCGGTTAGGAAAAGAAGAAGTCAAATTGTCCCTGTTTGCAGATGACATGATTGTATATTTAGAAAACCCCATCGTCTCAGCCCAAAATCTCCTTAAGCTGACAGCAACTTCAGCAAAGTCTCAGGATACAAAATTAATGTCCAAAAATCACAAGCATTCTTATACATCAGTAACAGACAAACCGAGAGCCAAATCATGAATGAACTTCCATTCATAATTGCTTCAAAGAGAATAAAATACCTAGGAATCCATCTTACAAGAGATGGAAAGGACCTCTTCAAGGAGAACTACAAACCACTGCTCAGTGAAATAAAAGAGGACACAAACAAATGGAAGAACATACCATGGTCATGGATAGGAAGAATCAATATCGTGAAAATGGCCATACTGCCCAAGGTTATTTATAGATTCAATTCCATCCCCATCAAGCTACCAATGAGTTTCTTCACAGAATTGGAAAAAACTGCTTTAAAGTTCATATGGAACCAAAAAAGAGCCCGCATTGCCAAGACAATCCTAAGTCAAAAGAACAAAGCTGGAGGCATCACGCTACCTGACTTCAAACTATACTACAAGGCTACAGTAACCAAAACAGCATGGTACTGGTACCACAACAGAGATATAGACCAATGGAACAGAACAGAGTCCTCAGAAATAATACCACACATCTACAGCCATCTGATCTTTGACAAACCTGAGAGAAACAAGAGATGGGGAAGGGATTCCCTATTTAATAAATGGTGCTGGGAAAATTGGCTAGCCATAAGTAGAAAGCTGAAACTGGATCCTTTCCTTACTCCTTATATGAACATTAATTCAAGATGGATTAGAGACTTAAATGTTAGACCTAATACCATAAAAACCCTAGAAGAAAACCTAGGTAGTACCATTCAGGACATAGGCATGGGCAAGGACTTCATGTCTAAAACACCAAAAGCAATGGCAGTAAAAGCCAAAATTGACAAATGGGATCTAATTAAACTAAAGAGCTTCTGCACAGCAAAAGAAACTACCATCAAAGTGAACAGGCAACCTACAGAATGGGAGAAAATTTTTGCAATCTACTCATCAGACAAAGGGCTAATATCCAGAACCTACAAAGAACTCAAACAAATTTACAAGAAAAAAACAAACAACCCCATCAAAAAGTGGGAAAAGGATATGAACAGACATTTCTCAAAACAAGATATTCATACAGCCAACAGACACATGAAAAAGTGCTCATCATCACTGGCCATCAGAGAAATGCAAATCAAAACCACAATGAGATAGCATCTCACACCAGTTAGAATGGCAGTCATTCAAAAGTCAGGAAACAACAGGTGCTGGAGAGGGTGTGGAGAAATAGGAACACTTTTACGCTGTTGGTGGGATTGTAAACTAGTTCAACCATTATGGAAAACAGGATGGCGATTCCTCAAGGATCTAGAACTAGATGTACCATATGACCCAGCCATCCCATTTCTGGGTATATACCCAAAGGATCATAAATCATGCTGCTATAAAGACACATGCACACGTATGTTTATTGCAGCACTAGTCACAATAGCAAAGACTTGGAATCAACCCAAATGTCCATCTGTGACAGACTGGATTAAGAAAATGTGGCACATATACACCATGGAATACTATGCAGCCATACAAAAGGATGAGTTTGTGTCCTTTGTCGGGACATGGATGCAGGTGGAAACCATCATTCTTAGCAAACTATCACAAGAACAGAAAACCAAACACCGCATGTTCTCACTCATAGGTGGGAACTGAACAATGAGATCACTTGGACTCC